>NC_137737.1:42419531-43900059 GCF_963264785.1 Psittacula echo | reverse complement strand
TACTGCCTGTAGCTTCCTAGATATCACGTCAAGACCTGCACCCCCAAAATGTGGAGTAGCACCTTCCCTGAAATCATTGCAGAAGGGCTCGGGGCTGCCAAACACCTCACCTCATCCTCCTAAGCTCTGCATGCACAAGAAAAACATGTTTGGCTGCTTCCAGCTCATTATCCCTACTCCCAGCCAGAAATTTCAGCCTGGGATGTACAAGGACTCTCCATGTACACAGAGACATGAGGGGCAGCCTTCAGCCCATCACCAGATTTTGATCCTCTGCCTGGCCCCTACACTATCCCACAGGGAAGGCATTTAGGTCTCATATCAATCCCTGTCCATAAGCTCAGAAATAACCAAAAAGCCATATCTACCTGAAGTGATGATAAAAGGATCTTGCCTTCTTGCCTTTCAAATACACCTCCCCTCCATAGAGGTCTCCTGGCTCTGCAGAAGGCATCAAGAATATTTTCTTTTGCTTCTCCAACTCAAACCTTAAACCTGACATTATCTTAGCATATTCCCTCATTCCTAATGGGACATTTTCTTGGAATATGTAGGATACTGAGTTGTGCACAATGATGTAATGACTTCAGCCTCCAGAACAGAATTATTATTTTTCAAGGCCTTGTTGCTACAGAACAATTTAAGAAAAATATCTCTAAATGCATTGAGATCTGCACTCCACAACCAAGGCAGTTACATAGACAGGATCATGTCCTGCCTTACTCGAGTGTCTCTAACTTCTGACCTTTTCTATCCTTTCAGAAGCTGCAGGGTGCAGGAAGGACAGCCACTCTGTCTGCTTTAGGTTTTCTCCCTAGCTCTAACCATCACCCTGACAGTGGTGAACATACTCCAAGACAGCCCCAGCCTTAAGCCCATAAACAGGTGTCTCTCTTACTTTCTGTGCCCTGCACAAAACCACTGTCTAGATGCTTTACATCCCCATATCCTAATTGTAATCCCATCCGTAACATCATTACTTCCCTAGGGACCGTAAACTACTTTAAAAGCTGTGATTTCCTTTAGCAGGAATCCTCTCATTATCTTTCTGGTGTGTACATGATACAGCTAGTATAACTTGTTTAGCTGCCTCATTTTCTTTAACCTGAAATGTATTGCAAAATGCAATTATACAGCAGGACACAATAGCCTTAAGCCCCTATAGTTTATTGCCTAGGCTTTACTGGATGCCTCAGTAAAAATGTCTTTGAATGCATTAACTTCTGCAAACAGAAATCTACCCCTAAAGTGATATGTAGCCGATGGGGCCATCCCATTCCTGAAATCAGTTAAGTCAGAGAAGCAAAAGCAGCCAGACAGGTTAATCTTGTTACAACCTGTGGAGGCCAGAAAGGCAGGGAGCAAGTTGCTTTTAGTGGGGCACTCACACTCACCTCCCAATTCACAGAAGTGGCTGGTCCTCTGAGTACCTCTGAGGTTAAAGCTGTTTAGGAGTCCGGAGCCTAAAGCATTTTAGGACATTATCACTGCAGCAGCATCTTGTAGTGGCTAGACAGAGAGACAGGGGATGTAAGATGGGTCTGTAGCACATTGAGCAGTGGGTCACTTGCTGTTTGAACTGCTACCCAGGTACATTATAGATTGTGGTTAGGGTTAAGGTTATGATTAGGGTTTCAAAATCAAAAGCAGGCACACAGGCTGTTCTTGCTGTATCAGGCAGAGCACAGAAAGTCTGCGAGCAGACACTTATTGGTAGGCTAGGTCCTTGCCTAGCACTTTAAGGTATTAGCATAGTGATCCAGAACCTACTGCATTTCAAGTCAATTGTTTTAATACTTTTCAGGGTCTGTAATGTAACATATAATTTTGCTGCTAGTGGAGATGGAGGCTTTTCTCATCCCCTGACAAAGTGACCTGTTGCCTTGTTGCATGGCTGACTAGTGCAGGGGAAGAGACTGGTCTCCTTGTCTTTATGGTGAGGGATCATCTTAAGGACACTGAAGTGTCTTGAGTTAGCAGGAGTCAAAATTTGATGTTGTTCTGTATTTTAGGGATTGTTTTCTGAGTATTTCACAATGGATCCAAGTAAAAGCTAAGGAATCTGAGGCATTGAGGAACCTCTTAATTGCTAAATGCCCCAGAGACATGAGAGTTGGGAAGAGACAGGGTGTGTGGGGGCATGAGGGTGGAATATTCTGTTACCGAAAGGCTTTTTTTCCTGGTTATAGTAGGCTTAAGGCTGGGGTTTGGGTTCATATGTGGGAATCAGTTACTTTTAAAACATACCTACTTCTGGTGGCCTTTGTTTTACAAGGGGCACGCTCCGTAAATGCTGACTTGTTTTGCCTGTGAATGTCTTCACTGGTGCCCCTGACCTTGCAGCCATCCCCCTGCCATCCCAACCTTACTGCTTCGTTTGCACCAGGTGGATGCTGTCAATCCCCTGAACAGACCAACCGTGGCAACGTGGGTGAGGTAGGACAGAATATATTCTCCAGACTTAGACACTTCAGGAAGTAGGAAGCAACAAATGCGTTCTTACCGTGATAACTGGGTGAAGACATGATTTTCCCCTCCTCCACCCATGCCTGTGGCTCTCTCTTGGTCCACCAAGGGATGCTCCTCTGACCTTCTGCCAAGCATGGATGACCACTTCAGTGCTCTGCATGTCTGCCTGTGGACTTGGTGATGTGTGTTAGATATCAATTTCTGATTCCTGTAGGTCATCAGGTAACCTTCATGAGTAAACCAGCATCCAAATTAAAGACAGGCGTGTTTCAACAAGGGAACTCAATCTCATTCCAAAGGTGAAAGATCAAGTTTATTAATTAAGCCACCTACCTCCCCAGGAATATTACATGAATTAAAACCAGACTTCCTGGTGTTATATATGCAGCGGCTATCAACAGCATAAATTATGCCTGAAGTCACTCTTCTGAAAAACATGAAAACTTCTTCTCCTTCTGACTTAAGGGATGCAAAGTTGTTTGTTTTGTTGTTTGTTTGTTTGTTTGTTTTTTAATTTATGTGAACACTCTCCTGTCTTCCGCTTACAGACTTGGGCAGTTGCAGTACATTGTCCCTTAAGGGCACAATGCCGATACCCAAAGACTTACGATATTTCCAGTGAAAAGATTTAGACTTTGTTTTTTTTTGTTTAAACAAGAAACCTTCTTTAAACTGGCCATTCAAAATGAGATAATATGCTTCAACTACAGCCATCTCCAAAAACTACTGACAGGATAAAGTTTTTAAGAAAAAAGCAAGACTTTTATTACTAGCTCCTTTCCGATCATTAAGGGCATTAGGTCTGGACAGTTTATGGCATTCTCATACAAACACTAAGTGCTAAAAGTCAAAATGAACAGCTGATTCTGAGTATAATCAGTGTTGAAAGTTATTGCAGGAACTAGAAAGGCTGACAGTTCATTTGCAGCACAAAGAGGAATTACCATACCATTCATGATAGACAAAGTTTGAGCTATTGAGAAAGGAATTATCTTCCCTCCAGTAGTCCTACTGATTAGGCATCTTTTCACAGTGCTTCCTTGAATGGAGATGAACATTACTGACTTAATTCAGATCAGGCTGGTGTAAATCAGGACTAATTCAATTTTAATCAGTGGCACTATGTTAATACAAATAAGTTCCTCATTATATTTTCTCTGTGATCGAACTACTGCATGTGAGCTTTAGCGTGTAACTACTTGTTCTAGGTTACCCTTCAGTGCTCAGAGTAAAAAGTTTTAACAAAGAACGTAAAGGTTCTCACCAGAGTTAATATGGCAAGCTGCTTGCTATGGCAAGGCTCATGTATACTTTGTATTTGGCATGGAGGAGACGCCACAAGACATGTTGAAAGCTTTCTGGGGAAACAGCCAACCATCAAAGTTCCCTGGTTCTTTCTTGAGGAATCTTGACAAAATTAAAACCATCAATATACATTTATTTAGTTATTTATAGAAAAAAAAATCACTGATCAACCCAACTGCAGCTGGGTGAATTGTCAATTAGTCACTGAGTTGATTAATTTTACATGTGTGCTTGTAAATTTTCTGAAAACACAGCAGAATTCAGAGATTCATTCAAAAATTTTCTTCTGTGAAAGCCTCAACCCACTCTACAGTGATAAAAGCCATTCTAAGCCACAGAGATCATCTGAACAAAGGCATGTTAGAAACACAAATGCAACACCAGCCTGATCAACCATGTCATTAGAAAATCACTTTTCCATTAAATACTGGGTAATTTTGATCCTTCTATATACACTTCTGCACCTTTCCATTGGAATAATACTTTGGGCATGTGGGTGAAATGGCAGTCTGGAGTGCTCGGCTGTGCTCAAGCAGGCTTCCTCCCTTATAGTCCACCTCCTTAGATGCTCAGTGTTACCCTCAGTGTCCACTTTGGGACTTAACTTACAATTTTGTTTTGGAAATGAGTCACACACAACAGAATTACACTTGCAGCCTTTCCTCTGGGTATAGAAGTGTTTTGCTTGCAGGAAGGTATTAAAAATGACCATGAGCTCCAAGTTCTCATCCTTGTGGGACTGCAGTGTGTGAAGCGTGTCTATCAAATATGCACATGCACATCTATAAGGGTCAACAGAAGAGCTCTCCAAAATACCCAGAAGTGTACATTCACACTTTTCAGACATGGCTACAGGATGCCATGAAAGCTTGAGACACCTCATTTTGACTTGTGCACACATACAAATGCGCAATGCCGAGACACAAATGTCCTTTATCCAAATGGTCTTGAGCAGTTTTTAATAAGGCCATGGCTTTCTCCTCACTGGGTGCAGAGGGAGAGATGACAGCACCAAAACCCGCAGCTCCCAGTGTCAGAGCAAGAACAGACAAGAGGCACTGGGGTTATGGGACATTTGCAGCACTGCCCGAAGTTGCTGTCAAGGCGAACAAAAGGAAACTGTTGGGAAGCACGGAGCACAGTCTCCCAGCAGAGTTGGCTGGGCTTGCCGGCGTCTCACTGGGGCTCTGTCCCCACCCACATGTCATGGATTGGCACCACAGCGTCCTCAAGAAGAATATACCCATTTCTTAATGAGAAACTCAGTGACTTATCTGATAAGGAGCAATTATCTGAAGACAGTATCATCATTTGTGGGTAGGAAGCCATCCTCCATCATGCCAGGGATGTGACCAAACACACAGTACATATTTTACTTCAGACTAAGTGTTCCCTTTCATCTAGACTGTGGCTTTCTTTCACAACTGTAGCTGGCTTGCATAAAGCTACCTTTCATCTGATTTTCTAATAAATACATTTTTAAATTCACATGGGGTCAGTTGCTGGTGACTAGAATATTTTCTCCAGGAACGTGTCAGAGCAGGTATATAATACACCTACTACAACATACCTCAATAGAGAATGAACCTTACAGGAACGTATCACAACAGTGCATCTCAAAACATTGCAGATTGGCTGCGAGTGCCCTTCCCTCCTGTATCGCCTCAACACTGCACTGCAGAGAGTGACCTGGTCAAATTCTTATAAAAATCTATTTCTAAATTCTTGGAAGCGGGAATAGTTTCTCCTGCTGGGAAAGTGGTAGCATCTCTAGAGCATATTCAGCTGTGTCTCCTGGGAACCCCAGCATGTGTCCACCCATGAGCTCATCCATCCTCCTGCGAGCCGAGGCAGATCTTTGCCTCCTTTTAGGCTATAGGTAATCATAGTTCTTTACATCACTGTCTGTAGGTGAGCAAACCTTGCAGGCCCCTCCCTGGAGTAAAGGGCAATGTTAACTTACAAGTTCAGTGTGCATTTAAGTGATTTGCAGGACTGAGATGGCTCAGGGTCCTGCAGAACTGAGTCACACCTAGTTATCATCCTGCAGTTACATTTTTGATCCCTGAAGTAGTAGCGCTTCTTCATCTATTTCAAACTGTATATCACATAATTCTTAAAGAACATAATCCAAATCCCATTGTTTCCAATGCAAATGATTTAGTCTTTATCATAGAATATGATTATATGCAGAGCTGGAATATATATGGCTTTGAAGTAATCTTGAATAAGTATATTTACTTGATAATGCTTAAGAAAAATCTGTACCATCAGATCTTAATCTCTTCCCACAGAAAACGAAGAACAGATTTTTCAGTTTTGCCTGCTTCCTAGCTGCTATTACCAATGCACTGGCATTAGTTTAGAAGAGGCTGTCCTACTAAGCATGACTATCCTTTTTAAAACATAATTGCTAGGGGCGACTTAGAACAGACTCAAAGAGAGTAGGGAAAGAGATGGGAAAAGAAGAGAATTGCTTTTGTTTGGATCCATTGCCCTTACAGTCTCTCAAATCCTCTTTGATTTGTCTTAGACTGCTTTCACCATCCTAAACAGCCAGAATCACAACCTAATTTCTCCCATGTCAGCAGTAATACTAAAACTAAATCACAGCTACCAGTTTTATCTCTATTGCTTTTTTTTGCAATTATTATAAGCTACAATATATCTGTGATGCAACTGTATAGGCTATGGCAGAATAGTTGTCCAACTGTCCATCAGATAGTAACTCTGATACTGGGCTTTCCCAACATGTGATTCCCATATGTTGGAAGAACTGGATATCACAGTTTGAAGCCCCTCCTACATCCAGTGTGGATAGTTTGGAAGGTACTTTAGCTCTTAAAATCTACATTAACTTGGTCTTAAGTCTGAGATTGCATCATATCTTAGGGGTAAAATATTACAGAAATACAACTATTAGGCCCAGACAGGCAATCCAAATCTAGGAAATTGTGATTAAACATGAAAAAAATAGACTAAAAAGATACACAAAGGCAAATGAGTCACCTAAATAAACCTTCTTAGAGTAATACTATTTGAGGACTGAACAGTTATGGTTAGGTTTTTGTTCACAGTTTCTAAATTTTCAACACATCTGATTCTTTTCTTAATCATGTCACTCAAGAACAAATACAAATACTGCAAGCTTGTCAGGACGGATGCATAACATGAGAAAAATGAGGAGTGAAAATACTCGAAGTGTCTTCAGGAAGCATTGGGGCTGTCCTGGAACAGCACATAAGTGGGATTGCTCCATATACACAGTTTATAATCTTATTCTCAGGAAGCTGCTGAGCGATACTAGTGGGTGGGAGGGGAAGTACTTCATATAGAAGTGGCTAAATAGGATTTTACAGCTTATATTGAGGCACAGCCCAGAGGTACAATTTATCCATATCAGGGCTGACAAGCCTTGGGATTTCTTTTTCACTACTGCATCTGTTATGCTTGTGGCAGAGACTGAACAGCATCAAGCGCCCATATATTAAGAAATGTACAAATGCAAAAGTAGACAAGGTCCATATGCCCAAGATCATAAAGCTTAAGGAAAGATTAGTTTAGAAAAGAAGAAAACAAGTGAGCAAAGCATTATCTGAAATACAATGACTCTTGCAGCTGTTGGAATAATCAGTGTTACAGGAACATTTGTTTTTATGTCCTGGAGTCACCAAAGGCAAAGCTAAAATGGAAAACATGAAATGGGTCTCTTTCAGTGCAGACATTTGGCCACCCAAGTATCCCCTAGGCAAAAAAGCAGGGATGCTAGAAGGAACATTGCCAGACTGACCCCATTCCCTGCACCTCCTGCTCTTTCTGCAGTGACATAGGTATGGAGGGAGATGACCAAGACAGTGGCCCTTCCACTGCTCACATTCCCTGTGGGAGAAGGAATCAGAATGGGCCTGCAGAAGAGCTTGGGAAAGCCCCAACCAGGACACTAGTGCGATCACAACATGGGAAGAGCTCTTACACCATGAGCTAACATTATGGTGAAGGGGAACAGAATCTCACGCATCTAAGGTCACCTTAAGTAGCTAACACACAACATGAAAAATGTTTCAGTTGAAAGGCGCTGCCATAAGAGACCTTTTCTCCATTTCACAGCTCTCCTATTAACCCCCTGGAAGCTAAGAAGTAGTTTATGGGACTACTGAAAATAATTGTTTTCCAGAATTGTTTGAACCACTATTTGCATGTTTTTTTCCAACTGTGTCCACACTTCAGCTTTTGCTGGCATTGTTATTACAGAAAGGGCTGGGAACAGCAACATTTTAAAGAATAAAGGAGGCTTTGGTTGCAAAAGCACTTCCCACAGCTGCCCAGTTGGTACAGCACTGCCCTAGGCTGCAGTTAAGGGAGTGTTTTCCGTAACAGTAAAGCTTGTTTAAGAAGCTGATGCCCGCGGCCTGTTGTTTCTGTCCTTGTGCTATATTTCAGCATCTTTTTTGCTTGCAACAGTGCAACTGTTTGTTAAACCATGCCATAACGCAAATCATGGAAACGATCTGAATGAAGAAACCTTCCAATAAAAAATTGTGGGATTGCTGGGATAGTTTCTGTCTTTAATGCATCGTTTCCATGTCTGGTTGAGAACGCCCTGCAAGCAGTACAATGGCATGGTGAAGAAGGCAGCAAACTGCAGCGCAGGCAGGAAGAATGGCAGCTCGCAGCAGGCATTGTTAAACAGCTTTGCTCGCAGAGAAATCACATGTGTAACTGCAGTGTGAGATTCCCAAGCGCTGTAGGTTGTGCCCTGCCCTAATATAGCCCTTCTGCCCATCTCTCCTCCTCTCCTGCCATTTCCCCCTCTGTGGGTTTGGGAGGGCATGCTTAGATGCCATGAGCTGTGTTCCACCAGTTTATTCAGGAGGTTTCATGACACGAAGTTTTTATGTTTTTATTTTCACCACTCCAGGTGTTCATGTAAAACGGAAATGGAATTCATGCTTTGGCTTTTGTGATATTTTTGTTTTCAAACTCCAGTTCCCCAAGAGAACCTTAACTTGTCCAGGCCCACAAGCACAGCCTAACACCACTGTATCTATCTAATGGCTTGTAAAGAAACACCAGAAGGGTGCCAGCAAGAGCTCCTCTGTCACATCAACAAATCACTCAATAAAATCATGCAAGCAGATTTGATGAAGTATTAACCCACCCTTCCACCCCCCCAGAAAAAACACACACACACCCCTTCCCCCCCATTTTCAGACCTTCTTTAAACACAGGATAAAGAAGCAACAGAATGCAAAATCAGTGTATCTGATTCCTCCTTCTTCTTTAAAACTGGTATCTTGTCAGTTAGATTAGCAATGAAAAGGAAATAGAAAGATGATACTGGCTGGATTGAAGGGATGTGATAGTAAGATTCCACTGCTTATTCAGGACAGATTAATTTGAAAGAGAAAAGACATCTCTCTGAATGGCCTTCATGATAGCTTTGTGAGAGGAAGAAACAGACAGCTTGGAGCCCATCTGGGATTCTACCAGTTAGGCTTTCTCAGGGCAAAGACCTCATACTGCATTAAAATATTAACTTGAAAGACACCGTTTACTCTTTCAGAAACTATATCGCATGTATTAAGCTGGAATTGCATATAACATTATGTCACTTTTATCAGTTACTTCACAATTGTGTGTTTTGTTCCTGTGTCCAAGGCATTAAAGTTTATTAATTTAATTTCATCTTATCAAGCAACAGCCAAACAGATGCTCAGTGAAGATGAGAAGAAGAAAACAAAAAGCTTTTTCACTCCAAGGGCTCTGCTGTATGTCATGGGTGCTTACACGGGCTCACAAATCACTGGTGATAAAATGGATACATACTGCAAACCAAAGACATCAGCCTGAGGAGAGGAAGCCAGGAAGCTGACTGTGTGTCACAGTAGCTGTAATGAACTTTAAACCAGTTTTTCACTGTCATATAAAATCTCCATACTGGAGTGATAACTTCTATTATTTATTCATACTTGCAGAGTAGTGCTGGTTCAGCAATTGTGAAAGAGGACTATCATCTAAAAACACAGCAGCAGGCGTCCTGGACTCTCAGGCTTACAATCCAAGCACACTAGTCTATTTTCACTGAACACTGTGAAAATAGAGCTGCAGCATTTTCCTACACAAGCAACAGCAACACCCTTTAAAAGCAAGCTTGCTGCTTCAGTGTTTGACCAGCAAATACTGAGCATGCTTTTTATGTGCATAAGAAAATGGGTACTTCTCTGTCCCAAACCCTTTGTAAGTAGGATTCCTGCCCTCATTTAACCAGCTGTAATCTGTGCAGAGGGATTCCTGATAGGGCAACCACAATGAATTGGATATTTCTAGATATCAATATTTTTAAGAGTGACAGTTAAGTATTTCAGTTAAGGTGTATCACCCTACAATGAGATGGCTTTTAACAATTCAAGAGATCAAATGCACTAGCAACAGAGAAACCCAGGAAATTTTAAGTCTAGGAATCAAATTAACATCAGATGATTCTGTACTTCCATTTCTTCACCATAACCTAAACAAATGAAATAAATTCAGACCATTCACTGCTCTGGATTTCAATTGGGATTTGTTGATTTTAACAAACTGGGGGCATTAATACATGACATAGTCTAGCAAAGGTGCAGCACAAGACCATACTTACTCTCTGGTTCTGTCCTTCTATGTGCATGAACGTGGAAACTTCCCAAAAAGTTCAATTTAACTTTATTACCAGGACGTGTACATCTTACTTCAATTTCAGGTCTCTGACTATGGCAAGATGCAGATGCTTCTAGAAACTTTACAGCAAAGCAAGTATAGACTAGCTGTTCTGCTGGAGAGGAACCATAAAAAAACTTCTTAGGCCAGAAGCTAACCTTATTTAAGGGCTACTGACGAGCTATGAAATCATTAATCTAGGTTGAGGGGAAGGAAAAAGTAGATTTCTCTGGCCACTGAAAAGTATAAAACCCACCCACATGTCAGCTTTTTGGGATTCCCCTATAATTAGGAATAAAGGCCGGGGTCTCTACAGGGTCTGTATCTCCCAGAACACAGCACAACTAACCCTTTGTGCATATTACTTGGCAAGAAACGCCTCGACACATCCTGGGAGTTTGGAAGGCAGGATTGCTCATCTTCAGATGTTGCATTAATATAACTTAGAAATAGCTGGGCTGGTCCAATGCTCTGTGTCTTGGCAAGGCACTGTTCCAGCTAGGTGGCTGCTGGCATCTGGCTATCTCAGACAAAACCAGCTGAGGAATCTCTGCTGAACTGCAGCTGAACTTCATTTAGTTTTCACACCAAAAGTTTTGTTGATAATATTCAATAAATATTTTCAGGTAACACTTTAATACACACTTTTTTATTATTATTATTTCTTAAAATCTGACAGCAAGTATTTCCTTTACCCATAACACCAGTGCCCGGCAGACCCAAAGAAACCAAACAGTGCTGCATGACTTTATGGCCTCACTTCTCCCACAGATGCAGGAGCTGTGCCACAGCAGGTCAGAAAACCTTAGAAGATGGTTAGAAGACCAGGATCATGGGGTAGCTTGGCACTGACTCATTGAGTTTTAGAGAAGCCACTCATTCTTTCTCTGCATCACTGCTTCCAGCTGGTAAAAGGAGATAATATTGATTACCTATCTCCATAAAGTAGTCTGACTGATGAAGGTGGAAAAATACTCATAAACTATTGAGCTGAAGACGCCAAACCTAGGGAAAATACAGAGATAAGCCAGATGTTATTGGTGGGCTGACTGCTCTTGAAAAGATTTCTTAGAGTGATGTGATCAGATATGACAGTAGATGAAAAAGGAACAAACCAGAAGCTAGTAACATATTAGGGGTGACAACAGCACAAAGCAACAACAGCTAGCTGTAGGAAAAGAAAGTTGCTGGTTTTGCCGATGGCTGCAAAATAGGCCAGAAAAATGCCCAAGGAAATATTGAGTAGATGAAGACTTGTTTGCCTTGAGTGCTTACAGTTCGTCGATTTTAATTTAGCAGCATTTACAAGGCATCATTCTTGGTTTATTCTCCCATCAATTTATTTGAACCAGTATGTCTTTAAAGTCAACCAAATGTAATAAAAGGATATTTTCCAGCATATATTGCTGCAACAAAGAAGAGAACAGTGGAACACATTTTTCCCAAACCATTTAGTAGTCTCCAGGGAAAAATAATTTCCTTTCAAACTGAACTTCATGTCAATTCATAGGACATTTTTATTAGCCATTTTGGACTTAAGTAATTGACTCTTTTGGAAGAAGTTCCCTCATTGTTGCAATATTAATTAGTCTACGAAATATCATAAGGTAAAGTGAGAAACTGACAAGATACGCATCTGCTCCCACTCAGCACTTTGAATAAAACACTCCTTTTACTGAGCTGCTTAGCTGATAACTCACAACTGCATGTCTAAATGAGCAACAATTAATTTCTTAATGTAGAATTGCAGAAAATACTGCTATGTGAAAAAGTCAAGAACATTCTCACCATTAGTAAGTATGGGCAGGGTGTAAAGCAGGAGACTGCTGTATGCTATGTTAAGCGGCTCTTTGAATGCAGATGCAGTAATTCATGCTGGACCACAAAAGGAATAAATGCTTACTTCAAGATGAAACTGCAACTCAAGGATTCTGGCACCTTGCAGGTTTTGGGGACAATACAGTAAATACCCAGTTCCCTTGAATGGGTGATGCAGTACTTTGGATCATCACAGCTGCTGATGACACAGGGAAAAATAATGGAAGATGAAGTATGGTAGACTGAGCTCTTCAGAAGAAAAGCAGAGAACAAACAGAAGGTGGAGCCTCTGGACCCACCAGCTATGTACACTGAGTCTGCTTTGTGTAACTGCAACTGCACAAAACCTCTGCTAGACACTGGGGATTTGAGCACAGAGTGATGTAGGTACTCAATGAATTTGGGTTGGAAGTAGTTTCCTTTCATCCTCTGTTTTGAAAGAACTCACTATACTGGACAGTTAAGCAGTATACGAAAAATCACAGTTAATGACTAGTTGGCCATTGCCACTTGCTTTTACATTCATTCCTCTTTTGTCAAGGAAAGATCAACAGCATATGCTCGGCTTAAAACTAATGCAATCAATGCCATGTTTTGAAAGATTAAACTGCCACTTTGTCGGGAAGTATCAGAAAAAAATAATCTGAAAACCTGAAAATACTCTTGGGCAATCAAGTGCGTAAACTGGGTAATACAAAGGCCAGAAAGAAGATGGTTATGAAACCATCATTATTGTAGACTGGACAGAATCACCAATAATTGTGTGACATGATATGACATGACATACGACTGTTACCAACTGAAATCTGATTAACAACTTCAAGTACAGTAGCTTTTTAGAGCTGTATTCAAACAATGAGGAAGAATTAAAGATCCAGGCAAAATTTTACAAAGCAAATAATTTCTTTTTAATTGAAACCATAAGGGCATAGTTTTGGATGCAGTGAATCCTCTGGAGTTCTTTGCTTCATCTGAACACAAGTGATTTTAAGCATATTATTACATGAATATATTGTACTACATCCCTCACTTGAAAAAAAAAGGCATGAAAAGGCAGCAGAAAAAAAGTACTTTTCCCTTATCCCTTCCCTTCTGAATGTGGCATGCCAGCAAGCTTTTGGCATGACAGCATATGTTAATGCTACACATCTATATGGGAATCATATATCACATTTTTATGTTTCAGTCTTAGCCAATGTTTCCTTCTTGTAAAACATCCAAGGTTTCTGGTAGAAGCTTTATTACAAAAGATGCATTGTTTCCACATTCTTAGTTATGTACTAAGAATAATCAGGCAAAATTGTGATATTAACTCTAGTGGAAACTAGACATCCCTTATTATTTGCTGTTGATGAAACTTTGTGATTTAAGGAGACCCCAAAACCCGATGAATAGCTTCAGAAAGGTAGAGACAATTACATTAATTTCTATGTCTTAATTTCTCAAGCTGCCTGGTCTTAAAAAGATCTATAATAGGGACAGAAACTCCGACAGCTGCAAATCTTTGCCCACTGTCACCCTGCACAGGGGAAGGGATGAGAGCTGAGGAGTGGGGCAAGGCAAGTACTGCAGTGTCATTTTGCCAGTACTTGGTAGCTGATGGTCAGCAAAGTACACACTGATCACATAAGATATTTGCTGTTTACAGTTCAGAATGTCATAAAAATAAGCTTAAACACTTTAAATAGTTTCCACACATCACTTTACCATTGCTGTGGTAACCTCAGGTATGTTCCATGATCACAGATTAAACGTTCTGGTCAGTTTTTAAGTGGAAGAGCAGACAGCAGGGTTCAATCAAAAAATAAAAGTGGAAGCATTTGCATGTGTCTGTGGCTTAATTGCAGGGGCTTTTTTTCCACTGAACTCACAGTATAATGGTGTTAAAGGACTTTAGGGAGAGAAAAGCAATGTGAACAGTGATACTGTGGTCACGCAACTACTGCCTCTGCAGAATTGCCCAGTGGGGGATGCACACAGTGCAAGTGCTGCAGCCTGAGCAGGTCAAAGTGCTGTGCATAGAAAGCAGAATAATTTCTTTTCTCACACACAGTTAATTTAAAAAGAAGACTTTTAATGTGATTTCAGGTAATACATATTATGACACTGTTTGCTAGCTTAAAACAATAGAGGTACCTTGATTGTCCACATAAAGCTTTTAGCATGAACTCATTTGCACTGTCAAGAGTCCAAAGATAGCTGGTGAAGGTGTGTCTCCTTGCTCAGAACAGGAGAAACTGCCCTTTTGTGAGTATTTCGGGGTACAGAACAGCAGAGAAAATGTGCTCTCCATAAAAACTTAAACACATGTATATGTAAATAGTCCCATAAACTAAGACATTACTCTCTGTCCAGCTAGTCAGATCACAGTTTTAAGGAGACAGTTTCTTTGTATTCAAAGAGGAATGGGATGTTAAATAATAATTTGGATTTATTCAAGTCATCCTCTAGCATATTGTAAGGATTACAGCTGAGATCCGATTCAACAAGATTCTGTAGTACTGTGAAGCTATCAAAGCCACATAATGAGTTTTGTGTACACAGGAAATGTTTTTAAGCATAAAGTTTAGCAAACATTTAAGCAACATGCTTTGCTACTGAATTTAATCTTTTTTCTCCTTCATTTTGCAGTATAACTTACCCAACTGCTCCACGTCATGTAATAATGAGTTCTGACAACCCCTGTGGCACCCACAGCACTACACAAAAATCGTATCAATTATCTGAACTGTGCTAAGCTATTATGGATTAAACAGAGTACTCATTACCATAGTATATTTAAACACTAATATTTTATTCTGATGTTGCCCTTCCTGAATGAAGTTTTTAAAACCAGGATTATTTACAATGAGAAGTACACATGAGTAGCCAAACTATGTTAACTGTGACTTTTGGATAAAACATTTTGAAAACAGATGTTTAGATGCTGCAGTGGCATATAAAGGGAAGTTCAAAACTTCAGCTTGAAAAGTCCGCAGTTTTCTAGGCTTAGTGAAACCCACTCTACTTCTGGATACCTTCGTGTAGTCCCCTCAGAGCTGGCAGGAAAGGCAGTGGTGAGAGCAATGCCTTCACCTCGCCATTATGGTATAGCTGGAGTTGTACTAGGAAACAGCCTTAGAAGAAATTCCCTTTGCTGGGAGGGAGATTATGTTGAAACCACCCTGTACATAATGTGACTGTTCTGCAAGGAGAGAACATAATTACTGGCAAATCCCATGACCTCTGCCCAAAGATAGAGTTATTACAAAGCCCAGACTGATATCTCAGTACAGTTTGTGCAAATAACAAAATGACAATAAACTCAAGGCAGCTCTGAGGTGGGGTTCCCAGCATGGCCAAATCAAGATATTAGTTTTAGGTTTCTTTGGGTTGCTAATGTAAGGCAGTAAATAGTACTAAATCAAATCATAGAATGGTTTGGGTTGGAAGGAAGCTTAAGACCATCTTAAGGTTTCAACCCCCCTGCCATGATCAGGGACACCTACCACTAGACCACATTGCTCAAAGCCCCTTCCAACCTTGCCTTGAACACTGCCACAGATGGAGCATTTACCACTCCTTTGGGCAACCTTTTCCAGTGCCTCACCACTCTCAACAGTAAAGAATTTCTTCCTTATATCCAACCTAAATCTCCCCTGTTTAAGTGTGAACCCGTTGCCCCTTGTCCTATTCCCTCTCCAGCATCCATCAATTCTTCTTACTTTTCAGGCTACAAAAACACTGAAACCACCTAAAGATGGACCGTACCACCCTCTTATTCTAACTTGGCTAATAAGTTGGCAGAGACAGCCCTCTGTCTGGGTGGGGTGCAGGCATGTTTCGGCAGGAAAGCCATTTGGGCCGTATTGTGGCTTTCTCCTGCACTCCTGTGCCGTGCACGAACCAGGGCTGTTATGGAGAGAGAAGTGGGGCAGGCAGGACTATGCAGGCAGAGATGAACAATGCCTTAACAAGAACAAAAGCAATTTAAAATCCCACCAGTGTGTCAGATTACTTAAGACATTTGACTGAATGTCAAAAAGGTTTCAATGAATTGTTTTGCCACCCAGATCTTATTTCTAGGCACTCTCTTGGAAAACAAAAAACAAAAAAACAACAACAACAACAACAAAAAAAAAAAAAAAAAAAAAAAAAAAAAAAAAAAAAAACAAAACAAAACAAAAAATCCTGAAACTTAGTAGTTAACTACTGAATTTCAGGTTTCCCCAAATTTGTGTTTATAATTCCATCGTGCAAATGTGACCGAAAGCAATAAGGTTTTGAACTGGTTAACTTGAATCTACAGAAATATAAGTCCAGTTAGGACAAAACTTAAAACCTCACATCCAGCTTCTGAAGTCTTCCTAATGCCCCTGTTTTGCCTTGACATTTCCACAGATGACTGCAGACATGTCTCCCACACCTATTTGGTTCATGCCCAGCAGCTCCACAGAACCGATCACTTTTCTTCCAAATGAATTTGATCTGCAGGGCATTGACTTAAATAAAATGTGTGATGCCATGCATGCCGTAAAGAAGTATGACAAAGTGATTCACATGCTGCCTACAGATTTTTCACAATCTCTTTGTATTGTAGGGCTTGCACTCCTTCGTATCATTTGGAGGAACCTTCGGAGTAATGATTTGGCGTGTGTAACTGTTTTTTCCATTTCTGTCATCAAAACTGCTTTCAGGGCCATATTGAAGTTGCAACAAAAGACTTTCCCACATCACAAATCACTGTAGTACTTGGTGTGCACTATATTAATAAAAAGATTAGCTTACTTATAGGAAAAGGATGACAAAGTCCACAATTGTCCAAGCCATGAGAAAAATGAGGTTCTGTTTCAGCTAAACCAGCTAGTAACAATGTCACATTTTAACCCTCAGCTCCTCAGGTATAGTACAAGGCTCATGAGTGGGTTTTATCTTATGTGCGGCATTAAATTAGTGCCATTAACCTTGTAGGTCAGCCTTTTGAAGTCAAGCAGACATTTTGCTATTGATTTCCATGGAGCCAGGATTTCATATTCATTTCCACTGCCTATTTATTTCAAAGCATCAGGAAAATTTTCAGCTTAGAATCCCAAAAAAGTGAAACAGAAGGATGTGGCAAAAGGGATTTCTCCCTTGGTCTGAATGCAGTGTCTTCCAGTACCATCACAACTGACAGCAACCTATGCAGACTCTGAGACAGCCCTACAGGGACCAGCAAAAGTATTTAAAATACTTACAATAATCAATTTTAATGGCTTTCTAGGATTGGAGAGAGAAATCGACAGGCAGACAAATGACTTGAAGTTGAGGCAAACAGAAATGGTTCCGGAGAGGGCAGAAGAGACTAGACTTATACCTGGAATAACATTGCACTGAAAAGGTGGGGCAGCTCCCATACAGATCCCTACTCAAATCCAGGTTTTTAACGTTCATCGGAACAAAAATTGACTGAGCCAGGTAGAGGAATTTGAGAGAGGTATTTTATATTCTGTTCCCATTCACTGGAAAAAAAAAAAAAAAAAAAAAAGCACCAGGCCAGATTTTATTAGTTATGCACTTTAAGGAGTGCCAAGAGTTGATAGCGTATTTCCAAAAGGCCTGGCTTCTGTCATGAGGAAATCACATTCCATGAAAAGATAGCTACCAATGAAAAAAAAAATGTATGAAAAGTGGGGAAAAGATACCTGGCCAGAGACTGGTGGTAGTGAAGTGCACACCAAGGAGCTATCAGGGCAGGGTTTTCCTGGACTGGAGAATGGGAGAAACACAGCAAACCAGAGGCTGATTGATTGACAATGATTAACAACATGTAAGAATGGGTCCTGTACTGAGATTTTGCCTAGCAAGCACAGGAAAAAAGATGGCTATTTCTAACGGAGAGCTTCCAATCTAACTGTACCTGCAGGTACCACTTAATCCAAAAGACTCTACTCAAAATGCTATGGGGCTCAACTACATGACCTTTAAAGGTCCCTTCCAACCCAAACCATTCTATGATTCTATGATCTTACTAGAGGCCAAGAAGTCATGCTGCCCCTACATGAGTCCTATCCAAGCACATTAAACAGCAGTTCCAAACAACTCAAAGAAGCGATACAAATACTCATTTCTCAATATAAGGGAAAGGCCTTAGCATGTAAGCAAGCCTTGCGGGATGCTCAAAAGCGTTTTCATATGGTCTTCTATTCCTTCTGAAGGAAAACAATTTTACATCATTTTTTCTTTGGTATTTCCATAGCCCCTGGAAACATTTTTAATTTGTAACTGAGGACTTGAATTTGCTGGGAAGGGTCAAAATAGAAATTCTCATTTTTCTGTGATTTTCCTTCCAGGCAGTCTACACAAACTCAAATGCTTTTCATTGTTTTAATGAGAAGTAAAAGGAATGGTGTTTCAGCTGCCAGCGAGGGATCTTCACTGGGTAGCAAAACACACCACACAGCATCAGAGCCTCAGGTTTTTGTTTAGAAATGTGAAAATTATTTTCTTTAAGGAGTAGTGTCCCACTGCAGGGATACTGATCAGAGAAGTCCAAGGCTCTCCAAGCAATCACACGCATTGAAGAGGAATCTGGGGTTGCCCCTTTACCTGATGTGGTTCAGGATCCTTTTTGCTGAAGTTTCCAAGCTTATGAATCAAATCAATGCAAAATGTACTTTGCACAGAGCAGTAGTACAGTCTGATACCAAGGGCTAGAAAATCAAGGTCCTGGCATTTCAGGTAGGTTTTCCAAATTTAGCAGGTAGTCTCCCACCTGAGCCTCTGTGCCTTAGATTCCCAGCTGGAAAATGGGGCTATCCCCCACCAGGAGGTAATTTTGTTCAATCTAAATCGAAATGCCTTGTACGTACTTGCTATTTTCATATAAGTAGGAAAGTATAGGCAAATGCAGTCTTTCAAGTTCATCTTTAACATGGCAAAATGAAATAGCTCCAGTTTTCCTCTGACCTTTTTTCTTGCAGAAACTGTTGACTGACCTCAGCACAAACTAGTGAACTATTCCATGTCCTGAAAACATATCACAAAAAAAGTAATAATGCATCGTAAACATCTGATTTAATACTGCAGATAACATTTTTACACTGTGTTTCTTAATGATGATTTTCTCAGCAGGGACCTTCTGGACAAAGCAATAAAACACAACCATTGGGCTGCATCCTTGTGATGCTGGTGCAGTCCCCAGTGACAGCTGGATTCTGTAGGTGTATTTCAGCTGCCTGAGAAAACAAAGCAGGTATGGCAAACTATTAGGCCTCATACAGCAGAGGAAAGTAGCAGGGCATGCAGTACTTTGCGCGAGGACATCAGACAAATGATGAGACAGAGCAATCTTTGTTTTGTCAAGAGAAACGTGTCATACCCCACTTGAGCCAGAAGTTGACCCCGTCTACTCCAGGCTGCCTTTTTGTCTGTCTCTGCAACCATCTGCCAACCAGTGGAGTCCCTGCTTCCCAGGACTCCATGGCAGCATCAGTCTGTCAGATTTGCAATCCCAGCAAGTCTCATCTCAGCCTCCTGTCCCTATTTCTGGTTTTATGCTATTTCTAGTCTTACCTAGCCATCTTAACATGTGCCTAACTGGTCCCTTTTAAGGTAGGGTTTAGCGAACACTACAAAAAAAAAAAACCCACAGAGCTGCCCTTGAGATGTGGAGTGGTGAAACTCAGGAAAAGAAAACAGAGGAAGGCAAATGGTTCTGGTGACAACACAAAAAATGCAGGAGGAGAGGGCAGCTCACGTCTCTCCTCCTAAGGCAGAGGATTAGCATAACAACCCACATGAGACCAATGTCCTGAAAAAGTCCAGGTTTGGCTGTTGTCCAAGGACACGTTGTAGCAGTTCTACCCACGGCAGAAGGAGAACACCCAAATAAAATAATTGCTGTGTGTCATTGCTGTCCTTTGCTGAATCCTTTCATTGTCCTGGGGACACGTACAAGGTCTTTTCTTCTCTCTGCTCTCAGCTGCCCAGCTGCACCCCGGGGCCTGTCCTGCTTTCATAGTCCTGCACAACACAAGGATGAGCTTGCCCCTCTGCTGAATCATAGCTTATCTTAATAGCAACCATACTGCACTGAGTTTCTTTCCTGCTTTGGGGAGCTTCCCAGAACCAGGCAGCACCGCGTTAGGAGCAGAACGCTGAGAGCAGGGCAGCTTGAGGCAGAGTGCGGGCGTGAAGGAGGGTGCAAAGGTTCAAGAGGGCTGGGTACCGCCGCAGGATGGCCCTTCACCCCAGGCGAGCCCGGCACAGCACGGGGGCACTGGAGGCTCAGACAAAAAGTTACTGATTTGCAGCTTGGCTGCTGATTCTTTCAAGAAGCAAAGCAATGCAGTTTTTTCCACTTCTTTCTTGCTAAGGGAGCCGGATTGGTTTTGAAGAGAAGATTCTTTTAGAGGCAGCTTGAGGCAGGCATCAGCAGGGAAAATTTCTGCACGAACAGTTGAAGTTATAAGCATGAAAACCAGCCCTGTAATTAGGACTGGGAGGCGTCTAAACAGGCAAGTGCCTGCAACCCCTACCCACCATCCCACCCTCACAGGGTTTGCTATCAGCCCAGCTCTTACTGCTATTTGACTTGGGGTATTTCTTCCCCCCTCCCCCCCCCCCCCCCCCATGCTGACCTTCTTAGGCGCTTTTTAAGAGAGTTTATCAGTGGCTTTTTTGGAAAGTCAAATAAATTATGTCAATCAGTTCCCCTGCTGAGCTAT
Source organism: Psittacula echo (assembly GCF_963264785.1). Lineage (NCBI taxonomy): Eukaryota > Metazoa > Chordata > Aves > Psittaciformes > Psittacidae > Psittacula > Psittacula echo. The sequence goes on along the minus strand of NC_137737.1, from coordinate 43,879,087 downwards.
TTAGTGACATTTTTTAAGAATTTCATTAATTTCATTAAACATGATTAGTTTTCCATTTAGATATAATGTGCCTGTTCTGTGTAAAAGAGGTATTTACTGATGCCATTTTACTTTAAGTTAGCAAGGTTTTCAGTGTTGGCAGTGTTTGAGTGTGCACACTTTGGCAGGGTTCAGTGCATACAGTGATGAGGGCATTGTGAATACCTAGACAAATTAATAATGTAGCACCAAAGAGAAGCACAAGACAGTTAATATTAATGCTAATATCAGAAGAGTCTACAGTAGCAGACAAAATATCCTTTCTCTTTGTCAGAAACAAAGGGAGATCAGCAAGTGCCATGTACAAATTGCACAGCTTCGCTTTAAAAACACTGAATAATTCGAAAAAACTGTTCTAGTTCCTCTTTAAAGAAATAATCAATGCTAGTTCTCTCTCCCTGACTTAGTAAAGAAACTAGAGCTATGCCCTTAAACCAGGGCTTCCAATTCATGTTGACAGACTTTGATGAATATAATTACAGAGAACCTCAGCCGAGTAGCAGTTGAGGAGGAGAAGTTAAAATGAAAACCTAATATTGGAAAGAATTGATCAGCCTTCTTTCCTTTTCTCTCTGGAGCCCACACAGACCTCATTTATTGGAAAGACTGATGGCAGCACGGAGACTGTGGGACTAGTCCGGGCTTGTTGTGCAATGCACTTAAATGATTAGGGAATATTGGACACCTTTGCTGGAGTCGGCTGTTTGTCCTCCAGTCTTGGAGCTGTGCAGTGCTGCCTGTCAGTCGAGCATCAGGGCAGCCCCACTCGGAGCCACGGAGTGCTGCTGATGGCGCAGGAGCCTCCCTGATCGATAGCTCCGCTCCTCCACTGCCTCGGCTAAGAGCTGAAGAGACTAGTTGGTGCATATGTAATGACTAGAATTTAATTATATATCAGATTGATTTTCAATTACAACTTCAAGGAGCTGTTTGCCAGGATTTCAAGTTTGTGAGAAAGGCCCTGTGTCTCCTTTCTGAATTCTTTTCTCCCCATATTCCTGTGCTATGTGGAAAATTTTACAGGCTCTCTACCTTAAGCTCTCTGTCTGGGAGTAAACAGCTTCACAGTTTCCAGTAATAATAAGATCAGCTCTATCCAAGACTGAACCCAATCAAAGCTGGAAGAGGAACTTTGAAGGTGTGTTCTAAAATTAAAAGGCCTAGTTATAATGGTGATTTTTTTTTTTAAAGAAAAAGTTAGGTTTCCTAGTGCTGAATTAAGAAGCAGAATCTACCTTCAAAGTCAAGGTTTTTGGTGTTGTGAATAGCACCAAAAGAGTCTGAATTCAATCCAGTCTGTAGAAATGGGAATGTGTGAGTAATAAAACATTCTCATTTTATAAACTCATCTAAACGTGGTCCTGGGTGAAACTGGGAATATTCAGTATATGAGAATAACCAAGTAGATCAGAAATGTTTTCATGAATCCCTTCTACATCAGTTTTGTTTCTTTTATGGGTGTCCTTATGGCTATTAAGAATGAATATTAACGAATGTTCTTATGAGATTTTAGTGAGACTTTCAACAAAAAGCAATCAGGATGTGAACTGTATACCAGGTAACCACATGAAAAATTTGCCAGTAAACTCACAAGGAATTATTTTTAAATCATACAAAAGTGCATAAAGAGTATAAAAAAAATACAAAGTGTACAAAGAGCAAAAACCCAAAACCTGAATTATGAGTGGACTAAAAAGTTGGTTTTGTGTGAACAGAAAAAGAAAACCCTGAGCAAATGAATGAAGAGCAGGAAAACAGTAACAACCAAATGACTTAGGCTTTCACTTGCTGGGACAGGGAATGTCTTTGCTCATTGGTGTGGGAAATGTGACACAGCCATCTCCATACTCACCACCGTTTTTTCCAGTGATGGCATGTGAGCTCCATCAGGCAGCCAGGACGTAGGGTACCACTTCTAAGACAGTAGTAATAGCGTCTTCCCTATGGGCTGTGGGAGGGACTGGGAACCCTTCCGTGCAAGAGTGGCCACATACCCTGTCTGCCCATATATATATAACAATACCAGGTAAAATGCAAAACACCTTTTAGAAGGTATATCACTGCATACATATAAATAGGTATATGCTCTTGGCCCTGAGTTCTGTAGCAAATACAATAAAATTTCAGTAGAATAAAATTTTAACCTGTCATTTCCAGGAAGCTGTACTGGAATAGAGATATGAGTAATGGTAAGTGAAGGTAAAGCCATTCTTTAATAAACCTGTAAAATAATAAATATATGTATTGTCCAGATGTATTTGAATAGCAGTATTGCTGCAATGCATTCTTTTTAAAATTTTCTTCATTTTCTGAAAAATTTGCGTGGAAATCTTGACAATGTGTCATTGATAAAACCCAGCCTTTTTCTGCTATCCAGTCTTAAGCCAGCTGCTTTTTTGAGACATCCTATATACAATGCTGATTTAGTTCACTTTGACTGTTTTAAACCTGCTGCCTGGCTCCCCCTCCATGTTCTCATGATAATCATGATTGTATTTACTATATTACACCTCCCCTGTTGCCTTCTTTCCAAAAAGAATAGTCCTAGCTGAATTACTGCCTCGTTTTCAAGCTTTTAATTACCCTTCTTTCCCTTCACCTACATTTTCTAGTTCTATTCCATCATTTTTGATCAGTTGGAGAACAGGTTTGCACATGATGTGCATGATACAGGCACACCTTGTATTTATACTATTTGATGTTGATAATACCTGTTTTTTCTATGCTCCCTTCCTAATAATTCCTAATTTTCTGTTTACTTCATGTGATTGCTCCCATCCTTGATGTTGATGTTTAGATAAAATTACTTACTGGAACAAATTTTCCTAAGGAATATAGAATAATAGAAGAGCTCATCTTGGATTTTGGGAGGTCAGTGAACCCAACAGCCTGCTCAAAGCCATGAGATACTGGAAGACTCCCAAAACCATCTCTTCTCCAGCTCCTCCTTGCAGGGCAAGTGCTCCAGCCACCACATTCTTGGTAGCACTCCACTGAACTCACAGTTACCAAAGTTTTTTGTATACTGGGGACTCAAAACTGGACACAGTATTCAAGATATGGTCTAATAAGTACAGGGGAAGCCTCACTTTCTTCAGCCTATTGGCTATGCTGCACTAGCCATTTATACAGTTATTTACACAATCCAGCATACTGCGCAAGTGTTTTCACTTGTCAGGATTACACAGTTCAACTATCACTTTGTCACCCAGTCACTCAGAACTGTGAGATCCCTCTGCACCTTGTGAGACAAGTTTCCTTTCCCTAAGATTGCTGAACATTGTCATCTCAGTCTCAGCCTATTTCTCCATGCAGTTTCTGAATATATCAATGCATTATGACTCAAGTACCACGACAGTCTAACTGAATTTATCCTGTTTCAGTGTTTTGCAACAGAAGCAGCCATACCTTCAGCTAGAAAGCATGATTAGACTCAGCTTTTCAAAAGCCTTGCGTCCTTCAAAGTATTTAACATATTCTCCATCCCTACTGACTGCCTTTTTGTTTTACAGTGAGCCCAGACAGCACACACAGCTTGCTTCTATAGGCAGCCCCATTGCAACCATGGAGAAGCTTACAATAACCAGCATTATAGATAGTGGTAGATGCACGTAGAATGGGGTCTTCAGGCTAAATCTTTAGGGGTTGAGTTACAGTAGCGACACTCAGCACCTGAGTAGGAGAGGCATGAATAATAATAACATCTTGTCTGTGTCCGGCCTTCTGAACACCACCAAGATCAGGTACATAGTTCACCTAATCAACAGGGTGCATCTGTAGAGTCAACACATGTAGCTGTAACAGATACTGGTCCTTTATGTGAAGGTGAGAAAAATTCTCAATAGGAAGGACTCAAATGCAGTAAAGGTGGTTAGGCTGTCACCACCACTGCTTCAGAAGCCTCCGTTATCTTTTTGCTTCTGTTTCTCAGATTTCCCTTGAAAGCTCCATTGTGGCTTTGACATGGCGATGCTAGAATGAAAATCTAAATGTCCAGTGTTTAAAGGCAGAGGTCACTTGAATACTCTGAGGAGCCATGTGAGACAAAAGGAAAATACACGTTAATTTTACCATAAGTTTTAAAGCACTTCATGATACAGGTTTTGTTCTTCCCCTTAGGACTAGACTCCCCCTTTCAGCCACCATCAAGATGGACATCAAGCAGTCAGGGTGTGAGATGGGCACAGCACAGGGACTGCAGCATCAAGGCAGCAGCATCTCTCCCAAGGAAGAGTCCCATTTAGCATTTCAGGTGCTCATGAGAAGATTTTCTCAGACAATGATAAATCAAGGACAAAAAGAAAGGATTTTCAAAGAGAAATAAGCCCTTAGCAGAGTAGGCAGCAAGATGTGTTGTTTCTTGTCAAATAGAAGACAGGCCGAGGACTCCTCCTGAGTGCTGCTGTGTTTGGTACTCTGAAAAAGAGTGGCTCTACAATACCAGCACTACACTTGTACAAGTAGGACAAATTTTAATCTTAAAGATTAAAAGGAATTAGAGGCAGGTCAAAATCAAAAACATTTTTATTTAAATCCTCACAGGCTCATGCCTGTTTGCTGAAGAGAGGCTGCTGGGGTGTAAAATGTTCAGATCATCTTTTTCTCCAAAAGGCCAGGTTTCCTGCAGCTTGGAAACAGGGTCGCAGATGCCATGGCCTTTCATAGTCACCTTTTGTCTTACAGCACATTGCCAACAACCATGTCTGCTGAGCCTTATGTTCAGTGCAGTAAAACAAAGTGTGTTTGAGAAGACCTTGGGTTTTCCTCCAACAGGGCTGCTTGATGCTCTTGAAGGCAACTATTAGAAGCTTGTGTGGTGAGAGAAGATCCAGTTTTAAGATGAGGACACAGTCCACATGAGGACAGTCATACAGATCCAGGAAACGCGAGCTCATCTCATCTTGAGTCTCTTGAGCCTCCTCCATTTAAAATGAACTGGATCAGACCCATCACATTAGTGTGTTCACTATGTTACCTGATGTAGACAGGCTCAGACACACTCTTATCATCTGTATCTCAGAGGAGAGAGGTCAGAGCACTGGCTGAGTGCTGCCTGCTGGGAGCAGAACATTTCACTCCAGTGATTTCTGCTGCCTTGCCAAAGTGTTCCATAATTTTCAAAATCTTAGGCTTGCTTTATCTTGTGAGCCCCCAGACACTGACATTGTTCCAGTCCTTCTGCCCCACGTCTGTTGTCTGATCTGCTCTTTTACTACTTCTTTTGTTTCTTCAGTTACCACTTTTTTGAACCTGAATCTCAAAATACATTCTCAATTTCTCCACTTATCAGAAAAAGAGCACTTTCTTATTGCACGTTTCCTATTTCTACCACAGTTCACCTCTTTGTCTTGTCTCAGCCTATATTTAACCTTTCTATAATGTACAAAACTTTCTCCCACTGCCCCTGTGAAAGTTATGTTACCTTAACTTTTTCCTGTCTACTCCATTTCTCATTGTCAAGTTTTCCTCAAGCTACTTTATAGGGAGGATGCTATATAAATTATTTATTGCACTGTATCTTAGAGAACTGACTGGTTTTAGTGCTATCAGTGGCATCATTAGAATGAACAATATTATAAGGAGGTTTGATGGAAATTACAGAAGCCAGGTTACATATCTACTCACATCAGAGAAGGAGACAGAGAGCTTATAGCATGCGGAGGGAATACATGACCAAATCCAAAAATTCTTATGAAGGATTTCTCTTTAGCCTTGTGTAATCTGAAATAATAATAGGTCCTTATAACCCAAACTTTTGTGTCCCTCCCACAGGCTAATGAAAATTTTCATTTCCTTCTTGCCACCTTATGCATTCAGGAAACAGAATGAATATTTCCAGAAACACTTTTATCCACTTTTTTTTCTTTTGTTCGCCTAAAATCACCATATATCCCAGGAAGTACAGTCTGAATGTGCTAATCATCATACTGAGTGCCATCAAGAAAAGGCAATATGTGACATAAAAGAGGCAATGTTACAAACTAGCATTATGAAAGCTGTGGCACCAAATTTCCAAGGACAGGATTGGAAAATCAATCTGCAATCAGCAAGCAGTGGTTGATATAATTGAATATAAACCTGACTTGAGGAAGAACAAGGCAGAAGTGGACTCACTGAAGCTGAAAATCTGTAATTACAATGACCTAAGACCAAATTGGACACTGTTCTCTGCACACATCAGATACTTGGATATCACCTCATCTGTGTGCAGAGCCCTGCAGGATTCAGCCCTATGGGATCCCTTTGAAGCTGGAAAGGAATAAGATTCTCCTCCATTCCACAAAAAAAATCCTCTTTCATATCAGCTTTGGGGACATGGCCCCATGGTCCCTGATTGTCATACCATGAGGGATTCTGACCTGGTGGCCCTTGTCCATTGGTGCCATGGCCCCAAGGCTTCCCAGCCAGAGCTGCCAACAGGCTGCCAAGCTGCTGGGTGAACAGCCTGCAGGAAAGCAAGAAAACCTCTCAATCAGCTGTTTTCTGAGCCTTTCTACTTTTTTTACTGCAGAAGTCCCAGAGTTAGGAACCAAGAGCCCAATGGAGCTCAACCACACGGTAAATGTGTTGCCATCATTGCTGGAGAGGATCAGCTCAAAAACTGGACACGAGTGCACTTAGATAAGGAAAAAAAATTCCCTTTCTGTTTTTAAGAAGTACTGTGATTTTTCAGCCTGATTCATGACTTTCTTTTTAGAGGCCAAATTATTTGGGAAGGAGACAGTCATACTGTCTAGCACTGGACAACCAATAGCCATGCTTAGAAAACCCTTGGAAACACTGTTTTGCTTTGACTGTATAGGGAAATTTGGCTGCGTTGTCCTGAATCATCCTGCAATTAAATGTCTGAACTGGAGATTGCAAAAACGCATGTGATGTTGGAATGTCTGTCTCTGACAAAGCTGAAATGAATATGGATCTGAGGAGCCTCCCTGCTTCAAGAAATTCACTGTTCACCAGCGCACTGCTATAAATAAAGTCTATTGGCAAAGAAGCAGTGTGCATCATTTAAAGCCATTTTGTCAACAGGTAACACATATATGCCTGAATGAAGTATAACATCTCAGCAAAGCACTTTCATACATGTGTAACAGAGGCTATGTTCTGGCTTGCTTCATATAAAAATGCTTCCAAAATCAAAACTCCAGCTAACACCACTGTCAGGTCCATGTCTAGCTTAAAGCCTGAAGGTGAGCAGAGATGTCCCGTAAGCCAACATTCGGAATTCTATTGTGCTATCCTCTTTTGCCAAAAGCCTGTTGCCCAAGATCTTTTTAACCAAGTAGTTTCTGACAAAAGGTTGAAAATGGCTGAGATTCTCATATCCCACAGGCTCAAATTCAGATGGTAAACAAGTCATGACAGTTTAGTGACATGGAAAGTTTTGAGGCAAAGCTTTTGCCACTGGCCATTTTTATATATATTTTATGTGTGGAGTGCAAAGATGAGTAATTACTTGCAGAGAAGTTTTGTGGAAGAGCTGAGAGTTGTACCTCAGCTTTTCTAGAGCCAAACTGGACCCTTCCCCTTTTGTCTGACTTTGTTTTCATAAGTCATTTATTTTTAATAAATTACTTGGTGAGGTAGGAGAGTAGATTTTGGGTTTGTGGCCTTGAAGTCAGCTCATCATAAAGATACACAAATACAGCTAGAGAAAAGCAATAGATAGCCAGTTTCGAATCCTACCTTGAGGAAGTGCCATTTGAAACTTCATCAAAAATTACTGTAGTGTGGTGGCAGCTAAAAATTCCAGGGCAGGAAGATAGAAAAACTAGAAGGACAGATTATATGGCACATCTGGTCCCACTTCTGAAGAGCAGCTTCTATGGGAGGCTGAGAAGCATTTTTGCCTCTAAGGAAGAGCTGATAAAATTAACATTAGACATTTGAAAACTTTAAGATCCACCACAGTGGCAAAATATGTTTTTTTAAAATATTTTTTTTTCCTTGATATTGTACTTTACACTGGTTTATGGTGGATTACTGCAACTAATCCTGACCATTGAAAGGCTATTTATTTTCCATGCATTTCCCTATGATAATGAGTGCTTTTTAAAAGCCAAGTTCAGCCATTAGCCTAAAGGACACCATCAATGTGAAGCAGATGGATTTTCTGCCCACAACTTTCAATAAAGGCCAAAAAAAAAAAAAAAAAAAAAGGAAAAAAGTTTCTTGGAAAAAAAGTTATTTTAGAAAATAAACACAGAATCAATATTCTGTACAACCGAGAGGTGGACACTGATGGTTCATTTCTGCATGAACTTTCCTTTTTCCTATCTTAACTTATTTTTATAAGTAAAAATCAACAAGATAAATAAGATCACTATCACAATCAAAAAGCTAGAAATCTAAAACTTCACCTGCAAAGCTCAAACACCAGCCATGATTCATGTTCCATTAGCATGTGTTGGAAGCTGGGATGAGCACCAGACTCTGGCATGCAGTGGGCTGCTCTAAGGGGAGAGCAGAGATGTTGCAGATGAGTAGACTCCACCAAAGAGCACACACTGGAAAAATAACGAAGAAATGAGCCATGTGCATTAGAGTGTACAAGACATCTTTGTGCTTAGGAGCATTTGCATTGTGGAAAAAAGCAAAAGTGTTGTTTATAGCAAAGCGTCTTGGTTTTGTTATTCTATGATATTAATGAGTGACTGGTTTTACTCTAGTGGGCTCTGATCAAGCTATTAGAGCTACAGCACATGCACAAAGTGCCTTTTGGTCACAAGAGAGCTAAAGAGGGGAGATTCCCAAATCTTTATTCTCCAGTGTTTCTATACTGGATGCTGAGCACGTGCTACGTTCCATTTTGTAGCTATATCTAGCCATGTCTATAACGATTGCACTCCAGATCCACATTCCCCTCCAGAGGCTAGCTGAGGGCCAGAGTCCTCTCCTCTAGGATAAATTAGATAGAAATGTTTCTATTTAAAACTGGAAAGGTTTTTATAGTGAGAAGCTGTGTTCTTTGTAGGGAATTTGTGTGAGAAATCCTTCCTCTCCACAGAAAATTTATGTGGGCATTTTTTTCAAATAAAAACCAAGTATTTGCAAACTGTCCCTTTGCCTGACACAATACGTCACCTCCCCACACTTCCCTGCAACGGGGATCCCCAGCCAGACTTCATTCCTCACTGCGTGGTGGAGAGGTTTCCCTGTGATGCAGGACCTTCTCTTGTAAAGGAATTTTCTGCACACTCCTCACACCCCTTTTTTCAAAACAAGCTCTGATCCAAACTCACACCCACTGGAACAGAGTGGAACCACGCGGGCAGGCTGCGGGCCTTGAATCAAAAGCACTCAAAACACCTTACTCATTTTCTCTGGCTTTCTGACTCCCTTCTGCACTTTCTTTTCCAAACAGAAGGAGGGAATCCCACAGTGTGTAGGTGTTACTCGCTTTTTCCTTTCCCTCTTCTCCACTGAGGTCAGGAAATAAAGCAGCCTGAAGGAATACTTTTGCTCCACACATACCGAGGCATCACGAAGTAGCCTGAGGCAGGGTAAGCCTTTGTCTCCTGTTTCCTGCGTGGCTCCTGTCTCCTCAAGCAGCTCCCTTGCTGCTTGAGCAGGACAAGCAGGACCCATCGCAGAACTCACTGCCGAGGCTCTGAAACAGGTGCCAGAACCACAAAGGGGAAAAAAATCACATCACTTATGCAGCTTCTCTTCCTGCTCCAGCTTTAGAAAAGATCCGGGCAGGAGACCTCCCAGGCAGCTCTGTGTCACAGATACATCTGTCTTAGGCTGATTTTCTGTCCTTGTCAGGCAGTTTGAGAGATGCTGTTGCTGACATTGCTGCTGTTAAGACAACCCAGAACCCAGGTTTTATGGATCTGTAAAATACAAGAACTGAACATACATTTTTAAAGCTCAATGCATCTTGCACTCAAGGACACAGAGAAGACTTCTCTGTAGAAAGACAGACTGCATGAGCTGTTTTATATCAGGACTAATCTGTCTGCTTTAAGCAAAAGGATATAAGCAAGCATCTCTCCTAAAACTGATTATGGCTTTATTCATTGCTGCTGCATTGCTAGGGTAGGAGGCAAAGCTGGGTTTAGTGGGGATTAGCCCTCTGTTGCCTGCAGCCAGGCCATCATTGCTGCCTGGTGTGAGGGGGTCTGTCAGAGATGGCTGCTTGGGGCTGCACAACCACAGCTACCTGTCCTGGAGATGCACCTCACCACCACCCACCGCAGTGTTCTGTCCTCTTTACTGTCAGAAATGACCCTTCTTGCTCTGCACTTACCATTAGTCTCACAGGGAACTTTGACAGGGCCCAGGCTTACTCTGAAAGAGATAAAAGTGAAAAGGTCACACCTCTGGGTCAGAGGCTAAAAGGCAGATAAAACACCCTGCCTGCAGAAGCAAAATCCGAGGGAAATCACATCAGCTCCCAAGAAAGGGTAGCTTGTAGGAGCTGGAGTCTAACTCCAGTGGGAGGATGCAATTGCCCTTCTTTTAGCAACTTCCTCCCCCTTTTTTTTTTCCAACATGGGTTAACAAAATATCTTTAAGCACAAACCAAAATAAACTCAAATGAAAACCCCAGGCTGTCTCCTCTCCAATGGCTGATTTAATGGAGACTTTTGCTCTGCAGGGTCATCTTTTCATCTCTTACTGAGGGCAGAGGAAAAAGTATTTTTAAGAAAAGGAAAGACAAAATTTGGTATTAAATGTCTTCCTTTAACCAAGCAGGGGCAGAGCTATTCTTCTGACTTGCAACTTTAAGAGGACTTTGAATAATAAATCAGAAAATGTCAGCTTTCAATTAGGGTTAACAAAAGGGATAGTGGCAAGTTGTGGGAGGGTAGAATAAACCATGAAATGCAAAAACACAGATAGTACGAAACATACGTAAATGAGGATCTAAGGAACCTCTTTAGTGCATTTAGCAGGAAACTATTAACATTTCTATAAGCAGAAAAAGCAGCTTTGAGGCATCTCAGTCAGCCATACTGCACATGCATGTGGACTTTCATTTATTGAGCCACAGGCCGAGAGACAAAATTTGTTCAGATGTCTTTGAATCAAAACAGATCCCTCCGAACATAAAACCACAAATGTTCAAGTCACATCTCCCAGGAGAATCAGAACAACAGGGGTGGCTGAGATTTGCTTGTGCACGTGTGAAGCAAGATCCTGCAGTACCTCTGCAGAGGTGCCTGTGCCCACAGAGACCCTTTAAATCTACACCTGCACAGAAGGTCCCAGTTGCTCTAATACAAACATTAGGAGATCAAACTTTAGCAGTTTCCTTTCTTTTGATTCATATTTCTGCAGTGTGCTGCTACAAAAAGATAATTTAGACAGCACTGTATGAGTATTGAATGTTTTCTTGTGTTTACTGCTTGTGCCTAGCTTTATGCAACCCACCATCTGTTCCTCTGTAGCTTTATGTCCACAGATCCTGGTCTCCTTTCGAATAAATCTGTGAAGGCTTTGCCACTGATTTTGCTTGATTTCCAGCACTTCTTCCCTACTTAAGTTTTTTCTATTCAGCAGAGTTTTAGACCCTCAGACTTCTCTGTGTAAGACCAACATGAGGAAGGAGTGAGGAAATACAGTTTTCAGCTCAACCAGGATAACTGCTGAGCCATTAGAAATTCATGAGCAGGACATCAGTATCTAACTAGGAAGATACACCTACCAGAGCACTGGAGCTATCTCCCAGGCTTTCATGTAACTACTACATCTAACAGTACTATCTCTTTCTTCTAACCTGACTGTGCTGTTCACAGCTGCATCTAAGAGCAATGGTTTAAGCAAGAAACTAATAAAACCACATCAGCTATCACTGCTTCCTCCAGGTCTAAAGATTGAGGTGACAAATCGCACTCCAGGCTTTTAAGGTGTTTTCCATGCATCTGCACTGGCTTTCACATCAGAGCTGACTCCCAGGCACCCAGTTTCCAGCTGAGCATTTCACAACATACAGGCAGCTCTTAGGGTAGATACCACCAAGCTATGGAGAGCACACCTACATTTCTCTGAAATTCTGTGACAGAGAAACTTGTTCTAGGTTATAAGGAAGACTGTAAAAGAGCAGGATGTAAATCTAGGTCTCCCCAGTCACAGGCTATCCCCCAGCCATGTGACTTAGAAGGAAAAAATGCATCATTTCAGATACTAAAAAAAAACCCCAAAACCCAAACCCAAACCTAAAAAAAAAAAAGCCAACACCCAAACCCAACACCCTTCCCAACAAAACAGATGCTTGTTAAAATACTCTTTGTTGCAAACTCCATTGTTTGAGGTTGTAAGAGAAGATTTATTTTCCAGGAGGTGAAACAGCCAGTCCTACTTTTAAAACACCTGGAATTAGCTGGCCAATGGATCCCTACAGTCAAAACCTGGATATGAGTTTTTTCTCGCAATTAGCAGAATCAGAATCACAAGTATAACTCCTAATCTAGTGGATGATAACAAGTTGTGTAAATCATTACATTAAACAATAAACCCTCAGGGATTCATTTTCAGCATATGGCTGATCATTAAACCTCTTTTAGGTTTTTTAAGGTTGTTCTGAACTTAAATCAATACTTAGCTCAACTCTGCTGCTGTGCTTCATTCATTGAATGCATCCAAATCACAACCCTTCTCTCAAACAAGGAGAATCCTCTCTCTGGTTTTAACTAAAAACCCTTCATTCAATTTTTTAAATATTGCACTATTCCAGGAAAGCTCCTGAAATGAATTCAGCAAACAGTTGCTCAACTCCCTTCTTCCCTCCCCTTTAATCTCTGGTGCTGACCTGGCCATTCATTCCATGTTTGCAGTGGTGAGCTCTGCAAACCGAGTTTCCATGGCAGCCCTAATCCATGAATAGGGCTGGCTCCATCGGTGGTCACTTAGGACATGTCCTGTTGCTGGCTGGATCAGAAGACAGAAAACAGAAAACAAGCACCTTCGGTAAACATGACCTAATGAGATTCCCGGCTCTGTGACAGGGGCCTGGAAAGCGAACACATTGGGACACCCGCTTCTTCTGGGATTTTCCACTGAGGTCTCCCAGTATTTTCCTGCCTGGTTTTATAGACTGTTTTATATAAACTGCATTTCTAGTCACTTCTTCAATCTTTTTCTTTTTTCAGATACAGATATAACTGATTGAACATGGTAAACCCACAGTCTGGCTTAGAGAGAGCTGTGTTCAACGCTCTCTCCTTTCTGTAGGTGCTAGGTTTTTCACTCCCCAGAGGCCCAGCCAACCCTCTCCATGACCGCAGGACTCCCACAGCATCGAGGAGTTTTCCTCTGGAAACCAAGAGGTTCCTGCAGGGCTTCTGTATTGCCAAGAGCAGGCCCCTCTGCATTCAACTATCCTCTTTAAACAGCAGCATGCTGATCCCCTGCTACAAAGCCTTCCCCAGCCAGCCCTAGAAGCTGCCTAGAGGGCTTCTGCAAATGAATTGAACAAAAATTAAATTCTAAAAATTCCCCAAATAGTACATAACTTCTTTCATTTTATGCTGAATAATCACAGTCAATTCATCTGGGCACTAGCATGATTGCTTGTGAAACCGTCTAAGAAAATAACACCCAAACATTTCCAGAAGATTAGGCATTTCAAGCTGCTAAGACATTAGAAAAAGAAAATCCCATGTAAAAATATGCCTGAAAGACACTGAAGCAGACAAGCTGTGTATTTTGAGTATCTATTCTTCACTGAAAGAGTTATCAAGCACTGGAACAGGATGCCAAGGGAGCTGGTACAGTCACCGTCCCTGGGGTATTTGAAAGACATGTAAATGTGGTGCTTAGGGATATGGTTTAGTGATGGACTTTGCAGTGCTGGGTTAATGGTTGGACTTGATGATTTTAAAGGTCTTTTCCAACATAAATGACTCTATGGTTCTACACATTCTTTGAAGCATAACTTTTACTTGGTTCCACCAAGCTTCTTTCATTTGCCTTGGGACATGAAGGTCTTATTATTTATTATCCATCTTCCTTTAGTCCATTACGTGAGTCACACCACCAAATGTAAACGTGCTGGGCACCATGTACCTCATCTGCCCTTTATGCACTGTCAGTCATTTCTGCAATGTTGATTGGGACTCAGCCAGTTATTTCAGGTCTGATTTCAACTGTTTGCCCTATCATAACACAGAACAGTTGTCACAAAAATGCTGATCATTATCTCAACGAACTGCAAATACATTTCAGAGAATAGAAAGGGCTGAGTAGCTGAGTCCCATAGTCCTTACTTTGGGAAAACTCCCACCATCTCCACATAGTTCATGTTTTACCCACAATTAGCAGCTACAGCCTATGTATTTATAGGAATTCCTCTGAAATCGAAAACACAGGCAGACTAATGGGATCTAAAAGAAAGAGAACGGAAGTGACTTTGGCAATGGCATGCTTCCACCCCATGCAGCCGAGGTTGTACTGCTAAAGGACCCCTGGCCCAACGCCCTGTCAATTACCTTAATCCCAACCCAAAGAGGAATGATACTAAACACTCCACAAAACTGCTTCCAAACATTGCCACAGGAAGAAGGAAAAGCATTAACCCTGCCTTCTCAGGCACAGCTTTAGTAATGGGCACATTGCATTCTACATGGAGAAACACATGAGCATAAAAGACATACCCTCCAGTGAAAAACTTGCACAACCTCTCAGAATTAATCGCAGGGAATAATTGCAGCTCTAAACAAGAATATTTATGACATTACATAAACACCATTAAAGCAAACTGAAAGGCAATATTTTTCAGAAAGAGGGAAGGAGGAAGTGAGGCAGGGGGATGAAAACCAATCAAAGTTTATAGCTGAAAAGATAAAAGTTCCCGTGTGTCAGCCATTTTGGAAACTGTTGCTGCAGCCATCACTTGTGCCTTGTTTACTTCCCTTAATAAAACAGGGAAAGAATTTTGTTTATAAAGTTAGCCAATATTTTGAGTTTAAAGCATTTTTTCTTGGAAAGGATCTTTCAAAAGCAAGAAGAAATGTGGAAAATTTCTTTCCAAAATGTTTTAAATTTTCAAGAAGAACATTTCAAGTCATTATCATCCCGGTAACACTTTTCTTCCTCTCTTCCTTTTTTCCCTTTTTCCCAAGGCAGGGAAGGAAATAAAAGAGAGCTTTCTCTTTTTTTTCTGAATGATGATTCGGAGAAATTCAATGAAAAAATTGGCTGAATTGTATTTTAAAATTAAAAAAAAAAAAAAAAAGAAAAAAGAAAAAGAAATAAAAAAAAGAAAGATAAATTTGCAATGAAAAGCATTTGGAGATTTTCTTTTGCAATATACTTATAGCATTTTTCTAACCAATTCCAGTTATTAGAGCTGGGGCAAAAGCTTGTATACCTTTAACACTCCAGATTTTATTCTGAAAATTTGAAGATTGAAAATTCCCCTGGGCGGTGACAGTTGGGGCTGAGCCTGTGAAGTCTGTATTGCCCCCTCAGGAGACTGAGAGCCCAAGTGCATAGCAGTAACTGGGGCACCTTTGCTGACCCAGAAATGGCATGGCAGTTCCTCTTCAGGAGAGAAGTTTGGGCTTGGATTAGACACGTTGCCGGTGGAAGCAGTGCCTACATGTACCATGTGCACATGGAAGTGGTTTAGAATTGCTCTGTGGAAAGAAAGCTTTTCGGTCAAAATGCTGTTTACTTCATTTTCTATTCAGACTTGTATGTATTCCAGCATCGAGAAAAGGATAGGAACCAACAGCACTCGGAGTCATAAAAAACACATTTCATAAAATCGTAGAATACTTGGTTGGAAAGGACCTCAGGGATCATCTAGTCCAACCTTTCTAGACAAAGCATGACATATACTAGATGTCCTACCACACTGTCCAGCTGAATCTTAAAAGTATCCAATGTTGGGGAGCCCACCGCTTCCCTGGGGAAATTATTCCAATGGCTGATTGATCTCAGTGTGAATAATTTTTGTCTTGTGTCCAGTCAGATTCTCCCCAGGAGTAACTTGTTTCCATCACCCCTCATCTTTTCCATGTGACTCCTTGTAAAAAGCCAGTCTCCATCTTCTTTGTAGTCAACCTTTAAATACTGGAACAGGGTGATAAGGTCTTCCCTGGGCCTTCTTTTCTCAAGGTGGGCCGTTTGTCCGCGTCTTTTTTGTGTATCCGGGACCAAAACTGAACAAAGCCCTCTTTCAAGAGTTGGCTTCTAGGAAATGCAACCCAACCTTCTCCTGTATGGACCATTGGCCCAAAAATGGATATGGGGCTTTCATGACCCAGGTGATCTTGGCAGGCCAGGCAGGTGGCTGTGATCAGATGTCTGTGGACATTCTGCAGCTTGAAATTCAATTGGAAGGAGCTGCATTTGAAAGCTGGATGCACTTTTGCAGGATCAACAGATCTTTTTGGAAACGGAGTATCATGGCTTAATAGCGCTACCTCCCTCCAGACAAGAGTAAAAATGCTCTCAGCTGGCCACAAGCTGCAGGATCAATATCAAGCCTGTGATTTGTACACAAATACTGCAATCTAATTGATACACATGGGCAACAGATATGCTTTTGTAAATCAGCTGTGATTACCAGGATCCCTGGCAGGACTTAATAAACAATGTCTGGCTTCAGGGCTGCAGAACACACACTCGGCTATGCAAACCTCCCAGACAATTTTCCACTCTGCCACCCAGGCTCCATTGGCCAAAAGCTTGTAAAAGAGCATGCGACAACACAAACAGCTTCATTTTAGCTGAAAGCCCAAAGTATAAAAGCTCATCTAGCCCAGCGCGGTCTGCATCCAATTCCCTGTCTGCCACAGGGAAGCGTTTCACTTTCCAGGTTTTTTCTTCAGTATGCTTAGAAAAAAGAAAAGATCTCCTGTCCTCCCTTACCCAGGTACACTCCATCCTCCCCTCTGTCTCCTTAGAGCTGAAAGCACTTGGGTCCCGTGGCCGAGCATGGCCACTCAGATGGGCAATCACATGTTACACCTTCCTTGTTTCTTTTCCCCAGTGCCAGGCACTTCCTCACTACCCTAATTTACTCATCAAGGTGTTGGGGAGAGTTTGCTTCACTAACTTCAGGAGTCAACCAGCATTTCCTGAAACAGAATGATGGTTTAAGTAAGGTCCTTCCACTGACCTCCCGGTGACACTGTGCTCATGAATAACCAGGTCTGTCACTGCCCCTCATGCTTAATTTTCTCTGAGGAAATCTTCTGTTAAGGGGCAACAGTTTTCCATTTCAGTGTACAGCGCTACCCAGCTGCTTGTTATTTCACTTGGCTGAGCCTGACAAGCTAACGGTATGTTTGATTTGCACTACCAGTTCCTGCTAGAGACATCATAACTTTTATTACAGACGTGGTTCTTGTTAGAGACTCAGTTGTCCGCAGAAAAGAAAAAAAAAAAAGCACATTTATTTTGGTCAACTTACTGGTTAACTCATTATTTGCAAACTCTGGCATGTAGCACACAATCTGCTGCATTTCGTTTTAGCTTATTTCACAGTTTTTTGTGTGGCAAATGGAGAGATCATTTTAGCTTTTCCTTTGATATGCATTCCCTTTGCTGTCCTAAATCCTTCGAGGATGATCACGTTCCTAATTGCTAAAACATTTACTATAAACTTTCTTAGACACTGTGCAGCTAAACTCAGATCAGCAGTTGCCACAAGGAAAAAAAAAAAGGGTACAGAGAGGTTAAGCAAAAATACATTTCATTGGACATAGTTCAGCGTATACTTTCTGTCTTGGTTTTCCTGCCCGGTGTTGATAAAGATGTCAGAGTGTCTAAGGAACTTACGCATCTGTATTATTCTTCCATTGTCACAGTTACTGCATGTGCCATGTAAAACTAATGCATTACAATTTGCAAGAATAAAAAAGCAGACCAAAAGGACTAAAACGCCACGGTTTTGCTTGTTTGCAAAACAGAGAATGGGTATTTTAATGAGGACAACATTTGGATTATGAAATCTGTTTCCCCATAACATCCTGCAATTCTTTCCTTCTTTCTACATAAAGCACCCACTCAGGACAGGGCAGTACCCTCCAAATCTTTTTTCATCACACTTATTTGAAGCGCCCCAATAAACATGTCTGTGTATCTAAGTATTCAGCAACCCAGATGGAAGGATCCCAAACCTAAGATTGCTTATGAAAATTTTGGCTGCACTTCCCGTCCATCTCAGTTTAGTCACCAATAAAAAGGGGATGGTATTGATACACGTCACCACACTGCAGTCTTGGATAAAACATGCTTGGTTAAAATACAACGTATACAAGTGAAAATAAGTAGGCTCACAGTGCTGGCTTTTCGTTACACGCAGGACTGTCACTGCAAGATATTCATTTGCAGCATTATCGGGGCTGTTAGTTTCTCATGCAGAATTTTCTCTAATAAAGGCCCTTTAAAGCTCCTGAACTCTTGATCCTCAAAACAGCCAGTGTGGGGAGCGTTTCTTCCACTCTTTGAAGTCGTAGCACGTATAAAGCTGACCAGTACTGTTTGTGCATTTGTTTTTTTTCCATATCTCTCCTTTTCCTTTAAGACCAGACAGAAGATGACATTATTAGCAGGCTGATCACAAGCACCTAGTAGTTTAGGGGCAGGCTTTTTATTTCTGCTTTCCAGCAGAGATGAAAGATTGTAAAAACCTCTCTCTCTTTTTTTTTTTTTTTTTTTTTTTTTTTTGTCCTTAGGGAATTACAGCTCACAGAAGTTCTTATAACTCCTTACAGCAGCTATTTTACTACTCGGGGAGGATATTTACTAGGCCGCTTTCTTCCTGCAGCAGGCCTCAGTGTTAATAAACGGTGTCTGTGAGTTACTTTATGCTCTTCATACTTTATTTTGATCTAGCTGTGTGTTTAAGGAGCTAAAGAGAGTGTGTCTTGATGAACTACTTACACCAGAGTTTGCTTGAGGCCAAAATGTAGAGAGGGCTTTCTTCTGTTTGGGTTTTTTTTTTAAGTCTTTGTAGGTACATTGAAATCTAAAAAATGGGGCTTGCTGCCAAGGTTGCTCTGCAAATCTGTTCGCTTCTGCTCACTCAGCATTAACATCTGTCTTCACTAAAGTGTTACCGGACCCCCTGTACACTCCACGAAGCAAGCTCCAGAGGTGCTTATAGAAAGCAGAGCTGGGGGTTGGGGTAGAGACCCACATTCCCCAGACCTCCACCTAGTAGTACTTCTTCAGTCAAATTTAAGCACAGCTCTACTCCAGAAAGCTCTGTCCCAGATCTGTGTGCTGGTGAGCCTTAATATCAAAAACAACCACAAGAGAGAGATGGAGAGATTGTACAGAGGAACCTGTACCTGGATTCTCCTTCTCAGCCTTTTGTTCCATTCAGAAGGTGACATAAAATACAGATTTTATTTTTTTTTCTCTTTGCAAAGAATTCAGATGATTTTAGTATTCAGTTCAAACTCAAAGTGCAATATCCCTGGAGGCCACTTACCCCTAAGCCCTCAAATGAGGCACATAGTCATTACAACATCAAGGTTAGCACTAACACACCCAAAACAAGACACTACCACATGCCTCCTCGGTGAGGCTGCACCTATCTTTGTACCTAATTAACATCTATGTGTCCATCCTACAAAGCAACTTAAGTCTTACCCAACCCTTTCTGGGTTCTACCAAGTGTGTGTGATGAGGAAAACCCACTTAAACTCCTCATAAAACATGGTTTAATGCCTTGCATGAGGCTTGGGTGCATTCACTGAGGCTGGGCTCATAGGTAATATCCAGCAAGTCAGTGAATTCAGGATTACATCCTTGAGGCGAGAGCAGCATCCTGCTCTGCACTGTGTGCAAAACCAAATGAGCTACCAGCGTGTGGTAAACAGCAGTACACCTCTGAAGGCACATCTTCAGCATATGCACCATCCCATTTTACAAAGTAAGGTCCAGCTTTCCATGAGCTGACAAATTTCCAGGTTTTTCTTTGTGTACTGTGTGCTTACATGCCTGCCGTACAACCAGCGGTGCCTGGATTTGTGGATTTATTGGCTGTGACCAGACACAGGCTAAGTAAGTAAACACATTAATATGTATTAACAAACTGCATTCGTTCAAAGTTCAGAACTTGTGCGCACATGCGAAGGTGGTATTTATCCATGGCTCTTACCAAGGGAGCTGATTAAAAACAGGATCATGCAAAGTAAGCAGTGCAGTAAAAAGACAGCATTAAAACATTTTTTTAATTGAAATATCCAGAATAATGGTTACCTGATTTAATGGCTCATCAAACTATAGCGCTCACATAATCTTCAAGGATTTGGTGGTTTTTATGTTGTAACTTGTAGCTGATGCTGCAAGAAGTGAGAGTTCTTTTGAAATTATTTCTGTATTGTTACACATAAAAAACATCCCTAAGAGAAGTCACAATGCTTCATCTACAAAAGATATAGGAAGAGAAAGGACAGTCATATATTGGTCACCTAATGAAAAAGAGGTCTCAAAACAGAGCAAGGACTTACAGCACATTTTTAAGTTTTTGGCTTGTGGTCTTAAAACGTTTGGGTATTTTCTGTCTAAATATGGTCAGACAGTAAGTTAACTAAACTCCCATTTTATAATAGCAATAAAAATCTCAAGGTGTGTGTTAACACTGTCAGAGTTGAGGGTGTTAAGTACAGCAGTACGGGCTGCCACCCAACAAGGCTGAGAAAACGCCTGGGCCAGGCTCCCTTTGCAGAGCAGCACAGGGATGCATTGCCAAGGCTATAGAGGAGGGAGAGGTGTTAGTGTTTGCCCCATAGAAAACTTCACTTTTTATTACATAATTTTTATTTCAAAACCTAGGATGAATCAGGAATGCAATGTTTTTTACAGGAGTGGATAACCTGAGAGATTCCCATTGAGCAGGCCCTCAGCTCTCAGTGTGGGGAAGAGGTGCCCTGCAGTCTGAACACCATGAGATATCACTGAAATCCGGCTGCTGAGGGAGAAGAATCAGTCCTCATCAGGAAAGTGATAAAAACGAATTTGTCTTTGGAAATGTTTGTGAAAAGACTTTTCCAGCAGCCACTCAGCTGCTCTCTCATGGAGGAGGCCAGGTGAAAGCTGGGTGATCAGAGGTGCCTTCAGCTCAAGTGCTGTCAGATATAGGACCAACACAATTTTTAAGATCACTTCAGATCTTAGAAAACCCCAGCCACTTGCTTTAGTGCCTAAATGGCAGCTCAAGTCCCTCAATAATTTAGTGCTTAGGCTTGTACTAGGTGTGCTATATTGCACTTGCTTTTCAGGAGCTGTCATTAGACTGTCTCTATCAGTGTCAAGCAGCTTCTCAACTGGGCAGTCTCTTACAAAATGGAAATCCTCACCATTAACACAAGCATTTTAAGCAAAGCAGTTGCAGACCTTTTTCTGCTTCTCTTCTCAGCCGAGACCAAGATTTTAATCTCTTTTATGGGATTTAAGCCTGAATTTTTAAGCCAGATTAATGATTTAGGATGCTCACTGTCAGGTCTCCTAAAAAGCCTGGCTACTAGAGAGCAGAAACCTAGCATACTTTATTTCTGTCAGCCTGGGTCTGACTTGACTACAGCTTTTGCATACCTTATGTAAGTATCTTTACAACTTAGAGGTTAATCAGTGTGTCTCACTTACAGCCCCCTCAAAGTATCTAACTATTAGTACAATATACAACCAAAGTCAACAAAGAGTTGGCGAAAAATACATCTCAGATTGCCTCAAGCACTTCCCTGGGATCGGAAAAGACCTGAAACTAGGTGAGAATTTAAAATCAGGTCTCCTTTACCCTTCCATTTCCTTTCCTTTCCAGGTGGATACAGCACAGAGCAGCAGGCAGGTAGCCCAATTCTGGAAATTGTGGCCCATCCCATTTACCATGCAAAGTCCAAGGCACCAAGCATGATCCAAGCCTGACAGCTGGCTCATGCTTCAGAAGCAAGATAAGGCAAATGTAGGCAAAAGCTTACCTAGAGTTTGCTGCAGCCTGCTGATATCTGGATCAGGGTGAGGTGCCAGTGAAAATGGAGATGCAGTAGGGGCTTTAGGCATCTATACAATTAGACAAAGTTGAAAGTGTTTTTTCTAGGATCTGACTGTTGAGTTGAAACACTTGAGGTGGAACTCAGATGTTCATAGTAGATCTAGCCTTTATTTAGATCAAATTTTAGACAAGTGAAAATACAGGTCAATGTAGCTGCTGACTGGAGTATCATCAGGAATTATCATGCTGAGTTTTGTTGTAACTCCATATACAGCCTGTGATATCACGAGCAACTCTGTCTTTTCCAAGTAAGCACTTAAGAGTTTCCCAAGGTAAATATTAATACTTCAGAAAGGAAATACTAACATGCACAGAATCCTTTCCAACATTTCTACTTAAATAGCTATCATTTTTTAGTGAGGTCGCAGCATCCAGTTTTCTATAATAAAAAATAATCAGGATAAGTAGTTTTACTCCTATCAAAACTTGAATGCAAGTTTATGTTTTTCTTTAACTTATCCTATAAATATTTTTACTACAACATTCAGAGTTTATGAGATCTCTAAGACTTGTAAAGAGGCTGAGTAACTGGAAACCAAAGGCTAATACCTACCACAGGGACTTGGGTTTTTTTCTTAAGAAAGCCATTTATTAATATTAACAAAGGGTATTTTACCGGTGATCTGTTTACAAAACTGAATATTATTTTATCTTTCCATTCCAGTGTAAACAAATCAATGAAGAGGGACAAAGACCAGCACCACAATACCTGATAGTGTTGTTCAAGGGATCTTTTCTTAGGTTACAATATTTTGACATTATCCCTTGATCTGAGCTTCTGCAGTTGAATTGCTGCTGAGCCTAAGTGCAACTTAGATTGCTGAAAACCTAGCCTCAGTGAACCAGAGGAAAACCAGAGTTAGGTGCTTGTGTCCTTTTTCCTGTTTGTGAGTCACTCACCAGGATACTTTATCTTTTCTAATGTGTTTACTATCTGCAATTGTAGCTGCAACAGTTATCCGCCCATATAAGAAAATGTTACCCTGCCTGAACATGACCAGGAGGAGCTCTGTCACAGGCTGGGAGGTGGGGGATGATCTGCCAATATCCACTGTGGCCACAGAAGAACATGCAGGTTTTATATCATCCTTTTGCACAGCTGAGGAGAGCTCTGTGTCACTGCTTATTTTCTATTTTATTTCTGCTCCCAAACCATGATTTACTGACTGAAGATTAACTATTGCAAAAAGTTTGTGCAAGCAGACAGGCCAGCCTTTTGTGCAAACATTTATGGATAGCCATTAAATGAACAACTTGGGCCCAGCTGAGCAAGGAGTCAAAATAGTCATAGACTTTGGCGAAGTTCAGAAGGGCAGAGCCTGCCACCTTTGGCCATCCTCCCTCAGGCTGCCCTTTCTTCTGACCAGCTTCAGAGCCTTGGGAAGCCTACCTGAGGACAGCTGCTCACCCAGAACCACGGCTGCTCCAGAATGTTCATAATGCTCTTTTATTCACAAATTAAGGAATCAGGCCTCAATAGGAATTAAACTTTCCCCAACCATAAAGCTCAGCACTGGGTTCATCACAGTTACAGCTCCCTACATACCACATATATACCCACATAGCTCTTGGGTAGACAGGGAGCTAAATCTGATCAGATCTAGAAAAGAGGACGAGATTCTTAACTGACCAAACACCAGAAAAAAAATCCGAACTGTATCCCTTTTTGTATATATATACGTACATATACATATATACATGCACACACACATATGTGTGCATTTGCGTTTTGTTGTCCTGTTATGCATCTTCTCAGATGGTGGATTTGTTCATCTATACATAAGACATAAGACATACACCTGACACCTCCACTTGCATGCACTGCTGTATGTTCAGTTTATGCTATTCATGCTTAAATAATGTACGTGGACATTTCCTTATCTGCATGACTCTCAGTAGATCACCACAAGCATCTGTGTTGGCTTTTTAATGGGCCATAGCCATCCAACTTATGAGGAACACAACTGCTCATCAATCACTACCCAAGGACCTCAACTACCTCAGCTGCACAGCAACCATGGCCAGGCTTCCTATTTTTCAGGCTGACTAGCACTGCATTAGTTTACAGATGCTATTTGGAAAAAAAAAAGGAAAACTGGAAGAGATTGCAAAAGGTTATATAACTTAACCAACAGAGATTCCATGACTGACATGGATCAAATCTCCTTATAAAACTGCCCAGTGTTGGGATTTTGTCACTCCGACCCAGTGTCCTGCCACCCAGATCACAGGAGATAGGTTCTCATTGTTCGACCCTTTTTTGCTAAAGCTTGTTGTGTCTTTTACTTGAAGATCATGTGAATCCAAGGTCTGCCCTTTTAACCTTAGGAGCTTAGGTATGAGATAGAAAGTAGGCCCTAATATTGTAAAGTGAAAGGCATTTTAACAATTGTCCAAGCAGAAAAAAAAGCTCTCAGCTTTTTCCAAAATAAGCAAGCATTTCAGCACACATGTCCCTGTGTAGCTGCATGGCAGTGCAGGGCATATTTATTATTGCTTCTGTTTGTAAGATGCTTGGGTTTTGCATGATGGTCCCCTGATCTCAGGTACTTCCCCACCACGTTCTTCTTCCTTGACTCACAGCCAGCAGCACCCTTTCCACCAACTGCCCTGAGGTGTGCACTAGGATTTTGGTGACTCTCCTGCAGACAGGGCTGAACATGCCAGTTTTGGAAAAGGGCAAGCAACTTCAGGGTCTCCAAAGATGTCTGCATAGGATTGTTGTGCTGGCTGTGAATTCACTGTTTTTATTGGGTTTCCAAAGGAGCATTCCCTGGCTGCCTGCCACCATTTAAACAGAGATGACATCTGGTCAAGATGACCAAGGAGCAGTGGAGGGCACCCAGGTACATAGAGAAGCTGACAGATATGAAGAAATGTGGTGAGATAAAAGTGGGAGACCTGCCAAAAGAAAAATAGCACTGTACCTATAAAATGCAAATTGCATATTCCCTGCAAAGTGAAGCTACTCCTGGTCAGGAAGGTTTGTTGATTACAAAGCAGACCCTTAGAACAAGAGTGGGGTTTTTTAAGGCACCTTGTATCTTCAGATTATCCAGGAGAGTGCTACTGGCTGGACTGGCTGTCAGGATCTCCTTGCCCTTTGTGCAGGGTCACTGAGTTTGTCCTGAATCTACTGACTTTCCTGTCTTTAGGGTGTATTTTTAGAAGTCAGAAATGTGCCTGCTTTTCCCTGCATTTTAAATCCTAAAGACTCAGATGATTTGCCTCAGACATTCCGAAAGAAAAAATAAATCTCCTGTGGCTTACATTACATATGAAGTGTTTCAAGCTTAACATAGATTTGGAGTTTTATGTTTGGTGGCAAAGTTAGAAAGTATTTCATTTCAAATTTAGAATAAAAGTGCTCCCTATAACCTCAACCCCAGACTCCACAACTCTAAGTTTAGTTCCTTATGGACTCTATTCACAGACCCAGCTAAATACCTCGCTGCTCCTAAGTACTACTTCAGGTGGCAAAGTCCAAAATTTAGACTTTCAAAGCCTTCACTTAGCACCACGTAAGTATCCAAGAGTAAAGTGCTCTGCATGTGTAAGTATAAATTTTCTAGGCATGCATTTCTGAGTATTCCAGTTTCTGCTTCTCAAATTGTACCCTTCATATATAGCAAAGGATCTATCCATGCCTGAGGGAGGCTTTGGATGCCATGTTTTCTTCTCCTGTCATCCAAGTACCTTAACTGCCATTCTCTCTAGTCAAATACTGTCTTGTCTATTTAGTCTAAATCAGATATCCATAAAAGAGGTCTACCCAGGGAAAGTTTCTGAGTGTTTTCCCAGGCAGTGTCTGAAATGGGTTCAAGTCCCTCTAGGCTGGTTTGGGATTTGAGCTAAGGTGTCTGGCACAGCTGATGAGTCCTGACGGAAGTGGACAACCAGCAATGAGAAGGCAGGGAGGATATGGGAGGTAATGGTGTGGAGGAAGAGGATAAAGCAATACTCCCTCTGCTCATTATAACATTTTTGTTTGTTCCCCCTGGCCTTTCTTCATCACTGTGCCACATACTGAGACATATTACATTGCAGACATTGTAATTTAGTGCGGAAGAAAAAACCTGGATTCACGTGAAGAAGGATCTTTGATCAAGAGGAGAGGAAGTGAAAACAGAGATTCCTTTGTACTCCAGTACTGTTCAAGCTCAGTGAGGGGTCCAAGAAAAAGAAAATCATCATCTAGAAATGCTTGTTATTTTGCCTATATCTGCATATTTCCTGTGCTACCAAAGTAGTAAAATTAATGTTGTAGTTTTTAGAGTTTCCTTCAATGCCTTTAACCCTCCTTACTTGAGTTTGTCCACAAAGCTGGTGCTCCATCAAAGGGGACTTTTAAGCTACTATCTTTACTGATGAAGAGGAGATTAAAGCCAAAATGTGAATGCAGAGCATTAGAAGAGCTCTTTCTACCAGGCTAAGCATTAGCTAGCTTTATGCATGGGCTTTGCCTGATTGCCAAGTAGCAGCATTGCCTCCTCTCTGGCACATTTCCAAATTGCAGGAAGCTAAGTGCTGGTTTACAGAGCTGAGACTTACCTAACTTCTCTGGGTCTTATACTGATGTCCACAGAGAATAAGACACCAATTTGAAGCTAGAGGCAAAAAGGTGAGTGCTTAAATTGGAATAATATTCACTGAACCCCTCTCAGAGTCAAAAAGTAATCTATTAGGGTGTATTCCTGCCAAATTTTTAGTATTCATATAACTCAGGCATAGTTTCCAACAGCGAATAGAGTAATAGTATCCAGAACACAAACTTGGCTTCCATTTCCAATTGATATTCAATAAAGGTCAAGTCCTGCTTCCTCTGAACTCAATGTGAAAATCCTAATTAACTTCAATAGAGAGCAGAATGGGCCCCAAAGAGTTAACAGTAGTAGGATATAAAACAGAAACAAATAAAAAAAATATGGCTTGCAGCTAAGAGCAACCTCTCTGGGGTTGAACAGTTCAAAATAGGAGCAGAATTTCAGCCTCAAACATTCATTGATAGCATTACAGATGTAAAATCTGTGATCTTTTCAGTGCCAGAGACAACACATTCCGGTATGCAATAACATTTTAGTTACTTGTCTTCTATGAGTTTCAGGGCATAATGTTTTTCACTGTTTAGAAATAACTCAGCTCTGAGTCACCACTGAAAACCCTGTTCTAAATTGGATTTCCCCAAAGAACCTGGACTGTCTCACTTAATCTGAAAAGTCCAAAGAAACCACAAAACCTCCTTTATAACACATACTTTGTGTCTACTGTCCCGTGGCTACTATGCATGGCATGGGAGGAAAGAGCAGATCAAGCTAACACAAGGGGCACACCCTGAGGATCCCTGGTCTGGTGGAGACAACTCTGCTGCACAGGGCAAATTTGAGCTCTCAAAGTCATCGCCATCATTCCCACCTCCCACTAAGCAGCAGTGCGATTCCAGACTGAAACTCTTGTCATTGATTTCAAGGCAGTCAGTCTCCCACTGACTTTCAAAAAGCTCTCACTTTATCTCCCACTGTGCCTGTGCTCAGCACCACAATGCAACACATTATTAAGCATGCACTGACAATGAATGCAAATATTTGGAATGCAAAGCTGGGTTTCCTGGATGCTGCATAGCCTTGTACTTTAGCTAAAGGACTGCCACACAGGACTTACACTAATAAAGATCTGCAAACTTTATTTATTATGCTTCTCATTCTAAGGGACATACACAGCGAAAGCTTGTCCACAAACCATTGGTTCAAGCTCTTTTAATGGAGAATATTTCTGCTGGTACAAGTAGTATTCTCCAGCTTATTCACGCCATAACTTTTCTACACACTAATATGAAACTCGGTGGATTCAGATTTCACACCTTCATCTGCATTATCAAGGATTAGAAGCAAGGGAGTAATTAAACTTACATTTGGTTTGGCACAGGAAGGAGGACAGCTGTGCTGTGTTTCTTCATATTGAACAGTGATGCTGGAGACACAGTATAACTCTTGAAGTCCTCAGTCCTGCACCACTACTGGTGCAAGCAGTGTGACAAAAAAACATTGCAGGGAAAGGTTTGTAACAGTGATGTCTAATGTGAGTCTCGAGGAAGCTGAAAAGGTTGAGGCAACACTTGCTAAGGGATATTGAGGTCATGCAGAAGGACCAATGTAGGTGCAGTGCCGTGCTCCCCTTGGGATAACCTGGGTGGCCCCAAGGATGCCTAGAGCTATAGGCTTTGTGGCTTCCCAAAACTAACCCTAACCCTAATCCAAATTTGAATGTCAATTTCAACCTGAGACTCTGGTCCTCCAGAAGAATGGTTGGCCCAGAATAGAAAGGTGCTAAAGGATGTTCCTCATTACACATATTCCATGAAAGATCCCACAAAGCCCTTAGAGTACAAGAAGCCTTCCTGCCATAGCCCTTTTCCTCATCATAATTTTACTTCAAATGCCTTAAAGCAATGAATTTCTTCTTATTGTTCCAAACTTGGAATTACCAGCCAATCTGAGATAAAATCAAAGAATCATAGAATAGTTAGGGTTAGAAAGGACCTTAAAATCATCTAGTTCCAACCCCCCTGCCATGGGCAGGGACACCTCACGCTAGACCGTGTCACCCAAGGCCTCATCCAACCTGGCCTTGAACACTACCAGGGATGGGGAAGCCACAACTTCTTTGGGCAACCTGTTCCAGTGTCTCACCACCCTCACAGTAAAGAACTTCTTCCTTATATGCAGTCTAAACTTCCTGTTTAAGTTTAGATCCATTACCCTTTGTCCTGTCACTACAGTTCCTAATGAACAGCCCCTCCCCAGCATCCTTGTAGGCCCCCTTCAGATACTGGAAGGCTGCTATGAGGTCTCCACGCAGCCTTCTCTTCTCCAGGCTGAACAGCCCCAACTTTCTCAGCCTATCTTCATACGGGAGGTGCTCCACCCCCTTATCATCCTCATGGCCCTCCTCTGGACTTGCTCCAACAGCTTCATGTCCTTCTTAGGTTGAGAACACCAGAACTGCACACAATAGTCTAAATCTTGAATGTATTACTACTGTTCAGTGAGAAAGGAATAGCAAATGCAATACTTGACATGGAGCTAGAACGGAAGAAAAGAAAGACTTCCTCACTACTGTGCACCAAGGTGAACCCAGTTCATTTTGTCAGATTTCTGAACTGAGAAGTTTATATAGCATAAATATAAATAATATGACAATGGAATGATGAAAGGAGAAGTATCAGGTCATGTCTGTCCAACCTGAAAATTTTCTTTTAAACAAGCATTGTTTAAAATTTCAAAAAGATTTACAAATCTAATTTGACAACTGAGTAGGCCATAAGGTTATTGTCCAACTTATGCAAGTGAATGTGAATGTATTTGCACCTGCTTTTAAGAGCTAGATATACCTGACTGGACTCCTTCTATTTGTGTAGTGATTTACCATTGTTCCATTGCTTCCTTTAGCACTTCAGAAACATCCCTTCTTGTTAAGAAAAAGCTTTGCTTGCACTACAATAATTTATTTCTTTGGGGGGGGGAGGGC
Source organism: Psittacula echo (assembly GCF_963264785.1). Classification (NCBI taxonomy): domain Eukaryota; kingdom Metazoa; phylum Chordata; class Aves; order Psittaciformes; family Psittacidae; genus Psittacula; species Psittacula echo. The sequence continues at coordinate 43,849,563 of NC_137737.1, read as the reverse complement.
TCAGACTGGAAAATCCTTTGAAGAAAATGTTAAAATTTTGGAACTTTTCAAGTAATAATTCTTAGTTTATCTTAATGAAGAACATAATACTGAAATAAAAAGGTGTATTTTATTGTGAGAACATTGCATTGCTTTAATAATTATTTTCAACAAGCCAAATAAACTTTCATGAATTAAGAATGCAACTCTGACAATGCCAGTTCGAACTGTCTGAAGTTCTAGCTTAGAGTGACTTGAAACTTCAGACAATAACGCTCTATTGAGCACCAATGGAAAAGTTTTTTAACACCAACAGAAAAATTTTGTGACACTACACTGTGGAGCATAGCTAAAAGCATCTAGTAAATTCATGCTACATCAAATTCTATTGTTTGTTTTAACACCTCTACAAGAAAAGTGTTTTTCATCTCTAAGTGGCCTCTTACACTGTCACTTGAAATGGCCTGGGCCCATCTTCGTTGTTCCTTCCAATCAGGTATTTATATGCATAAGATCACCATGAGCCTTCGCTTCTGCAGGCTGAACAGTCCCAGCTCTCTCGGCCTTTCCTCATATGTCACATGCTCCAGTCCCTTAACCATCTTCGTGGTCCTTCACTGGATTCTGTCCACTATGTCTGTGCCTGTCTTGTACTGGAGAATCCGAAACTGGATATAGAACTTCAGATGTGCCTCACCATGGCTGGGCAAAGGGGAAGGATAGCATACTGTGACCTGCTGTTGATGTGCATCCTCATGCAATCCAGAATATCATTAGCTGCCTTTGCTGCAAGGGCAGTTTTGTGTTTCATGTACAACTTTGTATCTACCAGAAGTCCCAGGGCCTCTTCTACAGAGCTGCTTTTGAGCTGGATGGCCAGCATCATGCCCTGTTACTTAGGGTTATTCCTGCCCAGATTAAGGAGTTGACACTTTCATTTGTTAAACTTCATGAGGTTCACAGAATCATAGAACCATAGAATGGTTTGGGTTGGAAGACAACTTAGAGACCATCTAGATCCGTCACCCTGCCATGGACAGGAACACCTTCCGCTAGACCAGGTCTTTCAAAGCCCCATCCAACCTGGCCTTGAACACTTCCAGGAGGGGATATTTACCATTTATCTGGGCAACCTGTTCGAGTGCCTCACCACACTCACAGTAAAGAATTTATTCCTAATATTTAATCTAAATCTACACTTTTTCAGTTTATCACTATACTCTCTGATAAAAAGTCTCTCCCAATCTTTCCTGTAGGTTCCCTTTAAGTCCTGGAAGGCTTCTGTAAGGTCTCCCCGAAGCCTTCTCTTCTCTGAGGAGCTCTGAGGCTGAGCAACCTCAACTCCCTCAACCTGTCCTCACAAAGGTAAGTGCTCCAGCATCCTGACCATCTCTGTGGCCTTCCTCTGGACCTGCTCAAGCAGTCTTTCTTATGCTTGGGGGCTGCAGGGCTGAACACAGTACTACTGGTGTGGTCTCACGAGAGCAGAGAAGAGGGAGAGAATCGCCTCCCTTGACCTGCTGGCCATGCTTCTTTTTATGTAGCCCAGAATATCATTGGCTTTTTGGGCTGTGAGCATACATTGCCAGCTCATATTCAGGTTTTCATCCATCAAAACCCCCAAGTCCTATTCCACAGAACTGCTCTCAATTCACTTAACACGTAGCCTACATCCATGTTTGGTATTGTCCCAACCCAGGTCCCCATCATCCTGTTTCTCCATCCTATCGAGGTCACCCAAATGGCATTTCCTAACACCATAGTCGGACTATGTCTCCCTTCCAGGTCCCCTGACTTTATCTCCATTACTCATGTGCTTCCTTTTTCTGCTTATTTTTTGTCAGGAGTGCCTTGTTCATCCATACAGGCCTCTCTGCCTTTGATTTTCAGCACATTGAGATTGACAGCTCTTGAGTTTGGAGGAGATGACTTTTGCAAATCAGCCATCTGTCCTGGACTCCTTTTCCTTATCTGTGTGCAAATGTTAGGGATAGGCTCATCTCTGTCTTATTTCTTGACTTTGAGGTCTTTCCTGTCCAATCCACCTTATGTCCTTTGCTTCCCATCTTGGTCTGCTACTTCATCACTTCTTTCTGAGTTTTCATCTCCCTTTACTGTTGTCCCTGTTCTGAGTCTGTCCTCCATGTTGGCCAGCCTGTTGATAAACATGTTTGCCCTGCTTGCTCTGTTTGGTCTCATCTCTCCCTAGCAGTCCTTGATTCTCAGATTCTCATGGCTGTAAAAGCTGAATCCCTGTTGCCAACACCATCTGTGCAACCAGGTGTTGACCTGCAGGACTTAGTCCTCCTCAAGCCCTCCACCCTCCCTGGCAGGATTGCGGACAAGCTCACCTAGGCCCTGGGGCCTTGGAATTCACCCAAGAGCGGTGTAGTCACTCTTGTTACAATTTACAAAACCATTTAGGCCAAAACAAAAAGGTGAAACAAAAAAGTCAATTTTCTAAAGCTGTTTGTATTTCAAGGGAGGTAGGAGAGAGAAAAAGAGAAAGGAACATGGATTTCATTTCCTTTCCTGTACTCAAAGATTTGACATTTGCAGAATTTTCTATTAGGTTTGCAAATCTTCTCTTCTTGTAGCCCTCAAGGAAAAGCGAAAAAATAAAGTGAATCCACAATTTAAACAAAAAACATTCCCTGCCATTAGCATTTCTTTGATGATCCTTTGGTTTATTGTTGTGCATTAACTTCTGTATAATCACATAATTGCTAAAACATTCATATAAATAATGCATTTGGAAGAGAAAGTAAACAGTGTGTCACATTCTATTCTCCAGTGAATGTAGTGGGACCCTCTGGCTTGACTTTAGTGCTAAAGCTGCTTTTTTGCCTCAGGGTAGCTAACGCCTCTTAATGAGGTTGAAGTAAACAGGGAAAATAAAAGAACTTTCATTTTATCATGAGATAAATTTGATAGGCCAGCCCTAAACCTCTCAGTGAATTTTCTCTATGATGAAAATAACGTGTATTGTCTTCACTGGGATACCTCAGGGAAGCAGAAAAGACAAACACCATTTGTAGGCCCCCTTCCCCAGATCCTCTTGGGTTTTCCTTTTATGAAAGTTTCTGGTAGGAGCTTCTATAGAGTCACAGAACAGAGTTGCCTGTGTCTGACAGCTGGTTTTTGCACTAAATGAAAATATTTCTCAAGTACAATCCTCTCTTCTCTCTCTCTTTCAAACACTTACAGTTTAAAAAAGCCAAACCCTTCAGTATTTGGCACAGTTTCAGCTCCAAGATCCACAGCCACATTTGAAAACTGCAGCTTCTAATAAGCTAATATTAGTTAGAAAAAGGTCGTGTCACTTTGAAAAAGACAGATACAACTGGAATGGAGACAATTGAATTATGCACCTCTGTGCTTCATCCGACATCCCCAGCTCTTTCCTTTTGCACATCCCAAACTCTGCCTTTACCAGTTTAATCACTTCAATCAGGCAATTGCCACCATGTCAGGATTCATGGAGGCTCCTGGACAGCAGCACTCCTTCTGTCCCTGGTGAGTCTGGGATGCTCAGAGAAACTGCCTGGGTATAGGTGACAGGAGCAATTTGGTCCGCAGCAATTCTATGGGCCATGAGCATAATAAAACATCTTTCTGCTTGCAAGTTCAACCCAGACTGTGCTCCCAAATGTCGTATTGTACTGGGACATTTCCTGAGGAACATACTATGCATTTCAGAGCAAAAGAAAGAATACCCATCCTAAATGGAAAAAATAGCCCAGTTTGTTCATTCCTGGTCCTACTGCAATGAGATCAGAATCAGCATGTACTAATCTCTAAGTCTTCCTGTGCTCTAAGCCTACCTTTCTGTCAGCTCCAGGAGCATCTCCAGCTGTTTCTGTCCACAGAGAGCCAGACTTTCTATATTCCTCATGAGTCTTGTCCTAGACAAGATTAGAAATTACTAATGGTAAAATGTTAGCAGATCTCAGAACTCCCTGCTACATTGCTGCTTCCACCACTATGATCAGCAGGTGAGTGGGAAATGCCTAACATGACTGCCTTGTGTACAGATAGCTTGGGAAGGCATGGAGTATCTAAAATTTCCAAAGATTCTTCAGTTTTCTACCTTTGTTGTCCAACTCATGGTATCACTAGTCTTTCTGTCTTTGTGAAAGCACAGTTGTGTCTGTCATCAACTTTGGGTGATAAGATCAGGTTTTGAACTTGGATGCAAACCACATGGTGATTCCCTAAAGAAAAGAAAGACAATAAAAAGCCTTTAGTATTAGTTTTGTTTCTTCTGAACCTCATTAGGCACTTTGCCAGTGACTAGTCAGGTACAAAGGGGCAAGGACTCAGAAATGGGTCTCAGAGGTCCTGCCTTCCATCTGTGAGGGGTAAGTGTGAACCGTAAGCCAAATTCATTTAGTTCCTTTTACACAATTGTCAGCTTCACTCAAACGGTTTCTTCTCCTTGGTTGTAAGGGAAGACAGTCAATTGTTGTTCTATTCACTTTGTCACATAAACCCATCTGACAGGCATGACAGCAACTGCTTGCTAATTATGGAACAAAATTTGCAGTGCAAGGTTTGTTGTGCCAACGGTCCCCAGAACAATCCTAGGATTGTTTGATGAGAAGATTGGGCAGTCAGGGTTGAACACTTTTGCTTCAATTATCCCCATGTGCTGTCATGGCTTGGAGCTGCTCTAGTGGAATGAAGAGAAGAAAATGAATGAGCTCTGCTCCAACCCTGGGAGAGGTTGCTGAACCCTGAAGGGCTTGTTTGGTTATATCTTTGTTAGCTGCTACTACAGATATCATTGCCTGGTAGTGGCACTGAAACTGAGGGTCCATTAGCGCTTTTATGCTATGTCCAGGGGTTTATATCTCCACTGCAAAGACTTACTCTGGAGTGAAACTCAGCATATAGTCTCAGCTAAACCCAGCTCTCTATTTTCCAATACTTTGGGTGACCTACTAAGGTTCGGATATTGCTGTCATTGGATGCAGTTGGTTTGCTGATTTTATCAAGATGATGAATTGATTTGGGGATGAGGGGTGAGTGACAGAAAAGTTCATTTCACTGGGGTGGAGTTAAAAAAAATATCAAGGAATTAATTGCTTAATGTAGGAATCGGAATGATGTGCAGACACCTAAAAAGATGATTCTAAAAGAATAAATGTAACAAGCTGATCATAAATCAGAATTATTCTTTCTCAGAATATTCCAAAAGAAAACCAATTCTTATTGAAGTTACTGGGACACACATTCTCTGCTTCTTACATGACCTGGGTTTGCCAAGCACCTTCATGAGCACCAGCTGGTTATGTTGCTCAAGAATTTCCTCTTTGTGACCTGAGAACACTTGTGTGGCTCTCATTTCCAACAGATCTTCAATGACAAGTAAAACTTTGAGAAGGGGGCAGTGTTTGTTTCTTGCAGCCAGTAAGTTATTCCAGAACATAACATCCGTTTGCAAAAAACATGAATCAAAAAAGCCCCTCCACGGACTTCAGCAGCTGCACATCTCCCATGTCTGGCTACCCCCCCAGAGACAGCTCGGCTGAGCCCTCTCCTACTGTCAATCCTTCTCTTGCTCCCCTTGCACCCTTTGCAGAACTCACCAGGTCACAGCAGGACCAGTTCAGCTTAAAAGCCCAGCAGAAAACTAATCAATCTTTCTGCTGAGTTAGTTTTCTAGCAGATAGTACGTTGCATCAGTTCACCAGGCTGTCAGACAAGCCAGAGCCAGAGGGGTCTCACAACCAGGGGTAGCAGTGTAAGCACACCTTTTGTTTGTAACTAGGTACCTAGATCAATCCCCTGAAACTTTTAGCGACATCCTCTTGTTTCTATAGATTTACGGCATGGATTTGGATTGCATGGAAGGAAGACTTATGCCACAGTTCCACTAAAAGTTTACTTTGAGCCCTCCAGTGCACTGGAGCAGCACACCTCTACAGTAGCAACAAATATTACTCTTTACCGTACCTTGTAAAAACTCCTGAAGAAGATATTCCTCTCTTTCATACATGTGAATTATGAGACATGGTCCATCTTAACTACAGGCAGGCAGGGTATCTTCCCCTGTTCAGTGGAGATTATTGCTGTTCCCACTGGAAAAGTTTTGAGAAGACAGGAGGAACTCTAGAAAACCTAAGGTTTTACCAAATCTGAATGTCTTAGCAGGAAGTCTCTTTTTACCCATTCCCAAGCCCCAGTAGCCACAGATATGACCTTTCAGAAACATCTTCTAAAGGTCCGTGGTATTGATAGAAGACAAGTGGGAGAGCAGAGAAGAGATAAATAAAGCAGTAGGAGGTGTCCTGGTGTTTACCAGGTGTACCAAGCCAATTCAGTACACTGCAAGGCAACTCTGACTTGATCTAGCACTGAAAAGCACCAGAAAAGACCAATAAAATTTTTCACAAAATGTCCTTGCAGCAGTTCTGCTCCTTGTAAATAACCACACGAGTAAAAAGAAATACCTCAGGCTTTGGTTATATTCCTTTAGCACCTCAGAATATTTCTAGCTGTCATCAAAAGAACTCTTCCCCTTCCAGAAAAGGATTTAAGAAGCCAAAGGTAGTGCAACTTATAGGCATCCCCATTCCAGTTGTTAGCTGCAGTGTGCATGTTAATGCAATTAAAGCTGAAGCTCCTTAGCTGTACTGGAAGCATATCCTTCCACACTGGAATTCACCAAAGAAATGTGGGTCTAGTGCTGCCAAACTTGCCCAGCTCTGCCTAGGAGTTGCAGTTCTTCCGTTTCAGTTAATTTGTGTTTGACCTGGATTTTAGCCACTAGAGAATTCATCAGAGTTTGCAGGATCTCTCAGACAGGCCCACTGAGGAACACAAGTCTACTGTCACCCTAGATGAATCTTCATTTCCACTGGAAGAGTCACCTGGACCTTAATTTTGCACTAGTCCCCACTACTCTGAGTATTCCCCTTTGTCCTGGGTTCAGCAGTAGCAGTCAGTTTTTCTCCTTCTTAGTAGCTGTTGCAGCACTGTGTTTTTGACTTTTGGCCTGGGAACAAAGCTGATAAAGCCAATGTTTAGACTGACCAAGGACTTTGTGAGTCTCATGCTCTGCCAGGGAGGAGGAGAAGCCGGGAGGAAGCAGGGACAGGACACCTGACCCAAACTAGCCAAAGAGGTATTCCATACCACAGCACGTCATGCCGGGGGATGTAACTGGGAGCTACCCGGAAGGGCACGTCCTCTTGTCGGTCGGGCTCTCTTTTCCGGCGGGTGGTATCGTATTCTCTTCCCTTGTTATTTCTCTTATCATTATTATTATTGGTGGTAGCAGTAGTGATTTGTGTTATACCTTAGCTACTGGACTGTTTTTATCTCAACCCATGGGAGTTACATTCTTTCGATTCTCCTCCCCATCCCTCTGGGGGGGTGGGGGGGAAGTAGACTGCGTGGTTCTAATTTACAGCTGGGGCTTAAACCACGACACCCTTGCAGCTGCTCTTTGTACAGGTGTGTTTTGAGTGAGTGGAGAACTAGTTTAGATGAGGAGCAATCGTTTTGCTATGATCAAATGTGTACACTACAAGACATGTTACATAGGTACTGACCAGCACAGGCCAACCATCACGACTGTAGAAAACGGAGCTCCTAATTGTGTTTTTCAGATTAAAGCAATCAAAGAATGGCACCCATTCTCCTGGAGAACATCAGAATCACCTCCAACATGACATGCAAATTATGGGTAGGATTCAAGGAGCTTCAAAACCTGCAGCTCCAGGGATATTGGGGCTAAAAAAGAATGCAAAGGGGGGCACAGAACTGCACCACCATTTCTCCTTCAAAATCTTTCCCATCCTGGACACCCATTCAGATGTACACCATCAGTCTCAGCTCAAGAATGCAAAGCAAATTAGGGTTAGGGTTAGGTTTCAGAGACCCACAAAGACTACAGCTCCAGGAATACTGGGGATGACAAAACCATGCCAAGGGAGGTGTAGGCTTTGTGGCTCTGTGAATACTACCCCTATCTGTAACCCTAACCCTAATTTGCATGGCATTCTGAATCTGAAGCTTACATCCTCCAGCCAAATGGGTGTCCCATTCAAGAAAGGTGTGGTAGGAGCAACGCTGGTGTAAGGCCAAGCTCTCATTCGACTGCCTTTTTCAGCCTTAGCATCCCTGAATATGTAGGCTTTCTGGCTCTCCGAACGCTAACCCTGACAGTAATGCTAATTTACGGGGCATCCTAGAACTTTGGCTGACATTTTCCAGCTGAATGGGTATCCCAGAGGAGAAAGGTGTTGAAGGAGCAATGTTGGTGCAGTACAGAGATCCTCTTGGCATGCCTTCGGCAGCACCAGTATTCCTGGAGCTGCAGTTTTTCTGGCTGTCTAAAACCTACCCCTACCACTAACCCTCACCCTAACCTTAACTTGCATGGCGTCCTGGATCTGAGGTTGATGTCCTCCAGCCAAATGTGTGTCCCAAATGAGAAAGCTGTTAAAGGAGCATGGTGTAGTGCCATGCTCCCTTTAACATGACTTTTTTAGACCTGATATCCCTGACACTGTAGGCTTTCTAGCTCTCTGAACACTAACCCTAATTTCCGTGGAGATTTAAAGCTGAGGCTGACATCCACCAGCTGAATGGATGTCCCTGATGAGAAAGCTGTTGAAGGAACAATGATGGTACAGTGCCATTCTCCCATTAGCATGCCTTTGGCAACCCTAGTATCCCTGATTCTGTAGGCTTTCTGGCTATCTGAAGCTAACCCTGACCCTAACTTCCAATGCACTTTGAAGCTGAGATTGATGTCCTCCAGCAAAACGGGTGTCCCACATGAGAAAGATGTTGAAGTAACAATGCTGGTGCAGTGTCATGCTTCCCTTGACATTCCTTTGGTAGAGCAACTGTCCCTGGAGTTATAGGCTTTGTGGCTCTTTGAACCCTATCCAATCCATAACTCTAACACTAATTTGAACAGCATCGCGAAGAAAAGGCTGACTTCATTCAGCCAAATGAGTGTTCCACAGAAGAAAGGCGTTGAAGGAGGAACTTCGGTGCAGTGCTGTACTCCCTTTTCATGCCATTAGCAGTCCTAGTATCCCTACATTTGTAGGCTTTTTTGCTCTCTGGATGCTAACCCTAATCCTAATTTACGTGGCATTCTGGATCTGAGGCTGACATCCTCTAGTTGAAGAGGTGTCGCCACCATAAATGTCTTAAATGATCAATATTGGCATAATGCAGAGCTCCCTTTGGCATGCCTATTTCAGCCCCGGTATCCCTGAAGTTGTAGGCTTTGTGGCTCACTGATCCCTAACCCTATCCTAAACCCTAACTCTAACACTAATTTCAATGGCATTTTGGAGCTGAGGCTGGCATCCTCCAGCGGAATGGGTGTCTCAGAGGAGAAAGGTGTTGAAAGAGCAATGTTGGTGCAGTGCCAGGCTCCACTTGGCATGCCTTTGGCAGCACAAGAATACCCAGAGTAGTAGGCTTTGTGGCTGTCTTTACCCTATCCCTAACCCTAACCCTAAACCTAATCTTAATTTGCGTGACATTTTGGAGCTGAGGCTGATGTCTTCCAGCTAAATGTTGTGATTTCCTTTCCATGTCTATTTTACTGCCTAGGATCCCTGATGCTGTAGGCTTTCTGACTGTCTGAAAGCTAATCCTAAACCTAACCCTATTTAGTATGGCATTTTGGAGCTGAGGTTGACATCCTCTAGCTGAACAGGTGTCCCAGATGAGCAATGTTGGTGCACTATCATGCTCCCCTTGTCATGCCTTTTTAAGATCTAGTATCCCTGCATTCATCGGCTTTCTGGCTATCTGAATGCTAACCCTAACCCTAACTGTAACTTCCAATGCACTTTGAAGCTGAGGTTGGCGTCCTCCAGCGAAATGGGTGTCCCACATGAGAAAGGTGTTGAAGGAGCAATTTTGGTGCATTGCCACTCTCCCTTTGGCATTCCTTTGGCAGAACCAGTATCTCTGGAACTGTAGGCTTTGTGCCTCACTTTACCCTACCCCTATCCCAAACCCTAAACCTTAATTTTCACGGCATTTTGGAGCTGAGGCTGACATCCTCCAGCTGAACGGGTGTCCCAGTGAAGAAATGTGTGGAATTAGCAATATTGGTGCAGTTCTGTGCTCCCGTTGGCATGCCTTTTTCAGCCCTAGTATCCCTGTTCTGTAGGCTTTGTGGCTCACTGAATGCTAATCCTAAATCTAACCTTTATGGATTCTTGGAGCTGATGATGCCATCCTCCAGCCGAATGGGTGTCCCAAATAAGAAAGGTTTTGAAAGAGCAATTTTGGTGCAGTGCTGTGATCCCCTCAGTATGCCTATTTCAGCCCTCCAGCTGAATGACATCCTCCAGCTGAATGGGTGTCCCATATGAGAAAGGTGTTGATGGATCAATGTTGGTGCAGTGCCGTGCTCCCCTTGGTATGCCTTTGGCAGAACGAAAATCTGTGGAGCTGTAGGCTTCGTGGCTTACTGTACCCTAACCCTACCGCTAGGACTAACCCTAATTTCCATGGCACCTAGCAGCTGAGGCTAACATCCTCTTGCCAAATGGGTGCCCTAGATGAGAAAGGTGTTGAAGGATCAATGTCTGTGCAGTGCCATGCTACCCTTGGCATGTCTTTGGCAGCACCAGTATCCCTGGAGTTGTAGGTTTCAAGGCTTTCTGAACCCTAACCCTATTGCTTTCCCTAATCCTAATTTCCATGGCATCATGGAGCTGAAGCTAATGTCCTCCAGCTGAATGAGTGTTCCAGATAATAATGGTGTTCAAAGGGCAATGTTGGTGCAGTACCATGTTCCTCTTGTGTTGTCGTTTAAGCCCCATAGGTAACATACAACCACACAGCTGCTCACTCACTCCCTGTGCTTCTTAATCCCCCCATTCCAGGAGGGATGGGTAGGAGAATCGAAAGAATGTAACATCCATGGGTTGAGATAAGAAAAGTTCAGTAATGAAGGTCTAATACAAACTCACTGCTCCTACCACCAATAATAATAATCATAAGGGAAATAACAAGGGAAGAGAATACAACTGCTCACCACCTGGTGGCTGATACCCAGCCCAACCTGAGCAGCAGTCTGGGCATTCAGGGTAACTCCCCTCAGTTTATATACTGGGCATGACCAGCTGTGGTATGAAATACCCCTTTGGCTCAGGTGTCCTGTCTCTGCTTCCTCCCAGCTTCCCTTGCCCTCCTTGCTTACAGAGCATGAGACTAAAAGTCCTTAATCAAAATAAACATTACTTAGCAACAACTAAAAACATTGGTGTGTTATCAGCCTCATTTTCAGGCTAAAGTCAAAAACACAGCACTGCATCAGCTACTAAGAAAGAAAAATGGCTGCTACTGCTGAACCCAGGACAGTATCCACCACTTATTCCATACTATTCACACCATGCTCAGATTGCATATTTTAAAATGTAACATCACTTTTTGTCTCTCATACGCACACACACACACAAAGAGACAGATATCATTCCTTAGTCCATGAACCAATCCCTATAAAGATGCTGAATGCATTGCGTCCGTGATGTCAGGCTCCATCTCTTGTAACAGTCTTTCAGAGCAGGAGAGATGGAGTGCAGTGCTGGATTGTTGCCTGCTGATGACACCACCGAACTTGTCTGGTCACTGCTGAGCTTGCCTGTTTCATCCAAGTTCATTCTTTTTTGGGGTGATGATTGGGGGGAAGTCAGGGCCAGTCGCTGATGACCTGAGGACAGTTCTGCTGCTGCTGGCTTTTCCCAAGACTTTATTCTCCACTGATGATCATGATAGCACGTCTTCTTTTCAAAGCCCAGACTGGTGAAGATGGGCATCTAGCTGATGGGCTATGTAAGTGTTATATAACAGGCAACAGCATATAATTGAGTTCATTGGCTGTTTTCCCACAAAATTAACCACCCTTGAGGTACACATTGGACTTCCCCATCTGCCTGCATTATCCACCAAGTATATCCAGGTCCCTGAGCAAAAGCAATCCCACGAGTGGGTTTGCCTTTACCTGAAGCAGGAATAACCCAGACTGTCTTCACCAGCAAATTCTTTATGAGCACCACAGGAGCTTTATCCCCTTCTACAGTATGTAAAAGTTCTGACTGTGCTGGGCCAGCCCTGTTGGCAGATCCTCTGGTATTGAACTACCAGGTGGCTTTTGCTAAATGTGCATCTCAATGTTTGAAAGTCCCACCACCCATTGCTCTCAGTGTAATTCTTAACAGCCCATTGTACTGTTCAATTTTCCCAGCTGCTGGTGCATGGTAGGGGATGTGATATACCCACTCAATGCCATGCTCCTTGGCCCAAGTGTCTATAAGGTTGATTCACAAATGAGTCTCATTGTCTTACTCGATTCTTTCTGGGATGCTGTGTCGCCAAAAGATTTGTTTCTCAAGGCCCAGGATAGTGTTCCAGGCAGTGGTGTGGGGCAAAGTGTATGTTTCCAGCCATCCTGTGATTGCTTCCACCATGGTAAGTACATGGCGCTTGCCTAGGTGGATTGGTGGAAGTGTGATATAGTCAATCTGCCAGGTGTGCAAGGTCCTACACCTGGGTTGGAGCAATCCCAGGCACAGCTACAGGTTGGGCAGAGAAGAGATTCAGAGCAGCCCTGCAGAAAAAAGGACTTGGGGGTGTTGGTCGATGAGAAAACGATCATGAGCCGGCAGTGTGCACTCGCAGCCCAGAAAGCCAACCGTATTCTGAGCTGCATCAAGAGGAGCGTGACCAGCAGGTCGAAGGAGGTGACCCTGCCCCTCTACTCTGCTCTCGTGAGACCTCACTTGGAGCATTGTGTGCAGTTCTGGTGTCCTCAACATAAAAAGGGCATGGAACTGTTGGGACAAGTCCAGAGGAGGGCCACGAGGATGATCAGGGGACTGGAGCACCTCCCGTATGAAGACAGGCTGAGAAAGTTGGGGCTGTTCAGCCTGGAGAAGACAAGGCTGCGTGGAGACCTCATAGCAGCCTTCCAGTATCTGAAGGGGGCCTATAGGGATGCTGGGGATGGACTGTTCATCAGGGACTGTAGTGACAGGACAAGGGGTAATGGGTTCAAACTTAGACAGGGGAAGTTTAGATTGGATATAAGGAAGAAATTCTTTACTGTGAGGGTGCTGAGGCACTGGAATGGGTTGCCCAGGGAAGTTGTGAATGCTCCATCCTTGGCAGTGTTCAAGGCCAGGTTGGATGAGGCCTTGGGTGACATGGTTTAGTGTGAGGTGTCCCTGCCCATAGCAGGTGGGTTGGAACTAGATGATCTTAAGGTCCTTTCTAACCCTAACTATTCTATGATTCTATATTTGTACTTCAGCTATTGTCCTCCATACCAGACAGGCTTTAACCACTTGGCTTGCTTAATTGCAGCACAAGTTTCACATTCGAGAATAACCTGGACAATAGTGTCTGCCTTGACAGTTTGAGGTTTCAGGAGCCCACTGGGCTAAAAGTAATTCACCCTTATGTTGCCAATCTAAATCCATCTGAGCCACTTTAATCTTAGCAGCTTTATCCACTTGTTGGTTGTTCTGGTGTTCCTCAGTGGCCCGACTCTTGGGTACATGGGCATCTACATGGCGTACCTTCACCACCAGGTTCTGCACCCGGGCACCGATATCTTGCCATAGTGCAGTAGAACAGATGGGTTTACCTCTGCATTGCCAGTTGCTCTGCTTCCATTGCTGCAATCACCCCCACAGGGCATTTGCCACCATCCATGAGTCAGTATAGAGATAAAGTACTGGCCACTTTTCTCATTCAGCAATGTCCAGGGCCAGCTGGATGGCTTTCACCTCGGCAAACTAACTCTATTCATCCTCTCTTTCGGCAGTTTCTGCAACCTGTCATAGAGACTCCATACAGCTGCCTTCCATCTCCGACGCTTTCCCACAATACGGCAGGACCCATCAGTAAACAAGGCATACTGTTTTTCACTTTCTGACAGTTTATTATATGGTGGGGCCTCTTCAGCACGCATCACCTCCTCCTCTGGTGCCATTCCAAAATCTTTGCTCTCTGGCCAGTCCATGATAACTTCTAGAATTCCTTGACAACTGGGATTTCCTATTTAAGCTCTGTGTGTAATTAGTGCAGCCCATTTACTCCATGTAGCATCAGTTGCATGATGTATAGAGGAGACCCTGCCTTTGAACATCCAGCTCATCATGGGCAAGCAGGGTGCCAGGAGGAGCTGTGCTTCAGTGCCAATCAATTCTGAAGCAGCTCAAACCCTTCGTAGGCTGCTCGTATCTCTTTTTCAGTTGGGGTATAGCTGGCCTCAGATCCTCTGTGTCTCTGACTTCAAAAGCCAAGGGGTCAACCTCGAGTCTCCCCTGGAGCTTTCTGCCAGAGGCTTCAGGTAGGACCATTCTCCTCAGCTGTGGTGTAAAGAACATTTTCATATCTTGCCCAGTCCAGACTGGTCCAAGGGCTATTGCATGAACTATCTCTCATTTAATTTGTTCAAAGGCTTTTTGTTGCTCAGGGCCCCACTTGAAATCATTCTTCTTCCAGGTCACGTGATAGAGAGGGCTTACAATCAGACTGTAATTTGAGATGTGCATTCTGTAGAACCCCACAACACCTAAGAAAGCTTGCGTTTCTTTCTTATTAGTTGGTGGAGATATTGCTGTTACCTTGGTGATCATATTTATGGGGATCTGGCGATGTCCATCTTGCCATTTTATTCCTAAAAATTGAATCTCCTGGGCAAATCCCTTGACCTTATTCCTTTTTATGGCAAAACTGGCCTTCAGAAAGATTTGGATTATTGTTCTTTCTTACTCAAACTCTTCTTCTGCTTTATCACCCCACACGAAAATGTTGTCGATGTATTGCAGGTGTTCTGGAGCTTGTCCTTCTTCCAGCGCAGTCTGGATCAGCCCATGACAGATGGTAGGACTGTGTTTCCACCCCTGGAGTTCCAAGTGCACTGCACGGCCCTCCAAGTAAAAGGGAACTGTGGCTTGCACTCTGCTACCAAAGGAATTGAGAAAAATGCATTGGCAATATCAGTTGTGGCATATCACTTGGCTGCCTTTGACTCCAGTTCATATTGAAGTTCTAGCATGTCCGGTACAGCAGCAGTCAATGGTGGTGTGACTTCATTCAGGCCATAACAGTCTACCATTAGTCTCCACTTTCCGTTAGACTTCAGCACTGGCTATGTGGGATATTAAAGGGTGAGTGTGTCCTGCTGATCACTTCTTGGCTCTCCAGTCTATGGATCAGTTTATGGATGGGAATCAGAGAGTCTCGGTTGGTGCGATATTGCCGCTGGTGCACTGTTGTGGTCGTGATTGGCACTTTGATCTTCAGCAACCCCACAACAGAAGGATCCTCTGAGAGATCAGGCAAGGTGGACAGCTGTTTAATTTCCTCCATCTCTGAGGCAGCTATACCAAAAGCCCATTGGTACCCTTTTGGATCTTTGAAGTACCCCCTCCTGAGATAGTCTATGCCAAGGATGCATGGAGCGTCCGGACCAAACACAATGGGGTGCTTTTGCCACTCCTTCCCAGTTAGGCTTATTTCAGCCTCCAGTACAGTCAGCTCTTGGTATCCTCCTGTCAATCCAGAAATACAAATGGTTTCCACCTCTAGATAGTTTGATGGCATCAGGGTACACTGTGCACTGGTATCTACTAGAGACCTGTGGGACTGATGTGTCAGGCCATCTGATCCACACAGTCCATTTGTCCCTCTTTTCTACATGGTTGGTCACCTCTAATAGTAATCATAAAATTCTTCACTTACGTCTTGTAGAAAGGGATTAGTATTCCTCATCACAGGAGTTGGAGTAAAATCAGCTCTTTCACTCCATCTGGGAAGCTGCTCACCAAAGACTGGTGCAGCAACTTTCTTGAAAGGATCATACTTGACTGTTGTTCTCGTCTTCAATTCACACACCTGTTCTTCCAGAACTGAGGTAGGTTTTCCATCCCACTTTCTCATGTCTTCCCTTTGACTCCGCAGGTAAAAACATAGGGCAGCCCATGGCGTGTACCTCCTATATCTTCTCTCTTGGCCAATAGGGTGCCTTCTGTTAATAACTGAGACAGGTGTTGGTACACAAGGGGAGCTGGATAGATCCGATAGATCATCTCTCAGTTTTTTGAACTCCTGGGACAGTTTTTCCAATGCTGAAATGATAGAAGGGGTGATATTATCTTCGAACACTCAGACTTGATGAATTAATTCATAGATTGTTACTGGTGTTGTATTCCACTTGGCATGCTTTTGGCAACACTGGAGCTTTAGGCTTTGTGTCTCTCTGAATGCTAATACTGACCGTAAACCTAATTTGCATGGCATCTTGGAGCTGAGTCTGATGTCCTCCAGCCCAGTGGGTGTCCCAGATGACAAAAGTGTTGAATGAGCAATGTTGGTTCAAGGATGTGCTCCCTTTGGCATGCCTTTGACAGCCCCAGTATCCCTGGAGCTGTAGGCTTTGTGTCTCTCTGAACATTAACTCTAACCTTAACCCTAATTTGCATAGCATCCTGGATCTGAGGCTGACGTCTTCCAGCTGAATGGGTGTCCCAGATGAGACAGTAAATATTACTTAGCAACAGCTGAAAACATTGGTGTGTTATCAGTGTTGGTCTCAGATTAAAGTGAAAACCACAGCAGTGCACCAGCTACTAAGAAGGAGAAAAATGGCTGCTACAGCTGAACCCACGACAGAGAGCAGCAAAGCATACAGCTTCAGGGATACTAGGGCTGAAAAAGGCATGCCGAGGGGAGCATGGCACTGCAACAACATTGCTCCTTCAGCACCTTTCTCATCTGGGACACCCATTAGGATGAAGAATGTCAGCCTTGATTCCAAGGTGCCATGGAAATTAGGGATAGAATTAGTGATAGGGTTATGCTTAGGGTTCAGAGAGCCAGAAAAACCCACAGCTTCAGGGATACTGGTGCTGCCAAAAGCCTTGCAAAAAGGAGCATGTCAATGTACCAGCATTGCTCCTTCAATACCTTTCTCATTTGGGACACCTATAAGGCTGGAGGACGTCAGCCTCAGCTCCAAAATGCCATGCAAATTAGGATTAGGGTTAGGCTTACAGTTCAGAAAGCCTGGAGCTCCAGGGATAATGTGGCTACCAAAAGCATGCCAAGGCAAGAATGTCATTGCACCAACGTTGCTCCTCCAACACCATTTCTTAACTGGAACACCCATTTGTCTGCAAAAAGTCAGCCTCAGCTCATAGATGCCATGCAAATTAGGGGTAGAGTTAGGGATAGTGTTAGGGTTAGGTTTCAGAAAGCCTCAAATAATACAGCTTCAACAAATACTGTTGCTGCCAAAGGCATGCCAAGGGGAGCACAGCACTGCACCAGCATCGCTCCTTCAAAACCTTTCTCATGTAGGTCGCCCATTCAGATGAAGGATGTCAGTTTCTAGATAAAAACTTGAGCTCAGGGTGGACACAGCAGTGAACCAGCTGTTTATTAACAGTGTCCTAGCAAGTAAGGACACACAGTAAAAGCAGAACTACGATTTCTATGTCCTTCCTCTGTCTGCAAGTTCCCATCCTTGTTTCCCCACTGGTTGGGTACTCCAAGATATACAGCCTATCCAACGCGTATAATCTACATGCTAACTGTCCCGCCTACATTTACATCTCCCCTTACTCGATTTTGTATGCCCCTTCCTCTTACTTATATGTCTCCATTTATGGTTCGATTTCATAACTCTGTGGCAGATATGTGGTACCTCAACTTACTGTTTAACTAGCATGTACAAGCTTAGTTTCATAGGTTGTGCAAAGATAGTATTCTTCTTAACCACAGAGTGTATCTTTCGTCCAGAGATGATATTTTCTGAAACCACAGTGTGTCTTTCTAAGTTACAGTATCTCAAACCCTTTGTTTAGTTCCCTTAGTAACTTAGCCCCAGTCCCAGTACTGAAACATCTTAATATTGCAAAGCCTTAATATACGTCTTAAAGATATAATATTGTAAAGACTTAATATTGGAAAGTCTGATACACAATTATGTGGAAACAACACTGATTCAGTCACATTCAGCTAAAAGATGTCAGACTAAGATCCAGGATGCCATAAAAATTACAGTTAGGGTTAGGGATAGGAATATGGTTCACAGAGCCAGAAAGCCTACAACTACAGGGACACTGCAGCTGACAAAGGCATGCCAAAGGGAACATAGCACTGCACCAACATTCCTCCTTCAACACCTTTCTCCTATGGGTAACACATTCATCTGGAGGATGTCAATCTCACCTCCAAGACACCATGCAACTTAGGGTTATGGTTAAAGTTAGCATTCAGCGAGGTAGAAATCCTACAGCATCTGGGATAGTGGTGCTGAAAAAGACATGCCAAGAGGAGCATGGCACTGCACCAACACTAATCCTTCAACAAATTTCTCCTCTGGGACACACATTTGGCTGGAGCAAGTTAGACTCAGCTCCATGATTCCATGCAAATTAGGGTTAGGTTTAGGGTTTGCATTCAGAGAGACAGAAAACCTGTGGATGCAGGGATACTTGGACTGAAAAAGGCATGCCAAGGAAAGCACGGCACTGCACCAACTTTGCTCCTTCAACACATTTCTTGTCTGGGGTAGCCATTCTCCTGCAGGATGTCAGCCTCAGATCCAAGACACCATGCAAAGTAGGGTTAAGTTTAGGGCTAGTGTTCAGAGAGACATAAAACCTGTGGAGGCTGAGCGATTAGGGCTGAAATAGGCATGCCAAGGTAAGAACGGCACTACATCAACATTACTCCTTCAACACCTTTCTCCTCTGGAACACCCGTTCGGCAAGAGGACGTCAGCCTTCGATGCAGCATGCCACACGAATTAGGATTAGGGTTAAGGTTCACAGAGACAGAAAGCCTACATCTTCAAGGATACTGGGGCTGAAAAAGGCATGCCAAGGGAATATGGCACAGCAGCAAAATTGCTCATTCAACACCTTTCTCAAATGGGACACCCATTCAGCAAGAAGAAGTGAGAATCAGGTCCAAGACACCATTCAAATTAGTGTTATGGATAGGGTTAGGGTTCAGAGAGCCAAAAAGCCTATGGATGCAGGGATACCAGATCTTCAAAAGGCATGTCAAGAGGAGCACGGCACTGCACCAACATCGCTTCTTCATAACCTTTCTCATGCGGGAAACCCATTCAGCTGCAGGATGTCAGCCTTAGCTCCAAAACGCCATGAAAAGAAGGGTTAGGGTTAGGGTTAGGGTTTAGAAAGCCAGAAAGACTATGGATGTGGGGATACTTGGGCTGAGAAAGGCATGCCAAGTGGATCACGGCACTGCACCAGCCTTCCTCCTTCAACACCTTTCTTCCCTGGGAAGCCCATTCTGCTGGAGGATTCAGCCACAAATGCAGGAAGTCATGCAAATTAGGGTGATGGTTACGGCTAAGTATTAAAGAGCAACAAAGGCTAAAGCTTCTGGAACACTGAAACTGAAAAACGCATGCCAAGGGGAACATGGTGCTGCACCAACATTGCTCCTTCAAGACCGTTCTGCTCTGAGACACTCATTAGGCTGGAGGACATCAGCATTAGCTCTGAGAAGCCATGGATATGAAGGTTAGGGTTAAGGTTAGCATTCAGAGAGCACCAAAGCCTTCAACTCAACAGACAGTGGCACTGCCAAAGAAATGGCAAGGGGAGCACAGCAGTGCACCAACATTGCTCCTTCTGCACCTTTCATCTCTGGAACACCCGTTCAGGCGCAGGATATCAGCCTCAACTCCAAAATGCCACGCATATTAGGGTTAGGGACAGGGTTAGAATTTAGATAGCCCGAAAGCCTATGGATGCAGAGATATTAGGGGTGAAAAAGGCATACCAAGGGAAGTACGGTACTGCACCATCGTTGCTCCTTCAACACATTTCTCACCTGGGACACCCATTTGGCTGGAGGACTCAGTCACAGATGCAGGAATCCATGCAAATTAGGGTTAGCTTTAGTGTTAAGGATTAGAGAGGAACAAAGCCTACAGCTTCTGGGATATTGAGGCTGAAAAAGGCATGTCAAGAGGAACACGGCACTGCACCAACATTTCTCCTTCAATAGAATTCGATCTGAGACATCCGTTCAGGAAGAGGATGTCAGCCTCAGCTCGAAGACCTCATGCAAATTAGGGTTAGTGTTAGGGTTAGTGTTATGGTTAGCATTTAGATAGCCACAAAACTAGGGATGCAGGGTTACTAGGGCTGAAAAATGCATGCCCAGGAAAGCTCGGCACCTCATCAACGCTGCTCCTTCAACACATTTCTCATCTGTGACACGATTCACCTGCAGGACATCTGCCTCAGACCCTGGATTCCATGCAAATTATGGTTCGGTTTAGGGTTAAGGATTAGAGAGCCACGAAGCCTACAGCTTGAGGGATACTGAGGCTGCAAAAATCATGCCAGGTAGAACACGGCACTGCACCAACTTCGATCCTTCAACACCTGTCTCAAACGGTACAACATTTTGGACTGAAGAGGTCAGCTTCAGCTCCAAGATGTCATACAAATTGGGTTTGGGTTCAGGATTAGCTTTCAGAGAGCCAGAAAGCCCATGGATTCAGGGACACTAAGGCTAAGAAAGGCATACTAAAAGGAGCAAGGCACCACTCCAGTGTTCCTACTTCAACATCTTTGTTCTCTGAGACACACATTTGCTGGAGGACATCAGCCTCAGATACAAGACACAATGCAAATTATGGCTAGGTGCAGCAATAAGGATTAAAGAGACACAAATCCTACAGCTTGAGGAATACTGAGGCTGTAAAATGCATGACAAGGGAAGCACAGCACTGCACCAGAATTACTCCTTCAAAACCTTTCTGAAATGGGACACCCATTCAGCAAGAAGATGTCAGCCTCAGATCCGAGATGCCATGAAAATTGGATTTAGGTTAGGGGTTAGCATTCAGAGAGACAGACAACCTATGGATGCAGGGATACTAGATCTTCAAACGGCATGTCAAGGGGAGCATGAAACTGCACCAACATTGTTCCCCCAAAACCTTTCTAATCCGGGAAACCCATTTAGCTGCAGGATGTCAGCCTCAGCTCCAAAACGAGATGCAAACTAGGGTTAGGGCTAGGGTTAGGGTTTAGAGAGCCGAAAAGACTATGGATGTGGGGATACTTGGGCTGAAAAAGGTATGCCAATGGGATCACGGCACTGCACCAACACTGCTCCTTCAAAACCTTTCTCCTCTGGGAAACCCATTCTGCTGGAAGACTAAGCCACAGATGCAAGAAGCCATGCAAATTAGGGTGATGGTTACGGTTAAGTATTAAAGAGCAACAAAGGCTAAAGCTTCAGGGATACTGGGTCTGAAAAAGGCATGCCAAGGGGAACATGGCACTACACCAGCATTGCTCCTTTAACACCTTTTCCATCTGGGACACCATTCAGCTGCAGGACGTATGCCTCAGATCTGGGATTCCATGTAAATTAGGCTTAGGGTTAGGGATAAGGATTAGAGAGCCACAAAGCCTACAGTTTGAGAGATACTGAGGCTGCAAAAGGCATGCCAAGGGAAGCACGGCACTGCACCAAGTTTGATCCTTCAACACCTTTCTCAAATGGGACACCCATTCGGCTGAAAGACGTCAGCCTCAGATCCAAGAGGCCATGCAAATTACGGTCAGGGTTAGGTTTAGCATTCAGACAGCCAGAAAGGCTATTGATGCAGGGATACTAGATCTTCAAAAAGCACGCGAAGGGGAGCACAGCCTTGCACCAACATTGCACCTTCAAAACCTTTCTCCTCTGGGACATGCATTTGGCAGGAGGATGTCAGCCTCTGATAAAGGATGTCACTCAAATTAGGGTTTGGTTTAGGGTTAAGGATTAGAGTCCACAAAGCCTACAACTCCGGGGATCCTGGGGATGCCAAAGGCATAAAAAGAGGATAGCGGCACTGCACCAACATTGCTTCTTCAACCCTTTTCTCATCCGGGAAACCCATTCAGCTGCAGGATGTCAGCCTCAGCTCCAAAATGCCATGCGAAGTAGGGTTAGGGTTAGGGCTAGGGTTAGGGTTTAGGAAGCCAGAAAGACTACGGATGTGGGGATACTTGGGCTGAAAAAGGCACATCAAGGGGATCAGAGCACTGCACCAGCCTTGCTCCTTGAATACCTTTCTTTTCTGGGAAACCCATTCTGCTGGAGGACTCAGCCACAGATGCAAGAAGCCATGCAAATTACGGTGATGGTTACGGTTAAAGAGCCACAAAGATTAGAGCTTCAGGGACACTGGTGCTGAAAAAGGCGTGCCAAGGGAATCAGGGCACTGCGCCAACATTGATCCTTCAACACCTTTCCCATCTGGGTCACCATTCAGCTGCAGGACATCTGTCTCCGATCCATGGTTCCGTGCAAATAATGGTTAGGGTTAGGGTTTGCTTTCACAGAACCACAAAACTTAGGGATGCAGGGTTACTACGCCTGAAAAAGGCATGCCAAGGAAAGCACGGCACTGCATCAACGTTGATCCTTCAACACATTTCTCATCTGTGATGCCGTTCAGCTGCAGGAGATCCACCTGAGATCCAGTATTCCATGCAAATTAGGCTTAGGATTAGGGCTAGCATTCAGAGAAGCAGAAAACCTAGGGATACAGGGTTACTAAGCCTGAAAAAGCCATGCCAAGGAAAGCACGGCACTGCATCAACATTGATCCTTCAACACATTTCTCATCCATGACACCGTTCAGCTACAGGACATCTGCCTCAGACCCAGGATTCCAAGCAAATGAGGCTTAGGGTTAGGGTTAAGGATTAGAGAGCCACAAAGCCTACAGCTTGAGAGATACTGAGACTGCAAGAGGAAGCCTGCAAGGGAAGCATGGCACTGCACCATTACTGCTCCTTCAGCACCTTTCTCAAATGGGACACCTATTCGGCTGCAGGACATCAGCCTCAGCTCCAAGATGCCATGCAAATTATGGTTAGGGTTAGGGTTCAGGTCTAGAAATCCAGAAAGCCTACAGCTTGAGGGATGCTGGGGTTGTCAAAAGCATGCCGAGTGCATGTTCCTTCATGTAGCAAGGCACTACACCAACATTGCTCCTTCAACACCTTTCTCAAATGGGACGCCCATTCAGCTGAAGGACGTCAGTCTCAGATCCAAGGGGCCATGCAAATTAGGGTCAGGGTTAGGGTTAGCATTCAGACAGCCAGAAAGCTTACAGCTTCAGGGATACTGAGGCTGCCCAATACATTCCAAGGGAAGCATGGCACTGCACCAGCATTTCAATGCCTTTCTCAAATGGGACACGCATTCGGCAGGAGGATGTCAACCTCTGATAAAGGACACCATGCAAATTAGGGTTTGGTTTAGGGTTAAGGATTAGAGAGCCACAAAGCCTACAACTTCGGGGATCCTGGGGATGCCAAAGGCATAACAAGCAGAAAACGGCACTGCATTAACATTGCTTCTTCAACCCCTTGCTCATCTGGCAAACCCATTCAGCTGCAAGATGTCAGCCTCAGCTCCAAAATGCCATGCAAAGTAGGGTTAGGGTTAGGGTTAGGGTTTAGAGATCTGGAAAGACTATGGATGTGGGGATACCTGGGCTGAAAAAGGCATGCCAAGGGGATAATGGCAGTGCACCAACATTACTCCTTCAATACCGTTCTTCTCTGAGACATGCATTAGGCTCCAGAACGTCAGCATCAGCACCAAGACGCCGTGGAAATGAGGGTTAGCATTATGGTGTGCATTCAGAAAGCCACAAAGCCTTCAACTCCAGGGACAGTGGCACATTGCTCCTTCTACACCTTTGTCCTCTGGGACACCCATTTGGGTGTGGGACTTTAACCTCAGCTCTAAAATGCCATGCAAAGTAGGGTTAGGGTCATGGTTAGAATATAGATAGCCCAAAAGCCTACGGATGCAGAGATGCTAAGGCTGAAAAAGGCATGCCAGCGGGATCACGGCACTGCAGCAGCCTTGCTCCTTCAACACATTTCTCCTCTGGAAAACCCATTCTGCTGGAGGACTTGGCCACAGATGCAGGAAGCCATACAAATTAGGGTTAGTTTTAGCATTAAGGATTAGAGAGCCACAAAACCTACAACTTCAGGCATACTGGGGCTGGAAAAGGCATGCCAAGGGGAACACGGCACTGCACCAGCATTGTTCCTTCAACACCATTCCCATCTGGGACACCATTCAGCCACAGAATGTCCACCTCAGATCCAGGATTCCATGTAAATTAGGGTTAAGGTTATAGTTAGGATTCAGAGATCCACAAATTCTAAGGTTGTAGGGTTACCAGGGCTGGAAAAGGCATGCCAAAGGAAGCACGGCACTGCATCAACATTACTTCTTCACCACCTTTCTCATCTGTGACACCATTCAGCTACAGGATGTCTGCCTCAGATCCAGGATTCCATGTAAATTAGGGTTAGTGTTAGGGTTAAGGATTAGAGAGCCACAAAGCCTACATCTTGAAGGATGCTAGGGTTGTCAAAAGCATGCCAAGGGGAACACAGTACTGCACCAACATTGCTCCTTCAACACCTTTATCCCTTGGGACACCCACCTGGCAAGACGACGTCAGCCTCAGATCGAAGACGCCATGCAAATGAGGGTTAGGCTTAGCATTCAGAGAGCCAGAAAGCCTATTGATGCAAGGATACAAGATCTTCAAAACGCATGCCAAGGGGAGCACTTCACTTCACCAACATTGCTCCTTCAAAACCTTCTCCTCTGGGACACGCATTCGGCAAGTGGACATCAGCCTGAGATCCAGGATTATATGCAAATTAAGGTTTGATTTAGGGTTAGCATTCAGAGAGCCAGAAAGCCTTTGTATGTGGGGATACTCTAGCTGAAAAGGGCATGACCACGGGAGGCTGGCAGAGCACCAACATTGTTCCTTCAACACCTTTCTCCTCTGAGACTCCCATTAGGCAAGAGAACGGAGTGTCAGGTCCAAGACGCCATTCAAACTGCTGTTAGGGTTAGGGTTATCTTTCAGAGAGCCACAAAGCCTGTGGGTGCAGGGAAACTATGGCTGAAAAAGGCATAATAAAGGGATCATGGCACTGCACCAACATTGCTCCTTCAACACCTTTCTCATCTGGGACACACATTTGGCAAGAGGCCGTGAGAATAAGGTCTAAGACACCATCCAAATTAGTGCTAGGTTTCGGATTAGCTTTCCGAGAAGTAGAAAGCCTACAACACCAGTGGTACTGGGGCTGCTAAAGGCATGCTAATAGGAGCATGGCACTGCATAGACATTGGTCCTTTCTCACCTTTCACATCTGAGGCACCCAGTCATCTGGATGATGTAAGTCTCAGCACCAGGATGCCATGTAAATTAGGGTTAGGGTTAATGTTAGTGTTCAGACAGTCAGAAATCCTACAACTATAGTCAAACTGGAGCTGCCAAAGGCATTTCAAGTGGAGCACGGTACTATACCAACATTGCTTCTTCAACATATTTCTTCTGTGGAACAGCCATTAGGCTGCAGGATGTCAGCCTCAGATCCTGGATACCATGCAAATTAGAGTTAGGTTTAGGGTTAGCTTTAAGAGAGATAGAAATCCTATGGATGAAAGGATACTAGGGCTGAGAAAGGCATGAAAAATGTAGCAAGGCAGTGCACCAACATTGCTGCTTCAACACCATTCTCCTCTGGAACACCCATTTGGGTGCAGGATGTCAGCTTCAGCTGCAGTATGCCATACAAATTAGGGTTAGGGTTAAGGCCCACAGAGCCAGAAAGCCTGCATTTTCAGGGATACTGGGGCTGAAAAAGGCATGCCAAGGGAAGTAAGGCAGAGCAGCAACATTGCTCCTTCAACACCTTTCTCCTCTGGGACATCCATTCAGCAAGAAGATGTGAGAATCAGGTTCAAGAAGCCATGCAAATGAGGGTTCGGGTGAGGGTTAGCTTTCAGAGAGCCACAAAGACTATGGATGCAGGGATACTAGGTCTGAAAAAGGCAGGCCAACAGAAGCAGAGCACTACACCAACATTGCTCCTTCAACACCTTTCTCCTATGGGTAACACATTCAGCTGGAGGATGTCAACCTCACCTCCAAGACACCATGCAAATTAGGGTTAGGGTTATGGTTATGGTTTTGAGAAACAGAAAGCCTACAGCATCTGAAATACAAGTATTGAAAAAGGCATGCCAAGGGTACCATGGCACTTCGCCAACTTTGCTCCTTCAACACCTTTCTCATGTGTGAAAGCCATTTTGCTGCAGGATGTCAGCCTCAGCTCAAAGACTCCATGCAAAGTAGAGTTAGGGTTAGGGTTGGGGTTAGGGTTTAGAGAGCCAGAAAGACTACAGATGTGGGTATACTTGGGCTGAAAAAGGTATGCCAAGGGGATCACGGCACTGCATCAACCTTGCTCCTTGAACACCTTCCTCAAATGGTAAGGTGATGCAGCCGGTGGCTGTCAGCCTCAGCTCCAAGAAGCCATGCAAATTAGTCTTAGGGTTACGCCTAGCATTCATAGAACCAGAAAGCCGATGGATACAGGGATCCCAGGGCTGAAAAAGGCATGACAAGGGGAGCACAGCACTGTGCCAACATTGCTCCTTCCACACCTTTCTCCTCTAGGACACCCATCCGGCTGGAGGAAGTTAGCCACAGCTGCAGGATGCAATGCAAATTAGGGTTAGGGTTAGGGTTAGAATTCAGAGTGCCAGAAATCATAGAATCATAGAATCGTAGAATAATTAGGGCTGGAAAGGACCTTAAGATCATCTAGTTCCAACCCCCCTGCTATGGGCAGGGACACCTCACACTAAACCATGCCACCAAAGTCTCTGTCCAGCCTGGCCTTGAACACTGCCAAGGATGGAGCATTCACAACTTCCCTGGGCAACCCATTCCAGTGCCTCACCACCCTCACAGAAAAGAATTTCTTCCTTATATCCAATCTTAACTTCCCCTGTCTAAGTTTGAACCCGTCACCCCTTGTCCTGTCACTACAGTCCCTGATGAACAGTCCCTCCCCAGCATCCTTGTAGGCCCCCTTCAGATACTGGAAGGCTGCTATGAGGTCTCCACACAGCCTTCTCTTCTCCAGGCTGAACAGCCCCAGCTTTCTCAGCCTCTCTTCATAAGGGAGGTGCTCCAGTGCCCTGATCATCCTCGTGGCCCTCCTCTGGACTTGTTCCAACAGCTCCATGTCCTTTTTATGTTGAGGACACCAGAACTGCACACAATACTCCAAGTGAGGTCTCACGAGAGCAGAGTAGAGGGGCAGGATCACCTCCTTCGACCTGCTGGTCACGCTCCTTTTGATGCAGCCCAGGATACGGTTGGCTTTCTGGGCTGAAAGCACACACTGAAGCTGGCTCACGTTCATTTTCTCATTGACCAACACCCCCAAGTCCTTCTCTGCAGGGCTGGTCTGAATCTCTTCTCTGCCTAACCTGTAGCTGTTCCTGGGATTGCCCCGACCCAGGTTTAGGACCTTGCACTTGGCATGGTTAAACTTCATCAGGTTGGCATCAGCCCACCTCACAAGCGTGTCAAGGTCCCTCTGGATGGCATCCCTTCCCTCCGTCATATCGACTGAACCACACAGCTTGGTGTCATCAGCAAACTTGCTGAGGGCATGCTCAATCCCACTGTCCATGTCACTGACAACAAAGATGTTGAACAAGACCGATCCCGACACCGATCCCTGAGGGACACCACTCGTTACCAATCTCCAGCTGACATTGAGCCATTGACCACAACTCTTTGCGTGCGGCCATCCATCCAGTTCTTTATCCACCGAGTGGTCCACCTATCAAATTGGTGTCTCTCCAATTTACAGACAAAGATGTCATGTGGGACAGTGTTGAAGGTTTTGCACAAGTCCAGGTAGATGACTTCAACTTCTCACACAAATCCTATGTGTGCAGGTATATTAGGATTGAAAAAGTCATACCAAGGGGGACATGGCACTGCAACAACATTGCTCTTTCAACATCTTTCTCCTCTATGACACCCATATGGCTGGAGGACGTCATCCTCAGATCCAAGATGCCGTGCAAATTAGACTTAGGGTTAGGCTTAGGGTTAGCATTCAGAGAGCTGGAAAGCCTATGGATGTGGGGATACTTGGGCTAAAAAAGGCATGCCAACAGGAGGATGGCAGAGCACCAACATTGCTCCTTCAACACCTTTTTCCTATGGGACATCTATTCGGCTGGAGGATGTCAGATTTAGCTCCAAGGCACCATGCAAACTAGAGTTGGAAATGTGACACTCCACGGCAGCCTTGGACGTAGCGATTACGAGATGGTCAAATTTGAGATCCTTGGGACAGTGAGAAGAGCGTGCAGCAAGCTCACTGCCCTGGACTTCAAGAGAGCAGACTTTGGCCTCTTCAGGAACCTGCTTAGTAAGGTTCCATGGGATACAGCCCTAGAGGACAGGGGGCCCAAGACTGTTGTTTGTTTTTCAAGTATCACCTGCTACAAGCTCAGAAGTGATGCATCCCAACTAGAAGGAGGTGCAGCAGGAGGGCCAGGAGACGTCCTTAGATGGATAAGGAGCTGCTCAGGAAAATTCAAAGGAAGAAAGAGGCTTATAGAAGGTAGAAGCAGGGACAGGCGGCCTGGGAAGAATACAGGGATGTTGTCCGGGAAGCTAGGGACCAGGTGAGGAAAGCTAAGGCAAGTTAGAATTAAACTTGGCTAGGGATGTGAAAGATAAGAGGAAGGGATTCTACAGTTACTTTGCAAATAGAAGACAGACTAGGGACAATGTGGGCCCTCTCCGGAAGGTATCAGAACTGGCTACCCTGGATGTGGAGAAGGCTGAGGTTCTTAATGACTTCTTTGCCTCGGTCTTCACTGGCAAATGCTCTGACTGCACCACCCAAGTCTTGGAAGGCAGACGCAGGAACTGTGAGAATGAAGACCCTGGGCCCACTGTAGGAGAGGATCTGGTTCGAGACCATCTTAAGAACCTAAATGTGCACCAGTCCACGGGACCTGACGAAATCCATCTGCGGGTCCTGACGGAGCTGGCAAATGAAGTTGCTAAGCCACTGGCCATCATATTTGAAAAATCATGGCAGTCAGGTGAAGTTCCCGACGACTGGAAAAAGGGAAATATAACCCCCATTTTTAAGAAGGGAAAAATGGATGACCTGGGGAATTACAGACCAGTCAGTCTCACCTATGTGCTTGGCAAAATCTTGGAGCAGATTCTCCTGGCAGACATGCTAAGGCACATGAAAAACAAGGAGGTGGTTGGTGACAGCCAGCATGGCTTCACTGAGGAGAAATCCTGCCTGACCAATTTGGTGGCCTTCTATGATGGGGCTATGGAACTGATGGACAGGGGCAGAGCAGTTGACATCTACCTGGACTTGTGCAAAGCCTTCAACACTGTCCCACATGACATCTTTGTCTCTAAATTGGAGAGACATCAATTTGATGGGTGGACCACTCGGTGGATATAGAACTGGCTGGATGGCTGCACACAAAGAGTTGTGGTCAATGGCTCAATGTCTGGCTGGAGACCGGTAACGAGTGGTGTCCCTCAGGGATCGGTGTTGGGACCGGTCTTGTTCAACATCTTTGTTGTCAGTGACATGGACAGTGGGATTGAGTGCGCCCTCAGCAAGTTTGCTGATGACACCAAGCTGTGTGGTTCGGTTGATACGCCGGAGGGAAGGGATGCTATCCAGAGGGACCTCGACACACTTGTGAGGTGGGCTGATGCCAACCTGATGAAGTTTAACCATGCCAAGTGCAAGGTCCTACACCTGGGTCGGAGCAATCCCAGGAACAGATACAGGTTGGGCAGAGAAGAGATTCAGAGCAGTCCTGCGGAGAAGGACTTGGGGGTGTTGGTCAATGAGAAAATGAACATGAGCCGGCTTCAGTGTGCGCTCGCAGCCCAGAAAGCCAACCGTATCCTGGGCTGCATCAAAAGGAGCATGACCAGCAGGTCGAAGGAGGTGATCCTGCCCCTCTACTCTACTCTCGTGAGACCTCACTTGGAGTATTGTGTGCAGTTCTGGTGTCCTCAACATAAAAAGGACATGGAACTGTTGGAACAAGCCCAGAGGAGGGCCACGAGGATGATCAGGGCACTGGAGCACCTCCCTTATGAAGAGAGGCTGAGAAAGTTGGGGCTGTTCAGCCTGGAGAAGAGAAGGCTGTGTGGAGACCTCATAGCAGCCTTCCAGTATCTGAAGGGGGCCTACAAGGATGCTGGGGAGGGACTGTTCATCAGGGACTGTAGTGACAGGACAAGGGGTGACGGGTTCAAACTTAGACAGGGGAAGTTAAGATTGGATATAAGGAAGAAATTCTTTTCTGTGAGGGTGGTGAGGCACTGGAATGGGTTGCCCAGGGAAGTTGTGAATGCTCCATCCCTGGCAGTGTTCAAGGCCAGGCTGGACAGAGACTTTGGTGGCATGGTTTAGTGTGAGGTGTCCCTGCCCATGGCAGGGGGGTTGGAACTAGATGATCTTAAGGTCCTTTCCAACCCTAACTATTCTATGATTCTAAAGCCTAGAGATGCAGGGTTTCTAGGGCTGCCAAAGGCATTCCAAGGGGAGCAATCCCCTGCACCAACACTGCTCCTTCAACACTTTTCTCCTCTGGGACACCCATTCAGCTGGAGGACGTCAGCCTTATATTCAGGATGCAATGCAAATTAAGTTTAGGTTTAGTTTAGCGTTCAAAGAGCCACAAAGCCTGAAACTCCAGAGATACTGGTACTGCAAAAGGCATGCCACAGGGGAAATGGCACTGCACAAACATTGCTCCTTCAACACATTTCTCATCTGGGACATGCATTTTTCTGGAGGATGTCAGACGCAGCTTCAGGATGCCATGAAAATTAGGGTTAGGCTTATGGTTCAGCTAGCCACAAAGCCTACAATTGCAGGTCTGCTCATAACTGGCAGGAGAGAGGAGAAAATAATTTATACCCTGATTCTCCTCAGCAGCCATTCACAGGGCTGTGAAGCCTCTTTTGATCTCCCTTGTGCTATGGGTCACAGGTTCAACACTACCCACATCAATACCGGTGATAGGTAGCAGTCTGAGTGCTGTACCAGGCTAGGGAATTTCCTTAACATTAACCTTGGGCCCTAGGAGAGTCTGCTCAGCATATTGGACCTTCTGTTGCTCTCAGAAGGGTATCACCTACAACTATTAACTGCCTTTTGCTCTTCGTGGAGGTGGTTGTAATATGGGGGCTATGCTTTTCTGATCCTGTCACCACCTCTGGTGCAGACGGATCTTCATCCTCCTCATACATCGACTGGCCTCCCACATCCAGAGACTCATGCCTGTTGTACCTGCACTTGGGAGGGCGAGGTGTGAAAGGGGGCATTTCGTCTGCCGCGATCATGGGCTGGTATCCATTCAATACTTTCCTTTGAGCTACTGCCTTCAGTCTGGCAGTGGGAAGACCCGAAACACCCTGGATCTTGATTGTTTTCAGCTGGACATTGCTGTTTCTTAGGGAGGCCAGAGAAGTTTCCACAAGAATATCTCCTTATCGGACTCAATAATGCTTCCTAAATTTCCACTTCCTCCTTTAGCTCTGCCACCAGGCTGAGCAGATCTGAAGCAACATCTGAGACTGCTGCTGTCCCTATTGCTATCCAATACCAAAGACAGGCTCTGGTACTCCCTGAAGCCTCAGACATGTGTGGCTGCATGGAGGCATAAAGGACCTGCATCAGGGTTGTTACAACCTTCCTGTCGACTGCAGAGGACATAACATTACACCAGGTGTATACCATATACAAGCATCTTCTGGTAGGGTAATAAACACCAGTGGAGATAACCTCTCAGCTGGCAAGCTGGCAATGCCACTTTCTCCACCAGAATGGAAGTCCCAGATGAGACAAGTGTTGAAGGAGCAATGTTGGCGCAGTGCAGTGATCCTATTAACATGACTTTGGCAGCACAAGTATCCCTGCATCTGTAGGCTTTTTGGCTCTCTGTACCTTAACCCTAAATTGCATAGCATCTTGGAGCTGAGGCTGACATCCTCCAGCCAAATGGGCATCCCAGAGGAGAAAGGTGCTGAAGGAGAATGCTGGTGCAGTGACGTGTTTCCTTTAATATGAATTTCACAGCCCCATTATCCTTGGTGCTTCAGGCTTCGATGCTCTCTCAATCCTTACCCTAACCCTAAGCCTAACCCTAAACTACATTTCATGTTGGAGCTGAGGTTGGCATCCTCCAGCTGACTGGGCATCCCAGATGAGAAAGGTGTTGTAGGTGCAATGACGGTGCAGTGCCATGCTCTCCCTGCCATGCTTTCGGCAGCACCAGCATCCCTGGACTTGTAGGCTTTCTGGCTCTTTGAAGTCTAATCCTAACGCTAATTTGTGCTGCATCCTGGAGCTGAGGCTGACGTCCTCCAGCTGAATGGGTGCCCCAGATGAGACAGGTCTTTAAGAAGCAATATTGGTGTAGTGCTGTGCTTCTCTTGACTTGCCTTTGACAGCAGTAGTATTCCTGAAGCTGTAGGCTTTGTGGCTCTTTCTACCCTAAACCTAACCCTAACCCTAATTGCATGTCATCTTGGAGGTGAGGCTGATTTCCTCCAGCCAAATGGGTGTCCCAGAGGAGAAAGGTGTTGAAGGAGCAAAGTTGGTGCAGTGCCATGCTCCCTTTGGCATGCGTTTGACAGCACCAGTATCCCTGCAGCTGTGGGCTTTGTAGCTCTCTGAATGCTAACCCTAACCCTAATTTGCATGGCATCTTGGATCTGAGGCTGACGTTCTCCAGCCAAATGGGTGTCCCACAGGAGAAAGGTGTTGAAGGAGTAATGTTGATGCAGTGCTGTGCTCCCCTTAAAATTACTTTGGCTGCACCAGTATCGCTGCAGCTGTAGGTTTTGTGGCTCTCTGAATGCTAACCCTAACCCTAACCTTAAATAGTATAGCATGTTGGAGCTGAGGCTGATTACCTCCAGCCGAATGGGTGTCCCAGATGAGAAAGGTGTTGAAGGAGCCATGTTGGTGCAGTGCCTTGTTCCCCTTGGCACATTTTTTGCAGCACCAGAATCCCTGGCTTTGTGGCTCTCTGAACCCTAACCCTAACCCTAACCCTAATTTGCATGACTTCTTGGTGCTGAGGCTGACGTCCTCTGGAAGAATGGGTGTCCCAGAAGAGAAAGGTGTTGAAGGAGTAATGATGTTGCAGTGTTGTGCTCCTTTGGCATGCCTTTTTCAGCCTGCTTCCCTATTAGAAAAAACAGATGGACCCAGTCCATTAATACGTGGCTTTGTAGGTTTTTTTGATAATGGTATGGCTGACAGGTCACCAGGTTTGCTGCTGTTGGGTGGGATTCACCTTTCTCAAAGTTGGAAGAGGGTCTTTGCTTGTGAGCTAGTGAGGCTCTTTGACAGAGCTTTAAACTAGACATGAAGGGGTAAGGGGATGATCAAGCTCACCTGTGAGAAGCTGTGGGATAAGACGATAAGGTTAGAGAGGCAGGGTGCTGGTGAGGTCCCTCAGCCAGTGGCTCCAAGACGTTTTCATCATGCTGGAGCATACTTGAAACCTTAAGAAAACTAGAAAGGGGCACATGGGGTAATAGGAGCCAAGAGGGAAACACCAATGAAACACTTCAAAAGAGTTAAGAGTTTTTCCTTGAAGAAAATGTTGAGACCGACAGCCCAGATGAAGTGCCTCTACACCAACGCATGCAGCATGGGCAACAAACAGGAGGAGTTAGAAGTCAAGGTGAAGCTAGAAAGCTATGACCTGGTGGCTATTACTGAAACTTAGTGAGACAGATCTCATGATTAGGATCTGGCTATTGACGGCTACAGGCTGCTGAGAAGGGACAGACAAGGAAGGTAAGGTGAAGGGTTTGCCCTCTACATCAAGAGAGGGACAGAGTGCGAAGAGTTGTCTCTGAAGAATAGGCAGAAGTAAGTTGAATCAGAGAACAAGGCAGCAAAGGAAATGTTGTGGTTGGTGTCTACTACGCCAAATCCAACCAGGGGGAGACTATTGTTGAAGCCTTCTTACTCCAGCTACAGGAGCCATTATGTTCACAGGCTCTTATCCTGCAAGGGACTTCAATCACCCTGACATCTGCTGGGAAAGTAGCACAGCCAGCTGTAGGGAATCCAAGAGATTCCTGGAGTGCATTGAGGGTAACTTCTTAAGCCAGGTAAAAGACAACTCTACCAGGGAGGATGTGATACTGGACCTGATGGTCACCAATGCAAGTGAGCTAATTGGTGACATCAAGATTGGAGGCAGCCTGAGCTGCAGCGATCACGCACTCATGGAGTTTGCAGTCCTGAGGGAGGTGGGACAAGCAAAGAGTACAGTGAGGACCCTGAATTTTAGGAAAGCCAACTTCCAGCTCTTCAAGGAGTTAGTCAATAGGACCCCCTCGGAAACTGCCCTCAGGGATAAGGGAGCAGAATAGAGCTGGCAGACCTTCAAGGACGTTTTCTGTAAAGCACAAGAGCTCTCAACCACCAGGTGTAAGAAATCAGGAAAGGAAAGCAAGAGACCGGCATGGATGAGATGAGACCTGCTGGTCAAACTAAAGGGCAAGAAGGAAATGCACAGGCAGTGGAAGCAGCAACAGGTATCCTGGGAAAAGCACAAGGATACTTCCCCGTTGTGCAGAGATGGGGTCAGGAAGGCCAAGGTGCATCTGGAGCTGAACTTGGCAAGGGACGAAAAGAATGACAAGAAGGGCTTCTACAGGTATGTCAACCAAAAGAGGAAGGTCAAAGAAAGTGTGCCCCCCATGATAAGCAAGACAGATACACTGGTAATAACAGGCAAGGGGAAAGCTGAGGTACACAACAACTTTTTTGCCTCACTGTCTTCTTGTCTTCACTGGCAATCTCTCTTCCTACACCTCTTGAGTGGATGAACTACAAGGTGAAAACTGGGGGAGCAAAGTCCCTTCCACTGTAAGTGAAGATCAGGTTTGTCACCATTTGAGGAACCTGAACATACACAAATCTATGGAACCTGATGAAACACATCCCAGAGTCCTGAGGGAATTGGCTGATGTAGTTGCCAAGCCACTCTCTATGATATTTGAGAAGTCATGGCAGTCAAGTGAAGTCCCTGGTGACTGGAAAAAGGGCAAGCCATTCACTGCAGTCAGCTGATAGCTGAAATTCGAGACTGGTCAGTCCCTTTTGCCTTTTCATATAGGTCACTTGTTCTGCTGCAGAGAAGAAATTGCTTTCCGGTGGGTCATGTGCCAGGGCTGTCAGCAGCCACATCTCCTCATTCGCCAGGGATCAGTGCTTGCAGGCTGGGACACTGGGACAAGCCTGTTGCTGTTCCCTGGGTGGCCAAGTGCCAGCACAGCATTTGCAAATGTGGGATGGGTTTTCTTACGTGTTTTTAGTAGC
The DNA here is from genome assembly GCF_963264785.1 of Psittacula echo. Taxonomy (NCBI): domain Eukaryota; kingdom Metazoa; phylum Chordata; class Aves; order Psittaciformes; family Psittacidae; genus Psittacula; species Psittacula echo. Next base: position 43,814,260 of record NC_137737.1, on the reverse strand, counting down.
TGCTCCAAGCTCCCTCTTCGGATGAGTTGCCAGTCAGTGTGCTTCGGGCACTAAGGAGAAAGACAAGCAGCAGGGTCACCTCTCTGCAGGAAAGATGAGGGCAGGGGATGCCAGCGGGACCCCAAGTTATGGCAGAGCCCAGCATCCCTGAGCAGACTTAGGCAGCACAGGGCAGGCTTAGATAAGGATCCAAACTGAAGTGAAAAGTTCATCATGCTGTTGAAGCGAAGCTGTGCCTGCTGCCTGTGCTTGGCAGAGTGAACAGACAAGCACATGATAACTGCATTAATCAAAGATAACAGAGGGAAAACAGTGAGACTAAGTAAAGTAAGTTCAATATACCCAGCCAGCAGACACTGCTTTCAGGCTCCTGTCACAAAAAAGCTGTTCTAATTAATGTTTCAAACATACCTAAGTTGTTAATTACAACCTGCATCTGTAAATTACAACCTGCATCTGTAAAAGGAGACAAATGTAAGACCTGTGAGTTTAAAGCAAGGACATCAGGAGGAAGAATAAATTGACCTAGTGTGGAGAAGTGTCACTATTAAATGATATGAATAGTGTGCCTGTTTCCTCAGCAGCTTTTACAGCTTCTGTGCTTTTTAGTGTCTCATTTGTGGGTCTAAATTGTACACTGAAACTCTGAAATGAACACAAAAGCTCTTCCTATGAAGTATGAACTACAAGACTTAAAATTGTAATTTTATTGCATTTCCTACCCTGGTGGGGTTAACTAGAGCCTGGAAAGTGCATGCTGCCCACTAGGGATCATTAGGAATGCATTTGGAAGTTGCACTGCCTCCTTGGACTTTTACCATCAATAGTTCCTTTTGTGGTTGTTCAGAGGAAAACCAGGTATTCTTAAGCAAATATAAAGCTATTTGAATAAATATACCATCCATGACAGCTCCACTAGTCCTCTAAGGATTTCTAAAGCCTTCCTTTCCCCCTGCCTTCCTGTGAGTCCTTCAAAATTTTGTATACAATATTATACACACAATATATACAATATTATACGTTGGTGACTTCCTGAAAAGAGAGACCTAGACAAGTTGCATAAAAATGTGGTAGACTAGCAGCCACCTGGAAATTCAGTTGACTTTTGTCCTGTTAATTGTGTCTCACATGCCCTTTCTTGCACTGCCTCTACAGCCCATTCCTCTCTCTGCAGCTGGTGTCGGTGTCCACATACCACACTTGCACTCTGCTCCAAGGGTGCCAAGTGACCCACTGTCACTGCCTGGCAGCCTCTGCCTGTTGAATTCAGCTCCTGTTGAGAGCTGCCTTGCCAAAACCTTTTCCATGCTATGATGGAAACCAAGTTAGAAATAACTCAAAAGTTGGCAAATTTTCTCAGAGCTTTCATTTTGTGACGGGCTTTGCTGCCAAGCTATGTTATTCACATTATCTTGGGGATCTGCAGGATGGGGTCTTTTTTAATGCATATCCCTTTGAGGCTGGGGTAAGAGATATAAAGTCTGACAATTGTAGAATCTCTGTATTCCAACATGAGAGTAAGCAAGCTAAGAAGTATGGTGTTTAGGTGGAGCTGTTGCCCATCATGTCACGTTCATGTACATGGGATGAGCCTAACAGCGTAAAATTTCTGGCAAGGTCATGTTTGGTGCCTCACTTCTCCACGGCTGCTATGTCTGGCACTTTGGATCACAAGACAGGAACAAAGGTGCACTCTGCATGTTTTTCACACAAGGTGTAGCTTTGCTGTTGGTAAACAGAAGGCATGGTCTCCAGGCCTCCAGTCTAGTGTCCACACTCGTCAGGGAGGCTTTACAGCGGTGACATCTCTTTCACTGTCTGCATAGATGTCCTAGAAAGCAAATTCTGTAAGCACAGGGGTTATGAAAGTTCACCGTCAGTGGCAGAGAGAGCTAACACCCATTGTGGGCCTTGCACAGCAAAAGGAAGCACAGCCTAATTAGCTGCTACAAAGTGTTTAATAGCAAAGAATCAGCACATGAGAAGAGGGCCTGTTTCACCCAAAACCAAGATCAGAAGTAAATCCATGATTATGTGGCCAAAGCCAACACTTTTTGAAAGACACAAAGGGATCCTTTTCCTTGAGGTCAGGGAGTGCTGGAGCAGAACCAGAGGAAAGCCTCCAAAAATGCTTTTGTATCTGGGGGAGGTACTACCACAGGCAGGAATCAGGCTGCCACTGATCCTTTTTTTGGGTCAGTGCTGGCTTGGGAGGATAGAGATGGACTGCTACAGATAAGAAAACAAAGCAGACAGTTGGAAAGCTATGTTAAAAATATGTATATAAAAATCTCTGCCACTGATTGTTTATCCATTAATCCCTAGCCAAAAGCATTTTCAGCCAGAAGCTGTCAGATGTGGTGCTTAGGGACATGGTTTAGTGGTGGATTTGGCAGTGTTGGGTTAACCATTGGACTCGATGATCCTAAAGGTCTTTTCCAACCTAGTTGGTTCTATGGTTCTATCATTCTATTCTATGAAAAAGTCATATGAAACTTGTTCTCATAGCAAGCTGAAAAAGAAGTGTGTATATATACAGGGAAAAAAAACCCAAACCAGACCAAAACAAACAAAAAAAACCCTGAAAAGACAATCTTCTATGCCAATGTTGTAATACACAAGAGAAAAAAAAAAACACGACAACCTAGAGCAGTTCCACATCCAACACATCTCCTTCCAGCACTTTTTAGCACAAGCAGCAAAACAATATCTGGAAGAGAATCCCAGCACTGAGACCTGAATTAAGACCAGTGCTCAGATCTGCCCTTCTGGGTGTGGGGTTTGGAGATCTGGTCTTCAAACCTATAGTTACTTGTGGACAGTGGAAAAATACTACTGAACAACTAATTGCCAAAAGCATTGGGTAACAAAATCCCAATTTAAATATTTGTAGGAGGTAGACAGAAAGGTGCCAGCCTGGAGCTTGTAATTACTTTTATTTTTGGCAAGAATCAGATACACTTCTAATAATAACTATGGGCACAAACTATTAGTTAGAAAAGCAGGAGATACTTATTCCCAGCTGCAGGGGAGATCAAAGTAGGCAGGAAATGTCCTGATGTGAGCACACCAAGGTGGAGGGTAATGACTGCAGGGATGGGACTTCTGCAATGAGGTGGCAATGGCAAGGCAGCCCTACCCACAATCCTAGGGCAGGGAATGCTTCAGAGCACCTATTTGCTCCTGGCTGCAGCAAGGCTGGCTGAAAACATTCCACAAGCATGTTTACTGTCTTCTTTCCCCTGACCTGAGCCTGCTAAACTTGTGATGCTGATGAAGAGAGAGGTGCTATTGTCTCTAAGATTTAGTTGAAGATGTCCCTGCTCACTGCAGGAGGGCTGGACGAGATGACCTTTGAAGGTCCCTTCCAGCACAAACTATTCTATGATTCTATTCCATAATTCTATGATCCCTGAGGGACCATGGGGCCAGTCTGCAGCTCCAACAGTCTGTCTGCCCTGGCAGGAGTTTTCCCTTTCCCTAGGGAGCTCTGATCTGGGCAATGTGCTTTGCTGCCATGGTTCTTCCTACCCACACCCTCCCCCAGGCAGCCCTGTCTCCTGGATGGAGAATTTTCAAAGCATGCTCATGAAGAAACTGGGCAGGCTCTGGTTTGTGGCTGACACTCACACCCCAGCCTGGCCATCTCTGAGCAGGGAAAAGGCTGCATCCCCACCGCCAGCACCTCTGCTCAGAGACAACCCCATGTTGCTGGGCTGTCCCTGCTGGATATGGTCTTTTCCAGATGCTTTGCTGCGTGGCTGCTGGAGCCATATTCAGCTTCTCCAGCCTCCTTTGTCCCTCCCCACCCACATTGCTCTACCAGTGATACCAGTGACATTTTTAGAGTCATTCCTTTTCTCCATCACAACATTCTCCCATCAGCTAGTTAACAAGTTAATTATACAAGGAGCACACATCAAAGCAGATCTGTCTTGGTACAGCAGTTTCCATATGCTGCTTAGCCTGCATGTCCCACAGTCCTCTGATTTCCCCTCATCCACCCTCCAGTCCCTTTTATTTCTGGAGCATCTAACCCAGTCACTTTGTCTATGCTCAGCACAGTAGCACACACCATTGGCGACACAGCTTACGGTTGTGTTCACAATCTGCAGATTCCTGTTTGATTGCTGAGGAATTAAACGTGCACACTTATGGTGCTGTATAAAATCTGCGGCCACAGTAGCTACACTACTAAGTTTAGGAAAATCCAAACTGAGTTATGGTGGGGAAACAACTTCCCACATCAATTGAAGAAAGAGTCTGAATTAACTGGAAACCTCACAGGCTTAGATTTGATTTTCAAGGTCTTCCCAGCCCAACTCTATCTTTTCTGTCTATTTTTAAATCTGAGTTGCCTATCCCTGCTCCTACCTGCATGATGTCCCTGCAAGACAGTGGGTTGCCAACACGTTTCAGGAGTTTGACCACAAGTTTGCTTTCCCCAAGCCAGGTCTGGAGTGCAGATTCAACTCAACCACACTGATACTACTTCAACTTAATTGGGACAAAGTAATTACTCAGTAATTGTCAGCAGATCCTTCTACAGAAGCAGTCAAACCAAGGCATTTCACTGTCCTCTCATATTCCTTAGACCAAGACTAAACTTTTTCATCCTTTGTTAGTTGGATGCATTTTGTGTCTACCGAAGACCCCCCTTTACAACTCCAACTTACACACATGTTACAAGAGGGTGAGATAATGCACTGCTGTTTGTTCATATCCAGCTGCTTGGACAGAGAGAGACTTGCACCACACTGCTGCTGCCAAAGGAGTTCATATACCGCAGAAAGGAGGAAAGGAGGGAGCTGCTCTGAGCCTTCCACAGCTCCTCACCCCACACCTGAGGAAGAACATTTCAACTCTCTAGATCTCTCTGCAATTGGCTCTCCTCCCTACCAAGTCATGCTGTCCTGACTTCCCTTGGAAGTGACTGCATTGAATTTGGAAAGTTTCATAAAGCCTAAGAAACACAAAGCCCAAGAATCTCCCATTTTTGCCAGAAGTGGAGATTGTCCCTTTGTGAATGTGTGTTCAATCTGAAGAATAGCTGTTGGCCACTGTATGACTGTCCAGTCTCAAGTAGGTGATGAAGGAAGTCAGATGCACAGAGTTGCCTACAAGCATAGTGAGCTTTTGAGCCCTGATTAGGTTCAACATCTTTAAATGAGTCTTTTGTTAAGCCTTATCTGCATTTATGTCACATAAAGGCAGCTGGAGCTCAAGCACCCACAACTGGTTTTGGTTTTTGGTTTTTGGTCTCCATAGATTCTGCAGGAGAAAGTGCTCTCATGGTTGCTGCAATTATCTCTATATTTGCCTTCCAGGCCTAACAATCACATAGACATTTAATAAGAGATTAATTTTAAAAATCTGGAAACTTGGTAGACACACAACCATACAACACTTCAAACTAGTTTTGTACCATTGCTGGTCACAAGAGTAAAATCTGAACCAGGACAGTAACTTGGGGAAGAGCTGGGAGGTACAGTTCTTAGGCACTGCTGGTATAGGGAACTGATCTAAGTCATGTCCGGCATACAGGTGGTCTGTTCAGGTGTGTATATATTTGAAGTCCCTCCTTTTTACCACCCTGCAGCTATTAGTCCTAATCAGTTTTAAGACACTCCTGCAGAGCCTGGAATTGCAGCTCTTCTTTGATGGATAGGAGCTTAGATGTGGTCAAAGGAAGTCCATGCAGCATTCCTTGTAAGCATTACTTTTTTACAACCATTTCAAACCTGTGTTTCGGATAAGCTATGGGAAATAGAAGTAAAGCAGGTAAATCTCTCAAAAGGCAGTTAGCTCAGGTTCCCCTTCCTAAGGTGCTGTGGACACACTTGAAAGTCTGCATAGCTTGGACACGGTCCCACATGTCACTGTGGAAGACCCAACAAGTGTCTTAGCTCCTCCTCAGACTTAGATATAGCCCCATTCAATAGAATCCAGCACACCTGAATTTCATCCTTAACCCCCTTACTGTTCTTCAAACACAAAGCATCTTTTACCATGATGCATGATTGCACAGTTTACAACCATCTTTGGTATTTGTGTTGGCCTGCGTCTACTCTTAGAGGAAATAAGCAGCAAGGTCCCCACTCTAATTCTTAGTGAGCTTGTATGCATGACAGGCTTAGTATGAATGAAAAGAAGTCACTGTTTGAGCTTTATGGTCCTTAAAATCAATAGCTTAACTTTAAAGTTACTCATTTACATGACTGCTGGCGAAAGTCTCACCAGCTCTCCAAAACCAGTCACAAATTAGATCCAGTCCTACACACAGAGCACACAAAGGACAGAGGAAGCATAATTAAGAAGAGTACAAAATTTACAGTGCAATTAAAGTATATAGTACAAAAGCCTTCTGCTTCCAAAGTTCAGCTAAGCAGAGTATGGACACCGCTCTCTCCTCCCTCTGAAATACAGAGACCCCAGCAGTCCTGGGGTAGACATTGCAAACCTTTGGACAGTGACTAGATTAGCATTGACTTGTTTTATTTAGCACCCTTTAAGGGCAAGGTTGCCAGTGGGATGTAAGTAGTTCAATACACATAAGTATGCTTGGGGGATATCTCATTTCTTCAGGTTACCTTGAAAAGGCCCCATTTAAAAACAACTAACTAACCTTCAGTATTTTTCGCCTTATATCTTAACATCTGACATGTATTTTGTTCAACACCAGTTCATGTCCACTCTGAATTCCTTAAAAATCTTTGAACATATCTGCATTCACTTCATTTATTCCTTTAAAAGAATATATAGCCTATCAAAAGGCTAAAACTAGCTGGCACAGCACTGAGGGAAGCTCTGCACAAGTGCAATAGCAGGTATTATTTCGGGCTGCTTTCTGAGCTATTTTTCTGCAATTCTGCAATGTCTAATGAGCTTATTTGATTGTATCCATGCCAACAAAGAGATATAAACAGCTTTAATCACTGTTTCGCGTTCCTCTTGACCCCCTGCTTGGCTTCATTATTTTCCTTTTAGCCACATCAAGGCACAACACTCCAACTAAATCACTCAACCACTTGGTGAAGAACTGTCCACATAATAAGATTTCTTTTTTATCATCTCAGGGTTTTTTGCACTGCTGTTTAACCATCAGCAGCCAAGCTGGGTGTTAGCTGAAAAGCAGCAGCTAGGTAAGGAATTAATGTCAATAGCTCTTGTTGGCTCCTTTTATTTTTTTGGATAAATTTCTAAATTTAGTATCCTAAACTGGTTAATACCCACAGACAGGGAGCAGGTTACATCTTCTGGTCTCCTGTTTTGTCACTAACAATGCTGGAGGGAGAACATGACAGGGAAACAAAGGGAAAAGGAAGCGTTAACAGTTCAAGTCACGGTAAGTGTTGGCCTGCTTAAACTAATAATATCAGACAATTCTCTATAGTCTAAAACACCCACAGTGCTCCTACAGAGCTCCAAGCGCTCCATGATCAGCGAACCATGTTTTAATGATACATTCTCTTGTAGAGCTTAAAGGTCTGAAATATTAAAACTTATCTCTCATGCATGCTGACAGCAAATGAATCTGAAGCTCATCCATTAATGAAGTTTGTCTGTCTCTTGATCATTATAACAAGGGCATTAGCTAACATTACTTCCTCCCACACTTTTTTAAATACAGAAAAAAAAAAATCTTAAGGAGTACACCAAATGTGACACATAACTACCAGTTCAAAAGGTCATTGAGGATTGAGGTCAGATAGCATAGAGAAAATCTTGTGCCCCCTTAAAAAGTGTGTCATTTCTTTCAGCCCCAGATGGATCTAGGAAAAATTCTGAGGTATATGTGCAACCTCTGTTCTGTAAAAGAAATCGCTTGTTTCCTTTTTAAAAATACCTCTTTCTTCTTTCCTTTTTCTGAAGTGGTTCTTAGCGGGATATTGACACATTCTGGGAAAAAGATCACAGAATCATAGAGTGTCTAAGATCTTTGACATCTCGGTCTGTTGCCTGTTAAATAGTCTAAGAAGTGTCAGTGACTTCTAGAATTTTCTAAGGCATCCATTTTACTTTCTACTTTTCCTGCTTGATTTCACTGGAGTGGTCTGGGAGTCTGCACTGGATTTTGAAACTACAGGGTGAGAGTGGCACAAGGATGAAGGCAGCAGTCTAATTGGGCACCTGCTCAGTGCCGCTGCTTATGAGCACTCACCGAGTACACCTTCAAGGCAAGAACAACCCAGAGCTGAGAGCCAGACAACTTTATCATAGGGATGGTTACCATGGCTTTGAAGTTGTTCTCCACCATCTAAGCTATCTCTTCCCTGATGTAATGCAGGTCTACTCTGTCTTATCAAACAGATTATTTCTTCTTCCTATTCCCCAATTCTTCTCTTCCTTAGGCTGAACAACACTAATTGGTTTAATCCTTTGCCTAACTCATTACTGTAGACTTGAGATCATTCTCCCCACTCTTTTCCAGATGTCCCACATTGGCAAACCATGCAGTCACTGAAGCTTTACTTGTGCTGAGTGGAAGTCTGTGGATGTTTCAGGGTATAAACGTCAATACACATCCTATAGCAGCATTTTCTCCCCTGTACACAGCAGTACATCTCCAAACTGAGGACCCACAGTGACAGTTGAGCCTTTGTGACTTACTCCCCTCTCTGAGTAGGAAAGCAGCTTGCCTGACAAGTGAGACGTAGACTTTTTCACCTCTGTAGAACTGCAAGATGCTACATAAACTGATGATTTGAGGGCCCATACTCATCACTTTCTACTTTGTCTTTCAGACAAAAATCTGTCTATAAAGAGGTATTGTGTTTAATGAATAGACATTGGACCCCAATTGCAGAGCAGGTTCCTCAGCCTTCTGGGCACTGCACATTTACAATACCATGGGCATTTCAGATAGTTACGAAATAAAATGCTTTGGAACAGTGTGTTAATGGTATAGGAACACCTAAATAGTTTTGCTGCAGGGGTTAATAAGACGTGGTTTTCCCGCAGTCACTAATCTTGCAGCTGTAGTTATGATAGGATTGTGGCTGCAAAAGCCCCATGGTTATACCTAATCTGCTGCTAAAGTACTTAACCAAGAGATTATTAACATTTCTGATGAAATACTTAGCTAAAGTGCAAACTGTAATCTTGAGACTTTGCTGTCTGGGCTTCTAGTTAATATCATAAGCACAACAAGCACACTAAATACCTAAACAGTGTATGGGATTATTAGCCTAACCCAATGTAAGAGCACATGCACTCCCTCCCTGTGCTTCCTATACATTTAATCTTAATGAAAACATTGTAAGCATTTTGCAGCCTAGTAGCTAAGGACAGATGTGCCATCTCATGCGGCAGAATAAATGCCAAAGCTGTTCTGCTTCACGGTAGAGGCCTGATCCTGAGCAGTGTTGAGTGCCCATCCCTCTAGGTGCAGCCTGTGGTGCTGTGCACCCACCACCACTGTGGATCAGAACTGGTGGCCTCAGCTATGCTTCCGGAGGAGGTCAGTGGGAAAGAAGGGAGCACGAGGTGATAACAGATGAATACCAAGGAGAAAAAGCAGACTGAGGAGCAGGCAAAATTTCTAAACATTTGCAGTCTTGAAGACCTAAAGAAGTTGATATATTCCTGCTAATTCCCATTTCCACAAAGAAAATGAACCCTTCCTTGTGCTAGGATGGTGCCATTGGTCACCAAGACTGAGCTGGCTTTGGCATCAGGAAGAACACAAATTATCCTTGGTTTAGTCATCACACCTTGCCCGCCCTGTTAATGGGGCTATTAACAGTTTTCTACCACAGGCACCTCATGGTAGAATTTTTTCTTATGTCTAGTTTCTCAAAAATCTTAGGCACTGACTTGCACATCCTCCTTCAAAAAAAAAAAAAAAAAAAGAAGAAAAGGCAATTTATTCAGGTGCACATATGCAAGACAAGCTGCAAATTAAGCAAATACATTTTGATCCTTACCTAAGCAAGCCAGGCTTCATCTCCAGTCTTTCTAGAAAGCCTCTAGAAAGCAGTTCATCCCTGCCCTGCCCAGGTGGCTATTCCAGATGGGTGGGATTGCCTTTCAGAGGTGCTAGTCTCACTAACTTGAATACACAGGCAGTCTAGAAAAGTAGTCTGGACTGTGCTTTTAGGAAGCCAAAGTAAGGTTCAATGAATGCCACCTAAAGTCTTCTGAAAATCCTGCTGAGGCGAGGCACCAGCCATCTCACCCAAAATTACAGGATGCACAAGTGATGATCAGCATTGCATTCTGAACCACTCTTTCCTGGATTTCACAGTGGTCAGAGGTAGCCTTGGCTCCCGTCCCTCGTAGCATTCAATTCAGAAAGCTTTCTGTTTCTTCAGTTCAGAACTTCATAACCACAAGAGATTTTCCTAGCCCGGAACAATCATAACCTCACTATTAGAAACAATGCAGCAGTGTTTCAAAATAAGCTACAAGCATCCAAATTCAGACTAGAAGATACCTCCCAGAACAATGGCTGTGCCGAACCCTGCTTATGTTTTTTTGAAAGCAGAGCTGCTTTTGAAATAATATAAAAATCAAAGCTCTATAGCTAGCCTCCAGCTTACTCTTTCTTGGTTTCATCATTTTATTTCTAATATGTCCAACCTAATAAAATTCTTTATCTCATCATATTTTTGTGACACTTTATTATGATCCATCACAACCAATAAATATTTTTTCTTTCTATGACTACGGATTCGTGGCAAAATCAGCCTACTCCAGGCAAAGCAAGTGAAGTAAATGGAGCCAAGTCAAACAGGAATACCATGAGAGTATTAACTAGATTAAAAATTAACAATGACTTTTCTCTTTTTGATCACTGAAGTAGCAATGAAGCAGTAGGAGGAAAGCCTAAAATGTTGACATATGTTTTTATCATCTTTAGCCTTCTTTTTTGAAGTCTTGGGAACTGGCTCCACAAATACTTCCCAGGTCAAAGGAAAATTATGTTATTTATTCCAGTAGCGAGAAGACAGGGCAACTTTATTAATAAAGATAGCTTGTTTCAGTCTTTCAAAAATGATCAGGAAAACAATAATATTAAAGTTGCAAGGGAAAAAAAAATTAGAAATAGATTTCAAAAATTGCTAACTTGAGAGCTAGGGCAGATTAAAGAGACTCAATCATAAGTACCACAGCAATGGAAATCCAGCTAAGCTTTGTTTTCTTTTTTTTTCTAATTTTCAGTCATTCCTGTCTGTTTTGGTTCTGCCAGGGCTGGAAATATCTTCTGTACAGCTCATAGTCAGAAATGGTCATTCCTGTCACTTGCCTGACTAACAAAACACCAAAGAAATCCTACAAGATATCCATGCCTTCATGAGATTTCCAGCTGCATTCCCCAGGCTTTAAAGGATGAAGTTTTCTAAAAAGTCCTGCACTTGTGAAATGGATGTAGAGCATATCTGAACCTTTTCAGTTTGGTCCATCATTAAGGTGGCATGGAATGGAAAGACTTACATCTACAAAAATTAAAAGTGGTAAGTTTAAAAAGGAGTTTATATTAAGAAAATGTAAAAAAAAAAAAAAAAAAAAAAAAAAAAAAAAGCAAGCCAAGAAAGCCAAAAAGAACCAAAAAAACCCCAAAAAACCCTCCAGGAATATATCATTCTCAGTTATTTTCCCAACCTTTCCCCCCAACTGGGATTTTTTTGCACTGGTCACAAAAATACTTCAGAGTGGGGAATTCTCAACTTTTTTTACTTGAAAAGAATTCTACTTTCAATTGACTTTCCTCTCTTTTTCCCTTGAGGCTTTGTTTTGTTAAAACTGAAAGATTCTGTGATCACAGAAAAGTTAGCTTGAAAGTTTCCTTTCAATTAATATTCCTGGATCACTGAAATATATAGTTCTAATGGGAAAATTCATGTATGGGTCCTAAAAGAGGCTGCGAGCATGCAATCCTTTCTTGTTTTGTGTTGAAAGAAAGGAAACACTGAATCTGAAGCAATTTCTAGCCTGAAACAATTCACTGTTACTGAGTCCATAGGCTTCAGAAAAGACTGGATTTCACAGGTGATGCTAATTAAATTACTCCTGACCCAATCTAGAGTGTTTCCATTACCCTTAAGTTTACTTTAAAAAGCCCAGTTAGCAGCAAGCTTCTATCAAGAAATAAACCAATTTCTGCTTTTCCTTCCCTCTCACATCCGTGTCCAAATCTCACCACCTCCACGTCTCTGTATGCCAATAAAAACTCTGGTGTAAATGTCAGGCATGTGAAGACACAGATGTTCAAAGACACCAACTGTCAATTACGGGCAGTGAATGATCCATGCAAACGATTAAATATCAATCTGGTTATGCTGGATCCAACCATGAGTTTTTCAATCCAGTAATTCCCCCCTTTTTCATTTTTTTCCAGTAATCCAGGATATTAATACGACTTATTCATGCCTTGCTTTCACCCCTCAGTGTAGGATGTTATCTTGGTAAAAGTACTGATGGGTACAGCATAGACAGTTCCCAAAATGCTCAATTATATGTATGTTTTTCAGGATGAAAAGAAGGTGGTTTTAAATTATTTCAGCCTTTAGATCTGGATTTTTACAGAGCAACCACAAACTGTAACATAACCAGTGTCTTAAAAACTCACGATCCCAAGACCGGTGTGTTAGTGGAATTATCAAAAAGCAGCTGCAGCATCCCATTATTAATGAATCTGGATGTCATTGACTCAAGGGTCATCTTGTCAATGTTTTCAGACAGCCCTTGCCTTTCTAAGGCTTGCTAACACCTACACCAGCATCAGCTCCCAAGGGAAGAGCAGTGACCGCAGTGGCAGTGCTGTCAGCCCCGATATCACAACGCTGTTGTTCCAGGCAGCATTTGCAGAGGCTCCGAATTGAAGGGAAGTTCTTAAATGCTGTCCTGAGGAGACATGAACTTAACACAACCAACTGCTTCCTCAGCTGAGGCCTGGATCTTTTGTCAGTAGTAGGAGAGACTGTATCTGATTTACTAAGTTTTCTGTATTTAACCTCCCCTATTTAAGGGCTAGCTTGTAAATTCACTGCTACTTCTTGAGTTACCAAGCTTGTTTCCTTTACAAACTTACCACAAGAGTAAACGTGCTACAGCAAGTCTGCTTATCATCTCCCTTGACAAACCATAAGCACCTCTGAACTGGCACGTAGAGTCTTGCAGTCTGGCTAGTCCCTTTACTAAAGTGGAACTAGGTCTCCTGTAAAACGTGTTCTAGTGCTGAACCTCGTTAGGAGAACAAGGAAGCACTGGGGTCTAATCAAGATAGGAAAGTGTAGCTACAAGTAGTTTAGGTGGGTGAGTCCTTTTGGGTATTATTGTTTTGGTCACCCACTGAACTTAGCTCAGGGCTGGAGAAAACCTCAGGTGAGGTATCAGTAAAGAGCTCAGTCTGCACAGCTGCTATGGTCTTTTGTCTTGTTGGGCAGTAGTACTGTTTTGTTTTTTCTCCCTCCCTCAATTCCTCCTAGGATTAACTCATGACTGATAAAAAAGCAACAAGAAGCAAATGGTCTTTTTAAAAGCTTTACTGTGAAAAAAGACTACCGATATTTTCAAATGCACTTTTATTCAAGCCATAAGGTGCTTTGCCACTGTAGTGATTTCACTATTGTTTATGGTATGGTTCCATCACAATCTTACGCACAATAGAAATGCTGTGTCAGAGGATAATGTGTTATGTCCATTGTAGAGAGTGTAGGGATAACACAGCAGTGTCTTGCAACTTCAAGGCAAGGACCCAGTCTCTACCTGGGCTGTCAGACAGCCCCTTGTACAGTCCTGAGTACAAAACAATGCTTCCTGGTGAATCCTGGTGACATTTGAAATCCTGAAGGTCTCCTCTGCTAAAAAATGGCAGTTAATGTCTTGCCAAAGCAAGACGCAAAGTGGGTTTGCAGAAGAGGCACAACTCAAACCACAGTGATGCCTGCTAAGAGCCCTTATCCTTCCTCTTGGAAAGCAGAAAACTTCAAGTTTAGGGCTTGGGGTTGACCAGTGGTGCCTTTAATAAAAACTTAAGTTGAAACTGCTTTAATGTAATAAGCTAAAAATTAGATAATAAGGGCTGATTTGGGCAAATACTAGTGATGGAAAAACCAATGCACAAAGCAAAGTCTGGACAACTGCTGGGCTGAAACATGGATACAGTTTTCAGTTCAGACCATCTCCAAAGCATTCATGTTTACACAAATGAATGTTCACAAAGGAATGTTGGGAAGAAAAAGGAATGCATTTGGTAGCATTTGTCTAACTCCAAATTCAAGTTGTCAGGTGGAACTAAATGCCAGGTGGTCATCTTGTTAGTTTGAAATGTGATCAGTTCTCATGAAGAAGACATTTAATCTGATCAATATTTGAGATGCTTTAATGAGATAACAAAGATTATTTTTTGTTACATGGTCATATATGTGAAATGCAGACACCAGGTCTGTAAAACAGCCCATGAATTAACTTCTTTCAATCAAATTAATAACAACTTCTGGCATAATAAGAATATATATTACTTTAAATTCATGGCAAAATAAATATTTTGTAGCTCATGGTAAAATAGGGTTAATTTGCATGGTTTAGATTCTCTCTATTTGGTTTTCATCATTTAAAGTGACTATGTTCAATAACAGATTCAAAGGACAAAAAAGTAAAGAAAGGAGCTGGCAACTGAATTCTTCTCTATAGACCTGCACAATAACTCAGAGAAGTAAGAGGAAAACATCCTTTCAGGTGACAGTGAACTTCAAGAAAATAACCCATGATCACAACACAGCAAGAAGGAGAAATATATATAAATAATGGAACATTAGTTTGATTCAGTTAGAAGGAAATAGATTAACATGTTTACGTTTTCAGAAAAAGCATTTTTGCCTTCATAATTAAGTTAGAGTTATCTTCAATTCGATTTTCCTGTCTGACTTCCAATAGCATTTTAACTGTAAATGTCCTGAATAAGAACATTGTCATAGGAAAAATCTGGTATTAGTTTGTGAACTGAGAGTTGAGTTTTGGGGGTTTTGTTTTCTGTTCGTTTTGTTGGAGTTTTTTTTAAGAACGGGCGTAAATGTTTCCATGTGTTGACATGTCCCAGCTAGCAGTTAACTGCATCCTACTGCTTCACTCCTGTGGCTTCAGAGAGCGCTGGCGGCTGGCCAGGGAGCTCTGCTGTCACCCAGGAGGGCAGCTTGGCCAGGGCATATATTTGCCATGCTCACCTTCCCTCAGCACACATTCGCAGCTATCAGCTCCAGTTGTTTATAGCAGCAAAACATAGGAGCACCAGTGCCAAACCCAAGCCATTGTCTTTCCAGAGAACTCTAAAAGTTCAGACCACAGAGCACTGGCGCTGATGTGGCGCTGCTCGCTGGACGTCCCTCTGAGATTTGATGAAACCAAGGCACAACAGGGGAGAGAAAGAAGTGAGAAAAGAGAAAGGCTAGACAGAAAGCAGGAAATCGGATGCAACACTCCAACACTAGTGCATGGGCCATGGAGCTGAGCCTGTCTTCTGGCATGGCCAGGGAAGGAGGTAGCAGTGACCTCTCCTGTTGTTGAGCTTTGAGCCAGCTTTGGTGGATGAGCATTCACTGGGTATGGCTGATCCTCTTGGAGGGTAAGTGGTTAGTCCTCCCAGGCTGGCACTCCCCCCATGATACATACTGCACCCAGAAAATGCGTCCCATGGACTGAAATAAGAGTTCCTATGCAATGCCAAGACATGGCTCTTGCATGTATTACCAAAGCTTCAGAGTCAGCACAAAGGACACAGGAAGTGTGATGACAACAGTTCAAAGGCTGTTCTGAGCTTTTGCCTACAGCCATCCCTTTGAGCCTCAAATTATCTGTAGTTTCAAAACTCTGTGTCTGTACTGCTGCATCCCAGAGGAGACTGGACCTCCTAATGATTATTATGCCTCCTGTGTCCCTATTGAATTACAATTCTGTCAACACCAAGACACCCAAAGTTCCTGGGTGTTTCATAGCTCTCACCATTTTTCAAAATAAACAGGGCCTTCTCCTTCCTACACTGCCTTGTTACACTTCCTGATTCACACCTCTTCCCCACAGCGTGCGGGCTACAGCTTTTCCTTCTCTCTTTGAACAGTAGACTGGGACTCCAACTCCATCACATGGCTTACAGGGCTGGAGGCTCAAAGGATAAGATTGGGTAATTAAAATGAAGAAAGCTGTTAATGTTCCTCCGTGAGGACAAGGCTTATTGTTTTGAAGCTGCCCAGTTTCAGACAGTGCCAGGACCAAACACCTCTAATGATGGCATGTCTAAACGCGGACAGTGTTGCTGCCAATGCCTTCCTCCAGCAGCTCCAGCCATGGACCAACATGCAGGGATTGCTTGCATAGTGAAAGCCAACATATATTCACTCAGACTTTTCTTACCTCCTTTTGAGCTCCTTTCCCCACCTGCTGCAAAGCCTGTTGTCAGGTCTGGTGCGTGCTGCAGGGGGGAAGCCAGCCCCAGGAAGATGTCCCAGGGAAGTGGGAGAAAGAAGTCCTGAGGCCAGCTTCTCTCTATGAGGTGGACCCAGAATCTGGCCACAGCAGGGCAGAAATGCTGCCTTTCTAATGCAGAAATGAACCCGCCAGGGCAGGGCACAGGAGCAGTCTGGGTGAGAAACAACAAAATTCAGCAGGAACTGCTCAGAGGGAAAGTTTAGAAAGTTCGTAATTGATCCTGAGAAGGTCCCAAAACTGGCACAAGTTCCTGTGACAGAAGGATGAAAAGGAATCTAACATCTACAAAGATATTTATATCCCTGGGGCACACTAACTACCTCCTTACCTGCTAACACTGCTCATCAGTGTAGGCGACTGCCTCCCTCCCTTCCATGGTCTGGGCTATCTGCCTGTTGGGCTTTGCCTGCCCATGTTGAGGACACTGTCACCTTCCCTTCCTTCTCCCCTGTCATGGTTTAAGCCAGTTGGCAAGTCAGCCACCCAGTTTCTACTCCCCCCACCCCCCCAGAGGGATGGGGAGGAGAATCGAAAGAATGTAACTCCCACGGGTTGAGATAAAAACAGTCCAGTAGCTAAGGTATAACACAAATCACTACTGCTGCCACCAATAATAATAATGATAAGGGAAATAACAAGGGAAGAGGATACAATACCACCCGCAGGAAATGAGCCCGACCGACAAGAGGACGTGCCCTTCTGGGGAGCTCCCAGTTACATCCCTGGGCATGACGTGCTGTGGTATGGAATACCTCTTTGGCTAGTTTGGGTCAGGTGTCCTGTCCCTGCTTCCTCCCGGCTTCTTCTCCTCCCCGGCAGAGCATGAGACTCACAAAGTCCTTGGTCAGGGTAAACATTCTGACCAGCAACTGAAAACATCGGCTTTATCAGTATTATTCCCAGGCCGAAAGTCAAAACCACAGCACTGCACCAGCTACTAAGAAGGAGAAAAACTGACTGCTGCTGCTGAACCTAGGACACTTACCTCTTTTCATTTCTCCTCTCTCCTTTTTTTCTTTTTCTTTTCCTTTTTCTTTTTCCTTCTCTTTTTCTTTTCCTTTTCCTTTTTCTTTCTCTTTTTCTTTTTCTTTTCCTTTCCTTTTTCCTTTTCTTTTTCTCCTTCTTTGTTTTTTTCTTTTCTTTTTTTTTAATTAATATTTCCTTATTCTGTTCTTTTCTTTTTGATCACTTGTTTCTTAATTTCTTCAGATTTTGGAAAAGCTAAAGGCACACAACCAGTTCTTCCTCCAGTACGTCCTTGAGGAGACAAAAGCATGAAATGTAAATTAGCTTTAAAAGAAAAAATTATTTCATTATGTAACATGGCTGTCTGGCACTCAGAAAAGTCCTCTTGCAACATACCCTGGTGATGACACAGAGATGAATGTTATCCACTTGAAAGAAGTGCATGACATATTTGAATAATGTCTTTTAAGTATTTTTGAAAAAATGAAACACCTGAAACCATATTCTGTAACTTTTAACTGGACAACAAAAATAACCTCTGATTTGAAACAACTTAAAATACAATTTCTAGCCAAAAATGTCTGTAGTTTCTGAGGTTCTTTCTACTTATATCTTCTGTTTCAATATAAATTATTCTTCTAGAATTCAGTTGAACATATTCAGTCTTAAAACAGTGTCTTTCTAAAGCATGAAGAGTACAAAACACCAGCCATGTGGTTTTTTTTTCTGAGCCTGCAGCACACTTGGATACTTGATTGTAAGGGTACAGGAAGACATAGGTTGCACAGAGCCAAAGTGCCAGCACAGGCTGTGACCAGAGGAAAGGCCACTGCTGCAGGTCAACCCCATCCTGATTGTAATGAACAGTTTCCTAAGAGCTGGTTAAGCAAATAGGAGCTCAAATAATTAAAAAAAGAGACCTTTTGCACATTTTCAGTCCTTTCCTCATGGTCTTGCTGCTGAAGACTGTCTAAGGACTTATCTGGAACAAGAAGAGTTTCACTGCACAGTGTAAAACCAGCGTCACCCACTGTAAAACCCAGGGCCACCCTGCTGAAGATGTCTACCTGGGAGCATATATCTGGCTCTGCCTCAAGCACCAGCCTGGCTCACTGTCCTGCTTCCCCCACTCACCCATGGCATCCGTCACCTCCTAGCACAGCCACAGACCCCCCCCCGACTTGCCTGCACCTTGGTTTGTGAGGTGCAATATACATCCACGGGGGTCTTGTGTCACCTGGAGAACTAGCTGATTCTAACATGAGAGTCCTACTTGTACGTGATCTACTACTCACTTTGGCTGTGTCCCATAAGTGGATGGTTGTGCCTTTGCCAGCCCCTGCCCGGGAGGCAGGCAGCAAGCGTGTGCCTGTGGGTCTGCACGCCTCATCTCAGAGGCTATTCCTGCAAGCCTTCCCACATGACTCGGAGAAACAAGCATCTTTATTTGTGGTGGTGACGTGATGTCTTACTGGTTTATAAAGGTCTGAGATATAAACTCCATCATGGAACTCAAAATGGAAAACACAGTGCTGGCTCTGCTGCCCCACTTGAAAGACTTGTGAAGAGCAGGAAATTTTGCCTTTGTATCACCATTTTTGGAATGACTTTTAATTTTCAATGAACTAACTGCAGGCAATTTTAGCATTTGCACCAACCTTCCCAAAGTTAGCAGAAAGATTTAGCTGGGTGCTGGATTTGCCGTGGATGACCCATAGCAATCCTATGGGTTATTCATTAACTGTTTGCATCAACTGCTTACTCCTGGTGGTATGTGACTGCTCACTGCAGATACATGACACTGTCATTGAACCCCAGCAGGGCTCTTGCTGAGGACATGTGTCTACTTGCAGAAACAGAGGGATGACAGATGAGAAAACTCTTGTGGTTTGGTTTTCCATGTAAACAAAAATGCTTTTTCATAAACACGACCAAGGATGCAGGGAGCTACACTAGAAAAACAATCTTAGGAAAACTACCCTTGGCTGCAAAGTTTATTCTCCTTCCCCAGAAACATTAATGAGTTGATATGTAGCACTCAGTTCTCTGCGTGCCATTAAAGCTCTGACAGAGGGGGATGTGTTTAGAGATGTCTGGGACATTTCCCACAAAGGGAGCAACTCCAACCACCTACTGTAGACTTCTGATTAGAATGCAGGTTAAAGCCCCTACGTTTAAGATCCTGATTTCTCTCCAGAGTCCAACACAGAAAGGTTTGCTCCTCCAGAGAGCACTTGCGTTAGATGTTTGAAGTTAGATCATGCAAACAGTCCCTCACCCATCCCAAAATTCACTTAGGAAAATACTGGAAAACAGCTGTACTTAACCCACAGACAGCTATTACCCACACAGGCAAATGCAGGCTTCGCATGAAAGCTCTATAGAGACAAAGGGACATCAAACATCCCAGCAATAGGATGGAGGACTCTGATGCTGGGGGAGAAAGAGAGAAACTTTAAATTATATTTTAAATGGATGGTTCCTGGAGGTGGTTCGCGCAGCGCTGCAAAGCCTCAGCCCATGCTCTCCAAGGCCACCTCCACACACAGCTACTGCGAAATGCCGTGTTAGAAAGCTGGAGAAAACTGGAGAAAATCCTTTTCAGGCTATTTATCCTGAGCACACAGAAACCTGCCTGAGGCTGCCCTCGGTGGTCACATGTGGGCAGTGCTGCAGAGATATCCTCATTTGTGTGTTTTTGGTGAGTATCCTTCCCCCTTTCTGCCCAACACAGGGTGCCATTAGTGTTCAGGTCAATTATTTGATAGCTCACTTATTGGGAGCATATCACAGACACTTACCACATACCCTAAATATTCTCTATTAGTTAGCATTTCTGAGACTCAGGCTTCTTTTTAACACCCCAAAGCACTTAGAAAAGGTTAGACCTCTGTATCGGAAGTGAAGTTTTATACTTTCCACTAACAGTTTATATAGTATTTTTATTATTGATTGCGAGCACAGCACTCAGGGTCTCATAGCCCTCACTTTGTAGCCTTAAAAATAGATATTTTTTGTTGAGGGATGAAAACACATATTAGGAAATTTAGGCATTTTGAGGAAAAACCAAAACAAAACAAAACAAAAACAACCAATGCTTGCAACTGGCTCCATTTACTGGTTACACTTTCATTAACTATGGTAATAGTATTCCTGCTAGTAAATACTTGCTGGAGTATTTATCTTACAGTGCTAAAGTATCGCTAGAAAACAATACTCCCCTTTGTTTTCTCATTCCAATAAAGTTATCATAAGATTACAAAGGAGTCTAATACAAATGGAGGGCTACTCTTGAGTTACACACAAACATAGGCACACGTACACACCCAGACTATCTCTATTCATTATCTCATTCACATAAATAACAGCCATTCTTTAACAAACTTTCTTTTTGTTTTTACACAAACAGGAGATCTGCCTATATAATCTAAACATTTTCTCCACACAGCAAGTATACCCATTTTCTAACTGGGAGAGTCAACATCTGACCCGGAACTGGAGTTAACCATTTAGGTCTTAAAGAGTAGTAAGGAGTGAAGATAAATGTTTTGCATGAGCCGAACAACAGCTTGGGAATAGGGAAGGGGATGCTGGCAGGACATTACAGAATAGGACAGGACAGGACAGGATAGGACAGGATATGGACAGAAAGCAGGCAGTGATTTCCAAAGCTCATTGCTTCCAGCAATTTTCCTTCTTTGTCCCTTCCATCTCTGCATCTCCCTAAGCATTCTCAGGCTCCCCAGGCATAGCCTGCTCTGTCGTCACAGCTCCTTTCAACATCAGTACCTTGTTAACTCAAGGCTGGCTCCTTGTTCTCTTTTGTCCTTTTATTTTGCATCCCTCAGAAATTTGTCTACAGTTAAGAGCCATCTGTCATCTCCTAAAGACCTCCCCCTTTTGTAATTCATCTGTCGCTCTCACATCTGCTGGGGATTGAGCAGAAATTAAATAAGGTCTGAATGTCTCAGAAGCTGGCCCCATAAGACAAGAAAACAACGTAAAATCATTGCTTGTTTTCCACTGGAGCAAAACTTTAATCTGAGTTTGCATCCCCCCGTCTTTCTGAGGTCTTTTCCCAGGACAGAATAGGCTGGGCTTGTGTCCATCTGCCCTTTGGAAGGCCTTACCTTGAAGACAGTATCCCTTATCCACTGAAAAGCACAAACAATTATTTACCAAGATTACTTTTTACCAGCAAGTTATCTCTGCTAGACTCTACTTTTCCACAGAGGAGCCCTACTCAAACACTTCCTGCATTGATAACTGTATTTCATATCCACCAAGGACGTGCTCAAAATTTGCCATGCTATCAATAGCACCGGCAAGTATTGTTGAGTGTTTGGGGACTTGACAGCTTTAGTTGACTGTAAAAAGTGTATCAATTTTAAAACGTAACAATTTACAAAAAAAGTGCTTTGTTAGGGATTTTTCTAAAGAAGTCTTGCTGAGATTCATACTGATAATAAACATGCACTAGTGGGCTGGATTAATGTCTTATGTGATCAAAACATGTTATGTGTTTGATAATGGAATTACAGAACACTGCTCTCATAAAGACATTGCTGCAATAAAATATTCTCTTCTGAGTCTGACACAGCTGACATATGAGCATACACACAAGGAAAGGAAAGCAGGAGAGCAAGAGGTACTTGCCTTAGGATGAAAAGGGAAGCCAGTGAAGGAGGCAGCTGCAACCATTGTGGTGGGAGCTTTTAGGGAAAGGGTGGTGTCAGATGGACAAATCAGGGGAACAGGGAAGAAGGGAGGTTTGGCGGGATTTGGCTGGCCTCACAGCTGCCTTTTTGCCAGCAGCAATCCTTATTCCAAACACAAGATGACAAGCATGCAGAGGAGGAATCCAGCTCTCATTCTCACTGAGATAAGACGAACCATTTGCTACAAGGCATAAAATTAAATCTAGCAAAAGCGGCCTATGTCTGTAGGTACCTAGTCAAGGTGTGCACAGTGAAACTGAGCTACAAGGATGCTAGGGAGGGACTATTCATCAGGGACTGTAGTGACAGGACAAGGGGTAACGGGTTCAAACTTAGACAGGGGAAGTTTAGATTGGATATGAGGAAGCAATTCTTTACTGTGAGGGTGGTGAGGCACTGGAATGGGTTGCTCAGGGAGGTTGTGAATGCTCCATCCCTGGCAGTGTTCAATGCCAGGTTGGATGAGGCCTTGGGTGGCATGGCTTAGTGTGGGGTGTCCCTGCCCATGGCAGGGCGGTTGGAAGTAGATGATCTTAAGGTCCTTTCCAACCCTAACTATTCTATGATTCTATTCTATGATTCAGAAGCCAGGCTCCCAGCAGGACCTTGTGGGACATCTTCAAGTGAGAAGCTGCTGGCTGATCAGTGCGCCTCTGAACCAGTTGTCTCCTTTGGCTGTGTCCAGCCAAGAAAGCAAGTCTGTTCTGGCAAGCCAGGGCATGATCCAGTTCTGCCTGCCACAGCATAAAGAAATACATTAGATCAGCTGAGGTCTGATTTTTGTCTTTCTCCTTCCACTTTCCCAAAGGTGAGCTAAGCCGCAAGTGCAACAGACACAGGGGTTCATTTGGCAGCTGTGCCAGACAAACTCACCAGGAAGTTGTGACCCTAGAGTGATTCCCAGAGACCTGAACATGATGTTTGGTCATTATAGATTCAGAGACAAGGAACCAGAAAAGCAGTTTGGGCCGGCACCCAGCCTTTGGCAGTAGGACTGGAGCCCCAGCACTCTGCAGTCCTCTGCCCCATGGCAATATCTGCACCCAGCCCTTGCCCCGGTAGCATTCCTCAGTAGCGCAGCTATGTGAGGCACTGTGGCACATTGATCTTTTCCCATTGGGTTTTACTGGTTAAAATGGACAAGCCTAAAAACTTTCTAGAACCTTCTGAATTTACTGTTTTTCAGGAAAACCTGATGCCTACACATGGAGATGAAGAAGCCAAGGCATCATCCTTCGGTATTAGCCACTATAGCCACATTCAAACATTTTTCACCCTAAGACTCGTCAGTGATTTTCCTCTCCTGAACATGGAGAGGAAGACACATTCAAAGATGCCTGAGGAATGGTGAGAACAACAGCTTTGCAAAATCAGCAGGAACATCTGGGGTTTCCAGTCCTTTTCAGTTTTTCCCAAGAACATTGTCTTGGGGATAGTGACAGTGACAGATGGTATGTCTTTTTTTCTTTGAATTTTATAGCCTGTATTCATTTACCAAGCTGGGCAGATCTTAGAATGTGTATTCATCTTCTACTCATTGCACTGTGCACCACCACCTTTGGCTAAGATGCTGTTTTCGTCAGCTTGCCATTTTGGAAATGAGGCAGACGCACATATTTTAAAAGCCACCTTCCCAGATAATATCGGCCACTGCTGAAAAAAAGTCACATGCCCTTAAAGCTTTGGTTTTGAAGGGAAGCATTATCAGTGATCTTGACAAACATTTCAGTTTGCCCGTTGCCATCCAGGGACTGTGCACACAAGTTTGCTTTTACTAACTGCAAAAATACAAGGAGAACAGACTTACAGTAGGAATATAAACAAGAAGGTCATAAGGTTAATGTTTGACTCGAATCCTAATGACATTTTTCAGCCACGCACAAAGCATGACACCAGAAAGAATTCACTAACAACAAAGTAAAGATAAACAAATACAAGAGCACAACCCTGTCCTTTGTACACCAGCCTCAGAAGTTGCACAGAAGTATTTAAAGTACAAATAAAAATACCCCAGTTTTATAATAGATGTAACTTTATCCATTCCTCTCCATTATATGTGCAATAAGTTGCTCCAAGGTACCAATAAATATATCAGAGTAACTTACTGGTTTATAAATATTTTGAAAAAATAGAAACTATTGCTTAAATAACCACTCTATAGAGAAAATAATCTCCCACAGAATCTATTAAACTGGGTTAATGAACTAGCAGGAAAAAGTTTCAAACACATCCCCCCAACATCTAATTCAGAGCAATACTTTCAAGCTGAGTTTCAGACAAAAATAATGAGGAAAGTTGTTGAATATGGTTTTGAGTGAACAGAAATTAAGTCAGCTGTTTACAGAAATGTTTGCAAGCTGTGATAAATACATTCTGGATTGTTTAGTTAAGGTGCAAGGTGATTTGAAACACAGTAACTGTATTATGGCTTTTATAAAGGTTCTAACAAAATATAACGATATTGCTGAGGGCTCTTGAGACACAGATAGCGGACCCAGGCCAGTAAACAAACCCCAAAAGAACTGCACATAAAAAATATAAATCCTGCTAGCAAATCTCTTCACATTTCTTTTCACAGATAAATGAAAAACCTTATCACAAGACTGCTTCTGTGCCCAGAATATTTGTTCTGTTTCAGGACAGTTTACTTTGGCAACTTACTCAACTTTGCATCTGTAATTAAATGATGAAGATGAGACAACATGACTCTGGAGAGATCATAGGAAACTGCATCTTATCTATTTTCCTTTTATTTACAGAGCTCTTCATCTTTTGGCCTCCCTAATGCATTTTTCATTAAAGCAGGAGGGTGAGTTTGACACACAACCTTCTCCCTAAGTGCATGCAGGAACTCTTATCTAGAAGCAAAGTCCAGCATTTTCTACTCCCTCAGTTTCTACCCCCATTAGCAGTTTTTAAGTGATTCCCTGTACTTTGGAGAACAGACATGCCTCCTGATGCTGCTTCGCTTCATAGCAGTCCTGGGGTAATGATGATCTTAAAGGTCTTTTCCAACCCAGTAGATTCTCTGATTCTAAGATGGGAAAAACACTCAAGCCCACTTCTGGCTCTGCAGAAGTAAGGCTTGAGTGAGTCTTTTATTCAGAATTAAGTTCACATCTAATTAAACATGAACATAAATTATTTCCAGCATGGGAGTACCCTGGTGTCCAACACCGCCTCACTGTGGAGGACCCTGTAGACCCTTGACACAGATTTTTACTGCCAGCCCATGAGAGGTCTCTGTTAATCCCCAGCTGAAGGATTTGCCTAGAGCAACATAAGAAATCTCACAGAGGGCTGGAGATGGGGCTCACCTCTCTCAAATCCTGATCAAAAGAGTGACCGTGAACCCCATCCTGAGGACACCACGGCCTTTTTCAGAGTACTCTCAGACCCAAATGGATAGTGTGGAGTTCACATGATGACACCTCCCAGAAGGCACATGGACCATGCTAGAGCAAGGCTGGGGTCTTCTTGGCTGCCTCTTTGGGCAGTGCATGGGAGGCCTCTAAGACTGTCGACCACCCACTGTAATCACCAGTCTGCCTCCCCTGGAATGCAAAGATAACTAGCTCCAAATTAGTTGGGACCTAATCACAGTGTGGATGTCTGTGTCTGGATAAGCAGCACTGACCTCCTTCCACGTGCTTCCTTCCATCCAAAATACCACCCAGAAATCTCCAGTTTGTCTGATGGATGATCAAGAGAGTCTGGGGTATCTAACTCTGCTTCAGCAATGCAATTACTAAAACTAAATAACGTGCTTCCCACTGTTATTAATTTGCTATTCAGACGTCCTGGGGAAAACACTATTGCAGTGCCTAGGCTCTGGGTGGGATCATGGTCTTGGACCAGAGGAAGAGAACAACTCTGCAATTGTCTTGACCACAGACTGGTAAGGAGTGGACTGTGAGAAGACAGGATATCACAATGACTTTCAAGGCACAGCCATTTCTGAATGAGCTTCTTAGGACCACCCATTTCATAGGTTTCCATCAGTGAAGTGAAGACTCTGAAAAAAGACATAGTTTGATTTCTTCTCCACCTAAAACAGCTCATGGTTATGTACAACTGTTTATGTCAGCAGTAGTTTAGGTGACCTTCCAGCCAGGAGTCTTTGGCTAGAAGGGTTTTTTCCCCTCTCTCACCATTTCAGCATTCCCAATGCTGCTATTCTAACAAGGAGACCTAGAAATGTTCATGCCTTCTGATCAGCAGGCTAGAAATGTCTCAACATGAAATGTAAGAAGAGGAAATATCATAAAATCATAGAATTGGAAGGGACCTTAAAGATTGTCTAGTTACAGCCCCCTGCCATGGGCAAAGACACCTACTAGGACAGGTTGCTCAAAGCTCCATCCAACCTGGCCTTAAACGCTGCCAGGGCTGGAGCATCCACAGCTTTTCTGGGCAACCTGTTCCAGTGCCTCACCACCCTCACAGTGAAGAACTTCCTCCTAATACCTAATCTAAATCTCACCTCTTTCAGTTTAAAGCCATTATCCCTTCTCCTGTCACTACATCCTAAATTGTAGAGATATGAAATGCCACTGCTTGAATGCAGCAGTGGGAAAACTGTTAGCAATAAGGACTGCAACAACAGGCCCATAAAGCAGACTTACTTGACCCAGGATTCACTGAAATACAAGCTGTATACTGTTAGATGTAGGTTTCACAGAATCAATAATTTCATGAAAGATTTCCTGCTTGTGGTGACCACCTTGGGATGGGGGCGAGAATGGGGTCAGAAAGCTTGGGATTACATGGGAAATTCCAAGAGCTTCTACACCTCTCTCCCCTTTCCTCCTGCCCACTCCCCATCAGCACAGCGCCAGCAGCATGCTTCTGCCAGCATCCCTGTGGCTGCTTGAGGGATGGTGGCTGTCACCATCCTTGATGGAGTTACAGTGAGGAGCACAACACCAGTGAGTTCTATGCACCCATACCTGTACTTCAAACACCTCCAAATGCCCAGTGAGCAAAATCCCTCAGTGCCCCAGACAGAGCTGCTGCCTGCCCTTGCCTTTCCTCTTCAAGGCTCAGCAGGGCACTCCAGCAGGAAAATATTAACTCCCAGAGTAAAAATGCCATAGAAAAGCAGCAAAATGAGCATCATTTCTGTTCTTCTCATGTGTACACAATTTTTTTCCCAGTTCCTCAGCAGCAATGCTCTGAGGTGGGTGGAGATAATGTTTGAAAACATTAAGGGTGGGAACTGAGTTTTTAAAACATTCCTGTAACAAAGCAGAACAAAAAGACAAAGGTTTTGTCTGTTTGCCATCATCATCTAGGATGTGTCAAGAATTTGCTTCCATAACAAAGACAACTTGGCTGAAGCATTTTCAACCTGTAAAAGGAATTAACTGGTTTTAAAACAAAACTTGAACTTTTATCATAACTGATAGACAAGCTGTGTCAGATTGACTCCAATCTAAAACTAAGCACATATCACAAGTATTCCCTCTGGATTCAAAGTGGTACTGCTTCAGTCATGTTCTTGGCTCTTTGTGTCCTCCTCTGAGCTCCCTCCACCATACAGTTGTGGAAACCTGATTTTAAACTCATGTGCTTGGATCCTCCCAAGCATGATAGGTTTTGTATCAAATAAGAGGCTCCTGAAGGTGCTGGGAAACAGTGTCTCTAGATTCTTTAGCCAGAGGCAACTAAATCAGACAGGAAAGTCTGCAAAGTGTTGAAAAAAAAAGAGATGACACACAGGATTTTCTAATGTGCCTCTGCAATGATGAAGCGCAATTTAAACTTTACACCCAGCCAATACATCTCATAACTGCCTAACAGTTTATGGGGATAAAAAAATCTACATGTGGGTAGTTTAGAAAAACAAATTTAAAACATTTGCTAAAACTCTTTAATCCTATTGAGCTGCTACTCTGCTTCCCTTTGAATAGTTATCTTTCCCTGGCTGCTTGCACATCTCAAGAGCATCTTTCAGCTGGTCTGCAAACTGGATAAGGGAATTGGTTGACTCTATCAGCAAACACAGAACAAACTAAGAGATGGGACAGCACGTAAACCAAGTCAAATTAATGTAATGATATTCAAACACGTATGACAGAAAGGGCCTTGCCACTACTTGGGCTGTAACATGAGGGTTCTGACTTGAGTTTTAGAGAGTAAGTGGCTGGAAAAGCCCAGGTAGCAGTGTGGCCAAAGTCTTGCTATAAGTTGCTATAAGCACTTTGTATAAGTTGGAAAAGGACTTATGGTGTGCTGACAGAAATACCTCCCAGTTATGCCAGGTTTGAAACCCCTGGAAACCTAACTTCTCCAAGCAAACCATCCAGTTAGCCACACAAACACACACACACACACACATATACAGACACACACATGCTCATTTTGCCCAATTTTAACTAGATTCAAGTTGACAAACATTTTCCAGAGCTCTGACCTTTCCCAGTCTGCCCATCTCTGGCTTCACCGCTAATTAACAAGTGTTTTCTCCTGAAACATCTACTACACATCTATTCTAGATGAAAACTAAACATGCAGAAAATGTTTCCATCCAGACCCCCCTCCAAGGAGGGAACCATGAGCTCTCTGATGATAAGCAGCAACCTGCCATCCACTCCCATTTCCCCATGGTCATCAGCAAAACAGAGTTTTCTCCTCTTGCAAACTGCTCACATGCTGCCAAGGCAGAAGATACACCTCAGTATCCAGACCAGTGACCTCAGAGAGCACAGAAACAGAAATGCCGAAAGCACTTCGACATCATCCCAGTGATGTCAAAAAACACTTGGATCCTGCTGCGTGATGTGCCCAGGAATGCTAGAAGCTCCTAAGAGGATGGACACTTTTTTCTTCACCTTAGAAAAGAGAGTTCAGATCAGCTTGGCATTACGTGTGTTCAAAATGTAAAACATGCAGCAAAATCAGCTTTGGGTGATCTCCTGAACGTCCATTCCCGTTTCTTATTCCCACCCTAGCACTGTATTGCACAGCCACTGACTTTGTGCCAGCACCACTCTTCATGTGGCAAACTCAAATACAGATTAAGAAACTGATCCAGCTTCAAAAAATACAAGAATTTTTTTATTTGTTTTTTACTTTCTAAAGCTGGATTTGCTCTCAGACACCATCACCCACTCCTTAGCCAGGCTTTCAAAGATGATACTAGACTGCCTGTGGTGCCTATGTTTTCACTGGGCCATTTAAATGCACCTTGGTAGAGTGGAGCCATTTACCATTTTGGAGTGTGGGATGGGATCAATTCCAGGACAAGATGCTCAGAGGAAGAGACTGCCCAGAGACTTGGAACTGACTTCCACTCTTTTTCTGCTGTTCAGATTTACCAGGCAATAGCCAGAGAATGGACTCAAGGCATAAAATCACGTCAAGCTCAAGATCAGGGTCCACAAAGAATGGCACACAGAAGCAAATGGGTCTAATGTTTCTGCAGTGATCTGAGCACCGTGTTAGAAGAGAAACAAGGAACTAGTTATCAGAGCAATAGATACTTCAGATACTGTCAACAAAAGGATTCAGCCTGAAAGCAACTGGGACCATTATTCCTGTTAAGCTATTCCAAAAATAGTGGTGTTCCCAGAAAACCTGATACAGAGCAATGCAGATAAGAAGGTGAAGAAGGTTTCCAGAGGTGATCCAAGACAGCATGTGAAAAATGTCTGCATGAAAAAAGAAGCACATGGGAAAGGGCACAGTTTGTAAAAGTATTTGGGCTAGAAAATACAATAATGAGATGAGTTGTTGAGCTGCAAGTTTCAGCTTTGCAGGCTACATATGAGTTAAGAGGATATGTGCTGGCTGCAGACACACTCACTTGAGCATCCAACAGATGCCTAACAGAGCTCCTCCTTCAAGGGGTGATCTGAAGAACAAAATCTTGTCAGCTCACAGACAAAATGAAGCAGGACTGTTCATGCAACTGCTGGGGATAAGTAGAAAGTGTCTATGAGCCAAGGGAAGCCAAGACAGCATACGCCCAATCTCTGCTAGGAAGCTGAGACAGCCTTAGTGCTAGGTGGAGTTATGTCTAAAGGCATACTACCTCAGCAATAGAGAACAATACTTTGCAAAAGGTAAAAAGCAGTCAGTTAGTAATTAAAATATCTAGGAAAAGAGCTATCGCTGAGAAGCTTTTATACTGAGCAGCGGAATTAGGGAAAACAATAAACCTTGCTGCAGATGCCAAAAAGGTATGGGCCATGTCAGGACTGTGTGAGTGATGCAAGGAAATCGTTGCTTTGCAGCACAGTGGGCACAGAAGTGTTTAACTGGAAAGAAAATTAAATTCTTACCTCAGGCAATGCTCCTTGCTCTCCTGAGCTGTCCATGCTAACGGATACTACATCTAAATGAAGGAGTACGGACATCCCACCTTTCTTCACTTTAGTATAAGAGAGAAGCAAACACAAGCTATCAGAGTGGATGCAGATCATTTCTGAATAAGGCAGTTTCATTTCAGAGAAAGAGCACTCACAGGAGAATTGCCGGAAATGGCTACGTCACCTGAAATTCCTAACCAAAATGAACCAAACACATAAATTAAGCCTTTTCTGAGACCTTCCAAAAGAAGGTCAGAATATTTCTTACAAGCACTGTTCCATCTCACAGTCCCTCTGTGACCTATTGTATATGTGCAAGATCAAGCTCCAAAAGGGTAAATAAATTGCATAAAGCTTGTGTCAGTATTGGCAAAAGAGACATGATACAATTTCTGGGTCTTACTTAATAAAAATAAACTCATCCGTCTTCTTTATTTTGAGATGTCCAGATTCCTTCTCCACTCTATGTATCAGTAGATATTTACCCTCTGAAGTGATTTCAGTTTTTACTTACTGTGGTGAGTTAAAGGAAGTTTGTATTTTTATAACTGTTTTTTATAGCATGCTTAAGCATACCACATCATTTACTTCAGAAACATCACAGTGAAAACTTCATTAAGCTTTAGTAGAAGTAACTACATTGTCAACCTAATACGTAATTAAGAAAATGGCAGCCAACTTAATTCTTGGCTCTCATAACTTAAAATTTGATTACTATAAATACATACAATTGCATGCGCTGACAAATACTGTACTTCGATGTTTGTCCATAAAATGTAATTTGAAATGCATGTAGGATGGTACAGCTTTTGTAAAAGGAAGTTATTATCTGTGATAAAAGCAATCGTTGACATTAGAAATACAAACTAGAGGATTCAGATGGGAAATTTAATAAAAACAAAACAAATGTAGAAAGGAAAACGGAGGTTAACAATATGGTAAAGCAAAGCCAGATGTAGCAGTAAATATCTGCCCGGGGCAAACCTGGACTGCTACTTATCAGAGTGGCAGCACAGCTGGTTTATTTTTTACACTGGATGTGGTCGATAGGCAGACAACAGGCAAGTATGCACTTAAGCTGAGAGAAAATAAGGCTAGCCATACATTTCATTCTGACGTGTGTTAACTCAATAAAGGGAAGGGCCATTTGGTCAGGGAGATTTTGGGGGTTTGTTTTGTGCTTTAAACAAATGCTACAAATGCTACTACCCACATTTCCTCTTAGCAATCATCTGAGTTGCATAAGCGAGTAAGAAAGCAAGCAAGCTTGAAGCACTGAGTCTATGTGAGCTTTTCTCCAGTGTGGGCCACAGGAGATACACCAAAGCCATGAGACTCCTGCCTAAGGACCACCTTCACCTGTACAGGGCTAGGGTGTTGCCCCGACATGAAATGTCTTTTCCCCCAACTTCAACTCCTCTCCCACTGTGCAGCACACACATAAGTAAAAAATGCTTTGAAAACTGCAGAACAAGGCACTCTCTGTGCATCCAGCTCACATACACTTCCCCAGGATGAGCAGCGTTAGAGGCAAGGAGGATTTCCTTGTGAAACACATGATGGGAGCTAATGACCCCACTCAGAATAATCAGAAATACTGAATAACCTAACTGTACTGTATGATTTTTTTTCAGCTTGAAAGTATCAGGCAGAGGATGTTACAGCAGGATGCAGATTCATACACAGAACAAGCTGGCTTGCGTTACTATCTTCTGGCTTTTTTTTTTTGTTTTTTTGTAACAACCTGCTGAGTGAGAAGGGGATTTTCAGTACTTTTTGCTAGTTCTTAAAGTGTTTATGTCACTTAGCTGCCATTTCAGAGTTAAAGGAGAACTAACTGCACGTTTTGGACTGACCTAGCTGGCTTCCCCCTTTTTAAAAGAAAACTTTTCAGTGACAAATGTGGCAGAAAGTATGTTGCATTGTGGGAGGGAAGCAGTGGTTAGTATCCAAGGGGTACATCTGCAGTAAATTACCATGCTCTAAAGTCTGGACTGATGTTTCAGTTAATAAATGCATCTGCCATGTTCCTTTGACTATTGGAGAAATAAGTTGTCTGTCAGTGTTTCTCTACCAAGAGTTGAAACTGAACATCAGATGCAGTGCAGAGTTCAGCAGCCAGGGCAGGGCAGGGTAGAGGGAAGGCAGAGCCTACAGCTGGAAGGTGGTACCTGCACCTCTGAAGTCCAAGTGGGGAGGAGTTTATGTTCAAAGTTGTTTACACATGAAGAATAAACATGCTAACCTCCATAGAGGATTTTATCCGTGTGTACACAACCATATGCTGCCACTGGAGCTCTCTCAGCGACTGAGTTGGGCATGTTCAATATTTAACCTGCATTTCCAGCAGATGCATGTGCAAATCCACAGCCTGGACACAGGCATAACTTGTGGATGCACTGGGAAGGTGCAGCCAGACATGGCCCTGACACAGGGCAGAGGCCACAGGCAGCATGGCTGTGCCCCTTTCATAGAGGGACCTGACTGATGTTTGCTAACAGGGATTACACACCTGGAGAGGACCTGGCAGGGGCAGGAGTGAAGGGTGGAAGTGAAGGGCACTGAAGAGACCTCAGCTACCTGCAGGGGAAGGGAGCCAGGCACATTCACATTGATAACATAGGAGGGACTGCTCTTTTTGGCATTGTTTTCATCCTGTGTAATTGGTGTGATGGGGAAGGCACTGACTGCTAGAGTGGATAGGGAGGGGGAATCTAAGGGCACTGACTGGGGGCAGATGTGTCACCTGCCGTATGCTAATCAAATGGTGACAAGCAGAGGACAGAAACAGCAGCAGTGATATGGAGATGTATGTGATCATGGCGCTGGTGCCTGTGAGCTGGCACTGAGGGGATGGACAAAGAGGTGTTTGGCAGCACCCTGCACAGCTTGGCTGCAGCAAACTGCTTCCAGCATGAGCCCTGAAACTCCACTCTAGAAATGTTTTGAGTCAGAACCAAAAATCTTTTCCAGCTCTGCTACGAGTTCAAATTCTCAAAGTGATGAGATCCTTCCTGGCTCCCTGAGCTTTCATGTGGCAACAGGGCTGGGCTTCCGAGCCACGGCCAAAACATCTGAGTGCACAGAAAAGGAGAGGCAGATGGAAAGTAAAGGTGGAAATAACCTTGGGGTGACATTTTCCCTCACAAGGAATTGGGAAGAACTATTTTCTCCATAAATCTTTGTTGCTTAAAATATCAAGCAACTCAGTTTATGCCAAGATGAAAAATAAATAGTCAAAACAATGAAACAAGAAACTTCAGACTGATGCAACTAGTCCTTCCAGAAAGGACTGCCCCCAGCATAGACAGGTAACCCCCTCACCTTCTTCCACTCTGGCTGCTGTATGTAGGAAGTTTCATGTATTATCTTTCCAGATCTGATCCCAGGCTTGAGACCTGGAGACTCAGCAGGTGCTAGCATCTCATCTACAAGAAACATACTGTAAGGTTTTGAGCATTTTGAGCATTTTGCGATTGTATCTAGCACTGGCAGCTGAAATGAAGCTCCATGCAAACAGAGCTACCTGCCACCCAGACCCAGTGCTTGCCCTCTTCCCCAAGGAGCAATGGGTGGACAGAGCATAGTGGCAGCGGTTGGCTGAGGTCACTCACTGAAGGAGCAGAGAAGTTATCTCATGTCTTGTGAATGCTGATCCTGTGCCCTTTACACAACTTGATGAAACCTTAAATTATATGCTGTGGAGAGTCAAGATCATAAATAAAAAGGAAGGCTTCTCAGATAATGGCATTCCAGTAGGCTTACAAATATGCCTCATTTGGGAACATACTACATTACAGTTTGGGATTTGCCCAATGATCTTCTGTTCTATTTATTACCAGCAGCCTTGTATCAGATTCATATTTTCAGTTCTTAATTTGTGTAACTTTGGTTCTATCTCAAAAAAGAAAAGAAAATATTTTCTTTTGTCCCTTGATCCCTATGCTCTTACCACCCAGGAATCAGAACTGACCAAGGGCATCAGGAAAAACCCTGACATACTCTTCATTGTCCCACAGGTGCCCAGCTGAATACTGCAGCATCAAGCTCAGCCCCATGGGAACAGTTTTGCCTTCATTGTCACTGACCAAGCTCATGCTTCAGAGGTCAACTTTTTGGCCCCAGGAAAGCACTGGCCAAACAAACGAGCCACTTTACATACAGAGTTACATCAGGAACCCCAAGTAAAGTGAAACAGATTCATTATGATGGCACATGTAGAAAGGTTTGAATTATCCAGCACAAATTGGCCAACCCACTTCCATCAAAGTGCTTTGCCGTCCTGCGCAGGATTTCAGACATGTGTTATGAGGAGCAGCTGGTGCTCCAGGAAGCATGTTTCAGACTGGGCAGGATTAAGCCCTGAGAGTTTCCGATGCATATTTCAGAGAAATCAGCCTCAGTCTTAGGTATCCAAGTTGTCTGTCGTAAATATTTATTCATTAAAGAAAGTCCTGGTTTGCTCCTGGTGCACTTTCATAGCCTTCTAAAGACTCACGAACAAGGGAAATGTATGGGCAGGGAAGCAGGGAGGGGGAATTTCCTCCTTTTCCTTATAAGTAACGAAAAAAAACCCAACAAAACCAGCTTGCCTTGTGGAAAATAAACTTGTCTAGTTTTGTATACATGTGTTTACTGTACAAACCTTCAGTGACTCAGATGTGAAATGCGCCTCAGGTTTGTTATGTGTTTTGTTTAGTTTTCTAGCTCTCCCTGAGAAAACATAGGCTACAGTTCATGCTGATGTCTATCCCATCCAGAAGATTGCAAGGGATGCACAATAAAACCCCAATTCTGTGAGTGTTTATGCATGCATGAATAGACCTGCATTCACTGGGCTTTTTCATGCATGTAATCGTCCGCAGGATCAGGGCCTCAGGCACAGCACAGAACTTGAGTTTGTACATTTACTTGTGGCTGGAATTTGTTGCATTATTTTGACATAAATTGTTCATCTCATCATTTCAGAACTCACTGCTGCATTCATGTCAGTATTCCCAACTGGATAGGACTTATTTTAAGCAAGCTTTAAAAGACTACTGATCTTCTTTTCCTTTCCTGTTAGCATTGATCTCCGTCAGACCTGATGTGCCTCCTTTTTAATCATCTTGCTTCTCCCGCAGCTCTCTGATTAGGTCACATTTCAATTTGTGCCCACAGAGTTGCTCCCATGTCAGTAGCTGGGAATTTTACAAACACAATTTCTTGGCATTCATGACTGAACTAAGTCAAAGACCTCCAGGTAACTACAGATAGTTGGAAACTATTTCATTGTTTCGAGCTATTTCTGTTTCCTTGTGATGTATAAAGAAGCTCTATGATGTGGCTGATAAGGTGCATTTGATTTGTTTGGATCCTTACCTGGGAACTACTTGTCTCTCATTCTGCTCGCCTGGAAAAATCTATTGTGACTTCAGACACCTTAATTGAGGGCCTGAGGGTGTTGACCTTCAGTAGCAGTTCCATCTATTCCCCACATCCATCACACATTGAGGTTAAGTAGTGTGTAGTATTAAGAAAACAAAAACATCATCCCTGCCTTTGTCAGTCCCTTGGATCATGTAGTTCTTTTCATTCGTTCAGTAGCTAGCAGTGGTTAGGGAGAAAGGAGGATGAACCCACTTGCTGTCAAGCTGGGGGGCTAGAATGGATCTCAGAAGCCGCAGATGAGCAGCACCAGGCATCCTGGGGGTTAAGTCTTGACTTAGTTTGTATTTGTATTTTTGGAGTTCTGACTCTTTGTTTCTGAGTTTGTGATGAGAATACCCCCTTGGTGAAATAAACCTTGACCTCATGTTAGCTCATGGTCATCTGAGTGAGGCTGTTAAAGATGGGTCAGATGTCTGGAGATGGCAAATCCAAATGGAGCAGGGAGGACCTGACCTAGGAGCAGTGTTTTGGACCTCCAGAGGTCAGAGGATGTTTCTTGCCATCAAAATGGAGCCAGCAGGGGAGTTACTAATGCCTAACTCTGGGATGTGGGGAGGAGCTTTCTCTGACAGGTACAAGGTCATGTTAGGAACCCTATTCCCTGCCAGCCACAGGAAACATGGACAAACCAAACACCTCCAGGCGACTTGTGAGTGATGCTTCTACTGCACACAAACATTTTGGTTTCTTGTCTGATTGGGAGCAGAAATACATGAAAACTACAATCCAGTTTCATGGGCTCTTGGTAGCATGCTGTTTATTGTTCCCAGAGGAACAATAAGGATTCCTAAAAGCAGATGGACTCAGATGGTCTGATGATTTGTTGTAGAAGCAAAACAATGGGCCAGAGTTTTTAAAAATAGAAAATACATCCATTGCACAAGTAAACCCAGCTCTCCTCTATGCACAAAGTGGGACAAGATGGACAAAGTTTTGCAGCACTTTTTGCAGATGCAACTGATTTTTTAAAGGGTTTTCCTGACACAGTAATCACAGAAAAATTGAACATGAGCAAGAACATAAAAATTAATTTAATCACAGAATGGCTGAGGTTGGAAGGGGGCTCTTCCCCTTGGTGAAGCCACGCTGGCTACTTCTGATGATTTTCTTCTGATGATGTTCCTGGGGAATGGTTTCCAGGATTGGCAGGATATAGTTGCTCCACCACCTCCAAGGGACTGCAGGGAGGCTGACCATCCTGTAGTTCCCCAGGTCCTCCTTCCTGCTTTCTTGAAAATAGGAGTGACACTTGCCTTCCTCTAGTCTTTGGGTACTACTTCAGTTGCCATAGTCAAAGATTATCAAAAATGGCTTTGCAACGACATCTACCAGCTCCCTCAGCACTCATGGGGGCATCTCATCAGGGCCCATGGATGTATGTATGTACGTTCAGTTTGCTTAAGTATTCTCTGATCTGACCCTCTTCCAGCAAGGGTGCATCCTTCTTGCTCCAGCCTTTCCCCCTGGTCTCTGGGACCTGGGATTCTTGAAGGCTGGTCTTGCTAGTAAAAAACTGAGGCAAAGGCAGCATTCAGTTCTCCAGCCTTTTCCATATCTTGTGTTACCAGGTCCCCCATTTCATTCAGCAATGGACCCATATTTTCCCTAGACTTCTTCTTGTCACCTATGTACCTATAAAAGCCCTTCTTGATGTCTTTAGCATTCCTGGACAGATTTAATTCCATTTGGGCTTTGGCTTTCCTAATTTCATTTGCTGGATGCTCAACCAATGTCTCTGTGTTCCTCCCAGGTTACCAGTCCTTGCTTACACTCTGTATACTGTCTTTGTAGTGCAGCAAAGGGAAGGTGCAACAAAGGATATTTGCTTCACTCCTTGGAATGGTCACTGTCAAAAATGAACATGGATAAACTGAGGCCATTACTGAGACTGAGAAAACATAAAATCCATGAAGAATTGCTATAAGCAGAGCAGCCACATTACTCCTCCACACTTCTAGTGAGGCTAAAAGGGAACATCAGATGGCCCAGCCCAACCTCCTGTAGGTCAGCATTATACCTGGATTGAAACCAATGTATATACATATACACACATCAAACACATATATATACACATCAAACTGTATAACTAAAACCAAACTACATGATATAAATATCAGGTATTATATAGCAAGTATAATAAAGGTTTCCCTTTAAAGGCTAGTGAGCCCTTTGCTTTGATGAGTTAACATATTTCAGAGGGTGTGTATCTGATTCCTGATTAAAGCTTATATATTTCTAGCACCAGAAGAAACTAAGCTAATTTGCTGATCCTGTAAGTAGTCTGGTGTTAGAAAGAACAGTTGTTTCTTTTTATATGGTAAACTCAGTAATCATAGGTGCAGGGGAATTAACCCACATCAAAAAACAGAACCAGTTTTCCTAAATTAAATTTTGTAATGTGAAAGAAGTACTTTAAAGAAACTAATGGAGCCTAAATATTGCATCATAATTTGTCCTATTAATGTTCGTATCATCACTTTAAAATTCAGGTTAGTATAGATACTATATTTTTCATACAATCAAAGTAGGGCAAAAGGAGAGAGCCATAAAAACCGGATAGTTTATGTCAGCGTGTATTTTCAGCTGCAGCATTTTCTTGTGCAAACCACAGGTTGCGGCATATAGCGCGACCTCTGTGTTTGAAGCTGTCCAACACTTCCAAGAAGACTAATATATCCACTTTGATTTTCATGAAATTTCAAACATAAAAGATCAAATACATTCAATAACTGATGCTAAATGTTAAATGACATCCCAGCAGAAAGGAATTTTTTTCCACATGAAAATGGAATGAATGGAATGTTTTGGGAATAATGTCATTGCCCACAACAACAAGCCCTTTTCTCAAGAGCACATCTCTTCTAACAAATGCTGAAAGTGGGCAGCATAAGAGGCCTCTCTCCCCATTTCCATGCTTTGCTGTGCATTCTGTAAAGGTACCATCTCTGGAGCATTTGGCTTTTATTTTAGTGGTCTAAACAATAACACTTCCCTAAAAGCTTATATTAAGTGGTAGGTTTTGCCTGGCTTCCATAATTCTCACAGGCATCCTGGTGACCTGTGAGAAAAGCTGGAACTGCCTCTTCATAGACAGGATGTATCTTAACATCATTCATCCCTGCAACTACTTGCATTTGGAACAGCACAAACAAGTCAATCAAATGTGTACGCTGAGCACTGATACACCAGTCAGGTTTCTAAAAGCATCAGCAGAAGAAACCTGCAGTCTCCTGCAAATGCATGAACAAAACTGAAAGCCCAAAACTGCTTACCTCCCGTGGGAATTTCACCTATTTACACAGGCATTTGGGTCATCTCACTTTCAAAGGTACACATCTGACAACAAGCAACAAATGAGCAGCCAGTTTTCAAAGAGAACAATTGCAAGTAAAACTTGTTAGCCAAGGTGATGATTTCTCATGCACTCAGGGTATTCTTGACAAGAGGAAAAGGCCTGTCTTCCCATACTGCTGCCTCCTTAGTAATCTGCCCTGGCAGTTACAACCTGCCTCTCAAACGCTCCCGTGTTTTGAATCCAAGCAAAAGCTTTGGCAGCTGTAAACCTAGCACGGGCTCGTTTTAAACGATGGGAGGAAACAGACTGACAGTGAGCTGATTAGAAAGCTCTTAGAGCCTACTCAGCTGAGTGGGGAGAAAGGGACAACTTTCTTTATGTGCTGCCAGAGAGGGGACAGGAGGGCACCGGAGCCTGGCTTGCTGCCCTCGGAAGTATCCTGAGGATGTGGGAAAAGACCATTCCAGGGACGCTGAGCTGCCCTCGCCAGCCTGCCTCTTCCTGACAGCCTCTGCTCTGAAGATAAGGAGGGAGGAAATAGCGAAACGTGATGGTAAAGACGAGATGAATTTGAAGAGACAACTGCAAGCTGTTTCCTGGCCCCAGCTTTATCTGAAGTACCAGAAAATAACCCTTTCTCTGTGGTCAGTAAATAATTTGTTATGGTTGGGGTTTAATTTTTGCCACTGAGGGATGGATAACAGGACGTGCTTTCCACAAAGAGCACAGGCAACTGTGTTTATAGCTGTGCATAGGAAAGGGCCAGAGGAAAGGGTCTGCAGAATCCTCTCGCGAGGAGTGTGTTTGTTACGTCGATGCTATCTAAGTGCATTGTAGAAAATTAAGATGCAGAGCTAGAATGGGAAGGAAGGGTTAAAGGATGGACTCAAAAAGCCACATAGAGGTTACTGAATGGACAAAGCAGCAAGCATTACAAATAATTCAGCCAAAAAATTAAAAATAAATACAGGAGGAAATTACTTCATCACATCCCACACTGTGTTATCAGTATGAAAGCTCTGGGAGCTGCTTTTCTTTAAAGATGGCATTTGACAACTGATCTAAACAAAAGATCATGGGGGCAGTGAGGGGACAGGAGGGAGGCTCAGGGAGGGGATGAACAGAAGATGCACCAGAGCAGCAAGGGTTTAATGCCACCGCAACCCCACAGCCACACGTGCTGATCCAACTGCAAGGACAGGCAGTTCCCTTCAATACTGTCTGCAGTGAGCCCTTGAAATCCATCTCAGCTGAAGAAAATGTGTCCTGGATCAAATGTCTTCGCTGACCTGCTGTCCAGTGGTGCCTCTACTTATCACACTTCAAACTTCAGCACCAAAATTGCATATTTCACCAGGAAGCCACCCCTTGCTGCTGCGCAGTGACAGCCCAGCTGCAGTCCAAGGGCAGCAGTTCTCCATGGCAGCACCTCTAAATGCTGTATTTGCACAAACAGGTCATCAGAGTGGTTTTGTCCCAGCTGAAAAGTTCGCACAATTTGGGTTGGGTTTGTATTTTCATTATGATTTTTATCTAGCTCTAAGAGTACAGTGAAATCTGCGTGAGAGTCCACCATGTTACGTCCCTGCCTGTCTTAAAGGACCACCCCTAGGGTATCCTCAAATTTACTAGCTGCAGCTCTACTCTACCCCGCAAGAAAACGACCACGGTGAAGCAATCAACTTTTTGCTGGTCCCCTGAGTGGTCAGGAAGCCAATTTACACTGCAGTTCATTCCTGCTACCTTCATAAAGAAAAAAAAAAGAGAAGAAAAAAATCCCACTCACTCCCAACTACAGGCAAAATGCAGTTCAGGCATACAGTGGTACCTATAAAACCAACCATCTTAGATGTAACTTTGGTTTGGGGTTGGGAATTCTTTTTCCTGTACAGTGAAATAACTGGGAGTAATAGTCATAAAATCTTTCATTGAGACTCCTGGGGTCTGAAAGAAATCTGGGAGGATTACAGGAGGAATACCATGTGTGGCAGCCGTGCTTGGAGCAGCCTTGGTTTATGACTCCATCTGTAACTGCTGCAGTTCACCTGAAGCAGATACTCAAACAGTCCCTGAAGTTGACAGTGCCGACGTCATGGCTCAGCAGCCAAGCTCCATACTGGGACAGGCCCTGGTCTGCTTTACCTTTCCCTCCCCTTGATCAAGCCCACCTTACCACTTCGCGACTATCTTTATTTTCTCATTGTGCCAGTTAAGGTTTGCATCAGATGGAGACGGCCCTTTCCACACTAGCCCTGAAGCAGAGGGAAACAGATGGGGTGCAACCCCACCAGGATGCCAGCCTCCAAGCCCCACTGTCACCTCCATGGGATGCTGCCATTGGCTTGGTCACAGTCAGGAACAAATGTGACAGCTGCAGGGTGGTGGGCCGCCATTTCCAAGACGAGAAGCATCAACAGTCCCTTTTGCAGACCTTCACAGAGAGACTGAGCAAGGAGGACACAGCAACAGCTGTGCCTTATAGCAGTCATGTGCTTTCTTATCCCTTCTCCTAATTCGGCTCTTTCCAAATCGCAGCCTTATGATACTGTCAGAGAAACCTTATCATATTTTTGTTGAAACACAGCCTTATATTAAGCAGGGATCCTGGAAAAAGTCAAAGAGGGGGAGAAGGATTCATCAGTGCAGACAGACACATTTTTGCGGAGGCAGCTGACCAGTTCTCCACAAAGCATCCAGAGTTTTCTCGGTATTCCCAATCAGCCTCCATGCCTCCAGCTGACTTCCCATAAAAATGCTGCAGGGTCTTTGATCTCAAGGTACATGTCCTTATGAGAAGGGGAGGGGTAAAATTGCAGAGGCCAGGCACATGCTTGACAGTAGTTTCTGCAGCTCCTCAGACCCCGGCCAGCCTTTGAGGTCCTATGCCAGAGATCACAGATTTGGTTTGATCAGTCATGAGTTGAAAAGGCAGAGCAGAGCTGCTTAGGTCAGATCAGATGCTTAACTCTCCTTTCGTGATGGGTGGGGATGTTCAGTAAAAATTAGGATGATAAGAAAGAATAACAACAACAACAAAAAGACTAATGAGAAATTACATATTTAAAGCATCAGCCTCCCTTTTACACATTATCTGAGTTTGGATATCAGTTAACGGCTCAGCCAGTTTCTCAACTCAACCTCGTCAAATTCCCTAGGAGTGACAAAAAATCTAGAAGTTAAGTGTTTCATTGGAACACACTATACCCCAGCTTTCCAGCCAAGACACATAACAGAGCTTTCGCAGTTTACAATCTAGTATTTTTGCTGATGCTAGAGCAGAGCTTCAACCCTGGAGCGGATAAAACTAATCCAAATGATAACAGCTTAAATGGCACTAAAAATAAACAAATGTTCAGATAGATACTCTTTACTTATGTCTCTGACAGAAATTCCTCTGTGAGAAAAGAATTTCAGGCTGTAATAGAGGAGTCAGATCTTTACTCATTCCAGCCTTGCCATTGACTCAGTGCATATGGGGCATGCATGTAATGTTTCCCCCCCCCGGAGAAACCAAACTTATCCTAAAATGCCATGGAATCAAAGAGATGGATTCCCCTCCTGCTTACCTCTGTCAGAACACCCCTTGTGTTAACAGCTCTCTGCAGACATATAAAAGCAAAAGTAAAACAAATTGTCGACCATCAATCATCCTGCCTCTATGAAAGAGAAATCTTTTTTGTGCATTGGGTCTTGCTATCATCTAAAGCATGGGAGTTATCCTGGAAAAAGAAATCAGCCACCAAGAATCTAAGCTAAGTCCTGAATAAATAATTGGAGGCTGATATGAAGGCAGGGCACATGAACTGAAAAATGTATAGCTGAAAAAGTGGTGGTTTCGTTCCCTTGCATCAGACCACCCCACAGGAAGGGATACATGCCAAAATGCTGACACCAGGTACTAAGGAACAGGAGGAGAATGCTGCAAATGGAAACCTGTAGGCAGAAGATAGTGTACAGTAGACTTTACTGTCTATTAGCTAGGAGCCGGAAAAATTAAATCTATATAGAGAAGCAATAACCTGGTGATAAGCAACACCCTACAATTTCAGTCCAGAGACAATACACCAGGTTATTTGAAAAAGCTTCCCTGGAGCTGGTCTGGTAATGTCTCCCAAACAAACATTTCCAGTAAACACAGGCCTTCCTGGGCCGGGCCCCGCGGGAGCCCTGTGAGGAAGACATCCCCTGGGTGTCTCAATGCATGTCACTCCATACCAAGTGCAGTACAGGAGCTAATGCTCTGCTATCCATAGAACCCATGTTGTGGGGAGATGATTCACCATGTGATTGTCTGGTAGCTCAGATGATTATGGAAGACAGGGAAAAGCTACTGAGTCTTAATAAATTGATTAATTTGCAGAAAGAACAAGGAACTATTAACACCTTTGCTTGAAAGAGGAAAGGAAGCAGTAAGCTAGAGTGGCTGGGGGCTGTGATGGAGAGGATGCAACAGAGAGTTGCTAGATTTTATTCCCAAGCATCTCTGCTTTATAGAATCATAGAATGGTTTGGGATGGAAGAGACCTTAAAAGTCATTTAGTTCCAACTCCCTGCCATGGGCAGAGACACCTTCCACTAGGCCATGTTGCTCAAAGCTCCATCCAGCCTGGCCTTGAACACTGCCAGGAATGGGTTATCCACAACTTCTCTGGGCAACCTGCGCCAGCGCCTAATCACCCTCACAGTGGAGAATTTTTTCTTCATATTTAATCTAAATCTACCCTTTTTTTAGTTTAAAGCCATTCCCTTTTATCCTATCACTACAGGCACTTGCAGAAAACCCCTTTCCAGCTTCCTTGTAGGCCTCTTTAGGTACTGGAAGGCTGCTCTAAGGTCTCCCCAGAGCCTTCTCCAGACTGAACAATCCCAGCTCTCTCAGCCTTTTCATAGAAGAGGTGCTCCAGCCTTCTGATCATCTTTGTGGCTTCCTCTGGTCTTGCTCCAACAAGACCATGTCCTTCTTAGATTGGCAGCCCCAGAGCCGAATGCTGAACACGTGTCCCCATGTTGTGAGGCCTGGAAATCCTAGGACCATTTGCATTACAGGAGGAAGAAGAGGCAGACAGAAAAGCTGCTGTGTTTATCAGACATATTTCAAGACTGGCTTGTCAAATATGCTTTGCATATACCTTTAGCCACAGACAAAAGGAAGTAATTAATTTACCAATTTCTGTGGTGAAAATTACTTAAAGGTTTATTCCATGCCCATGTGCCAACCACACTCGTTATACAAACCCCATGCTCTCACATGGGCAGGCACACCCCCACATGCAGAGACATCACATCACTGGCACTAAATACCTTATTGAAAGGATCAGTTATGTTTCAGCTGGAACTAAAACTGAACTTGGAGGTGAAAAGACAATGAAAAATCCATAATATTGAGACTCCTGATACAGAAAGCATCTGTCCGCAGAGGAAGCGCTGCCTGCCCTGATGGTGAGCAGTGACGCAGGGAGGTGTATTCCCAAGATATGGCTCTCTGCAGAAGGCTGTGGACACAAGCCACCTCACTTGACTTTATATTTTCTCTTCCTTATTGCCCTGGAGTAGTGTACATGCATAACTGTATGTACAGTGCTCTACACACTCCACCAAGGCTATACAGACCCAATAGAAACAGAAAGAAGGCTGAAAATAAGAAGGCACAAGGAAATCCCCTCAACAAAATCATTATTCAACATAGG
The DNA here is from genome assembly GCF_963264785.1 of Psittacula echo. Lineage (NCBI taxonomy): Eukaryota > Metazoa > Chordata > Aves > Psittaciformes > Psittacidae > Psittacula > Psittacula echo. The sequence continues at coordinate 43,769,427 of NC_137737.1, read as the reverse complement.
AAAGTAGTTTTGGCTTTTGGCTGTGGTGACACATCAGAGCTGAGGGGAGCTGGGCTTTCCAGGTAGGCTACAAAGAAATCTGGTCAGCAATGAATGGATCTTCAGTTTATCATAGGCAATGGGAGAAATGGTTCAGCTGAAATCTGTAAGGTTTGGAAGGGCCTCAGCTGAAACCAAGGCTTTTCAGAGGTCCAAAGAACATAAATGCAAAAAAATAACCATGTGAAACAGGCAAAGGAACAAGAAGAAAATGATAAAGAGCAGAGGTGAAATCTCGCCCAGAAGGAAATGGGCAAGTTTTATTTTTGGCTGTATGTTTCATTGTAGAAAGCAAACACTAAATAATGGACACACTAGTGCTCCAAAAACCACATCTCAGAGATACCATTAGCTCATGACATTCACAGCATGTGTAAACTGAAAAAGACAAATATATACTTTGTGTAATCATGGTCCGAGTAAGGACTGCAGAGACCATTACCACACCAAAAGGATAACCCAGCCAACCACAGTCTGGTAGGTTATAAAAACTGCATTCAAGAAAGTCAATTTGGCTCCAAAGAGCTCTTGAAATGACAGAAATGACAGGAAAGTGAAAGCATTTCTGAGCTGAAGGGCCAAATCCTGCCCTGCCAGTCGCACAATGCAGTGTGAGCTATGCATAATTATCTGAGGACAGAAATATAAAGAACATGAAAATAATGATGCTCAAAGCCAGTAATTGTTTCCTATGGTTTCACAGAGCTATGCTGAATAAAATGCATTTGTTATATTATGACATTGCGTCACAGAAACCAGGGAGGAAAATGCAGGAAGATTATATGCTGCAATAAGACATGGCTGCAGTAAAGATGAACATAAAAAGCAAAACTGAATAGAGATCTAGAATTTCTAAATTACCCTTGGCCCAAATGTCTGGCTTACCACTGAAATGGTATAATTATAAAGCTGGCATAAAACAGGACATGGATCTAGTTACTAATTTCTTACTAGCAATAGCAGCAAAACAGTTTCTGCCAGTAGCGGGTCTCTTGACAAAAACCTTGTGTCTTCTACATGATGTGACCTATAGGGAAAACTGGTTTTAATCAGGCAAATCTATAAATGGTATGCAGTTGTGGTTGCTCCTCTCAGATGTCAAAAGGAACAGAGGAGAAAGTAGGGTAAAAGAGGGGGGAGGAGCTTCACTGCAATTTCTGGTTTAACACTTAGCTTTCTCTGAAATGCATGATGGAATTTGTAGGTTTAGGAGATCACCTTTGTCTTGCCAGTGATGGCAGCAGTGTCACCTCAAAAAAAAAAAAGAAAAGAAAAGAAACCAGAAAAAAGCAAAACCCAAGCAGTCAAACACCCTCTTCCTAGTAGTATTGTTTTAGCCCCTGTGCTCCACTGAAGTTTTGACTGCAAATACAGAGGTAATTTTGTGACTGCAGTTCTGAACTCAGTCACTCTAATCTCTGTTTTCCAGCACACACTTAAGCGTAAGCATATGAGTTACACCACTGAAGTCAATGGCAAAGCTTCTGTGCTAAGATATTAAGCATGTGTTCAGGTTTCTCACTGGGTCTGTCTTAAGAGCTTGGACAGAAAATAATCCAAAATACTTTTCCTTCTCTGTGCTAGGCATCCATGAAACAGCAATGAGTGGAATGGTGTCAGTGAATTAACATTTAAATGTCTTACACCATATCATTGTCTATACACAGTTTAAGGTTGTGTGAAGATTTTTATCTAGCCTTTTTATCAGTGAAAATTTGTCTTCAACAAAACTGGACTTTTTTTGCCACGTTTCTGCTTTCTACTGAGATGTTTGAACTTCCGACAAAAAACCTGAACCCTTGAAAACTTAATAACTCGGCTGCACTGAAAATGTACAGAGTATGGTTAAAAAAAAAAAAAAAAAAAAAAAAAAAAAACCACCAACAAAACCAACCCCTCTAATCTTCTGATGAAAAGAAAAAATTTTGTGCAGAGCCAAATCTCAGTCATTCAACTATTGAGCTGAGCACATTTCCTTAGACAGCACAGCAGTCAGATTAGAAAGGCACAGCCCCTTTCACATCAACCAACTCAGTTTTAACCGCAATTTTCCAAACCTGCGATCTATACTTGGTACCTAAAATGTTATTTATTTATGTGTATGTATGCCTATTATGTATACATACACATAAATTTCCCCGTTTTCTGTTGCACATGCATACTACCACCATAAGACCAGAAATTTCCCCGTTATTCTGCCTTGGGTATGTCGAGGACCCTCCACATGTCCAAGAGCTTCCAGGATACTTGAGCATTTATGACCTGTGATTCAGCGTGGGTCTGAAGGTCATTAAAGGTGGGTGAGGAAGCAGTTCATGGGACAGCCAGTTTACCATGATTGTTGTGCTGTAAAATGTTATGAAACCTCCCCATTAACCATTTTTCTCTGCAGAGGGCCTGCAAGGGGTGACGAAAGCCATGAAGAGCAGCTGTGTCAGAGCACAGGCACAGGCAGCGCTTGTCCCTCCACCTTTTCCAAATGGTTTTCTGAGTAACGTCACAACACTGCTGCGATGTTGAAAAGGGCCACCAAGGCTGATAGGTAATGATTTTCAAAAGCAAACAAAACCCAGGAGTTGAAGAAATGCTTTTGCTCTTAAAAAAAAGTTCACATGTAACTCCACAGCCATGCAATAAAAGAGGTCATCGAACTGTGCTTTGCTAGATGATGATATCTTGCCAGACTTGTGGACAAAGGTGATCCATGACTGCCTCCTCCCTCCTGCAATGAACAAAACAGACGGCGTTGCAGAGGTCCAGCAATGATCACCTCACACTGCCTGTATGTCCAGTTCCACTCTGGAGAGAGTTGCAATTTTGTCAGGACAGGTGAATTAATTAGTTTTAGATACTATTGGCAGATCCTTGCTCCAGTGGTACCCATGTGCCTGCAGCCCACTCCATATCATCCTTTCTTCCAAAAAACCCTGAGCCTGTAACAGACATGCATTCATAAAACAGCAACAACAAAAAAGGAGGTATCTCCCAACGCTTGACATGGGTGAGAGAGAGGAATTTTCTTTCATGCCTCGTCATGTGGCTAGATGTAGAGTGTTTGGCAGTAAGAAAGACCTCACACACATGACCTATTCAAATGCATATTCTCACCATATGACCAGAAGCGCACTCAAATGTGATCAAGGGTGTTTGGGGTTTGGTGACACAATAAATACAGCTGTTTGCACAACCAAGAAAAGGAGGAAGAAGAAAAAAATCTCTGGCATCAGGTCTCAAGTGCATCCGAAAGAGAAAGCCTGTCTGGATGTTCCTCTCTCGAGCCTACACCAACATAGAGAGAAATAGGCAACTGCACAGTAACTCCTGAAATGGAGCACAAACAGCAGATGAAGGGCTTGTTTCCTTTATACAGCATTGATCCCTTAATTCTTATTAGAAAGTTCTATCACCAAATCCTGCTACACACTGTCGGAGCAGCAGCCTATCCCTTGACTGGTCCCATTTCACGGTACTGTCCACCATCAGACACAATACCAGAGGAATGAGTAGGATTAACCAAAGAACAAGACCATTTGTAAATAAAAGCAGCAGAATCTAATCTTTATACCAGATCCCCCAGATGGCATTTGCTCTCTCTCATGAGCTCAATTCTAAAGTTTGCAGTCTACATAAAATAAAGGCGTCTTTTCACTCTCTCATTTTTTTGCCCAGAGATGCCATTTACATCATCACAAAGACGAGGCTGGGAGTCTTCAAAGGAAAAGGTCCATTTAAGCAAAAAGACATCTTTTTTTGTCTGATGCTTTCAGATAAAGTGATTGACATTTTTGGCTTCTGCTTAAAGTGGAACTTGAAATCAGAGAAAAAAGATTATAGAAAACAAACTCCAATCAGTCTGTTTTTAAAAGGTCCTTTTTATATTTATTAAACAAAAGTAACTTTTTCCTTTTAGCCAAACCTAGTATGGAGTCATTCTGCATACCAGTAAGACCAATCAGATGAAAAAATACTTTATGCTAGAGCTGGAAAGTAAAATAAGTTCACCAAGAAAAGTTTGTTTCCACAGGCTTTGAGTCTTTTATAAGTTACATTCAACCTTCCCTCTTCAATTATTATAAACATAAATTACAAGGCGAACTAAAATATGTAGTCCTTTTTTTTAGAGCAAAATGCTGGGGTTAGTTCTCTTGGTTTCTGCTGGAGAATAAATTGTATCATTATAGCCTTCTTCTGGGTCTTGTTATTCTGACTTTTTGACTCTCGCTAGCTGCAGTCTATACAATGCACAACTGTATTTGTTCACAAGGAATGCTTTGGTTCCTTTTGACTTTTTCCTTTCCACTTCCTAATGGTTTACATGTAGAAGCAGAGCTTTTGAAAAATTACCTAACACATAGTATGTTTAATGAGTGCATTTAAACATACTTCAGCTACAAATATTATCAGCTGATAATTTAACCTTTGTGGGTAGGTTAAATATTTTCTTCGACGCTTAAATAAATATGATACATGGTTCCCGTGGAAAGCCTAATGAGAAGGAAGTTGTTTTTAAATTTAAGTCAAGACTTTTCCTTCAATCTAGTTTATCAGTATTTTTTTCCAAGTGATCAAAGCAAGCAGTTTATATGGCAGCTCTAAATGTCTAAAAGAAAAATTAAGTACTAAAATATTAATTCTGCTGTATTTTATTTGGGGGATGGAAATTGCATGCCATCTGGGAGGACAGTCAAGAATTTGCCGCACACTATGAAGCACATGGTGTGAGGTGAGAAGCCAAAATCCTGCAGCCTCTCAAGGTGGATTTAAATAATGAGAATCAAGATGTGGGTATGTCTTTCAGATTTCAATAAAATTAAAAGCTATATAAATGCCTAGCAGTTGTCCTGGCTCCCCTGAATGCCTCATGAACAAAGCCTCACTCGAGAGCATCAGCCTCCATTCATCAGACTGGGTACATCGGAGTGGGTAACCACTCTGTCAGAGTCATGCAAAAGATACATGTGCACCTGTGGTGTCAATAGACACAGGCTGCAGAACTTTCAGACGCCTCAGATTCAGCATGGGACCACAGCATCCCTCGTGACCCACTGCCCCAGCCTGAAGTAGGGTACTGGTGCTCCGCAGACATGAGATGCAGGTGGTGCAATGTAAGAGGCTGGCTCAAAGCATCTCGTGCCTCACATCTGAGACTTGAGTATGTACAACAAATGTGCTCACACGAGTACACCACCACATAAATCCCCACAGCAGGTATCCACGCAACACTTGCAGTAACTGGGGATGTGTGACCTAGGGCTAGCCAAAACAGGAGGCTCCTTTAGGGCATAGATCCTTTGACGAGACATTCCCAGCCCTGCTCCTCAGTGCAGCAGCACGAACTCTCAAAACCTTCTATAGGATCATAGAATCAGGGAATGGTTTGGGTTGGAAGAGACCTTAAAGATCATTTAGTTCCAACCCCCCTGCCATGGGCACAGACACTTTCCACTAGACCAGGTTGCTCAAAGCCCCATCCAACCTGGTCCTGGACACTGCCAGGGATGGGGCAGCCACAACTTCCCTGGGCAACCTGCTCCTGTGCCTCACCACCCTCCCAGTAGAGATCTTCTTCCTAGTATCTAATCTGAATCTACCCTTTTACAATTTAAAACCATTCCCCCTTATCCTACCACTACAGGCCCTTGTAAGAAGCTCCTCTCCAGCTTCCTGGTAGGCCCCTTTAGGTAGTGGAAAGCTGCTGTAAGGGCTCCCCAGAGCCTTCTCTTCTCCAGACTGAACAACCCCAGCTCTCTCAGCCTGTCTTCATAGGAGAGGTGTTCCAGCCTTCTCTGACCATCTTCATGGCTCTTTTCTGGACTCACTCCAACATCCTTCTTGAAACCAAAACAAGATACACACACAGAAATCCCCCAGAAGGAGTACAGGAAAAAACTTGGTCTTTACTCTGGGACTGAATGAAGGAGAATGTGAAAACATAGTGACATCATGAAAGAAAGAAGTTGAATAGGTCAAGAAGCAGAGATGTGAGCTCAAGGAAATGGCAAGGCACACAAGAAAAGATAAGGGAGATTGTATAAACAAATAAGCCTACAGAAAGGAGCTGAGAGCACTGTGAACAAAGCCTCACTCTCTAGCTCAGGTTCACAGTCCCTGTTCAGCCTGAGAACCCCTGGAAGGTTTCAGAGGAGGAGTGAACCCTTTTAGAGATCTCACATACGGACATTGCTGTATAACACCTACAATTTGTTTTCCTTTGTTGCCTTTTGCAGACTGAGCAGAGGGGATCTGCAAACATCTTCATTCTCTCCTGGAGTGCACAGACCCGCAGCTGGAAGGAGTCCTACTTTCATAATTAAGAATAGAAAGAAGCAAAACAGGTAAAAGGAAAATAAATAGTACAAGCAAGGCTGGCTTAGCATGCTTTTTGTACCTGAATCTCTTCAGAGGGCAGAAAACAGAGAGGTAACTGAAGTAATATTAGTTTAGCTGTTACTGGAAGCATGTGTCACTTCAGCTCATAAGCTGAAAATTAATGAGTGTACTTATAAAGTTTTAATTATTGATCTTATCTCTTGAGTGTAAACTTCATCTAGCCACAGGGAATCTTCTCTTCACTGTGGAGATAGCTGTTAGAAGCACGCAATAATCACGGAATAGGTTTGTATCTTTTTCCACTGTGGTTGCTTTAATTTGCAGTGACATTTGTTAGATCATGTATTTAGAACCACGATAATTTTTACATCTCGTGTGCCAAAAGCAGATAAATACATCTTACCTGAAGCTGGGATGGCAGTGCTAGCAGATGCATCCTAGCCAGCACCAAACCCTTATACTCACTGTGCTTTATCATTATACTGAACTTGATCCAAGAAAGCAAATTGTAAGCCAATTCATCTTTATTTATACTGATCAACTGAAACATGTGTCAGCAGAGAAGGCAACACATGCTCTACAAACTCACCAGTGTCAGGTTGTGTTGGTGGTTTGCTGGCCCTTATGTATGCCTTCACACCTCCTGCTCCTTGAATTAGCTGAAGTCTGCTCTGTGGACAGTCCAAGGGAAAATACAAGTATAACAGACTAATTTGCACTACTTGACTTAGAAAGTATGATGAGATACAGAAGTGATTAACACACAGGATGTGGTATTCTGGGCCTCGCATCGCTAGTTCTTGATGTTCACACACAGGACAACCCTGGGAAGAACTGTCAAGCTGAAAGTACATACCAGAAATCATTCTGCAATGAGCTCACAGGCTCGGTAGAATCAATGTGCTATGTTTCAGGTATATGTAAAACAGCATCACGGGCTTTAGTACTACTGGAGTTGGACTTGGGCAGCAGATTTTCATTGCCTCTAATTCAAGACAACCTGGGTTGTCTTGAAAGCTATCTCCTTGCAGGCTACAAAAAAAAAAAAAAAAGGTTATGTGTGCTATAAATGTCTTCCAGGCTCCACAGAGTAAGTCCCTGGTTTTGAAGTATTTTGAGGGAAGTAACAACTAAAAACATAGAAACAAACTAAAACTGGAACAAAATGCAACATAACTCTAACAAAGGCAGCTTCTGCCTGTCTAGTAGAATATTCTTATCCGATTTTACAGACAAAGGAAATATGGGAAGATGTCATTTATCTGGACCAGAAAAAAGCATTTGATACCCTGCCAGATGGAAACTATTAGTTCAAGTAGGGAAAGTGGGGATTAAGATAAGAATTGCAAAGTAGTTAAGGAATTGGCTGAAGGGGAGGTGACAATGGGTTGAGCTGAAAGAAAGAAAATCGCTAGCAGAGTTTTGCAAGAGTCACTATCAACCCTATCCATTTCCTTAACAATTTTGGCACAAAAGATTTTCCAATGAAACTTTCTGATAGCTGAGGTTGGGAAGCCTTGTTCATACTCAAAAGCAGCAGAATTTTACCTAAGAAGAGCCAAATAGTCTTCAGAAGCAATAGACATGAAGGGAAATTTTACTATACAAGATAAAAGTGTGTGCACTTAAGAAGTCAAGAGTAAGAGCTTGTGCTAACCATGTACATGACAACAAGCCAGCAACATGGCCTGACCACTGGAAAAGGTAATGTCACTTAGAATGAAGTAAAGTATTTCCACTACAGGAAGAATAATATTACTGAAATCAATAAATGCCAGGTACTGGCAAGACCTCATCAAGAAGACCATGCCCAGCTTTGGTCACCATGGCTATGTGTGTGCTGCTAAATGAAAACATGCCAGGAATTGCTCTCTGGCTTTGAGGCCAAGCAGCGTGGAACAGAGCATGTCTAAACCTCTAAACTCTCCTACCTTCTCAAATAAGACAAGCTCACATTGCCTTTTAGGAACGGTCCCTGGCCTTTGCTAGCTCCAAAACCAAGCCCAAGCATTTCTTGGGAGACTGCTAATTAATACAGGCAAAAACCATGCAGACAGTAAATCATGTGCCGGTGTCTGTGGCTTAGTCTCTTTTTCTGTTTGGTCTTCTAGGGTGGACCTACCACAGTGTGTCCAGAATTTGTGCTGGATTAATGCATGCTGAAGAGGAAGGCTACTAGGAAGTGGGGAAAGCTGGAAAGCATCTTACAGGAGATGAGAAGAACTTGTATCATCTAGCAACACAGAAGCTGAGAAAGCAGATGACTGGCATAAATAAGAAACAGGGGACAAATATTTAAACCAAAAGACAACACTTACCATGAGTAGATTAAGAAAATCATAACAAGCTTATGCATTCATCCAGCAGAGCAGATTCCATAACTGGGATGTGTCCTCTCTCTTCAGACTTCTGTAGGGAGAAATTATGTTTATAAATCCAGCTTGGAGTTGAAACACCTTCTGCTTTTCCAGAAGTATTACTGAACACAGTATATTCCCATTAAAACAAAATGTTTTCAAAAACAACAACAACAAAAAGGATTCAACAACAACAAAAAAAAAGTATCTTCTAGCTGCCAGACTTTTTCAGTTCACCTACAAAAGCCATCAGGGAAAAAAGTTGGTATTTGACATTTAAAGAAGAGCTCTTCCTCTGTGATGCACTGTGGTGCAGTTGTAAGGGCGTAGTCACACATTTGCTAAGTAGGCTGTAGTTATAGTTTTTAATTTCCTAGAGGCAACATTCCCCTTCACCTACCCAAACCCAAGTCTTCTATATGGCACTGTCACGGGCTGTTGCCATGCCAGCAGCCAGCCACTGATCTTTTTTGAGAACAAAGGTGTACTTATTATGAAGATTAAACTGGTGACACCATTTATCCACATGCCAGACACTGAGGATACAGCATCCCCAAGCCCCTTGTGAATGACGGTAATCTGACCTGGCCTGACCACACTCTTCACAACAGCACAGTTTCTCCTTAGCCAGAACTGGAGCTCGGATGAATTGCAGTTTATTCACTGTGAAGCACTAAGACTCCATGTCTGTGCACAGAATTTTCTGAATATATCCTCAAAGTTTACCAAATGTTTCCCTGTTCCCAAGCCACAGAGAAGTGGTGAGGAATGGGAGGCTCAGGGAATCCCTGTGGCTGCAGACTCCAGAGCCATGTGTGAATGACTTCTCACACTTCATGAGCCTGATCAAAACCCTTGCCAGGCTGGGAGGTCTCCCTCAAGACCAGTGGATTTTGGACCTGCACTTCACAATGTTAACTGTGGAAGAGGAAAGAATTGTTTGACAAACAGAAACAAGTGAAGAGACAAAAGTGTCCTAACATCAGAAAAGCAACATCCACAGGAGACGTCGTGAGTAATATGTATGATGGAGCATATCAACGGCTTTGAGGAGGAAGTCTCAGAGAGGCTGGAACCACTTTTGGAAAGGAGAAGGAACACTAAATCTGATGATTTTCAGTAGTCTTCCTTGATCAGTCCTGTTGTCAGGTACGTCAACTCCCTGCTCCTGGAGGGGAAGCACAAAATCATACAGCTACAAAAATCATATGTACACAAAATCATACAGCTACAGTCCCTCCTCTGCCTTCCTGCTGGCTCATGTCCTTTCTCTCTCCAGAATCCAGGATGTTTCTCCTCGCTGGCACAGTCCTTGCTAGCATCAGAACACTGCCTGCACTTGGTTTCAGTGGCCTTTTTTTCTTTTATTGGAAGGACTAACAGTTCATGCCATCTTTTTCTCATCAGCTTTTACTGTGACCCATGGGAGACAGGGCAAGAGGAAAAGGGAAGAGGCAAAAAGCCAAGTTTTGTAATGCTCAAATGTAGTTTCACATGCAGGAAATGTGAGATCCTTCAGCCACAGGGCTGACAACATCGCAACAGAAGCCACGCATCCTAATACAAACGTTAAACAAAGTATTTCTATGACCTAACTTTCCTTCAGTCTTCCCACAAAACCACAAAGAGTAGGAGGAGAAGAGCTAACACATCCTTTTCTAGGTTTCCTTTAACAAATGTGTCAATGTGTCACTGGCTGAGAAGCAATTAAAAGTGTGATGGATTGGTTTGAGAAAGCCAAACTTTGTATCTGTCCGGTCCATTCAAGTCCCACAGAACCTCTCCCAAGCTAAAATCTGTACATAGAAGCATTAGCTTCCACAGACATCAATCAGGATCCTGTTGGGCAAACTGGACTTGAAGCAGCAACAGCGGTCCCTGGCACTACGTGTCTGCCCGAGAAATCAACAGGCTGGCTCCTCCTGCCTCCAGGGTGGAAAGGAAGAGGAGACATCTAGCAAAGCTCTGCAGGGAGGAACAATGTGCTCACCTGGCTGCCCTTCATTGCCCAAGCCTCGCCCCACCAGTCACATGAGGGAAGGGACAAGCCAGTCCCCAAGGTCCAGCCTTGCATGCAGTATCAACCAGGAGTTATTTATAGTCCCCTGGGAAGTGACAGGGGACGTGGACGTGAATGGGACAGAGATTCAGACCAGATGTCGTGAGCCCTTTCCAAGCAAGCCTGCATAAATGTGCAGTACAGCTCGCAACCAGAGCTGTGTTGTGCCAAACAACTGTGGTTACCCGAGGACCAGTATGATAGCGTCGAGCCGGCAATGGAGCAGTGGAAAGGATTCTTGTTCACTAATTGAATAGAGGCCTCAACCAAAGGAGAACAATATGCAGCGCTGGGGTGGCGGAGCTGCATTGTGAGAGCCTCTGCGAGGAGAGGCCACCGCTGCCAGTCCCATTGTTTGGCGCTATCTCCATCTGCTCACTGGATAGACCTCCTTGACCAGCTAGCCATACATATCTGCATCCTGTAGCTCTGCCTCCATCTTTACCAAGGGCTAATCTTGCTGGATCTGGGTGCTGATGAAGGTAGAGCACTTCTTCAAACATTGAATGTTCTTGTGTTTTCAACATCGCCAGTGAATCCAAAGCTCTTGCCACAGCCTTATTGTTGCTGTTACTATGAGACCAAGTCCACAATAACTGCATTTTTCCAATGCTGCTAAAACAGATTCACTTTGCCAGCAAGGGAATTTTTTTTTTTTTTTTTTTAAATTTTCATGTGTTAGAATTTGTTCAATGGAATTAGCTGTTGAAATCAATGCTGCTGAAGTCAACAAAGTGCATGCTCATCTGTGCAGCTGAACCCTCGACTAGAGTTTTAGCGATATGCAGCTGATCAACATACCATTAAACCGATCTTAAACATGAAACCAAGAGACCAGTTCCTTACTAACAACAAGAAAAAGGAGCAGCAAATAGTGAAACAGGGAAAGTGGCGGGACCCAAAGAGGGGGAAAGAGAAGCCTGCTGAAACAGGAGAGCCTGGAACCACTTTCTGAAAACAAGCCACAAACGAGGCTAAAGAAACTCCCCTGACATGCGACTCTAAGAGCCTTGGCTTTTTTGGTAAACCCTTAACCCTGACCCGTCTCAGCTGGTGAGCACAGGCTGTTTGGAACTGCCTGAGCTGGCATGAGGTGAGACACAGGATGAAGGGCAATTGCTCAGCTACGCTGGCTCAAGACAATGAAGGACTTTATGCATCATTCGGTTACACAAAGCCAGGATCCTGGAGTCTTTTTAAAGACCTGGCATTTAGCCCATCTGTCACACAGTTTCAGGACCTATTGGAAAGCCTAGCACTATGATGAGAGATTCTTCAGATAAAATAAGACATTTAGAAAAATGGAACTGAAAATTCAATAGAACAGAAAATGTTGCAGAGGTTTGGAAAAGTTCCATCTGCTTCATGGTCTTTCCTAAATTTTCATGCAGCTCTACCTTATTTGCCAGATTCAGAAGCAGAACCTCCCTAAAAAGGCTGGTTAATTACCAGGAATATTACAAAGAAATCTGTTCTTTCCCAGCCAGTTTCCAGGTAGTAAAAGTAAATTTCTAAATTTAGTTAGAAATTTATTTAAATTTATTTGATAAATTCATTATGCCTAATTTTGCTTCTCTTTTGAACTAAATCATTTCCTTCCTTAGAGTAGCACTTGCCTGCACCCAGATCTAGCCAGATACAACAGTTTCAGCTGAGTCTTAAAATTAATTTAAAGCTGATGTCCAATACCAGAAATGTAGATAAACAGGGATTGAAAGAATTAAAGAGCTAATGCTCTTTTCAAGGTAGCAGCTTCATGTTGCATCCAAAGACTGAGGTTCCCCAGTCTCTACTAGTTACACAATCTGGTTTGAAGAAACAGACAGAGGCTTGGAGGAAGGGGGTATAAATAAAGCAGCTCTCCACTTACAGTTGTTAGTTCTTCCTGTTCATGTTTAGCATTCTTATTTCTCAGAGGAAAAGATGGATTTCCCTGCTGGTGAAACAAAAAGCCCAGGCAGTGCCAAATCCAGTCCCAGCAGGATCTGGAGCAGGTGGCCCCAGGTTAATGCAAGGTTCCTGGGTAGAGGCAACCAGGGTAAAACAGTAGGAGACTCCACTGCCAGGAGATAGCAAGTTGCTCTCTTCACCTCCTGTACACAGCTCCTCATATTCCTTATTCACTTTCACCCTGACTGTCCAGAACCAAACATTTCCACTCTGGATAGTCTGGAAAACCTAATCCTCCCTTGTACCCCGCTAGCTCAGCATCTCAGCAATTGCCTAGAGCACTGAGCTACATGAGGCTATCCTTTCTGTGCTAAAGTTTTTCCTGTGTTCATTTTATGGCGGTTGCCCTTCAATTTGAGTGACATTGGTCTAGTGCTAAGAAGCAAATGTGAGGGAAGTAAGGAAGGCTCTCAGATGGTCTAGTCTGCAAATTCAGTCTAGTCAACTTTTTTTCTTGTCCTCATTCTTCCATTTCATTTACAAGCAGAACAAGCAGAAAATGTGAAAGCCCATCTGTTCTTTCATCCTCTAGTCACATTTAGAAACAGCACTCTTCGTAATGCTTTGTGAAGTGATCATATCCCTCTTTTTTAACTTTCCCCCCACCCCACAATTGCTTTCTCAGAGGTGCATTATACATTCAGGTAATTCGATTACCTTTTTCCTGACTGCCTGTTACAGCAGCTGTAAACCTAAGCTGTAAAGAGGCACTCTCCAGATACAGAGATTCAGCCTACTTTGGAGGTGCCATGGACTGAGATCTCCGCTCCAGGCAGTAGGGAGCCAAGCTGAAGTGAGTGTGGGGCCAGGGCTGGACAGGCCCATCTGCACCAGCTTCTCAGCTGAGGGCAGCTGGCTGAGATTAATAAGCACTGTACATTCAAAAAATGTTGTAAGGGGAACGTTTCATCTCAGATGCCTGTTTACTGATGGTTTACTTCAATCTTTTGCTGACATTACCTCTCTTTTATTTAGCAAATCAATTAATGAATGAATCTTTCCCCTGTGTAGCCCCATCAGCTCATTACACAGCATATACCCCAGTTATGTTTATCCAGCTTTCTCTTCCTGTCCCGTTTGTACTGATACTTTCGTTCTTGGAATAACAATTATTAAACCACTTGGTGCCTTTCATGGTTAATTATTTCCTTTCTTTAACACAGTCTGCCTTCAGACTGTAGGCTAGGTCTTGAACACTTCAGCACCCCCATTTTCATTTCCTGAGAGAAATAATGTTGAAAAGTCCGTATTATTAATTATGAAACTCTGTTATATGCATTTCTTCTGCGAAGTTTCATCATCTAGCAATTTTTAAAGACCACTATAAGAACAGTTTCTGTCTTTTTGACCTGCCTTTCATGCAGTTGATTTCCTCAGTTTTGCTGTGCTTCTCACACAGAAGTTAGCATGTTACTGGACTGAGTTCCCTATCTGAAACTGAAGCAGGTAGGATAATAGTATTAAAGAAAAAACAGCTAAGAAAGGTTAAAAAATTGAATATGTTCTTCGGCCTATATTTCATTACTTTTGCATAAGAATAGCATTGAAAACTAGCTTATATTTACCACCACCACCCCCTTAAAAGAAAAAGATTACTCTTTCAGAAATTCTTTACTGTATACATTTTTGTCTACTTCAGCTCCAAATATTACAAAGAAAAAAACCCAAATCCTATCTTAAGTTATCTCTGTGTGATACAGTGCAACAGCAGATTCCTTAATTTCATAGAATAACATTGGTAAGTATGGAGATGGTGTACCTATTTTGCAGTTACGCCTAAGGATTTGTTCCATTTTAGTTAGATAAAGTGTGTTATTACACTAATGTGCTTAAACCAACAAAGCCTGTTTACACTTCCAAGCTTTAGGGAAAGAATTTCAGTAGTGCAGAGCACGTTTTTATAACTGCAGTCATATTAGCCCCAGACACACACACAGCACACTTGAACTGGTGTAAAAACTTGAGTAGATGTGACCCAAGTGATTGCTACTACAAAATTTTGACACCAGCATCGCTCTGTGTCATAGGAATAACAGGACACACACAGTGCTGACACACAGCCTCTGACCCACTGGCCAAGGTATAGTCCACAATGGGAAAAGAAGACACACTTGTAAACCCACCTGACCAAAATCAAACAGGAAAGGAAAAATAGGGATGAGTTTTTCAGCATTTGGAAATAACTCTAAATTCTACTCTAAGTTAGCAAGGATGATGTGCGTATGTTTACTTGACATTCTTCACCTGTTACATGTTCCCCTACTGTGTGCTAATATTAGGCTTTCTTCTGTAGGAGTTTCATTTATCACGTAAGCCAAGAGATAATAAGAGAGGAGAAAAAAAAGTGTCCCAATAGTCTATAGCCTCTTCAGCAAGACTTCAAGAGACACCATTTCTCGTTACCTTTACAAAGAGGAACATAATGTTATGCTACATCCTTCCCACGGGATAATCCCATGCCAAGGGCAAAGCTGAAGGCTGAAGAACGTCACACCCACCTCTACTTCTCTGAACAGCAGCTCTGTGTACCAGCACTTTTCAAAAGCGGATTGCCTCACATTTGCACTTCTCACCACCACATTTCTCCAGCTTCTCCATATCAGAATTTCCAAATAGGACTTTCAACTAAAGACTCTCTCAATAGCTACTTCACTTGTCTCCAGGCATTCACTTAGAAGGTGCTTAGCACCTTTGGGTTACAGGATCCTTCTTACAATGGATTCTTTTTACTTTTATTTCATAGACCATCTCACCAAAAACAGAAAGGGGGGAGGGGGAGGGCGCTGGTGAGAACCGAATAAAATAAAATAAATAGATAAATAAATAAGCACACAAACAAACAAATAAATTACTGCACAAAGGACAATGGGTCAGGTCAACACACCAGCAGAAAATTCAGCTTTCTTTTCTGAGAGCGGTCAGCTCAAAGAGGTGCCATGTACCGGAGAGGTCATTGCAAAGGAAGGATAAATCTGGCGGCCGGTGTTTGCAGTCTCCACAGGCAAGAGGATGTCTGTCCTTCAAAGAGGGAGTTGTTTGTAAGGAATCCTGCTAATGACACCTAGGATAATCAGTGCAAACAGGTCTTTCTACTTCTAGGCTCCATGCCATGCACTCATTCAGAGGTCGGGTAGCTGAAGGCAGGGCACTTGAGGGCTTTGCTGCTTTGGGAGGCTCAGTGGGAATATACCTCAGGGATGGGTGGGTTTATGCTTAGGGAGAATGATCCAACCTCTCATTTGAGAAGTGTGAATTTAGCAAATCTGGACTCTTTGCAGTAATGTGTGTTAAGTAATGACAGGCTCTAATCCTGAATTTCTTAGGAAGTTTTCCCTCAGACCTCTCTCAATGAGAGTGTTCCTGTGTGATAAAGAGGTGAAAACTGAATGATGGTCCATTTCCGCTGCTGAGCTTGTAAAGGACCAGTGCAATGGAGTCATGAGCTGCTTGATCAGTGTTTCCACAATATATGTTCCTGAAAACAGCCTCCCTTGTCCACGTCCAGTGAGCAGGGTACTGTACACGTTAGTCAAGCTGCTCTCAGTGATACGGCGTGCTCGCGTGTCTCCAGGGACAGTATTGCCTACTGGTGTTCAGAGCCATGGACTGCTCTCCCGTATCACTCCATTATCACTTACCTGGCACCATTTTCTGCTAAATGGTGTATCTGTACTGCAGAGTTCGAGTGCTGCTAGTGGCCTCACATCAAAGAACTGTATTTGGGCACCCAAATAAAGGCTCAGAAGACTGACTGGGGATGCTGGTTGTGAGACTCTTGAGTCTTTGATGTCAGGCTATTAAGGCTGAAGCTGAATAACTTTGTTTTCAGAATCAGTAAAGCATTTTGGAGCAAAAAGTGCATGGAGCAAATCCCCAATAATGGAGTATAAAGCATCCAAGATATTGTGATATCTAGAAAGACAAAAGAATATCTTCACTAAGATCACAGTTTTAGGCCCAAATACCAAAATCCTTTGGGAAAGAACTAAAAAAAAAAAACCAAAACAAACAAAAAAAAAAACCCGAAACAAAACAAACAAAAAACAAACCAAGCACCATAGCTGCTCTTTGGAACTTCTGGAAGTGTTTTACTAGTGAGAGCAATTCCAGACTCCGGGCTACATCAGAAAATCCTGGCCCTTCAACTAAGCTAATTGACTTAGTATTTTTGGCAATGTGTTTACTCCCCCCTTCCCCTTTTTTACTACCTTTTCTATTTCTATGCCGTAAAACTCAACTAACTTCTAAAAAACAAATTCAGGGTTTTTTTTTTTCCAGTGTTTGTTAAACCTTCTCCACCTAGTTAATGACTGGCTGGAACAGCAGCAAAGCCAGGAATGCTTCATGCTCTGGGCACTCACTAATTGGGTTGTTAGCAAACTAGAGAGATGGGAGGAGATGGGGAAAAGCACTGCTATTATAAGCCAGTGAGTGTAAAGAAAAGAAAGTGAAATAAATACGGAATTGTTATGTTAGGGAAATTACTGTTCTTAACGCCCTATTTTTCTAAAAACAAAAAAAACCCAAAAAAACCCCAAAAAATAACCCCAAAATAGCTCCCTCAGGACATTTTGCAAGCACTAAGAACAAAATAGACCAGAAATATAACTGGCTGTATTTTTATAGCAAACTGAAAAAAAAAAAAAGAAAGACATTTCTTTTTATAAAGCAAATTGTCAGCCCCAGCCCTCCCACCACTTGGCAATGTCTAAGGTGGAGGTCGTGAAGAACCTCCTTACAGCATTCAGGCTTGGTTTGGGTTGACTGGGAACGCTGACCTGCAGATACCTTATAGATGCAAGGCAGCCATCAGGTGGTCTGTACACTCTTGCTTGTAGTTCTTGCAGGCTAAGTGACCCAAAGCATGGTCCAGCTTCTAGGATTTAGCAGCTTGTTGCAGACCAAGGAGCCATGCTCCTGCATGCCAGCCAGGGCTGCAGCAGCATCTTTGTGTGCCATTGACGGAGAAGAAGTTTAAACTTTTTGGTGAAGGGACCGCAAGAACCAGCAAAATAGCAAGAGCTGGTGGTGCAGGGAATGAATGGATGATACAGGTGCAGATCTGCCCTATTTGCAAGCTGCCTGCACAGTCGCTGTGAAAGCACATCAGCTCCAAACAGAAGCCATGGGGTCTCCCCTGGCACTGCTGGGGAGACACCAGACAGGACACATAAAATTTTGGGAGTAAGATGTAGTGACAGATGCCACAAGAAGAGCACAGCATCACAGCACTGCTGGGCCAACGGCTGGAGGCGTCAAACCCCTTTCACCACTGTGCCCTGCGAACTGTGTCCTACAACCCAAGGGAGCCAGTCTTGGGCAAGCCATGCATGGCTGCCAAAGCAAAGGCTTTGTCTTTTTCTCTCCTCCTTGCCACCCAGCATGGGGAGGGCAGCAGGGATCAGGACTTGTCCCATCTGGTCCCATCGGTTTG
The DNA here is from genome assembly GCF_963264785.1 of Psittacula echo. Lineage (NCBI taxonomy): Eukaryota > Metazoa > Chordata > Aves > Psittaciformes > Psittacidae > Psittacula > Psittacula echo. Next base: position 43,751,258 of record NC_137737.1, on the reverse strand, counting down.
CCCCAGCCTTCCTAGAGGAGCTGCACAACAGGCTTTGTGTGCATGTGTCTGTAGGCTAGTGTGTCTATAGGCATGTGTGTGTATAGGCTCATGCCTGTATAGGTGCACGTGTTTATTGCCAGCCCTCCCCAGCCCCTCTACGAGGTGTGAATTTCACCTCAGGTGAATTATTTCTCCGGGGATTACATAACAAAGTGATTGTGAAAATACCATCGTCTGTGTTATAGAAACTTAACAGAGCCCCTGGAGTCTTTAAATTAAAACATTGCACTCAAGTGCTTTTTGCCATGTATCTCCTCCTACACACGGCTCATTCTAGTCTGAAAAATAAAGAGGCAGGACAGCTTCCTACAGGCTTTCAAAGAGAAGATCCTACCCTAATTAACTATAATCTTGTTCAGACGGCATTTTCCTTCAAGATTCAAAGGCTAGCAGGGGGCTGGGGCTAGGCAGAAAAGGAGATTATTAAAACTTTAATAACATGAGCCTTTGAACCTTCCCAAATTCTTTACAATTTTCTCACATCTCTAACCCAGATGTCTGCATTTAAAAACTGTGCCAACAAACATGAACTTTTTGTTTATGCTTTTATATCTTTCAATGAACAGTCTCTTTTAAAATGATAGCAAACATCATGCTTGCAGCTTGCAAAGCAGGATGACAAGGCTAAAGATTAAAAAAAGGGGGGGGAAAGACAAAGAGAGTTTCACAGGCAATGTTTCCAGAGGATGAAGCCGTTCCGGAAGGCACAAGCAATGCCTCCTCAGAGCTCCAGGCGAAATTGGAATCAGGTAAGAAATGGTTTTCCTGCTCAGCACACAATTTTAAGAGCTAAAAAATGTTCTCATGCAGCATCAGAGAATAGCTGAGGCCTTGGGAAATCTTTCTGAGAGAAAAAGGGAAAAAAAAAACCAAACCAAACTAACAAACCTCAAACCTCTACACAAGCCTGTAAAAAAGTGCTTGTAGAAGTCAGGGCAGTGCACCTTTAAATGAGGTGTTTCACCGGAGTCACGGAAAGCCCTGAGATGTGATATGGGCAAGTTTCCTTCTCTGTGAGACTTTTATTGCTTATCGAGGGAGGAATAGCTTTAACAGCAGAGCCATAGAGAGGAACCTCCAGTGGCACAAGGAGCAGGGTCGCAGCCCCATCCCACCAGGCAGCCATCAGACCCACCCTATCAGTGGCATTTCAGCCGGGTTACTTTAGCCCAGGCTGGATCTGAGATATTTCCCCAAGCAGAATCTGGCCAAAACTGGGACGTTGCCATCTAAAAACTTCTATACAAGGAATAAAAGAGCCCTTCCGTCCAAATACTCCGCACCAGATCTGATTGAGGTTCAAGGGAAGGACCAGACTCTCACTCCAGTTTTAAGATCCCAAACCTGACCTAATGCTGCAAGATTTCATCAAACCTTATAGCAGAAGAATAAAAATGGCAGCTATTCTGGCAGGCATTGCACTCCCAGCTTGTCCAAAAACTAGGAGGGAAAAAAAACCTTTCCCTTCCAAAAGGATTGCCCTGACATCCACTAGCCAACAGATTCAAGTCATAATTGCTCCAGCTTTTGAAACTGAATGGTTGTTAAACACACATATTTGTTATGACTTGCTTCCTGATCCGGCAGTAAGAGCAAGGGAATGAACTATTCAATAGCCGAAAACTCCGGGAAGCCTCTTAACACCATTAGAGCCCTACCTGATGGTCTGGTTCCAGGTGGCCAGGGTCTGCAGGGCTTTTCCAAGAACATAGCCAACACCTTCAAACATGGAAAACATCTTTTTTGGGGGGCAGGGATGGGAAGTATAGGTGAGGACTCTCAAACAAGCTCTAAGGACACATCATGCTGTAAATCCTTCATGCTTCCCCATGGCCACAGTGGGATGAGCATGGACACGCACCCCCTCCAAACTCCCGACTGGTCACCACACTGCCTCTGTCAGAAACATTTATTGCTTTACCTTTGGCTTCTGTTTCTTGTTGCTTGAGGGACAATGTTTTTAAAAACCAAAAGGACCTGAATGAAAGGACTCCTTGGCAGAGCACATGCCCTGCAGTCACAGCCTAATGCCTTTTTTTGGCCCAGAGAAAGCTGGAAATGGCAGAACTCACCAATATTGTCAAGCAATAAGCTTCAAATGGGCTTTGAAAAGACAACGACCACATCCAGACAAACTGTGTATTCATATATCTCCAAACTGATAATCGGTCTTCCCTCACAATCATTTCCCAATTGTCTCTCTAAATCTGAAGAAAGAGGGGAAATAGATTCTTTTAACTGTTTGCTTCAGAATATGGTTGGTAAAATACATCTGCCTGTAAAAATACCTCTTTTTGGTTTCTATGCCAGATAAACCAATCACACTCAAGGCTAATCAATGAGCAAGACTGAGGTGGGGGAAGAAAGGCCACAGGTGCCAAGTATGTCCTTTCTGATTTCTGTGAGCAGGTTTTATTGAATTGCACATGCACCAGCACCCAGCACTGCAGCAAGGTCTGAAAAAAAAGTGTTGTGACTCACATGTCTGCAGACCATTCGGAGTTCAAATCCCAACATGAATGCAATAACTCTGCCAGCTGGGTGCCAGCTCTAATGTGGAAACACATTTACTAAATGCATTTCCAGCTACAGCCAGGGTCCCCAAACCCTGCAGCTCAGCTTCTGGCTTCTCTGTGCTGTCCCTAAATTCCTCCTCCTCAAACGAGGGATAATAGCACTTCTGTCCTTACGACAGGTCTACAAGGGTAAAGAAGTTCAAGATCCTGGTGAAGTGTTTGGTTGCCACAGTGATGGGGCTGTATATATCCCCAAGAGATCATTCTTTCTTTCATGTGCAAGACAAAATATGTTGAGAACTGCCGAACCACCCAGGAGGTCACGGCTGATGAAACAGTGCTTTATTTATCCAATTACTGCAGAGCCAGGTAGCTGGAGCACGTGAGGCACAGGATCCTCACCACTCACAGCACTGGCTGCTGAGGTCAGTGGCAGAAGCAGTGTTAAGGTGACCTGAATGATGGGTTGGAGCCAGCTTGTGAATCAGAGTTGGCCCTTGAGCACAGCAGGGATGTCAGCATTTACTCCTGCCATAGCTTCCCACTTTCCTTTTCACACCCTGCAGCTCCTCTGAATTAAAAGGAGGGAGAAAACACCTCTGTGCCCATGACAGGGATGCCAGGCCCTGCTGTCAGCAAGGGAGGTGAAGGGCTGGGAAAGCCACAGTACAAGAATCCAACTGAGAGCAGGAGCAGAGCATTGAAGCAGCCCCTTGTATGGAGCACCCACTCAGGCAGCAGGAGCACTCACAGGCCTTAAACCATAGGGATTTTAATCTGGGTTTGCTGAAGATAAGCAACTGCCCAAGAAGCCTTGCTAGAAAGAAGTCACTTGGCTCCTGTGGCTCTGAGGACATTGTATGTGTTTTAATGAATTCATGGCTGGTGGAGAAAGAAACATTTTTCCTCCTTCTTTTTCCTTTTTTTTTTGTATGTTGCTGCTGGATATTACACAACTTGGTCCTGAATTCCTTATCTCTGGCTCTCACTGTAAGTGACTCTTCCAGTCAACCTCCCAGAAAAAGGAAAGCTCATTTCTCAGATGAAATGCATGACCTGCTTACACCAGCCTACCCCATTTCATACCGTATCCCCCTTCGTGTGAGACATTAAGGCAAGGACAAGCAATCCAGTCCAAGATTTATTCTCCTCTAATCAGCCCAGGCTTTGAGAATCTCCTTGTGGATTTGAGCCTGTGTTCAGTAGCACATTGACTGCTGTTTTAATACCAAAACCTTTCCAACCCAGCTGCAGTAATTACCCCCATGGAGCATGAGGAATCTCAGTTATAAACTAGCTGGCAGTCTTGCAAGAATATGTCTCCTAGAGGACTTCAGGATATTTCTTTCTGAAGTTAACCCTGTTAAATCGTTCTTAAGCTGTCTTCAAATAAAGAATGAACCTTCAGTGTAACCCTTGGTTTGGTTGTAAATACTCTCTTTTTCCTGTAAAAGTCAGCTGATTTTTGGAGCCTTCAAATCTCTCAATGCTATTTCAGTTAAATAATCTCTAATGTTCTCCTAAAATGATTCAAACATTCAACAGGAATGCTTAGGAGAGACATTAAGAGCTGTTAGACTCTAACGCAAAGCTTAACACAGCTTGTGCAGAGAACATGTCCTGTTATACTCAGCCAAGCATGATACTTTCACTTGGTTTATATCAGAGAAGCTTTATTGCACAGTAAACATTACATCAAAGCCTTGGCCAGCAGATCCAAATTCAGCTATTGGCATTCATGTTAGGCCAAAGCTGGTGAAGGTCTGCCCCTGGGTAGAAATGGGACTGAGCTGTGGAGCCTCTCTGCTTTAGCTGTGTAAGTCCAGCCTGGCTCAGAAGTGACTGTGCCCCATTTGATGACAACCTAGAAGTAGCTGTGGAAAGGTGTGATGCCTGGAGGGCAAGCAGCCAAGCAACAAAAGCCATGATATAGCTGATACACTTGTTCTCACTCAAAGGAGAGAAGGGATGGGTGGGGATAAAACCTGTGTGATAGTGTGAGTCCTGCAGTCCTGGAGGCAGCTCCCTCCAGGTGAACACTGAAGCCCCAACAGCAAGCTACCCAAACCTGCGTTGTTCTTTCTCTGCAGAAACAGAGCTGTTGGAGGCAAACGCTACTTGGAAATGTGCAGCAAAGGGCAGCCTGCTGCAGAGATGCAGCACGTAAAATAAAAGCACAGGACTTCCTTCAGCGGCAATTCATATTAATAGAAAAACATTCTGAAAGGTGATAAAACTCTTATTTTGTGGGGTGTCCAACAGCTGCCACCAAAACTGTGTAGTAGGCAGTGCTGCTGAGTCTGAACTGGGGAGACAAGTCACCAAATCAGCCCAGTTAATTACCTTGGCCCCGCGGTTGCTTTTCATCAAAATCAAGTCTGTTTAATATAATATGCCAAAACCCCCTTTTTATGTCAAATAACATCTATCCTGACCTGGATGGATGGTAGGGAGGTGAAAGATATTTTTCAATTAAAAAACCCTATATTTAAGAAACAAACAAACAAAAAAAAAACAACCCACAACATCTACACAAATCAAAATACCTTCTCTGTGAATTGAGTAGCTCCTAATAGACATCTTGAAGCAGCAAGAGAGCTGGGCAACCTTTAATAAGGGAATTCTTCAGAGACTGGATCTTTGCTTTGGTTGCTGGTTGCCTCCTGGGGAGAGAAAACACTACAGAAATGAAATATGACCTTGCACCATTGTGGCAGAGTATTTCTAGTCCTTCCCCTTGCCTGTGTGAGTGACCCTTCCTTGTGTAAGGAAACCCGTTTAACAGTTACCTGCATGGCAGTGCTTCACCACACATGATATTGATGCATTCTTTCACCTAATACACAAACAGCTGGATGCTCTAAACAAACTATTTATTTCCTCCAAGATATGAAGGATGTAACCAACATACAGCTTTCACTCAGGGCACCAAAAGTTCTTGCAACCCTGGGTTTTGAGGCAAGGCTCTGCTCCCTCTCCCTGCTCAACCATGCCCTTACCAACCGCTCCTGCACAGCATGTCCTCCCAGAGCAAGCACACACGTGGAGAAGGGGGTCATCGCAGCCAGCACATGCCTGTGCCGCAGAGCTGAGCCCAGCACTGCAGTGTGCCCCTGCCCATCTCCCACCACGGCATGGGAACCACAGCACCCAGCCCCTAGAAACAGCTTGGTGTGGACAGAAACCCCCACCAGCACACCTCCGCATCCTTCCCCCCAGTGCAGTCATTTCCAGCAATCCGGTTTTCTTTTTCTGTATTTTTTTTTAATCATGTTTTCTAAAATAATTAAAGAGGAAAACCGTTCCCCAAATAAAAATATCAACACCAGCTGAGTGAGCTTCCACACTTTAGTCTGCACCTCTCTGCCAGCGGAGACCCTCCTATTAGCACTGTGTCGGTGTGTGATTTCATTAAATGAATAGCTAATCATAGAGTAATTACAACCTTCCCTGCGCTGCTGCTTATTTTTTTTTCCCCTGATTGTTTTAATTTCAATTTCCACAAATGGTGGGAAGCCCCTTCTTTGTTCTGCCTTGCTCCACCATGGTCTGTTAATTCCCAGTCACAGACTTTTCTGCCAGTGAAGGGAGGGCTGGATAACACTTGGCTGTAATTCCTGCCCCAGTCATATGTAATTTGGTACAGAATGAGTAAATGTGCCTGTAATTTCGTCTTCATTGCCGTGCAGCTGTCTACCGTCTGGATGGCGGCACCGTGATACCGTTACCTGTTTATCTCCTGGAGGTACACGTACTGCTGGCAAGCCCCTGCCCATCGCTGTTTATGTGTAAGGAGTTAATATCATAGCATTACAGTGCCCCTTGGTGAAACTATAATTAGGAAACGGTTTTATTTTACTGCTTGTGAGCACTCCCAACAGCACAGCCACTGGGTGCTTTCCAAACTGCTACAGTTTCAGGCCCCAACCTGAAATTCTCATTTAGAGGAGGACTTACACTGATGCTAATCCCCCAAGTACCTCTTCGAGGCCCCCAGCTTGCACAGGGGTGCTGGGACATGGGGCTGGACTGATCAGGGTTGCTAAGTGCCAGGGTGAGCTTCTCTGCTCCACTGGCTGTGTGACGGCAGGGCAAGGCACCAGTGGCATACAGCAATGCTGATGGGGTGAATAGGTGCCCCAGCAGCAGAGGTTCAAGCAGCCTGCTAGCCCCAGGACCCATGGGTGCAGAAGCTTGGAGTCTGGCAGCACCAGTGCTCACAGGTAAGGGTTGTAGGAAAGGAGGAACAGCAGAACAGCAATGCTTTTTTTGTCAGGGGAGCTATTTTAAACCATCTTCTTTGTGGGTAGCCCTTTTGGCTCCCAAGTCTGTCTGAGGCAGAGCTGTAGAAAGTGTTGGAGGGCAGAACATCAGAGCAGCACTCCAGGAGGACAAAGACAGTCTGTCTGTGCCCAAGAGCAGCCTTTCACAGGACTAAGAGGCAAGGGAATAAACATCCAAGGCTTGTGTAGCTACCTCAGAGCTCCTGTTATTAAGGCATTTATTTGGGAATTTTCTTCTCCCTCCAACACCAGACACCCCTCTTCTTGTACAATATCCATGCAAGTCATTGAAAGCTGCATGGCCCTGGAGGATGCCAGCTCACAGGACCCTAATAAAACTGGACTGACTACTCCAAAGCACTGCTTTTAGGACTAGTCAGATGACAGACATGAGCAGAACATAAGCATCTAGGGAGAACAGTTACTGGCAAGAAGAAAGTCACTAAGTCTGTTCTCTACAGTGATAGGGAGGAGGAAAGCCAAGAGCAAGGCAAGAAGCGACTGCAACCCCTGGGATATGGACAACCCTTTAGTCACAGGGGTTGCCTAGTCTTGTTGAAGCACCTTCACCACCTTACTGAGGCTCATGTCACCAGCTGGGCACCTAGCAGCTGGTGGCCAGGGCCTGGAGGTCTCTCCTGGGTGGGAACAAGGACTGGAAGCTGGAGGGGAAGGGAAGACCTGAGCCCTTGAAGGGTGGGAGGGCTGCAACCCCACAGCACAGCCCAGGGAGCCCAGTCCCCCTCTCCCAGGGTATGCACACACCAGTGGAACATCTGCTTCCCTGTGGCCACACTGGCCTGGGACCTGGCCACACTGACACAGGGCATAGGACCTTCATACATGTTGTAGTCCAGCTGCAGCCTCAGCTGACCTCATGGCAAGCTAATTCCTAGCTTTCAAAAGCCTGCCAGATTGTGTTTCCTTTGAGCATTCACTCGTAACAGTGACTTACATTTCTGGCATATGGGCAACATGCCTGGCTGTCCCGATAAAATATGTCTATGCCTTCCCATCTTCAGCAGAGACGGAAGGCATTTCCAGTGCAAGGCAAAGCTGCAGTAACTTCTGGCTAAACTAACATTTCATTTCCTTGCTACAGCTCACTTCTATTGTCATCACTTTCATGCCTCTAATTAACTTGCATCTGTTTTGTGTTTGAAGTTTATAACACTTGCCCACTTTGGCTACAGTAGTTTATAACCCAACACTAAACATATGTTTATGTTTACTGCACACTAGCTCTGAATCCTTTGACTTAGCATTGTATCAGTTCATTATGCCATTAATGGAGAGCCTCTGAGACAGAGCTAAAGGCTTTAGTGGCAATAAACTCAGGAATCATTTGGAGATGGTTGAAGAGAGATGGCCAGTGAGGACATGCCTGGCCTGACATCCAGAGGTGTTGAGCACTTGCCACCCACCCTGTAACCACTGGGATTTTTAGCACCTCCAGACATGAAACCACAACAGCATTCAGCAAAGCTGTCATGTGGATCTCTAAGAGGAGACTTAAATCCTGTGCCATCTTGGCTCTGGAGGCCCCCAGCATGTCCTACCTGCATTTAAACTAAGTGCCTGTTGACTTTGCATTAGGGCTAATGAGATATTCGAAAGGATTACAGATGGCCAGGAGGGAGAGAAGTTGCATAAAGTACCATATTGCATATATAATGTATAGCGTATTGCCAAGTAATACTTAACACCTGCCATAGCTGTAAGGCAACAGGCTGGTGTCCTGGCAAGAGCTGAGGTGAATATTAAGGTCCAGTTGGCCATTCAGACCTCGTTTATATTCATTAGCATCATGGAGCTTCTTCTATTTTCCACCAGACGTGATAAATCATGCCAACATCTGGATGAAGTAAGCACATCACCTCTTCATAGCTTGGGCCATTAAGGTGATGCCTAGATAAATGTGTTTATTTTTCATACAGATAACAGGATGCTGCTTAGAGCTAATAAGTATTTACTCCCTCTTGCATTGCTATTATCTCCCTCTTTTGAGAACTGTAATTAGCTTCATTGATCATTCGTGTAGTTTGCCTTCCAATTTTTTTTTTTGTGCTATGGTTGACTGAAACTCCAATGTGCATTATGTCAATGCAGGAAAAGTTATGTTTGATCCCACTGTTTGACTGATATACCTGGGAGATGTGCATAAGCTGTTCCTATCAAATGCCACAATACTTTACATTGCACATCCAGTTCAAAAGGGACAACTATACATTTTCTATGCAACAAAAACACCCACCCTGCTAATGTTATCACCAAACACTTGAATTAGCTTCTCCCACTTCTTTCGTGGTTTCTTGATGGACATAAACAGCCAAATCCTAAGATTCTTGCTGGGGCAAGTTTCTATCACTAAACCAAAGGGTAGGTGGCACGCAGCTCCTGCCTGGGGACCCAGAGGACCTTCCTCCCACTCTCCTTCTGCACAGGCACTGCTTTCAAGACATGATTTCACACAGGACATTTTCTGCAAGCATATGATCTCTTGCTGCCAATTAGAAATGTCACAAGAGTTTTCCTGTTATTGACTATGTACAGCAAGGATTAAATAAAACCACAACCACGACGCATAAGGAAATGCCCACTCCTAGAGCCTGAGATGCCGAGATCAGTGTTGTCTTGCTGAAGTCGATGCCACAAAGCCGGTCTGCAGCAACAGGTATCTGAAAAAGCATCATCAGGACTACTGTTCTTCCTGTTCAGGAGAAAACATCACTTTACATCCATCTCAGTCATCCACTTTCTTTCAGATAGCAAGAACTACACAGATAATCGATTTACAATAATAAATCTGCACAGCCAATTGGCCTGCTGTGCACACAGGAAAACAAAATCCTTTGCACAGCTTGGTTTTTTTTTCGCTGCTGTCCATACACCCATACAGGGGTGAGCACACCCTTACAGAGGCACTTGTGAAGAGCCTCTGCTTTCCAAACAACCTCTGGGGGGAAAAACCATCTGCAGCACCAAAGCCATTACAGAAGGAACTCAGCGCCCTCGGACTGTGGCTGTAAGGGACATCAGCTCCTTCAGCATTCCCCTGCAAAAATGGCCATCACTAACAGCAGATCAGGCCTGCCATGGCATCCCCTAGCCAGTGATGATCCAACCGAAAGCAGTTAAGCTTTGCTTCCTTTCTCTACCTGGTGTGCCTTACACCTGGACTGCTTCGCAGTAAGAAGCAAGCTGGAAGACAGTCACCCTGTTTTTTGCCACATTCACTTGCAACACCTCGTAACCTATTAGAAATCTGGAATACGAAAAGACTCCTTAATTCTTTTGTTTTGCTTTTCTCTCATTTTGTTGGATAGGAAATGCCCAGACTCTTCCCTAATCTGGCAGAAATTCAATTCACCTAGTCTCAAACCTCCAGAGCAGAGAAGAATCCATTAAGCTTATTTCCATTTGTCCTAGCAATGAATCGGTGTATGGAGACATGAAGAAAATAATTTTGAATTACTTTTTCCATTATCTACTTCTCACTTGCTGCCATTTCCCATTTGCTTAGCCTGGCTTCTTTATTCTTCTTGTGTCCAGCCCACAGCAATTATCTCAATATCTAGGAAAAAGCATTAGGTTTTAAGATCTCAGGCTCCATTTTGACAAAGGCTTTGCAATCCAGAGACACTAAGGGGAGAGGATTAAACTTCCATCTGTTTGCCTTGAGGGGGCACAGCCGAGAAATCAGACAGAAGTTTCAAAAGATGCTCGTATGGTAACATTGCACACTCACTAGGCAGGAAAATCTCAGGTAATAGATATCTGCTTGGGAGTCATCCCAGTCACCAACTGGAACAGGTTCTAAAAACACACCTTATAGACAGCAGGCTGGAAAGATTCCTTCAGATCCCTTCCTCTGGAGTGCCTGGCTGCCTATCTAGGCCTGCACCATCTGCAGCTATAATTTTTTGGACAGGAATAAGGAAGTGGCCTGATCCTCCATGCAGATGAAGCATGAACTGGAACACCAGCACAACATTGCCCAGGCAGAGTAGAAAGATCCTGTGGACAAGCAATCCCATCCTTTCATACGGGTGAGTATTTCATAGTCCAGCCAGGCAGCAAGGGTGGTAGGACCATCACTTGGTTCCCTTCAGCACCCCAACCCTGGGGCCGCTGTCCCCAGGGAGAGGGGGTGCAGGAGCCACTCTGGTCTGGACCCTGCACCAGGCACTGGTACTGACCTCTCTGGGGACAAAGCTGAGTGCGGCCATGACTCATCAGCCTTCACTCCCCCACCAGGGGCTGGTGACTAATTGTACTTACTCTCATTCTTCGTGTTTTGGGGAGAACAAACATAAACAGGCTTAGCAGTAATGTTGCTATGTCTCTACTGTTTCCTCCCTTGGCCAAGTAGGGGCTTTCCCCTGCACACAAGGTTTTAGAGCAGCGTTCTAAGCATTTTTATTATATTTAAGAAACAGTGTGAACGCTTCTTGGCTGGTGGGAAAAGAAGGAAGGAAACTCCAAGGAGTCATTTCTAATTTGGTGTGAATTCTGGGGAAGTTTCTGTAACCTGTTTCCAGAAGGTTACAGAACCTTCTGGGCAGCAAGCCCTTTTGGGCAGCAAGCATTGCCACGACACAAAGTAGATTGCTTCCCAGTGTCCTAGAGAAGTCCCCATCAGCTCTGGAAAGATCATCTGTAAGGATGACATCTCTAAGTACACGGTCCAGAAACACAGCACCCTTGGAAACAGGTCTCTGGGCAGGAACATCAAGCATCTCAAAGGCTGGTCTGGAGAGTCAGCTGCTGTTACACCTCCTTGCCTGGGAAAGCACTTATGTTTGTACATAACCACACACCCCTAGTCCCTTGCACACACTTGTACATATGCAGCTATCATTGCACATAGATATATTTAGTGGGGACCTGCAGCTGATTTCTGGAATGAAACTGAAAAATCCTGGAGAAGTGAAGTCTTCTTCCTACCTGGAGAACATAAACATTGGCCAGAGGAAGCAAGGAGAAGAGCAAAGTATGAGTGTGCAGTCAACTGGGCAGGACACTCAAATACCTCAGGTTCTCTTGAATATGTTATGAATTACATAAAACCATTACACTATGATAAAACAAATCATACGGTACTGATACATAAATTAATTACCCAATTCCAGCCTCAGCCAGAAGACTCAGATTATTTTATTTTTAAGTTTTATAAACACATATTTTTATGTATTTTAGTATATGTGTAACCCAAAGGTCAGCAAATAGGACGCTTTCCTGAGAGACAGGAGACCTTTGGTCAAGCTGCCACTTACACAAAACCCAGGGGACTGTTTAGTGACAGTGATGGTGACAGTGCCCCAGCAAGCCAACCTGATCCAGGCTGGCCGTGAGCACAGGCTGCCAGCCTCTGCAGCCTTAAGTTAGGCATTTCATTCCAGGTTTAAGCTCATCTCTGTGCTCTGACTACAAGCTGGCCTGTTTTAGAAGCTGAAATCCTGCTGGGAGAAACCTGCCCTTGCTGGGCACCCAGCAGCTCCCATCACCATGAAGCCAGCTCTGGTCTTCGTTTTCCCTTCTCCAGAAGCTGTGAGTTTCAGAGGGGTGGTGCCTGCTGCAGCATCATGAAGCACTAAGCACCCTGTGTCCCAAACTCACCCGATCCACAGACATTATGGACATAGAATACAGCATCACAGAAGAGCTGCAGGTAATTGAGTTGAACCCCATACACTTCCTAACACTGGTTGCAGCCATCTCGTTGGACCCTTATCCAGTGCAGCCACCCAAAGGCTGTGACCAAAGCTGGAAACTATACCTGTATATTGTGCTTCTAATTAATTTTCACTGGCTCATATAGGTAGCAGATCCCTGTAATCTTACTGTTGGGTATATCTATCAAATGGTGCTAAGGCAAAAATCCACTGAAAGCATGCCCTGCTGGGATCAAGCAGACACCAGGCCGTCTGTCCTGATGCAGCTCTCTCCTCAAGAGTAGACGACTCAGGAATCCCAATACTGGCAACTACTTACTTATGAATTTGTCACATATAATAAAATACTCTGGAAACTATTAGCAAGCAAACAGTTCCCAGGGTATTTCATCACTCATTACAAATTCGCAAATTGTTCATGAATTACCAAATACTAACATGTAGATAGGGATGCAGTATCGGAACAGATCCACTGTTGGGATAAGAGGTTAGCTGCATCCAACAGGCACCTGCTCAGTGCTGTCCTCAGCACTGTTACGTCAGGCTCATCAATTGCCATTTAGAAACAGGAAATGTCATTGAATATTTGGCCATGCACTGACGATTACTGGGCCATTATAATTTGCTTGCTAAGGCACTGATAGGAGAAAGTCAAATGCCTCCCTCATGTGAGGAAACTGCTTTGGAGTACAAAGAGCTCCTGAAGCCCTCGGGGCGGTGGGTGCGCTGGCTCCAGCACGCGTGCAGCCCCAAGGTGGAGCAGACTGTTCCTCTGATACCATGTACATAACACTCCACCCAAGCCTCCCTGTGTAAATAGAAAATAAAGTCAAATTATGCCAGTAAAGAGTGGATTACACTGGTCACTGGGAGTGCTTGTGTATGCTCAGCCATAATCTACGATAAGGTGCTTGCCATAAAATGCCTCCTGGAGGCAGCTCTCCTGGAAGCTGCAAGATGCCAGCAGAACCACCAGCATTTTGCTTCACCCAGTGGGGACAACAAGGGAAGGGACTTAGGAAGAGGCTGGAGCTTCATGGGACTGCAAAAGTCCCTGCGGCTGAGGGGACTCCCTTTCTCTTGCAGAAGACAGAGAGGAGCATTGATTGCCACCAGCAGATATACAGGGACAAAGTTCATTTCAATGAGGTAAAGGGTGACAACCTTTCTACAGACAAAAATGTCCCTCAGTCAGTAAAGCACAGCAGTAATCGGGCTGCAGATAACAGAGCATATAATGAAGGCAGAGATTAAAGAACCCCACAATCAATCCATCCTGCAGCAAAAAGCTGCTGTAAAGCAGTCTTACCACTAGCCTATAAACACATTTAGAAATGCAATGCTTTGGTATAGGATGTTTTTAAAAACAAAAGGCTATGTCAAATTTCATTGGCATTATGATAGATAAAATAATGCCTGAGCAGGTCCCAGATTTGGTGCATTTCTTGCAAACAAAAATAAGATGGATTTATTTCTGTCAACTGTTCATGGAAAAAAAAAATGAAAAAACTATGTTGTCAGCTTCTAATATAAAAGCTACACAAAAAAAAAAAACAACAAACCACTTCCAAGAGAGCTGGGTTTATACTTTTAATTTATGAAAAAGACCTCTGCATTTGGACCTGTCCCATCCTGAGGTGAGGCTGCTCATCAATGGAGGCTGGCAGAGGTTAGGTCTTCTCACCCACCCCAAAGCCCGTTTTGGAGGGACCATGCTCCCATCTGTCCTCCCACCAGTGAGCAGGCAGGTGGAATTGGGTTGGAGAAACATAGTTGTGGCTGTCCCTTACGGTCCCCCTAGGGGAAAAAAATCAAATAAGGGAAAGGTTATTGCAGACTGATAACAGCTAGGGAGGCTGGGAACGGTACCTGTTGCCAGGGAGAGTTTGCTCCAGCGCAGGCAGGGCCCCCTGTGCCTCCGGCCCCTCTGGGAGAGGTCGGGGAAAGGCATCCAGGGGAGGGAGGGAGCTGGAGAGGAGCACCAGTGCTAGATGAGGAGCTGAGGAGAGATTGCAGCCAGCCAGACCAGGGGCCCAGGTGGTCAGGGAGTGAGGTCTGAGGAGGGGGATTTGTGGGAAAACCATTGCACGTGTTCATGGAATTATAACCTTCGGTATCATGCATGTGTGAGAATGAGGTTGATTACAACTAAAGACACAGTTTTGGACACTTGGTAGCCTTTGAGAACTCGTCTTTTATGGGCTTAGCAATCACATTGTGATTTCTTGTGTGCAGAATGAAAAAAGGACATAGGTGATGGAAACTTTTTGCAGAGGGAAATGAAAAAGAGCAAATCTGCCAGCAGTGAGACTGCCGCAGAACCATCCATGCTTCTGCATTTGCTGCTTTATGCTGCTCTTGCTTGCACCAGGAGCACACTCAGGAGAGAGCACAGGGCTCTTGCCTGGAGGGGTGGGAGGATGGAAACACATTACCCCATGGCTGGAAATCACTCACATAAAGATGCAGCTTGACCTGAGCATCACATGCCAGTGATGTGCCATAAGGGCAGAGCAGGGATGGTGTGGATTTGCCGGGCGACATTGCTTTGGCTTTGGGAAGCTAAACCAGGTTTGATTTCAAAACCTTTAAAACATGCACCCTCCTGAGCACAGTCTCACCATGCAGAGGGGCCAGACCAGAACCCCATGAGCACAGCCCTCCTTTCCTTTGCACTGTTGGGGTGCTCCTCCCCAAACCACCTGTGGGTAGAACCAGCTGCAGCCCAGGACAAGGCTCCTGAGCGGGCGAAAGGCTGCCCCTGATAAACATGCATCCATATTAATTATTACCCCAAATCATGTCCAGTGGGCCTTCGCTCCCCATCACCACCTCCAGTCATGGCAGCCAGGCCACAACTGTGGGGAAAACACCAATCCAGTGGCCACCAGTAGCATGATTGAACGCCAGTTTTGCAGCATTAACTCTCAAATCCACACACGAGGCTCTAACAAAGCAAAAGGCACGGCAGGAGGGAATCCTCCCTAGCCTACTGCAGCCTCAACAACGGGCCTTCTACCACTGCAGGTGCCCAGAATGGAGCTCAGCAAAACCCTGCCAGCCACCGTGACAAAACAACCCCCCTGGGACCAGCATGAATTATGCACATCCTTAAGTATTTGCAGGATAGAGGCCCTAGTTCACTGGGTTAAAATACAAGAACAATTTAACCACCTCTGCCTCTGGAACCCCCTGTACTTCATAAAAATGCTGGAGACCCTGCTGAAGCTAAGGCATTGTTGATAGCCATAAAAAATCGGTTAATAAATCTTCTTCCACCAATGCAATAGCTACTTCACAGCCAGAACTAAACAAATTGAGCATTTCAAAGCAACCTGCTTGACACAAGCCCTGATTTGCACACAAATCCAGGCATGTCCACCACCCAGCCTGGGCAGGATCCTGAGCCTGCACTGCTTGTCCCTCCCCGTTGTCACAGCCAAGTGCCAGGAGGAGATTTACTGCACCAATATTTTCCTCCCGGGTGACAGGAAGGAGATTTAGCTCTGCAACCCACAGACCATTAGGATGAAACCAGTCTGGTGCTCAGTGGCCATGCTGGCTACTTCGGCACTTTCTGGCCAGTGTTTCCCCACCAGCCAAGTTTCAGTCACAGACAGACACTGAAAGTACATCATAATGCCACTTTTACCTCTTTTTTTTTTTTTTGGTTGCCCTCCTTTTAAAAATGGAAATGTACTTAAAAGAAAGGCAAGCACTCATCTCCCTGCTGTTCCACTATCCTAGAAGTTTAATAGGTAAAAAAGCAATTAAAGATGGGGTTCCCTTCTTAAGCTGTCTCAAGTCACTATATTTTAAATGCAGCTGATAGCTAAGGGGAGGGAAAGAATATACTTCACTAGTTTTTCCCAACTGCACGGCCATAGATGTGTTAGAATAGTTTGATAACTAGCAAGAGAAAAATACTTTACCATTCCAGTTTTTATTAAAACTTCTTACAAAAGGTCTCACCCTAAATTAATGCCTTTTTTACTGTCTTTTTTATGACATCAGGGCTGACTTGCTCTCTTTCCTCCTGCATACAGGGAAGAGAGCAGGATCTGTTTCTAGGCAGAAATACTCCATGAAAAGTTGAATCTAAATATTGATGTTTCAACAGAACTCACTATTTGCTTAACTGGATGTTATATATTTGTATCAAGAATCACACTGGGAAAGCAAGAGCACATTTTCATGCCCTTTTAGCAGCAAGGGATGACTCGAGAACAGTGATGAGCAAATCCTAGATTTTTCAAAGCCGTTTGATTTGGGGCTCAGCTGTCCTGATAACTTGTTAGGATTTGGGTTTGCGAGACAGGTGTTTGGCATTTCTAACTCCCTGTAGGAGACATCAAACCGAGCTCTAAACTCCCAGCCTTGAAAGTTCAAGTCGAGGTGGTTTTTGTTTTGCTTTTCCCCCTGAAGGTCAGTTCAGGATTGAATCCTTTTGTCAAGGTTGGCTGGAGAGCAGGAGGCTCTGTTAATCTGCAGGCACAGCGGCTCCCTCCTGGCTTCCTTCCCTTGCAGTTTGTTTTACTTCAGGATTCACCCCCTGGGATTGTAAAGGCTGCAGACAAGGGTTAGAGGTGAAACAAAGAAAAGGAGGTTGGTTGTTTATTTAGAGGGAGCCAGAATTCATAATGTTGGAGACACTGGGGCCCTCCCAAGAGATAACTGCAATTTTACAGCACCTCTCCACAACTTCTTTCCAGAAATACAATACAGTGACAGATCCAAAATATCATTTCCCCAAGTAACTCCTAGAGCCAAAACAAGGAAGAGTTTTTTCCTGCAAAGTGACCAGCCACTGGAACAAAACAAACATGCCTCCATTGATCTCCACCTGGGAAAGCAGCTGAAAAAAAGAAACAGACAACTTTGCCTCCCTCAGATACCACCTTCTTTTATTCACTCAACTTGTGCCTTATTATGGAGGTCTTTTCTTGACCATAGATCTTCTTTTGCTTGGGAAATAATCTTCTTATCTCCCTCTTTTTTAAAGGGAAGGCCAAATTCTGCTTTCATTTATTCACTGTGGAACCCCACTGACCTGCAGCTAACAGATACATCCCATACCACACAAGCAGCCTGGCAATGTACTTTCCCTGTTCATACCTTGAAATGGCCACGCTAGCAGCAAGAGAAGGTGCCAATACTCCCATTACACCTAAGGAAAAACCTTTCTCTCTCTCCCCAGGCTTTTCTGGGTATTTGCTCTTCAGGGCAGCATCCTGCAGTGAGATTGCTGGATTTACAACACAGCAAGTAGCTGTACAACACAAACTGGATGCCAGGGAGCTGATAAGAGAAGGTAAACCATCCGTCTGTCCAGCAACTGCTAATCCAGGGTGAATCTGCTGACGTCAGTGGCTTTATGCTAGACACACACTGGGGTGAAAAATGAGAGTTGCAGCTCAGCACAGGCAGCCCAGCTCCAGCACTCTGCTACCAGAAGTGGCTGCTTACTTTCAAGCTCTCTACACAGCCTGTAATCACCCAATATTGAAACCAGATTTACAAGCTCTTTAGAGGAGGAGAAGTTTGTGATTTCCAAAGCAGACGCATTTGGTATTTCAGAAAAAGGTCAAGCCCCCTATGGAGTAAGGGGGTTTTAATAGAATCAGTTCAGCAGGAGTTAAGAGGAGACATACCAAGCCAGCGGTTCTCAAAGCAGGGAAAAGCAGAGACATATGAAAACCACAACCATTACTGTTTTGAGGAAAGAATCAAGGAAAGAGAGGCAAGGGAAACACTAAATTACATCTTGGACATTTGATTTTATTTATTCCAATCCAAGAGACTGTTTCAGTCAGAAATAGAGAGGGCTGTCCTTCTTACGTTCCAGGGCTTGCAGGGGTTTCAAAGAAAGGAGTGTTTGCTATTGTCTGCAGGGGAAATCTGAGAGTGCATAGCACAATGACAAATCCTAAATCAAATGCATTTTAACAGGATAGCCATCACTTACTGTCTCACCTCTTTGGCCTCCAGCCTCTGCCCAGGCCCTTCAGCTTTTAGTATTTGCTCCCTCCTTCACTGAGTTGCATGCAGTGGGTGTCTAGGACTGCCTTGTTTTGCCCAGGTTCAGCACCTAGCAGCTGGGAGACCCATAGACCATCACTAAGGTCCCCCCCCTTGTCACGGGAACACAAACTTCCTAAAAAGTGTAAGGGAAAGCTGGTATTGCTGAGCTCGGCAGGCAATATAAGCAGCCACAACAGAAAACTAGCTATGCAGATGGCTACTGCTCTCTCTGACACTCCTTGGATTCTACAATTGGTAATTTTAGTGAAAAGATTTGGGGCTCATTCCATAACTCGCATGGCTGCTGCCAGACAGACACCAGAACTCAACACCATACTTTCCTGAATATGGGTTTCAAAATAAATTGGAAATCCAGATTTCATCCTTAGAAAACTGGCAGCCCAGAAACTTCCAGGCCGTATCAGCTGCCACACCTAAACCACACATCGCAGAGCAACCCCAGCAACCACTAACTTGGGTGCTGTCCCCAGCAACTCGGGTGGCCCTGCTCCCAGGACTGCAGGGGAAGGCAAACAATCTCTTTTCTTCTTTAAAACATCTCCACAGCAAGGGACCAATTAGAGCATCCCGGTCTTACTGGCCTTTTAATGGCAAGCATAAATAGGGCCTTATACATTCAAATCAGCAGCAAATGAGTGGTGAAGGTCACAGGATGCTTAAATGACTACACAACCCGCTCCCTCAGATTTCTGGAGACAGCACTTGAAAGTTTTAGCAATCAGATCTTCTAACTTGTCTAGTCATCATAACTATGATGAGCTACATCTGACAGACAGTATTTCAGGTTTGTCTCTTTCAGCACAAACTCCCCAGCCAGTCATTCCCAAATATAATACACTTGGCAGAGCAAAAAACTACCCTAGACTTTCAGATCAGTGCAAAGGAAGGGCAGAGCGCGTATAGAAAAGCAGCGCTTCAAAAGGTCAGCCAGAAGAGCACAGGCCAGTTTCCAACAGCAGTTACAACCACATAATTTCTTAAAACTTCAGCAGCAGAAAAAAGGTAGGAACCAGAGAGCACAGTTCCCTGCATTAAAAGCAACTCTCCAGGCACTTCGACGAGATAAAAGGAGTCAGCAGCTTGAGGAACACAGATGAAACTAATCCTTCTAAACCACATTTTTACAGTGCACCATAGGCATGTGGGACCTTGGCTTTCCCAAGGCTCTCATCACACTCAACCAGTATCAGTGTTTAACTGTAGGGGTAAGTTTGCAGTATCCATGCCTCTGTTTGCAAAGCCAAGTGACCAACTTCTCTCCAACAAGCCTACCAGACAGTTTATGCGTGCGTTCAGGAACACCAGCTTGTGACTCAAGAGAGGCTGGTTCCCCTTGCTCACATCCCAGCAAATCGTAAAGCGGCACAAGAGACCAAAGCATTGCTGCAATGATGTTGTAACCCCATTTGTGCCACTCCCTTTTTACTGATGGCAGCAGTAGAGGCTCAGCTTTACAACCAAGAGACAAAACAGTTTCTAAAGCTATTTAAAACACAGATGAATACTAGACTTTTGCCAGGTTTTATCTTCTGCAGCAGCAGTTTGAACTCTTCTTTCACCACGATGTGGAATCTGCCTTTTAAGCAAGTCTACTTCAATTACTTCAGCAAAGTCTAATAAAACAAGAAAAATAAATGCAATAAGCTCCTTGGATAATCCGGAGGTTTTGTTTGTTTTTAGCAACCAGGCACCGAATAAATGAAATTATCAACTGAAGCCAGCTAGCTGAAGGAGTAAAACAACTAAGTGCGCAAATACTGGCAGGGAAAAAAAGCCTATGCAAGAATAGCATACAGGATGAGCCAGAGATTAAATATTCTTCAGTCCCACACAAAAGTAGCAGAATGCAATATGAGTTACACTATAGAAGAACAAGGTAGATGTTTTCCACTGGGCCCACAGGGGTTATCAGTAGAAAAAAAAAAAACCACCAAACATATCTATATACACATACACACAGCAGAATAGGTGTTAATTTTGCAAGTAAAAGATGAAAAAGAAAAAAATATCTCAGAAAACAGAATTAAAATGAAGGGAGGAAAAACATTTATGAAGAATTAAGAGCCACTTTGATACACTTTGCACAGAGAATAGAAGCGCTTCTTCTTTAACAGAGAGGATGAAACAGTTATCACAACACTACAGGAGAGTTTACCGAGGTTATGAGTAAAATGCAATAGCCAAGATTTGAGGATGTGGGTTCACTGCTACTTGAAGTATAAAACAATAAAGCTGCCACCTTCGCCCTGGAATAACCACTTAATTTCCCCTCACAAGAGTAAGAAAACTCTGCTTTCAGAATCTAATTGTTATGCAGAGCATTACCATGCATACCACCTTGATTTGTTTCCCACCACCATCCCAAAAGGAACTGTTTTCCAAAACAAAAGTCAGAAGCAAGTTTCAGACAAAATATATATATTTAAAAAATCTTTACAATAAGTCAGGAAACATAGGAGCTTTGCATACAGTTTATTATAATAACTCAGTTCTCAGCTCCCTACAGTTCAGATAACCCTGGTGACAGTGTTTACAACTTCTAATTTTTGCTTTCATAACTTTAAAGCAAACAATACATTTGAGTGTATTTTACTCTGTGCAAATAAGACAACTTTTGGAATCCTTCAGAAGAAATATCCAAGATTCTGTTTGCAGAGGTCCTTTGTTTCTCAAAGATGATTTATGCTAGTTTTTGTTTTAAGATAAAGTGCTCCTGTCCAGCAGAACCCAAAGGCCTTCAAGAGTTCAGAGAGTAAGTTTAGCTCAGATCAAAAAACAAATAATTGGTCATACAAATTCCAGCTTCCCATGTCCGCTGTACATTCCCCAGTGGACTAGCGAAAGAATTTTATCATTGCTGAGGTCTGAATGTCTCATTTTATCACAGGTCATGCAGCAGTTCTCATGACCAGTCACAGGCACCATGCATTCCAAGTCCAGTTTTGCCACCTGCCCTTTTTTTGAATGATGTCCATGAAAACTATAGTGCAAACGGGAGAGCATTTGCTGTCGTTGATCTTGTAGTCTCTTATTTTCACTCCTGAGCATTCGCAAGGCCAGCATGATAAGGAGCACCAAGATTAGCCCACCAGCTATAGGAACAGCAATTACTGCTGCCCTGAACCATAACTCTTTCGAAGAGGTCAATTCCTGCACCTTGGTGATGAGATTCCTGCTGCTGTCATGTTGATATCTGCTCCCTTGTCCTGCAAAGGGAAAAAAGTTGAAGCTTATTTCAGTATCAACAACTGGTTTATATATAAGCAACTCCATTAAATGCCACAGTGATAAGTTCAAGGAGCAACAGCTACACACTCTGCAGTATCTACTGAAAATACTCTTATAAAATAAAAAGATGAGTTTAAGGCTATTTATAACATGGAATTTCTTATCCTGATAGCCAATTTAGCTAGGAATATCATTGCCATTGCTTCTTAAAAGCAAACAATAACAAGTTGTCAAGACAGATCTTTACCATTAATGCAGGCAAAAAAAAAAATAAAAGCTATTCAGCTGAAATGTTGCTCCCCAGCATCCAACCACCCGCTCCCCCCTCTGGTGTCTCTACTTACAGCAACAACTAAACCAACAGCAGACATACAAGGTTTTCACTGTCACCAGCCTAACAGCCAGAAGAGAGATTTCACTGAAGCTTCCTTGCCCTACCTGAAGTATCACCCCTGGAAGGAGACAAAACATCATGTAGTCCTCTGTAATTGCACATATCTTCATGACAGCATTCCAATGTGGACATGGCAGTGGTGCCAGAGTGGTTTTGTGCTTGTTTGGCTTGGCAGATATCAGCTGTGCTTGCAATAGAGTCCAAGCAGCCATGAGTTAGTGGGGAATGTGTATTCTGAGGATCAAGCAGTCTGGAGAAGCAGGCACTAAGCTCAGATTTGCACATATAGCCAGTTGCAACACAATGTGCAGCATCACAGTAGCATCTGATTTCACCTAAAAAATAAAAATTGTGCAATAAAGGTCAGAATTTAGCTCATTAACGACACCTCACCAGGCACTCTTACTAGCCACAAGCATCACAAAATTCAAACTCAGTGCCAGTTTTGGGGTACTCCTCTAGACTGTAAATCCATGAGAGCAGGGTTTTCCTTCTCATCGCTGTACAGTGCTTACCTGCTGTAACCTTAACCCCTGCAAATGCCTTAGGGCACTTGTTTTAATTACTAGTACCATAGTCCTTTGAATTAAAGCAAGACCATTTCACTAAAAGAGGGACTGGGGGAGGAAGGTCATAGTGGCTTTTTTTCCCCCCAAGATAAATAACTAACAAGACCATTTTATAGCTACTTCCACTCGCTGTCAGCAGTTGCATTAAACTGCATTTAAAGTGAAACCCCAATTTTAAAAGCAGTACACACCTTCAGCCCTATAGGAAGTCACATCTATGTTTTAAACCATTACTACAGGAACAGCAGTGTATTTTTATAAAGGTAATGCATTTTCAACTGGGCGTAAGTACACAACAAAAATACTGGGTTTAAATATTTGTGTGGCAAATGAAAAAAAAGAAAAAAAAAGTCGGAAATGCTGAATTGTTTATTACCTCTCAGTACTGTGCCAAAATTTAAAAGGTTTAACTAACACCTTATAAAGCTATTAGCTAGAACCATTACCATCCAAGTCTCCCAGTCATGAAGGTTTTTACTGCGTGAAACTAGGCAAGTATTTGTAATTTCTCCAGAAAAAATAAATTCTTTAAGTAGCCATTCATGCAAAAAGGCCTTTTTTATCAGTATTCTAAAACAGAAACAGTGCAGGTTCATAATTAACATGTTCACCACAGTCAATGTCTTTCAAGCCAAATGTAAATTTACTAAATGGGGAGAAATTACAAGGCTCAAAGCTCCCCCTCACTCCTCCCCAGTCTTGCATGCCATCCAACATGCAGTCAAAAGGGGAAACACTTAAGACTGAAAATCCTCTACCAGCTCTACAAAAAAATCTCTCAGGAAACCTCAAAAATTCCTGAAGGAAGCGATAAAAAAAGTTCCCTTCATAAAACTCTTCATTTTGTGCTCTCTAAACTGCTCTGGTACGAATTGTACATGTCCTGCACTGTAGGGAAAACTTACTCTTTCTAGGCAAGTTGCAACTCAAACATAATTCAATGTGCCATTGATCCAAGGTTTAGGAGAAGGCCAGATTTTAGAGCCATCCTTAGAAGAGTGGATTTAAAACTACTTCCAAGGTGCTTGCTTGGTGTACTTGTAATCACAGCAGCACCAAGGCTTTCGGAGTCAACTGAATTGTTGGATGTCTTACTTTACAGTCTGCACTTAAAAATCAGTCTACAGGCTTCCCTGCTGCCACCCCTTCTCAGGATGCTTTCTAGCACCCCATACCTAAAAAGTATTCCAAAAGACGTTTAAAATCATCCCAATCAGGTTAGCTTCCCCTCTCCAGCCTACTTCAACACTTTCCCAAAATGCTACTGCAGGCTCCAGGCCTTGAAGTTCCCACTGCTCTTTAATAATTCTGCTTAATAGAAGCCAAATGATGGAGTGTCTCAGTGTCTCCAGTTCAATTCCCTTGGGCTTTTAGACCAAGTAACCTAATTTTTTGTGCATTCACACACGCTGTCATCCAGCATGCTATGGAAAAAAAAGACTCAACCATTTTCTAAGCATTCTATGTGAGGTCTTCCCCTAACCTCTCTGGAAAAAAAAAACAAAAACAAAAACAAAACACCAAAAACCAAACAAAACCAAACAACCAAACAAAAAACAAAAACAAAAGCTCCAACTTTTCATCATTTTGTAATTTTAAGAGTTAAAAAAAAGATGCAAACAAGGAACAGCACCAGGGCTGACAGTCCTTTCATTGAGTCTCAGTACAGCACGAGAAGAAAATGAAACAACACACATACTTCCATTTTAAGTGTTTATATAATCACGCTTAAAATTCTACATTTTATTGACTTAAGACAATCTTATAAACAACATCTGACAGGCTAGTCATCAGGTTAATTCAACTGCTTTTTAATTAAAGCCACGTTCTCGGTGAAACAGAATGGACTTTGTATTACTGTATTAAAACTGTATTGCTGTCAATTCATAAAGTTTCTTCCTGTGCTATGCAAAAAGCCAGAAAGGGTATTTAGTATTTTGAAACAGTGAACAATGCCCTTCTGTTCCCTCCTCTTTCTTGTTACTGTATGTAGCTATTAAAGAAAAATGTCTGCTTTTAGTCAAGATGGCTACAGGAGAGACTGCAGGCTTCTCTTAAAGCTTTTGAAGTCAGCAGCAGCCAGAAGTCTGTGATCCCCTAATTATATCATTATCAGGCACATAGTTTCAGTATCTGCGACTTCACATCACTCAGTCACTCCCTGTTCTGCCCGCTTTGATGGGGCCAGCCGGCTCCCCCCTGCACGCTGCAAGGGCTGTTATTTAGGGTTAATTACACCCTGCCTTCCAAAATAAATAAATACCGTCGCACATCATCACCGCGCTAACCTATCCCTTAACCTCCTCCCCGCAGCAAGGCGATTACAAGCAGCCAGAGGGTCGCCTCTTCCCAGAGGCGCTCCCCGGGCGGCCAGACCCCGGCTCCGGCTCCAGCCCCGCGGCTGGCGGTGACAGGGCAGGGCTCGCCCGCGGCCGGGCGCCGCTCCCGCTTCGACAACCACGGGCCCCCGCTCTCCGACTGACCGGCACCGGCGGCCAGGTTGGACGGGACGGGACAGGAGGGCGCAGACCTAGCGGCTCCCCGCCACCGCCCGTCAACAACGGCTTAGCAAGGGGCTCCCGACACAGCGCAGGCCCCGCCGCGACCAGCGCCCTCCCCTCGCCGTGGGGTGGCCGCGGCATCGGCCCCTCCGCACTGACACCCTCGCCGTCTGATAGACTCCCCCGGCCCGGTCGCCGCTCCTCGCCCCGCTCCCCTTCTGGCACCAGGCCTCCTCAGACGTCCCGTTTCCCCCGGAGCGCCTCCCCGCAGGCGCCGGGTTCCCGCAACCCCCGGGTCCTCTCCGGCTCCTCCGGGGCCAGACACCTCATCGCGGCCTCACCTCTGGTGAGCAGGACGGCCATGGCGCACAGCTCCAGTTGCAGCCAGATGAAGATGTAGCTGGAATGGCGATCCATTTACCCGACCGCCCGCCTCGCGGAGCGGCGCCGCTCGCCACAGCCCGCAGCGCAGGCACGGCCGAGCCGCCGCCGCCCGCCCCTACCCCGCCGGAGCACGGAGGAGGAGCCGCTCGCCCGCGGGCAGAGCCGTTGCGCGGCCACCGCTGCGGTATGCAGGGGCGACGGCCGCGGCTCCCTGCCTTCCCTTCCTTTCTCTGTCGCGGCGGAGCCCCCGTCCCCAGGAGCGGCAGCAGCAGCGATGGCGCACGCTCCCCGGCCGGGCGGGCTCTGCCTCACTGACACGGCGGCGCCGCTTCCCGCCCCGTAAATACCGCCGGCGTCGGGCGCGGGCCGGGCCGCTTCGCCCCGCCCCCTGCCCCGCCCCGCCCCATTGGCTGTGCCGCGGGCAGGGCCGCCACGCCTCCCCCCCCCTCCCCACCGGCGGCGGGCGCGGCCTCGACGTGCGCTCCCGCCCGCGGCGCCCCCGGGCGGCGGCGGCGGCGGCTCCGGCTCCGGGCGGGCCGGCTGGGCGGGCCATTAACCCCGCTTAATTCAATGACGGGCACTAAGTGCAGGTCCCCGGGCTCCCCGGGGCTCTGGCGAGATAGAGATCGCTGACGGCAAGGAGCGCCCTAGCCCGCTGCGTTAGTTTCGGGGTTCTCCCAAGCGAGCTCCGCCGGGATCACTCGGAATAACCCCCTTCCGGAGGCAGCAAGGTTGAGCTTCACAAGCAAATGTAGTGGCTCTGGCTGCAGGTTTGGCGGAGACGTGTTTAATCAATAAACAGCGCTGACAACCCCGTGCTCGCTGGGAACGGCGAAAGGGAACGAGGCTGAACCTGTCCCGGCTGTGCCCGACGGCCCGCGCTGCCACCGGGGCTTCGGCGGGTCCCCGCTGCCAGTCCGGCCCCGCCGCCTCTCTCCAGACATTGCGGCCAGGCCGGGATGCACAAGTGTTGCGACACCGGGGGTGCCGCAAGTTTCGCTGCAGCCGGGTTTAAGTTTTGAACTGCCCCGTCGGTTTTTGAACCGCCGCCTGGGCTGCCGCGGAGCTGACAGCGGCTCGGCTGACGGCGGGCGGCGGCGGCGGTCTCTGTCCCGGGTACCGGGGCGCACCATGCGGCGCAGGGGTTTCCGCGGCTCCCGTTCATCCGCGGGGTTTTCCACGCTGGTGTCACGTCCACGCAACAAGGGCAGGCCCGTGGGTCGGTGTCACCCCCGGTAACTATTCTCCTGCCAACATTTGCTACGGAAGAACAGTCGTTGAGGAGGGAAGCAGGAGGCGATGCCCCACCACCCGGCATCCTGTGGGTCGTGTTTACCTTGGACAGTTTTCCTTTACGTCTGAGTCCTGAAAAGAGTGTGCCCCATAGTTAAAATTTCTTTGCTAACCTAGTTTTCTCTTTTCTGTTCCCATTACAGTTTACAAGCCTTGATTTCTACTCACACACTGACTGTTTCCCATTTATGGGCAAAATGCTTTAAATATTTGGGTCCACAGCTAGTATTAAAGCTGTTGGATGATGTGTAGATAGTAAGGTAATAGCAAAAATTACGTTAGAATTTTAATTTGAGATGTTTTGTGAGTCTTTAAAGACATTTTCTATTCAGGACATAATACCTTGTGACAGAGACATTCCTCCCCTGAAAGAGAAAGGAGGAAATATGAAATCTGAGATTGAGATAACTCCGGTTTACTTTGGCAGAGAGGAGCAGACTGGATCTCCAGCTAATTAGTGCTGATGCCATCACACCTTATAATGGTTTTACTGTGAGTCTTGCGATTTGCATATGTATAAGATAGATACACGTGTGCTGCACCGCAGTCTTTACACTTATGTTATACATATTTGCACTCCACCACAAAGTAATTTTCTAATTCTTGTTTCTGTTTAGAAGTTACAAAAGCAGCGAGATCAGCCAAGCCCTATCTCCCACTCTGGCACCGGCGATCAGACACTCATTTGCAAACACATGAAAATATCATTCATTACAAGTTAGAATCATTACAGCGACGTGTGCGATTCTGGTTCCTCTGTTCTTACCACTGGTGACAAGCACATTTTGCAGATCTCATTTGTTACATGAGATACCGACAGACTGGAAATGGCTTTTATTCGTGGAGCCACATTACTGCACTAAGTAACATGAGAGACTCCCTGAGTATTATAAACATCCTGGCTGAGGGAGCATGGACAGGCAATGTGCTCCAGATCAGTTTTGAGCAGTAAATTTCATCGACAGTTGTCAAGTTTGAATTATGTGGTACAGTTTACTGTAAAAAATTGCTAATTCTGCATGCTACAGGCATTCTTGAAGTACCACAAGTGATGAAGGGGCAGCAGGGATCACCTTCAGCCTTAGTTTCCCTCAAAGTAACTACTTTAAAGAACCTTTTGGGGAACCTGTGCATGAAGCTAGGTTCAGGAGTTTCTGACTGACTGATTGACAGTGTCTCCTCACTCACTGGTACTCTGCTCAGTGAGCTGCCTGCACAAGGATCGTGTTGGGTCTTCGGAGAGGACATAACATAAACAAAGTAATTCAGCTTCTGCAGTGCTGATTTGCTTTTGTTTCAGAGGCAGGAGCAAGCAGGGCCAGACTGGCCTGTAAAAAAGGGACAGGAGACAGATCCAGCACAAAGCAGTAATAACAACATGTTCTGCAACCAGAAGGAATGTGGGATAATGACTACAAGGAACCATCAAGGAAAGCGTCAGGAGCCTGAGGGCACATGATGTGTCTCCAGCAGCCATGGGAG
The DNA here is from genome assembly GCF_963264785.1 of Psittacula echo. Taxonomy (NCBI): domain Eukaryota; kingdom Metazoa; phylum Chordata; class Aves; order Psittaciformes; family Psittacidae; genus Psittacula; species Psittacula echo. Next base: position 43,722,849 of record NC_137737.1, on the reverse strand, counting down.
AGCAGCCTGGAGACTCCACTCAAGGGACTAGGCAGCCCCACAGAGCACAGGGCTGCTCCCTCACACCAGATATGGCAAAGCCCTTTGAAACTAACACCAATGAAGGACTTCTTAGTTGCAAAATTAGCCTCCAGGCACCTCAGGGAAAGGAACTGCATTGGGAAGCATCTCACAGAAGCACATTCCCCTCTGCATCAGCTCTGAACTGTCATGAAATTTTGATGCAAAACTTTTGTCTCTAAGAAGATGAAGTTAAATATCTTTTCCAACCTAAACAATTATATGACTCTATGAAATTGCCAACCAAAAGAAAAGATCAATCCAAAGAGGCTTTGCAGGCCACTCAAATGCCTGTTTGGCTCTCTTACTTCATATCAGAAGCCGATAGTTGAAGTGCCAAGTTTCTGTCAAAAGGACTTAGGAACTGATGAGTCAATCTTAAAGACCAATTCAAATGAGCATCCAAGGTCCTGAACTCCTCCAGACCAGGACTTCTCCTACAAGGCAAGCAGCTGCTCAGCACAGAGCCTGCTTTCTCTTACAATCACATTCATGCTCCTATTTTCCACAAGGAGCATGTGAGCAGTGCAGCCATGCAAGAGCCTCCTTCCCAGTGTCAGCTGGTGAAATACACCCCATGAAATCCCAAACCACATCCACCACCTCCTCCAGAAGTTTCTTGTGCTTGAAAGCCCCAGCACAGGCATGAGAAGATGACTGCCACAAGAGTTTTAAGTCTTTCCTCGATCCAGGAGGAAATTAAGACAAGCCAAGACAGAGGTCAGCCTGGCAGCACTTTCTGAGTATGTAACTTTGAACAAGAGAAAAGCTCCTTTCTGGGAACCCAGCTTAAAAAAATTCAGCCGTCTCCTTTTGTATTGCTTCTTTCATATGTTCCCTTCCTCTTTTTTTACATTAACTGGCATTAATGTCTCTCCACACTGCTCCTGCCTAATGTATATGTGCCACCAGCAGCAGCATGCCTGCAAAACTAAGTTAAAACTTGATTTAAGCAACTAGCCCTAGAAAAGCGGTTTGCTGTGAGAAGTAATTCCTCCATCTGGCAGGTTTGAACATTATCATGAATTCTTCACCCTGCTGTAAACTTGCCTGGCATGCTGGCAGCTCACCATCACTTCCCTCAAACATTTGGATGCAACCCTTCTGTCTACCTCTGCCAAACAACAACCGTGTTAATGCAGTGTTCTCTGCTTGTTTGAACCTTAGATTTGGAAATTCATTCTACATTCACATCTCTAGACAAGCCATCGCAGCAGCCCTGTCCTGGGGAAACCCACATTCCTCAGGGAGCTGAGGATTTACATGCTGCTGTGCACACTGGCATTTGCCAGCACAGCCAGTATGAAAGATGTTGATTTCACTAGCAAGGAAGGGTTGGTACTGCTGCACTGCAGTCATTTCAAATTGGTGTCGAAAGCAATGTTCATGCACCATATCCACTCTTTTTTGCACCTTGTAATTATGATTCAGCTGGGAAATTCTCATTTGGAAATTATATGAAGTTAAAAGGATTGGGATTGTTTTAAAGCATCTTTGGAGCACTATTAATCAGAGTAGGGTTTGGGCTTTTTTCTTTACTGCTCGACACTACCCAACAAACAACTTTCTCTTTCCAGTTATGGTGCTAGCATTTTGGGTATGGTACACATAAGTTAATTCTACTGAATTACCTTTATTTATGTTGATTATTGCCTTTAAAAATAATTAAGGCTTAAGCTAGCATAGCTATGCTGAACATAAAGCCCAGAGGGCAGGGAACGTAATATGTCTCCATGCAATTTCTTTGGCTCCCCACTTCTGTGGCTGGCCATGGGTTTACTGAACCAAGTAGCCATTTCATGAGCTAAGAGTATGCAGAGCCCAAAGCCTGGCTCCTTCCCCAGCTGCTCCCCTATGACAGACAAGCTGCCAAGCAGGTTCCCGCAGGTGGGTAAATCCCAGGGAACTTTATCCCGGTAACTGGGGCAGTTCAAAGAGGTGATGGAGGCCTGCACGCTATACGCCTGCTCACTTTCAGCAGCAATTAGCATGTCCCCAGTGAAACTCGGTTACCTGCAAACTGGAGGAGGAGAGTTCCAGAGATGATCAGTGATACCTGTTCACACAAAATAAATAGGAAACAAGGGTAGTGTCTGCTTCAGAGGATCCACCTCTCCATGCGCATGTGATACATCATCCCAGTGACACTAATCTGCATTCCCCACAGATAGAGGACATGATAAAGAGAAACTTCTCAAGGGGCCCAGAAAGTGATGCATTTCCTGCCATGCTCATCACTTTACTTTTTTTCATTTAAAACTAAACCTCCCTCCCCCAAAGGAGCTGCACTCCTGCTCCTCCCAATCAATAGAACGATTTGCATTTATCCTCCTGGAGGCATCGCTCCTAGGACCGGGGCCAGAGCGATCCAATCGATAGGGGGAAGCTGGAGCAGGCTGGAAAAGAAGAGCAGAGAGATTCCCCCAGGGAAAAATGCAAAACACTGGAGAGAGGCAACAATTATTGTAATTGAAGGTAATGAGGCCGAGGCGCCAGCTCCAGCCCTGCTTAACATCATTCAATACAGAGTGAGACGCGGATGCAGGAGGGAGCCCGGCCCTGGCCCGCCCGCTGCAGCACGGATGCTGCCGGGGCAGGTCTGTCCGTTGTGCCGACAGCTCAGCAGAGCTGCAGGGGATACACCGGGGAAAGTCACTAGAGATGTGACTGCTCTTGGCGTCACAGTCCTCGTTTTCCTTTCGAAAGAGGACTCCGTGTCTGGTAGCATCTTCGGTGTATTTATCCTCATTCTGCACTAAAAGCACACACTGAGCACCAAACCCCTCAGCCAAGGACAAATGTCCTGTTCCGTGGCGAGGCAACAAATTCAGCTCCAGCCCTCCCCTGTGCACCCTGCTTTCTGCCCCCCAGCACCGCTTCTCCACGGGTCCCCGATGTGCAAGGTGGGGAGCAGGCTTCCTTGGATCGGGGAGAGGGATGCTGGAGAGAAGCTTCGGCTGCCCTGCGGCTATCCCTGCTGACCGTGCCTGCGAGCGAGGTGGGTGTTTATGCATCTCTAACGCTGTATCTGGCCTGCACCTTTGCTGATGCTGGAGCAGATCTCACGCCAGCGTTTGGCAGGGTCTTTAAAGGAGACACAACCGCGCTTTCGTTCTTGATTCCTCAAGTCCCGCAGCTGCTCCAGTAGGCGTGGGGTGAGTTGAGTGTGTTCAGTACCGTGAGGGGATTGTCGGACCCTCCTTTAGCTCGGTGCAGCCGGGCCGAAGCGGGTCGGGGAACCGGTAATACTGCAGCAGCCCAGCTCCTGGCGGCAGCTCCCTTCCGCGCACCCCCGGCCGGCGGCTCCGGCCTCACCGCGGGCACGGCTTGCCCTCTACTGGCGAAGCCACCCCTAGCAGGGAGGTGCCGGAGCCCCCTCCGACAGCCAGCCCGGTGACTTATCCCATGCTAATGCAGGGCTACAAGGCGCTAGGTAAAGGTACAGCTGCTTTTTTGAACTGGAGGATGCGGCTGCCTGCAGGCGTAGCGGTATCTCCACGGCCAGAATAGCTAGAACGGTGCGGGACCTGGCAGGACACCAGGGCTCACGTCAGCTGCGAGCCCTGGCCACACAGGAGTACCGTCCAGGATTCAGCCATCACCTTGTGAAACATCCACATAAAGGTGTTACATGCCAGAATTCATAAGCTGGACCTAAAAAGCCAAGCACCACCTATCAGATCTGAGTTATCAGGTGTCTAGAGATAAGGTATGGCAAATATTAGGAATTCACATTAGATCCCAAGCATGAGAAACTGTTAGTTATATTCTAACACAGCACAGCATGCACACTGGACAGAAGAGCTAGCACCAAAGCCTCCCAGAAATCGAGCATCACTGTAACAAGACAGAACACACAGTTCAAGTTACATTTAATACAGAAAGCTATAGTTTGGGTATAGCACATTGAATGCTGGCCAGTCAAACGAGAGCCTCTTTTGAATAAAAGACCCTATTGCCTTTCTGAGGAAGAGTCTCAGGCTCTTATTTGCATATGCAAGACTGACTGTTCACAAGACCTGATCACAGATGTCAGTTCCTTGGAGGACTTACACCCAGCAGCCAAAACCCAGGACACTCTGCAGGGGATGCTCTGACACGGCTGGACACTGCCTGAGGCTGGTTCTCTGCTTTTGTAAAGAACTATTGTCAGCAGCCCCTCCATAATGGCAGCTCTAAAAGCTTTTGAAGCAGATAGAGAAACTCTCCAGTGATATATTACTCAGTATTAGTCAATACTTACTGCTCAACCTCTATTTTCTGAGGCACATATTTCAGAGCCAAATGCCAGAGACAAGGCAGTCAATGCAAGTCGGGAAAGCCTATACACATTATAGTAGACCAGAGTCTCAGCTACTTAAGTAGGCAGCACTCTGCCAGTTAACACTAAGCTCCGGTTCTGATAGGTATTTGCAAATGCAGTAGAAAAGACCAAAGGCAGAGATACAACTCACAGCAAGGACCAGCAGCTTCAAGAAGATGTATATGTATCTTAATAAGACCTTAATAATTCAGCCCCTGAAAGCTGCTGTTTGAAATAGAAGTCAGCAGGAAATCTAAGCACAGACGTGCAACAAGAATAAAACCTTAATTCTCACTTTACCATGAAAAGCAGAAGGGGCAAGAGTATTTGTGAGACAGGGGATGTGAGGAGCTGTGAACTAATAAAGGCTGTGGACTGCTTAAATTCTAGCAGAATCTGGTGGTGTGGTTAGGCTGGCCAGGGAGGCCACAGAGGGAGAATGTGGAGGTTCCCTGCTCTGGTTCTAGGACAGGATCAATAACTGTATCAGAGGGAGACAGCTTGTAATTCTGGTAACTGGGAGTCAGAAAAAGTGTTAAAAGAGCAAATAACAGGGCAAAAGGAGCTGCAGTGAGTTTTGGTAAATATGCAACAGGCTGGAGGCATTGAATGCCCTGCATGCTGAGCAGGACAGCATCTGAAGGCCCAAACACGCCATCTCTGGGTGGGAGGGTGAAGGGGGTCACATTCTCAGCTTTCTGCCAGCCCTCCCTGAAGAACTCCCACCCTACAGAATGGATCACTCATCCCTGACTTCCTCAACCTGGCACTGAAGCACCCAAGGAACAACAGGTCTGAGCACTGCCCTGCCACCCTGCGACGGAGAGGATAATCTTAGGCAGAGGTGAGATATACACAGCTCTTGCCAGTAATATCTCAAGATGGCACAGGGGTTTGTTTATCTGTAGGAGCACTGTGAGATAAGAGGCAGATCAGGCAGAGGAAAGGATGGGTGGAGAGAAACAGAGTGTTGGCAGAAAGTGATACCAAGTGGAACAGAAACTCAAATTCCTCAGTCCAGGGCTGAGGGGCAGTGAGGAGCAGAGGAGATGAGCTGAGAGAGCTGATAATCTTGGAAGGGGAAAGAAGTGTGGCGCCTGTGTTTTCATGACCACTGAAGGGAAGAGTGCAAGACATTACTGCCTTGGACTTCAAGAGAGCAGACTTTGGCCTCTTCAGGAACCTGCTTAGTAAGGTTCCATGGGATACAGCCCTAGAGGGCAGGGGGGCTAAGACTGTTGGTTGATATTCAAGGATCACCTACTACGAGCTCAGGAGTGTTGCATCCCAACTAGAAGGAAGTGCAGCAGGAGGGCCAGGAGACCTCCTTGGATGGATAAGGAGCTGCTGGGGAAACTTCGAGGGAAAAAAGAGGCTTATAGAAGGTGGAAGCAGGGACAGGCGGCCTGGGAAGAATACAGGGATGTTGTCCGGGAAGCTAGGGACCAGGTGAGGAAAGCTAAGGCAAGTTAGAATTAAACTTGGTTAGGGATGTGAAAGATAAGAGGAAGCGATTCTACAGTTACATTGCAAATAGAAGACAGACTAGGGACAATGTGGGCCCTCTCCAGAAGGTATCAGAACTGGCTACCCTGGATGTGGAGAAGGCTGAGGTTCTTAATGACTTCTTTGCCTTGGTCTTCACTGGCAAAGGCTCTGACTGCACCACCCAAGTCTTGGAAGGCAGACGCAGGGACTGTGAGAATGAAGACCCTGGGCCCACTGTAGGAGAGGATCTGGTTCGAGACCATCTTAAAAACCTGAATGTGCACAAGTCCATGGGACCTGACGGAATCCATCCGCGGGTCCTGAAGGAGCTGGCAAATGAAGTTGCTAAGCCACTGGCCATCATATTTGAAAAATCATGGCAGTCAGGTGAAGTTCCCGACAACTGAAAAAAGGGAAATATAACCCCCATTTTCAAGAAGGGGAAAATGGATGACCTGGGGAATTACAGACCAGTCAGTCTCACCTCTGTGCCATCCAGAGGGACCTTGACAGGCTTGTGAGGTGGGCTGATGCCAACCTGATGAAGTTTAACCATGCCAAGTGCAAGGTCCTATACCTGGGTTGGAGCAACCCCAGGCACAGCTACAGGTTGGGCAGAGAAAAGATCCTGAGCAGCCCTGCAGAGAAGGACTTGGGGGTGTTGGTCGATGAGAAAATGAACATGAGCCAGCTTCAGTGTGCGCTCGCAGCCCAGAAAGCCAACTGTATCCTGGGCTGCATCAAGAGGAGCGTGACCAGCAGGTTGAAGGAGGTGATCCTGCCCCTCTACTCTGCTCTTGTGAGACCTCACTTGGAGTATTGTGTGCAGTTCTGGTGTCCTCAACATAAAAAGGACATGGAACTGTTGGAACAAGTCCAGAGGAGGGGCACGAGGATGATCAGGGGGCTGGAGCACCTCCCGTATGAAGACAGGCTGAGAAAGTTGGGGCTGTTCAGCCTGGAGAAGAGAAGGCTGCGTGGAGACCTCATAGCAGCCTTCCAGTATCTGAAGGGGGCCTACAAGGATGCTGGGGAGGGACTATTCATCAGGGACTGTAGTGACAGGACAAGGGGTAACGGGTTCAAACTTAAACAGGGGAAGTTTAGATTGGATATAAGGAAGAAATTCTTTACTGTGAGGGTGCTGAGGCACTGGAATGGGTTGCCCAGGGAAGTTGTGAGTGCTCCATCCCTGGCAGTGTTCAATGCCAGGTTGGATGAGGCCTTGGGTGACATGGTTTAGTGTGAGGTGTCCCTGCCCATGGCAGGGGGGTTGGAACTAGATGATCTTAAGGTCCTTTCCAACCCTAACTACCCTATGATTCTATGATTAGAGTTACACAGGACTGAAAACAAAATTAAGAAGCCTCAGAGTAAGAAAGCAGTCATGACTATTCTCTGAACATCCTTTATAATACGGAGTATTATTTAGCAGAGCAGGACATTAAAGTGAGGTCCTCCCACAGTAAAGTCTTGCAAGGCAGTACTGAAACATGAGAGTTAAACATGCTGGAGGTGGGGAGCAGAATAGTGCTGCCCAGAGTCCCCAGCAATGTTGTCAGGAAGCCACCCCAACCCTTGCCTGCAGCCTCCAGCTTCACCTCTCAGTGCTGCGGAACATGACTGGTGCTTGTCTTCTCCCAGCTGCCATCACCTTCCTCTGTCCACAGTGCTGCTTTTCCGCTTTTCTGTGTTCTCTGCTGTCACACATTTAGGGAGGAAAGTTTCCCTTCACTTACTATTCCTCCTTTTTGTTTATGGACACAAAGAAGTTATAAAAAGGAACAGTTCTGTTGCAGTCTGAGAGCCAAAGTGAGCTGCACTGTGAGGATGAAGCTCCAATGTACCAAAAGCAACAAAGAGGCTGAATTATGGCCTTCAACAAATATACCAGTCTGCCATAGACTGTGAACATGCTGGCCAGCTTATCTTCTTTGCTTTTGCTATTGATGGCAGCACCTTGCTGCCTGTGCCTGCAGCAGCCCTATCTGCCACACGCTCCTGTCCTGGCAGGCAGGACCATGTGCTCCAAGTGGCACACCTCCAACTGCCTCCTGTTTCAGTCAATCCAATCACAACCTGGTTCTCACTTTTATCTTCACTATCAGAGTTCTAATGAAACAAAACTATATCAACTTCTTTAAAGACATATTCAGCCTGATATTAAGTCTGCCTCTTTAGCTCCACTTGGAGAGCCTGGAAGGAAGACTGGCAATGCACAGAAGAATGTCCTTCCCCCCTCAAGTGCAGATTTTAAACTCATCTTGTCCTAACCATGGGAGTAACAGAAGGGTGGGCATTAGAAACCCAATTAACAGAAACTGCTGCTGAACACTTAGCAACTGGCTATTAGCGTGACAAAAATCAGACACAACAATCTGCACTAATTAGTATCCCTGTTGTTATAATTTCTTGCATTGCTAAATAAATACAGGTTATATTCATCTGAACTGCTCCCAAAAATAAAGCTGGAGTCAAGCTCTGTGCCACAGTAAGGAGGACTATGTAAGCTGCTGTTTTCCCTGCTGTGCCATGTCCAGCCAGCACCATTTCATTTGATGCCCTCTCTTTGCCCTTCCTGAAGCCCTCAGATTAAAACAACATTGGCTAAATCATTACACAAATGTCAACTGAAACAGTTCTATTTCTAGTAGAAGCAGGTGCCATTTAATTCAGCCCCAGGAGCCTGGTGCAGGATTTCTCTGCCCATCTGCCCAGCAGCTCTGTCTGTCCCCCTCACTGCGGCAGAGATGGCACTCAGACACCCAAAGTTGCCTTGTATTCAGTAGACAACATTTCTGTACCGTTAAAGCAAAAGGGGAGCTCAGTAGGTGGGTGAAAGAGAGACAGAAATAGGGCAGAAGGAGAAGGGAAGGTCACTTACAAAGATCAGAACAATGCCAGCACTGGCCCAGGTGAGGCTTCCTCTGGAGCATTGCATGCCTCCTTCTCCTCCTGACACTCCTGGGGAGTCAGCAGACCACTTCAGCATCAAAGGATCTCAAGATCATCCCTACTGACATGCTTTTCAGTTCTCTCCCCAAAAACCTGAACTCACCTTTGCCTCTCCCGCTCGCGCTATTTTCCCCTGTATTTACAAATAAAACTAGAAAGTAGCAACAGCAAGATGTACTAAGCTGTTGAACAAGGCAAAGTGGAGTAAAAAGAGGCCAAAATGGAGAGAAGCCCACAAAGCTGGCAGGGAGAAAGGATGAGAAATGAGCAACTGGACTGAAAAGCAGTAAGTGGATCCGAGCATGAACCCCGCAGTGAGAAAAGCTGTCCCCAGCATCATGTTGAAGGAGCAAGGTGTGACATGCTAGGAAAAAAGGATGCAGTAATGAAGGCTGCGGGCACGCTGATGGACAGGCACTGGCACTGCCAAACACCCACATGTGAAAAACTGTCCTCACTGTCCTCTCTACTGGTTTGTTACTTGACAAGCCAAGGAGCCCAGCTGAAGAGGTGCTGGGAAGAACTGGAGTGCAGAGGGAGCACAGAGGCTGAGGTGCACCCTAAGTCTGAGGAGTCGATGGTTGGCAGGAGAGCAGGAGCCTTTGGAGACACCCCCTGTACAAGACAGTGCTGTCACAGGATCGTTCCCTCTGCTGAAAGGGCCCCTCTCCATCCTTCTTGGCATTTATGCAACAGTGCTCATACTTTCATTCCTAAAACCTGGTACCTTGCTCCAGAAACACATCACTATTTCCAACATGGCCAGCTCATGGTTTTTCACTGTGCACAGAAAACAAATCTCCCCATGGCCTACTCCATCCCTGACCATCCTGCAGGAACACTTGGATGAGGAATATCTCACCGTGGCTGACTGAGATTTTTCCTTTCTAATTTCAATGATGTAATTAGGAAAGCACAAATGACGTGGCTTTCTTAGCTCCTTCCCTCTTTGCTGGCACATTTGGAGCAGTCCTGCACACTACATTTGTGTCAGAGATTTACTTCATTTGTGTTGAAAGGAGTTGTCAGAAATCTGGACATGGAAATTGTGCCAAGGTCCTACCTTAATCCTTAAAGCTACACAGCTGCCTCAGACTCCCTCAGCACAGAGAGCTTAAAAACGTGGTGGTATGCAATGACGGCCCACCACCAACCAGCGAGGATTGGCAGATAATATGTCAGGGGATACTTTCAGCTTATAAAGCGTATTTCTTCCAGAAGACCCCCAATGCCCAGTACAAAAAACAGCCAAAATTATTAATTCTCATGCTATTTGATTAAAAGACCTGTGCCTTCTCAGCTATGATGTTGGTGACAATCCTGAATAGAAATGCACACACCAACTCTGAAGGAAGTGAAGTAAATGGCAGATAATTCACTACAAATTGTGAAACATGTAATTCTGTCACCAGCCCCTGTGGCTCTTATCACAATATTAAACTTCACTGGACCACTACCAAGAGCAATTCAATGGCTGATTTAGGAAGTACAATAACTCCTTCACCAGCTTCTCATTTCTTCCAACCTTAACAATGAAGACTAGGATTCTTCAGGGAAATTCAATGGTGCTAAGCTCCCGTTTGCCACAGAAATTCCCTTTTGTATTACAAAAAGTGATGGTTACAAACCAGCTCTGAACGAGGCAGACGTGGGAAGCAGAGCAAGTTGTTGGTAAGACCTGTGCGGCACCTACTACAGCCAGAATGAGCCGGTGAATTTGCATGCCCAGCTGTAACACTCATGGAAGCATCCCCATTGGAAAAATCACACTTACTTCAACAGATTGTTTTTCCTCAGCAGAAGGCAGTATTGTGGGCAGTGTTATATTGCAGGAGCTCAGTAGATCTCTTGAACAGTGCCCTTAACACAAAAGTGTTAGGAAATACCAGACATATCTCTGTGCAAATCATCAGAGAGTATCCTGTTTGACCCCTTAAGAATAGAGGAAAGGAATAGAAATGAAACATATTTCCCAATACAGCTTCAGAAAGCATTCAATTATACAAAGTGCTGCCCTATCCCACACTGGAATCCTGCTCCAGTACATAAAATAACGTGCAAGACTTGTTCAGCATCCAAAACTGAAGCCATCATGTTCTACAGATGTTGGAAGTTCATTTATAAGCATCCAGAAATGATGGAAATGAAGGAAGAAGCTGCAGCCAGCAATAAAGTATCCCGGCACACATTCTATCTTCAGAACCAAGGAAAAAAAAATGAAAATTATTAAAACAACCCCAAACACAGAGAAATAGGGCCAGGAAGGACCTTAAAAGGTCATCAAGGCCATTCTCCTTGTCCTGCTCTGGATCATGTCTCCCTACAGCAGATACTTGTCCCGCATATTCTTCACTGGCACACAATGCAGGGACCCCACAGCTTTCTAGGGCAGCTTTTCCCAGCAATTTACACACTGTATCTTATTATAAACAGTAACCCAAGTCTCCTTTAGTGCAGCCTAAACCACTTATTCCTTGTACTACCTGCCAAGAACAGAGAATACATTTTTCTTACAACAGCTTTCTATACATTCGAAGATTTGCTTATGCCAAGTTCCTTTCTTTCCCACCCTTAGGCATCCCCAGGTTAAGCTACCCCTGTTTTTTTCAGGTGATGTTCTGGAGATCATCATCCTTGTTCTCCTCCAGACTCTTTCCAAACTGCAGCCCACAAATACAGACATCACAGTACACCTCAGGCCCCACCTGCCTGATTTTGTGCATCCTGTAGACCAGAAGGTCTGAATTGGCTGCTTTTCTGCAACAGCAACACACTGGGACATACCTGGAAAAGCTCTCCATAACGAAGAACTTTATGCCCCTGTTGCAAGATAGAGGATACTCCAGATGATGTTCCTGAATAGCTCCCTAGCTAAGGCACTCCAAATTCTTTTGTGGGAAGAGACTGCGTTGGCTCGAGGAGTTTGGGAGAACCAGCCTCACTAGGCAAGCCATGTTTGACAGGTACACTGCCAGTGACCACATTTGGCTTGTAGCACACAGGATGGACTCTCAGACAGCCTGCAACGTGCTTTGTCCAGGCTGTACTCCCATCAGCTGCTCCCCAGCCATGTTCCTGAGATGGGCTTTCCAAACTTGATATGCACAGTTGTTCTTTTCAGCAATGAGTTTCATCCCATGTTCTTCCAGAAAGCTATTTTTCACTTTCTGTACACTCCTACCCTGGGACATAAGAGACCAGATTTCAGCCAGTATTGACTTACTGATTTTTCTTTTGTTTCTCCATTCTGAAGCCACTTCTTTTGGTATTCTTAGCACTTAAAAATAACCCTTAAATTTAAAGGAATTACCAGTTCTGCTTAACTCTTTTCCTTTAGGCTCTCTCCCTAAATTTACAGACTGGACCATGCAGAGTGAAGGCCATTTCCTAGTTTCTGAAATGCCCCAAATCCTTCTGGGGACTCAGAAGCAACTATTTCCATATTCTCAGCTACAATCATGAGAACTATTCTCATAATTCCTCCCAAGTAGAGGTGAGTTTTTACTCAGCCTGAGCACTGAGCAAATGTTGGCTCAACCCATAGAAGACCTTTGTGACCCTGTCAGCTGCTGCTGCATTTGACCCATGAACAAACAAGTACTGGGCAGGATCTCCACCCAGGTCATACTTAGGAAAATGTTATCTTAATGCTAGACATGCGTTTGTGGTACAAAGGAGGCATTTTGGCAGAGACCAGCCTGTGTCCAAGCAGATTTGGGAAGTCAAACATACAGGAGCCAAGACTCAGTTCTCACATTAAAATCAATCAATTAGACTTCTTAATCATCTCATTGCAACATTCTGTTTGTGCTGCCAAGCTAGGCTGGTCAACAGATTTTGGTTTGCCTCCAATATATACTGGGACTAGCACAACAGGCTACAATATCCCACCTCTTCTGGGAGCTGCCAGGGCCTCTTCCTTCATGAAGACAGATGGATGCAAAATCAGGGCAGAGAGCAGAGCAAAGAGAATGAGCAATCAGCATTCCCATCCTCTTGTCCAAACTTTCTGCCTCCCAGATTGCAAAGGCCTGAACTAAACTGAACTTACACAGACCTCTAAGAAGCGAGGGATGCTCAGGCCGAAATGGAGAGCCAGTGCCATGGAGCAACAAGCTGTGCTAAATGAGAAGAAACATGCAAGAAAACAAAGCTAACTGCAAGGACCAAGATGACAGTCTCAGTTTATGCCCTGTCTGCTGGGTGCTTTCAGGAAACAAGGAATCTCCACGTACCTGCTTCTCCTCTGTGAATCCAAGCCCCTTGTGAAAATGTCTTTCTGGGAGTCATTCAGCCTGCAGCCCCCTCTCTCACCAGATTTACACTGTAAAAGCACCTCCAGCAAGGGCCAGGACCCCAGCAGAGGCTGAGCACTGCCACTGAGACTTCCAATTTGTACTCCACAGAATGCCTTTGGCATGGGCCTCTTGCTGCTGTGTAATGCATTATTGTGTGAATTATCACTGCAAGCACCAATTCAAAAACATGAAATAAACCAGATTGTAAAATGGTGCCTATGGAAGACAAAGGGAGGAGGAATTTTCTTCATTAAGTGGTGTTGCTCTGAGTAGAGTTCTTATTCAAAAAACATTTGGAATAAAGTGTTTTTGGAGCCTGATTCTGCAAGGTCTCAAGTAGTATCACCTCTCCTTAAAGCTGAGCAATAAGCCATGGCATTAGTACATGGCAATCGGATTAAAAAGTGTCCCTAGACACCTCCAATCCCATGGTATCTCCTCCCATGGTCAGACACTATTAGCTTCATATCAGTGTTTTTCAGCATGGCACCTCTGTAATGAAACAGGTTGCAGCTGTGCCCAAGAGTTTGGCTCAGCTTAACACAGCAGGAGATGCTGGAAGCAAGGGGTTAACATGTCAGAGTAACCACAGCCCTTCAACTTCCCCTTGCAGCCAAACGCAGAACTTGCCAAGTGCTGTGTTCCAATAAAACACAACTCACACAATCTGTAAGTGTAATAAAATAGCTGTTAACAATTCTGTAACTCTCTCTCTTTAAGCTTGTAAAAGCCTGAAGGTCAGCTGGAAGTCAAGCTGCATTTCTTTGAGAGGAGGGCAGGCCAGTCCTGGGTGACCAGTTCCTGTCCTTTACTTTGTCCTCTGGGGTTTTGGAAGGGCAAGGTGGGGGTTCTGCCTTATCCCCACTACTGGAAAGCAAACAGACCCAAAGGGTGCATGACCAGCAGTGAGCAGGAACCAAAGGACCTTGCTGTTCCAAAGCTGCTCAGATCTGCTCTTTCATCAACAGCAGCACTGGGTGAACATCTCAGTTTGGTGGTTTCGATAAAACAAGCTGACTGTTTCCCTTCTCTGGGCTTGATGCTGGAGACTCTCAAGACCATGCAGTGAAAACAGAAGCAAGTTCAAATCCTGACCCTCCAAGTAGAGTCAAGTCTTAAAATGACACGGTGACCTCCAGGCTTGCCAGGGTTTAGAGCTGGGTACACAGACCCAGGCACTGTGCTCCTGCAGTCTTGTACATTGAAATGTAAGGCTCCCCATTAAAAGGCAAAAGCAGTTCTGTCACATATAGAACTGGGAGATCAGGATGGATACAGAGAGGGAGAACAAGGGTAGGGAAGGCTGAAAAAATCCATCAGTATTCTTCTCATCACAAGACACTCCATTGCTAGTTTGGCAAACCAAGTGAATTTATTTGTCATCTCCAGGGTCAAGACCCCCCTCATTTAATCACCCAGATTTGGAGGGACAGAATGTGTCAACACTTAGAGTAAAAAATAACCAACATGAAAACAATGTTTTCCCCAGTAATTTCCCAATTGCATATCAAATTGTTGAAAGAAAAAGCATCCAGAAAGACCGAACAGAGGGCTGAGCAACACCGCAGGAGCAGCCCTGCTGAAATCAGCAGTTCATGCAAAATGGTGCAATTCACTCCAGTCAATAGTAGCAAGAATGAAGACCATGTGGCTGGATCCTTTTATTGTTTTAGCAAATGCTATGATATTTCTATTCTATTTTACATAAACCCTCTGTGTATCTCGGCTAAGAAAGGAGGGAGTCAAACAGGGGAAAAAGAGAAGTGCACAAGCCTGCATGATATAGGATGGTTCAGGAGTACCCAAAACCCTGCTCCTTCCTAACAGGCTTTTGCTTGTCATTATTTCACAGTATAGCTGGGGCCAGGGTCTCCAGGGACAGGTTTGGATGAGCACTGTGAGGAGGAAAGGTGAGGCTGAACACCAACAGCTGCAGAGCATCACCCTTCCCTCCAGGTGCTGCAAGCCCTGTGCATAGAGGAAATCCTACAGAACAGACACACCTGAAACACACACACCAAATATTAACTTTTAAAAGTTTGTTTATTTTAATTCTTAAGAAATCCTATCTACCAAGACATCTTTGGCAGACAGGGTACAACAGAAGCTCAGGCAACAGTAAGAAGCACAAGTAGTACAAAACATACAAAAAACCACATTCAGTTTTCCACCCAGCCTTATGTCTTCAGTTCAGCTTTAATCAGGAAAAAGCTTAGGTTCCCTGGGGCTTTGGTTGCAAGAAACCAGCTGTAGCACTGGAAGAAGATGGAGCCTTTCCAGAGGGAGCTGGTCAGGCTTGTTCCTAGTGAAGAACTACAGAAGTTCAAGCGATTGACCTCAAAACGACCCTCTGTTGCTCTCTTCCAGGAAATGCTATGGAAATACAACTAAGGTGAGGGTGGTGACAAGAAGGGGAAGCTGCACATTAGCCCGCAGAACAACCCCCATGATGCCCCAGAAAAGTGCTGGTATCCTTTTGCCTTCATACGCTAGGTGTCCAGGAGATACCCACCACAGAGAGGATGATGTTCTCAGCTTTGAGACAGCATAACCCCTTCTGCTGCCTTGGAGAAGAATGCTAGAAGAGATGAAACTTATCCCTAGCTCACTCCATCTGGTGCAAGCCTGGAGGAACCCCAGTTCTGGTGCTGCCCAGGATGTTTCAAGGGCAGAGCACCAAGGGCAGGTTTGTGACTGCAAGCACTAGTGGTGCAAGGGCTGACAGTCACTGTAGGGTGAAGGAACATGCTGTCACTGGGCTCTCAGCTAGAGATTTAACAGGAGCAGGAAATAAGAGAATTGCCCTTCAACGACAGGAAGTTTCATGAAACACTGAGCAAAAGAGGCAAAGAGCAGCAGGGAAAACAAATTAAGCAGAGGAAGATGAGACCATCACAGTCAAAACTTCAGCAACAAGATCATAAGACTGAATGGATGATAAATTCTACCTGAAAGAAGAGAAATACACAACCGAAGCATCTCAGCAAGGCGCTTCTGGTGCAGGCTGTTGCATGGCACAATCTGTGACCAGAGATGAAGATTCGCTATGGCAAGACATAGTAAGAATCTTAAGAGATATAAAAGTGGGGGTGAGAAATAAAACAAGCCTCAAATATTGAAAAGGAAGAGTAATATTTCAAAATGGCCTGGATGGTTCAAAATGGACAAAATGAGCAGACTGGTCTCTTACAGCCACTGCAGCCTACTTCTACATCAGTTCAAATGCATTAATAATCTCTGAGCTTTACATCAATATTGAAAACCAGATTCAGTTAAAACTATATCCTGTAATTCACAAGTGCCCTGTCACTCATTCCAGAAAATTCCACAAAATGGAAAAGCACACAGAAAAATGGTGTTTAATGGCACTGAATTTAACTTCACTGAGGACTTCAAGCCTGTGCGGAATTCAGGCGTGTGACAAAATAAACAGGCAAATTTGATTTATTTTTTAAATTTTCTTCCCCTTAGGGAAGTTGTAGCATCTCACAGCTTTCTCTGAATTTAGCGGGTTTAGGATACACCTTTTATTAAGACATTTCTCATTTATGCATGCGTTGCTCGATGCATTAAAAAAAGAAAATCAAGTCATTGCAAAAGTACACCAGAACTATGCTAGATTCCCAGGTAGAAATACTCTCTTGAGTAACTCTGTATAAGTGAATTAATCCCTCCTGCTTTAAAGAGAAAGTCTCATAACCTCTGCTATGAAGAGGCATGAAATATGAAGTTATATTAATATTTCTACTTGTCAACCAGGGAAGCCATTGCTGTAAAAAATGTGTTTAACAGAATTTCCCTTGTGAAAACTCTTGTAATAATGCAAATCCCACCATAGCTGAACAAGGCAGTATGAAAGAATAGAACATCATAAAAAATGTATTTTTAAACAACTATTTAAGAAGTTAACAGCAGGTTTCCTTTAGGTGGCCCTCATTTAAACTATGTATAACTGCACAAGCCTGAAGCAGGTTTAAGCCTCTCTACATCTCAATGCTTTCATTTTAGGTTCTACAAAATCACAGAGACACTGGATGTCACCAGAACTTATTCTGGTGATATGAACAGCTTCACTAAAAGTAGTAGCAGCTATTTGTGTCAATGCATGACAACAGCAACTTGTTTTCAAAAATACAAAATGCTAAATAATCAATCCGTAGCATGCCAGAAGCAAAGTCTCTTACTAAGCACTAGTCAGGGATGGTGTTCATCGTCCCATTCTCCACTGCATGAGACAGGTTTTTGTGAAACTCAGGTCACTGTTCTGAGTTTCACAATGCCACGAAGATTTGTCATGTGAAATTGCAAAAGCATGTAGCGAACTCCCACAAACCAGCTACCAAAATGTTGCCTTTTGTTCAACAAACTATTCCAAATTACACCTCTAACCCCAGGTAGATTGGAACTGCTGCTGCCATTTCAGATACACACATATATAAAAAATCAGTCAGAAATCTACACCTAACACATAAACTCCACTTAATCTTACATTGGTCAAGGATTATCAGTACTGAAACTAGGCAATAGGGAGTGAAACAAGTTCAAACATGTTTATTAACAATTAAAACCCCAGAGGCTTGAAAAGTCTCCCTCAGAGAGATTCCTGCTCCTTGGACCTTCTTTAACTATTACAGCACTAAAAACTTAGTAAAGAAGCATCAGCTGAAGCAGAGGCTTTTTACCAGGCCATGCACTAGTCTGTCTCTGCTGAGCCAAAGGCAGCACTGCACCAGCTCAGATGCTGTGTTCTCCCCTGGGCAGGCACCAAACACAGCTTCAGCTGCCGCAGAAGCAAGGCAGGTTGTCCAGAGAGAGAGAAAGCACACACAAAGAGCCTGTGTCCCTCAGTGTAGCAGCACCAGGCAGAGGGCTGCCAAGCACCGGAGCTGTCCCCTCAACTGTGTGAGATCCCAGGCTGGCAGGCTGCTGGGGACCCGCAGAGAGGACACGTGCTTGTTTACATGGCTCCCACAGGGAAGCCTGCAAAATCCTCACGGAACAACTATGTAGTTCAGGAAATGCTCCAAACTCATCAGATGGCGGACGAGGACAGCTGAGCTGATCTTACTTCATTCTTGAGAGAGGTTTGGAATCTAAAGAAACCACCCAGGGCAACAACAGCAGCTCAGTGTTAGTTTAGCAGGGAGCAGTAGGTGAAGAGGAAAAGCATCTCCGTGGAGACAGTCTTCAATTTGTATTCGAAACATATTAAAGACAACTGTTTGCTTTGGGATGGGTGCTTTGTTTTAAATCTATTGTGGAGATTATGGTTGACAATTAGGTCTTTACTCATGCCTACTTTAAAATTCAGGTAGCAGTTAATAACAGCAGTTTGGTGGTTAGGATTTTGTTCAGCTGCACAGAAGGTAAACACTCATAGAGATTAAATTCAAGATGAAAGTATACACGCATTCAAACCTCAGAAAATACATGCCCACCTTGGAGTAGTCCCCATGTCCTGAGCCCTTCTTTCTGCACATGTACTTTGGAGTTTTAAAGGCAGGTAGTCTTTACCATTTGAGTTTACTGCTGCCCCAAGTTACTCTGACCTGCCCTTGCCTGGCCTCCCTTGGTATGAGTCTCTTCAGCCTGGCAAGTCAGCAGACACATTTACTGGGGGATGGTTCTGCTGGGCTTTGGTTCCTGAACTGCTACAAGGCTGGCAAGGACTTCACAGGAGCACATCAGCCAGAGCAGGAAAGCAGTAGGGGTTATTTCTTTTGCAGGGAGCCAAATGTCAGATAAGCTCTCCCACTGTGTGGAGCCTCACACTCACCAAGTAATTCTTTCAGTGAAACCACCTATGAAGCAAATAAGTCCTTAAGCATCTCGTCCTAGCACTACTGTGTTACACGGATATGCACTCTGTACACATGCACACATCCCCACCCCCTGTCTCTAATTGGTCAGGTGAAGAGTTGCCAGGGGACTTACATTAAGCGAAATTCAGATACCATCCTAGGTCAACAGGAACTCTCAGAATTTTTATCCTAAAAAGAGAATGGTATCAAGAGGTTCAGTTGTTCATGCTTCTACTGGTATGTTAGTGCAAGCAGCAATGCAGTTTTATTTAGCAAAGCAAGACAGGGACATGCTGTCAGTGGTGTAATAGCTTTCCCATTTAAAAAAAAAAAGATGGAAGACTTACTGTGGAACTGAATCCCCAACAAGAAGATGAAGTTCAATTAAACCTTTCAAAATGTGGAAGAAATAGCCTTTACTCCGAGGATGCAGTGCAGCAGCTACAGGAACTGGGATGGAGCTCACAGACATCAGAGCTCCTTGGCACCATCAAGTGGTTCATCTCGATGACAACACATTCACCTTCTGTAGCACCATCTGTCACAGGCTTCGTTCACTTTGCCAAACAGCTCTTCCCAGCACACCAGTTTCTGCTGCTAATGAGGATGCCTCTAGCAAAAGAACCGGAATCCCAGTGGAACTCCAACAGCACCCCGATTACACTGAGAAAAGATCCAGTCACAGATTTGTCCCTGCCCAAGGCAGGGGGGTTGGAACTAGATGATCGTAAGGTCCTTTCCAATCCTAACTACTCTACGATTCTATGATTTTTTCTGGACAGAGAAGCATGCAAGATCTTGGCAGCAGATCTGCCTAGCCAGGCAGAAAGAAGCTGTTCAGGCTATTTAGAGCTCTGAAAGGCAACACTCTAACAGACATGCCAACTTCAGAAATATGGGAAGAGGGACAGAATGTAAGTAAGAATGTAAGACAGAATGTAAGTAAGTGACTTGCACTGCTCTAACTACTGATGCAGATGACTGTGAAAGTATTACCCATAACTGACTGAACTTCTTGTAACATCCAGTAAAATGGAAGATGAGCATCACCAACCATTCTGAGCTTCTCTACATTAACGCACATTTTCACTTAGCCCAAATTCTGAGGTTTAAAACCGGAGTAAAGGGATTCATCTTTGAGCATGGCACTGCACTCAGAAGTAGATGGCATCTCTTTGCAAATGCTCTCTGGCATGTGTGACTAACAGAAGGTGAAAAAATACTGTCACACATGTTGAGTAACTGCTGGGAAGATGAGGTTGTTCAAGCTGTGTTTGCAAATCTGGTGTGCAATCAGGTATACAGAGCCATGTAACACAGCTGCATACCACCCAGCAGCTCCAGGCAGAACCTGTCCGTGACGCAACAAGACTTGTCAGGTTGTTATTAGCTCCCACAGCAGATAAAACATGGCAGTTCATTCTCTACAAACTCCTAGATCAGATGGATTAGTGTCTTTATTGGGAAGGAAAAAGCTCTTCATGACTTCTAAACCCTTGGTTAGCTGCAGCCCTAATTGGTAGGAGGTTTCCATCACTCCTTTCCCTCAGATTAGGCCTCTAAACAAATAGCAGCACCTGGGAAATACAGACATCTGTAACAAAGAGCATCTTCTAAACAATTCCACCTGAATCAGTACAGCAGCAATGACACAGATATCTAGGAAGGTTAGAAGAATAGAGCGGGCACTTACAGCTATGAAAGACTGATCTGTCCAAAAGCCTCTTGTAGGAGACCAGAGAGAGAGAGAACACAGAGGAGCAGACATCTGAAAAGAGCAATGTGTAACTGGAATCCAGAACTGTATCACAACTGAAAACAATTTTCTTTGCAAAAGAAATCAACATATATATGGATTTCAGTTGCAAATACAAGCTTTTGGTTGACTAACTGCAGAAGAAAACAACTGCCAAAGAAGTCAGGCTAGGCAAAGAACCAAGACCACTTGTGTAAAGTAATTAATACAGAAAACATCCCACAACTACAATAAACAGTTTCTGAACCCCTGCCTAGGAAGAAAACAAGATTTGCCCCCAGGAAAATTCCCTTGATTTGACTTGCAGGCGTGGAATGGTCCAATGAAGCCCCTTTCATTAAACCATTGCAGCTCCATTTGAAAGGATAGCATCAGTTTCAGGATGGATAATAAGATGGTAATCTACGAACAGGTCTCAGTGTACTTGCCCATTTCTTTGTTGTCCATCTTCAGACAGATTTGATAGGAAGGAGAAAAATCTGGGTTCCCCCCCAAGCAATATCCAGAGTATCTTTTGTGTCATTGAAGGTTTCCAGGTCACACAATAAGGCCAAAATTGCATTTGTATGCTCGTGAAGCCATTTTGAAGGATGCTAACCCATACTCTCCCATTTGGTTAGGGTCTGCTTCAAAGCAGTGCCTGCAATCATGTTTCCCAATTTGTTTAATGCTAGTGAAAGTCTCACAAGCTGTTCCTTCTCAGCTAGCAGCAGCTCCAGTCTTTGGAAGGATGGAGGAGGAGCGAGCAGATACAGAAGCCAACAAGCCTTCAGCTGATGCTGACAAAGTAGGCACCTTTATTGCATTAGTTAGGGAAGAAGTCACCTGAAGAGAAATTGTGTTTCTGTATTAAGTATGTATATGTATGCATATATTTTTATGGGGTTAAAGCAGCATGTTAATCCTTATTACTCCCAAATTATCTATGACCATTCAGAGATTATGATACTTCTTATATGATAAAACAGATTAGTACTCTTTAGGCTGCAATAATGACTCTTCTGTGAAACAACGAGTAAGAAGGTAACAGGCAGCAGATAAGCACATAAGGAAATTAATTCAAATCAGAGGTTTAAAAAAATAACCCAAAGTAAGTTTTTACAGAACAAAATTAACTTGTGAAGCTCACTGATAACAGGATGTTACAGAGGACAATAGATCAATCAAAACGAAACACAATAAGCCTGTGGAAAATAGACCAATCCTATCTATTAAGACAGAAGAAGCAACCTTTGTCTCTGCAAGTACCTAAACATCAAAATACCAGAACTAAGGACAACCACTGGTGACAGATCAGCTGTCCATCCATCCATTTCACATACCATTTCCCTATGCTTGAGCAACCTCAAGACAATAAGCATTACAAGAAATAGGACATTAGGCAAATATGAGTCTCAGAAAGCCTTCTGTCAGTTGGCCTTGGGTCTAAAAATGCAGAAACAATGGCTGTTTAAATTAATTAATTCCAGATTATTCTATTCACATTTCCTGAACAAAACCAAACATTTGAATTATATGAATCACAACAGCCCATCCTGGGTTAAAAACTGAGGAACAATGACAAGTTAATCTATCCTGATTGTTCATTTGTTGTTTTTAGTTAAGGTATTTCAACTTGCTTCATTTGCAATGTCTGGTTAGGACAGAGCATTCAGCTTCTACTGATCAGTCTGAGCCCACTCAACATGAGACAAGGCAAAATAAAAAATAAAGTAACATTTCTGGTGCTGAAAGGCAGTATGGTGTAGTAAAATAACATGTAGCATCACATGTCAACACCTTTATCATTCTTTTTTTTTAAGCCATCACCTACAATCTTTCTTACTTAAGAGACTACTGTAACATATACACCTCTGCAAGTGTTGAACTAGTACTGTCATCGCTCTGTTATTTTTAAGCAAAGAAAAAAGTCACATTTACTTTGTAGTAGCAATAGTTTCTTTTTTATTTTTAATATACTTTAGGAAACAATATACAAAGCTGAGCTTTGCCACCATTTTCAAACGATGGGTTGCTCCAATTACACAAATTCAGCGTTTTGTGATGGTTAAGAACAGCAGTCAGCACCAGACTTAAACAGTTAGCTACAACACAAACATCCTTCGAAATGAAATGTCATAATATCAAGACAGGTAAACCAGGAGTCAACATATGACAACTGTTTGGGAGGTGTCTTAAATCATTCTTGTTGAATTTTATATTTCATTAAATATTTTATACACATTTTCCTGTTTACAAGTTTTAAACAAAACCTTCCTTGAGGAATTATTTAAGTACAAAAATGTTCAACAAGAACAGTTCTAATAAAGAATCCCCAAACAGACCAAATTTTAATGGGTGTTGACCAAAGGAAATGAAAACCAGTGTTTCTTTGTTTTAACATGTTTATTACAACAGATACAATTCACATCTGACTAGCTTTTTTTTTTTCCTCTTTCCCCTCCCACAACCATGTTAACATGTTCATTGGGCTATTTCCTTATATTTGAGCAAGTAATGTACTTTCAGCACACATGCCCAGCAGTACTATAAGTCCATTCTTACAGGGTGCAAATGGAAATATGTTTCAATAATTTATACAAACAAGTGGGTTATGCTCAATCACTGCAATTTTAAGCTACTGTACACAGGAATGAAAAGATTATAGAAAAAGTGCCATAGCAACAGTGCCTTAAGAAAAGAGAAAATCAGAAGCATTAAAAAACTGATAAAATCAGATTTAGGATTTCACGGGGAAATGGAACACAGAAAATGAAAAACATTTCTCTGTAAAACAGAAATGGAGAAGCACTGCTCTCAGTTCGGTGCAAGTGTGGAAACAGTTGTTTCATGATATTTTGTACATTACCCAAGTTGTTGCAGCCTTAGACACAGATCGCCTGGCGCTTGCATTGAATTTTAGGAAATGCAAAATTTCTGAATGATAAATTAACTAAAAAAACAAAACAAAACAACCCAAAAAAAAAAAAAAAAAAAAAAGAACCAGGGAAAAAAAAAAAAAAAAGGAAAGCTAATTTTGCAGACAGGTTTACATGTAAAAGGCTAGGTATTTAGCCACCTCAGCATTGATTAGTTTTGGATGTCTAAGCTCTGATACACATGGCTTCCCATGGCTTCACTCTACAAAACATATTTACAACGTGAAGAATACATCTACAAGAAATCTACATTTCAAGGGTTTTACAAATCATCCTTGTATCTTTCCCCTGAATTTGACCCCCTCCTGTCCCCTTCCCCATGTCAACTTTTTTCTGCCCAGCTCAACGGTCCAAAGTCTACACAAATGCAGCTCAAAAGTGTTAAGACTGGACAACAGTTTAATAGTTCCTGTACTCAAAACCATGTGCAATTGTTTACAACTTTTCACACCATGAAGGAATTCTGATTCTTTAGCTTTTCAAGTTCTTTAATTTGTTGCCTCAAAAATAGTATCCTGTAAGAAAACAGAAATAAATCAGTATAAACATTTGCATTTCATTATACAGAGATACTAAGTATCTACATACATAGTTCTATAATTTCAGGAACGATACCATGCTCCTTAGTTCTATTAATAAAATTCAGATATTTTTAAATTCCCACATCTGTTCAATCACCTACAAGCACTGTATGCAGATGCAGAGACCTGCTGTGTTTGGTATCTTAGTTCAGAAAATTAAGTTGCTATATTTCATCATGACTGATACGCAGTTATATTTAAGCCTGCTTTTCATTTGAATTTAACTCCCCAAAAAAGCAGGACACTGCAAGAATATACTGAGCAACTGAATATTCTAAACTATGGTATTGTGCCTGTGTCACGCAGTTTTCCAGACTGTACAAGAACCCAAGGCGCTCATAAATCTTTTCTAAAGAAGCAAGTTTTCTTTTAGGTCCAACACTTTATTTTTCCTAGTATTTGTCTCTGTGGGTAGTAGCAGTCTCTAGTTATGGTAAGCTCCAATCTCAAAATACCTGATCATTAAAAGGCATCTAAGAAAAGAAGCTGTAACTACACCTGGCTTAGAAATTCCCTTATGCATTTTTCCTCCTTCTACTGACATAAACAATTATTGTGATTAATGAATGTTTGGTTTACGTAACTGTTTCCCATAATTTTTAATGAGTATTTTCAAACACCTTTTCATGATGCTGAAGCGTAATGCAGGCATGTGGAATTAAGAAAATATTCAAGGAAAGTTGAAGTTTCATATAAATAATCTATGACATTTGAAGCAATTTCAACTGATGCAGAAAAAGCATCTACTATCAGCTTTGATAATCTCATCCTTTGCAAAAGCCTCCCCCCACCAACTTGTTACTTATGCCATGTATTCCACATATTTGGGATTGCAGTAAAAATAAAAGAAACATGTTATCATAGTCTCAAAGTCATAATATCCATTGATATCCATTATCCATTGACAGCTTAAGAATACGCAGCATAGAAGAAGCAAGGTGCTATTTAGTGACCTGAACAATGATATTTGACGAGTTATTTCAGCTCAAATGTGCACCCAGAGACAGAAATGAAACCTTAGGAAATAAAACCTGTAGGAAACCAAGCAGTTCATTAAATACACTACAGAAATTTTAATTTATATAATGAAGATATGAATAAGCTTTCAGAAATAATGGATCTTTTTTGTTATTAGAAAAGATTTACAAATGTATTGTAACTTGCTTCTGACTAAAGGACTGTTTTACTAACTGCCAAAAAG
This sequence comes from Psittacula echo, assembly GCF_963264785.1. Taxonomy (NCBI): domain Eukaryota; kingdom Metazoa; phylum Chordata; class Aves; order Psittaciformes; family Psittacidae; genus Psittacula; species Psittacula echo. The sequence continues at coordinate 43,697,488 of NC_137737.1, read as the reverse complement.
CAAGAACTTCTAGGATAAAGATAGCTATTTAAACAGCACTAAAGCAGCTTAAAACAGGAAATCAGATTCACTGTATTCAAACTGTAGTGTGACTTAATAGGTGGAATAATGGAATAACATCATTCAAAAGTGAAACTGAATATGAAAGTAGATTTAGGATCATGACTACTAGTGAAAAGTTTCAGCACATATTGTAAGTCTAAATGTTTCAACCTTGCACAACAGTCTTCAACAACATGTCTGTGTATTGCTTCACTGTTACAGAGAAGACCTGTTATTAATGACTTAAGAAGCAGAAGTCTACTTCGCTTAACTGTCTCACTAAAGAACCCCAAGATCTTCTCAGATGCCTCCTAAGTAAAAACATTAACTCTCCCTTAGTCTGTAATACCCACCACACCTGTTCATACTTGATTTGGCTTTAGGCCTACCAAATGCCTTGTACAAACTGTAGTCTTTAAGACCAGTATAAATCATGCAGGTGTGCACCCATGTGATCTCTGTATCATGCACAGATAGGTATTTTACAAGTAAGCTGAACTAGGAGGAGTTATTTAGTTTTTCATAATGCAGTAATGTAACTGGAAAGGTACTACTTTACTATGTGAAAATACATACAGAAGATGTGTATGTGGTTCTATTCACTGAAAACTAAGAGGTATCTGTGTCAGAAACAGGTAAAATGTACCAAGAGAAGACAGCTTGCAAACCTGGCAAGTATTAGCATACTTACAAAGTCATCAGCAAATACAGCTCATGCAAAACAATGCCAGAATGGGAACCTAATACCACCCTGAAAGTTACCATTTTTTAAAATAAACACAGAGCACACACTTACCTTTGCTCACGCAAAGTTGCTTGAATTTCACATACTCGAACTAAAGACCTTAAATTCTTTAATTCAGTACAAATTTCTGACATATGGACACTTCCCATGTTATGGGCTTCCTCACGTAATCTTGATGCCTGCAATGGTTACAAATAAACATTAGGATTTTGAATCATGCATTGGAAACAAGTGGCTGTAGCCAGAGAACTGCTGGATAAGTGTCTTGAAACAGCAAAGCACTCTAACTTCAAAAGAGAGTATTAAATCGGAAGTACATTAAATTCTCTACAAAAGCCCATTTAGAACCAGAAATGAACAAAACTGGCTGCCAAGAGAATGTCTAACCCAGGCCCATGCTACAGCAGGGATGGTTTAGATTTTCTTGATCCTAGCAAACATTTACCCAACCATCTTGAAAGATAGTACATGACAGGGCTCCAAGTTTCCAGAGTAACTTGTTCAAGTATTTAAGTCTCCATCCACTATTTCAATGGCAGACTTAAATTTCCCATCTAAATTAAGCCTTAGTGATAAAACCCCTAATTTAATGCCATCTTGTTTCCAGCTACCTTATACAGGAAAAAGCCCACAACTTTGCAACCCTCTTCAGGTGTTCTCTTCCATTATTTTAACATCCCCACTTAGTCAGGTGGAGACAAGCAGAAATATAAGTTTGGAAGGTATGACCTATCCAAAACTTGTGCAGTTCTTAAAAGTCTTGTCACTGAACTGAGTAAATGATTCCAGAGAGCTTCTCAACAGCACCAAGGAGACTAGTATAATTACTCTGAGGTCCTGTGTATCACACTGCAATAAGGAAAGTGTATTTCTTGCAAGCGGCACACCGAAAGAAAACAAAACAAAACAAAAACATACAATCATAGGATCAAATTGTTCCAAATAAAGCTTTCCCTGTAGTCTTACTGTTTAGCAATGTTATTCTCTGCTGTACTGGGTCTGGCTGGAATGGAGTTAATTTTCTCCATAGCAGTCCATATGGTGATATGTTTTGGATTTGTGACCAAAACAGCGTTGATAACACACCAATATTTTAGCTATTTCTGAGCAGTGCTTACACAACATCAGCGTTTCTCCCTTTCTCTCTGCCTCTCCCCCAGGAAACAGGTTGTGGTCGACAAAAGGCAGGGAAGGAACAAGGCTGGGACAGCTGACCTCAACTGACCAAAGCAATATTCCATGCCATAAAATGACATTCTCAGCAGTAAAACTGGAGGGCAGTTTTCCAGGGGTTGCCACTGTTCAGGGACTGGCTGGAGGTAAGCAGACTACTTTTGTACCACTCCCCATCTCGCCCTTTACTTATTAAGCTGCCTTTTACTCTACCCATGAGTTTTTTCACTTTTGCCTCTCCCCCATCCTACTAGGGGGACAGTGAGCAAACAGCTACTTAGCAGCCTGCTGGGGTTAATCCACAACATCTGCTGAAGTACATGTACATTTGATCTTTCCTCCCCCAAACTAACAGTATTTAGTCCAGGTTTTCATCAACTCTGGCATTCGTCCAGCTCAAAGAAGCATATTGTGTTCTAATTCCCTACATTAAAAGTTACCTTTCCTGGAGTGTGCTGACATCCAGGAATACCTTGGTCTCCAGTAGGCCATCATTCTGCGTTTCCTCCCTACACACCTCTACCTACAACTCTGTTTCTCACATTCCTTAAAGATAGTTGTTGATTATTTTTTAATTAACCACATTAGTGGATTATTTTCCAGTTTTCCATATTAAATGCTAAGATTGAGAGATAACTGCTATTGGCTCAAGAATTGTTTTAGCTACTGAGTACTGCACAGCACATTCCAAGTCTGACTGCTTTAACACATACCTGTCCCAAACCACCTTGCTTACTTATTTTTCAGTTTACTCTGGCATGTGCTTTTATGCTCTAATTCCAATTTAAGCTCTGCATCTGGTTAGAAATCTGGAGAAACCGCAGCACTGCACAGTTCAGTCTCTTTGCTTTCATCTAGCTTACCTTTTTCACTATGTATTGCTCTTACAGTTTCATTCACTTTTTCTTTTATAGCAAGTATCTGACTTAAGTCCCTCAACTGTTAGTATTCAAGACTATAAACAACACTGTCACGTGAAATCATGTGAAAGAGCAGATACGACAATACATGTAACACTTGGCACAAAGGTAAAAGTATCCAACTGAGTACACAACCACCCAGCGTTAGCTGGTTTTTAAAAAAAACTCTTCATTACTGATGGCAGGACAAAAATATAAGCTATCAACTGTAAAAATCTGTATTTTTTGCACTAAAATATATGCCAATTCAGTACACAGTGAAAATAACACTATCAAAACTATAGGTCAAAGCCATTGACAGAAGTGGCTGTGCTGCACCATTTCCTTAAATGCACATTCCACAGCAATAGCTCAGTCATGTCTCAGTACAGGTGGTAATGTCTTAAAATTAGATTTAAAAATCATTGAAAAGAAACAAAACAAGTACCCCAGAGTCCAAATAGGGTATCAGTCTAGACTACACTTCTAAGAGTCATCTTGCACTTACTACCCAAAAGCCTTCAGTGTAGGCTTGAGCCAGCATGCAACCACTCTTCAAAAGACCAAAGTAAACTGGGCTAGGTAAGATTAATATCCCACACTGACTGTGTCAGACAGGGCTGCCTCTGAAAGGACTTGAACTAGACTCAATAACCAATATGGTTCCTTTGAGTAGTACATTCCAAGCAGCTGACATGCATCCAGTTTCCCTGTATTACCACAACAGGTAAGTTTCATGCAGTGAAGTCATAAAATATGCATGGCACCTCTACTGGATTTCCCATTATGTAAAAATAGCCCAAATTCAGTCTGAGTCCTCTACATCATCTTAAAAATTTGGTACAACAAACAAGGCAGAGCTCCTTTTTCACTGTGTAGAACTAACAACTCGGTGACTCAAACTGTGGGGTAGTCTGAAAGAGTTTAACTCTGTCATCTAATCATAACGTTTTCCACATAACAGAAATATCATTATTATAAAAAAATCTGTTGAAATTTATGTTCTTTGTAAATTTAAAGAGAACTTTGGCAGTAAGAAAATAGTTACGAGGACTGCTATTCATCTGAGAGAATTTCAAAAGCTCTGGTATTTTAAGCGAGACTAAAAATAGTCAACTGCTAAATGGCAATCACATATAATACCCGCAGGTCTGGCCTAATCTCTCTTCCCCTCTCCTCTTTTCTGGCTAAGGCCAAGCATCAGGGGGGTTTCGAATACCTGTAATTCCTAGAAAAAGCAACCTCCCTGAGAAAATCGGATTTTTAAGCTACACATTTAGTACTGTCACAGGGAACAAAGCACAGGTGTACTCACCTGCTTTTCTGCATGGTCTGCAGGCCAGCCTTGAACATGCTTTATAAGGTTTTCATTGAAGTGTGCTGCTAGCGTAGGTGTTAATGAACAAGTGGGTCGTACAGATGTATTCTGCGGTGCAGGTGTTGAATTTGATGCACTGGTGCTAGAGGTATGATTTGGAGCTGGTGATGGGCTTCTTTGACTACTAGAAGAATTAAAAAAAAAAAAAAGTGAGCATTAAAAATACATATGTAAACCTATGAACACTTAAAATTCATTGCTCCCAGCCACAAAAACACATACAGCATTTAAACCACAAGTAAGTATTTCTGGTAGCCCAAACCTGTGCTAGTCTTCCACAAACAACCTACCTGCATGGGAAGTGTTTGAGTGCTACAATACAACAGGGGTTGTTTGCTTGTAGGGGGGTTGCCTTCTTAAGAATCCCATCTCTTTGTATGACTCACTAGTCCACAAGAACTCTTGTACTCCCAATTTGCAAATACTCATCCTCCAACTTACACTTGGATGGTAAACTCTCTCAGCGAAGTATGGTTTTTTTGCCTCACTTTATCACTTCTCTCAATAAAGCTATGATGTACAACCTGAACAGCTATCATTAAGCCAAATAAGCTACAGAAGTTCCCCCAAAATATGCAAAAATCATTCATACTTAATTTTACTTTCCCTGTGTCCAGAAACCCATGTAGGCACCACACTTTCACATCGTATGCACCTGACCACATCCGACACAACTGTCAGAGCTGTATCTGCATAATTCTGCTACATGTAAAGAGTTCATAGCTGCTCTCAAACTTCTATACTATCAGCAACAGAAAACTCCACAGTAACGTCCCCAGCATCAAAAGAGCTAATTTGATGTATCACTGTTTTCAAAGGATAAGAATGTGGGGGTTTCTCTCCTCCTTGTAAGCACTGCCATCTAGATGATACGATCTTCTAGGAAACTGGAATTTGCACTGGGAGGAATATATAACCCATAGTGGAGAAGCTTAGAAGCTGATGTTTCAGCACATGACCTTTGATACTCTTCTATCCCTTGCAAATCAGGGCCTCTACACTCTTACTTCCTTTTCCAGCACCTGTCCAATCACACCCTCCTCCGCCCCACAGAAAGAAGCTCCATTTTTCTAATTCGCTAAGGGGTGGAAGCAGCACCAGTTATCCATGTGAACAAGGACAGGTCAGGATGAAAAGTATGCCCTGTCCTCTCCACCCATGTAACGGAAGACAAAGGAAGCAATTATCTTGAGCAGGAGAGAAGAACATCACTAGCATCCTAACTGTGATGGTACCTCACAGTTAAGATGTTCTTTGACACTACATATATTGAGAAATAGTAATACTACCTAAGTACGTAGCATTTACTTGTAAGATTATGTTTACAATCACTCTTCCACTGGAAGCAGCTTTTTAACACAGGCCATAATTTCAGCCTATTTCTTAAAACTTTCTTACTACTTACCTACAAGTGATACAAAGTAATATGAACCAAAAACAAATTTAAGAGGAATCTTAATTCATCACCTAACCCACCCCCTTAAGGACTGAAAACATCCTAGCATAATGCAACTATCTTTACAGTCCAATGCCTAGCCATTTATCCTAATCACTCACAGTTGCAAAGTATTACAGCAGGTTTCCCAACAGCCAACAAATTAGGTACAGCACACTGCTCTGCAGCAAAGACTTTAATCCCATTCCTTTCAGTATCCCCAAACTTGTTTAAAGCCTTGTAATATTTAAAAAAAAAATGCAGAAATTTTTTAGCAGGCAGCTTTATTAGAGCTGTATACATAATTTTCCCTTGATTTCAGGCAGAACTTTCAAAAGGAATATATGATACAATGAGAGATAGGGGGTAGGGAAGGAAAGTATTCTTTGGGTTTTGGTTTTGTGCTCCGAGTTCTCTTTGGTAATTGGCTCAACTACTTCAAAACCACTTACAAGTGCAAACACTTAACTGTAAAAATGTTCCACTGATTAGGAAAAAAAGACATTTAGATTTTGTCAATATGCTAGAGGGTAGGCTGCTTTCATAAGGACCTGAATGGGCACACAGAAGCCAAGTTCAAAAAAGGCAAATGCAAAGTCCTGCACCTGGAGAGGAGTGACTCCACAGAACAGCATAGGCTGAGCAGATAGAAAGCAGCCTTGCAGAAAAGGACCTGAGGATCCTGGCAGACAAGTTAATGCAAGTCAGCAATGTATCCCTATGGCAAAGCAGGCCAAGCATATGCTGGGCTGTATTAGCAAGAGTATGACTGAAGCAAGCACTTTCTCTTTTCCCTTCAGAGCTTGAGTTCCACAGTACCTTAAGCACTGTGCAGTGGGGAGCCCAAAACCATACTAGAATTAAACTGCTACACCAAGGGAATCCAGCAGAGGACCACACAGATAACTACTGGGCTGAGGCATAAGCTGTATCAGGAGAAGCTGAAAGTTTATTCAGCCTGGAAAACAGAAGGCTGAGGGAAGGGCACTGAAGGATCTTCTTAGTTTTTTTAACAACCTATGGGGTGAGCAGACGGCCAGGCTATTTTCAGAGAAGCACAGTGACAGCACAACAGGTAGAGACACCAGCTGCAACACAGGAAACTCTTACTTACACAGAAGGAAAAAACCATTTCACGGTAAGGGTAGTCAAACAGGAGCAGCTGCTCACAGATATTAAAAAGAAAAAGTCACCTGAACAATGTCTTTAGCGATTCAAACTCTGAGTCCTACTTTGAGTTGGGACTTTGACTAGATCATAACTAGGAGTCTCTTTCAACCTAATTCCCTATGTATTCATACAGGATCAGCATACTGATGGTGCAGAGATAGCCTAAATTAATATTAACTAAGCAGAACTGAGGCATCACCTCCAATGTTTATTTACCCCTTAGTTCTAATAGGATCAAAGTTCCCCTATGACTTGCCTCCACTCTCTTTATCAACCTGGCTTCTCTGACTCCTACTTCATCAGTAAAAATCACTCTGAACACATCAGAAACATTTCAGGAAAATAAAATCTGTGGGTTTCATAAAAAAAAAAAAAAAAAAAAAGCTGTATCTTAATTATGAATAAAATGCACTGTCACAAAATATCCTAACACCTCTGTGTCAGCAGCAGGGGGAGCTACGAATGCAGCAATGATAGGAACTATTCCTATGTTTTTTTTTAATGGTTCAATAAAGTTGAACTGCTGGATTAAGTAAAAAATTGACTATGCCACAGGCCTCAAAATACTTCCAGAGGCACACACCATCTGTACAAGAGTATGAGACTGTCGTGGTTTAAGCCCAGGCCGTAAATCAGAACCACGCAGTCTACTTCCCCCCCCCCCCCTCCCCAGAGGGATGGGGAGGAGAATCGAAAGAATGTAACTCCCACGGGTTGAGATAAGAACAGTCCAGTAACTCAGGTATAACACAAATCACTACTGCTGCCACCAATAATAATAATGATAAGAGAAATAACAAGGGAAGAAAATATGATACCGCTCGCCGGAAAAGAGCCCGACCGAAAAGAGGACGTGCCCTTCCGGGTAGCTCCCAGTTACATCCCCGGGCATGACGTGCTGTGGTATGGAATACCTCTTTGGCTAGTTTGGGTCAGGCGTCCTGTCCCTGCTTCCTCCCGGCCCCTCCTCCTCCCTGGCAGAGCATGAGACTCACAAAGTCCTTGGTCAGTCTAAACATCAGTGTTATCAGCTTTGTTCCGAGGCTGAAAGTCAAAAACACAGTGCTGCAACAGCTACTAAGAAGGAGAAAAACTGACTGCTACTGCTGAACCCAGGACAGAGACCAGGATGGCTCTTAAATACACTACTACAAACTACAAAATCTTACAGCCTACAAAAAACATCAACACACTTCCTCCTCCAGCGGTTTAGCATTTTCTAAGGTAAAGGAAAAATATCCCCAGTCTTTTCTGGAAATAAAGAGAACTATCAACCTGATGAAAGTATTAATTATGGAAGCACTCATTTAATTCCATTTTAAAGCAGCCATAATTCATTGCATGTCTTTGCAATCATCTCTTACAAAAAGACTCACTGTATGCCTACATTGCATTAATTTCCTAATTTATATGACCAAAATGTTTAAAACTTTGAAGTTTATCAATAGCTATTGACATATTTCTTAGACAACGCTTCCTCCCAAACAAATTTATTTTAGCTCCATTCACTTAAAGTTTTTAATAACAGTAAAAGCAAAGGAAATCTAGTTGTGATTAACTCTGTACATAAGCTGTAAAAAAATGCAACCTTAATTCATAAAGCCTCTATTTGGACCCCCTGTCCATAGTTCAGGTTGCTAAGCTGTTGTTCACTTCAACAAAAAAGTGAAGCGACTTAGCCCCAAGAGCAGTTCCTCATCCGACTGACTGCTTTCACCTACAAAGGAGTAATCTGTTTTCTATCAATTCAGAAATACTGTCCAGACTCAGGAAATCTTTTGCAGATAAGTAAATCTACATCTGATCTGGCCCATTTTCATTCAACTCCACTACACTGAACAGACTAAAATACCAGTTGCACAGGTTATTCCAAACCACCTGTTTCTTCGTCTTCTATTTTTTTGCAAATAAGACACTTCCAAAAGAGAGAGAGTAATGCATGAACTGGTGATGCACAACATGCCACAGCTACAAACATGTAACTGTTTGAAAGATACAGGATACTAAACAATATGGTCACAGTATCATTGATACTGGCCTTCACACTCTTTATTTGTGCACTACCTCTTCCTCAAATATAGGGCAGTGGTACCTGCATGACCCCTCTACTTCAGCAGTACAGATGCTAGGACAAACTCAGCTTCCCTTCTCCAGCAAAATGCTGATGCCATGTGGAGCAATGGCTTGCAGAGGGCCAGTGGATCCCTAATGGAACTCAACGTGGGTAATGGTTACGCCAGAGTAGGAAGCCCTACAACCCGAAGTGAGGGTAGGGTATGGATCAGCAGGTCAAATGTCCACCAGCATCGCTCCACACAGGTTTCAGATTTCAGGCTCTATAGAACATTTCCAAGAATTAGACTACCTTCCTTAGCAAGATTTCCTATGGGGAAAGGGTGATCAGTAAAGAACAAAAAGGTCTGTGACTGAGAGCTGTTCCCCAAAACCTCACTGTTCCTTACAAAAAAAGTCTAATGCCCTTATTAGAAATGTTTACACGCTTCTGTTCACATCCTTAAGCCGAACATCACAGTGTCTCCATGAACCCAGGACATGGAGCAAATCAGAGTTAAAGCATTTAATGCTTTATAATGCTTTTCGTAACTGCATAGAAAGAAACAAAACCTCTAAACTCAGAAATCACAATATATTGAATCACTTGCAAAATTGACTCCAGAGGGGCTGGCAGAAATATGAATTCTGTTTTGCTTCTGTGAATGGAACTCTAATGGTGGTCCTCCAACAGTAGATTAGCTCTGACAGATACCACATTAGCTCTGTTAACAAAGGTATTTAGCTGCATCCTCTAAATCGTATGTTTAATAGGCCAAAGAATCCACAAATTGCAATGAATATAACACACACTGGATCCAGAGGAAAAAAGAGAGAAGTATTTCAATATACCTTGAGCGCTGAAGACTTCGTGGAGAAGCAGGCTCATGACCTGCCTGCTTGTCAGCTATTACCGGCTGCTGAGGTGCTGCCTGTGAAGCTGGTCCTTGTTTAACACCTGGAGTAGCAACCTGGAAAGTTCAGAAATTCATTAGATTTCCTCCACAATAAACACCAAGTGTAAGAACCAAAGGAAAACACAGAAATCACAAGTTACAAGTCCAGTGGGGCTTTTGCTATGAGGTCTTCTGTTGACAGGATTTTTATACTTCTCACACAGTGGGTTTGGTTTTTGGGGTTTTTTTTTGTTTGCTTTTTTTTGTTTTTTTTTTAATAAATCCCCTCTAGTTCACAGCTGTGTTAGCTTTTCTTACAAAAACAGAAAGAGTCCTTAACAGACATAACAGAAGCAAATTTAGATCCATCTGACTTGTCAAAATATTGCAAGCTTATCAGGTAAAATAGTTTAACTCAAATTCATTTTTAACCGTATCTTCCATGTAAGCACTAAGCTCATTTTCAACCTCAGAAGAACTGTCATTTTTTTCATTTTATGTCATATTTTCATTTTATCCAAAGAAAAATTTTCACTTAAAAAGTTTAAAGTTCCCCACTTGAAAACGTATCACATAATGCCAAGAGCAGAATCATAGAACCATAGAATAGTCAGGGTTGGAAAGGACCTTCAGATCATGTACTGCCAACTCCTAGGGAGTTGGCTCCCAACTACAGGGACACCTCACACTAAACCATGTTGGGTCATAACTGTATTATAACATCTCCATCAGGAAAGGAAAAAAACCTAAAGCATATTTATCAGTTTGCTATTCTCTTCAACTGTTCTGCCAGTTCTGAGCTAATGAATGACTAATAAAAGGTAGCCTTTTTACCAAGGGAAAAAGCACTAGTAGCTTTTTTCTTTTTTCTTTTTTTTAATTCTTCTTAAATACACACAAAAGAGGAAGCAGCTCCAATATTTATCTCTCACTGTGGAAAAATCAAGTGATTAATTTTAAGAAAGAGGTAGAGAAACAAAATGGGCTCCAGAGATCCATAAAGAGAACAACAATTACTAGGCACCCTGCCTGGCATTTGTTGACATAAAGCTGGTGTAGATTACTAACTAGTGGTAATCTGAACCTCCAGAAATTCTTTCATTTTCAGAAAAAGACTCCTGTGAAACAAACCCCAGAGGGCAAGCCAGACAGCATCTGCTAAAGCAAACTCAAGACATAACTTTGCTTATTTAAATATACAGAAAATCTTAATGCAATCCTGAACCTAAGAGGAAAAGTCACCTTTTAAAATCATCACCAACAGCAAAAAAAAAAAAAGGGGGAAAAAATCTGAATAGCACATGAAAAGTCACAGTTCTAAAAAGAGAAAGCAAGATCATTATAAGACCACTTACTGTATTGAAATCAACAGGATTATACAGTTGGGGGGCAGGGCAAAAGAGTAGTTCATAAATTGATTTATGGAAAAAAAACCCCACAAAGTAAAAAAACCCACCCAAAGTATCTTTATGAAATGTATGACACAAAGAACTTTTCTATTAAATGCCCCAATTTTGCTCACCCTGTGAACAGACGTAACTATGGAGGCTGTACAAATAGAAGAAACAATTTCAAAAGCAAAGTCCATCAGAGATAATACAATCACCTGGCAGACCCAAACTGTAAAACTAACTAGCTCCCTGGCTGGTAAAAATAAACACAGATTGTAAAGAAAAACGGATTTGCGAGATAAATGATCCACAAAACCTCTGAGCTATTCCCTGTTTTCCAAGTGTTTCAAAAACCGTAAAGCAAGTGTACAAGCAACAGAAAAATATGAAGGGCTAAATAAAAATAATTCCATAAGCTACATTTACTGTGAGAGTGACAAAGCACTGGAACAGGTTGCCCAGGGGGGTTGTGGAGTCTCCTACGTTGGAGATATTCAAGGCCCAGCTGGACAAGTTCCTGTGTGATGTACTCTAGGTTACCCTGCTCTTGCAGGGGGGTTGGACTAGATGATCTTTTGAGGTCCCTTCCAACCCTTGGGATTCTGTGATTCTGCGATTCTCACTGAGTTTGACAGGTGTGTTGTCGTGAATTGTACACAGTTACAGTGCAGAAATTCAGAACAGTTTCTAACCACACAACACAGGCACAGCTGAACAGCAAAATGTGAAGCCTAGGATCCTGGAGCCTGTGATACCTGAGCTGCCATATGCACACAGCACACCTCCACACAGACATACCAGCTTCAGTTCAGAAACATTAGACGCATGTTCATGCAATCCTAAGTAAGAGGTCCTGCTGTGCAAATGGTGCTACACTGTTCCCAGAGTCAGCCCAAGTATCCGCGTATCCAGCACTGGGCTCTGCTCGCATGATGGCAGTTCAGCTTTGTCTACACCTGCTGCATAGAAGCACCTTAAGTCAATGACCTTGTGCTCCGACACCAACTGTGTCCTGGCACAGCACCACATCTTGATTATGCATAATTTACCTCAGACTCTTAGAACTGGATAATATAGCCTGACTGACATATCCAAAGCAGCACTAAACCAGGCATGCTCACACTGGGGCTAGCATCACCTAAATTCTCATCTCAATCCCATTTTACAGAATTGGATTATGTGAATACTGGATGCACCTAGAAAATAGAAAGCTTTTATGGTTATTATATCCTAGCGTATTAAGAGTTAACTTCCTGACAGAGCGATGAGAATAAAAACTTGCCAATACATATAACAACGCACAATAGTCCCTCAGGATTAATGGTATTCTGAAGCAAAGGCGTTATAGTTTAGAATGAGTAACTCACGAATTTACTACACTTAACACTTTGATTGCAGCCACACTGTAAGTGTTTCAAAAATGAACCAGATGTGCAATCTTACCTCACTGTGTACAATCTTAATGAAAGATGGATTAAAATACAGTAACTTCAGAAGGTGTCACAGTATGCTCATCAAAATACAGATGACACCACTTTCAGAAGAACTTCTATATAGGTATCAATAAAACATACAAAACCCTACTTTGAAAAGGCTAGAGGTGAAATCCTGCGTGCCAAGTCATTAACTACAGGCAATCACAGAAGCCTGCATGTAAGTGGAGATTCTCTTATCAGCCAAAGCAAAAAATAACCAATGCACTTTTTTGTTCGTTTTTGAGGAATGTCAGCATTGCATAATACATGACCTGCATTAAATTCAGATCAACTCTTTTCTAAGCCATATTTAGCCCTCAAGTTTTTTGCTTCGACTGAAAACCCGAAGGAAGATACATGCAATGACAGTCAGCCTACCAAGACAGACTGGCCCCACTTTAATAGACTTGGCTTGCCATCACGTTCTCTTATGGCATAGTTTACTACCATGACACCTACTTCATAGTGCCTTTATACTGGGTGAAAGGTAGTGGGTTCAAGTTTGTCTGCACACTTGCAGGAAAACATCTGTAGCAAGCTGATAAATACTAAAGCAACTAAGTTTATAAAACAAGGGTAAATGCTTTTGCCATGATTGTAATGTAGCTGACAATCAGAACTTTATTTACAAAGTGGAAATAGATCTCTGGGTTGTAGCAACCAGAACAAACTGACTTCCAGTTACTTACAGTAAACAACTTAGTAAGATTTCTCCCATCTTTGTTTCAAGTCTATTGATTTTACTGATCAAGCTATTTGATAATTTCATTCCTTGTCACCTAGCTATGGGATGTGATTCAGGATGCACTCTAAGGTCAGAAACAAAAGACAACTAGCAGGATTAGTACACACGAGGCTTTCACAGTTCATTGTACTATTGTCAGTCACAACAAACTGGTACCAGAGGTTCTCTTCCAAGCAGAAAATTTATAGAAAGATGTTTGAGCTAAGCAGAGAGGGGTGCCAGCATGTGTGTGCAGAGTGCAGAACAGGGACTTGAATGAAGAGACAGGCAGGCTCTCATTGCATGCAAGCAGCAAACCTCTAGGAGAGGTCCAAACGGACCTCCCCAATGGACTTCTATTTTTCACAGCCAGAACAACACTGTAACTGCTAAATTTTTGTTTCTTACCTAAAAGGCACAGGAGTTTTATGCACTGCAGCTCTACTCATTCACTACAAAACTATCTTGAACATGAAAGGTTACCTTCCACCAGAGGGTGCAAACCCATAGCTCTGCCTTCAGCCCTCTTTAGTAAGAAGCTCCTTCCTAACAGATCCTTGAACCCAGAATCTCTTACCATCCTTACTCTATAATATGAATCACAAGCCTTCAACTAAAAAGAAAACCCGTAAGTGGAAGTCCATCTTGAGTGCCTTTAATTACATCTATTTTCCCCATCTGTACACAGCAAAACAGAGTCTCTGATCTGCTGGACAGACAAAATAATCAGTCTCAGCTTCAACTCTATTTATTATTCAATTTCACCATTCATAGGATATGAAATACTGAGCTCAGATTCTACAGAAGACAGTCTACCTCTGAAGAGTGACCTGCTAGAGGGATCACCCCAAACACACACACACAAAAGAGTTAAAAAAGACAATGTTTTCTACTTTATGTTTTCTATTTCATCCTTAGGAAGAACCTTATGATCTTATTTGTTAGTTTCAATTAATGTTTCCTTGTCACTGATCCCATTAAGTAATTCTGAATGAATGTAGGTGAGGGGGCAGGAAGGGAAAGGGGCATAGTATTACTGACCTTGTAAACACCTAGAACATTTCCAAAACAAATTTGAGACTGCATCAAGTCAACTTCTCTAAGAATTTCTCTCCCATTCTAAAAATCTTTTATTGGCTAAAGTCTAGAGTACTGCATCAGCTGTTGCCTCTGGAGTAAGTTTTTGTTTTTATTTAAATACGTTAAAATATTGATCTTTCGGTAGTATTTCCAGACAGCATCTGAAGCAAACACAATATTTTTAAGAACAGATGAGTATACTAGAATTGCATACTAGAACTGTATGGCAAAAATACAGCCTAGTAGTTGCTTCCAGTTGTTTCTGGTTATACTGGGAAAGATATCATGCATATTATATCATCCTATATATAACTGCCAGCACATGGATATATAGCAGCAATACTTATTACTTATAATGGTTTCTTACTACAATATGACGTAAAAGGAGCTTACCTTCTGCTGCGATGATACTGGTGGCGTAGTCATTAAAGGTTTAAGCGGAACAGTGTTAGTCTGAGGGGTGCTTATTCTTGGAGATACATATGATCTTGGTGATGAGGCATCAGACGTTAAAGACATTGGAGACTGATTTGATGGCTGAGCTGCAAGGAAAAAAGAAAGATTCTTTTTAATAAAGCTATATCCTATCTTAAATGTGAATTAGATTTGCTTTTGGTACTTTGGAGTATGCTGCGTTAGATAAGACACAAACATATTCACCTCGAGACTGCTGGGGGTGAACAACTGGAACAACCAAACGTTCATCAGCAATCCTAACTTAAGAATTGCATTTTCCCCAAATGCTCCATTTATAAAACTTGAGGGGAGGGAGAAAGAGAAGCAGCTATTATAAGATACTTTTTACACAGGAAAAGCCTAAATTAGTTTAATTTGTGATTCCTATTTTAGAGTGCTTAACCCAATTTAACAAAAAAAATGCATGAATAGTTTATCTAGAAACCTACTCCCCTATTCTAGGCACTACCAACAATCCCCTGCCCATGTTTTAATTACTGGTTAAAATGGGCATAATACTGCTTACCTACCCAATAACATGACTGCATTTATTGTTTTGGTTTGTTTCTAGATTTATTATGTTACAAACCAGAATTTACTGAAGACACCTGAAGGAATAATCTTGAGTGGAAGCTGAAAAATACTGTTTACAGATGATTGCACAAAACTCCCCACCAGGTAGAATAAATTTTCTTTTACAAATTCATGGCCCTCCACAAGAGTCACAGTTGCACAGGATTACAAGAAGGGTGTTGAACCAAGCAAAAGTCGTGGTTCGTACTGGACATTAAGGTCAAAACAAGTTGAGAGGGTCTCGCCCACGTTTCACATTACTCACATAGTTAGGTAGCATATAAAGAAAATCCCAAAAGGCGAGACAGAAAAGCATGTTTACTTAGTGGCACGTCAGATTCCTGCCCCCCAAGTAACAATTTTTTATCCTATCTTTGGAAAAAGAAGTCATTTGACATCTCCCACATCAGGTGGCCACAGATAACAAGGGACAGCTTCTCCAAGTTTCAGCTGTACTGGCCTTTAAAAAATGCAATGTAACAATTATATGTAAGTGAAAAGAAGACTGAATACCTTGCGTAGACAGTTGTGCAGCTTGAGAAATTAGGGAAGTGATATTGAAAGCGGATGGTCCAGCAGTAAGAATTTTATGGAGTATAGACTGCAGAGAGGCTTGTGTCACAGCTGCTGTTAGAACTAAAAACAAACATTCTGTTTTACTGAGAATTCTAGAACATCACTTTAAACTGTTCAAACTGGCTAAATACACATTATGCCTCATTTTCTTCCTGGTTTTGTTCCAGTATCCACAAGAGACCAAAAAGCCACCTGAACTATTTTTCAATTACTTGAATTCAACCCACAAATGCTTGGCATGTCTAACCAAGTCCTTTATTTAGTAGTTTTATCTTTGAGACATACACTAAAAAAATTATTTTAGAGAAGTACTTTAACTGTTCAGCTTGACCTTATGGATCAATAATAATTTTTATAAACATGAAAAGAACATTTGTGTAATTTGTCATTGCAGTAAGTAGAATGTGTGGCATTTTTTATTTTAAACTACAACTATAAATAAATTTTAAAAAGGCAAAAAAGCAGTATCACATTAACTCACTAAAAGGGATGGGGGGAACGACTGGGGAGAAGACTTCCTGTTCAAGGAAAAAGAAAAGATCTTTCAAGTTCAAAATCCAGACACTAAGTGTTTCTTCTTAAAAAAGAAATGAACACAAAAAACCCTATCCAAACTCAAACTTATTTGTTCTGGGTTTAGCTGTCCCATCATTGTCTGTCCATCTCGTTCTACCACTACCCTCCTTCCCCTTTTCCCCCAGTAAAAAATTAGTAATTTTCAACCAGTTTTTTTAAAACTGCACTACATAGGAGGAGCATCTTCCAGTATGAGCTGATGAGACCCCGCTTCTGAACTAATCTTTTCAAAAAGAAGATAAAGGCTCTGTGAGATACTTCCTGAACACACACTACCTAAGCACAAGTCTGAAAAAAACTGACCCACCAGGCACAAACACAGGATAACTCTCTATCACACGCACAGCAAGGGCAGTCCTGCTGTGCAAGGTAAAGTCACTCAGCTCATGTGGACCTGCCAGCCAGGCCCTCAAGCCATGAGAACAATACCAAACGCTCTTAACTCAGAAACAGATGCTGCTGCTGTTCAGATGTGCCAATGATACTCCTACTTTTTTAGACCAACCTTGTGCACTACAGTTTTAAAAGGTCTGCCCTGCACAGGAAGAAACAATAACCTACTCCCCTACTAGTACTGAATAGAGCCATAATATTTGCTGATTAAAAGGAAGACAAATAGCAGATTATCCTTGTAAGTAATCGTAACATACATAATAGATTTCACTACTTTGACTTTCATGGTTTATACTTTTAAGAAGTTAATTAACTCTGGGCACTCCATGTAAATGTTTTGCTTCCTATTTAAATCTGTGATCGGAGAGTACAATAGTTCCAAGAAGCAAACGTAAAAATACCACACCAGTTTCTTCATTAGTAACCGGCCACATCCAGACACTGCATTAGATAAAACTACATCCCAAATGCATCAGCTCTGCCTGTTCTTGCACTGAAAGGCACTATGGCTAGTTATAAACTTTCTTGTTAAAACTAGGCCAACGTGACAAAAATCTAAGGGATACACCAATTACATGCACAAAATTTAACTTGCTAGCAGACTTACTGATGTGCTACCTTTATTCAGAAAGGATAAAATGTACTAAAGAAAAAAGTTGATAGGCAACAAGATTTAAGAACCCCTAGAAATTTCATTCGCAAACAAGTATTATTAGAACAGCAGCATAAACTACAGGAGACAAAGAACACTGCATGGAACAAAAGAACAAAAAGCTCCAGCTAAATTTTGTGCAACAGATGAATGCTGATACAGCAATTAAGTCACCAGTCTCAATCAGACTGCTCCCATACATCAGCATGTACGGCTTAACACCCTTAAATGTTACATGGCTCATTTAAAAAGTTTTAACAGAACAAAAACCAGTGACAATTCTCAATTTATCTAGGGATTAATTTTTCACTTTTCATTTAAAGTAAGGCTTGCATTTACTACAGTTTAGTATCAAGTAATACACTCGCATATAAGTAAGGGCCAACATCAACTTTAAAGATTCCTTACCTTCATTGATTTTGGATATATCTACGCTAGAATTATTAAGCTGCAATGTGGCTTGCAGAGCAGGCAGCAGCTGTCGAAGGAGATTTGGGTCCTGGAGTAACGGAGGAATTGGAGATTGCGGGACAGGTGAGACAGGAACTGTAGGAGCAGATGAAGCAGGCGCAGAAGTTGGATTCAGTCCAGAAGCAGTAGATGTAGAAGGAGTTGTGCAAGAATGGGATACAGACTTGTCCACAGATGCAGACTCTGAACAGAAGACAGACAGTAATTTTCATTTTCCCCAATATAAGCTGGCAACTTCACACTAGTATAATATTCATATTAAATTCAGAAGATCAAATGCTTAACTATTGTTACAAGGAAAAAAACCCAAGCCCAACATTAATATAACAAAAATTGAAGATATTCTGTATCTAGTGTAATTTACGCTATTGCACCTAACATTTATTAGGAACACACACACAATTTTCCACTTTAAGATACAGGCCTGAAAACTGCCAGTGTAAGAAATGGGATTCCCCCCCGTCCCCCAAATTCAGAACAAACGTGGGACAAAAATTCTATAAACGTAAACCAAGAGCTGTTAACATCCCCACAGAAGAGTGGAAAAACATCTAAAAATGTATCTGCCCATAATTAATTTCAAACCTGTCAGTTTCTCCTGAAGCAGCAAGACTTATATCCTTTACTCATTAATTTCATTTTAGCAAGTATCAAGACTTATTATCTAAAGAAATACTAAGTACTTAAATTCAATTATACTGTATGGCAATTTGTTCTAATTAATGAATTATTTAATTAAATTTTACTTTCAGTTAACATAAAAGTTGCTCCTCCATTCCAGTACTGTAAGAAATTCCTGCACTGAAAAGTATTTCCACTTACTACAGGAGTACCAATTAGTCACTTCAAACATCCTTCCTTCAAGAAGCCTGGACCACTGTATTTCAATTTTAGCTTCTCCTTGTCTCCCCAACAAACCCATCAGAGGCCTCTGCCCTGAATTCAGTGAACACTAACGGCTCCTACAGCACCAAACAGGCTGGATGAAGAGTGGAAAGATGGATATGGATCCAAGATCTTACCCTGGATGCAAAAATCCAAATGAAAGCTAAAATAACTGGCTGGGAAAGTCTTTTTACTTTAAAGGCATATTTCACGCCTTTTGAGTGGTGATAAGGCAAAAAGAAGATAACTTAGTAAAGAAAAAAAATAACAAAAAGTTCTTGTTCTGTTTTACTATGTAAGAATAAAATGTTATAAAATTTCTAAAAGCTTGTTTTCTGACAGTCTCAACTGCAATTTTTGAGACTAATTTAGAGAAGAACCCTAAAAAAATAAAATAAATTACTCAGGAAGTATCAATATGTAAACCAAAAGAGACTGGAAATCTCAGTGAAAAAAAGGGGACTTCAGCTTTCATGCAGTTACAGTAGTAATAGCTCATAACAGGTGACAAATACTGAGTAAAAAAGCCTTTTCTAGTCACGTAGCTGAGAAATCTAAACCAAAGAAAAACACTGAAGAATTCAAATTTGACAACTTGCAAGGATGCATCAGCCAGAACACAGAAATATATTTTGATGTAGCAGGTAAATTTCTAAAAGGCAGCTTTATCTAGTTACAAGCTCCTTGGGACAATCTATAAGGTAACCTGGTTGTTTGGCCAGAAGCCTTCAAAAGAACTTACGAAGGGACAAGAAATGTTTTACAGTAACATGTGACTACAACAGATGATTAGGTACTAGCCCCCCCTTAAAAAAGTCATTAGTAGCGGTCTTTGTTATAGAAGTATTACATACTACGGTGTTTAAAGTAAACTTAAGACAACTGCAACTCAAGACACATGAAGCTAAGAAGAATCTCAGTATACCAAACACGGTAAGTTTAAACTTGGTCCAAATAAAGACAAGGCGTACAAAAGCAAAGGAACTGGGCACAATGGAGCATGTTAGTACTTACAAGTCTCCTAGCCTACAGTTTTGAGAATCTTAAAACAAACAAAACAAAACAAAAAAAAAAAAAAAAAAAAAAAAAAAACCAAAACAACAACAACAACAAAAAAAAACACAACCACACACACACACAAAAATTCCAAACAGAACCAAAGCCCCCTAATTTCAAAACAAAAAACCAAACCAAAACAAGAAAAAAACCCCAAACAAAACCAAAGCCCAAGCAACTGCCAGCTTAAAAATAGTCAAAACCGTATTTCATGTAGTTAGGATTGTCTTTACAGTTAGACTGACTTATTTTAAGTAAAGAAGCAACTTACTACTGTATTATTAATTCATATAAGCAATATCTGAGCATCAAACCACACCACCATATCAAACAGCTGTAAGTATTTTTCACCCATGCTGCAGTTTTGAACAGAAAATGAACTTAATCAAAGACAAACTCAAACTAACAATGCAGTGAAGAGAAACCTTAAGACCAGTTCAGTTCTGGGTTTTTACTTATTTCTTGAATAAAAGGACTCAAAATATGTCATATAAAACCAGTGAATTCCAAGAGGTTTGTGAAACTACTTTAGCTTGGGTAAGTTTCCCTGCTATAAACATACAAACTGAATTATATAACAAAACACAGTCCAGTTTTCTTTCAGACAATATGGAAACACTATTCTGCAGCTGCATTACTGCAGACAGAATCACAGAATCATAGAACAGTTAGGGTTGAAAAGGACCTTAAGATCATCTAGCTCCAACCCCCCTGCCATGGGCAGGGACACCTCACACTAAACCATGTCACCCAAGACCTCATCCAACCTGGCCTTGAACATCATCAGTGATGGAGCATTCACAACTTCCCTGGGCAACCCATTCCAGTGCCTCACCACCCTCACAGAAAAGAATTTCTTCCTTATATCCAATCTAAATTTCCCCTAAGTTTTAACCCTTTACCCCTTTGTCCTGTCACTACAGTCCCTAATGAAAGAGTGCCTCCCCAGCATCCTTCTAGGCCCCCTTCAGATACTGGAAGGCTGCTAGGAGGTCTCCACGCAGCCTTCTCTTCTCCAGGCTGAACAGCCCCAACTTTCTCAGCCTGTCTTCATACAGGAGGTGCTCCAGTCCCCTGATCATCCTCGTGGCCCTCCTCTGGACTTGTTCCAATAGCTCCATGTCCTTTTTATGTTGAGGACACCAGAACTGCACACAATACCCCAAGTGAGGTCTCACGAGAGCAGAG
Source organism: Psittacula echo (assembly GCF_963264785.1). NCBI lineage: Eukaryota > Metazoa > Chordata > Aves > Psittaciformes > Psittacidae > Psittacula > Psittacula echo. The sequence goes on along the minus strand of NC_137737.1, from coordinate 43,676,202 downwards.
TAGAGGGGCAGGATCACCTCCTTCGACCTGCTGGTCACGCTCCTTTTGATGCAGCCCAGGATACAGTTGGCTTTCTGGGCTGAAAGCACACACTGCCAGCTCATGTTCATTTTCTCATCAACCAACACTCCCCACAAGTCCTTCTCTCCACAGGGTTGCTCTGAATCTCTTCTCTGCCCAACCTGTAGCTCTGCCTGGGATTGCTCCGACCCAGGTCTAGGACCTTGCACTTGGCATGGTTAAACTTCATAAGGTTGGCATCAGCCCACCTCACAAGCGTGTCAAAGTCCCTCTGGATGGCATCCCTTCCCTCCGGCGTATCAACCGAACCACACAGCTTGGTGTCACTGGCATACTCGCTGAGGGCGCACTCAATCCCACTGTCCATGTCACCGACAAAGATGTTGAACAAGACCAATCCCAACACCGATCCCTGAGGGACACCACTCATTAGTGGTATCCAGCTGGACATTGAGCCATTGACCACAACTCTTTGCATGCAGCCATCCAGCCAGTTCTTCATCCACTGAGTGGTCCACCCATCAAAATGATGTCTCTCCAATTCAGAGACAAGGATGTCGTGTGGGACAGTGTCGAACGCTTTACACAAATCCAGGTAGATGACATCAACTGCTCTACCCCTGTCCCTTAGTTCTATATAATTACAACTTTCATTACACCTTCATTTAAAGCACCCTATCTTACTCCATGGCTCCCAGACTGTACATTTGATTTCACAGAAATAAATCCAAGAAATACTGCCTATAAAACAAAGCTTCTAAATATTCACACATCCATTCTTTTTGTATAATACAATTACAAATGTTTAAAACTGGTTTAATTTATGACCCCAGACAGAATGTGCAAGTTTCATCTTTAAAGTTAACACTAGTCAAAACTCCTCAAGATGAAATGTCTCTCAAAAATCCTCAGTTATCACTCACCAGGATGTAAGCATTTCCCCTGCTTTTTCAACAAACAGAAATAGAAACTTCTAATTTCCTTCTCTTTCCTAACTCCCCTTTTCTGATCTGCTTTGAGACTATTTCATTGTATGTTTTGCCACACAAATTTATTTTTCAAAATTTAAATACTATTTCCTGGTTTCTAAAACATTTACTAGGATATTAAAAAGCTGAGAATTATGCAGTCCTGTAATTCTTAAATGCCTTTGAAGCCTCAGCCGCCATGTAACAGTCAAAATGAACACAGCATACTGAGAAAAGTTACATATCTACAAATCTAAGTCCTTTAGCTTTATAACTCCGACAAACTGGTCTGCATGCCTTTGCCAACACAAATTCATGTTCCTTAACAAGTTAGCTACAGTATTATTGCAAAATAAGGCTTTGGATTACACAGCAGTCATTCATAAACCTAATCTGAACCATTAATACATCAGGCAGAGTGATTTTTGAACCTACAACTGGAATCTTACAAAAAGAAAATGAAAATTACAGGGCAACTCTGCAGCCTCCTCACTGCCAACACCAGTCTCCATACAAATGCTATGCAAGTGACTCTTAAACCTCACATAATATTTCAGTTATTATCATGAAAGTCCCATGGAAAGCTTTTGTAATAATTTTTAAAAATAATATTAAAACCAAAAGCGTAACAGCCCACTGCGATATTTTGAACTGCTGAAAACTTTGTTAATTAAAATTTATGTTTAAGTGCTTCCTCAAACAAAAAACCAAAAAAACAAACAAACAAACAAATTAAAAATTTATTGGTTTTTAAACTCTTTTTTGTGATTTTTGAAAATTACTTTGCACCATAAGCTAAGCACACTACAGTTTCAACTTCTGGAGCTTTTAAGAAAACTTCTAAAAAAAAAAAAAATCTGTTAACTTTGTTGCAACTATAAGCAAATACTGTATGCTTTCTGACAAGCATGTAAACAAGCTACATATAAAGCTACAAGGTAGAACTAAGCAAGTTGCTGGACTGCCAAGTTTAATCATATAGGGAAAAAAAAATGAGCAAGAAAAAGCCATCCGAAAAGTAATCAGATGGCAAACAAAACAACTAGATGTGGAGATTAACTTAATGTGGGGTTTGGAACTGGATGATCTTAAGGTCCTTTCCAACCCTAACCCATTCTCTGATTCTGTGATTCTATAACTATTAATTGGTTTTACTTTAAAACGGAGCAGGAAAAAAACTTTTTATAATGAAAACAATTTTTGAAGACCACAATGATTAGGAAAGGGCTGTCTATTCATTACCTGCTCTGCTGCAGTATGAGCTGCAATCACATCTTTCAGACAAAAGAGAAGTCTGAGTTACCAGTCAGTATTCTATGATCAGAACCTTTCTGACAAAGATGTGTCTTCACTGCAGGTTTTGCAAAGAGATATCAGAACTGAAACAAACTGGAGGCTAGTGGTTGCTCCAGAAACATCATGTTAAGTCACAACGGAAATGTTACATTCCATATTTCCTAGCAGTGTGGAACTTTTAATTATAAGGCCAAGCAATCCTTTCAGAAAAAATACCACAGATCATTTTCTGCAGTCATGCCACAATGTTCTTCAATTACAACCTAGACAGAAGGCAGCAAACAGTTTCTCAGAGTTTGAGGCAGTCTATTAAAGTGCTCCTGAATCTTGCCATCACCAATCTCTGCCCCTTATGACAAGAACCTTTGCTTCTAAGCTGGCCTACTAATTCTGAAAGGCAATTCTCAGCCTAGAATGTAACAGTGAAAATGAAGTTATTCAGACTAGGTTTAATGCAGGGGGGTGAAAAACCAAGTCTTTTGACTGTTCAGCTTCTCTGTTTCAACAAAGAGCTCTTGACACCAACACTCCTGCATCTCTTGTGCCTCAGTCACCCTGTTCTACCTGCTGGAGCCCTTTCAGTACCTGTTCCTACTACTCCCTTCTCACCCATGGTGTGCTGAATTATTCGGATATGCCAGCGTGACAAAGAAGGCGGGGAAAGGGGAAGAACAAAAAGAGGAAATGCATTTTTGTGCACTAACTTCCTTCACAGTCCTTCTGACAACTAAAATACTAGTACTCCCTATGCAACGAGTAGCTTCAAAATGCTGCTACATACAGCCTGCTCTTATTTTTTGACATATATGAACAGCTGAGTTAGAAAAGAAAAATCTTTGTTGAAATAATGACATGGAAATTACCCATTACTGTTGACTGGATTATTCTAAATTATCAGTGTGACCCTTTGAGTATTCCAACAGCTATTACTACTGATGGATTTTTTTTATGCCATCTAAAACAAAACCAACGCATTCAAAGTCCTTCAGAATCAACAATATATTACTCAATCACTTCGATTGTGAGCTTGAGCTGAATCTTTGCTCTGCTAACAAGTCATGCATGTGTACTCTCACTGGGTGCTCTCTGGGGGAGGAAAACTGCATTACAAAATTTTCAGAAATTCAATGCCTTATTGCCCCACAACCTTCACCTCTGCTAGCTATGCTAATTAAACAACCACTACCTACAACAGCTAACTGAACTGCCTGATTTACTGTTGATGATTAAGAATCTCAACACAATCTGTGCCTAAGTACCTTAAGTGTACAGTCACCAACTAAATTCTCTGAGCAGTGACAATCAGATTTACCTTTTTTACATAGTTCAGTTCTGACCTACTATGAACCTTAAGCCAAACTAAAACAGATATTTAAAAGCAGTGCATTTTGCAAACATATCTGGCCAAATGAAACTATGGCAACAACAGTAACTGGGTTCTCAAATATGCTCAATTTATCTATAATAAAGAAAAAAAACTCCGTATTTTTCTCATTTGGATTACTCCAGTCTTAAACTAAATTTTCATATTTTCTCTGCTGCCAAAATAAATGTAACCGCAATGCTGAGCAAGTAAGTATGAAGTACTGGAAGAAACCTCTAACAGCATCACTAGCAGTGGTTTTTCTAACCACTGTATGAATTGAGTAATATACTTCAAACTGCAAAACTCTGCCAAAGAAGATGCAACTATACAAGGAACAATGTTAATAACTAACTGCAAAAGACCAGCAAGTGTTACAAGAAAACCACAGGGGTGAGAAACAGATGAGGAAGAAGCTCAGCTGTCACTGACCAACTGTGTCAGCATCTGGGTCACAACCTACCCAGAACTGCTCTGGCCAGCTTGATTTAGAGTACTGCTGTACCAGAAAAAGAACTGCTGCCTGATGGGACTTGGAAGGAAATATGTGAGAAGTATCCTACAGACAGACACACTGTTAGATAGGACAATACAACATTTCTTTCAGTAACTGAATTAGAAATAGGAAAATGTGATGTGCCCTACAGATAAAGCAGCCGAAAAGTATAAAAAGCAACCCCACACTTTACCTGCATAAAGCACTCACAGTGAGCACAAACAGAAGCAGCAGATTCTGACTGGAACATTCAAACCAAAGAGTAGAGGTCAAATAGTTCCCCAGGAACTCTCCACTACTGACAGTCATTGAGGGCAGAGGACTACTGCTAACAGCTGAGCTATAGTTCAGCCAGGGATTTTATTCAATCTCCTTGTGGGACTACAACATACTCCTGCAGCAAAAGAGACTGAGCTGAAAAAAACATTGGTTTTTTTTGTGCCTTTTTTTTGTTGGTTTGTTGTTCACAACTATTACTGCATTAAAAAATACACACTAAGAACAGAACTATTAAAACAGTGGTACATACATGCTGGCATAAGGCTGTCAGCAATACATTGACAAAAAGCAAGAACTCATTTAGGCAAGGACTACTGCATGTATCAGTCATTTGCACCAAACTATTTTTATAAGCAAAAAGCACAGCTTTATCTCTTTTCATAAAGAGAGAGGGATGGCACAGCTAGTGAACAGAAAAAAAAAAAAAAAGCTGTTTGCTTTACTACCGCAAAAAAAACCCCAACCTCTCAAACTATTTTCCAATTCTATAAAGGTTCCTTTAGAAAACTGTTTGAACCAAATGTCTCAAGACATTTTTTTTATCTTTTTCATTCTGTATTACAGCTGCAAACAAATACTTTAACATCTGTGCGCCTAGGGTACTACAGGTTCACAGTCACCTCTGGAAAATGAGTAACAGAAGCAAACTAAACCAGCCCAGCACATAGCACTGCTTCTTTCCCTCTTTTAAATTTAGACATGTAAAATGCTACAGAAATTTTACTGGTAGAATTTCTTTACGAATTAAAAAAAAGTCCAGCATTCACAAAAAAATGAAGGCAACCCGACTGAATATACTCTTTGAACGATCTCTTATAAGCTGCACTGGATTTTTCTGGTTCTGTGAGAGTTCAATTCAAGTGAAAACTCACATTTTCTGGAGTATTTCAAGCCTAACATTAACCTATTCTGAGTCTTCAATTACTTACTAGCTTTCTGTAATCCACCCCGTCTGAAGCTCAGTATCGCATTTGCTCACAATGAAGTGGCATGAAACACATCGATGAGGTGTATTACAGAGAATCTATCCATTTAACCCATTCCTACATAGGAATACAGAAATTAAGTGATTATTTAATACAGAACCATCCATAGTAACATGGATTCCCAAAGTAAGATTTAGAGTGTCAAGACCACCCTGTGTGATCGGTTTCACACAGGGTGTAAAAATATGTGTTCATAACCCAACCATATGTTCTCAAATGAATGTCGTATGTAAGAAATACTACAACTCCCCACCAACATTTGCAGCAGTTGTCACAATGAAAAATTCCTTCACTTGCAGTAAGATTCAGTTTGCTCAATTTAAGTGGAAGTAACTAGCAAACATATGTTGTAAAACAAGGAAAGAATATCCAGTTTGAAGTCTAATCACACACCAAACAGGAATCAAGTACATAACAGAGTTGAGTAATAATACCAGTTTTCTTTGAGTATATTTTGAAGATAGTAATGAAAATAGAGGATAAACAAAGAGAGAACATCTGATGAGCATGTTTTGCACTGTCGTGTTCAAAAACTCATCAAACTGCAATCAAAATGTAGAAGCTAAACAGAAGCAAGTGACTATGGTATTCAATACAAGAACCATGCATCAACTAATACTTCTTGCCTTACTGTATTGAATAGAAAAAGGCTTGCTGAAAATCTTCTGTTTCTCTGTAGGTTATAATCAACATTCATGTACAAAGCGATGTAAAATATGCACAAAATCTCAAGAAAAACATACAAGATTTCTTTACATGCACAATTTTCTTACATTGTAGTATTTGTCAATGTATAATATTGTCTATTTTGGATGGCCATGTACACTTATCTCTGGGTAAAAGCTGAACTTCCTTAATAAAGAAAACTGGAAAGCAGAGAAACAAACAGAGTACAACACCAGTGTCAGACCAGAGTATTTTCTTGGTTTTAGCACTGTACTACTGTTCTGTAACTAGACAGACTTGCAAATCTCAACAGGTCAAGAATCCCACTTTCAAAAAAAAAAACAAAAACAAACCCCCCAAAAAACCAAAACAGACAAGTTTATCAAGAATTACTTTCCCCCATTCCAAAGCCTCCAAATCAGAATTCTCTTACACTCCAAGAACTCAGCTGTACTAAGGTATCATACTATCACTAGTAACAGATATCTCCATTCTGACAATTGTCTTTAGCTCTTCTCCCCTAAAAACGAAGTAAATCCAAATAAAATATGGGCTTTTGAAGGGTCACAAACAATGCACATATAGTCCTGGTCTTCACTTGATGACTAAGTGTTTCTGGTATGTATTACGCAAAAACACAAACTTCCAGCAGCTTTAGAACTGAAGATCCAGTATGTTACAAGACACAGATCAAGACAGAAGAATAGCTGTTACAAACATGTGGAAAACTGTGTTGCTTTCTGGAAGAACTGCACTTGCGTTTATTGAAAAGTTTGATGACCCTGACATTCTAAACAGTTCATAAAACATAATGGTCATGTGAAATGACTTTCACATGGTGCAACTACATCTATGTTAAGAACTCAGATAACGTCAAGGTTCAAAACAACTTGAGGGAGGACAAAAATGAAAATGTCCTACTAAAATGTCTTACAATTATAATTTGAAATTATAATTTGCTGAATAAGCCAGTAAAAAGCAAAGACTGCAGTGTTAATTTGAACACATGTAAGATACAGCAAATGTGGCTTAAGGGGAAATTAACACATCAAAACAATAATTAGTTCTAAGCACAGAAAAATCAACAGGGAAAAAAATCTTTGAATTTTAGAACTAACACACTTCGAATAAGCAATGCAAATGCAATGCATCATCTTAAATAACAGAATTATAATTATAATTATACATACCTTTTCTCTCTGTTTTCTGTGCAGGGATGGAAGATGTGGATGTAGGCAGTTTTGATAAAGTAGATGCTCCATTAGCATCAAAGGATTTCTTTGGCTGGTGATCAGATTGTAGAGAAAATGGACTAGGAGGAACAGTGCTTGGGGTAGCAGTTGGATGAACCACGGGTTTGAGGGGATGCTGTACTGGAGTAGAACTACTGTGAGTCTCTGCTCTTGGCAGTCTGTAGTCTCTGTCATTGTGCCTGCTTGTTTGAGATAAAATATTCTGTGGGAGCATACTACTGGCGTCGCTGGAATGCTTGTCTTCCACTTTTGTCAGGATTCCCCAAGTAATGTTGCAAAAAGAAAAACAGATTAAATTAGAAACTTGTCTAAGACTGCAGTGACTTTTATTAATACTGCTGCACATCAACAACTAGAGCTGATTAAACTGCTTATGATTAAAGAATGTCCCAAGTAGATCAGCATCAAAAAAGGCAAAACTGGATTCTACTCACTGACAAAATGCATTTCCTGTGACCTTTGCTTGATTTAGAGTTCCAGTTAAACACTATGTTTTGATGGAAGGCTTTGTAACCACCGTTCCAGTCAAGTTAACTTTTGAAGTCTCCTAAAAAACCTAAATCAAAATCTATTATTTCCCTCTTACATTTAGCATGAAGAGATAATTTGTGCCATTTTTCTTTTGTTCATTGAAAATCTTAAACATTGAGTATAATTTAAGTTTCAAATTCTAGCCTTCAAAAAATTCTACTTCAAGTCACTCGAGTACTACTACAAAGAATTCCCTTTCAGCTGAATTAATTCAAGAAGACTATATATTAAATAAGTGACTCATCTGCATTTGTCACACGATTACAGACTTTAAAATATGCTACACAGGGAACATACCGAGCAAACACAGACTGATTCTTTTTATTGATCCTAGATTTTCACCTGTTACAAAACAAGCAGTTACTGCAACATGCATTTCTGCTTTCTGTAGCATAAAGTATGTTTAGCATATGCAGCATGTTTCAGCATACAGAAAGACAGCCCTTTATAAGTCTCTGTCTTGTCAAGTTCCAAGCAAACGTGAGAGATGGAGGGAGGGAATACTTTGGCTTCTTTGCCAACATCCTGATAACTATACTACAAATTCACCCAAACTACAGCAGCATACAGAAACAATCTCAGTACAAGTATTTCCCTGGAAAAGAAACTGACAAAAATTAAAGGTGGGTATGAGAAAAAAAAATAAAATAAATCCAATAACAGAAATTCATAGTCTAGGCAAGGTTTTGTTAAGAGTATTGGCATGGTAAATAGATGTTTTTAATAATGTACAAAAGCCTCTGAAAACCTCGGTATCATGGTCCATTATATTAGTTTATTATTTTCAGATGTGAAATCAAGGTTTTGGAAAAGACTTCTGCATCTCCATTTTTAAGTTCAGAATATGACATTGACAGGTCTCAGTGATCATGACAGTCCAACTATACCATAAATTGTGCAAGTTGTTTCACTACCTACCTACAAAGATAACTAAATTAGACAGTAAAAGCTGCAAAAAAGAGGGCCACCACTAAAAGCATTAAATGTACTAGTAAAAGCTCGAAGTTACAGTAAGAAATAACATTTGCAAGAGCTGTCTGTGCTACCCGCTTCGGCCTTTTTAGATAAAAGAAGTAAGAAAAACAGCTAAGGAAAGTAAGGAAAGGCCTTTTTTTTTTTTTTTTTGAAGTTTGGAAAACAGTAATGAAAACAAGGCAAGAATATATTACTGTAAAAAAAGACACATACTTCCACTGGCAAACCCACTGGCAGCTGTCGCCTGCATCACCTCTCTTCTGTAATCCCTATCTTTTGGAAAACTGTTAACTGACATTTTGCTTGCTTCTTTTTGTCTCTGCTCTCTGGAGAAAAGAAAGCACATGTTAAGAAAGAACTTACAACATTTCACACAGGTGAAATTACATGAGATGAATTAAACTATCCTAAGAGCCTGCTGCTACAGATGGGTGTAGGCAAACTCCAGCTGCTGCTTCCTTCACCAGTGCCTGCTGAAGCCCCAATATAACACTTCAGCTCAGTAACATTGAGAAAAACAAAAAAAACCCCAAATCCAAATGCAGTAACAACAAAAAAGTACAAAAAGACACTCCCCCCCCCCCCCAAACAACAAGCAACCACCCAACCCACCAAAAACCTAAACCAACCATACTACCCCCTCCCACTCTAGATCATCAAGGGATAAAATCGGTGCCAGAGGTTCAGATAAGGGTAGGAACACAGTAGACTTGGACCAAAATCTTTTATAGCATTAATCTATTAGATAAGCTCAACTGCTCTTAAATGATCTTAAGAGTATTTGTTATTTATGCAACAAAAACAGACACACACATATACCTTTCCAGCCACTCTTTTGGTTTTTCCCATTGTGAAACTTCTGTTCGGCAGTTGTAGTAGTATTTTTTGCCTGAAGAGCTGATGTGTTCAGACCAATCATCCGCAGAATCATAAGCCTTTAAAATACAAAAGGTGTTGGATAAAAGTCTACAGGAAAGTTTTAATATACAAATTTAAAAGCTTTCACTATTTTAAAAACTATATGGCATGCTCACATACACCCATATCACTAATTTCTATTTATAGCATCTCTAAATGCCTACTTCATTTTGATAGGTAAAGATGTGACCACAACCACTCCTGCTTCATTCTGCAAAATCATACTGTCTTCTCTAGATTTACCAACAAAGTTCATGGAAACTATTTCTCTCTGTATCTACTTCACTTAAATAAATTCGTGTTTTAAAATTAAAGACAGGTACCTCAAAGCTCTAATGATTCTAAATTAGAATAGTTTTTACACAACATAGAAAATCTGCAGCTTGGGTTTACAGAGTGTTTAAGATACAGACTGATCCTGGAAAACTCAAAGCTGGAAATGTACATGCTGCCTGTTTCAGACAAAATAATGGAAATATAGCATATATGAATGGTGCGACACAGGGATGAATATCAATCACAAATACTCACTGCATCAGAAGTTTTGCTTGGATTATTGCTGGGATTAGAAGAATGTGAATTTGAACTATGAAGAGCACTGTGGTTATGTGAATTTTCTTGTGGAGAGTAACTGGTCCCTGAAGGAAAAAAGAAACACTGTTCACCATGTATGTTTTCAAAGAAATCAACCACTGCATTCTAAGGAGATAGAAGGGGAAAGGAGAGGGGAGTAGAAAAGGCAAGTTGCCTACAACATGGACCACAGCATAGATCAGACGCAGAAGTATTTCAGGAGACCATATGCATATTTCCTTTTTCACAAAGCACAAAGCTCACTTTGCCTTTCTAGTTACAATAATGCAGTATGTCCCTCCACTAGTCTTACTCTCAAACCTCATCCCACTATGAATCAACAGGTAGCCTTTTTATTTGTTGATGGTTGGAGAAGTCCTACAGTATCAATTCAGAAATTAAGATTTTCTCCTCAAGTCAGAAAGTTTAAATAGGCTTATCAACAGTTAGATACACAAAAATCAGGTTTTACATTCACTGGAGCAATGCTGTTTTCCTAACCCTTTTGACACTACCTGTAACTGGTTTTAAGTACCCATTTCGGTTTGCGCATGTAGATTAATTTTCCTGCACCTCAGCCTCTGCAACACAAGTATCAACACCTGAATACCAAAAGCAGCATTTCCCAGGCCACCACTGCTTCTGGCCTCCCTTAAAACTGCTTCTCAAGGTAATCTGGTTTTGCTCCTACATCATGACAATCCTTGAACAGAAAAGAACAGCTGGGAAATGAGAAGGGAGAATTCTCAACACCTATCACATCTACATTTGTGCCTAAGCTCATAACCATGTACGCCTTAACAGCTCAAATTACAATTAAGCAAGGTCATCCATTAAACCCTTCACAATCTCATTTTAAATTTCCTGCTTTTAAGACCTTTCATTCCTCAAAAATTTCTAAGCAAGTAAAAACTCTTCCATTATTCTGCATATGATTTCCTCTTTCTAAGTTTTGAATGTTCACATAAATCACACCAAACTAAGAAAAATCATTTTCTTGCACATCATGGAAAAACCTAGATATTCCAAACCAACACTCTCTCTGCCTACTGAGAAGTTTCTAAATACCATGGGATAGTACATTAGATACCATTAGCTTCACATACCATATAGTGATCTAAACATGAAGTCAAAGTGCTCTGCAGATGGCACTTTATCTTATGGGCAACTACAACAACAGGATCTTTGATAATGGACTGATAGGCAAGAATGAATGGAGCCATTTAAAAAAAAAATACTTATTTTTATGTCGAGAGCCACATATGCAGAAGATGATTACTAAATGATATAGCATGGTGCAGAATGGGAGAGAGAACACAAAGAGCCTTCTGACTAGACAAGAGTTGGCAAAACTACTAGCTCAAGCTTCTTTGTCCACACCTCTAATGCTGCAAGTTAGAAAAACAGTCCATCACACAAGCAGAGATATACCATGACTGATCTGTTTAGTACCCTACAAAGGTTGAAGGCTGATTTGCACACACGAGTTAGTGCAACCTGAACTATCAGTAGCCGTGAACCTCTTCCTACACTACTGTGGGTAAAACCATGTCATCCTCTAAAGATCTGGGGAGGATGGGAGAAAAAAAGGTCTTGTCCTCAAAATACAGCCTGCAAGACAATTAGTCCTACACCAAAAGTACCCTGCATGCTCAGAGCCAGATGAAATGACTTATCCATGGGGGTAACTTAAGCTTGTCAAAAGCAATACTCACATCACATGCTTGTGATGCAAATACGTAATGACAAGATGACATGACTTTACATGTTATGTTAGTAAATTCCAGAATTTAGACTATGATATACATTTAAAAAACCCACACATTTAGTTTCCCGTAATGTATGCAAGAAGTATATCATAATTACAAGCCTGTAGTCCTCAATTAGACACACGAGTCTTGGTTGTTTGTCTTTATTTACTATACCCTCCCAAACTCTACTGAGATCATAACATTTTTTTTCATGTATTTCTGCTTAATGCACACATATTAGCTCATTTCTCATTCTGTAAGGTAAAATCATCTCTCTTTTTAAAGGAAAAAACAAGATGAAAATCTACCAGATGGCCTGTTTGAACAGTTTTGTTATTAGTCACTTCAAAACTTCACAACACCGATGTAGTTAATTTACTGCAAACACATACCATGGATGCAGTAAAATTACACTTTGTTCAGAGTACTCAAGACACAGTCAGGTTTTTTTAAATACCATAGTGGTCTAAATACATTGCCACAGTAAATCTGCCACGCATTTTACAAACATGAATAACAGCCAACAACACATGCATTAAGTCAACAAAATCCTTTAAAGCAAATTCTATCCATACCATAAACAAACCCCTCACTAAGCAGACTTTAGACCCCCCGCAGTCTAACAGCTCAGCAGCATCCCCCAACCACTTCACACTTCCTTGCCGTGCTGGTTCCCAGCCCCAGTGCTGAGTCACAAAGCACCTCAGAGGAGTGAGTACAGAGTGGCTGCAGCAGTCACACCCACCTACAGCTGGTCCCAGTAGTAGAAACGCCTACTTATGCAGCAGCTTGTTCGTAAGGAGCACTGGGCCTCTCCACAAGGAGCTGCAGTCCTCCTTAGCAGAACTCCCAGGCTGCACGTTCATGGGCTTGACCTCAGTCAGGGATCCTGCCCTACCCGAGCTCGCCTCAGCTGCATAAAAACTGCTCACGGCTGCTCCAGCAGTACCAATTGCCTTGGGTTGCCAGGATAAGCCATGTGGGCTTTCACAAGGGCCAACCAGAAATACATACCCAGCGGTGTCTAGGACAATTACACAGAGTAATTACAGGTGCAGGTTCACCCCCACACCTCCATTTTACGCATAATACCACTTTATGTAAATATCCGAACTACAAGGGAACGAGCATGCAAAAGGGCTGCCAAGCTCATGTTTGCAGTTGGGAAACTTCCAAGACTGAAGCAGATGATCCTCTGGAGAACAAGATTTTTAGCCACTTCATACAAGTTAAGTGCTTAAAGATCACATGCAAACATCAAAACCATATCACCAAATTAACCACATACTAAAACCTTCAGTACAAGGTGGGACATACTTGCACAGCAGTTACCTAGGAATTCTGACAACCCAGCCAAGCAAGCACTGCCAGCTCAGGCTGTCAGGGGAAGTTGCTAGAGATCTTTAAAAGGCCACCAAGTTAAAATGGTACGCAGAGAGCAATCCACAAGTGGAGGTCTATTCTAAAAGGTGAGAGTTCTTCTTATTTGTAGGCTAGCTTTCACCATTAGCAATACCTAACCCTGAGCCATTTTAAGGTGGCCTTAAATGTGGCCTTAAATGAGACAGCTCTGTGTCTCCCAGCTGCATGTCTGGCAAAACAGATCATAAGAACAGGATCGCTAAGATTAGTTCGTATCCCAGAAAAAGGCCTGATAAGGTAGACAGTACACTATTGTCCCTTGAGGCACTTCTCACGGTTTCCTCTCACAGTTAGACATTCCTTACTAGTCTCACTTTATTCAAGAAAGAGGGACAAAAAGACTTGTTTTAAAAATTCTTACTAGCATACCTTAAGACTTAGCAATTGCAAATACACATCTTTGGTGCACCACACGGAAATTCATAGTGTTATAAATCCTCTAACTCAGTTACAGAACTCCCCATGGAAATGTTTACTCCACCATCACTGTGCATGACTTTCCTCAGCTTAATTATTATTTTGGAAGCAGCTGTATCTGTATAGAGCTACCCCTAACTGGAAGATGGCTAAGAAGGGCATTGACACTATAAAAATATAGCAGTACAATCACATAAGCAAGCCTTCACTAACACTATCTCTAGTGAGGAACAGGTCATAGGACAAGGTTAAATTATGACTATCTTCAAGTCTTTCAAATGAAAATGATATCTTCCTCACTAAAGAATGAAAACCAGCAGAAAGCACAAGAAGCATGAATCTGGGAACCAATTCAAAAAGAGGCTGTGACTTTATGCCTACCACAGATTTGAGATTCTGCCACACCAAGACTCACTTCAATGTTTTTGTAAGTAGTTTCCAGATTCAAAGTGCTGAATCCAAGACAGTTTGAACTGCAACAAGGGTTCAATGCTATGCTGGACTTTGAAAACAAGATATAACACCGGGTGAAAGAAGAATATTCCTTTTTCAACATAGTCAACTTTCTCCAGTAATCATCACATTTAATTAATCTCTCCATTAACACTTCAACTCTGTAAAATTAATAAACACTGAAATTCTGTTTTAGCTAAGGATCAGATTGTCCTAATAAAGCAACTGATTCTCTCCCTTCTCCCCTGCTGTCTTTCAAGAACAAGCTGAAACTCTTTCCTTTCCAAAACCTATACACCTACGCAAGCAACTACAGCATCCATGTGAACCCAGCTAAACTAGATCTCTTTGCTACTTGATTAGAAGGGTCAAATACATTCCACACCATCCTCTGGCATCCAAGTCTTAACCTAAAAAAACCTTTTTGGTGCATAACATCATACAGTACTATAAAAAAATTTCAAACTCAAATCTTCAAAAGGTAACTCTAAATCCAGATAAATCTACAAAAGCTGATCTACAATCCAGATTAGCAAACAGTAAACAACAAGAAAAAGCTATTTTTCATCCTCTTCAAATATACGCTTGAGAAATTACACAGCAAATTCATACACTCTCACACTCAAGATTCAAGCTAGACACAAACAGTAAAATTACAGTATTTGCCATAGTAGTGTTACACCATACAATAGTTAACTTCAGACAGTCCAACACAGAACATTTATGTTTCCTTTTCAGTCATATACCTTATTAATAGCCTCACTCTCCCTTAGTCCATAATAAACAGTGTTCAGTGCAGATAATACAAACAGAAGTCCACAAACACTTACCAGCTGGACCAGAAGCATGAAAAATGCTCCCTAGGAGTAACGAGTATTGTAGCTGGTACTTGAAGGCAGTCCCCCCATTTAATCCCTCCAGAAAGATCAGGAATTTGGGAAGAGCTCTAGGAGAGTCGTTGTTTTCTGTGCCCAGAAACCATATACACAAAAAGCAAGGAAGTTCATTCCACCTGTTTCAATTCCATACACACTGTTCTACGACTCCACATTCCACTTCTTAGCTAATACACAATTAATTCAGTAAGCCAGACAGTGCTAGAACCTGAACTTCCTCAAAAGAACAAATACTGACCAACTGAGAGACACTAATTATTTGTTAACAGAGTGTCCTGGGTTCAGCTGTAGCACTTATTTTTCTCCTTCTTTGTAGCTGCTGCAGTGCTGTGTTTTTGACTTTAGTCTGAGAACAGTGCTGATAACACCAATGTTTCTTAGTTGTTCCTAAGTAATGCTTACCCTAATCAAGGACTTTTCAGTCTCATGCTCTGCCAGTGAGGAGAGGCACAGGAAGCCGGGAGGAAGCAGAGACAGGACATCTGACCCAAACTAGCCAGAAGGGTATTCCATACCACAGCACGTCATGCCCAGTATATAAACTGGGAGGAGTTACCCGGAAGGCCCAGATCGCTACTCAGGTTGGGCTGGGTATCAGTCAGCAGCTGGTGAGCAGTTGTATTCTTTCCCCTTGTTATTTCCCTTATCATTATTATTATTGGTGGTGGTAGTAGTAATATTTTTTGTATTGTACCTTAGTTACTGCACTGTTCATATCTCAACCCATGGGAGTTACATTCCTTTGATTCTCCTCCCATACCCCCTGGAGGTGGGGTGGGGGTGGAGAAGAAAGGGAGGACTGAGCAAGCAGCTGCAGGGTTCTGAGTTACCAGCTGGCCTTAAAACATGACACAGAGGAAACAGCAAGAGAGTTTTTGATATTGAAATGTCATGGTGATAACTATTTAAGAGTTGTTTAAACAGAAAATTATAGAAACTTAATCTAAGATAAGCCTAAATTGAAACCTCTAAAGTGTCTTCCAACTAGCATCTTTGTTATTTCAGTGAAAATCTTTCGACAGAACAATTTCAAAAGTTCTACATATGGGAGGAAAAAGAGTAACATAATAGGAACACAATACCCAATGTCTCAGCAGTAAATAAGCAGCCTATCACGGCCATTTTTATCTGCCGCATGTAAAAAGTAATACGACAAAACAGTTTTTCTTCAGTGCATGTTTATGTGGCCCGCTGTATTGAAATAAAAACTTGCAATTTTTCTAGCAGAGCAATAGCCTCAGAGAACACACCAACTGAGCAGTAACATTTTCCAGAAATTTGTAACGAAGTTGAATACACAGTGTTCTGCCAAAAGAAAGAAAATCTAACCTCATCGCTGTACTGCCCAACCACCCAATTATATATTCATTATGCCACCCCAAATAAATGTTTTATACCTGTTAACAAGTAGCTCTATTGAGCAAAAAAGCCTCATTTCCTCCCCTGCTCTCCTATCATACTGTGCATCCAGGACAGCAAAGTCTGTGCTGTTTTGTAATGTTTGATTCACAGCATAATCGTCTCAACATAAAGAAGTTTTCATCTTTATCTCCAAGTTATCATTCACACAAAATTTCATGGAAATTAGTCCAAAATGTTAGTATAAATAGACCAAGAGTTGTACATACAAGGAGTGGGACAAACAACCATGTAGAATTTTTCTTCTAAAGTCGCAGTAAGAAAATGACACCTCAAGAAGGAAAAGACAGGAGCAGTAAACCAGTGAAAGTCAAGGACTCTTACCATTTTACTAATTCAATACTCAAAGAACGCCAAGGTACTATTAAAATGAAAAAGATTAGCTTCAAATATAATCTTACAAATTGCATAATGCAACAGTATTTTGCTATTTTGCTGTCTTCTGCTTACATTTTTATTTTTGAGATTTGCTCAATTTATTTAAAAAACTAAAATTTAATTTTATGGCAAAAAGTACAAACTGCTGTAGAAAGAAAACCAGTTATCTGCCCATCAAAAAGGAAAGCAAGAGGCAGTAATAAAATGGCTCAAATTAAATTCAAACTTCTGAGCTCTCAATCACCCAGCAGCTAACAGACAGTTTTCCTACAGCATCAACGTGAATGGACATAACAGCTTGAGTTGTCCTCACTGGAAAAACAGATACAAACTTTTATTTGCCCAACCATCCCCTTCTTTTTTTCTCCTTTCCCTGTTGCAGCTGCAGCAAAATAGTTCCCATAATTCTAGGGTTGTCTTCAGCCCACATCCCAGTAGCACTGAGAAATCACTTTTCAACTTACAAAACTAAAAGATTCACTGAACAAGGCCTACTGAATCAGAGTTTCTGTAAGATCCAATGCTCAAATTTCCCAAGTCATATCCTACAAAAAAGCCTAAAGGGATGAAATATGCACACTCCAGACAAATCCCTACCAACTTTCTTCTTCAAACAAAATCAGTATATTGGCAAATTTCTTGATATCTCAATCATTAAAACAAAAATAAGCAAAAGACTGGACAAACAATTTTACCATTACCTATAGAAATGTTTATTTCCGAATATTAGTAAACAATACCATTTGAAAGAATTGGCCTGTTTCTCCTGAATTAAGGCAAGTTCCAACCAGCTTGTAAATATTTCTGGTAAGTCTCAAAGATTACTGAAGTAGATACTTGTAAGCAAATTGAAATCTGTAAGTTAAATTACGGTGAAATTCAGAACTATAAGTAGAGAACAAATCCTTCAGATTTACATTTGCTATTAACTCCCTTTGGGTTCAGGTCACCTAAATAAAAATAAATGCTACCAACCTCTCCAACATTGCTTCACATCTCTATTGCACCTGTATTATTTGAGATCAATTGATTTGAAAGAGCAGCTTAAGCAATTTAACCCATGAAAAATAAGAAGTACCACCACGAACTTCAGCAAGAGTCATATTCCTACCTCTCTAGCTCATGGCCCAAGAAGATCTCAATGTGTTAACTAAAAAACTCCCTGCTAAAGCATTTTCTTTTTAATCTTGCAAAGCTTAATGCATTGTCACATTTGTACTGAATGGGACACTCTAAAAAGAAACTACAGGTAGCTGAGAAACAAGCCAAACTATGCTTTCATTCTTGACTCTAGCTCAGAAAACATTAACATATTTAACACTACATAACCTTTTAATTATGACAGACAAGAAGTGTTAAACTGACAGCCAGAATCCTTATCACAAACTAATAACCTTTATCACAAACTAGTGATGTTTTAATTCCAGCATGGATCAGCACAGCATATGGGCAATAGACTAAATTTCCTCCCTTCCAAACCCTCCCCAGCAATACACCATGAAACCAAATGAACAGCTCTCCCATGAACATACAGTAATACAGTACTAAAAGATTCAAGTTTGGCAAAGGAAGTCTAACAGCATCACAGCTATGCACTATCCTACCTCAGGCAACAATACTCTACAATCCAGATAGACTAAGCAGAAGACTGTCTGCCACTGTTTCATGCCTCAGATTGGTCTAATATCACCTCAAAAGATAACTTCACTACATAAATACAGCAAGAAAGGTGTGAATAGGATTTCAGGTTATGTCAGATAAAGAGAGAGAAACTGTTTGCTTTAATAGAAAACTGTGTGTGTAAAACTATATTCAGTGCGTGTCACAAAAAAAAGAACAAACAAAAAACCAAATCATTTCATTTGTCAGATCCCCTGAATCACTATTTCTACAATCATACTAGTATATATACAAATAATATATAGTAATAACTAGTATATATATATAGTATATATACAAATAATACAGTATAGTATATAGTACAGTATATAATAATACAGTAATATAATATTATAACATTATATAATTCATATTTATTAAAAATTATTAAATAATATATTTAAATTAAATTAAAATTATATATTAAAATTATTAAAAATATAAAATTTATAACATTATATAAAAATAATATCATAATAATACAGTACAGTATATAGTATATATACAAATAATACAAAAGTAATATACAAAGTATACTATCTACTGATACATATTAAACGTCAGTAGATGGTTCCAATTTTACAATGTTTTTTCCTCTCAAAATCCAAGAAAAACTAGAGAACTCAAGACACTTCTAAACAATGTTATTTTTAAATTATTACCATTAGGCACATGCTCAAACACTTTCTGAAAGTGAGGCTTACGGGTTACTAAAACTGAATAAACAAATCCCTTTACCTTAGGGGGGGAAGGCGTGACAATTTTACTTTTCATTCAAGGAGCTTCCTAAAGAACATAAACCAAATACATTGGAAGACACACTGATGTTTAACAACATACACATCGGTGAGATAAGACAGAAATTGCTTGAGTGCAGACATTTTCCAAAAACTGGGTATTCCAATGTTTTAAGATTACAAGCAGCACAGTAATACTATAAAAGAGTGATAGACCATAAACTGGTCATCACTGACAGAAGTCTGTATAAAGTCAGAGGTCATGCAAAACAATTTCTGCTTACAAAGGAGAAAACAAAATAACAGTGGCCAGAACACAGCTCAGACTACTACTTCTTTTTCTATGTACAAACAGCACCAAATTAGTACTCCCACTCAGCAGCTCCAACCAATTAAGCAAGGTATGACAATCTCCCTGACAAAATCCTCTGACCAAAAAATAAGATTAAATAAGCAACTCTCAATTTTCTTTTCACGTTTTGCAGGTAGTTTCTTGGGGACAAAGAACTTTCAGCTGAGGATTCTGTGAATACAATATTACTTACAAATTAACTTCCAGTTTAAAATAAGGCAGATGAAGATGCAGATTTTTCTGAACATAGGTAAGGCTATGCAGTGACAAACGCTTGCAACCTTAATCCAACCCTAGAAGTTTCCTTCATTTCAATTATCATTCAGAATCAATAACTCTACAGGTACATTGTGTTGTAAACGGATTCAAAAAGGAGTCTCTATTACCACACACTACAGTAAAGCTGCAAAAAGGTTAGTCAGAGACATGATTATTACACTTACATCCTTAATAAAAAGGCTGTAGCAGAATCAATACCTAACTATATTAAAAAACAGGCAAGAACAAAAAACCCACTGTATCTTTTCTTAAATGTATCTTAAAAATATTAACTGAAAATTAGTATCTCTCAAATTTGTATCTCAAGATACATCAAATTTGACTACTAAGCATGTTCACTTCTAGTTTTGTTTTGTAAACTAGCACAAGAAGCTCTTATTCATTCTCCAGTTACTCAATAACCATATCTAACAAGAACCAAACTACACTTCAATACAAGATCACTGCTTAAATGCTACTAATATTTGCAAGTTGAAGAGAACTTTGCTTCTCTTCTAAGACTGTAACAATGACCATGAAATTTTTAGGAACTCATCACAAATGAGCAAGCTAACTTGAAAATATTTAGTATTAGAAGCCGCAATTGCTCAATAAACTATTACATGATAACTTGTGAAATGATTAGGCTTAGACAAACTACTCTTTCAGTTCACGACATACTATGACACATATATATTTATTACAGTATAGAGATGCAACAAACATATGGATTTTAATTTTATGCTTATTTACGCAACTGGGAATCATTTTTGAAACGATGAGATGCTAATAGCATTCTGAAAAAAAGCAGTGAAATCCATTGATGTGACATAGTTCTTCATTAAAAAAAAAATCAAACACTGGCCCAGGGGTTAGAGCAAGAAGGGGTGCAGCAAGTAAAGACTGAGATATGAATTAATATATATATATAGTGTTGTGGTTTTAATATGACAGATTCACAGCCTTAAGTTTCAGGCTGGATGCTTAGCCTGGCTTAATAAAGATACTGTGCAACAAAATTTTCAAGTATGTACAGCACAGTAGGTGACAATTCTTCCCTCTACCCGTTAAGTAATTTTTTAAAATATTCTTAAAATTCAAATGGTCTTTCCTGGAGTTTCCTTACTAGAGTAAACTATGGCTCTCCACAAAATCTAAAGTTATGTTTACAAACTGAAAATCTATTGCAGAATTGTCCAGTTGCCCAAGCGTCTCATTTTATTTCACTAGTTAAGTAAACATTCTCAAAAGAACTATACAGAGACTGCAATCATTAGTGTAGGCAATGTTTTGCCAGTAAGAGGTGAACTTTACTTGAATTTCAGGAAGATCATGTTATTTCTTCTACTAAATCAAGTAGAAATAGTGTTCTTTCAAAAGAAATGACTGGTTTTGAAAATTAAGTCTTTGTTCACCTGTCAGTGGCAGCTGTCTAAATGAGTAAACTGCTCAAACTAGAAGAGATCTGAACTCCCACTGATGTTAGTCAGGGGGACACCTGGCCTGAATACACCATCATCCAGAACTTAATTACGTGAAATAAACATAACAGAAAAAAAAAAAAAGGTAAAGCACACTATCTAATTTGTACAGAAGAGTTTATGCACAAACATCCATTATTTATATATGCCTTAATAAAGAAGTATTCTTTGTTTTTTTCCCCCACACTTGGGAGTGAACAGGTATGTTTGAAACATAATAAATGAGATGAGCATAATTTCCTTTCCCCATTTTTGCTACTGATAGTTACAAATAATTTATAACTCTGTTACTCTAACAAGCTCAGAAACAAATCTACCTAGTAAAACACTTAGGAAGACTATGGCTTGGGAGGATGCAAACCAGCATGACCTTTAAGAAACATAGGAAACCAAGGGAGAGGAAATAATCTGTGTAACTGGGGTGGAGCTGTCAATATTCGTTCTTAAAAACATTTTTCAGAAAGCCTGACATGCCTAAATATAGCAGATTTCTATGATAATATGGTGAAATATAGAATGTTTCTCTTAAAAAAAAAAAAAAGCTTAAGAAAAAATAATCTTAGAGGGATACTGAAATTCTTACAGCAATAGATGTAACAGGTTTGAACAGGTGACAGGAGGGGTTTTTGAAAAGTTTAACTACATTGAGATCTTTTTTCATGAGCAAGTGTCAATACTAGCAATTTAATACAACGACCTAGTTTGAATCTAATGAAGTCTAATAGTAACATGGTCATTACTATGGATATTTTTTCAAATTACGTTTTCTTATAACAAAAAGGCTGTTCTTCAGATTTCTTAGAATAAGCAGATTGATTAAAGAGCACTGCTCTCAAAACCAAAATCACTGAAATCTTCTCAAATCCTTACGAAAAGTTAGAGTAAGCCTGAAGCTCCCACTCCACTAGAACAGGTCAGAAATTATTCAAGTTTTTACTTAAAAAGTGTATTTTACCAAATATTTAAGTATTAGCTGACTGCATTTTTTTTTCAGAAATTAATGTGCATTTTCACAGTTTATCTTTTCACAAGCTTTTCTCTGGTAGGCAGCTTCTCAAACAAAACTGTACAGAGTAATGACTGTGCCAGTTTTGAAATACACTCTTCAATGCAAAAAAGCAAGCAGTAGCAAATTCAACATGCATGGTATTTGGGATTAAATAACATATACAAGCAGGACACATTTATTTTCTCCTTCTTAATTTATCAAAGCAATTCAATATCATTCCCCTTTCAGGACTCAACAGGAGGGAACTTCCATTCTATTAGCTGAGCTCTATAAACATCTGAAAGGAGGCATTCCTCCAAGCTCTACTCCTTCCCACAGAAACACAGCTGCATGTGGACTTTTAATCACCTGCCCATGAGGAGGCACAGATGAGCCATTTTCATTTACACTTTGAGTAGCTATGTCAACTCTCTAGAAGTAAGAAAATGGTAAGAAGGAATTTCATGTTAGCAAATAAACTGTACCCACAAAACAGAAAACACTAGCACAACTGCCAACCTGCACTAACTTGATAGTAGGAATTTCCTGAGCCACAAAATCATATGCCTTCAACCACTGCCTCCTAAAAACAGGGAAGGTATGAACTAATCAAACACTTGCAGCTAACATTTTCTAACCAAATATACAAATACATGGAATGACACGTCTTCGTAACATACAGCTTTTTCTGCATTTTTAAAAGGATACCTCAAATATTTAAAAGATAGCAAAATGCAATTTTACAGATTTATTTTAAATTCCTTTATATTTTCTCCCTACTAAGAAACTGTACTAGATCAACCACAATCAGCCTTTACTATTATTATTACTGGTTTTGTTATTATTATTAAAAATGTTAGAATTCCTGCAAAAAGGATGTATGACTTATTCCCATTCAATATTGGCTTATTTACAATTTAAATAAAACTGGTTTAATCTTTATATAAGCAGAAGTAACCTAGTTTATCCTGCTTCTATCTCATCCTGTAGCCATCTTGGTCTACAAGCCCAGATCTGTTTCTCACATTCATAGCCAAAGTTAAAGCTAAGGACAAGGAATCAGAAATACGGATAGCAAGAAACTAGATACCACTGTCAAGCCCTATGTCCAATTAGCCTCTCTGCTTCCTCAATGGTCATAACGATTTACAAGAAAAATACCCAGATAGGTCAGCAGACTTCATATGGAGGCAAGAAAAAAAAAAAAAAAGAAGCTGACTACAGTTTCATTTGGTTAATTCATTGTGTAGCTTGACTTTATTGTCTTTTTAAAAGAGGCCCTGTCAAAACCCGCTGACTATTTAAAGGAAAGCTTTATTTTATAAATGTTACGAGTTCTTTATGCCTATGGCATGACTCTTCAACAGGTTCTGCAAGACACAGTTTTTTTTGAGTGAAAACTTTTTTATCAGAATTCAGAAGATTCTAAATGTTTTAAATCTTAGTATGCTTAACCTAAAACCTTAACTGTAGTAAAAAAGAAGAAAAGATGTAGAAACAGAAATAACAGAATTTGACAAACTTAATGCAGCTTTTAAATGTAATCCCATGCTTTAGTGGGAGAAAAACCCCAAGGTCTATAGTTTCATCATTCTTTAAATTCACTTCACATTATCCTGTATAAGCATGATCTACAGACAACAAGTTTGAGGAGTACAGCATTTCTCTATCACAAAAAGAAATACTTATCTACATAAGCTATCAGTTACTCTCCAACTTTCATATTCACAAATTTAACTTTGAAATCAAATATACGCTAGGATGAGGGGAAAGGGGAGCAGGGAAGAGAAAGGCTTTATTAATCAGTCTAAAACAAGCATGTGAAACAAGCTTGTCAACCTTTTTGTAACAAGTTCTTCTGGCAAAGAAACCAAGAAATTTAAGACATTCACATTCTGTCATATGCAAGTTCTGGAAATCTAAAGCAGCAAAGCAATTCCAGGATACTCAAGATAGATACTGTTTACCTAGATGAAGCTGTGGTCAACAAACTACAACCCAATCTGGTAAACCTACACACCAACGGAAAACATCAAAAGCCTGCATTAAAGTGGAAGTGTGCAATTATCTTTGAATACACTCTACATTCTAAGTCTGGTATAAGTTGCACTGAACTTCAGAAAAATTTTGAACAATTTAGATGGTGAGAAATGTCAGAGATCAGATCACCTACATTAGATTCAATCCTAAAAAGAGTTTAAGATAGCTACTCCTACAAATAAAAGTAAGCGCTGACAAAGCAAACAAGACTTAGAATTGTACCAGTGCAGCAGGCACCTGCGAATACTGAATTCTACTGCAAATAAATCATAGTGCCCCCCAATCCTACAACAGCAGTCAAACCAACATGTTCTCAGTGACTGAAAATCCTACAATGCAATATGAAATACACTCACAGGGGTTTATCACAGGAGTACTACTAACAAAGTTAATTTTAACACCTTTCAGTCTGAAGTCCACTAATCTACAATATTTAAACTAGAAATATTAATATTACTGTTTTATCTATCAGTGGACCTCTGATCAGCAAGTTCAACTTTCTGCATGAAACAAACCTTAGAAAGTTGTCTTTAGTCATCCAGTTTCAAAACTTCCACCCCTTCAAAAATCATCACAGTAAGTCACTCTGATTCTTACCAACAACCTAAAACCATGCCAAATTTCTATTATCTGAATATTTAGATTAAGATAACTGGATTTTGCACCTTTGCTACATTCAAGAACTTGTAAGTATGCCACTTGTTTTTCCTGTAATTATTAATCAAATAAACCCTTGCTGTTTTCTCTGTAACTATACCAAGAGCTCTTCAAATCTTTCTTAATGCACAAATTTCAGTTGAAGTAATTTTCTTGCATATTCTCTGAACTTTGAGAAGTTGAGCACTTGCAACTTTATGAACTGTGAGAATCAAGACAGAAACTCTACTACAGCAGCTGACACATTAGCACCAGGAGGTAATCATTCCAGTCCTACTTGATATTCCCCTGATCATATATCCTGTCTGGCTAACAGTGCTCTCAATATTTATGCTTTTAATTGTGTATGAATTTCATGCTTGTTTTAAGAGCCATTGCTTTGCACAGTATCTACTTTCAGTAAAAATAAAATCTTGCACTCTTTCCTGTAACTTTTTTACACAGTGGACTACTTTCACATGCCCCTGTAGATGAATTAGCATTTTCACTTCTGCATAACTTGGCTAGCTCTCTACTAGTGAACAGTTGTTATTATTTGCCATTCAGTCTCACGTTACTCATTGTGTATGAATGATCCTACAATTTCTTCCTTGTAGACAAAAAAATATTATTACTTAGGTCCAAGAGCAAACCTACACACATTCAGCTCATTTGATGATCACAAGAGTTATACTTTGGGGATCTATCCGTTACCAGTTTTTGATCATACCATGTAAGCAATGTTGTCTCAGTTAAAGATCTCAAAATATTTTATTCAGTGGCTAAGAATCACCTATTTCATGTCTATCCAAAACAGCAGGTCATAGAAGTTAGTCAACATGTATCAGAAAATTAATGGCAAAAGTTTAGACAGAAAAAAGATCTCCTGAATATTTCTGCTGCCCCTCAGACACTGGTAATTTAGCTCTAGAAACTAACTGTTCATATTTCTGACATCCTTGCCGACGTCATGAAGCCCTATAATAGTGCATTACATCTCCTTGGTTTTTCTGGGGTTTTCGAGTGATGACAAAAGCAGGATATTAACATTTTCACCATACCTCTGCTGCAGAAACAAAGTAAGCTGTATTTTAAAACTAGGGTAGAAAAAAATTACTTGACATTGACACACTGCTCCTTTGCAACTCTTCTCATTACAGTAGTCACACTAAGGAACAGAATTATTATCCTAAAGTACCATGCTGCCTAACCAAAGGTCTTTAGGCTTCTTGTTTTCCATTCATTTCAAACAACTGCATGCTGCAGGCACAGAAACATAAGTCAAGGCCACAAAAGCTTACCAGACCTCTTACCCCATCTGATAAAAACAGCGAATAATGGAGTCTCTTGTCAGCCAAAAATTTGCTCAAAAATGTACCTCCCCTTCCTCCAAGTAACTTGGAGGGCAGACTTTCCAAGAGGACATTATTCTTGAGTACTGCTTCAGGATTCTACTTCTGATCAGCAGGCAAGTACGATCTGTGGCTTACAACACACATCCCGCTTCGCAAGCTTGAAAGATGGGAGAAAAATTAGATACTGCCAAGAGGTAAAAGGAAGGATTCGAAAGTGTGTGTTGGAGAATTCCAGCCTATTTTACCATCTGTTTTTGTTTTGGGTTTCTTTTGGTTTTTGCTGTTGAAGGTCTGAGAAAAACCTTCTGCTGCAGGAAAACAGGTGAATATGAGATTCAAGAGATGTCTGAATAATTTAGAAAGTGTTTTAAAATTTACAGGATCAGCAATCTAATTTAGAAGCTTTCTCCAGAAAATGATGCAATTTTGTACCCTATATATTCATTACCATAGACTTTTCACTTATTACAGAGGAATGAATTTCAAAATACTGCTTCACAAAGCAACACTTCCAACAAAAATTTCAATAAATAAAAGTTTCAGCATATGATATATTTCTAAGATTACTCCCTGTGCATACAACTGCAGGCAGAAAGCTGTCATTTCAGAAGAGGGATAAAATCTGGTAAGCCATAATTGCTCCAGTTAGTATTTCTTTAATAGGCAAAGGTACTGAAGGGATACAGGTTCATGTCAAAATCTAGACATCAACACACTGTATAATTAGGCTAGTGCTTTCCCATGGAAAACCACACTATTTTAATAAAAAAAAAACCCCACCACAAGACACCCAAAACTGCACAAAATGTGTAAAGCAAGCAAAAGAACAGCATTCTTTTACCATTAGCAAAATATTAGTGAAATGAAGGAACAGCGAACAAACTTATATGCGTTTTCCAGAGTAGTTTTACTGTAAAAAGCTGGGAAGTCTGTTAAAGGCCTTCAAGAAAGGAAAATCTTCTAACACTGAAGTTACAGCAGGGAACACCTGAAGTCAAGTACAACAAAGTTTGGTGATCCTTTCAAAATTCAAGAGAAAACATTAAGAGGACAACAATCTTACTCAGTGTAAAAAAACGCTGCTCTCTTTTCAAGCACTATATTTAAGTCCAGAAAGGATTCATTTTACACTACAACAAACTACTGACAAAGGATAAGCCTAGAAGCATCAGTGTTGACAACAGCCTTTCATTGCCAGTACAATTTTTTCTCTGTAATTGAGAGGTTTTTGCCTGGAAGTGTCTATGCACTTGCATAAAAACCTGACTTCATAAACAAATGTAGTTAACACTGGAAGTTGGGTGCCATTAAATTACTATTTTCAACAGCAAAGTTATCACAGTGTCACCTCTCAGCCAAAACAGACACAAGAGCTTTCTTTTACAAGTTCTGCATAGTTTTAACGGTATTTGGCTTACACAATACTTTATATAGAATAGGTAGATACAGCAAGGAAACCAAATGTAAACTGTTAATAAACTGCATTTCTCTTCTTAGAAAGCAGCTATGTCCCAAACAGTATTAAGGAAGTACCTTTAATTAGGGAACATTAGAGAATAATCACAGTAAAAAAAGCTATGTAATTTACAAATTGCCATCTTTACCATGGCCTAGCAGCAGGCAGCTCTTCAGAAGAAAACAGATTTCATTGCTGCTTTTTGCTTCAGAAAAACAACCCAAAAGTACAAATTTAATAGGCTGTATATTCCATTTCAGAGGCTAGAAGCATACGTTAAGAAAGCATGACACTACGTAAAAATCATTCCCTTATGACTTGCTTAAGTGCCAAAGACAAGTAAATTTAACAAATCTTTTATATATCGGCATTTTCCCACTTAAAAATCACAAAATAAGCTTACATAAAAATGTTTACCAGGTCTAGCTATTAGACTGACTTGAACATCCTATACTTACAATCCAAAAGCTAACCTTTTGAGTTTTTAAAATACTTAAAGAGATCAGCCTTACAGTGAAACCTCCAGAGGACCTATTTACAGATCTGTATTTTATATACTAAACCCCAAAACTACTAGGGGTTTAAACCCAGAAAAAAGCTTTAAGACATGAATACTAATGGAAGCAATTGTATTTATCTTGAACAAAACAAAAAACCAAAAAAACAAAACCAAATCACAACTAAATCCCACCTTCTTTAGAACAATCCACAGCCAACATTCAAGAACAGTCAATCACCTCTTTTACACTTCAGTGTTGGGGGGATAGTGTTCCAAGCATGTTTCATGGACAGCCTACTATCACCTGTGATCACAGACTTCTCTCATCCCAGCTTTGACCATACAGTTACAGTGAGGAAACTGTTTTCACAGAATGAATAATTACTTTTACATCAACAGCAGTTAATATTAACTAAATACATAAAATCTATTTCAGTGTCATCCTCAACCTTTCTTCCTCAACGCTTTGCCATGCTTCATTACTCTCAGACTTCCCTCTTTCCACCTACCCTGCAATTCTCTTTCCAATGCCTGGTGCCCAGGCAGCTTCCACTCTCTCCCACTTGCCCTAACACCCCATTTATTTCTGACCACTGGTCAATAATGATGCTAATTTAACCATCAGTTAGCCTCTTGTCCTCTACTGCCAGGGTCACTGAGACAGGTAAGAAAAGCTTAGCATTCTGTTTCAAGCTGTTTGTTGTCCCTTTGCTAGGAGGACTCTGAACTCCCTCAAAAACCACTGGAAACAAAGCAAGCCAACACTTCATGACACATGACAGAAGCTCCCACCACTACTCCAATAAAACTACAAATTCATGATTTAAAATATTCCACTCAGTCTCTAACAGCAGCAGGATTTTTAACCTTAGAACTGCAACACAGTCCATAACAGCGGCCATTGACAGTATTTTTAATTGCCAATTTAAAAAAAAAAAGGCAAAAGAAACACTTGCAAAAGTTAGTTATATGTTGAAATTTAAGTATCACAAGTTATAATCAAATTTCATTGAAGTAGCCTACATAGCACACAACTCAGCAAAAGATTTAATGGTACATAAATTTATGTTCTCCATTTGTTATTTTTAACAATTCAGTGAGATTACAGCATGAAGCAAACATCTTTCCAAAGTGTCTTAAGCATAAATGTAGCAAAACATTCCTGTATTTTCTTCACAGTAAGAAAAACTGAGCGCACCTGGCTTAACTGATTAGTTTCGCAAAAAGTTCTACTATCTTCGCTATTCTGCTTCATACATTCAAACAGAAATAGCCTTTTCCCTTTTTTACCAAGAGTTGCATCTTGCAATTTTTACTCCTAAATAATATACGTATCTCACTTACAGCATTCCCAAGGTACTCTACTTATCTGGCCTCTTTGGTTTTGTTCCTGTATGCCAGTATCTCCTCTTTTATGCAGCATGTAAAGAGACCTACAAGGATCATCTATGTGCTCAGTCAGCCCATCCTCTAGGATGAGAGCCCTCAAACCTTTGTACTTCCTTTTTTTCTTTAATGGAAACAGTTTTCCACATCTACCAAGGCCCTTCATAGTTCTATTCCCTATAAACAATGCTAACGTTAAGTCCCTATTTGTTACTGTTAAGGAACTTCACACTTGAGTTGGTCCCATAAGACCCCCTAATCTCTTCAAGCTCCACGCTTGCCTACAGCAGCTGACCTAAAAATACAAGTTGCACTGAGGGGGTTAGCTGTTCATTATGTTTTAAACACTTGAATACAGAGCCAACGTCCTCATGCGCAAGGACCTGAAAGCAAGAACAAAGTTACTGCAGTTTTTTGATATGGTACTCTTTGGAAACCAGGGATGTGACAAAAACTTGCAAGTACTCTTCTGTGTTTAGTCCAAGGTAAACTTGGAAGTCTCTCTCCAGAGAAACAATTGTCTCTGTATGTAGTCTCTTTCCACAGAAACCATGCAGTAAGCAACTTTGAAAAATGCTTTGTTTGCACTGCATCAGTATGGAGGGCTTAGCCATAACACATGTTTTAAAACCTTAATTGAATTTCTTACCATGGACTACAGTTCTACAAACACAAAAGACTCTCCAATGAGTATTACAAAAAAATAAGCTGCAACAACAAATACCTTTATACAGACACCAAGGGTATTCAGAGGAGAAGGTTCTACAATACTTTGGAGTTATTAATTTTCAATCAATGTAATTATAGCTCTTATATAGATGTACACTTATATCTTTAAATTACATTTAGCCAGTCATCTTTACCACAAAAAAGTGAGCCAGTCATGACTAACGGAGTTCCAAGTATCAGCATGCTACACCAGTAATCTTCCCGTTTCACTTCAGAGCAAAAAAAAAAAAATCACTAAGCGATATACAGAGGAGACTTTTTAAACATTGACTTGAAAGGAGAGATTAGGTTAATTCAGCTTTGCGTTCAGTAGTAATACTCCAGATTTTTGTTCAGTTTTGTTTTCTAAGGGATGAGAGAAAAAGAGATTGCTCATTCGGGACTTTAGTGCAGTTTAGTGAAATAAATACCGGAGATTTTTCAATGACATTTGCTTTGTTAAGTCTAGCTAGATCACAGGACAGCACTAGCACCTTTGCAGTAGTTCCAAATCAAGCACCACTGATTTTAAACTAATGAAATGCACAACAACTACAAAAAAACCCCAAACAATCAAACCCAAATGCTAGCTCTTTTTTAACTCTCTCAGAAGAGTGTAAAAAGAAAACAAACCAGAAAACTACAGTAGTATCAAAGCCAATTAATAACTCTTCAGTCATATTAGGACTACACTAAAAAACAATGGCAATTTTTTTTTCTTTTTTTCCACTGCATGTCTGTAGTTGCAAAACCAAGAGAACACTGTATCAATAACAGTACTTTGGTGTAAGTCAGTAGACAGAGAACATGGTATATTATTATGTCTTCTGCATATTAGCAATAAGCAAATGTCTACAAAACTCCGCATTTCCCCCATAATCTAACACCTACCTTCAATTGCCAGAAAGATTCAGTAAATCAAAGACAAAACAGATATCCTTTTGCTCATGGCTGCTTAGCTTTGGTTTACTCCATAAAATACACAGCACTTAATGCAGCTTTGGTTGTTTTGAATATATGTTTTAAAAGCTGAAACTGCGGCCCAAACTAACCTTACCAACACCACACACACAAAATCACTTATTTCCATTAAAAATTGCAAATGTTCATCTTTCAAAAATCACTAATCTTTGCCAGGTTGAAGACTGTTTCCTTCTACCAGTCTATTAACATATCATATGCAAAGGACCACTCTTAAATCAGAATAAATGAAATTTTCCATTGTGTTAACAGTCTGAGGAAGAAAGTACAGTGTTCCTTCCACTTACAAACCACATAATTCATGTTCCTTTATTGTAATTGTATATATCCATGCTTCAGGTCATTCCCCAACTATTACATCCAGCTGGGCTCAGTGAGAACTTCAGAATGTCTTTCCTATCTTAAAAACAATTCCAGTACACAAATAAGCAAATACTCTCCCCATATAGAGCCTCATTCTCCAGATGTTTTCATATATGCATAACTCCACTAAATGTAGCTCCACTGAAGCAGAAAAAAAATACTGACTGTAGCAAAACTAAGCAGAACTGCGAGAGTATATAGGACAAGTATCCTTGGACTTATGAACAGGAAATGAGAGGACACCTCTGTGTCCTGAAAAGTAGCACAGAATAGCAGCCTACTAGCCTTGCACACCCATTTAATTCTAAGATTACTATACTTTAAAGTATGATCAGGTATCATAGCATGGTTTGGATTGAAAGGAAACTTTAATATCATCTAGTTCCAACCCCCTTGCCATGGGCAGGGACATTGTCCACTAGACCACATCCAACCTGGCCCTGAACACTTCCAGGGATGGTGCACCCACAGCTTCCTTGGGCAACCTGTTCCAGTGTCACAGCCCCTTAGAGTAAAAAACTTCTTTCTTCTATCTAATCTCAATTTACCCTCTGTCAGTTTAAAGCCATTATCCCTTGTCCTATCACTACATATAATGAAAATCAGTGTATCAATAAAAGATGCATGTTTTCATAGTCCACCTACACAATTATATGACATTATCAGTGGTCTATAGAGCCTCTGTATTAATCCAAAGAAGGAAAAACAAATAGGAATTGTAAGAACACTTCAATCCCATAAACACATTTGCAGTTTGGAACTCGTATTTCCTAAAAGATACTTACAGATATTTTAGCTATTATAACAAGCAAAAAACTGTGCAGTCATAAATGTATCTGTAGATTAAAGTTGTTAACTTTACATAGAACAAAGCAGCACTGATTTAAAGCTTTAAGTTCTCCCCTTGCACACTTAAATTTAAAATTCAATATGAAAACCAAATACAGTACTTATAAAATAGCAAACATGCTTCCAAATTCAGTCAGCAACTGGAATTTTCTAAACTGCAACTGTTACCACTTTTTATTAAATGTAAAACCCCACTCTTTCTCTAGGAAGTGGAGATACAAAATAACATCAATTAAAAAACACTGGGGATATTACTATTGTCTAAAATATCCTATAAAAACACAAGAGGCTGCCTTGACTGCAAACACTCTTGTCAAGAAAGGCTCTAGTAAGTGCTACCTTTGATTACCATCTTCTGATTGCTGAGTTCTAACAAAACAGCTAAATATGAAGAAACTATTTTTCATTTCTCATGAGGGTTAGTCTATAAAGCATGTAACTACACAGTATAGTACCACAATACAGCTATTAAAAAAGGCTCTAAACCAGCCAATATTTATTGTTAGTGAAAAATACAGAATACTAATTCAGGTTATTAAATGTTGCAGTATGCCTAAATTCAGACATATAATTAAAAAAAAAAAAATAAAAGAGAGAAAAGTTTATTTAGTCTCTGTGGTTAAAAGTGAAACTACTATATCTGTAAAAATAAAAAAAATAGGTATTACAATGCCTAAATATTTCCAATAAAACTTGAACTTTGGTTGCACTGCAGTCTTCCTAGCATGTTACAAGGCACATACAGCATAACACTCTCATCCCCTAAGTGATAATGGCTAAATTTTATTATTTATCAGAAATCAGCAATTGCTTAAATAAAGGTTTATTAAAGGTAACTCACCACCATCCCTCTCTCTAACTCTGTGAGTATGCACACTTTTTGCTTTACTGTGCCCTGTGTTGTCACCATATTTGTTTTCAGGGCTATCAGAGCGCCGCAACATTTTATTTGGTGGTGAAGGGTCTGTGGTGTCTCGCATCTTGTCATGACGGTGATCACCACCACTGGGGTGACTCTTGGATGAGTACTTAAGAGCCTGTAACAGATCACAAGAGAAGAGGCATTTACATTAGATAAGAAGTTACAAAGCTGATGTTAAAATGTCATTTCTAAATTTTAGATCTTTCCAAAACCCTGTTTAAAGTTACTTAACTTTTATTTTCTATTTTAAAAAATCAGCATTAGTCTTTTAGTAATTTTAATTACCTCCATTAAAGCAACAAGTTCTGTAATTAGAACTCAAACCATTTTTTCCCACTATTACATCCTACATAAACACTTGCCATTAAGAAAAAAATTACTTCTCATCTTTTCACTGTTGGATTACAGACTTTCAGAGTACATGGGCCACAGCACTTCTGCACTTTGGGGAAAAGCACAAGTCTCTACTTGGTATCAAGAATACAAATAGAAAGCTGCACTGCATCAGTGAAAATTTTGAACATGTTCCCCATACTGTAGTCAAGGCCACTTGGTTTAAGTACTACCATGAACTTC
Organism: Psittacula echo; assembly: GCF_963264785.1. Classification (NCBI taxonomy): domain Eukaryota; kingdom Metazoa; phylum Chordata; class Aves; order Psittaciformes; family Psittacidae; genus Psittacula; species Psittacula echo. The sequence continues at coordinate 43,641,895 of NC_137737.1, read as the reverse complement.
AGTGACATTTTCTTCAGTCCTAGCAACCCTGTAGCAAATGTAACAGAAAAAAAATGGAATTCTGGGGGCACACAACATGTAAAGTGACAATTCATTTTTAAGTATTTGCCAAAATTACATGTTCTGCCTCACCTTAACTAGCTTGATTTTTGCAGTGTGAGTTTCTGAGAGGCAAGTGTTTACATTTGCACAAACCATCACTGACAGCTGCCTTGGACTGTCAGATTACACTTCACAGTAGTAGAAATAAAGCAAAATGTAATAAAGCAGTTCAATTCTGTGCCCTGAAGAAAGCAGTATCACAGTATATGGCATTCCTCACATTCACATCCTGAGACCTGCTGGATTTTTTTTCAGTAGACACAGCAGAGAAATACAGTAGTCATCTCACAGAAACTGAGGTTATTATCAGTAACTTAAGGATTTGGTGGATTATGAACATACCTAGCAGCTGGCAACTTCAGAAATTAAGCCTTACTAGCAACCCCAGTTATTCAGAATCTAAAACCATGCCCTGCTCAGGTTACAACCCACAGCAGCAGTTTTGGGGAGAAAAAAGGCCTTCGGGAGGGGGGTGGTGGAAGAACAAGATGCCTTTTGTTTTTGAAAGGAAAACACTCACCTCCCCCTGGATCTCCACTCCACTGCAAGTGACCCCGGCTTGCTCTCCCGCCCCTCGTACCGTATCCTCCCCTACTACTAGGCCCAAGCTCTACACCGGTCGCACTAGGCCTCTCCTCCTCGCCCCGGCGCCGCAGGCTTCAGAAGAGCGACGGAGCCCCGTTCCCTCCACGCGCTGTTGCCGCCGCCCCCCGCCTTTGCTCCCCCCGGGCTCGAAACGGCGTCGGGGGACGGGACTGAGGAGTCTGTGGCACTGCGGCCTGCAGCGGCGGCCTAAGCCTCCGCTGGAGTAGCTCCCCCCCCCTTCTCCTCCCCTGCTCCTCCTCCTGGGCCTAGCGGCCGGCGCTTGAGGTACCTGGTAGGGCTGCGAGTCCCCCCTGCGGTCGTGACAGCTAAAGAGAAAGCGAGAGAAAGAGAGACGTTAGCGAACAACCGTTACCGGCCGCCGGGAAAGGGGGCCCAAACATGGCGGAGGGGAGGGGGGAGACCCCGCGGGGCCAGGGGCCAGAAAAGGAAAAGGAAGGGATTTACCCATCACTGAGTCTCTGCTGTTTCCTCGCATACATTACCATCAATGCCCGGCCTGTGTGTGTGAGTGTGAGGGGACCAGGAGGGGACGGCCGCGGCCGGGCCACAGGCACCGAGGGGGGAGAAGGGGGACGCAGCGCTCCGCCTCGCCGCCGACCGGGGGCAGGGAAGGGGGAAGGGAGGGAGGGGGCGGCTCAGGCAGCTCGGCTGGGAGCAGCGCTCACGGGCCCATCTCCTCCGCGCACAGCGAGAGGGGAGACACCAGCAACTCGGCCCCGCGCGCGCTGAGACACTCCGGGAGCACGGACTCCGCCGCCGTCGTCGTCTCCACCACCGGTGCTGCTGCCGCCGCGGCCGCCTCCTCCCCCCGCTGCGCCCGCCGCCACCGCCGCCGCTGCTCCTCCAACTACATCCGGGAAACTCGGGCGACGCCGCGCTCGGTTAACGTCGGCTCTTTTCGGCTCTTTCCGACACGCTCCGTCCCCTCTGTCCCCTTTGCTCTCGGGCGACTCTGCCTTCGGGAAACATCGGCTGCCTCCGCCGAGCCCAACGCCCTTCAATCTCTCCGTTCGGCAAACATCGGCTCGTTCCGTAACTCTCCTCCCTCCCTCCTCCTCTCCCCGGGTTGCCCGCCTCGTCGTCCTCTCCCGAACACTACCTGTCTTCGGAAAACATCGGTTATTTCCGTAGAGATGTTTTCATGCTCCCGTCAGGGTGGCGCTCTGTTCGGAAACCCTCGGGTATTTCCGTGACCCCTCACCCAGCGCCTCCGAGGCACTATCGATTGGAGCAGCCGTTGGCTGGGCGCGCCCGGCTGATTGGCCGAAGGAGCCCGGGGCCGCGCCTGTCTACTCGTCTCTTTCCCGCACGGGCGGGCCAAGAGGGAGGAGGGCTACCCTGGGGCAGCCAGCCTTGTCGGTGGGAGCCAGCAGGGCTGGGACGCCAGGCAGGTGGGGCAATAGGGGGAACTGCGAGAGAAGCAGCGAGGCGGGGGGAGCGGCACCCGGGTGTGAGATAAGAACGGGAACGTCTCTTACCTACTCCCTCCTCCCCTTCCGCCCAGGCACTTGATGTATAGGCAGGAACCATTTTGTGTACTGCTCGTCTTCTGCGAGGAAGCGCTCAGCGGTGAGGGGGTTGTTAAAATGTCCCTGGGGCGGTAGCCGGGAGGGTCAGGCCCAGCCGCTAGGCCCCTGTGGCGCTGGCGCCGTCTTCTTCAGATCTGCGGCGGCGGGGCCCTATTCCCGGCCCTTGCGGAAACGTCGTTGGGCTGCCGCAGCCCTCTGAGGGAGGGAGACGCTGGCGGTAGAACGGTTCGGGCCCAGGCGCGGAAGGGAGCGGGTGAATGGTGGGTGAAGGGCGCTAACGGCCGCCTTCGGTGAGCAGGCAGCTCGTGCGCGCCTCGGGGCGCGGGAAACTGCCGTTTCGGCCCCCGTAGGGAGGCACCAGCAGCAGGTCGGTGTGGTCCGTGTGGCTCCGGGCTCTCTTGAGGGAAGCGGTGGCTGACGCTCGGTGTGCGAGGAAGATCCCCTTCATCAGCGGCCGAGGGGATGGTGGTGGTGACTGCTGAGGCGTCTTTGGGGAAAGGGTCGTTTACTTCTCTCTGACCAAATCCTTGAAGTCTGAGGTATCATTCTGTTCAGAATGGTATTAAGGTATGACAAAATATAATAGAAGTATTTTGGTATTGCCATTAAGGTGTCGTAGGAGAGACCAGCTTTTAGTAAAGGTGTAGATGCCCCATTTCTCCTGTCCCCTTCCTGGAAAAGGAAGAGATATGTGGCATGTTAACCTCCATCTGTGGTAGCATAGCATTGTTCATGGTAACTCTCTTACATAATTTTTCTTCTTCTTTTTTTTTTTTTTTTTCTTTTTGTTGTTTTTTGTTGTTTTTTGTTGTGTGGTTTTTAGTTTGGTTTTTTAGAGTGCAGAAGGCTGTTGCAGAGCGGGGACTTCAGGGAGCAGTGGAAGAGTTCTGGGAGGATGACTCAGCAGGGAGCTGTTCTTCAGGGTTACAATAATGAGCTAGTGAAATGCATTGAAGACTTGTGTATGCAAAAAGAAGAACTGAACAAGCAAATCCAGCAAGCGGAAGAGGAAAAAAGTAAACTCCAGCATGAAATCCAAATCCTGAATGAACAACTGGAGTGTGTATGTGAAAACCTGGCCCAAAAGGTAGCTTCACGAAATGAGCTTGATGCAATTCTTGCTGAAACTGAAGCTGCTTACATGAAGATTTTGGACAGTTCTAGGACTTTACTCAATGTCCTGAAGAAAGAGGTGGGAAGCTTAAAGCATACACCAGAACTGAAAACCAATGTAACATGAAACAGTCAAAAGTTTGGACTCCACAGTGCTAAAATTCTACTAGGTGAGAAATGTGGTTAGCCACAGAACTTTACATCAACAGTATAAGCAGAGAGGGATTTTTCTTCCAACCTTTCTGTATGTTTTGTTATTGTTTTTAAATGCACTAGAAAATAGATGAAATAAAGTTGCCTTTTTGCTGTTAAAAAAGACCAATTATTTAAACACTACACAGCTTTATTGCAAATGGGTAGTTGAGGCAGATGTGATACTGTCAGTTTTGATATGTCAGTTTTGAGGCTGTTCTGAAGAAAGGGAAAAAATACCATTTTTTTAATTGGTCATTTTTTGGATGGCTACCAGTGAATTCCTATTTGATTGAAAACTGGTAGATGCAAGTAGATCAGGTACCTTCCTCTAGGGATTTAGGAGTTTGGTCTGATGCATGCATAAAGATAAGTTCTATTTACAGTCATCTCTTAATTACCTTGCTTAATGGAAGGGAAAGGTGAGAAAACATGATTAATGCAAGGTATGAAGGCTGAACGTGTTAAGACTGTATATGGTTCCTGCATCTTCTGAAGCTATGCTCAAAAGCCTTTAGAAAGGAGGCACACTGTTGTGAAAGGCAGGGTTTGCTGCAAGTGCATGCCTCCATCATGCAGGGGACAGCAATGCAGGCAGCCACACCATGTAAACTCAAATTAACTAATTCAGTTATGGATAAGGAAAAGGTGACTGTCTTTAAATAGTGCCTAAAAGTCCTGAAGAAAATGCTGGGGTTCAATCAAAATACTTAGAGACAAAACAATGCCCAAGAAGATAATCTTAGCTAAAAACAAATGGTATAACTTACAGAAACCTGATTTTTAGTGGCCTTTAGCTGTATACTGATCTGTCAAATGTACTAAGATTGTGGAGAATAGTGAATAACCTGGAATGGTGAGAAATAAATAAAAATGAAATTATATTAGAAATAGTTTGCAGCTGTCAGACACTCTTACAGATGAGGTTAAAATAGAACCTAGTTTAGAGATCAGGGAGGAGCAACAGGATGGCAGAAATCTCAGTATAATCCTGTTTTCTATTTCTAGTAGTTAGTAAACCTCTCTGTGTTTGTGTGTGTGTGTATACATGTGTATTTTGTCCTGCTCATTCATGTGTTATAGCAGTAACTTTAAACTGTGTCTTGCAGTCAAATCTTCATTCTATACCAAGGAACTAAATTGAAAGAAGTGCAGTTAACCTCCTTCCTTCATAACTGTGACTCTCAGGTGCAAGTACAAAGGTTATGTAGATATGAATAGTTTCAGTAATAGCTTTTCACCAATAGTATGGAGCAAATTTTATGTTCTTCCAGTTGGGGAGCAAATTTTATGTTCTTCCATCAGGGATTAGTGTGAATGAGCTAATCAGCAATTTACTTGTATGGCGTTTCCGCTGGCTTTACTTGAGTAATACTGAGGTGATAAATAATCCCAGGGGTTCTGCTGTTGTAGCATTACAGTATTCAGGACTACCTTGTCCATATTGAAATGAAACACAAAAATGTTGATATTTTTTAGTAGCAAAGAAGTGATTTGTTGGACTGGATGTTTCTTGACATACTCTCTTCCCTTAGCCTGGTAGTAGTAACTAATTTACATCCAAAAAAGAAGACTCAGGAAAAGGCATTAACTGAAGAGCAAGGACACTTTTCTTTTTTTTTTTTTTTTTTTCTGTTAAAGAATTACATATATATAAACTGCTGCTTCTTATTATCTGGAAGGGAACTTGAAATTGTCTATGTGGAAAAAAGATGTAGGAAGCTCATTTAGAAGACTCATTTATACAGAACAGCACAGTTAATGTCTTATTAATCTCAGACAATAATTACAGGTTTGTTTGCCTTGGAATATTTGTAGATTATGAATAATGCCTCTTTTTGTTGACTTAGGCTGTTAAAAGTAGAGTTTTAAGAGAAGCCTTGTGAGTTTTTAAGGAAATCTACTTTGTGGCCATTATTACATCTAAGTGTAGCTAGTACAGTGTTAAAACAAATACTGGAGATGGGTTGTTTTGGGGTTTTTTTTACGTTACAAAACTAATGGAAAAAATGTAACTGTTGGCTTTACACACACCAGAGCCTCCCAACTTTCAAATAAAAAGTTGGAATGCTGTTAGAATTCCATTTAGTGATGCCAATTTGTAAAATTTCTGTTTAAATTGAGATTCACAAGTGGAGAGCAATAATATCATATGTCTGGGGTTTGCCTATTTGTAGAACTCCCAAGTGTGGCAGCTGTTGTGCAGTAAGTGCACCTGCAGAGTTGTTACTCAAAAATAGCTCTTATCATTATATTTTGTATTAACCTGAATGAACTTACTGTGTCCTTATTGAAGTGGTAAACCATTTTCAGGTAGTATAAGTCTTGTCATAAGTAGCTTTTCTTAAACAGCTTCAGTTTGTTTAGAACACATGCAAACTAAATTAATACACAATATTGTTAGAACAGAAATGATAATTTGCAGATTACAGCAGCTCCATAGGGCTAGCCTGCAAGGGAAAGTTTGCCTGAAATAAGTCGTATGGTAAATTTAAAGCATCATACTTATTTCTGATTTATTTTTTTATATTGATTTTATATGGCACTCTATGTTAGATCAAGAAATTTATTTGGGTGCTTGAATTTTAGGAGCCTTAATGACAGAAGTTCAGGTTACCTACCTGTAGTGCCTGATCTAAAGTGCTGTGTTGGGTGTCTTGTAGCTTGTCTGGTATGTGAGGAGACAGTTCTTGAAACTCTGGCCTGTGTTTGATTCAAAGCTCTAGTGGAATGTATCTAGAGCACTGGATTAAAATTCCTGAATTAGTATAGTGATGCCTCCACCTTGTTTCCAGATAACAGCACATAACTGGAGGAGAGATGGTTATTACTAGCTTCTATAGCAATTCTTGTTAATGTGTACGTACCTAGCATGTACAACTCTGGTGATCGACAGGTTTTTCAAAACATCCGAGTGTTGACTCCTGCAAAATAAACGAAGTTTGTTATGTATGATAGAGTTTGGTGGTTACCAAAGAAACTGCTTATGGGTGGTATGTTGGAGTAATTTTCTGTATAGAGGTGATTATACAAACCACGAGGTGAAATCCCATGTACAAGCAGTTGCTCACAACCTGTAAATGTCTCTGCAGGGGCAGTTACCCTTCAGTTCAGTTCAGGTACCTCCCGAAGGCAGTTTCTGCTAATCCCCTTAACAGGAATGGAGGTGAGTGGACTAGGGTGGGATCTAATTTCTGGAGTGGAGACTAAAGAGAAGTATGGATGTGGAGTCCTGGTTTGGGAAGACAAGCATTAGGGGATGTGAGCTATGGTTCCTGCTACGAAATAAATGAAATTTTAGAAATAACCTGAGGTTTGCCTAAAGTCTGGACTTTTCCTCCTCATTTACATCCATTGACAAGTAAGCTACGGAGGCAACCTACATTTTGCTTCCTCTGTCTGCCTTTCACTTCTTCCTGGCCACCCAAGCTGGCATGCTCAGATGTTCTGTGGCTGATTCCAGCCGGAGGGTGTGGAATCTGACCCTCCTGTTTGCTGGGTAAGTGTAATGCCAGGTTCACACAGAATGCATTACTAGTGTTTCTTATCCTGGTAGATCTGTGAAAAGTAATTGGTGAATGACCTAGGTCTTATAAAGAATCTTAAGTCCTGTCAGTGTGTTAGATGCAGTCCATGTGAGATTTTAGGAAAAGCCTTGGAGATTTTAGGCAGAAAGGTAGCAATGTGTTGGTGAATGCAAAGATGTGTTTCTTTGGACTAGGAAGCCTTCAGACTAGGAAGACCAGACATCTTCAAACAGCCAAAGAACTGTCCATTCAAACAATGAAGCAAGCTGTAATCTAAATCCAGATGATTTGGTCTTGGATTGCAATTTCAGAACTGAGTATCAATTCCATCTAGCTCTTGTGGTATCACTGTGTCTCACTCCAAATGGATTAAGTGGATTAAGCTAAATTGGAACAAGGTACTCTTTAATTTTGCAACAAGAACATTTAGAGGATTGTTAGCAGAAGGATCCAATGTCTACAGTTAATTCATTGTGTAGAGTCCTGCACGGAAGACCAGTATCTATTACTCCTTAGATGATTTTGCTTAAGGGAAATTGGAGTTAGTAGGTGTAGTTCGTGGCAGTTGGTGAAATTATCCTTGACTTGCGTGTGGCAATTGCTAAAAGTACCTTTGAGTAGATCCTGGGCTTTTGGGGTTTTATGCAAGAAGTAAATAAAAGAGTTCGTCGACGGATTTTCCTTCTCCCCCTGCCCTTTTCAATAGTGAACAGAGAAGTATCAATAGATGCTTTAATACTGATTTGTTTGTGTATGTTGATGGATAGACAAGTTTTCCTAAAATCATAGTGTTCATTTAGCTTTGTTTTTGATGGATGTGTGTGTTTTTAATATAGATGCTTGTACCTTTTTTTTTTTTTTTTTTTTTCCTCTGGAGGGAGGACAGATTAGCTTTGGGTTAGTTTGATTGTTTTGTCAGTGTCTGTTGTGTAACAGGGGAGATAAGGGGCGCATCCGGCACAGTATCTGCTTCGCCAGTGACTGTTCAAAGACTTTTTTGAACTGGGAATATTTTGAGGGGTTTTTGGGTTTTGCCCCTTAACTACTTTATAAATATCTTTGATTTCAGTTGCCCCGGAGTGGTCCTTGATTGTTGTCTTCCTCAGTTGGTTTTCAGATAAAGTTTTGTTCAATATGTAGCTGTGAAAGCTAGATGTGTGCAGGTCACAATTTACTTGCATATTAGCTGTTAATAAAACATGATGGAGAAGTTCAGACATGCAGAAAACAGAGCTATATATTATTTGGTCACTCATAGCTTTATCTTACAAGATCTGTGTGAAAGTAGTTCAGTGTTGTAGTCTAATTTTACAGTAATATGATGTTAGAAGAAGTGGAGTTACTAAAACACTCATAGTCTTTTCAAAAGTAGATTTGCAAGATCTGGTGGGATAGAACAGTCTGAATTTTATTATTTTGTTTGTGCATGACCTGACTATCAATATGCTGCAGTAACTACTACGATGTTAGTAAGTTTTAGTACAAACCTGGATATCTTGCTTAGCAGTGCCATTAAAAATAATGTTGTCAAATCTTTGCATTTTGATTGTAGCAAGCCTGTTGCTTGTTACATCGTTGAAAGCTGGTAATATTTTTAAGCATGCTTAATTTAAACATCATAAATGGGAAAATGTTACTCTTGGAATAGGGTTCATATGCATTGCAGGAAAATAGGCACGTATAGGCAGAGATCATGTTCAGGGAAATGCTTTTGAGAGAAGTCATACTGCACATACAATCCTACATACTGTAGGATTGATCGTGATTCCACTTCCTGTGATGGGAGCTTCAGTTTTGCTTGCACCTTACTTCAAGGCATATGAAGTTATGTAGGATGACTTCTCTCTTTTCTTACCACCACTTGTGTTTTATAGAATGTGTACTTGGCTCTGAGGGATTTATAACAGTGCTGAGTTTTCTCATTTATTATCTCTTTAGAGGCAGACACACAGCTTCCTGCAGTGGCCAGCCTAATTCAAGGTGACAGAAGCATTAGGAAGAGACTATAAAACAAAGTAAGAGCCTGAACAATTTTTAACAATTAAAAACATTTTTAAAAGTATGATATTGAATATACTGCTCATGGAGCATTTCAAAATTAAATCTTTCAGGTGTTATTTTTTGAGCTTCATATGCATAGGTTCTCATGCTCCAGTGAGAGCTCTTGAGGTTTTTCCATTTATATGTGGTTTATTGAGAACACTTTAAAAAAAAAAGTTATTTCCATCATAGACCATGACAGATCTGTAACTTACCTTTTTGTTTTTTAAGCCACTTTATATAGTTGATTTAGTTGAGCATAGTAAAAAACAAAGTAAATGTTTTCAAATCTCCCTGTTTGTATTCAGAATCATATGAGATTATTATTTGTAGTATTATTTTTGTTATAGGGTTATTAACAAGTCAGTTCAGCTTAGAGAGCCATTCTGGTTGGGCTTGTCTTTATTTGAGACAAAATTCTTTTTATATTCTCAAGCTTAAATTTTTTTAAAGCCTCTTTTTTCTTGTGCAGTAAGAACATTTTGAGTTGAAAATCAGCATGACAGACTCCTGTGATGAGTTTTTTCAATATAGTTAGTATTCAGGGCTGAGTCATATTGTGTCAGGTGTTTGGAAACAAAAACTAGCAGCAATTCTTCATATGCTTATGCAGTTGTTCATTCAGTAACAGAAATCCTGCTAGAGATATGTGCTGCTTGCTGTCCAACAATAAGTGTATTTCCTTGCTTTATTTGCTTCATGAACCCAAGATCTTTCCTCAACAACTGCTGCTAGCAAAAAGATAATGGGTACTTCGTCCCTTGGGAGTGTAGAGCAAAAGAAGAGCTGATGTTCTAGTAGAGACCACCCATCTGTGGTGAGAGAGGAGCATCTTTGTTAGCTTGGCTTATGGTAGTGTTGTGAGATTCAAACTAAGGGTTATAATGGTCGTAGTTTACTGTTGCACTAAAGCAAGCTGCAAAAAAAGAAAACCCAGTCCATGATGTCAGTCACAAGGAATGTGATAACCTGACTGGAACCAGGATATTTTAAAGTACAGGCGCTCAGGTACATCCAGAAGCAGTGTAGCTGCTGCAGTGCTGCACTCAGCAAGGGTTAATTTGCCTGTCCAAAAAGCAGTCAACCATGTGGACACACTTGTGAAATTTTGTGTGCTCAGGAGTCACTAGACTTGCTAGAAAAGTGTAACCTGTTTCTATTCTTGAAACTCAAGGTTCTGTCTTTTAGTGGCATGCAGCGTTAGATATGATTCCATGAGAAGGGTATTTATCCTGTTCCTTTTTTGGGCTTTTCTCTGAAGCCTAACGTGGTTTTGCTTTAGGTTCATGTTGTTCAACTTCAGAAACCTGTGGCCAAGGGGAAAAATAGAGATGCCCAATTTCCACTGAAGCCCTTAAGCCCCTAAGTGGTTTGTATTCACTGTGTAGTACACAAAGTTCCTGCTTAGATGCTGTCTAATCCTTCAGTCAAGTTGCAAGTCTTGTGGTGCCCCTTAGTAATTTAAATGGTTTGCAACAAGTGCTGCTTGTTCAATTTGGAATGTACTTTCAGTTTTTTGTTTGTTTTTTTAATGAAGTATTTCATTGAGGCCTCCTGTGGCACTCTGCCATACACAGTCATGTTGTACATGTGAATATATGTGTTTTCTTTGGGAATGTCAGAAAGAAACTTGTACAGCAACAATTTAACTAAAACAAGATTTGGGCTTACGCCATTTCTGGTTTTATTTTTTAAAGTGTTTTAAAATGCTGAGTATATACATATATATATATATATGGGATATATAAACTAGTGTTTTCAATCAACAAATCACCATGTATCTTACAGAGAATGTTAATATCTTCATCTCCCTTGATAAACAGTGATGCTTGGTAGTTAACTGCCTCAAATCAGGGACAGATCTAAGAATGGAGGCTTTGCTCTTTCAGTCTCAACCGAATGCTGTGACTTGGACTGCTTCCCAGGGATTCGTGTCCTGTTTGGTGTTTGACATAAACCAACTGGATTATGCTTCCTTGACCTGTGTGTTGGGGGAAGCAATAGATATAAATGACTAGTTATGTACTTCACATCATATGCAGCATCATGATAATGTTTAAAAGTGTTATTCAGTTCTCCATGCATACACCTCTCATGACAATGTATTCCAGTTCCAGAGCAGCTACTCTTCACTTCCCAGACCTGCTCTCTCCAAGCCTCTACTCACAGGTGTCTGGGAACTGACTGTAGGAGATGGGTCTGAGTAACAGAAAGAATTTTCAATGATAGCTGCTAATTACCTTCACAAGCCTAAACTTGTTCAGATAGCTTGTCTTTACAGACCTGCTGTTTGGTCTGTCAAGCATATCAACATTTCAACAGACTTTTTATTGGTTTTATGCTAGTCTATGTAAGACCAACAGGTATTTATACCAACACCTTTTAAGGGTTTTCTAGACATCAAGGCTTCTTGGTGTTTTAATACAGTAGAGGATCTGAAATCTATCTATAATGGCATATAGAATCATAGAATAGTTAGGTTTGGAAAGGACCTTAAGATCATCAAGCTCCAACCCCCTGCTACGGGCAGGGACACCACACACCATGGGCAATTTAAGTAGGCTGGTCATTAATAACTTCCGTTAGGTTGTGCAACCTCTGCTTTTAGTAGCCCCCACAGGCTTGCTACAGTGTAAAACCTCACTTGTACCCGTATCCTACTCTTCCTGCTACCCAGCTTTTGTTTCCCCTGTTTCCTAGGCCATTGCTCACAGTGTTAGTTACCCCAAGCTGCTGCTCTTCCATGTGGTGGGTGAGAGATCCTTTCAGTATCTTCATATTGTCCAAACGTGTTCTGGCACACTTAGAAAAAATGTTTGCAAAGGTAAGCATTTCATTCAGTTTGATAGTGCCAGAGAAGTTATGGTTGAATGGGGTAAGAATATTACATGGTAGAGAAACAACAGACACCTGATCTGAGAGAGGAGTTTCATCCTATGAAAACTCCACCCTAAAAAGTCTTGTAGCTTGAAGTGATGGACGGAATGTGATATTCCTGATACACTGCAGAGATTAAAGAACAAAAGTGTATTATGTTTGTCAATGTGAATGTCCTTGTCTTAGCAAATGCTGACTTTGTTACAGTCTTGTGCGAATAAAGAAGATCTATATGGGATGTTCTAATTTAATTAGTATTAAGGCTGTGTGCAGACTGACATGAGTTTCTTCCAGAAATGATTGCACTCTGATAAAAGACTATAACTCAAGAAAAAAAAAAAAGGAATATAATGCTGGAGCTTGCAGATCAGTGATTTCATTGGTGAAGCTGTTAGACATCAGCTGTGTAGTTCTTGAAAGCTCTGAATGCAACCTATATTGCAAATAAACATGCCGTAAGATGGAGTGGAGTATGCTCACAGTAAGGCTACTTGTAAAAAGTTTTGTCAAGACATTGTGTATATTCAGCAATTTTGTTTGTAATCCTGCTCTATTTTAAAATCCAATATATTCCACAGTAAGGTGTGCTAGAGAGAAACATTCCAGATGCCTTCATCTGCAGAGGGAAAGGAGAGGCAATTAAAAGTCTGCATGCTGTGAAATCTCTGTGTACCAACAGTGTCTGCACAGACTTCTATAATGTTTTTAGCAGCAATTGGTTTTCCTGTTGTCTGGGGTGATTGAATGCAAACGTAGTTTTTGAAAGAGGACAGTAGCTCAGTTATTTTCACCCTGGCTAAAATCCTGCTGGTTTGCATAAAGGTTTCTGGTTTTATTTGCTGATAGCAAAGTCTTGGTGACCAACTGGCTCCTCCAGACCAGACAAACTGTTTTCTTTTATTAGCACACATGGTTTCATCTCTGACAAAGATGACAAAGAAAGGGCAGACTTCTGATAATGTAGTGAAAGAACCTGGGGCAGAGCAGTGTGTGGTACTGACCTCCTTCAAAGAGGAGGAAAAGCACTAAGGGACAGAATTGCTGCCCTCGATCTGAATTGAGCAGAGTTGCCAGTGAGAGGGCTTTTTTTTTTTTTTTTTTTTAATAATTCACTCCCTCCTACATCATTACTGGGCAGAGTAGGGGAAGAATTTTCTTTCTCTTTGAAGGTATGAATAATAATAAGTGGGATAATTTGCTCCAAGGAAAGCCAATTCTGTTGAAGGGAAAGGTGAAACAATGAAATACTGAGTTTTCTTGTCATTGTGAAGCAATTATTTTTCCAGTAGCTACACTCCTGTGTGCAGTTTCTTGGTTGCAAGTCCTGCTTAAAAGATTATTATTTTTTTTTCTTTTATATGACCTTAATAAGGTAGTGCATATTGAAATTTGTCTGTAACTGTTTGTTAAAAGCCCTTTTCACTGCCTTACTATGCCATGTATTATTACACTGATGTAGCTAGAGCAAAGGATCGCGCAAGCTCTGCCTCATCTAAAAAATCCACTGCGCAGGCTCAAAGGGTTTACTCACTTGCAAAGCCCTGTAGCGACAGGTGAGGGATGAAACAGCAGGTTATAAGGTGCACTGGAAGCCGCAGACCCAACTCTGCATGCAGGCGGTTCAGGAGATTGGTCACTTGATATTGACCCAGGAGATGACAGTCTTGTTTGGAAACATCCTGAATGACCAAGCACCCTTTTTTCCAACCGGACTTGCCTATCCCACATTGCCTGTTTAGTCATCATCGCGCTTGTAGTAAGCGTGGGTAAAACCCTTCCCAAATCTTCGTTCGCAAAGCCAAGCCATCAGTGAGAATGAAGCTTGGTTCTCAGACATTAGATGAGCCTTTTGACTTAGATTACATTGATACATATTTTATAGCTTTAGGTGTTGGTGAAGTCGGCAGTGACCATATGCAACAAGGTGTAATTTGACTTCTGTGAACTTAAATTAAAACTTTCCATGTCACCTTGTGTGAACATTTTTGTTATGAGTAACTTCTGCATTCGGATGTTTGGTGGGAAAGCATAGACAAATGTTCTAAAGAGGCATCAAAAATAATCTGTTTGGCTGCCAGTACATTTCCTGGATAATCTCATCCAGGAGAGATTTTAAGTGCCGTACCTGTTCAGAGCCTGGATGTTCAGGGCACAGCACAGCCTCCATTTCCAAAGCCAGTCATTCCCACCACATGAGTGAGCCAGTTGGTTTCGCAAGGACCATGGGACAAGGGGCCATGTGGGTGCTGGGAAAGCGCAGGTGATTAAATAAATACAGGCGACGCATGCCTTACAGAAACACCCCAGGCAGGCTAGCGGTGTTCCAGTCAGAAGAACTTAGGAGTCTCTTCTCTGTTCTGCAATATATGGGGGGATGCATATGCTGCCCAACCTACTTGATGCTACCTCTGCTACATTGAGATTCTATTAAATTGTGAAATTATGATTCAATTTGTGGCTAAAATAATCTCATTAGCATGAACAAAGCTCCTAAAACCAACCCAAGTAGCTGTGCAGTGTAACTGGAATTTGAAGTGTTGAATTTCTACATCTGTAAGTTCTCATGCTAGTGCTATGTCCTGTATGGTAGCAAAGAAGGTAATAAAACTGATCTTAAAATTTTGCAATGAGTTTTGAGATAATTCTAGGAATTTAATAAGTGCTCAAGAGGATTTTACACCACAAGGCTTACTGAAAGTTAGAGGGTCTTGTTCTCCGCTTGCTAATGCTCTGGACTTTAAGATTCAAGATTCTTGGTGTGTTTTTCAGAGGCCTGGCTCCTGAAATCAAGGCATTTTCTTTGTTCGTCTCCCCCTTTTCATTTATATTTCTGTTTCTTGTAAAGAAAAGGTTGAAATACAAAAGCTCATAAACATGAAAGGCCCAAAAATGCAAATATGAGCAATTCTAGATCTTTTCCATGACTTAACAACAGTCAGAATTTGTGCTTGGCCTGATACATCTTTTTGAATGTTAAGATGCTGGTTATGTTTGAAGTCCTATAGAAAATTTCACCCCATGTTATACTTCAATCAAATGAGAGGCAGTTATGATGGCTTTAAAAAAGGCATTCTTATAATCCATGGTTGTAGGTGCTGTAGCACACAACTTGTTTTCTTTACACAAATATTTAAATTCATCTTTTCCTATACTCAGCAACTTCACCCAGCTTTCTTCAGTCACCATGTTTCACTCACATGTGTCAGGAAGCTCCTTCCAGACCAGCCCAAACATGCTCTGCCAGTGTCATGGAGCAAAGTATGGTTTAGAAACTGAGCTCTGAAGCTTTCAGGCCAGCAGAAGCTGGAAGCCCTGCAGGATGGCAGGAGGAAGGGAAGGCTGCCGATTCCTGGGAGAGAGCACATCTGCTACATGGCCTCTCTTCTGCCATAAGAAATATCAGCCTGGCATGATGCTTCCCAGAATTGGGAATGTTAGAGGAACAAGCAATTTCAGGGCTGCAAGAGGGTCTAAGGGACCTTCTAACATCACAATATATTTAACTCATGGAAATGAGTATGGGAAAGGTAAATGGGAAGATGATGGAACAGAAGGTTTTTCTAACACTTAACAGGGCTTTCTTTGGAGTCTGAAAGGCCAAAAATATCACATCATCTAGCTGGAGACTGAAGATGGGATTTAGGAATGAAATAATTTATCAAACTGGTGCTAATGATAGAAGTAAGTACACTGTATAAAGGGCAGGAGGGAGATGATTTCAGTAAAACTGACACTGAAAAAGAGAGGGTAAGCTGCTGAGAACATCCCAGAGGAATTTTCCTGAGCATGTCACAAGAACTGACAAATTGTCCAGGTTTTCAAATGTTTTTTATTAAAAAACTAAATTTAGTATCTACCAGGAATAATAATTTATTGCAATAGAAATAATTAAATCCTCAGCAAATGAAGATGAATTTTAATGCTGTTGCACAGTTATTCTCAACAAATGCTTTTAGTTTGGCCCAAACAACATAAAGGAGGCTTTGTGTGTATCATAATATGCAATCTAGACCTGAATGATTTGTTTCAGTCATCACAGAGGGGACAATAAGAGAGAACATGACAAAAATAAAACAGTAGGGCTGCACCTAATTTTGACTTTCATACTTTTTATAATAAATCTCATGGTAGTTTGTGGTTTCCTTCAGCCACCCCCAATTCATGTAGTGAATAAGAATCTAAGATTTCATAACAGAAAAACAAGCTTCTAGTTTTCATGCTTACAAGAAGACTTTAATACAGAGCAAGAAAAGGAACTGAAATATGTTTTTTTAGAGACAAATTTGTAAAGTTTTAACTTAAAAACTAAAATCTGCCTTTTTACTCTAAAAAAAATGCAAAGGCATAAATAATAAAGCTTGATCCTGCTATTAGAGCTCAGGTCAGTGTTTATAGTGTATTTGTTACTCAGAGATTGCAAAGCCTTGTATCCCATCGTTTTCTTTCCTTAGCAACACTCTCTTAGAGCCTTGAAAACAACATGTCTCTGTGCTCTATTTTACTTGCTTTTTCCTTCAGCAGATGCTGATGAGCCCAGCGTCTGATTTTAGTTTTGATCTGGATTAACTCCAGGGGCGTGCACAAAGCCATCCTGCTTCTTCTCTCCTAACAGGGTGGTGGCAAGGAGGAGAGTCAGGACTATTGTTCTCCCTCCTTGTGTCCCTCCTGCAGCAGCAGCCAGCATTGTTCCTTTTTATTTACTTCCCCTTTCTGTAAAGCAGCAAGGCATGCAGCAGAGGGACGCAGCTCTCCCTGTTGTAATAATGAGGTGGATTTATGAGAGAAGGACACAGTGAAGGAGAGCTCTCCTTGTGCAGTGTTTGCCACTCAAGGTTGGGCACCCACCCACTCCTGGCAGTCCAGTGCTGGGCCTCCCCACTGGCTCATGCTCTCACCCTCAGCTACCCAGGCAGGCTGGAAGGCCCCCAGCTAACTCTTCAACCTTTGCACCTCAGTGAAAATGTACAGACATATGCAATAAACACCTTTTCCCTTCATGTGGTGTACTTCACAAGTTGTACATTCCATGTTAATACTCGAAGTTATGATTCAAGTAATAAAGGGGAAAATCTCACCTTGGACCCTTCCTTACCAGTAGCTAAGTGGAAATTTTGGCTTATAAAACGCTCCTCGAGCAAGTTTGCTGTGTCACTGGAATAGTGAATTCCAGTACAGCTTTATTCCACTCCTGCTCTGTGGAAGTTTTGCATTACTTTTAGGAAAGGCTTATGTATGAGAAGTGAGGAAACTTTTCTTCTGGGGAAAATGTTATGGGTATCCTTCATTCACCTTGTGTCCTTGGTATCTTCATGGCGAAACATAGTGTGTACCTGGGGAGTTTCTGTTAAGGCCAATTTAAAATGCATGTAGACATATTTAAAAATACATTTAAGCTTTTAAAATGTCTTATACAAGCAAACAAAACAAAAGAAAGATCACTGTCAATTCTGCTAGTTGTGTTTCTGCCAGGCACCAGAATCAAACACCAAACTTCCACAAGTTGCAGCTGCCTGCACTTTCCAGTGCAACGTTTGTGGTTGCCTTTATGAAACACACTGTACCCATCGCTGGTCTTTGCTAACGGGATGGCATTTGTAGTGCCTTGAATGCAATTAAATCTTTCTGTACATCACTCCCCAAATCTATAAGTATTTGTTGTTTGGGAGCAGATTAGTTTCAAGAATTCATATTTAGTAGCCTTCCACATTGCAAACTTCATCAAGAGCCTCAATGAACCCAAGGAGCTCATGGTGTAACAAAGCCAGTGAAGTGAAAGCAATACAAGAATGAAGTTACATATTACAAACCGACATGAAAATGGCCTGTAACAAAATGCCTCATGCCACCCACAGGAAAAAGCAAATCATCATCCAACGTTTTCTGCCACCTTCACATTGTCTCAAATGCTTTCAACATGCTCTCAGCTGGAACATTTGCCTCCGTCTTTTGCATACACAGAAAAGCAGTGCAGGACCTAGTTTCACCCACCCCATTCCCTCATGCAAAGCCTCAGTGTATTTTTGATTTAGCAGATTAGCAATTCTGACTGGCACAAAGTTGATCGATGTGGAAATCTACCCTCCTTTTACAAAGTTGCATTCCAGAAACTGAGCAAGAACATTCCCCTTCATTTTGTAAGGCGGGAGAGAGGTGGGGAGGGCAACCCCTGGGCCCTGGCTGCTGTGCTTTGCAGCCAGAAGAAAAACTTTGGTGCTTATTGGTACCTGATTTCTCCATGTTCACCTGGAAACAGAAAGCATCTAAAAAACTATCCAAACCACAGATTTATCCTTCATAACTCAGTGTTTCGATATGCAAATATACAACCTGGTTTTTTCTGCCTCCAGAGTGATCTCACTGATGGTCATGGGACATTCCCATAGGAATTGCTCAGTGTTACTGCTGCTGTGTGCAAGGATGATTCATGGGGAAGAGATTCAGCTGTAAAATGGAAAAATGGTTAAAACACTGTGCAGTGTGCCTCTCTCCTAAACAATCATACTATACTTGCTTTTCCTCTCTTCTCAAAATTGCTGCCTTGGGGAGGTAAAGAATTACCATTGCCATAAACCATAATCAAGATCAGATGTGCAAAGAGAAAGGCCTTGCTGAAATATCAAAGGGCACTTAAACTGCCAAAACAGAGCAAGAGAGAGAAATCCTGAGGGAATCAGAGATGTAATTTATGACTGACCTTCATTTAACTGGGAAATGCGTGCTCTTGAATGGCAACACTCCCGTGAATCCATGTTTGGTTTTGTTTCAGCTCATTGGGAATCTTTGCTGCAGTGGTATTGATCTAAGGTCCCAAACAATGAGCCAGGGATGAGGAATCCCATATGCATTCCAGAAACATTTTTCTATACTAAACTCGTCTCAGCAGTGACAGTGCCCAGCTTTGTCATCCCTTCTGCCACAGCACTGCCTGCCGGGGCTTGCTGCTTTGTGTTTGCATCATCGCTTGCCTAAACAACTCCACATTTTCTGCATTCCCATAACCCAGTTGTCTGGATCTGGAAGAAAAATGAGGTAACAACTTCAAGGGGATTTTTGCTGCCCCAGGAGCAGTTGATATCTGGGTCACCTCTCCGTTGTCCAAAGACCAAGCGTTACGAGAAAAAACATACTAAATCTTTGCAGTCAAACACAAACCCACGGCGTCGCGGTGTCTTAGCCTCCCATGTGCTGCCTCCCTTTTTACGTTTCACAGGGTAAACATTTGACTTGGGACCCTCTACACTTCAAAATAGTTTTAATTAAAATCTAGTTCCAAACTTACCTTTGTCATGGACCCAAAGTGCACACTGAACTTTGAGGAAATTCGGATCCAGGTTTTCATTTGTATTTCATGGCTCCATTCCAGCTATAGTTTAAAACAAAGATGCTTAGCTGCTGTCAGTGGAAGTAAAGTACTGTGTTGCCCTGGGTTCCTATCAGATATGCTGTATTAAAGCAGATTCTCATTATCTCAGAGTTATGTTCTGAAATCTTTTTAAATTCCTATTGAACACTGATGAAAAAGTTTATTTTCTAAATTCTATTTTGCCTTTAACATGAACTGGAAGGAATGGCAAGGTACAGTGACAAGGGCAGATTGTCAGGGAAGCCTGTAGAGTTGCCCATTCTGAAGAAACCTCTCATCAAGGCGGTAGCTATTAATAAAATACACTTCTTGTCTCATAACCAGAAAAAGATAATCTGTCATAGAAGTCACAACTTCTTCACAGTTTCCCCTCTCAGCTTCCTCTGTGAACAGCTGTCAAGATGTGTATGCATGTAACTTAAAAAAACCCCAACAAACACATAGGTTTGATGTGTGATGCAAACCAAACTGATCTTTTAAATGGAGCTTTTCCAGGTAGAAAACCCTTTGGAGTTAATTAGATGGGAGTGTTCAGGTTATTTTTCATCATTGCAACATGTTGTTTTGCAACACAAAATATGTCCATTTACAGTAAATACAGCAATGTCTGCAACAAATTAACTTCAGAGTTTTGGAAACACAGATGGTATTTCTTGCACTTTCCCAAAGGGCTACATTTGCTGGAGAGAAAGCAGAAACTGTAGTTATTCTGTTATTTTTAGGAGTTTCTTCATCCCCATCGTTTCTACTGCACTAAGAAAAGGTAAAATCTGATTCCCAGTTTATCAGCTATCAAGCAATGAGATTAAACAATATCTTTTGTCACTTCCAGTATGTTACTGCTGCCTCCAGCATTTAATTTTGAAAATCAGTACATTTGTGAAAGAAGTTATGTACACCGAAAGGGAAGTCTCATCATCCAACACATTTTGTAAAGGAAAAAACAAGCATCCATGGTGTGACGTAAGAACTAACATCATCGCTACAGATTGTCCCTAGAGCCCCATCATCGCTCTGGACTCGCTTCTCCGGGGAAGCCGCAGCGGCTTCCCGCCAGGAGGTGGCACGATGCTCCCGATCTCCCGATGCTCCGGATGCTCCCGTCGCCCTTCCCCGCTGCCTGCCGCCGGGGCTCCCGCGGCCGGGGCTCAGCGCCGCCGCCCGCTGCCGCTCACGGTGGTCCCCAGCTTGCTTTCAAACGATGAGGCCCTCAGAGACCGGATTGTCACAAGCTGCAGGTCGTTCCTCTTTTGCACATTTTTCCTTTCCTTTTTTCCTCTTTTTTTTTTCTCCTTTTTTTTTTTTTTTTTTTTTTTTTTTTTTTTTTTTTGAGATTTCCCATTTAAAATAACTGAGACAGCTCTTACCCTCAGAAAGTGCTAAAGAGAGCATGAAAAATAGAGTGGGACCAGTCTTTTTTTTACACATTGAACACACATATGAATAAGCATGTGTAACATTTCACAGCAACCTGTGCTTGAGCTTATGTTCAGGATGTCTTAAACATTTTTGGAGTTTTCACCCCTCCTTATGTTGCAGTGCGTTTGGTTCAGGACACTCCAGTGAGGGCAGAATTGCTGCATTCTCTAAACAGAAAGGGTGATTGAAGCATACACCTTGCAGCAGGGCCTGCATTCGTCCCGCCTTTTTACAGGCATCTAAGTGACAGGGCTAACTTAGAAGCCAGCTTGTCTTTGCTTCCCTCTAGAGTCGATGGATAGATCTGGCACCTCCAAAGAGTGATTCAGCGCACACAGCTATCAAAAAAACCCATGCAGTTAACCTCACACAGAGGGGAAAGAAAGGAAGATCCAGACTTTGGGGGCAATAAAATACAACATATTTTTTTGTAGATCCATGACTGTGTGCTTAACTCATTCAAACTCAGCACTGTAAAGTAAAAATTACTGCTTTTTCATTTATCATGTTAAAACTCACACAAGATGGATTAAGGATGTAACTTGCCAGTGACCACCCGTTTGGAAGTGAGAGAAATATTCTTGTGACAGAAATATCATTGATTGACTGTTAAAACCTGCAAATGAACTCAGGGAGGAATTCTGAAACCTCCCATGCTACGAATTCTGGCTGAAAGCAGATGAAGTTCTGTGCTCCTGAATTACACATTTCACTTAACAATGTTTATAATAAGCAAATGGTGACTTTGAGGCAAATACAAGGGCAGAGTGGCAATCTGTGCAAACTGCTCCTGCCTGGCAGAGCAGCAGCATTTCCTCTGCAGATTCCTTTCTCTGGGATTCCTCTGGCCCTCTGGATTTGACACATTCCTTGCTGTTCAGGGATCAGAGCAAACACATTTTATATGTTCCTCTTTTACAACACAGTTCCTGTAGTACTGCATATGCCTTTAGGATCACTCATGGCAGCTCCACAAAATTGGTCCCCACTTCATGAGAGCTTTTACAAGTCCTGATAGATGCTCACCTGCGTGTGCAGGCACCGAAAGTCTTTCCACAACCTGGTCCTTGCTGTGGCCACTTGCTGCTTCATTCCTCCAGTTCATTGATGACAGTCAGGGAGCAGGATTCAAATCAGCTTTTAAATCTGCAGGCAGCCTGACTTGTGTGTATTGCTCACAGGACTCTCTTTTTCCATGGATCCATCATTTTTCTGCATTTAAGATTATTTCTACCTGTTTATCTTTTCTTATTCTATCCATAAATTAATTTGGTATTTCTCACACTGAACAAATAAAAGGAACAACTTGGCTAACTTAGCATCATACTCAGTGACGCATTCTCTGGCTTCCTCAAGGAACCCACGAATCCTTATCAAGACCAAGTCAAGGGTTGCAATGCAGTGGCCTGGGTGGATAGGAGAGAAAACGACCTGTCAACAGGGCTGGTCCAACAAACCAGCAGCATCTCTCAGTTCCACCCCTGATGTGGGAAGCCACACAGCAGCGACTGTGAGAATGGCTGCAAGAACACAACCTACAGCTTCCCATCAGCAAGGACAGGGGCAGATCATCAGGAAATAAACACAATGCTCATCATGTTCAGAAATACTATTAGCAGAGCCTACACTGCAGGTTTGGCTACAACCACCACTGAAAGGTCACACCAGAGAAGAGGAAATCATGGGCAAATGGCCACTGCACAGACCCTGTCAGTCTGGACTCACATGTGAGTCCCACATGCTCAGAATACACCAGACTTGCTGTGTCTGTCCAGCACAGCCTCTGGCTAATGGGATGGTGAGTTCAGCCACTACACATGCTCTCAAGGCTTGCTGAGGGTCTGTATGTTTGCCTTCTTGCAGGTTCAGGTTTGCCTTTCTTCCCACAGGCAGCACAGCTCTAGGGGGAAGGGGGGCTTCCAAGATGTTCTGGTGCACTGACGATTCCTTAGTGCCACAGCCTGTTTGGAACGTGGTCGTGCAAAACTGAACACTGCTGTCCTTGGTGGAGATGTAAATTGGAAGACACCATTCTCTTGACAGAGACCTGTTCCTTCACATTTCATGTTTTCCACAGTAGCACATACAGACACAAATTTTCTTCCCAAGGTAACTGCCAAGCAGTGCTATGTCCTTGTCCTGCTGTCACAGACCTGTCCAGTTGTATCCCATGCGCATGAAAACCCCCCCTTTACAGACTTCTGCAGCTAAGCCACAAAATTCCACCTCTGCTGTGTCTCTCTTGCAAAACTGCATGGATCTTCTGACGTGTTGATCATCAGCATGTGGTGTGTCAGGTAACAGAGCAAACTGCCCAGTAAGAAGGGACTGTACTCCCCAGGTACTTCACATACTTCCCAGCACAGAACTTTCTTGCCATGGGATCAAATGCATCCCACATTGCCAAGACCTCATCTCTTGTGGTGTTGGATCTCACTATGTCCCACCACAGAATAAGTCTAAAGCACTGTTGGTGTAGGTGTGAACCTTCAGGTGGGAAGTCTCTTGTCTGATATTTCCCTTCTGGTTAAGATAAGCATGTTGTATGCCACCTTAAGCAGTCATGAGAAAAGGAAAGCAGTACTTGGGAAAAATGGCAACAGGACTTCAAAAAGGAAGTGGTCATTATTTGCACATAACGTTTGCAGAGCTTATTTTCTCTTTGCTCCCTATGTCAGGAAAAACTATTACAGTAGCTAGGAAAGGGAAATATTTCTTTCTGTTTCTAAGCATGTGAAGCAGGCTCCCACTGGCAGAAGCTGCCCAACACATTTTGTTCAGTGGTGTGTAGAGCCTGCAACTGCACATTGCACCAGGAGCAAAGTGTCTTGCAGTACAGGACCCTGTGTAAGGGCCACATAGTAGCTAAGTTCCATTTAGCTCCTGTTTTGTGTAAGCCCTTGTTTGTTTTGGGGGTTTTGTTTTGGTTTTTGTGTTTGTGATTTGTTGTTTGTTTGTTTTTTTAAGGATAAATTGCACTGGTATTTCATTTCTGGTTTTACAAATGAGAAGTTTGGTGTTTTGAGGACGTGGCTGACTTCTGATGAAGAACCTTTTTATGTTAAATGTGACCATTAGGGAAATTACAAAGGTGGACAGAGACAGGAGGCTGTGTCTTCCAGTGGCAGGTACGGTGTCATGCCCTGCACCTCACCAGGGGAGCAGGGGGCGAGGGGCTGAACACTTACCAGAAATTAGCTTCAGTGACCTGCCAGGACTGCCTGTCTTTACTGGCTGATTGCAAAGGATCTTGCAGCTCAGTGTGTAGCCATGCTCAACAGCTTTTGATGGAGCTCCAACCTGCTCATGACAAAGGAGCTCATGACAAATGTCAGCTCACAATGAGTCTTTAATTTACTTAACTTTGAAGGTGGTGGAAAAGGCCTTCGAGGGATATTGGCACTTACCAAATTTCTGTGTTTTCTACAGCAGCATCTTGGAAGAAGCAACAATTGAAAAGGGTTTTTTTTTCTCTTTTCATGGTCTCTTCAGTGCAATGGTAATGTTCTTTCCACTCGCATTTTTTCCACCTTATTTTTTCTTTTCTGTTCTTGTGGGATGAATGTGTGACAGTATGTATAGAACATATCTAGGGAAACCTGAGGGCACAGGGAATGCCAAATCAATTTTGTATTTCACACTGAAATTCTCCTTTAGCTTTGGCTTGCAAGTGTTTTATAGCTATATGCCTACAAGTCTCCACACTGTAATAATCTCATCATATACCCTTATGAATACTTTTGCCTACTGACCATAAGATAAAATCTTCCCTATGTGAATCTTGGTATGTTTTGCCACAGCCCTAGAAAGGACAAGAAATGTCACAAATTCTCAACTGAAATTTATTTCCTGCTTGTCTGCAAAGATCAAGGACACAAAGGCATAAGAGCCCCACCTCCAGCATTCAAAGGACCCAGGGAAGCTTCTGATGCCAGGAATCCCACGCAGAGGTGGAGCTAATACATTCATAATTACTTTCCATTCTCATAAGGAACATTCAGGTTTCTCCTTTTAGGGACAAGATGCAGCTCTGGGTCCTTCTTCCTAGAGACTTTCCAGGGGAAAGGAATGTTTCAGTCTGTTTCAGAAAAGTCTCTAAATCTCGTGATGCTACCTGAAGCACTTTAATCAAGTGGTCACGCCTGACCAGGCATCCAGCCTTGAGCTTTTGCGTGCAGTAGAGGACAACATAGGAAAGTTGCAGAGAAAAGCCTTGCTATGGTTGAGGCCAGAACTGCTCAGTTTTGTTTGTGGTGGCAGAGAGGACTCTCAGGCTCACTATCCGGAAGGCAGGACAATCTCAGAGGGAGAGGTCCAAGAAAAAGCTCCATATGCCTGAAGAAAACCCTGGGAGAACTTGAGTTGCCTCAGCCCAAGAGAACAATCACAAAAAGCCCCAGACACACCAGGGAGAACCTTCTACAGCTTGCATAACAGCCTAGAGGTCAGAATTCTCGCTCTGGAAATAAGAGCACTTTAATGCCCTTCTCAGCTGAAAAGAAATAAATCAATGGTTTCAATGCAAGTTAGTAGACTACAGAACTATGTGGAAATGGAACAAAGTCCATCTCTCTTTCTGAAACTAGGTCAGTACAAGTCCAAGAGTGACATGACTAGAAGGAGAGAAAACATAGCGGAGCCGGAGTCTGTAGTCCTCAAGTTATGCACTTAGCTGGGAGTGTAATCTCAAAGCAAAAGAGGCATGGGAACTAGTCCCATAAAAATATATAAGGTCTTTGGTGACCAGAGTTCAGAAACCCCTGATCTAACAGTTCATTTTTCACTGTGTCCCCATCCTGTTCACTGTGGACTCTGCATCTGCAGTGCTGCAGCATGTGACATCATTGCAGCCCATCATAACTTGATGTCAAGAACAGTTAATCAAAATTTTCAGGTTACTAAAGCCAAGGCTGAGGCCAGATGTAAAACAAGCAAATGGAATTTCTAAGTCACGTTGGTCTTCATTTGCAACTCACAAATCTGAAAAATAAAAGAGCTGAGAACTTATGTCCATGAAGACTGCAATTAAGGATGAAAAATGAAAATGGCTTGTTACAGGAAAAATACTTACAACCTCCTTCATGGATCACTGTTGCATATCCAGAGTTTGGATGGTGTATTTCTTGTAAAAAACATACTTACTTCCTCAATGAGAAATTCTCTCCCAACCTGTACCTTTTCAGCAGTAGCATTCTTGAGCTGCTCCACTAGTTCTCGACCATGTGTTACTGATGAATATGGAAAAGAGAAAAGGAGGCCACAATAAGCTTTCATCTTTTTTAGTCCCTCCTTGACTTCATGAAACTATTGCCTTGTCAGACCTTATCCTTCCTGGGAGCCTCAGGGCACTTCTGAAAGATTTTACAGTCCTTTGAACTTCCGCAATCATCTATGCTTTATTTTCTTTAAAAATGGCAAGTGGGAAATCAGCTGTCCTCCTGTTCTGATTTCCTCCTGCCTGTTGTTTCTGAGGGAGGAGGCCCCTTTTCAGAGAGATGCAAAGTGCTAAGAATTCCTATTGCCTATAATGGAATGGAAGGGCTGAGATCCAGGCAACCCTTTGAACATGCAGGATGCCTCTCTGTAATGCAACGTTCAGTACTCATACTGCGCAGAACACCAGGTCTGCTTTTCAAACACAGGCTTCTGAAGTATGAGGTATACAGGTAATGTAGTAGTAACACTGCCTGCCTGTTGTTTGCTCTGAAATTCTCAATTGCAGTTAGCATGTGTCTTGAAAAATTCATTCTAGTTGAGTCTGGAGTGTCAGATAAGGGACATGTTGCTCTGACTCTGTGAGTCAGAGGCTCATTATCTGTGGCACTGAGCACAAAGAAAGTTGTATGTATAACAGCTCCCTTATTGAAGTGCCAGGGTTATTGTACTGCCTGTAAAGTAATAGGAAAGAAACTCTCCAGGTTCCTTTTTCTTGGAGGTTTTTTTTTTAAGTGAAGACATGTTTGAACCAAGACATTCCTGCTTCTTCTAGCTGCCAGTTCCTGTGCACAAGATTCAATGTTTTTCTTGTACTTGCTATAAAATGCCTCATCAAAGACTTCCCTGCTCTGTTATAGCTGTTTCATTATTTATTATGGTTAAAAATATGAATTACTGAACTTCAGCCCTTCAGCCTTGGCAGATAAGTGAAATGGGAATGAACTTTCAGCTCTTTGGTTTCAGAAGGTAAATCTCTGGTGGAGTTTGCACACATGGTTGGAATAGTTCCCCTCGTTTACACTGGCACAGCTCCACCGACTGCCACCGCACTGCCCCGATTCACACTCCAGCAGCAGGGAGTTAGAAACTGAGGGGCCTGAGACAGCTGTAACGTTTTTATACTGCATGTCCAGTTTTAAAACAGCAAATTTAAAACCATATGTGAAGAAAAAAAAGGATTTTTCTCTTTTGGGTTATTAAGGGGGAGTTGACCAGAGAGAGGAAGGAGCTGCAAGTGATGCACCGAGGCTGACCCTGGAAGAAAGAGAGGTTAAATAACAGTATAAATATCCACTGGCTCTTGAACCAAGTCACACACACCACTTCTCATATGGAATTCTTTTACATAATGCCCTGGCAAGAAGGAGCTCCTTTTTAACTTGGTTTCCCCAGGAAATGTAGCGTGTATGTTCACACAATCTGCCTGTCACATCTCCTCCCCAGCCTTCCTCTTGCCAACCGCCATTTGTCCACTTACTGACATGTGACAGAGCAAGTCCACAAGTGAAACCTGGTAGCTGTATACAGGAGAGATGACTACTTGGCCTCCCCAGCAGGCAAAGACAACTCTGTCCGCTGGAGAGGGGGCTCTTGCCACTGGAGCTGCACAAGGGCAGGAGCAGCAGCAGCCTCCACCCTGCCGGAGGAGACCCCAGGCACCTGGGGATGCCACAGGAAGGAGCGATGGCACTGGGATGCAGGAAGGAACTGGGAGGGTAAGCGGGCCGTGGGAGAGAAATTCATCGGAAACCAACCTCCATGAGCTTCACTGCACATAGCAGTTGAGCCTGACATGAGGCAGGCACTGAACTAAAGAAAGTCCTTTAAAGAAGCAGATGTGTTCTTTCCAAAGTATCTGCTAGTAAAATAAATTAAACCAGTTAAATTAAGCTTCCCCATCAGCATCCAGCAGTACAGCTCAGCCTGATTTACCGGTCTGCTTAACAGCAGTAGGCAATGTAAAACTAGCATTTTCTAATTTAGGATGGTTGATTTTAGGGTCAATTGACATAGTGTATGCTGATCTCTGCTTTTAAAAAGCAGGGAATGTGAAGGTGTCTGCTTGCCTTTGGAAAAGGAAATAAATATTAACTTATCCACACAATGTGTAAGCGGATCTAGCCCTGTTGCAGGAAACTCATTAATCTCACATGGAAAATAAATAAACCAGGAGAGAAAAGGATGGGTGGGATTTTAACTTCCTCTATTTCCGCTAATCGTTATTTTATATGAACAAGTGCATGCCAAGGTTTTTAATAGGAAAATTACTGCAAAGGACAAATAAGTTTGTTGAGTCTTTTAAAAGCTTTTTGGTGGAGGGATAATTTAGGGTGGTGTTGGGAAAACTTACCTGTTAAATGCTGCCTGATAATTCCCACTATTAGACCACATTTTCCATTGCTGATGCCACTGTCAGACTTGAGCCATCGGGACTCACATTTTCCATGGCAGGTGTCTGCCTAAGGCTGGATACATGTGATGCATGTGTGTGTCTATCAAGAACTGCCCCAGGCTAAGTGTGTACAATAATTTCAGCCAAAATGTTTTTGTTCTTCAGCAACTATAAGAAAAAATGTGCTGTTTCCCCTGTTTCCCTCACGCTAAAAAGAATGGCAGCCTCTTCTTTAGGCAGTCCCAAAGGCCCTGTACGTTGGAGGAAAAGCATGAAATTTGGCAGGAATGCTTTAACCGCTCTGGAAATCTGCCTCAGCTCAGTTGAATTATGAACCTGAGCAAGATCAGTTTGGTCTTGATAGAGCTTCACAGCTTGGTGTTTCAAAGATCCTGTGCTAGTCTGGGGTTGACCAAGGTTTTCTTCAGCTAGTTTCTCCTTTGCCCATTTGGACCCTGCTCCTCATCTGGAGCAACCCAGAAGAAATGGTCATCCAAGGAAAGGACAGGCTGGAGAGAGAGAGGTGAGAAAAGAGAAGAAACAAGAGCACTCTAGACAGAGACCATGGGACAAGGGAGAAAAGTTGAGACGAGAAGTCCACTACACCCACAGTCAGCGACCATACGTGTGCCACAAGATAAGATACCATCAGTTTTGTTTGCTGATGGGGAAGTGTAGGTGGTCACTGACACAGCATTCAGAATTACACAGCTTTGAGAGTGGCAGAAAGTATAGTTCAAGCTCATTTCAGCCATGGAAAGGTTGAACTTTCAAGTCATAGCCATATTTAAAAAAATGAGCATTGGGAAATTGGCAATTGGCCCTTATCTTCCATGAAAATATGACCCTACCTGAAAACAGCCACTATTGGTGTTCTTGTTCTTCCTTCACAGGTGGGAGATATTATTGTTTAATGCCTCAAAAATTCAAATACGCACTGAAGTGCATTTATATGGCTTTAAATGTTGGCCTTTCCCACAGACATCTGTGACCAGGATAACCAGCACTTCCACAGTCATCCATGTATTAGTCAATAACTTTCCAGAATTCTAGGTCTGCTCTCACATAATTCACAAAATCAGAAACGGAGGATAAACACAGCGCGCACTGAGTGACTACCAGTTCTCCCTTGGAGCCCAGCGGTTTATTCTTTGATCACTAAAGCAGCTTATAACAGTAATTTTCATGGTGATCACCAAGCACACTCTGCCAGAATGTGGCTCTTTCTTCAGAGTAATCCATAATCTTTGGCAATCTGGAATTTTTAATAGTAGCAATTTCTAACAGCAAAATATCGCAGGACCCTGAAAGTCACTTTTCACAATCCAGAGTTGTATTTCTATAAAGATGTAAAGCTTAGAAAAGCAGGTTTAGAATATTTGTGAGAAACAGAGAACTTTAAATTTAAGGTAAGAATTAAATTACTGAGAATGGCAATTTATGATCATAGAATGGGTGCATCATTAATTTGGACAAACATGTTCCTGATAAGAATATGAGCTGAAAAAGCAAATGAGAGCCAGTGTGAAAAAGACACAGCAATCAAATTAAAATAGCAAATAGCATATGACCACAGGATAGCTTTTTTACAGTATATATTTAGGAGAGCAGGCATGGGGTAGCTGAATTGCTCATTTGGATGGCAAATACTTGGAATTCAAATCTCCATAAAATTCTGGCATTAGGATTCAAAGTTGGGAGGCAGGAAGGAACTTTCAGGGGTGCAGCATGGGGAGCGAACATTGGGACAGCACAAGACAAAAAAAGGAGGGCACACATATCATATTTATTGGTCTGTTTCTGCTTTCATATTGG
The DNA here is from genome assembly GCF_963264785.1 of Psittacula echo. Lineage (NCBI taxonomy): Eukaryota > Metazoa > Chordata > Aves > Psittaciformes > Psittacidae > Psittacula > Psittacula echo. The sequence goes on along the minus strand of NC_137737.1, from coordinate 43,611,703 downwards.
ACAAAGAAATGGCCACAGCACAACTCTCTCTACACCAAGGATGTGTAACTGTGCTTCCCCCATTTTCCACCCATGCAAAATTCTGATGGAAGCTTTTATGATGGTTTGGGTGCTGACAGACATTGCTCCTCAGAACAGATTCCCTGACATCTAATAATAGCTGAGCTCTTGTAGCTTTTTGGTGTGGGGTTGCCAATTTTGATTTCTTTATCAGCCACCCGCTTTCACAAAATTGAACTTACCGCTGAGTAAATTCAAACTTACCTTTGAGACCTGCATCAACCCTGACTTAAACTTGCTAACAAATCCAAGAATTATTTGGAACACACAGATATCTAAGCCTTGATTCTTTAGAAACTAAATAAAAAAGAAAGAAACTGGAAAGAAAGGGGAAAAGAAAGAAACTAGACATCAGAAAATCTTACAATATTTTGTATGTACCAAGAAACTGAATTGGGTTAACCCAAGCACATCAAAGGGTAAAAGTCATTAGGATACCTTCAGAAGTCTACAAAAGCCTCCTCCTCCACTCAGCTATTTCAAAAGCTTCAGCAACAGAGGAGGTTCTGCAGCTGTGGAGTGCAGCTATTACACAGTCCTGTGTTCTGCAATAATTTTCTGCATGCTGACGGGAATGGAACAGCAAGAGGTTTGAAGTCCAAAGTAATGCAACCAGTGAATCCTGGCTGCAGTGGATCTTCAGCTGAAGATCCTGTGTCTCAGCAGTTTGTAGCTGGTTTTAACACCGATGGATCATTACTAAGTTCTACTTTGATGAAAGCTACCTAACCAAAACACCACACTAACAGTCACTCTAAAGTCACATACTTGGATTTTGCAAAACTGTTTGCAAAAAGGACTCCTCTCCTTAATGCCTGAATGTACACAATAAGCATGTAATATTATCTGGATGCAGTTTAACATATATGTATTCATTGTTCCAGCTATTTTGGGGTAGGGAAAGGGTAGAAAAAAGTTACCTAGCGAGTTGGATATGACTACATTGGAATTAAGTTTTCTGTCTTTAATTTGGAATTTAAACAATGAACTGAAATGAACTATAAGTTTTTGATCTCTATCTTGAGGATCTCTCTGAACAATACGTGATAATATACAGTGCTGAGACCCACAACAGAGGAACTGGAACCTTTACTCAGGGGTGCCTATCTCTTTGATTCAAGCATAAATGTTTATTTATTAAAAGTTGGGCTGTGGAAATAAAGAATTCTGGAGAAGAAATTATACATATTTCTGATCATGTTGTTATCTGTCTGAAGAAACTACTATTCCGAAAAACAAAATCGGGTAATTAAAAGCTATGCTTTGTGACTCCAGAAAAAAAAAAAAAAGAAAAATCATATGGCAACTAGTTAATGTCTATATGATTACTTTCATGTATTTTCTCAGCGTTAAGGTATTTATAGCCACATGCAAAACCAAGAAAAGAGCCTAAGGGAACACAAGCAAAACCCCACCACCCAGCACCTTAACTGCAGCATCTGCAAGCCAGCAATCATGGAATACTTGATGAAGTGCTTAAGGCTAGGAAGGCTGATAATGAGATTTCTTTTAAGTTCACAGCACTGTACATTAAAGAGACACTGCCAACCTGATTGTGAAAGGAAAAACATTACATTGCACACACACGCTGTTTTTGTTTTTATAGAAGAGTCTTTTTCATCAGCCTTTGCTGGTGTCTAGAAAAACAGGTTTAGTAAGCAGCATACTTGGTACACAAGTTTTCCCTCAATAATTTTGCATTTTATTTGCCTTTTGTAATGCTTCAGTTCTGATGCTGTGTCTGGCGAGTGCCCCAGACAGGAGAGTGGTTCGGAGCTCCCACCCAGTCAGTCCAAAAAGCAGGAGCTCCACAAGTTAGTACCGTAAGCAGAATATACTAAAGGCCATCTGCACACAGTGACAGTGACTGCTGCAAAGTACAGCATAAACAACCTGGAGCCAGATGATAGTTCCACCTCTCTCCCTCTGGTCTGTTCAGTGATAGAAACCACCCCATTATTTGCTGCAAGATTAGATATGGTGTTTCCAGAATTACACATGAAATACCAACCTGAAGAAAAGTCTAGTTGACTTTCTTTAAGTCTACCTTTAAATCCATTTTTATAAACCAAAATAATATTTTACTGGTGCAGAAGCCTTATACAGAGGAACTATAACCTTCCTTAAAAAACAGCATATGTGTAGTCTTAATGCTTATCCCAACATAGCTGCTTCCAGGAGTTTCTTTGCAAAAATGTCCTTTAGCCCTTTCTGTCAATCTTTCCTATTCTTAATAGGAGTGAAATGGTAATGTTGGCATATTCCAGCTGCCTGCTTGGACTAGTCTGAATTAACTTTCCTGGTTTTTCTATCTCCTGTAATTTTTTCTCAACACCCCTGGGATGAGAAAGAACTTGAGCTGACAAACAGGTAGAGCATATAAACAAATCTGTATTCAGGAAAAAATACAGACAAACAATATTAATGTTGCACAGTCAATCATTAAAACTTGGCAAAGCTAATTTTGTAATTTTAACTTTTAACATAGTTTTTACTTACAACATCACATATTTGTTTTTCAGTCCTGCTGTGGGTTATGAATCAAAAGTGTCTGTTGTCTGCCAGACCCTTCTTCCCATTGCTGCTGAAACTGGAAAATGAACAGTGAATGACACAGGCGACTGCATGAAGAAACAGGATTGCTTTACAATTAAAACAGCAGAATGCTCTCCGGGAGGATGGAAGTCTGTTCTGCTTCTGCTAGAGAATTCCAGCAGACGAGTTCTTATTGTGTTAGTCTTTAATTTCATACCTATCATTTTGGGTGCTGACTTGACAACCTAGAATTTGGTTTGCAGACACACTCAAACAGCTGTAGCCCAGGATGCAGAAACTCTGCTTTGAACATACAAGGTGATACATAGCACTAGGTACCACCAGGAAAAAAAGAGATCTTAAGAATCACAAACGGAAATTAAGGGATACTTTTAATCTAGCTTAATATGCAGGTTTGACAATGTAATGCTGTAATTGCTACAGAAACTGGAAAAGAAACGTTAAGCACTGTCTGTCCATCTCCACATCTGTGTGATGCTACAGGGCTGCAGATGCCTGTGATATGGCAAAAAGATACTGAAGACAAAGGTGCCACTTCAACAGCATTTCCTGGCTCTCTCCTGAGCTGCAGACACCCATGCCTGTAGCTGGCAGGACAGGCACCATCCCTGGCATCCCCTGGTAGGGTCTCGTGAATGGCGTTTTGTCAGATTTCCTGTTGGAATGAAACATCAACACCATCACAATCGCCAAATATGTTAAAAAAGACTGTCAAAAGAATGAGAAAAGTGTTGCTGACTTCAGCTCACAGTAACCCCGGTACCATCTGACATACTAATCCACTGACAAAACCTTCAGTAATGCTTCCTCAAGGAGTATCACTGGCAACTGAGCTGTTACTCTGTTAGTCATTTTCATGGAGCTACAAGCCACAGACCCACCCCTGGACCTCAGAAGTGATTCCCACAACAATCTGTGCTAGCACCAGCCTTACTGAATGTATTTGTTTGTGGTCTACAAAACACCATACATAAGAGATTCTTGAACGCTGATAGTACCTGGCTGACATGTCGCTGCAGAGAGAAATGAAGACTGGTGTCAGGTATGCCAAAGGCTGTGTGGCATAACAACCTTCTGCACACAGAAAACCTGGAGACAGCTGGAGTTTTTGTTAAACGCAATCCAGAGTAAGAGGATCAGCCTAGCTTTTGCACTCACAGTCATGGTCAGAGCAGGAAGGTCAGGAACTATTTCCAAAATAAACACAAGAGTCCATCCAAGAAAGCAGCATTAAGTATAATAATTATCTGCTACTTGTTTGATGAGTGCTGTGGCCTGCAATACATTCAGATTTCACCATTTAATCTTGTCATTATTATTATCATTGGTAGATTAAAATCAGTAAAAGCCGTATCACTACCTGAGATAGTCAAAATGTGTCTGCCTGATATCTGGCATCAGAATGCAGCCAACAGCCTGACCACCAAGTTGTGTCAAACAGAGAGCAAATAAAAATCATACTAAAAGATCTAGAGGATCCACCCTGGAAGAGACGCACATGCAGCAGGTGACACCATGCCGATGACACAATGCCACTTCCAGGTACTCCCACCACCAGCAACCCTTTCCCCCATGGGCTCCCATGTACATCCCTGCCAGAGCCGGTCGAGCAGGCACATCTCGGTGTCCCTGGCCGTCTGACAGTGCCGGGAGGAGCTGCAGCAGCCAGTCAGGAGAGTGAGAGGTACAAGCGAGGATCCTGTGTTCAGGCCTGATAGCTGCTCCTGTCCTGGGCTCCCTCTTGCCTTTTCGGAGTGTACAATTAGAGGCCTTTGATGGAAAGATGATAATTTGGCTACTTTTTGTTTTGTTGCAACTGTTGCCTTACTTCTTTTATTCACCAACATTCATTCTTTTTGAACCCCTCCTATTCAAACTCCCGGCTGAGCCTATACTCCATCGGTTCTTGCCTGGGTGATCTGAACTCTCTCTGGACTTTTTTGCCTGGCTCTCTTCCATTTGAGACTGCTCCCTCGTCCACTTGCCAGCACTACCCACCTCCACTGGCTTCTAGTGCCAGTCTCTTTCCTGGAACTGCATTCTCAGTTCACCTTCCCTCTCCATCCCAACTTCTCTATCAGTTTCTTTTGCTTGTGCCTCAGTTTCTTGGGCAATTTGTGTCCTCCCCCCTACAGTCACCTCTATCATCCTTTTAGCCTACGACCCTAATATCCTTGTTCTGGATCCTCAGTCTCTGACAGTAGTAATTTCCTTTGGTGGCTTCAAAACAGTATTCCTGACCTGCCAGTCCTGAATACCTGCCTTCTCTGCAAGTCCTTGTTTTCATCCCACACATTCCTATTTCCAGTACAGCCTGCTGGTTCCCCACAGCAAGGCCTTAGGCCTGGCTCTGAAGCAGATAGCCTCTTCCTTCACATTGCCTAGATGCCAGCAGAAAGGTCACTGAAAGCACAGAAAAGTGTCCCTGCTCTCCCTTCATTGCTTGGCTCCAGCTCAGTGTGCAGCAGCTGGAAACAACCATTACCGAGGAACTGTCTCCATCATGTCATCCTGGGCTGCAGCATGTGCAGTGGCATTGTACAGAGAGTGCATGCCTGGGCTAGGAGCTGAGAGAGGCCGAAGCGCCTTAGTTGAACTGTGGGAATGATGCACAAACAACAGGACTGTAACTGTGAGAGGCATAAGCTTGCTCTGGGACAGTCTTAACCCTTAAGCAGTAGCAAGTGCTGAGATTTAAAAGACCATGAAAGTTGGCCAAATAAGAGTAGATTTTCTTGGGTGCAGTGAAAAGCACCCAACAAAGGCCTTCCTTCCTCAATTTCAAAGCAAACTTTCTCCATAAAGTTTGATTTTCTTTTTTCCCATTTAAAAACAACATAGCTTTCCTACATTTAATTTCAGAAAATATTAAACACTTTGATATTTTCTCAGGTCAAGAAAAATATGATGCAGACCATCAGTATTGACTTCTCCGATCTGAATTAGTGTAGCCTGGCACAAACAGCTGAAAGCTAAGTCTTGTGTCAGAAATGTCAAACCCTGTGTAACAGGCTGTATGGGCTCTTTAAAAACTCAGCAGAGCTGCTCACCCTACCTTGTGCATGTGTTGGGAATCAGCTGAAGGGCTGATTCCCAGCAAGCAGATTTAAATAGGTTTCCAGCTTAGGGAGAGAAATGGATGTTTGTCTCTTAGGGGAGCTGTTCCCTCCCTCTCATCCCTCCCTTATGTGTGCACGTACACTCACACAAAAAGAGCAAAATGGGAATAAAGGTACTCTCCAGGCGAAAAGACCATTCCTCTATAGAGACAGAAGAGCACTTTTGGCAGACCTGAACAGCACTAGAGTTTAAGTGAGTTGAAAATAAAGGACTGATAATGAGATTTTGCTCTAGATCGGCTGGCTTGTGCTGGCAGGCAGCAAGCAGAGCCAGCCTGCTTACAATTTGCCCTAGATGAGCTAACCAAAAATAGAAACCAAGAATCACAGTGTGTTACCCAGTCTAGAGAGGTAAAAATGTTGACTTGGAAAGACCACCACTCAGAGACAAAATGATAGTTCTGAGTTGCAGTCACATGCCTTTCTCTCAGTCATGTTAAGAAGGAACTAATCTTCTAGTTGCAGAAAGAGTAGAGCTCCTAACTCAGCCTTCTGAAGAGCTGGCACATGAGGTGTCTATGGAAGGAAGAGTATGGCATTCACCAGCTCTGGTCAGACTTATGGTCCCTATTTCTGCTGATCTTGAGTGGCTCGTAATCCTGTTCGGTCTAAATCACCTTTCACAGGCAGGCAGAGAGAAGGAGCTCTGGGCAGCGTGAGAAACAACCGCTTCACTCAGGAAGGAAGAACAGGTTTGCCAGTGGGTTTATGCAGAAGACACTCATGATCTACTTCCTCCTGGGTGCAAGCTTTGCTGCAGCCTGAGCTCAAAGCATCTCTGCTTGTACTCTGGAAGAAGTAAACCTGAGACTATCATACTACTGCCCACAAGGCATTTGCCGGTACTTGAATCATCCAGAGACAATGACAGATGCTAAAGCACCTGGCACATATCAGGAAGCTGTAAACCTTGTGCTGTTGTGGCTGCTTGGTAAAGACTAAGTGCAACACAGCTGGGTGCAATCTTGATATTAAGGGTAAGCTTGACCATACCTTGCTAGGTGTAAGAGGAAGGTGTTGCTTTTGCTAGGTCCTGGAGGAAACTGTGTATTATTTTCTGGAGTCTTTCTTGATATCTGGAGGAGTACATGGCTCTCAGTTTTTGTTAGGCAAACCAGGTAAACATTAGTTTAACAATCTGATACAGAGTAGGTATGATTAATACTTATTGATAGCAGCTGGATTGATAATGAGTAATAGGCACTAATTTTTCAGCCTAGAAAGATGCCTTTCTACTACTCGCTAAATGCACAAGTGCTGGAGTTTGAGTGTTATGGCTCCTGTAACTTTGTTTAATTACAGAGACACTCATAGGGCTGGTAACTTTTGCCTGTTCTGAACTACCATCTTCCCAGTTCTGATATTCCCTAATTTGCAGCCACATACATAGCAACATTTGTAAATTGGGAGGGCAAAGTTAACTCCAAAGCAAAACTCTTTCCTTTGGAACAGACTGTGTGCCAGAGGCACTCAGCATCAGCCACCCCATTTTCCTGTCAGCATAATATCACTAATTTATTAGAAAAATTCTAAACTCAGAATATACCTCAAGCATATGCCAGATTGTGAAAAAAAATACATCTGTCTCCCTCTTCATTACGAGGTGCTGTGCTTTTCTGAGATTATAGATGTATATTTAGTGTTAATCTTGGTGTCGTGTCTGTACCTCAGCAGTTGGCTCTTTTCTAATGCATTCTGTAAAGGTTAAACTCAGTAGTGCAAACTGTACATGATAACTTATAATACCGGAGGGCAATCTGTTTTCCACGCTATAGCTGCGCACTGCCCAAAGGGAAAGGAGCAGCGGGTTGTGCTTGTTGTCTTAGCTCTGGTTTGCACAGGTGTTCAGCACTCTGCCTTCTGGCTGCAGAAGGGGATTAGACAGGGTTTAGGGGAGAAAATGTAGGGAAATGAGAGCAGGCAATCAGATGGCAAATTAAAATGGAACTATAGCTGCTTATTGAACCAAATTCTATTCTTCTACATATTTCTCCTGTCTGCCATTCAAAACCACATCTGAGACTGATGGATCTCATTACCTAGCTTCTGACTTCGATCTCCCAGCATCAGAGTTCTCCTTAATCTGTGAGTGGAAGACTAAAACGCACATGCAGGATCACACTTACAAAACAGCACATTCTTGGCTTGCAGCCACATCCAAATTAGCTAATAGCAGAAGTTTTCTGTAACTGCCAGGAAAGATAAAGAAAGCAGTGACATTTTAACTGTCTTGCGCTGCAAACAGTTCACACTCCCAGGAGTTCAGCAGAATTCAGTGGAAGCCTAATTAGGGATGATACATCCTAAACTTCACTCTCATTATGTTTTTAATTCTTTCATAATTCCTCCACAAATCCTGAAGTTGTTTTAAGAGAAACTTTAACATCAGCATTTAGCTCATGTGTAAGTTTCTTTAGAAGGATTGCAGACACTAGTTTTTTGTTCTTAGTTTCAACTGTATGTGTATTTCTCCTCTTCAAACACTATTAACATATAATATTAATATTAAGCAGTATGAAGGATATGTCTGCTTTTGGTTCAGTGCAGTTTGATGGTAGTAGGTGCCTTGGTTAAGCAAATCCAAACCATTAAACAAGATTAAATAAGGTATCAGTAGGTGTGCCAGGGATCAGGAGGTGGCAGCAAAACCCTGAGATGTTTGATTCTTCATGTCAGTAATAGAAATGTTTTAACTGCAAGCCAGGATTTATAAATCATTAACATGTGAGATTCTAGTAAGAAAAACAAGGGATTGTCTGACACTGATTATACAATAATGAATTGTATGAAAAATGGTTGAATTACGTGGACTGGAGAATTGACACCATTAAAACCTGAAACAGCATTCATAATTAATATAATTAACTTTCCAGAACAGGAACACTCCAAGTCAGAGAAGGCTCCAACAGAACTTCTCAAGTTGGATAGAATAGTATCAATGGTTGTATTGCAAGGTTCAGCAAATTGGACTGTAGCTTGATAATTAGACAAGTTTATATACAATGCTATATATATATAATGCTATATATATATCAATGACACTGGATGAGAGCAGTAAAACTACAGAACAGCTTATCTGATATGGTTTGGAAACATGATCACGAGGAAGACATCCAGGAAAGAATACAAAGTAAAACAAAATTTGAACTGTCAATCTAACAGGTAAATTGTTGTCAGGCAAATTGTTGTATTTCTGCTCAATGAACTTTATTCAGTTTCTGCTTCGTAACTGAGAAATTGGTGGTATGAATGGCAGAAGGGATATCAGCGTGGTTTACAGTAAGGAAAACTGAGACTGAGCAAGAAGAACAAGAGATATTTGGTGAAGGGACAAAATTGAGCTTTGTTATTTATCAAAGCTCTATGAATATTCAAAACAGCTTATGCACAGCAAAACCAGCCATGGCAAGCTCAATGAGCATGTAGGAGAATAAAAAGGTCAGACCTAAAGATGTCTGTCTACATCATGTATGTACCTTTATGATGGGGAGGTTGGAAACAGATGATCATGAAGGACTTTTCCAACCCAAACCAGTCTATGATTCTGTGAGAGCTGGATCCTGAGGGGAAATTCTCATATACCAGAAAATCGTAAAGGTGGCCTCACAGAAAAACACTGAGAACTCTACAGACAGCAAAAGTTTACAAGTTGAAGGGAAAAAGCTACTGTATTTTTTAGATTTTTATAAATGTATTGAAAGAAGAGTTAAAATCACATGAAACGCAGCTAGAAAAAATCAGAAACTGCTAAGAGGGACTCACAAGCAGATTGCTCATGAAGTTCAAAATATCGTAAGTCCTATTTCCTCAGGAAAATAACAACAAAAAATGTTTAACATATTTTAATATTTATTCATATTAATGTATTCAAGCTCCATGTGCCCTACATGGACATGACAGATTTCTACCATATCAGTCAGAATTACGGAGACTCTAGAGCCCTTCGTTGCTTTAACAAACTAGAATTCTATTGCAGGTTGCATCTGTAATAGGAAGAACAGGCAAATACTGTGTACACATGAATGTGCATGTTCTTTCAATAAAATCATTTGCATAACTCATTTACTGTACCTAGATCTATTTCAGAGTTTTGCTGAACAACAGATTTCAGAAGGTTTTGCAATTATAATAGGAAAAAGTGAGAAAATAAAATAAATATGCTTTTAATAAATTAATCTGGTTTTACATATTTTCCAGTATCCTCAATTGGCAATGACTGAAACATTATATTTTCCAGTGTCCTCAGTCTGCAATGACTGAAACAGACTTTTTGCTGGTTCCAGTTCCATTCAGCCAGTCCTTCATGTTAGCCACAAGCCTGCCTGCTGGAATTCTATAAAGATGAAACAGCAACAGAAAAAACCTAGCAAGCATTTCCAATGCGTCTGGAAAATAAAAGATGCCTACAACTATTTATTTCACTTGCACCAACAATGCTGGAATTTGAGACAGAAAAAATCGATAGTAATGATTGTACTCTCATCAGACTAAAATCAAGGAAATAAAAACTTGACCAGAGGCAGCTGTGTAATATTTTGGAAGCCATTCAAATATATTAAAAAAAAACCCAAACCTGTTCTCTAGGAAATTTTCTAAATAAGTGTCTGGTAAACTCTTCTGTAAATGTAACATGATCTAAGCCGTGTGCCAAAATCCAGAGAACACAGCTCAATGCTCTGAACAGAGTGGAAGACACCTGAGATGGCTCTGTTATTAAGCAAGAATCTCAGGTATGCACAACAAAAGCAGCAGTGTCAGGAGGTGAAGCACACCAAAGCAGCTTCTACACACACACAGCTGAACATATTTAAACAGGAATTCTCAGATTGTCCTGTAGAGCTGGGCACATTTTGAAGAGAAACTGGCTCAGTTGAACTTCCCATTAATGATCATGTAACATCTTTGTGCCAGATACAGCAATTGCCTGCATGAAAAATAATTTTAGGAAAGTATTTGTTTTAGCTGCCTTGTAACAACAACTTAGCAACTGAAGAGAGACGTGCCAACACCTTGTGATCAGCTAGATCTTTAGAGGCAACCAGGAAGATACTGTGGGTCCACAGTTCTCCGCAGATGTGGTACCACCTGAGATGTCTTTCTACTGCTGCATTCCCCTGAAAGTGATATAGGATGCAGCTTTTGCAGATTTCCAACCATGTCAGCAAAGCAGAAAGAATTCTCTCAGCAATACCAGTCAAGTCTATAGTGTTTTGGGGACTAGTGTGTCTTATTTCTTCCTGCCCTTTTCCACCAGAGAAACTCCTGGGAGAAAATTAAAGGGAGAAGGGCACTTAACCTGCCTAAATTTAACCCCATAGCCATCTTTTACTAGTCTGGCTCTTAGATTTTCAGACTTAGGCTGATTTAATGATTTTGGGATGTTTAGCTCTTAACTAAAGTCATGCTGGAGAATGTCCTCTGGATATGGTTGTCTCCCTTGGGTTTGGAAAAAGCAGTGACCCATGAAAGCTTTTCATTCTCTCCTTAGTTTCATCTCATTTGCTACCACGTGGGAGTATTCAGTTTACAGGAGTTACTTCGTTCTGGCTTTGTGGAGAATACACTCTTTTTCAAAACCAATGTAGGGCTCAACTCACTCTTGCCAGACCCTACAATAGGAAAAATAAGGGTAATATGTGGATGGGTACAATGGCAATTCAATTTTCTGGCTGCAAGCCTTGTTTTGGAGTTTTGTTGCTTAGCGTCTGTCAGCACTTTCATCCTGAGGAATTTAAGTTTCTGCTACAACAGCCCAGACATAGCTGAAAGTTTGCATATAAAGTATCAGAACTCAGAACTGGTTTATTTCTATTAATTTTCCAAATGAAGTTTAAGTCTTAAGATATGAAAAACTACTTGGGTGGTACTCAGCATAAAAAGAAGGAAATTATTGACTTGGAGTTTGTTTAATCTTGTGATAGACTTATTTAAAAGTAAGATAAATACTTAAAATATGATCTCAAAAGAAGCCCACAAAAATATTCATTCAGAAACTGAGCTACATTTTGAGGTGTCTAGCACCTCTAGGCATTGCAATCACTCTATTGTCTTTGACATAATTTATCCTAAAAACAACCACATATGTTCAACCAGTTTCCTTTCAGGAATGCTTCAGCTGCTGATGGATCACAAAAGGAAGGATCATGTCCCAAGTCTTTGAAGATATGGGTAAGAAGGAAGTAATTGTTAATGATTTGCTGATCTAAACCAAAAATGATTGACAACATAATGAAATCATGTAATCCTGTAGTGTGCCAAAAAAACACAATTTTAAATTCAATAGGAACAAATGTCAGAGAAGGTCGAACGAGATTAGTAGCATCACACACTACACAGCTACATATGCCTAGTAATAAATGACCTGCCCCAAGAAATGAGAGGAAATAGCAAGAAACTGATAGTCCTTTGGAACTGTTTATGTGTCTGAATGAACTTTTGGCATTATCAAACACTTCTCTCCAAATGTTACTTGAAGACAATGCAGAAAATCCCCACAAGGTACGGGAAGATGAAAGCTGTCCAAAATCACCTGTAATGATGTATTTTGAGATTAGCCAACAACAGTATGAGTACAGCCTGGTGTAGACGAGGGCTGCACTCGTGCAAGCTGACTGCCTTGTGCACTATATGTTGGCTTCTGTGGACATTAGCACTGCTGTTGCAAACATATGTATTTATAATACCAGTGTATTTCCTTCCTTGGAAAAGACTGGAAGAATCCTCGGCATGTTTTACTATATGAAAAATAAACCTGTTAAGCACAGATTCACCGAATGAATAAAGTCTCTTCATTTCACACCCAGGTAGGACTGCAGAGTTCTGGGGAAGCCACCGCTGCGTTTGACAGCCCCCAAGCCCTGTCCATCTCTCAGCCCTACCTTACAGCGTTACTCGTCTTGCGCCCTCCTGAGCTCACCCTCTGCAGACTTCAGAGACTCAGTCTCGGTTTGTGGCTCCGGAGCTCCCCAAAGCCAAGGCCAAACGGGTCACACGTTCCGTGAGGACCCCCGCTGTTCCCCCGGCACTGCGGGGCAGCGCCGTATCTATGCCCGGACCACACGCACCACCGGAGAGACACACACCGCCCCAACCCCAGCCACCCGCTCCCGCCGGTCCCCCCGGCACAGGGTGTCACGCGACCCCTGCGGGGCGGGCAGCCGCCTTTCCCTGCGGCCAATCAGCGTTCGTCTTTGCGCGGTCCTCCCTGCTCTAGCCAATAGACCGCGAGCTTTTCCGTAGCGTGTGTCTGTGTGCGGGCATCGGGGTGGTGGTGTTGGGGTCGGGCCTGGCGAGCAGCCGTTGGGCTCCACAAGCCGCGGAGCTCCGCCCGGTGGGAGGGGCCCGGCTGCACCCGGCCCGGCCCAGCCCAGCCCGGCAGCGGTGATGGGGAGCCGGGGAGAGCGGCTCGGTGGTTAGAGCGAGGTTGTGGTGTGTTTGTCGTTACCGCCCGGGAGTCCTGGCTGCAGGTAGGAGCCGCAGCCTCGAGCTGCAGCCTCGTGGGGCGGTGCCACGAGAGGGGGTCCGAGAGCTGGCGCGGGGGGCACCACGTTCCCCAGAGCCAGGGCGAGGGGCTCTGAGTGGCGCGATGGGGTTGCGCTGTGCCGGTGGGACCGCGCTGGCGGTGTGGAAGGAAGGGGGCCGGCTGGTGAGTGAGAGGATGAGGCAGGTGGCGGGCTGTGGGCGCTCAGTCCCAGGGTTGTGTGTGTGTGACGGGGGTCTGTGCCCCCTGCGCGGGGTGCCGGTTTCAAGATGGCCCCCGCCCTCTGGCCGGCCGCCGCCGCCCTCAGGGGGAGCCCCCTGGGCACGTGCAAGGCGCCGACGGGTGGGTACCTCCGCGCGGGGGCTGCCCTCGGGCTGAAGCGGCTGCGGCGGAACCGTGAGGGGGGTTTCGGTCCGCGCCCGCGGGGGCAGGCCTGGAGCGGAGGCACCCCCCCGCTCTGCGGGCACCGCGGTGACATCCACACGGTGCGGAGAGGTTGCGGGGAGAGGAGGGCTCAGTCACGGCTAGTCCTCGGCTGTGCCTCGCTTTTAAACCCTGCCGGGCTGTCGGGAGGAGCTGAGCAGAGCTCTTATATAGCGAGTAATGGATGTGACTGGAGCAGTCAATGACATCAGACTAGGCGGTTGGACTCGGGAGACCTGTAAACTTTAATTTATAGGTTATCAGTACCATGAGGTGATTTTATGAATTGGCTGAGAATAACTTAATTCACCTGTGAAACCAGTTTCCTACTGATATCGTTAATGCCTACGTTTAGTCTGTGTTGAGCAATAAACAGCGCTATTAACTTGGCGTGTTGGAGGCGAGGAACGTAAATGATATTTTATGTAAGAACTTGCAAGAGCAGTGGGTGCCTTTGCATGCTACTTCTGTGCTTTCACCTTTGAATTCCTGGCTTTGCTTTATTTAATCCGCATTTATAACAAAATCCACCTTTCTGCATTTCCAGAGTTTTTCTCTGACTTGATTTCTCAAACAGCTTGGCACATCTTTGCCTTTTAGTTGCTCTAAATAAACTGGAATAACTTCAGGGGCAATAGTTTCCAGTGATTTTCAGAGTTCTTCCTTGTGAAGTAGGTTGTGTAGTCTGGACAGTGATGATTAGCATCTTTAGACGTCATGATTATCTTCAGTATTTGAATTCATCATTTGTTTTTTACAGTTAAGTTTTTTGGATGAGGTTAAGAGTTCTTATTTTAAGTTTACTGAGGTTAAGAGTTCTTAGTTTACTGAGGTTAAGAGTTCTTATTTTAAGTTTACTTAGGTCAAGAGCCTCATTTTAACAGAGCGTGTTTTTTCTGTCAAACCTGTCTTTTGTAGGTGTTCGTTTTATAATATAGCAATTAGAATTTTGGTATGAGGCCATCATCCTTAAGGTCCCTGTTACAGAGGAATGTTTACATCTTGGCTATATTTACAAAATGATCTTTACAACTAGGTTATTCACTTACTGAAAGTATTGTTTGCTTTACTTCATGTGGATGTTCAAATCTCTAATCTCACTTAGAATTAACATTAGGATTTTGCTAGATATCAGTGTTTGGATTGAATAAGGGTGGTTTTTTTTTCTTTATTCAGAATGGATGATTGCATGTAGCTTCTAAAAGCTGTTTTAAAGCGACAGTTAATTTAGGTTTTGGGATTTAATTTCTTCGAGCACTGGGATGAATGAATGGAACTCATCAGTTTCAAGTGTGCCTGTTTGTTGATTGAAATGGAAAGGAGTAAAGTGGTAACCGAAACAGTGAAAAGTTGATTTAAATTATGTGAGACTCAGAATAGCTTTGGGCCTTAATGTGAATGTGTTTTTATGTGTACACTTAAGAGAAGACAGAGGAAATCCCAGAGCTGCAGATTGTCAACTGGCAAAGTGCATCAAGGAAAGATTGCTGTATGTTTACTCTGATCTTGTTCTCTTCTTTAGGCACCTATTAGCAGTCCTTATAAGAGATGGGATATTGTGTTGGATGGACCTTGGACCTGAGCTAGTACATCATTTTTGTCTGTAATAAAGTGTTTTCTGTGTAGTAGTATGCCATTTGGAATTTAGATTTTAAATTAGGCAGGAGTCAGAGCTGTGAGTTATTAAGAGTATAGTATAAAAGTCAATAGCAGGCTGATGAATGTACAATTACTTTGGATGCTTATTTACATTTTTGTTAACATTCATAGGACATCCCAACTCCTGATAGGAAATGGTCACAAGTATGTTTTGTAAGTGGCAACTTCCCGTGCTTCCCTGAGTGCCCTGTTGGGAGTACTGTGCTTCTCATGAAAACGTGCTGGAATCTGCTGCAACTCCCAAATGTTCTTATGATGTTGTAACGTTGTCTTTCGCTGAAATCCCAGCCTTAGTTCTGCTTTCCTGTGCCGAATATCCCCTTTTTATGTGGCAAGTCCTTGAGCACCTGTGAGCCTTTCATTTATCTCTAGCATATGAAAAGGAGCAGAAGGGATCTCCATAAAATAGTTCAGTAGCATGTTCCTTCTAAACTGATTCTTCTGTCTTAAGGTTTACTATAGAACTTGCTATGATAATAAGTAAAAGCAGGGAGAAAATCCAGTCTTGCTGCTTGTAGAGTGTCTGTTAGTTGTTTTCTAAAGTATATTTTGGAAAATTGTTGTGGTGAATTAGCAAGTTTCACTGTCTAGAGCTACATGAATAATGTGTAGGAGTCACAAAAGCTTCCCACATAGTTGTGGTAATTCAGTTTAACCCCAGCCTGTGGCATATATACTCTTCCTTCAAGTGACCCCATCTTTTGAAAAGTTTTGATCCTGATTGCTGCTGTTTCTTGTTCATTAAGGGAAAGAGACAGGTCTATTAATAAAATTCATTCATACCTGCTTTCAGCGGATCATGGATGTTTATATCACACAGTGATATCCAATACAGTGCCTTCCCCTGTATTACAAAAGTAGACGGACCAGGAGCAAGCACTTTACAGTGCAATACCCCTAGCATTCTGTGACAGTTCAGTCCACTAGCTCTGTCCCAGTTCATGCTGGCTGTATGGCAGGATTTAGTCAGAGACCAGCTCTGACTCCACATCTGCATATTTTGCAGAACCATTTTGAGCATTACCATGAGGTATTTGATGAATTCTTTGACAAATGAGTTTTCAAAGACGAAGATAATTGATAGCAGTACATTGACATGGTCTTTATTTCAGCTAGCAGCCTTGCATTTAGGGGAAAAGCAGCAGAAAACAAAACTAGCACGTGTCTGAAGATGCACAAAACTTTACTTTGGTGTTTTTGAATATCTATGCTTGTTATGCTTAGCTACCAAAGAAAACATCTTGAATTTTCCTCCCACTTTGGAAGGTTAACAGATTCCATGTGTTCTCAAGCAATAGCATTAAACAGACTAGCTTCCAGGACTCCAGGTTTTGTCCTGAAAATGAGTTATCAACCTACATTATGAATCATGGGTAGGACCAACCTTATCTCCAAGTTGTTAGCTCTGGAGAAAAGATGGGTTGCAAATATGAAAGGGTTTAAGTATATTTAATCTCTTGGGATCACATCTTGTTACTGTGACCCATATCTTGGATTTTGTCACTTTTCTATTCAGCCATGAAGGCTAATGTGATCTCACTATTGCTGTTCTTATGTTACTTATGTGAAATAACAGAACAAGTTAAAATCCAGACCACCCCCTTGAAGTATGTAATATTTTAATAAAACAATATTTTAATAGGAGAAAACAAACAAAACCCAAATAGCCTTGACAGGGTTTTGCTAGTTTTAAAGAACAAAAATACAAGCTTACTTAGTTCTTAAACTGTGTGCAGTATAGCCAGTGATGTAAAAAGCCTGCAACCAAAAAAACTCCTGAAATGAACTCATTGTATGCATCCTCAATGACATCAGTATTTAATAATTGAAGCAATCAATAAACTTGAACTACGAACTATGAAACTAGAGATGTGAATGTGATATTTTGCAGGTGCAGAAGAGAAGGTGACATACAAACATAGAAAGACTAGGCCCATATTGATGTTTTCAACTGTGTTTTGGCTTTCTGTTAGGTGCTTTTCATGCATGTAACAGGGCTGCCATGTTTCTGTTCCCTACATGCATTCTGTGGTCTGCTGCACCATTTCTGCTCCTGCAGTTTATTGTCAAGAGGAGACATGAGGTGTTTCTAGTTTGTACAAGAAGCAGGAAATGCATAGTGCCAGGTGGAGTGTTGAAAGAGAGATTTGCTGAGTGGAAATGTGCACAGCTAGTAACGGTTTTATGGTTATTGCTGACTTTCCAAAGCAGAGTGATTAGCTACCATGAAGCAGAGAAATGAGAATCTTTACTACAAGCATGAAGTCATAAGTGCTTAAAAGGTTTTTCAAAATGGACCCATTAAGTACAATGGGAGAAAGCTTACACCTAATGCTTTGTACCAGAACTTGCATATTGTTCACATATAAAATGTGATTATATTTCTGTGAAGTCTTATGGGTATTTCTACGTTAGATAAACCTTATCTGTACCCATTTTGAAGTAATGTTACTTAATTACTGCTTTAAGACCAATTTGTCTAGGACGAGCATGGAGGCAGAACAAGTGTGTAACTTGAAATCCTCTTTCCCAAAGCTTAAATAAGTCTCTTCTGACTTTTTTTTATTTATGCAGGGCTTCATAGCAAAACAGTGGTTGGGAAGTTAACTACTTAAACCACGATCCTAACATTTAGAATATAAACATGAAAGTACATAGTATTTCTGACACTGACTAGCACTGGCATCACGCTATTATTAGCCTTTCTTCTTGCAGGCTCCATAGATTCTCAGCTCCACAGTCTGGAAAATGCATCCTGCGTCCCTGTTAAAGTAAAGGTGGTCATCCAGGTAGAGTTTCCTTATGATTACTCTTTTGCCCACTGTTTTCTGATACTGGACTAGGCTGTTGCTTGTTTTCAGCGATTCCGAACAATGTGTGCGTTAGTTTGAAAGACTAAGAACAATTTTTTATCACACTTAGTATTATTAAATGAAGCTGTGAAACACCATTGTGTTGATATATGGTCTAAGTATTCTTAATTGTGTGTTGCTTTATTGTCTTGTAAAGGCAGTCTCTGTTTTTTTGAGTCAGGAATGCTATTTCATTATGTATGATGGTATAAGTTTTGAAAAAGAAAGTAAGTATTGGTAATACAGCCAACAGTTGATGATTGACTGCAAAACACACTCAAGTTGAAGTTAAAAGTAGAGTAAAACTGGTTCAGAACTACTAATTAAGTCTCAGAACTTGGAAGTGTACACATCCATTTATATAAAGAGCAGAGGAAATCTTTATTACATTTGTAATATATTGTGTGGTGGACTGAGCTTGGCTTCAGCAAATGAAGTTGTTTCAAAAGGAACAATGTTGTTTCAGATATGAAATGCAGAGTTTCACACACAATATGCTATGAATGCTATCTTAAGAAACAGACTTGATATTGCTGATTATAAATAGAGTGGAATATAATGATTTCACACATTACATGTTGTCAAATCAGAAGCTTCAACTGGCAGATGGAGAGGGGTTTTTGTTTTAAGAAAACACCTTGCAAGTTCAGCTCATAGAAAGCCTTGCTGCCATTTATTTATTTTTTTTTTTTTTAATCCACAGTCCAGAAGAGTTGCAAAAAGAGAAGTGATCTAAGGAAACAGTTTTAAATGTCTTTTCAGAGGTTTGACAGATACAGTAATGAAGGTTTTCAACAGCTTAATAGATTCTGGGATAGAGGTTTTCAATGAATGGCTGTTCATGAGCAGTTAATTATCTCATTGCAATCTGGGTCATTGGGAATATGTGAACAAAGTTAACTTTTGTGTTAGGATTGCATTGTAAAAAGGGGAAAGTTGAAGCTGCATCATCTTGAGACTAGCAGTACTGGGGAAGTGACTAAAACCAACTTCTGAGGGAGCAGCTTGCTCCCTTGTTAGGGTGAATAGAAGCTTAAGTCTAATGAGGATATGAAATGGCTACTCTATAAGTCATATCTAAAAATCCTTGCTCCTCCCCTAATGCTCTTCCTCCCACCAGCCCCAGGCAGAGTTACTGCTGCTCCCATCAGGACAAACAGCAGCTCTTTGTTAGCTGCCTTGCCCAGGGCACACCCTGTCCTAGCTTCCCTGCTGCTCCCTTTGCCATCTGTAGATCCTAGAGACCCTGAAAGCTGCCTATTCTCCGAGGTTAATCGATTCAGTAAGTTCGTGTTACCTCCAGTACATATATAGGTAACCTGTAACTTCAGTCCTGCCAACTTAAGTTTTAACATTTAATTTTGTATGGGAAAAGGAACGTCCAGTCTCTACCACAGAGCTGTTGTAGGTTTCTTATTCAGAGACTGGTTACTTCTCCAAAGATCCAATCTGTTTTTCAACATCAAAATTATACTATGCTAGAAATTTTGTCTTGGTATTAGGAAGACATTACAAGTACTGTGGGCCAGCAAGTCATAAACTGCCCTGACAGAGCTGCAGTGTGCCACTCCTTGCTTCAAAAGCTTGTAGTGTGTTTGAAATAAGATACAGTGACTTGAACCACCTTCCAGCTGCCACAACCAATCTGAGCAAGGGTATCAAAATGGCAAACAAACCTCAGGGGATAAAACTGTGAATGGCATGCTTTGAGGTAAGTGCTGAGTGGTGCCTTTGGTCCCTCATCTGACTGCTGTAGGAGTCATGTGCCTGGGTCGTGAGACCTGGAGCAGGTCAGGTGAGACACCCTGGGTGCTTCTCAGGGAAGACTATCCAGCTTAAAGAAATCTTGGTAGTTAAAGCGAGAGTAAAAATCATGTGCAGCAGCTGAGTACTGAGGCAAGATAGAAGTCATACAGCAAACATATTTTTGGAAGGAAGTGTAGAAAAGATGGATGTTGTCGTTTGTTTAGAACCAAAGGCTATAGCTAGCAAATGTGGATGGTTGAATACTGTCACACTTTCCCTCTGTTCATTCCTCCTGGAAGATTACTAGTGAATGGTGGGCATGCTAACACCCAGACTGAAGGAGAAATTGTGACTAAAAATAGCAGACTTAAGAACTGCAAGAGTGGTGAAAATACCTTCCTGGGCAGTTAGATCTGGAAAGTTCTGCTGCAAGTGACACGAAGGGAAGGATTTGCAAGGCAGTGACTGGAGGAAATGGGAGTCAAAGGACCAGTTTGACAATTGGAAAAAAAGTTGAGAACTTTATTGTGCCAGCTGTAAACAGCTTTTGTTTCCTAGAAGATATGAAAACTGTTTTCTAACACTATGTGCTGTATGCAATATTAATTAACTCCTGATTTAATGATAAATATGCACTTATTACTTAATAAAGATAATTAACATTCCTTCTCGTTAGGGCTTTTTACTGAATTTGTTTACAGTGATAAATGAAGACTGTTAAATACCTTAATTTCAAAAGGAAAAAAGGCTCGGGTAGGACAGAAGGGTGTTAGAAACAGCTATAGAAATACGGCTAAAAGGAAGAATCTGTAGCTGCCATGGCTGTAGAGGAAGAGTTTAAATATTTTATGTACAGAAGCATGTTATAGCGGAGTTGTAAAACATTCTTCCCCTCCCCCCCAGGTCCCTGATTTAAAATGTGATCTATAGACATGAATATGACAGATATTTGAATTTTGGAAATAAACAGACCCACACGTTCCATGCAGCACAGGAGTCTTAGATGGTATCTTTTAGGAAAGGTTTGCAAACTCAATAACCTTTTCTCATTGTAGGACCTGGCTGATTTGTTAATTATGTTTAGTTAAGTCATGGGATACCAAGGAAACTTCAGAAACTTTGCAAAATGCTATCTTTCATATTTGGAGAAGAGATGGGGGGGTGGAGTGTGAGTGACCTAAATCATTACTGGTTGGTTATCATCACCTTAACTGAGAAAAGTAGATGCTGGTTGTTATGTTCTCTGTGTAATAGGAAAATGGGTAGTCTCAACCCATCAACTGAGTAACTCTTTACCAGTGGTTCACTTCTGGCTCAGCAGACCAAAGGCTGTATTAGATTTTTTTTTTTTTTTTTTTTTTCATTTTAATCAGCACCAAAACATCTAGTAGGAAAGTAGGTTTTAGTTAAATACTGTTTTTACTGCTCTATGAATAGCGACAGACAGTAGCTGTAACAGAGTGCTTAATTCAGTAACTTTGTTGTGTAGGTGGACAAGGTAATTGATGACAGTTGAGTAAATGCTACTTCATTAGTGTCAAGTTTACATTTTACTCCTCAGACTTTCAGCTTTATCACACTATTTAATGAGTTCTGGATAGTGGTTTCGGCTTCACATGAGTGATAGCAATTAAATTTGCCAGAAAATGGGAGGCATTCTGGCTGCTTTATCTAAGGACTGAACCTACCTTTTTACGTGCCGCTAGCTTACATGAGGGAATTTTATGTCCCACCTTATTAAATCACTTATTCTGTCTCCTCCAATGCTTTCATCTAGCTTGGATAGAGCATTAATAATTAAAATATATGTATCAGTTCAATAGATACATGCATTACTTATCAAAACACTGCAGTTTATTAAAGTAAACCTGCTGTCATTCCAAGTAAAAGTCTCGGGAATGACATGTAGTGCCAGCAGGTGCATTGTTCATTTTCACAACATGGTCAGTTGAGCTGGTGGTGATACTTCAGGAAGTAAAAACACCTTCTTGATTATATGAATGGAGTATCTTCAGATTCCTGAAAATAAAACATGGCCTGCGTATTAATATGGTCTGAGACCAACAGGCTGTAGGGGTAGCAAAGTATTCACGTAAGTAATTGGTCCTTCTGTGGTTGTTCGCTGTGTTTGTATTAACAGTTTCTAGTGTGTCAGGGCAGCTACATGTGTTAATTGAGATGTCTTTTATTTGCCCACACTGTGAAGATCTAAATAATAAGTTATTCTTGGTTGTCCAAAAGCAAATCTCATCTTGTATTTGCGGTACTTAAAGCTAAATGTTTGTATAGCTGCTAGTTACCAGCTCATAAGGTCCCTCATCATTAGGATAAAAATAGAGAGTGTGTCCTTCACCCGGTGCATGCAGAGGATGTGGTCAGAGCTGCTGCGCTTTGTCTGCAGGATTCCAGCCTCTTCTGCTGCTCCTGGCTCCCAGTCTACAAGACCAGTGCTCTTACTATGGAAGCCAGGTGTCTTCATCCCTTTTCTTGCAGTGGTCTGCTGCTTTTTCACTGGCTGGTCAAATTCAAAGTTTTATTTTCCTTTTATTTAGGTGTGCATTTGAGAGGACAGTAAGCAAAGGGCTGAACTTTCCTCTGGTGTCCTCCAGTTACTGGTGGCCTTAAAACCTATGTGTTAGCCATCCAACATGAATTAAAAACATACCATTACCCTTTTCCTCTTTCAAGCAGGGCTTGGTTTTCATTCCGCCTTGCTGCTGTTGCTGCCTTATATCTCCTCCTGGGTAGTGGAAATTGTGTTCTCTTCCTCTGTATCTCTTTTGCTGCCTCCAGAATAAACAGATTTCTCTGTAGGTCTTGGAACACTTTTTAGAGACCTTACATGTGATATATTGTTCTGTATTTTTTCTGTTTTTCTCCAAAACTCATTCTTGAGTACTCAGAAATGTTGTCTCCTCACTTGAATGTGTGACTACACAGATGAGTTTTGATGCTGCCATATGTGACAGGAACACATAGCTTGCTTCCCTGGTGGAGAACTAAGAATATGCCACAGCCCGATGGAAAGGCTCATGTCTGGTCATCTTTTACCAGATGTTGTGATGGTTTTTACTATGTTGTATTTTCTTTGCAGGATGTAGACTGCAATATGAAAGGTAATCCAAAACCCAATGTTTACATTATTGCAAAGCCACTTCCAGATTTAGCAACTAGAAGTTACACACACATGGGAACCTACGAATTTCTTCTTCTGTGTAATGTTTTGGTTTGGATTTTTTTTTTTCTCCTGGAGGTTGGATATTTTAATGCATAAAGTCATATGCAAGTTTAATATACATAAAAATTGCTCCATAGTGTATGTACCTAAGTGCAAGACAGCCCTCACTGAGAGGAGATTGAATGTGTTTGTCTGTGTATGTGTCTACAGCTGTTACCAAGAGAAACATTTGACTTTGAGTTGTCGATAATTGTTGCAGCAAACCTCTCTCAGTAATGAGGTTTCCACCTCCTTTGACAGTGAACCTTTGTTATACTAAGGAAAGAAAAAAGCAAAAAGAATAATGAGGTGAAGAAAGGAAAATGTTAGGTACTTGCTATTCTTTTAGTAGAGTCAGCACCTTTTAGGAAAATTTCTTTGTGAACTTCTGTTGGAAGGTAATATAGTAGTTCTGTACTCCTGGAAAAAGTAAAGCGAAAGGAAAAGCTCATCTAATCTTCTGGATCCTACAGGAATCTTGTAACTAAAAGAGGGATGGTGCAATCTTAGAAAAGAGACGCCTTTTTTTTTTTTTTTTTTTTTTAAGGAGTTAAGGGATGAACAAGTCTGGTCTCCAAGTAAGAAACTGGTTCCAGCTTTAGCGTCTGTGTTAATGTCACAGTACCACTGTCTAGGTCAGTAAGTTGCATCGTCATGGGGCATAGTGTTTGTTCTGCTTTTTCTTTTCTTTATTAGACAATACTGAAAAGAGAATAGTATGGTCAGGCTGGCTTAGGCTTCTTGTCGTAGTTCCTGACTGGATGCTGAGACCTTGCTCCGTGTAGCTCAACCAGGCTGTGTTCTGGCAGTCAAGATGAGGCCAATTTATTTCTCTGTCGCTGGTGTCTCATCATAGGGTTGCTAATTTGACATTTTGTCATGGAAGTCTTTTGCTTATGACTTGCCTTGTGATTGTACCAGCTGCCAGAATGTCCTATGTATTTCTAAAACATGGAACTAAATGAAAATAAAGAAAAGAAAAATAATGTAGCAAAACCTGCAAGGTTGTGTCACTTCATCAGCCCAGAACTTGGCATAAACAACTACACTTGCAATCCAGATTGTGTACAGCAATTGCCCCCATTGTATTTCCAAGACAGTATTTTAAAAAGTATTGTTTCAAAATAATATAGTAAAAAAAAACAACAAACCAACCCTGTTCTACTTGAGACCCAGGATTCCTTTGCTGTCTTTGCAGTGGCATAGCAAAATCATTCAGGCTGCCTGGAAACCAGCCAGGGGTGAGCGTAGGAGAGTAATCGGAATATCTGATAGGGAATTCTGTAAATCATCTGTGGGTGCAGCTTGGAAGAAGCAGAAGACAGAAAGCAAGTGTGTTTTGAGATGGGTGCAATTCTTAACATCTGCATGTTTTCTGAGTACTCAAAGTCAGGTTTGTATAGGCAACTTTTGTTTTTCTTTCAAGTGTTTACAGTGTTTCTGAAGAATGTGATTTGCCTTTTTTAATGCTTATGTTAAAGACCATTTGTGATATACTTTCTACCTTTATTCCAGTTTAAGTTTGTGCAAAAGTTAATTAAGCTTCAAGCAATTTGTGTTTACAATTTTATAATATTTAGAGGAATTGAAACCAGTTCAAGTAGATGTTGTCCTACAGTTTAGCTACTTTTGTGTCAGACTGCTGAATATCACAATTTAAATGTTAATGCATGTATTCTTGCGGGTTTGTAATTTGATATGTAATACTATAGCAAAATAATTGAAACAGTCTGTAAGCAGTTAAAATAACCAAAATTTATCTCTTTAGTATCCAATATATCAGTTTCTGTATGTGATGGGGAGAAAAGCAGGTAAAGGTGAGATGAGTAATCCCGCTTCCTGGTACTAGAGAGATCAGCTGGTGGATTATGAGGAGGCTGTTACATAGGCCGAGGAGCAGAAATCCATTTGTCACCTCCAGATGAAAAATGATCAAAGGCTGGAGGTGAAGTTGCAACAAGGATTTGAAAGTGGTCATTTGAGCTTTGCATCTGTTGCTAAGGACCAACTTGCTGAGATTAATAGAGTAGGTCAAGTAAAATCTGTCCTCTTGCGCTTAGCAGGGCTATGGGGAAGTATCTCGTTTCAGCATACTTTTTTTAAACTTGTCTGAATTATGCAGTCATATGTCTGGAATATGCTATAAATCAGATCTGCAGGCTCTCAGAGAGAATAAAAGTGCATGCTATTTTGATGACAAGTTTAAAAAAGCATTGGTATTCTAGTATAAGCAGATGAACTAAAATGGTAGGGAAGTATCATGTGATATAAACTAACTGAAAATGGATTGTAATACTCTCTTGCAGCTACCATGCTCTGTGCTTTGCTAAGAGAATAAAGCTAAGAAAACACAGGTTGAGATTAAGTTACATGAATTTTACTGCTCAGATACATGTTTTATTCTTGTTCTGCAGAACTTTTCTATGTGTTTAACCACAATGGTTTTGTAAGGCATAGGAAGAGAGGAAATCAACTGAAAAAAGGAAATGCCTTTGAATTCTAAATTTACAGTGAAATTGTATGCTAATTGAGGAAAAATTATATGCATAGGTCTGCTGATGAGAAAGTAAGAGCTGTTATACTTTCTTCAGATGTGACAATGTGAGGATGTGTTGGAAAAGGGAATAACAGATAGCTGCAAAGCAGCCTTTGTTTTTGTTTAACAGTTAGCTGTTGACACAGATCAGTATCAACTTTTGTCTTTGACAGGCTGTGTCTGGACTATTTTTTTGATAGCAGCCAAAGAACCTGTTCACCAAATGTGTTTTAAGTACTTATTATTTGAATAATTGTATTTTGGCTATTACAACTTAACCAGGTATTGAATAGGTAAAAAAAAAAAAAAAAAAAAAAGAAATTCCTATAGTTTGCGCTTTCACAGTGCCAGGTAATTTCCTTGAGTGGCCTGAGCTTGTGTGTTATGAGAAGTAGCAAATGGTTGTGTTTGGCTTGCCTTTGATGTACAATTCCTGATGAGAGTTCATACTTTCCCCTCTTTTACAATTCACTCAGCTGTGGCATTTCCATATGAGCCTTTGAAAGGGAACAGTAGCTCACAACATGGTGTGATCAAGGACTTTGCATATAAGCAGAGGGAGTCTGTCAGCCAAAAATATTTTGCAGCTTGTCTTCAATTTCAGATACATTGCAGTAGTAAAACAAAGATATAAAGATCCCTCCTAGCCAGGCCTGTACCTGTTAGTGTAAAACAGCCTCCTAACATGAAAGACTTGTAGGGGCATGTTATAGTCTTTATTAAACAAGCTTGCATATTTTGGTACATACATGTTTAGATGTCAAGCAAGTTGAAATGCTGGTGTGCCTGAAAGACTGTCTGCTCTTTCAAACTGTAAAGCTTACTCAAATAGAACATGTTATTTCTGTGGACTGATTGTGTCTAACCAATTGTCTTATACCATCATGGCTGCTGCAGTTTTTCTGGTTAATGGTGATACATGGGTAAAAGTGGCAATTTGAACCTTCCAGTAGCAAAGCAGTTGACAGCCAGTTTTGAATCATCCTGCCAGAGCAGAATGTAGTAATGACTGTAGCAAATAAAAAGCCTGTTGAGCATGTTAGATGTAATACTGTTTCAGGTAAGATGATCTGCTACATGCTTGCAGAATGCTAGGGGTGCAGATGATAGTATGCCTAGTTGCATGGAGACCAAATAAGATGAGATCTTTCACATTTAGGAGTGAATACAGCATCAGAGGTGTGCTTTCTGCAGCTCTTTGCAGAGGGACAACATTTGTAGCATGATATTATGAGAAGTGAGGTTACGGATCTAATATGTTTTGTGAAAAGATATTCTGTGAAGTTTATTCTTGGCAGAGTTTGTCCTGCTGTGATATTAATATCTGGTTTTGCTTTCTGTGGTATAATTATTCTTGAATATTGCTTGACAGATGGTTTTATCTTAGCGTTGTATCAGAATGATGTTATTTGCTTGACAGTTATTGTTCTCTTAGGAATGCAGGACGGGAAAGGACCTCCCTATTCATCAAGTTTATTTTCATGCTCTTGCAGGCTTTATGTCATACAGTCATAGACATATGGAGTGCTGTCTTAAAAGCAGCTGGGCCTTTTCACCTCACTACTTTAATGAAAAGCCTGCTCCAAAGCTAGATCGCCCTAAATATGAGGAAGCTGCTTGTAATGTTCAGCCTAAGCTTATGCACCATCAGTTGGTAATAACCAGTTCTTGTGCCAAGATTGTCCTTTTATTTTAAATAGTTTTTTTATTATTATTTTACTTATCTCTGTGTTTATACACGGTCCTTACTTTTCTGCTCAGCTTTAATTTTGCTAGGCTAAGACCAAGTCCTTGCAGGCTGCCTTCAGTTCTTTGATTGAAAGGTAGAGCAAACTGAAGGTTTGGGTACTCGGAGACTTCTGTTTTCATAGAGCAGGTTTTTCCAGTTCCCTGAGAAGGGTGTGTCTTATTCTTTGTACTATTGCTGATAAAAGAAGTGAATAGTAGCTTCCTTGTTATTGCAGTACACCAACAGAAATGTGAATGTAGAAAATTTTGTGGTTTAAACTCTGAGCATTGTATGAATTTGTTCAAAGAGTAGGGACTGGCAGTATAGCCTCTAAGTTAGGAATACAGGCAATCCTATGAAAGTAGCGTTGAAAGGCAGGCAGATGTTTGATTGCTTCAAGTGTGTGTGTTCCACTTTGTGTTCTTTTTGTTAGTTCTTTTTTTTTCTTTCCCCTCAGGCTGTTAAGTGTTCACATCAGTATTCTGTGGCTGATCTGTGCACAGACAAATTCTTTGTGCATTTTTAATGAGATACTGCAAAAATCCGTGATCAAAGATTAGTCAGACCTATTACAAAGAATAAAAAAATTGAGTTATGTGTAAATATTTTTCTGACTAATATTGATAGATACTCTCTACTTCTAAGGCTCTTGATAAATCAAAGTACTCTTCAAAGATGTATATTATCCGGTTATTAATGAAATGTAAAAGGTGGGTACATTTTGCAGCATCTAACTACAAAATTAAAAAAAAAAAAAAAAAAAGTTAGAAAAAGCTTCAGTGGGAAGACCAGACCTACTTTCTTCACAGTTAAAATCCTAAAGGCAGTTGTGTTGGAAAAAATAAAACAAATGCTTGACACTGTTTAAAATGCAGTGGAAGGTTTTATATCCTAGGTTTAAGAAAGAACTTAAGCCTTCTAATGTTCAACGCTACAGCTCATGAAGATTAGACTCCTGGCTAAGAAAATATAGAGGCAGGCACTGAAGGACTATATGCTGGTAAGATTCTGATTTCCTGGCTGGAATTCGAAATCCATAATGTGGAGTACAGGTGCAGTGAAACTGGTCAGTAGGAAATCAGGGTGTACCTGTATGTTTATATAACATTTATATAACCCTTATGTTAATCAGAAAATAAATTCCATACCACTTTCTGCAGTTTTAACAAGATGCTTTTTATACCTATCTTACACATAGTAGGCTAGCAGCTAATTAGCTTATTAGTCTTTGATTCTACGTCCTTCTCAACCTGATGGATCTCAAGCCCACATTTTCCTCTTCTTACGAGAGTGGCATAACCCAGTCATTCATGTTTCGGTAAGTGACCAAACCACTGGACTGCAGATTCAGACTTCTTGCCTACTGCCTTACATCCATCAACAAAAGGGAATTTAAAGCTAATTTGAAATAAATAAAAGATAATTTCTGTGTGTACAGGCTATGCTGGAAGACACAACTATGAATGTACTTGCAAATCTCTTTTGTTCCTAAGTGGCGGCATAACACTTGTGCAAAAAATTCCTTCTCCAGATGAAGAAGGCAATATTGCAGAAAATGGGAGATCTTAGAAGGGGATAGCCTAGTTGGTAAACTTTACTGGCTGTTAAACTTCCAAAGTATTGGAAAAAAAAAAACCAACAAACTTGCTGTGCATATTTCCATGTTGCTCGCTTCCTGTGTGATAGCCCTTTGTCGGGGGTTCAGCAGTAGCAGTCATTTTTTCTCTGTCTTAGTAGCTGGTGCAGAGCTGTGTTTTTGACTTTCGGCCTGGGGACAGTACTGATAACACAGCTGACAGTGAACGAGCTGCCTGGTTGGGTTTAAACCACGACACCCTTAAAAGTTGTCTTTCTTCCTGGGCCAAGTTATAAAAGATTGAAATTTTGCCAACTTTGGCTCTTAGTGAGTTATTTACCTTAAAAGTGGAAGAAAATTGTAAAAGACTTTGTTGAATGAAACAATGAAAATAATCATATTAACCGTTGCTTTTAGCTACAGGGTGCTAATCTGCAGGTTGTGGTTGCCTTCACGCCTCGATGACTTCTTTAGATACACACTTCTGGGTGCTATAATGTAGCAATAATGAAAAATACTGAATATTGAATAATAATATACTGAATACTGGTATGATTGCACCCTTTTGGGGTTGGCTGTAAAACCCAAGGAAAATATGCGTACCTGGAGGACCATCGTGGGATTTGGTTTTGTGCCCTGTCTTGTCTGGAATATGAGGTAAGTGCAGACCATACATCTGATCTGCAAGGCATCTTACCTTAAAGTGGTTTAGTTTTCGTAGTTGGCACAGTTCAGCACAAGAAGCACATGTGCAGTGTCTTAGATACCTCAGCACGTTAGCTTATGCCAAATTTAACTCATGTTTCCAAATGTAATATTATGCTTATGTCCTATCGTCTCTTTGGCACTGAATTCAAACAGCACCTCTTAATGTTAAGAGTAAATGAAATTACTGTAATGTTGAGGATAAGAGGTTTTGGTGAAACAAACTTGGATATGAGATTTAGATTTCCTGCCTAATTAAGTATTTCAAGTGGAGGTATTTGACTTCAGTTTTATTTAGAAGTCAGAAAGCAATATTATAATGTTAGCACACGTCTTTCAGTAAAATCTTCTTTCATGAGCTGGTATTTACTGACATTCAGTTCAAATGCTTCTAAGTAATAACGTGAAACACACTGGAACATCGCTTTTTTGCTGGAAGATAAGTGTGGTTTTTTCCGGAAGCTTGTAATTTCTCTGCATGTTGACTGATTCTCATTTGCGTGTAAATCAGTTTTAACACAGTTGTGCAGCTTATTGGTATTCCTCTAGAGTTTGCCAGCTGAAGAATAGCAGCCATAACTATGAACATTAGGCTAAGGCTTATGTTACATAGCCGACAATCACTTGTTCTGGTGTGCTGCAGTAAAAAGGTAAAATGAAGATTTCTTGCTGCTTCAACCAGTGAACATTACTGAGTTCACTGGCTTGAGTACTGCTTTTGGACAGCATTGGAACTACTAAAAGCAGTGAACATCTGTTCTGTGAATGCTACTGCTATGGGCAATGTAGGGTAATGGTATAGATGCATAATTGGTTTTCTAACACCATAGCTGTCTTTTCAGAATATTGTTTCAAAGTAATGTGTTTTCTTTAAGACTGAAAAATAGCTTGGGGAGTGGGAATCTGCCCTGGTGTCTAACTGAATTTCTCTGAAGAGTGGTAGATAAAGGACCATCTCAGCACTGTTCTATTTCTAATGGGAAGGAAAAAGTGTGGGGCAAAGGAGATGACAGTACCCTTATTAGAATCTAGGCAAGAAGATTACTGGGGAAAGGAATCTTCTGTACTGCTGCTCAAAATGTGTGGCATGCAGCTCCTTGGATGGGAAAGGAGGAGCAGCAGGTTGTCAAGGACTGAGATCCAAAGGGTAGTAAAGAAGTTGGGTGGTGTCTGCCTTGCACTGAGAAATGTGATTAACGTGACAGGTCCTCTAATAGGTTGATTGTGGAGGATGTTGTCTGGGGAGAACTGAGATGATGGGAGAGAGCTGATTGTGTTACTTAAGAGATGAAGGTGTTGAGCTGTCTTATTAATAAGCATAATGAAAAACTCTTGAAAGTATCAGAATAGGAGTAAGAGAACTAGTGATTTTAGTTGACAGAACATTGTTTTACAAGTTCTTGTGAATGTGCATTGCTTTCATTGGAATCAATGGAGTAGAAGAAATCTGTCTTTCCCAAATTTGTGATGATTGAAGTACCCTTCTTGTCTTCATTGAAAACTAGGCTTACTTCAATTTGATTTACTCCTACATAGTTCAAATGTCAGTCTGAACTTAAAAGCTACAGAGGCATCCTGCTTAATAAATCATAGCTTGAAAGTAACAGCACTAAGATTTTTTCTTTTTTTTTTTTTAAATTGAAATAGATCATTCTAGACAAGATTGTACTTTAAGATTGATTTAATGGAAGGGCTTCCTTTTCCTATTTTTTTTCAGTTGCTCACTAGAGACAATAGCAGATGAAAGTATTGTATTAGTTGATATGTTGGGGTACAGAAAAAGATGAGAAGGTAATGAGTTCTAATTTGATTTGAGGGAAATAAAATCCCTTGTTTTTTACTAACCAGAGTTCAGTAAGAAGCTAAAAAGATGATGATGATGATTTTGTGCACAGAATTAAGTTTAAGTTAGAAAGGCTGATTTATTTGTGCCTTGTTTTCCTGGGTCAACACTAACTTTCACATTTTTACATGTTTTTGATGCAGATTGTGAAATAATTCGTTCGAGACTGGTTTTTCTACATTGCTGTCTTGCTTCAGATTAATTCTTCTGACATACAGTCAGTAGCCCAAACTGTGATTATATCAATTACAAAAATGTAAAGTACATTTGTCATTGCTTGCAATGTCTGAATATATATTGTCAGCTTTAATAAAAAAATGTTATTGATAAATTGCATTGGGAAGTGTTTTATTGGTATTGTTACTTTGTTACTATTAGTTTTCAAGTAAATAACTGGAAACTCTTAACTTGTAATTTTAAAAAGCACATTACTTTCTTTCTTGAACAATACAATTCATACCATAATTTTATCAACATTTCTAAAATTCCTCTTATGTTCTTTCCTGATTTTCTATGAATGATGCCATTATTCTGTGTCTCACTTGAGCTCATAAACAGGAAAATATTTTCCAAATTCAGCATCATATCAAGGCTATATTTAAGTCTTAGTCATTTAAAATCCTGTAATAATAGCTGTAAGATATATTCTTTCATACATATTTAAGCGTTGAAAAGATTTTGGATCTCATAATCTCCTTTGTCAATTACTGCAACCTTCGTCTGCTTGTAATACATAGCATCTAGTAATGCTGCTTTTTGCAACACAATTTTGCTGCAAATATTTTGCAAGGCTGTTGCTTGTACCATGTAATTCTTCTGTTTCTTCTGCAGCATTCCTCTTTCTTACTGAGTTATATACAAGGTACCAGACTTCCTTTCAAAGTCCTTTCATTGTCTACTCCTATCCTGCCTGTTATTAACTCACCAACAATATGCTGATGTGTAGGGATATACCTCTAGTCAGCCCTTAATGACTGCCTTAAATCTTCATATGAATGTCTTGAAGCTTTCCCTCATACTGCTCTGAGGCATATGTTCCTGAGATGTAAGTAAAATGAATGCATTTCTTTTGGTAGTCCTTATTTTTTCTTTCCCACTTTCTACATGTCAAAAGACCTTGATGAAGGCAAGGCAGCTACTGTTCTTAAACCAGAAGGCAAGCTTGACTCCAGCTTAATGGTGGCCTTGTGTTCTGCAGTGGAGCACTGAGGGAAGACGTCTGCATCTTTCCAAAGCATCTGTGTTGTATAGTGGTCCCAAAATTGTCACATAGCTGGATGGTTGCTTTCTAAGCACTTGGAGATCACAGGTATTTGGATTACAAGTAATGTTGCACTGTTACTTTTAGGCTGTGTACCTTAATTTCATTGTTTCAGTTAAAACACTTCCAGCTTTTCAAAGGTGAGCACATTGTAGTTTGTTAGCCTGGAACGACAAATTTTTTGTACTTGCAGGATCTGAAGTCAGAGGCTGCAGTGTTACAGGTGCTAAGGGCTTAAGAATGTGAATGTTTTCTTACGTACAATGTAATTACTTTAGCAATACAACTCCAAATCTAAATTAAATTCCTCTTCTCAAACAGTCAAGTTCATCAGGTGTGAAGAAAATATGTGAGGCTATAATCCTACTAGAAGCTATATAAGGTCCAAGAAACAAGAACAAAACTAAGGAGTTTTCTAATTTGTATTTTAGCAGTCATATAAGCAATAAGCTGGTTTTTTTTTGTTGTGGTTTTTTTTTTTGGTTTTTTTTTTTTTTTTGTTTTTGTTTTTTTTTTTTTAATTTTTTATTTATGTAGGAATTGTTCACAAATTTAACATAGGTAAGTGTGTAGGACAGTTGAAGGAAGATGCATCTAGAGAAAGGCAGATTAGTCACGTTTCTGTGCCTCTGCAAATAGATTTGCAAAGATGAGGCGTTCCAGTTCAAACCAAAATAAAAATGGATATAAGTGCATGTGCAGACTTCCTTTGCATTATGATGTCTGTGTATTAATAGAATTCAGAGAAAAGAGGGCAAACTTAATTTGTTCATTCTAGTGAATAGTTGTATTCAGCTTCCTATTGAGTAATCACAGAAGGCATTTTTCATTTTAATGAGCATTCTGAGTTCTTTCTCTCTTGTTTTTCTCTGTTTTGCATTAGATAGTTTCTGTCTTAAATGTGTTTCTTAGCACTTTCATCAATATTGTATTTATTTCTAGATCAATTAAGAAGTGATTCTAGTGTGTAATTTGTAATGATTAGCTTAAGGAGGTGTTGAATTTGAAGGACTTTATTATGTGATGGAGAGTAGTGGTTTAATGTGTGAACTTCTTAACATCTTCTTTCCTAAAAGGAAAATAAAATCTTCCCTGGCAAAAACATTTTACAGAAAGTATCAAATGGTAGCCCTAGGGTTTTAAGTTAGTTAGATATTATGTGTGTCAAAACTTACTTTGTTTCAAAATAACAATTTCCTTGTTATGCCATGAATAAAAAGTACTCTGGGAAGATAGCTTTTTGTAATAAATCATCTTGGTTATTGCATTCTAGAATGTTTACAAGCTGCAGGTGGGGATTTCACATTTTCTTTGCCATGTTCAACAGACCTGCCAGGCAAAACAGACTTACACATCTATGCTGAAATATAATATCAAAATATTATTATATGTTTATTTCATAGCTGATGACTGATTATGACAACTTGTATGTTATTCACATTATGGTTTTTCTGACTGTGACTACTTTCATATGCAGTTTGGAGTTACTGTTCTTGGCACAGCTACGCTTTCTCTCATCCTGCTGTAAAAGATTTTGTTTCACTTTTATCTGGGATAAGCATAGAAAAATGTTGTGTATATGCATATGTTAGGCTTCGCAAACAGTGCTTTCTTTTAACATGTATTACTATGAAAGCAGCTTTTTTAATTGCACCATGAAAAAAATGGCCGAGTTTTAAGGCTTGGATGGCAAGAAATAGCTTGGCTTAAAAATGTTAGACCAGGAAGATAACTCTGCAGTAAGGTGGTGAAGCTGTGCATTCATTCTTTTTCCCTAATCAAGAAAGACAAAAGACATGTAGCGTGTTGTAATCAGAAGTAGAGCATGTGTCCCTGTTCCATCCCCCAGAGCAAGTCATGTGCTATGGTGATGTATGTTGAATTTTTTGACCCAATTATTGTGTATGGGCCCTGACTCCTACATATTTGCTGAAATCCTGGGAAGTTCCTGAGCTTCTGTAGAGACACAAAGGATATAGAAAAACCCACAGCCTGTCTGTAATATCCTGGGCAAAATTACTTCTTCCCAGGATTTTGTGAATGCTTGGATATTTGCTGCTTTCCTGGGACTGGTGTAATTCTAAATCTCCTAGGATATTTAGCCACTGTAATGAAAAGAGGGAACATGAGAAATATGAAATGGCTTCCCCGTTAAAGGAGGAAAAAGAAGCAAAGAAACTAATTTTTCTTTGGAAAAAGAGGTGCTTGCAGAAAGACATGAAAGATAATTATGAATAGTGGAAGGAAATTAATAGGAAATGATTTATTCACTGTTTCTGAGAATTTGGGGTACCAAGCATGATGCAAAAAAATGCTTTAAGCTTGGTATAACTTATAGCACTTATTTTCACAAGATATTGTGAAGAGTCAAAACAAAAA
This sequence comes from Psittacula echo, assembly GCF_963264785.1. NCBI lineage: Eukaryota > Metazoa > Chordata > Aves > Psittaciformes > Psittacidae > Psittacula > Psittacula echo. Next base: position 43,576,562 of record NC_137737.1, on the reverse strand, counting down.
AATGAGCTCAACCAGGAACTTTACAAATATATTGGTGTTGCCAGTGGTAGTCCAGAGTCAGTCTGAGTCAAATGGATACTGTGCTGCTGGTTGCTGGGGGAAGAAGTAATTTTTTTTGTGTTATCTTCAGAGTATATTAGATATCATTTTCTGGCTTTTCTGAAGGTAGGATTCTCTACTATATGGGGCTTGACTTTGGCTAAGTATTGAAGAGCTTGGGGTTTTTCTTAGGTATTGTTTTTGTCCTTATATGAAGTTGGCTGGAGAGTGGCAAGGTGGTGTCAGGCTTATGCTAGCGATGGAAGAATGTGGGTTAGTGATCTTGGGTAATCTAACAGTTTTAGATTATCGGTGGCTTGCTTTCATGTTAAGGGCATAAAGCTAACTTTCAGGCTGTGTATGTGTTATTTACAGGTAGATCAGAAAGCAGCAAAACTGAGAATAGTGGTGGCATTGCAGATGTATTCTGGATTAATAGAAGCCTAAAATAAGTGACTAAAAATAGTTCTAAACATCTACATTTTTATATTAAACTAGAAGTTGGGTACTTCCCACGTGTTTACTTCTCTTAACCTCCGTTTCCATATAGTGTGGCATAGCAGTATTATAGGAATGATTAAGAGAAAGCATTTCCACAGTTGACGTGGAATGGATGAGTCTGTTATCCCTTGGTTCCAATTTGTCCTAGTAGGACTGAGGAGGTGGCTGTAGAGTATGCAAGCTGATGACAAGGTTTTGCTCAGATCTTCCTCCTGTACACACCTTGTGCTGGGAATTGGGACAGTGCTCAGGAAAGACTGGTAATGGTTGTTTCATTAGTTGTGGTTCAGACTAGATGGTGGCTAATGGGTGCTGCCTAAACAGACAGTGTGTCTTAAACTCGCTAAAATAATACTTTGTTAAAAGAAATTTTCATTCTACATGTCAATTACACCACCACTGATTGTGAAAAATTAACTTGTCCCAAATGACAGCTGAGTCGCTTTATACAACCAAATATAACTACATAGAGGAAAACATTTAGGAGTTGTAGAGAAGGCTGATGGGATGATTGCTTTTCTTAAGATCTCAGCAGAATATTTTGTGGTGCTTCTGTCAACTGTTAAAGCAAAGCTTGTTATGTCATTACCTGAATTAGGTGAAATACAGGAGATTGGGACAGCTGTTTCTAGGGTACTAGGAAAAATTGTAGCCCTCAAGATACTGGAATACGCCTGTGTGTTAAAGACTTACTGAGCCAAGGAGTATTTTAATGCCTGTAATAGCAGCAAGAAGGGAGAGGAGAGACTCCTGTTGAATAATTAATATTTGGATCTATTATATCAGGATGACTGTTCAGCATGTAAAATGAGTATTTGTTTCTGAAGGTACTTGAGATTGTCCTACAAAAAAGCCATCATGTTACTGAGTAGCCTGTCGTCAGTATAATACAGGAATCTTTTTGCAGCTGGATTCTGAACTTCCTGATTCTGCAGAAAGGTTGCCTTTAGAGGAGGGGACACTTGGTTCATAACAAATCAACTACTAGTACTGGATTCAGTTCTGCTTCAATTCTACTGTAACTTCAAAATGAAATAAAATTGCAGTGGAGCATATGAATGTAGTTGAAGTTAGCAGCGAAAAGGCATACAGTGATTCTGTTCACATCAGGTATATTCTGATAACTGGAAGATACTATATTTTTTTTCTGGGGCGAGGTAGCAAGATATTTGTCCTTATTTACCATGATTTTAGAGAATTATTTTAAACAGTGCTTTAGGGAAGATGTAATGCACAACCCAATTATTTTGGGTATTGTCTATCAGTGCATTTGGGATTTGTAGACTTCTCTGTCCCATGTTTATATAAGTAATCTGATCCTGTCTTGAAGTTGTAAACTGATCTCTCTACTCTCTACTTACGAAACTGCAAGTAATGCCTTTTTTTTTTTTTTCTTTTACTTTCACTGTTAAGCTTGAAATTATTTTCAGAAGGTGGATAATTTCACTCCTCAGGCTGGCAAACTTCTTACTTAACATCAGGAATTTACTGGGAATCAAAATATTTTCGTAGGCATCTTTTAAAGCCAGGAGCGAGCAAGTATCTTTTCCTTCCTTTTTAGAGAACTTGGGTTTCTGCTATCTGGTATTAAAATATGGAAATTCTATATTAAGTGGAAACTTGAAGCAGGTCATGATTTTGTCTCTTCATTACACTCTGATAATTTAAAAAATTAAGTTATTTCTTGTTTAGATCATGTGAACTTGCTGAACACAATAAGCCATTTTGGGTCCATAAAAGGTTCATGGTAGGGTATTCCAAAAGCACTTATAACCAGGGTACTACTTAGTCTTACTACTTCGAAGTTTCTGTTGTGAATTCCCATCCCGTGATGGAAATGAGGACTGCAGTAGGATTCCTGGGGGAGGCTCTGCTTCTCTGTGTTCATTACATGGTTCCATCTGGTGAATTAAAAAGCTTTTGAAATAATAGCATAGAGCTCTGAAATACATGCAGTTTCTCAACATCTTCCTGTGCAGTGTTTCCTTCGATGTGTAAATCCAGTGTTGCTCCCTCAGGTCATCATTAACTTGTTTATGTACTCGGATTAACTAACTTGGCATCCTCCCAGCGCCTTACTGCAGATTAATAAGACAGCAAGTTTCACCTTGTTTTTCTTGGTCCTTTCATAACTTCACATGTGCCTTTCTTTTTGCTGATTGCCCATTACTTGTTTTTTCTGATCTAGTCTTTTAAAAAAAGACATGCGGTTTCTTGAAAGTGGGGAGAACATTGTGTACTGACAACTAAGACAGCATCTTCATGGCACATAAACAAACCTGCATCTAGATCTTCCTCTCCCTGTGGTGGTAGGCTGATTTGTGAATTCTCTGCTGGAAAAACGGGGGGGAAAAATCTGAAAAAAAAAATCTGCATTTTCTCATTCAGTTTTTTGAGGTTCTCCTTTCTAGTGCAAGGAGAGCTGTGGAAACTGAGGGGTTTACACAAAACAAGTCTTGAAATACGTGTATTGTTTAGCAGCAGGCTACAGAAATTCTGCCTTCTTATGTTTCAGATTAACTATTTCACTCTTTCCACTAAGCTAGTTTTGCAGCCATGGCCTGCCAAATATCAGTGAGCTTAGAAGGTCTTTGAGGTTATATAGCTGAGCTGGTAGTGCTGGTTTTCCTGTGATCCAAGTGTAGTGCCCTCTTGCTTCTGGTCTATGTAGGTGGTGGCAAATACCTGCTGCCAGTTGCTGTAAGCTGTAGTGGCAAAGATTTGTGCAATGTTTCAGAAAGCTCTGGTCTATTCAGCTAATGAACCATGTAGGTGTTGATGATGATTTGTCAGGATAATGTATGTAGGTTTTGTGTGAAGACTGTGGGAAACTGTTTTGTCACACCCTAATTCGAAGGAATATCACTAAAATTGTTGTCAGGTGTGCTAAAATTCAGCAGTTTTAAGATTTGCACTTATAGCTTAATTTATTTCTTTTAGTATAAATGTTTTGATGTTCCTATATGACGCAATGTGCTCTTTGAACGGATGCCTATGTCTTAGTTATTGTCAAAGTTGTATGATTTATGGCTGTTCTAAAGGTTGTGGGAAAAGGAAGGTCAGGTGTTAAGGCAACAAATAACTGGAATGGAGAATTAGATCACATTCTGCTTCTGCAGCTGAGTTGTAAGTTTAATCACATTTTAATTGCTTCTAGGTAATGTAAAACTTTTCAAGAGATGTTGCTAAAGACTTGAGTCTTTGGAAGCTGGCTTGCAAAAGTCCTCTGTGTTCAGCAGAGCTTCAGGTTAGTTGTAGCTGTGCTGCTGCATGTATAGGTCTTCATAAAAGATGCCCTTAAATACCAGAGCATCTCAAAAGGGCAGTACAGATTAATCAGTACCTATGACCTAAGCCCATCTGTGCCTTCTCTTTGAATTTGGGATTTAAGTACAGTGTTCTCTTGAATATTTTGAAAATGTGTGGAAAATGTAAAACAACAGCATAGTGCAAAGTATTTATTTAACTTAAATTGTTTTCTAATAACCAGATTTAACAAAAAATTATGTAAGAATCTGGAAATTTGTTTTCAAGTAAATCCTAATTTTATTTGCCCTGGGATGTCTTGGCTTGTTCTGAAGACATTTATTCCTGTTAGTTAACACCACTAACAAGACTATACAACGTACTTCTATACATTTTTATTTAAGCAGATCAGTAGTGTAACATGAATTTTCTTTTTTTTTTTTTCTTTCACTTTTACTGCTAAAACTAATGTGAAACTGTTAATAGGAAAAAATATTATATTAAAAATTTTATTTCCACCAAATACCCAGTAAGTCATTGCTGAATTGAAAATATAATGAATGTAATCAATAATTTAATATATAAATTATAATTCAGGTATGCATTCCTATGGGAACACTTACCAAGTATATATGTAAACAGTTTCATTACAAAAAGTGAAACATCTCTCTGGTATTTTACAGGAATGCATCTAATTTAATATCTGTTGAGAAAGTAGAGCAAGCAGATCTTTCTGTCATGCTTACTTTTTCATTTGTATACAGGAAAATGAAAACAAGCATTCCTATATTGAAGTTCCTATTTGGTCACTTAGATTTTAGGATAGTAATTGGTTCAGTAACCTAAAATAAATGAAATATTCTCTGCATATGTAAAATGGCTGTTAGTAATCCAGTGTAATACTCCAGAAAAATCTGTCCATTGAACATATTTCATTTTATTGTTAGACTTTGAAATTTAGACTGTTGTATGAATTTTTTTTTTTTTTTTTTGTCAGTTTGGGCTGTGACTAGGAACTTGTAATATCAAGCGTCTCTTTGAAATGCCCTTATTTTTAGGCTATTTTATTTTTAAGTGGGAATTAACCTTTATAATGTTTTGATATTTTGTGGTATATCGAGCAAGCATTGTGGAAATGCAGAAGAAAGAGAAGATCATCTTGTATTCAGTGCAGTGTTTGGAGGGATTGTAGCAAATAAGGCAAATATGTCAGAGGGTAAGGAGAAATTGAATACTTAGTGAACATGATTTGTTCTGTACAAAGAGTGAGATGGGGTACAGTTTGGGGAATGGAAAGAGAGGAAGACTGATTACTTATGACTGCAGAAAAAATGGGCTTAGATGTGGGATAACTCCAGTCCTAGCAGTGAACATAGAATCATAGAATCAGCTAGGCTGGAAAAGACCTTTAAGATCATCAAGTCCAACTGTTCCTCAGCCCTGCCAAGGCCACCACTAAATCATGTCACCGAGGGCCTTGTCTATGCAGTTTGTAAACACTTACAGAGACAGCAACTCCACCACTGCCCTGGGCAAACCTAGGACATTTCAAGATAAACTTGCTACATTTTTATAGGAAGAGCAACCTGCCACTTCCAAGCTAGCTTTTATGGTGAGACTATTGGACGTTGCAGGTGTCTTTAGGAAAGTCACCTTGTGACTTGATAGCAAATTCACTTGTCATACATGTTTGCACTGCATTTTCAGGTCTTCCTTTAGCTCTAAGTGAGGGCCAGGACAATTGGGTTCCTCCCTCTGCCCCCCCATTAGCTTCATACTCTTCTCCCTTGCCCACATAAAGACTTAATTTTGCAGATTGCTTTAAACTCACAGGCAAGGGTGGGTTTATTTGGTGTTGAAAAATAAGACAAACACAATTAAACATATGCAGCTGCTTATCACAGACAAATCATGCTTATGTTGATGCAGTGAAGAGGGTGAGGAATCCTCACCAGTCTCTGGAGTCTCACTAAGCCACTTTGAAGAAGCAGCACGGTGGCTGCTTTCTGTTGTTGATAGGTACCAGAGGTGGTGGCTGGGCTGATCACTTCCGGTATTCAGCTTCAGGAATCAAGCTGACCAGCTGATACTGGCAGGTTGTCAAACTCCTTGGGTCTCAGAAAAAGGGAAGAGAGTGGTGGCTAGCTCAATCTGTCTCCTTCACTCAGTGTTGAACAGCATGTTTTGGTAATTGTAATGGTTATGAAGAACTTACTGAGTGACTAGTTGGTGAATTTTATTCTTTTATTCAGAGTTAAATTTACAACTTGAGGCTTTATTTCTACAGGCACTTTTTGTTCTCCCTCTTTTTTTAAGTTTCCTCTCATGCAGCAGTGGTATATATTTCAAATACTTGTGCATTTTCATATTGGTAGCTACTGCACAAGAACCCATGACATTACTAACACCTTTCATCCTTGACATAGTGTAGATTTTTTGGTTTCTGTACTTAAATGATAGTGTTATCACAGGGTGTTTAGAGAGTTAAATACGTTGCGAACCCTGCTGTTGCTTATGACTGTGGGGAGGTTAGAGGCTGGGCGATGTCCAGTGTGGCTGTTTTATATTATTCAAACGTATCAATACAAAAGAGTGCGTTTGTTTTTAAATCTCTTATCAACACTCTGGTTTTGTGTTGCTTTCCAAGGTAGAGCTCCTAGTTCTGATTTTTTTTAAAATTTTTTTTTCAGTACGTTTGTAGTTTGTGAAGGGGTTTTGCATGTGACCAAGAGAGAGATTACAACTCTTGTTCATCCTCTTTTGTGTCAACATGTGTGATATATATTCAACACAGAAACACACTCTGATCTTCAAAATGCACTATTATTTACATGTACTTACCTGTACATATTATGTGTGATTAACCCTTGATTTTTTTTTTTTGTTTCTTTTTTATCTAGTTGTTCTAATTTCTCTGTTTGTTTTGTGTACAGTCTCTGCTTGAAATAGTGTGATAAGGCACTTAAAAGGTAATACTTTAGTAAGCTGGGATTGAAGCTACAAGCTGAGAAATTGCATCTCTCTTATTCTACTTGTTTCCACACTAGAAAACATTGTGAAAAGAGTTTTCTTTCTTCCTTTATCTGCCACCTTACTTTCCCAGCTAGGGGCAATGTCATTGTAGCAGAGACTTTGATGACCAGAAGAGGAGCTGATGACCTTGGAGAAGCACAGATGGGCTTCAAGAATGCCTTGAGTAACAACATATTTAAAACTGAGTTGTTTCAAAAGAAAATATGTTTGTTTGTTTGTTTGTTTTTTTTGGGGGGGTGGGGTTGGGTTTTTTTTGTTTGTTTTGGTTTTTTGGTTTTTGTTTTTTGTGGTTTTTTTTTTAACCTATGCTTGACCCTTAAATGAAGAGAAACTTCCTTTTGAAAATGTGAACCTCTGAAGTTTTGGGCAAAAGGTTAACCAGTAAAAGTCCTACATAAACCTTTTATCTGACCAGCACTAATCAAACTTGTTAGTCCATTGTCTAACAGCAAAGAGCACGGGGTGTGTGTTGTCATTGTGTTCTCTGTATTCAGTTCTTTTTTTCCATTGGGCTGTTGGATGCAAGAATTTAGAGTGTGCTGAGAAACTCTTCTAGAGTGCTTATGTGCTTTTTCTACTTCCATTTCCTTGCCACTCCCTTGCTGATGATGGCTATAATACTTTCAGTTGAAAGGTGGTATTTTGTTTTGTTTCAGACTGGTGGGCTACATAATGATGAAATATCTTCTAGTATCTACTCAATAACTTTTAGGGAATTAACTTTTAGGCCCTAATGTTTGTTTAAACTATTTTGTAATGTCATGAGTAATAATTACAGTATTTGTGAAAATTAAGTTACAAGTCAATACCCTCTTAGTATGCTTTAATTGTACTGCCATACCTGAAATGATGTATGAAAGCGATATTTTGGCAAATAACATGACATGAAAAATAGAATTATACTCTAATATTTTCCATAGATCTGCAGCCTACTGATGAGTGAGAGGAGAGTAGTTATGAAACTGTATGAAATTTAGACTACATAATTATATTGCTATACTGTAAAAGCTGACAGTGATGTGAAATTTGGCAGCAAATATAACTGTTGATTTGCCCTGCTTTTTATCCTTATGGCTTTTCTTGCTCTCCTCCTTCACCACCCTCATTGAAGGTCATAGCAGATGCAATGGGAAAAATCTGGTCATATTTTTTTTTTTTTTCCTTTATAATGAGGCCAAATTTCCAGATTTTGAAGAACAGACTATTGCAGTTGCACTGACTTTGTCACTGATGAGTAGATCCTGCTGTATATCAATTCTGGTTTTAAGCACAGACCATTAGTTCAAGAATGTTATGATCATCAAATTAGAAATTACAGAGACCAGATGGCTAATTGGTTGCTGGAATATGATGATGCTAAATTTTTTATTTCTGATTAAGATGAGAGTTGTGTGGGAATGTTAATACAGTCATCAGTAAGGAGCGGAAGAAATTTTGTTTGGAAGAAATCCAAAATGTTGTCACTTTTGCCATGAGGGAAAATGGAACCACACGTCAAGGTCCAAAGCACTGGCCTGGGAACCTGGAAGGCTTGTGTCTTGATCAAAATAGCATCTTAGATGTCTTTCCTCTTCAAATTGGCATATACATTCTAGTGAGAAGTTTTCACAGATGAGCTGCTTTCAATGTGAAAAATTTCCTTGGACATTCATTTCTAGACTGTTACTGTAGATAAAAGTAAGGACTAGCTTAGTCTTGTATAGTTTTACTGAAAGAAAAACACGAGTTACTTCCAGGATTAAGGCACATTAGTTAAATTGTAAACCAGGCAATTTACTATCTGTGTACTTTTAAGAGAAGTGACTTAAAAAATCACTGTAGGAAGATCTTTTAAATATCCAATTTATTCTATGAATTTTCCCCTCAACCTAGAAACTGTAACTGGTATCACAGTTATGAATCTGGTATAAGAAACGTGTTCTGATGAAGCATGTTATGAAAAATTGTGATTTGTCCCCTATAACCTTTTTGTGATCTGCTCTTATTTTGGATAAATGTTGCCTTTGTAGTAAGGAATCAGACCACAAAATCTGTGAAATACCTGTCCTTTATCTTCATTTGAAAAGCAGAAAAATAAGTGCTTTATTAGTAACTATTCTGGATTGAGAAGTTTTAAAAAACATGTTCATAAAAAGATTGAGATGCAACTGCAGTAATATTCTGGCAATAAATTGCAAATATTTGTTTTAATTGGCACTTGTCCTTTTTTTTTTTTTTTTTTTTTTTTTAACTTTCTTAAAATTATCAAAATCCAGTTTGTCGTTCTTACAATTCTAAATAGGATGTGTGTTCAATTTACTCAACTTAAACACAGGATAAGTGTCCCTTCACTTTTAGGAAATCCAGTGGGTTTTCGAACATTGTGTCACTGTTTACAGGTCATGTAATTTCATTTATTAAACAACAGCTTGCAGCCAATTACTTCAGTTGTATGTTTACATAATGTGAAAATTATCATTTTTATGAGGAGGTGAAATAAAGCTAATTTTAACTGTGGGTTTGTTTTTTGTTTGTTTGTTTTTTTTTTTAAATCTGTATCATTCATGTATAATTTATAGCATTATATATCTTAAAGTTTCAAATTAGATTCTTTCTGTATACTTGCTGTTTAAGCAACCAGATGAAGACTAGTGTGTGGCATGAGATGAGAGCTGCTTTGTTCCAAAGGCAAGATAAAATCCCTGTGGGCTTACTTGAAAAGTGCAGGAGCTCCCTCTTCTGGCGTAGAGAGCTTCAAATTGAAAGTTTATGGGAAAGTTCTCAATTCATCTTTTAAAAAAAAAATCTTATTTTGGATACTTACCCGCAGAAGTGTATTTCTTCTATCTTGGCAGTCGTTGTAAAATCGTGGTTTGGCCCTCAGCTGCCCATCTGGATTCTGCTTCGAGTGCAGTGTTTATTTCTTGCTCTGTACTATGGTAGACAGCAGATGTCCTCTCTGTCAGCGTGGTATTGCTGTTATGGCACCACAGTGACAGTTAATGTAGGTCTAAGTTGCAGTTCCCATATGATCTCTTCACTGAAGTCCCACCTGAGCCTTTCACAGCTGTTAATAGTGGTGTGAGTCCTTGATGGTCACTTGGTACAAAGTGCTATAAATCATACAATCAGGAAGGAGGAGAAGTGGATCTTTTAAGAACATTGAAAGGGCTTTACAGTTGATGCAGATATTGTGACCCCTTTTTTTCCTCTTCCTTCTATCTAGGGGGAGTGGTAGGAGAGAGGAGGACTCCTTGATGTTTGTGTTTATTTAATCATTCTTCTTTCATAGCCTTTTCAATGTTATTGCAAATCTCCAGAGAAATGTTGCAGTTCTGTAGATATTTAAATTTGGTAGGGCAGTACCCGAGTCTTCCATGCAACATCAGTCCCAAATGTGGGAACCTTCCTGGAACAGGTGGCACTGGGGACAGATTTCTTACCTTTGCTGTTTAAAACAAAATTCCCAACAAACAAACAAAAACAACCAGCCCAAAACCAAACCAAGCAAAACTCCAACAAACAACACCAAACCAGAACAGTGAATATCTTAATTCTGAGAATGCAGGATGATAAATATTCAACTGGCGTCTGTCAGTACCTTTAAATTATCTGTCAAAATACAAGCCAAAGAGTGCCACATGAGCAGTAGCCACTGTTCAGTTCCTTATCTCACCATCTCAAGGATACTGATGCAAGGAACAAATCAATAAGTACTTGAAGAGACCAGTTACTTGGTGACTGTAATTTTTGTATAATAGATCTGGTTCCTCAAGGAACCACTTAGCTGAATTCAGCTACCTGCCATCCCTCTATTTTCTGGCTTCCCAGGTATTTTTAGCCTTTCAGTTCAGAAGGAAGATTAAACTGTTTCTGGTTACACCTTTGCATAGGAGTGTAAGGGAGTATATGACACAGGAAATGGTGCACATTCCCATCTTCTTTAGTTGTTATTAGGGAAACTCCAATGACACCATCTCAAAGAAACATTTTTGCTGTAGAATATTTTGCCTTCATCAGAACTTCTGTATTCACAATATTTTTATTTTTCAAAACATCAGAATTTAATTTTTAATTCTTTCTACACTTCTACATAGGTACGCTTGCTGGAGCAAGTACGCTGACTGATTTGTATAGCATCACCTTTGTCATTACATAGTGAACTGCAGGGTATGTAAGCTGGAGAGACCACTGTGAGTAACAAAAAATGTCAAAGGTTCACTATCAGCAGTAGCTCAGCTCTGATTTATGTAGTTTCAGCCAACACAAGAAAAAATACTTTGGTATTTGTAGCAAATGCCAAAATAGAATCAATGCAGTATTGTTCACCTAGTTAAAATTGCAAAATCCAGGAAGTGCAAACATTAAGTTTCCAACAGCAACATTAACTTGGACTCTTCATATATCCTATGTTTTCTTGGTATACATTAAGACATAAAGTAATGTATTAAGCTGTGAGCTGAACAAGAAAAACAGAAAAAAATTTTCATGCGGGTAACAGTGCCAAGCTAAGTTCTGTTGCCATTTGTGTTTATTGACCTTATATAATTTTAAATAATTTTCTTCATAAAGATTGAATATAATTTTTTTTGGCCAAATGATATGAAATCTGAGAGCTTGTCTTCACTGCAGTGTGAACTTGACATACAGTTTACCCCTTGCCTGGAATCTGACTCTTCTTTATCTATTATCAGTATCTCATATTTGAATAAGTGGCTTTAAACTTGAAGATATGACTTGAATCTCAGACACTGGCACTCTGCAATGGGAATGTAACTTAAGCTATATGGGTTGGCAAGACAGAACTTACATTTAGTTCTAATTGGTCTATTTTCTGCTAATTAAATTTGTGTGTAACTAAAATGTGCAGAGTGACTGTACTCATGGAGTAAATCAGGCTTAAATTGCTGCAGTGAAGACGAACTCTTAACTGTATCCCTTTTGAATTATAATGTATAACTTTGGAAACTACATATATGATTAGTTCCAAAAATTTTTTTTTGCATTGATAGTACGTAATTCAGAACACAGGAAAATTTTGCTCTGAGGGTGGTTCTAGCCTGGAGATGGTACAGAGCTATAAGCAGAAAAATCTCCCCATCTGATCTATCTGCAGCTGCTTGCATGTGTGATACACTTAAGGTTTCTTGCCTGTGCGAACTAGGCTAATTCATGTTCTAGAAGAAGGGGAAGAGCATTAAAGGAGATCTTTGGAGAGTAGTATAGCAAGGACTTGCTTGTCGATAATAGATTTGTAAAGTAAATCTAGGTTGGAAAGCAATGGTGTGAAAAATCAGGAGGGTCATTTGGGCTGTGGTGGTGGTGGGCAGGAGTAGAAAGGACAACAGGAAAAAGTGAAAACTGTAAGGGAGGTAAAAGCAAAGTGTCAGGAGGTGGGGGATGTTTGTAAAGAGAGAGGTAAAAGTTAATTTTATTAGTGGAGCATCATAAATTCATGTAAGAGAGTAGGGAAAGGGGTAAGATGGATATAGATGTGAAGCAAGAAAGTGCAAGATGGAATTGGGTCAGCAAGGTCTAAGAAAGGAGAGCTTCATTTCTAGAAAGAGGGAAATGGAGCAAATTAAGAAAATAAAACTGGAAGGAAGTGTGTCCTGGGTGACAAATAACAGAGTGGGCTCGATGTGATGGTGCTCCCAGAGCTCTGCTGAGGAGGAGGGAAGGGTGTGAAGCAGGAGGAGAGCATGGTGATGGCATTTGTGAGTTAGATGGAATTTGAGAATTCAAGGATGAAGATTGGCCACAGGGAGCTTCCAGGGAGGAACAGAAGACTGCAAGGAGTGTCTGGTGTGCCTTGGGTACCAGCTGTGCAGGGGCTCTGGAGCGTGTCATTGCCTGACTATTCAGCTTCACATTCATTTTGTTCTACAAGCTTAGCATCCTGGAGAAATGTGGCTTGCAAAGCTTGTAAACTTCTAGAAATCAAATACATACGCTTCCTCTGACTAACTCTCTGTCCATGTGCGGTGCCTTGTTTTTACTGTGTACATGTACACGTAAGGAAGTATTTTGTTACTTATGCTCAAGATACAACTAATAAATTACCACTTTCTAAATCAAAACTTTTTCCAGAATTGAGCTAAAGTCATATACTTTTCAGATTGCTCATATTAAATTTTACAACTTCACATTAAAGAAAACAATCTGAAACTAATTAAAATGAAAATCATTGTAGTGAGGGTTGGTTTTTTTTTTTTTTTTAATAAAACCTTTTGTTAAGAAAGTGGGGTTTACTCTGCTTTTGCACTCAGAACAAAAGAATATGTATTGTTTAATTATTCATCTCTTTATCCATTTTCTTCTCCATCAAAGAAATAATTCCGTGTTTTGACAGAATTGGATTATGGAAAGTTATGCTGAACAAAGGAGAAGATTAGTTAATCTGAAAGAGAAGGGGTGGTCAAAACTTCTGAAATAGAATATGGAAATATTGTAAAATATCTGCGCCTTACTTGGCTCTAGAGGTGTACAAAATTATGAGTTTGAAAAATAACATTCTAACATTATAAGGGGTATTTCTGACTTTGAAATAATAGTATTGGAATACTTATATATTCCTGAGGATAATTTTTGGACATAGCTGTTTAACAGACCTCAGAATTGGTGCATGCATGATTTGTTGAGACACAGGACTATGAAGTAAATTATGCTGTTGACAAAAATACTTGGCTAAGCTATTTAAATAAATATTTACTCTTTTATTAAGCATGGACTTAATCCTGGTTTTATTTCTACTAGAGATTTTCCATTGGCTTTTGTAGGTGTGGGATCAAGCTGCATTATAATACTATTGAAATATGGAGTCTATTTCTAAAACTGAAATTTGCAGAGCCCTTTGATGCAAAGTGTGTGTAATTGTCTCTTAGGGAGTGCTGAGGTTATCTAATGACTCATTGCAGCAGGATTTGCTGAACTTTCTCATTTATAGAAAATGCTACAGTTGTCATTTTTTTTTCAGCGTTTTGGGGGGGCAGTAAGGTTTGTCTTTTGCTGTGGTTATATTTTTCAAACAGACTGTCAAGAAACCATGCCAGAACAAAACTGTTTGTGCAAGTAATTAATGGAGAGGCTGTGGTACCTGCTGACAGGTATTTTCCAAGAAAAGGAATGGTTTGCACTAAGGAAAAAGTGTTAAAAGTGTGCCCAAACCCATAACTCAAACCAAAAGAGCAACCTTTGATCTCAGACATAGTTTAGGTCACATTTTAATGAATAGTTTTATTAAACTAGTTTATTAAACTAATGTTATTCTGTCAGTTGTTAGGTTTTATTTGCAGAAAATTGAATCCATCTAAGGGTATCTGACATCGACTACGGTGATGCTGGTTTAAATTAAACTGGTAGGTTTAGTGTATGTATTTTAAGGAATGTTTTCATGCATTTAAAGGAATGTGCTGAATTCCAAAACTGACATTTAAAATCTGAGTCTGGACAGAGCTCAGGTAGGGATTTTTGTGTTTAAGACAGGAAAGATGCAGGTTGCAAACAATCTTGCTGCTATTGAAATATCACTGCTTAGTGAGTGTATTTCACTTCTGGCATGGCTGTGTTTTAAGGCAGCACAGATCTGTCTAAAACTTTTAATGTACAGTAGGTTATAATTCATATATAAATTAATAACTATATTGCCTGTAAGATATTTAATACTTTAATATATGATATATTTTATTTCTATTCTTGTTCTACATTAGACTGACTTGTTGAAGGAATGTACTTCACATTTGTATGTAGCAAGGGTTTAGATAAAGGTGGTAGGATAAACAGGTTTTGTGTTATGGTCCCCATGTGAGTGAAGGAATATCATGGGGGAAGGCTGTCTATCAGAAGAAAATTGGGATATCAATTTCAGTGTGGCCACTGGAGTGCTTAGGTAAGTGAGATTTTTCCAATTGACACAAGATTAAGCCCTTCAAGGATCCTTTTTATCACTGAAGTGAAGGAAGCAAATCGTGTGCTGTGCTCTTTCCCCTCTCCTTTATGTCCTCTGAGCCCTTTGAACAAATTCAGCCAAACATAATGAAAGAGGAAAGACCTCAATACATGAGTTTCCGGTATGTTTTCAGAAGTGGATGGTCAGGTAGTGACTGCAGTTTTGCGTCTTCTGTTGCTGATCCAGGGAGGGAGAGGTATAGTGGGAGCTCACCCTTGAAAAGGAAGAGAATAAAATTGTAAAGGCCCAAACGTGTATCCTAGATATGTAGCTAGAAAGGCCACTGGAAATCAGCCTTGCTTCATTCTGGTGTTGGTCAAATTACTCACTACAGTGATACCTGGAAATTTTCACCCTTGGAAATGGCCACCATGGACTAATAGGGTTTCACTTCTAATGTCTTAATGTTTTTCAGCATGTGACTTCTTCAGGACTCTATTAATAGTAGTTGCACATTTTAGCATTTAGATAATATTCTTTTTTCTCCGTCTGCAAAAAAAATCCAGTAAGTAGAAACCAGGGAGATCTCTTTTCTGATGCATTTGGGCTGCACAATTAAATTTGAGCTATGGAACTACAAGATATGAGTTCAGGTTTGGTATGGTTTTTCCAAACTGTGTATTTGTTAAAGACATCCCCATAAATGTATTAGAAGTTAAGCAGTTAATACATTCTCAGTGGATGCTTCGGAGTGTCTAAATTCTTATTTGTTATTCTCATGGCCTTTTAACAAAGTAAAGTTTTTTTCTAACATCCCTATGGTGTAAGCTAAAAAAAAATGAAGAACACTGATGGAACAGAAAAACATTTTGCAGAAGCCTAAAATTCTTCTAATGGTTTAAGACTGATGTGATGGCAATGCCAGGAGAAAGTTAGTGAAGGCAGCTCTTGTCCTTTTCATTTTGGGACAGTCCATGTTCTCTATGTTGGTGTATTGGTTAATAACATTTGGTAGTTGCCATAGATATTCCTGGTTTGTTTATTGGACTCTATACCCAGAGTTTTTTGCCACTCTTAATTTCCATTATACCCACAGCTGGGTGAGTCACAGGGGTAGCTTCTTGCTCTCAGTGCCTTTGAAGTCTCACTGTTTGTGCTCTGTGTGCTCTATGCAGTAATTCCAGTTCAAGATTTTTTTTGAAGGTTCCTGTTGACAACATGCACGTACCGCGTGTAAGGGCGGCTGACCAGCTTTGGAAACCCGTCAGGACTTGCAGGCAGGTTCCAGTAGCTTGTCGGAGACCCTGTGATTGAGGAGGTGGAAGCTTCCTGAGAAGAGTTTAAGGATTCAGTAGATCTCATTACATTACAATTTCCAAGAGTAGACCACCATTTTCAATTCTGATTTTGTCTACCGAAACAGATTTACTTCTCCCAGTCTAGAAAACCTCCTCTGGCAATTTCCTGTGCTGACTAGCTTTTGGAGACTTGTATACCTGCCACTAGTCATTCAATTACTTGAGGCCCCATGACGAATACAAGACCGAATGGCTGTCAAATTTCCTGTCTCCACATGAAATCTCTATCTGGTAGTTGAAATACCATTTGCAGGCATGCTGGTTTAGTTCTGGAAGTCAAGGTTATAGTCTTCATAACTGTAGCATCCTTTAGAAAAACAGTTTGAGTGTTTCTTGTATCAAACAACCCATTTTTATGTTGTGAACCCTCCCCCAGATTTAGTAACATTGCTAGGTTCATACTTCTTCTATTTTTCTTTTAAATCAGTCAAAAGTCTTCAGCCTGCTTTTCAAATGTAAATAAAATCAATTTATTTTCATTTAAGTAACTTGTGAAATAACTTCAGAAATAAATACTATGCAGTTTATTGAGGTTTAGAGAGGGAGTCAAAGGTAGACTCAAGATTTCATGCATGCTGTCTCCAAATGGATGATTCTTGCCATAAAGGCAATTTGAATGTTTCCCTACCTCATCTTTTGTAGAAAAATGAACTAAAATAAAATGTGTGCATGACTAATGAAGTCACTTCCATCCAAAAGCAGTAGAGGATGCTAGAAAGAAGCTACTAGAGCTAAAATGGCATGGGAGGCTGTTCATCTTAGCACTCTTCAACTGTCCCCCATCCGCTTGTTTTATCTGACTTCCCTGCCCATTGTTACCAGTCCCCATGTATTGACAGCATGAGTGATGGGGAGCAAGATTTATCCCCTCATGTCTTGGTAAGGGGCCTCTCTTACCTGTGGAGTACACAGAAGAACAGTTCCCTTGGAAAACTGGATTTTGCCGTTTTGGAAGTTGTTCCCAGGAGGTGGCTGCCCCACTCCTGCCTGTTTGTAATGGGGGGATTTGGCACCCCGGCAGGTTATGTCACCTTAATGAACCTGGCAGTGAAGCCAACAGGGACTGCGTCCGGCTTGTGTAGTGTGCAGGAGCTGGCGACAGGTAGGGAGCCGTTTCGGTTCCTTCTGCTGGCATCTGTAATTAGTATCAGACGTGACCGAAGTGCGCTTGTACTTGCGGAGAGGCTCCTTTCCAGAGCTCGGGGGAGCCGTGAAGGGGTGTGGGGGACCCGGTCCGCAGGAAGCGAGGCAGGGCCGGTGTTGGTGCCTGGCGGCCGCTAGGGGTCAGACGGGAGCCGCTCCTGTGGAAGCGCGCTGGGCCGTCCCGCGTCCTTCCCTGTTTCCACGGCGTGGGTGCCAGCAGAATCCGATACAGTGCGATATATAGAAGCAAGGTACGACTGGAATAATGAAATTTCAAAAATAAGCCCTTTTTAAAGGCTGGTTGTAACAGTCCTGCTGGGTATTGTAAATGCCTCAGGTGCACTTGATACTGCTGTTACGTTCCTGGCGCTTGCTTCTGATTTTTATGGAAAGATGGATTGAACTTCAATTTAAGAATATTCGGTAATCCCTCTCAGGACATACTGTAACAGCTGGTATTTCTGTGTTGCAGCAAATCGATTCCATACAGCAGTCAGCAATGCCTATGGCTGGGCTCCGGCAAAAACTTCCAAAGCATTTTAAATAGAGTGAGCCAAAGAAAATAACATCATCACTGCAAAAATGTAGCTTAATTTGCAAGTTAGAAAAAATAAAATAAAATAAAAAATCCCCATTCCATTCCAGCAAAATATTAAGTATTTTACTGGTAAAGGATTTCATCAGGTCATTTATTTTTCATTAATATATATTTAGGATCTGTGGGGAATAACTTTATGCTGTATAGAAGTTTCTTAAATAATAAGGAGCTTGATTTTTTAAAAATAGTGAATGATTTACCATGAAATGAAGAAAAATATAGAAATCAAGTTTAAATGTATGACATGTATGTGGATCAACAAGACTTTTCACATTTCACAGTGAACTTTTTTAAGAAGCCTGAATTTCTGATTAATAATAATGCACTTATGATGAGAATGCAGTGCGTGTTTAGCTTTACTTATTTATTTGAAATAGATGAAAATACTTTAAGCTGCATGTAAACCAAAGATGCCCCATTAATGGTAAATCATTTTGGTTTAACTGGTTTCTTACACATGTGAAAACTAAAAATGCCTCCATCCTTCATATGGCTGTGCTCACGCTGGAGACTAAGTGAGCTTAGGTCATGATTTCTCCTTTATGGCACTTGTATGTGTTAGAAAGAAAACAAGCAGAATTAATGCAAAATGAATATGTTTCTTCTTAATTGGTACAGTGTGTCCTTGGCTAGGATATCTTTTTCTCCCCCCCTTAATCCCCTTTCTTTTAAGCTGTACACAACTGACTTTGCCTATAGATGTTTTACAGCTTTGTCATCATGAGGTTTTGTTCTGAAATACTTAACTTCTATCTCTGTGTTTTAAATTTTAAGTTAAGGGCCTTTGCGCTGATTTGATGAATGTCAAAATAGGTTTTTGGAACCTGATGCTTTTTTTAGTGAAAGCTTACTTTTATTTTTTCCTTCACCACAAAGTTTTATTACTAAAAAATCCCCAAACGCTAAAGCAATCTTAATAGATAGGTTTTTAAGTTTTATTTGGTCTTTCCATCATAAAAGAAGTTATCCAAGGTCATAACTTCTTCTGTATTTGCCTTCTTAAGAAAAAAAAACAAAACAAACCTCACGAAAATCAGTGTCACTGGAGTTTGAAAGCTGATGCGCAAGAAGTTTCTTCTGGTAAACGCTTAGAGGAGGGAAAAAAAAAAACCACCAAAATAATAACAAAAAAACCCCAAAACAACCACCACCCAAAAGCCCTTTAAGAAGTTGCCAGACTATTTAAACTATAGGCTTATGCCTAGGGCGGAGTTAACAGCTAGCTTGTATCTAATAATTGATTTAAAATTTAATAAACAAAATCTTGTGGGTGGCCCTTAATATGTTGCAATACTCTAAGCAATGTGGGGATTTTTTTTTTTTAATTTTTTTTTTTTTGTGAAAACCAAAATTTTGAACAGTATACAGTGTTTACAGCACCTGTATATTACTCCTCAACAAGACTGCTGCCAAGTCCAAGTGTGTCCAAAATACACGCTTTCAGAGCCAGGATGACTTAAAAAGTCATCTGATTGATACGAACGTGTTTTCTAAAAAAAAAGAAACAACCTCAACAAAATCCAATCCAGCATCATCATCAGCAAAATGCTCTTCTGTTTATTTTCTAATGCAGAACTATGCTGCTTGCTTTCTGCAAGGATCCTTTTTGTTTACTGAAATCTGGAGAAAACCCTTGTTTTCTGTTAGCTTCTACTTCCCGCTTTCCCTTTCTTCTCCCTGCAGACACGTAAGCCCCTGCCCTGCTCTTAGTGAACATTTCCAGTCTTCACTCAGAATTTCTTTTAACAAGTTTCGGTTCCAGTTTCATATTTTAACACACTCAAATTTAAATATGTGCACTTACATTTGAAATAGTTTTTTACTTTTGTTACATTTGCTCTGAATTGTCCTTAAAAAAACCCCAAAACCACAGTTAAAAGAAAGACCCAAAATTTAGTATCAGCAGGCCTATGCAATTATTAAAAAATATGTCTTATAAAAATAGTGACTTTGTAGTAATGAGTTACAGAAAAATTCCTTACATGGTCTGCATGATAATGGCTCCATCAACTCCATGAATCAGACTGCTGTTTACCTTAGAGAAGTGTTTGCCCGAGTCCTGCTTTTTACAACTTCTGTTAAAATTCAGATTATATTTCCAGATTTTAAAAAAAAACCTATAAAAATTGCATTTTAGATCCTGAAATGAACTGAAAACAATTGAAAGGAGGTTAAGTGGAAACGCTGAATAAATTACCATGCTAGTGAGCATTTTTTTTTTCTGGGGTAAGTAGTAGCGAAATTTGAGTGACTTAAATTATTCTCTGTTTTAACAAAATAACCCTTGACTTTATTTCCAAAATACCTGACACACTAGAGTTAAAGAGCATAGTTTGCTTGAGAGAAATGTGTTATTTTTACAGCAGAATGGGATTATAGGCTAGACTGAGGAAAACAAAACTTTTTTCACCTGGGGGAAAAAATCTTAACAGTCTTAAATAAACGCAAAGTACTTTGTTTTGAGAGTCTTAAAAGCTTATTTTGTGATAATGATTGGATTTGGTTAGCTGCAGTAATTTACAGTTTAACAATGTTCTTAATTGTAAAATTCTGTTTCTGTTCTCTCTAGGAGAAACTAGGAGATAATATAAATCTTCATAGACAACTTGGCTGCAAGCAGTTAAACTGAAATTAACTTCTGCCTTCTGGCTACGGAGTGCTACTCTGACGTTCCTGCGTGAAACTCTGCAGACTAAATCATGCCAGCGTTATCAGCTGGATCTGGAAGTGACACAGGTACGCAAGCCAAGGAGGACTGCATGTTTCCTCCAGATCTTACTTGTTAAGTCTACAGTCTCTTTTTCAAGAAATCGTCAAGTAAGATAATTAATTACGCTCTCAACAGATGTTTAATTTAAGACTTTAAACATAACTTTTTCTCCCTGAAGTTAATTTAGATATATGAAATACCGTGGGTAAAATAAATTAATTTTTAAAAGTCCCACCACTACCTGCTTTCCCTTTTCCCTAACCACCCTCCCCAAAAGAAAAAAGAACTCCAAGCAGATATATATATACATATAGGGATCTGAAGAATTTGGATTCACCTCTGAGCATGATTCCTACAATGTTAACTTGAAAAAGGAGGTGAAAAAAAGGATGATATCATACATGCCTTAATATTTGCAGCAGTCTAGACTATCCCCTCTGTGAGTTACAGTTATCAGTGAAGTTATTTCTGAATACAGACTGTTTAGTTTTGACACTTCTTTAACAAATTAGGAGAAGAAAAATACTGTCTCAAGTCCTCTTCTTTCCCTTGCCTTCCACATCAGATTCCAGTTTCTGACTGCAGGCAGTGGGATTGCAGATACGTAGCTTTCCATAGCTTTCACCTTCTTCATCACAATATTAAGCTATATTCCAAGGTTAAATCTCATCTTGCTCTTGTGTGTGCATTCTTTCTGCCAACATTTTTGTCCCTGTTTTAGGAACAACTAAAGTTAGTATTTTTGCTTGAGGGTGTTTGGTAAATAAGTGATCCAGCTGGGATTACAATACAAAGATATCTGCTTTCCACCATGTGCTTGTTACGCTAGATCACATAGTTTTTTGCACTAGAAGTTACAGCAGTATTTTGGAAATGAAGAGGGAGACTTTGAGTCAGGAATCCAAAAAATACATATATAGGGAACTGTATGGGATTCTTACTTTAAATAGACTGTACACTGCAATAATTTTTTTTTCCACACCTCCAATCTATGTCAGATTTCTTTGATGAAAAGATTAATCTTTGAAGCTGAGTGTGTGTGTTTGTTTATTACCATGGGGAGGGAGGGTTGCGTTTGGTTTTATTGGCTCTTTTTGTTTCCCTGTTCCTGTATTAAAGGGATTTGACTATCATCTCGCCAAAATCTACTTCTACATGTCTTTCTTTTCTCCCCTTGCCCCCATGGAAATAAGTGCAGTTGAAGCTGTTTAGTATGAGAAAGCTGAATTTTGAAAATCTGTGAGGGTCTACTGCGGTCTGATTTTTCCATTCTCTATCTTTGTTTTCTCTATCACACAAGCCTTTGTGTCCCTCCAAAACCTGCCTTTTTTTTTTTTTTTCCCCTTGATTGTTACTTGGCCAAAGGCTTTCTGACATTTTAGAAGTTTCAAGAACATGATGAGATGAACAGCAGTGGGATGTGTGATGGCTGGTGCCTGCTGCTGACAGTTTTACTTGTTTTATTGTTAAGGAATGTTAGCATGTCAAAAAGTGATAGTCATGGATGTATACTCTCTGAATAAAGAAAGAAAGGGCTTCAAAATGTGAAAAGCAGATTCCAAATTTTAAACCTGTGTGTTAAAATGCCTCTAAAATCATATTTCGCTGTGATATTGAATGCATATGATGCTTCAAATACACCTTCAGTAGTTATGGTGTGTGATAAAGCTGATTCTCCCAGGAAATCTATAGTAAAATAGGATACGCACCATTGATACCATCTGTTAAATAACACTGCTTGTTAAATCCGATTTGTTTATTGATACAAGTTGCAAATTGTTTCTTTAAATAAAAATTTACGTTTGGAGGGAAAAGGGGATTATTTATTTTCTTTCACTTTCTTTATGATTTTTCCTGATGTGGATGATAAGTTTTTAAGTATTTTTTGAGTGATTACATCAAACTGTGCTTTTTGTCCTGCTCATAATACAGGTGGTTTCTAATCAGAGCCCTATTTTTCTGCCATTACTCTTACGTTTAGGTTAAAAAAAGAGAAACACAAAAAATTTTGGATTTTCTTACCTCTGTTGTTCCTTGGTGCATAGACTGGTTTTCCTCTCGCCTTGCCTGCATAAGCTGCTGTTGTGACATGTAGTGAGTTGAAACTGCTCTAGTCCATGAGAGGACTACCTGGAACATTGTGGAGTTAGCAAGTCACATGGTGGGGACCTAACGAAAATGCACCTTTAGGGAAAGGATGCAACTTCATTTAGTCTGTCTAAGGCTGTTCTATTAATGCATTCAAACAAAACCCCCATCTAGCTTATTTTCTGTCATATGCTGGTGAAGTAAAAGTAAGCCTGGATTTAAGAATGAGTGAAAAAATTCATTGAGGGCAACCTACAGAAATGCGTCATCTGTGAATATCGGAAAGTTGCCAAGTCATGGACTGTTGGAAACTCGGACACTAGTATGGAAACATAATATTTTATTATTATTATTTTTAGTATAGTCTTAGGCATCAGACCACTGTCAGAAGCACAGTAGTGTTCATGATGGGCCATGTGTGATCAGACTGAACGTTGATCTACTCATGTTAATTTTACGTTGCTTTTACATTGTCAGCAGGCTTTATTCGTGATGTTGCCTTGTCCTTTCAGCTGCTTCCTTCATATACGTGCTTTTGTTATACCGTTTTTTAACCTATGTAGTCTTCTGTACAGAGACCATACCTCTTACACCTATTTTCAGAGGCATTAACAAGAGTTTAAGAGAAACATTTTAAACAGAATATTGCAAATATTGAGTAGTTTTGATTTGTCTAGTTTATATAGATTCATCAGGTGACTTTGTCGCTTTAATCTTGTACCTTACCAGTCTGACCTGGCTTCTTAACTTAAAGACAGAAGAGAAGCGTTTATGTGTGTGCATATGCTGTATTCCACTCTCCATTAGCAAACCTCTCCATTAGAAACCGTAATTTTGTATAATGTAATTTTTTTTTTTTTTTTTTTTTTTTTTAGCATGTGCATGGTCCTACTCCTCCCTGAAGGTTTATAGTCCTGTCAGTGTCAGGTCAAAGTTATCTTAAAGCAGCTGTCTCAAAAGGAAGGCTGAGCTCCTGCCTGAGGCTGCTTTTGAAGCTTTAAATATTCTTTGTGTTGTAAAAGTCTCAAGTCTGTGTGTAAGCCCACCAAATAGAGCTTGAAGACTGAGAAAGACTACTTGCACTTTTGCAGGTAAAGAAAGTCTGCAAGATCTGGCATTTTTACGTGTCTGATATATTTAGGAAGGTTTACCTTTGCAGTCTTGGCTTTGTAGTAATTGATGGCAGCTTCATTGCTAACTTCGGTGGAACCAAGATGACATCATTATGCTTTAAGTGTTGTTTTAGTGTGAAAAACATCATAAAATTGTTACAGATTGCTTTCCTGTGATCCCTGTATCAAGCTTGCTCAGCTGACAAGTTTAAAAATGCTTTTTGCTTGTCCTTAAAAACTGGTGCGTGAACGTGCAAAGCAGACTTTGTGATTTTGATTCATATATTGTCTGCAGGAAAGTCACATTTATGGGCCAAATTTGGCCACCAAGTAAAACTGTCTGAAATTGCTTAAATTTAATGAAAGTCAGAAGCAGTTCTTGAATTTGAATATTGTAAATTATAGAAAGAAAAAATGTGCAGGGCTTACTAAGTTTCTTCTTGAGTACATATAGGAGCTAATGCTGTGCCAGATAGTGTAGTTTCTTCAGTATTACAAGCCTGTTAAAATAAATGCATGTTAGTTTTTTAAATTAAAAAGACCCAACACATTTGTTACTAACCAAATTGTAAGTTCATAAGGCCTTTATAGTATTTCTAGGTTTGGGGTTTTCTTCTTGGTTCTGTAATAATACAAAATAAAGTTATGAAGTTCGTCCTAAATGGTGGCTATTTTTCTGAACTTCATTTTTAGTAGCATATACTGTCATTCTTTAAGAATCATCTTGACTTCTGAAGCTACATGTTGTTCATGTGTGTGTATTGAATACTGATAGAAATACTTTGATAGAATATCATGTCAATATGATAGCCATGTAGTCTATATGGATTACTTCTCAGTGAAGTAAGACCACTGCAAGCAATGCGAAGTTCGAAGACGATTTTGCACACCGAAAGATGCTATCCTTGCTTTTACTGTTTTCATGTAGATGTCTTCCCTTTGTTTACAACTAATGCATTTTCAATCAGCTTGCTAGTTTTGACATAATCTTTTTCTAAGAATGTTTGGTAATGCAAAGAATGAAAAGGTGGAGGAAAAAAACCAGTAATAACATGAAGAAAAAGTTGAGTAGTTGATTCAGCTGAGAAGGGGACATCAGAAACATCTGTAGGAGAATAAGGACAAATTAGGCTGAAGTGGCTAAAGATTTTAGCCTTTTAAACCAGTTTTCAGAATAAGGAGGACTTGGAAATCAGGGACTTCTATTTTTACAGCCTGTTTAAAAAAATGTGATAACATAAAGTGATGGCCAAAGATCTGCATTCATTGTTATGAGATGAAGAGAAAGGGAATTTAGGAGAGTGATGAAGGAAAGATTTCTGGGAGTAGCTCTTCCGTTGGAGGCTGCCAGGGCAAAGGCTTGCAGGGCGATTGAATCCTGCTCCAGACCGCCTTTGCTTCCCTGCTGACATGCTGCAGTGGAAACAGAGCAGGGGGAAAGCCTTTGCTCGCCTGCTTCATACCGATGCTTACCACTTAGGCATAGGTGTGCTGCTGCAAATGTAGCATGTAAATGCCTGTGGGTGCATCATGATTGCAAGGCTATGTAAATTTTTCACCATGTTGAAATGCACAGCTATGGCTAGATTTTTGTGAAAACCGAAACACAAGCTGGGGCAAAATTTACACTGAATTAATAAATGAAGCCAGTATTTTACCATGCATTCTTGAATTCTCCCCGTCTCCAGCTGCCAGAGGCATTAAATGGCTTTTAGGCTAATGCTAATATGAAAGATTTGGGAAAGTATGAGATATATGACTAGCTTTAATTGCTATCAGATTTAATTTTTTAAAATATAACTTGCTGGTATTGGAAAGGGTATTCATTTTGGTATCAACATTTATGGTGACTGTTGGAAAGTTTGTTCAGAGTAGAATGAAATTTCTCTAAACTGTTCTGTTTTGGGTTAATATCTTATGCTAGACTGATTCAACAGTATGGAATCAGAAAATGTGTGCAATTATATTTACTGATGGTAAACTCTTTAAAACTGTTAAGTTCTTGGACACAAATTTAAATTCAAATGGTCTGGCAGCTGCAACAATTTCTAATTTTTTTTTTTTTGTTTTTTGGTAAGCAATGTTGTAGGTTTTGTGGTAAATACGAAAGTATGACAGCCTATACTGTTTCTAACCAGAGGCTTAAATATATAGCTATGTTTATTGGACCAAAAGCTGTAATTACACAAATGGCTGACATCCTAGCGATACCAGATGTCCTTTGCCGAGAGCAGACTTCCATGGTGTACTGCTCAAGTGTAGCTGTGCCAGTGGCCAGGTTAGCTAGTGGAGTGTATGTGTTGTGTGCATTTGCTGTCAGATGGAAGGTTCTGTGGCTTCTCAGCCCAACATCACATCAAGTATTGGCTGATTTAATAGAACTCAATGCTGTTAATGTGAATGAAATTTAGTACTGCTAAGAAGCAGTGAGAAGCTTCACTGCTAGCTCTTAGTTGCTTGTTGTGGAACATGGGGGTTCAAATATGATTTTGCTTTAAAAAAAACAAAACCAAAAATAAAAACCAAACCACCAAAACACAAAAAAACCCCAACCAAACAAAAAACACTTAAATGCACCATATTAATCTTAAGGATAAACTATGAAATAGTTTAATTTTCTAAACTTTTGAGACAAGGTGATGATGTACTTGATTCTAATTAATTTATTTCCGTATATTCCTATATACCTCTGTAGAGCTTGTATATCACGTGTATGTGTCTATATACATATATGACTGATTGATGTAATGGCATAACTTGTTTTGAATGTTAAACTTTAAACTCAGTCACACAGTGAATCACAGCATTAAAATAATATACTGGCATGTTTGGGGGCATCAGTACTGCCTAGGATGTGGAGGACTTTTTCTTCTACTATCAAGACACAATATGAAAGGTTGACATCTATGTTAATTAAATGGTGTTTCCAATAGTTTTAGGGACATCTGAGTTGAAAGTAGACTTCTGTTGTAAGTCTTTATTCAGTCTTTTAATGAGATACTGTGTCCTCTTCTTGCAGATGTAAAATGCCACATATGGTATTTCTTGCCACCCCTCCCCCAGTGCCAGGTCTCTTAACCTTGCAGACTGTGACTAAAGAGTTAAACATGGTAAGCGTGCCCAGTGACATCCTAGTGCTGGAATGAGTTCTTTCCTGACTGCCTGCCAGGTACTTCCTATCCTGCCTCTGGTGTTGATGAAGATCTAGATAGAAATACTGAAGACTCGCCAAGCTGATGTCTATACAAAAAGACCAGTCAATTAGTCGAGGTTATTCAAGGTGTCGTAGTATGTTGGCTTTGTTGAAGGAGCTAAGAGATTTTTTGGGGTGGGGAGGAAAGAGAGAGCATCAGATCTTTGTATGAGCTTTCCACAAGTGGGTTATTAATTTGTGCTTGATAGGTCACTTTAAATCAGTTTTATGTAAGTGTTATTCTTGCAGATAATAGGAGAGCTTTTGAATACTCATGAAAGTACATTTTATGAGCTTTTAAAGTATCCTTGTTGACACAGTGTCTAATAGCTACATTTTGAAGGGTTTCAGTTTTGAAGCAGCTTTGAGCTGTACGAGCAAGAACTCTGCAGCAACAGTCTTGCCCTATATGAGTGCAAATAGGAATCAACTGTTTAACTTGCATAAGAATGTAACGGTATGTGGTGTACTAAATCTGAAATACATATGTTGAGACAAATCCTAAAAGACCAATAAGTGTTTCAAACAACTGTGGATTCTTCAGCTCCGGGAGCCAAGTTCCAAAGCTGAAGACTTTTCCATTTTGAAGGAAATAATATTTTTGGAAGTGGTGTGTTTAAATGATTGCTCGCTTTCAACATTTTCTGTCATAACATTGTTTTAAGGTGGGTTAACAAATTATTGTAGCTTGGAGGAATAAAAATTAGGTACAACTTTTTACTTAAAAGACCGTTGCCCTTAGTGAGTATGTAATCTTGTTCTTCGAGGACACTTACAGCAAAAACCTTGTTTTCATTAGAAAAAAAAAAAAAAAGGAACATTGACATTTCTGTTGCTGTGCCATCTGTGAGGATTTCAGCGTTTTCATTTTTTTATGATCTGGCAAGTAAATGAAAGCAATTTTGTTTTGTTTTCAAAGACGCTGATCACTTGCATGCTGTGATTATCTCGTTACTCAGTATTCCGTACCTTTGAAAATTAGATTAATCTTTTGTTTAAACACTAAACTGCAAAATGAAAGAAAAGGTACATGCTGGAATGAGTTAATCACTCTTGTTCTGTAAAGAAAAATTATTAGTCTTTAACATTTTGCAGTGTCAGGAAGCCCATATATTTGATGGTATTACTTAAGAGAGCATAAAAAAGAACTATTTGTAGCACATAAAATTGAGCATATAGTGGTCTTTTTACAACTGGAGTCTGATAGGATAGTGCAGTATGGCTATCCTAATACGTATGTGTCCTGCATATTTTTTTTATTTGAGCCTGTGCTTAAATACTGATCTGAAACTTCAGAATGAAATGATTTTCAGTATTTGGTGTTAGTGACTGATTTTACTATGGAGCAGCAAGGATGTCAGAAGGAGTGTTTCTACTGCAATGCTGTTTGGTTTTGTGTAAGGCAAGTATTGTCTGAGCCTTTATAGAACTGTAAAGTACAGTTCAAATGTGAAAAAATGTCAGCTTGTTATAAATGGCAGCAAATGGTGCTGATTATTTTACCTCTGACAAAGTGGAAAATTTAAAGGTTGGTGTGTCCCATTTTATTAATACAATAAAATTTTACAGTGTTGTTCTGGGCTTAGGTATATGTTCTTTAGTGTTTATTATCCCTTAGTTCCTGTAAAAAGTTTTGATTTGAAGTCTGGCATCATGGTTCAGAATGCTAGCTCAGGAAATTAATTAACATATGAAAGTAAATGCACATCCATTTGTCTCCATTTCTTTCCTTACACTAACCAAAACAAAACTGGTGTTTTCTTGTAATATGCAAGAGTGATGGAACGCAGAGACCATATTTTTTTATCATTTAGCACTAGTTTATAGCTTCCACAGACTTGTCCTAATAATGAAGCTATGAAGGATATGACAAGAATGGTGATATTAAATTTCTCTAGACTAACAGTAAATTTTTCCATTCTGATGTCAAGAATGTAGAGCATCTGGAATCTGCAGTGTGAGTGGTTCAGTATGGGAACACTTTCATCAATTGCTTAGCCATTTATTCTCCTCCTAGGAACAAGCAGTCTTCTATAGAATATAACAGTACAAAGGAAACAATTTTCTAGAACTGGGAAAATTCTTTATGTCCCGTTGTTTCTGATTTAAAAGCTTTCCATTGCTGCTTAGTCTGAGGTCTTATTGCATGTGGAAATTTAGTATACGCTCTGTTCAGATTGATTAAAACTAAATTATATTAATTAAGCTTAGGAAAAGCTGAAGATGCAATGAAGACAGGAACTCCTTGAGTGTGTTAAAAGAACAGATTGAAATTTATCTAATACCTTTTCAAGCAAGAACAGTACTGAGTTTTCAAACATAGCTGGATTTTTCTCTTGAAATTATTTCCTTAGTCCAAGCTGGCAGAATGCTACAAGCCTTATTCTGAAGCCATTTTATCTTACTTGCTTTTGCAACAAGTCCAGAATGTTCAGAGTAGTTTCTCTATCCATGATGAACTGTTGTAAATTTTAGTGTTAGATTATGTATGTGCATTTAGATTATCTTTACGTGTATGGTTTCTATGGACTATTTCTGTAGGCAAGCTTATCTAGTCATTGGTTTTTAATTCTCTGTGTCACTGAATTAAATTTTATGAAGAGTGTGTTGCATGTCCAGTATTAATTTATTCTTGAATCAGGTAATCAAATTTAGTAGACTATATAAGCACCTTCAAACAACCCACTCCCCTTTCCACTCTTAAAGAGTGTTATACGATTCCTATGTGCAATGCTTGTCTTTTATTAATGTTTCCATGCCATAGGCTTTTACTTAGTTCACATAAATATTAGATACTGCCCCTAGTTTATGAAAATTAATATAAACAGCATACTAATATCTAAAACTGGAAGCTCCCTTATTTATCTGGAATTGACCCTTGTTACTGCCATTGTATTATGTGACCTTGTTTAATTTAGAAAGGGACCTTTTTCTTCCTCTTTTTTCAGTCATTTGGGAATGTCCAGGGATGGTTATGTTGTGATCGGCTTTTGTTCTGGTTTATTTCCCCAAGTCGCAGAACTGATAGGACTTACTTCCCTTCTTGTAATTGCAAAGTAGTCTTACATGTCTATGTTTAAACTCATTGTTTTGTTTTGCTTTGTGGTTTGGGGTTTTTTTGGTTCTTTTTTGGGTTTTTTGTTTGTTTTTTTTTTTTTTTTTACTGTATGCTCAAGCCTTCTGGGACCTTTTAAAAAATGATCTGCTTTTAAAAATTGAAGTAAATGTGTTTTTCTTGTGTAAGTCATGTTTACTTTATGGAATTTTGGCACCTGAAGTATTTTGGTACTAGAGAGTCCCAGTGGGCGTGTGATTCCTTTTATATTTAAAAGCTGGTTAAATTTAGGCAAACTAGGGAAAAAAAAAAAGAATTACAAAGAAGTTAGTAGAATAGAACAGTGTATAAAAAAAGGAAAAAAAAAATAAAAAATTTCAAGACTCCTTACAGTGTTGCCAACATCAGGCTTTAAGAACAGCAGGGGTTTAGTTTTTTGTTTTGTGGGTTTTTTTTTTTTTTTCTTTTCATGATTTTTTTTATTTTTTTTAATTTTTTTTTTTAAACACAAATCCTTGATACTTTTTTAAAAGCTTTTTTTTTTTTCTCTCTGTGTGTGTGTGTGCTTATTTAAATTGTGGTCATCTCCCAAAAAATATGTGCAAAATGCTTTTTTTAATGGGAAGTCCATGCATGTCATATGACTCAAGGAGGTGGGATGTTGAGAGAGACATCAGGTTGAGACCAAGAGCACAGTTGAGGCCTGGCAGCCATGTGCTTACAGCAGTAGCGTTCAGCTCTAGACGGCTGAGATACATCTTATTCTATGACTTACACAAGAAACGTGTTTTTAATTTCCAAACCAGTTCATCTGAATATGGGGGGGGGTATAGCCATGAACTTCTTGAGAGTTAATTTTTGGTTTTAGAAGTGATCAAAAGTATCAAAAGTATTCAGTATAGCATGACTTCAGTCTTTGTAATTCCTACTGAAAAGATTAGAAGCACTAAAAACAGTGAGAAACTTGCATTTCTTTCAGTGGCCTTTGGCTCTGGCTTTGGCAGAACCACCTGAGATATTAGTTAGATGTGTTGCAGGAAGTTTGAGGTTGGGCTGGAGCTATCAAGGTCAGATTACCTCTGTTGCCACATGGTAGCATTTCTGTACAGTGACACCTTACAGGGGTGCAGAGATTTGAGCTACCACCCTTCAAGTGTTGGAAAGATGGATGTGACAACTTATCAAATCTGGTAAATTAAATTAGGCCAAAGTATAATTGCCAATGTAATGGTTTCAACTTCATTACCAGTTTTTACAGTAACTTGACAAGTTATTTTGTCCCTGTCCGTATCACAGAAGCACTTTCTTTTAAATTCCATTTGCCAGTAAAGTAAATGCCAGCCACATTTTTCTGTTTTCTTCATGCTGGAATTAATAACAGCACCATGCTTTATGTAATTGAGACACAAATAAAATAAGATTGATGTTGTAGGTCTGTGTGTGTAGAAGAAGATCCCCATATTTGTTTTCTTCCTGTATAAAGATCTGAATGCCCCTCTGAAAATTTCTGATTCTGTGGTACTGGGCACCACAAAAGCAACAAGGAAAAAATGAGACTGTCTGTAAAGGTAAACCTTTATAGGGGCTAGCACCTTCTGCTGCCATTACCTTCTGTTTGGAAGGAGGCTACAGCTGACTTGGATGATCTGGAATTACACAGATTTAACTTTAGACATATTCTAGATCTTTGTCTTCTGTTCTCCCCACCTAAATACCCAAAGTCCTCCTTCTGCCTGATTTTCATTTGTCTCATTGATTGAGGGTTTTGTATTCCTGGCTACATAGTGCTTGTTTCAGCAGGAGTCTTAAGAACAGGAGTTGTAGGAACAGCATGCTGCATGGGGTAGCCCTTGGGTTCTGCTGCTGCAAAGGGTGGGATTCTTATTTCCGTCTGGCTGAAAGCTGTAAATACTGGATTGTAGAGCTGAAGCAAGGCAGAACTAGAAACATAGCTATGATATTGGATAAAATCAGTCAGCACTTGTCCGATTTTTGTCTTCTTCCCCAGGAGAGTTGTATGGATTGGGTGCATTGCTGTCAAAGCTGGAGTAGCACGTAAAGGATGTTCACCCATTTCCCTAGCAGGGGCAATTAAGGGCTGATGAATAATTGAAGCTGATATACAATGAATGGGGAAAAAATTGAGCTGAATGAAACCTTAATGTGAGTAAGCACCTGCAGGGTTAGTTGGTCCTGGAGTGCTGGCAGGCAGGATTTTTCTGTGCATAAAACCTAAGTCTTATTAGAGGCAGTTTCAGTCTCAAAGTGTATCACTGCTGTAGTTAGCTAATTCAAAAGGAAACATGAAGTTTCATTTTATTCTCACTGGGAATTTAGTTATCAAAGCTTTGAGGAGCAAATTACAATGATAGAATAGTTTTATAGTTGATCATATGCGAAATTTAGGCAGATCTGATGGATCAAGGAAAAGAAACCTTACTCTGTCATACATCTCATATTTGAAGGGAGTGACTGAAGCTAATATTTTCTTTCTTTGGAATGGCACAAATGGATGGTTCGTCAGCAGTTACGCCACAGTGTAAGCTTACATTGAATTTTATATTCTATTTTCTAACAACCTCCAGGTTATTCTGAGGTGAATGTATTTGCAGCCACCGAAGTGTCCATGTCCAGAAATATAAGGCTGTGTGTAAAGATATTTTGGTTTTTAGTTTTTCAGTTTTCTAAAGGAAAATGTTTTTGAAGCATAAATTGCGTGATAAAAATAACTGTTTTTGCTAAGTGCTGACATCCTAATAGCCCAGGAAGCTGGAGCCAGCAGTCCCATTCTGTTCTCTGGGTGTCAGTTCAGTCACTGACTGTGTCTCGCTAGGCAAGGCTCCGTGTTCTTTTTTTCTGCAAAATTGCAGTGGTTTGACTTGTATCCTCTTTTTGCAGTATTCCTGAAGCATAAACAAGAGCAGATTTAAATAAAAGCAGGATTCTAACAGAAATGAATGTCAACCACCAAAAACGCTTGGACCACAAAAGGAATGTATCTGGAAGGAACCTTTTTTTCCAGAATATTTTACTGAGAGGCAGTAAAAAGACAAAAATGTTAAATAATTGGATCCCGAAGGTGCTGCATGTAATTTTGAAAGGGATATGTAGTGTCTGGAAAGGTTGTGAGATTACGCTTACTAATAAATATTCTGAATCATAAGTTTTAGGGAGATAATAGGCATAATAATGTTAGGTAACCTCTAACTTACAACAGTGTTCTTTACAAGTAGAATATCTTGTAAATCTGTCCTTGTGATGAACAGCAGCACTTGCTCAGACTAAAAATAATAACAGGACCGTGTATCTTGGATCCCAAGAGACTATTGGTGTTTTTGTAGACAGCAGACTGGAGAAAAAGGCATTTTGTCCTTTTTACCCCAAGTAATCCCACTGGAAAATTAAACATGTGCTATGAATTGATATCAGCTCATGCCAGGTTACCTCCCTAAAGAGGGCTGCTGCAAACACTGTTACTCCATTTCTTGGACAGCATATTGATGGCCGGTGTGCATGATGAATGTTTTATGCTGTATGCTACTGTGGAACAGTGTGCTACTGTCTGCCCCTCAGAGACCGCTGGTGAGGTGTGCCACAAATAACTAGGAACAGCAGCTGCTTTAACCCTACGGAGAATCTCAAATACCTGCAAATTAAAAATGTTACTGAAATATTTCTCTGTGTGTGTGTGTCTGGGAAAGCTTATGTTGGTTTTGGTTTTTAAGGTTTAGTCCTGCAAAGCAGAGTAGTTCCTTTTGTCTTGCTGTGGATTCCTACTGAACAAGGGATAAAAAAATATTAAGCAATATATTAGCAAGAAATATTTAGAGAAACCACGAACTTTTTTTAATGGACCACCCTATCCAGTTTCTGTTCTTTTAAGGAAGTTTTTCCTATTCATGACTCATTTCACTCTTTGGCTAACATCAAGGGAAATGGAATAACGATTAAGCAAAGGAATGTATGGTTTTTTCTGGTTTTGTCCTTTTTTGCAAAACCTGTATGAATTTTCTGCATAACCTTGTGTAAATAGGTATGGATGTAGAAGCTTGACAACTGTGACAAGGTAAAAAGTACACTGCTAATACTTACTTCTTAGTATTTTTTTTTTTTTAAATGTTCCTTTTGGTTCTACACGTTAATGTTATGCTGGATACTCCATGCTCTCTATAGAGTTAAAATGACATGCTCCAGGCAGCCAATTACACAGAACTGTTAAGTGAAATTAATGAGATCACCCCTAGATTACACTTTGTGTTTTATTTTCATTTTATAGGTCTGTACGAGCTGCTGGCTGCATTGCCAGCCCAGCTGCAGCCACATGTGGACAGCCAGGAAGACCTGACCTTCCTCTGGGATATGTTTGGTGAAAAAAGCCTTCATTCACTGGTGAAGGTAAACCACATTTAAGTCAGATTCTCTTTGAGAAGAGCGTATGGAAAAATGTTTTGAGCGCCATCTAGTAAACCAGTGATCAAACTGTTGCTCAGTGAAAACAAAACTGCCTTGTTTTAACTCTGTTTCTGTCGGGGTGGAAGTTGTTAAATAAGATTCTACCAAAAATACATAGATGATTTCATTTAAGAGTGATGTTTTGGCAGTGTGATGCTAATGTAGCAAACATATGTTGTTTGCCTTGTTTAGAAAAAAAGCATACGAAATAGTAGCAGGAAATCTGAGACTTCTTTATGGTCAACATTCAAGACCTGGAGTTTAGCTTAAATAAATAAATGTTCGCAGCAAAAATTAGAAGGAATATATTTTCTGAGGTCAAGTATGGCAACAGTTCAGTAGCCACATTAATTTAAAATAATTTCCTTTAACAAAGTCAACTGAAATTCTAGTAAGCTGTTTCTTTTATTGGCTTGCCTCCATTTAAAATTGTGTTTTGCACATAAATATGTTGGACTTAAGTACAACCTAAAATAAGTTTGGAAGAATACTTAAGTAAAGTGTCCTGCTAGGAAAATGATCAGCAACAAGAAATCAAAGCATGCCATAGGAGTATGCAGAGCTACCCTGAAAATGTTAAAATTGCTTATAGCAGAAAAATGGGGCCAATCAGCTGGTTAGAAATGTTCCACTCCTACCAAAGTATGTCTTCAGTCTCCAGTACGGAGCTAGTTCAGCTGGAAGGAAATTCTGAGGTCTCAAATGAATCTGTAGGTGGTAGTAACCCGTGCCTTGAATATACAGAATTCGCAGATAATTGAGCAGAATTTGTTACGCTTGTCAGTCACTGATCTAGAGAAAGCCTGAAATCGGGATCATTTCCATGTAGGTTTGAAAGAGTCATCTTTCTCAATTTCTTTCAGTTATCTTATTCTGGAAAAAGATGTAATAATGCTGGCCACAATTATTTTCAAAATAACTGAGAATTTGCATGTAAAAGTAAATGCAAATACACTCTGGTAGTTGATATACAGAAGCAACAAATAGGGGAACAGTATTTGGCAGTACTTGCTTGCCTACTGAATTTCATCAAAGTTTCTGAAATGTGGTGATTCCCAGACTTACTGCTTTGCTGCAGCTGTCTGTTCAGGTGGCTCAGAAGATCACTGCAAGGGGAATACCAGTTGTCTTTCTAATATGAGCTGAACAGTGGTGTGCATCTAAGCAAACGTTAGGTCAGTTGCTAAACTAGTTTTGTTTCTGGATTGGGAATTAAAGAAGGCTGGCTAGAAAATGTGTGGATCTGTGAAACACTGAGATGTCAACATCTGCTGTAATCTTCTATTGAGACAAAGCCTAAATCTTTTCAAACTCCTTCACTTGCTTTCTTTTGCCCTTTCCTCCAAAAGATGACAAAGATAGCACAACAGTTACTGCTTTACTCACCTTGAGTACTCTGTTTGGAAAAGTTGGCTCTCCTACTGGCTCTCAGAGTTGCTTGCCCTAGTTACCATGTTGCTTGTTATTGCAGGGTGGATGGTCTTTCTAATTTTAACAAAAAAGCAGTCATGAGAAAGCTTTCTTGAGGCAGGTTGAATGATTTGGGGAATAGCGAATGTTCACTTTATTGCAGTTACAACAAGACATTGAAGTATTCTAGCGATCTTTATTATTTATCTTATACAGTTTAGGTCCAAGTATTAAATGTGTGTGTAACTGACCATGTGAATGGTTCCTTTAATGTAAGTCTCACAGTATGTTAAAATAGAGTTCATTCTTGAAGCTGCATCTTTAGTGTTCGCTAGTTGCACTTCTTTAATGCACCATATAAACTTAATTCGAAAAGACAACACTTTAAAATTATGCTGAAATTAAGAGTGTCTGCTCTGAGGCAGTGTATATCACAGGCTGTCGAACCTCACCTTTTGACTTCTGTGGGATTGAGGTGTAGAAAGTAGGGCATGAAGAGCTTGCAAAAGGTTATCTAGTTCATATCCCTCACCCAAGATGGGCGTAACTTTATCTGAAACTAATGGTATTTATTTGACCTTTAACACATTTTTAGGAGGATTATTCAGTATCCTATCAAGTTTCAGAGAAGGCAGTCCGTAGGCTTTTTCAAAGAGAGCTGTAAGAGGAGAAGAATGAACCCCATGTGCCATAGTCTTTCCCTGTTACAAGGCTTCGGAAGTGCCAAATCTTGCTTTCTGGGTTCTGGTGTCTTATTTGAAAGACTCTTTTTCCTAGCAGTGACTTCTTAAAGTCAACTGTACTTGCAAAGGCAACAAATGTTTTTAATTCCTGAGGCAGAGAATGACAGCAGATTTTTTGTAATAAAAAAAAAAAGGCATTAGCTTAGAGCCAAGGGTGTTGCGATCCTGGTATGTGTCGGTTTTGGAAGCAAATGAGCATGGGTCTACTACTAATTAGACAGCAAATCTTTCTCTATTTAAGATAGACACACTGCTTAATAAAAGTTTCTATGCTGATCTTCTTACCTTACTGTTAAATAATTTCAGGTATTAGAAAAAAGCTGTTTTTCTAAGGGGTAAAATGCTCCAAATTGCTTAAAAGGTTGACATATAAAATGAGCTTTCTACTTTTGTACTGATACTCTGTTTTATGGATAATTAAGTGTTTTTTCATAGTGTTTTTTGTATGGTTGCATATTATGGCATATGGTTTGCTATTCTGACTCTCACAGTATTGAAAAGAAACAAAAAAGAAAAAAAAAAAAGCCCCAAACCTGGTCTTGAAGTTCTCTTCATTCAGTATTGTTGGACAGAAATCTCTTTGTGAACTTGGATCAGCCTGAGCTGTTCTAAGAAGTCAGAAATGGAAAAGTTGTATTAGATCATCTGGTTCATTCCCCTGCAAATACTGGATTGTTCCCTGCAGTACATTCCTATTGTAGTAAGTAAAACCAGCAAAAACTGATGCAACTGTTCTTGCTGTCCCTTTTCTCAAGAAAGGAATCTGTTGATTAGATTTTAGTTTGCAAAGTATAGAGAAGAGGGAACCCACAACCATTGCTGACAGTTTGGAAGAGAAAACTGGCTCTGGATAAGTGAATGTTTAAAATTTGTCTCTCATTCCCTCAATTTGTTACTTCCTTGTCTTAGTACATGACTCTCCTAAGTTCTACCAAAAATCTTCAGCCATTTCATTACTTTTTATGTAGCAGAGATCTCAGTAGTTCTGTAGAGATTTATAGAAAAGAAACACAAAGAGATCATCCTTCAGAGTAATTACGAGCAGTTACGTAGCTAAAACCTGCAGTAGTACACATGTGCTCTGCTTGGATTTCTTTTTTAAGAGGAACAGAAGGGATAAATAAAGATCTGTTCTAACTACTCTTTTAGCTTATTTTTAGAGGAGCTGCAAGAATTTCCATGTGCATTTGCTTGCTGTTAGTGCACCAGACACGTTTTACTGTTTGTCTGTTTAGCTCCAGGATGAAACTTCTACTTCCACTGCCTTAAACATTTCTGGTTGTGGATGTAATGCTCAAGAGTTGAGTAAGCTGATCTGTTGGGCTGCTACCGAAGTGCTTCTTAACCAATTGCAGTTTAGGGATTGTTTTTGGCCAGCTCAGAGCATGCACAGTTCTTCAGCCAGTACTGTACTTTGCATTATGAAAAGAAACCACATCAAGTGGTGTTGCTGTCCCTCTTGCTAGGGAGGAGTTTGTATATCCAAACAGCAGTATGTGGCACTGGAAAAGAAAATAACTACTGCAAAACTAAGGAATATTTGGTGAATCTGGTCTGATTTTATAACAATTGCCTACTATCTTGATGGCTGGCCCTGCAAAACCTAAATTTGTGCTAATTTTCTGTTAGTATCACCTGGATGTGACTTGACTTGAAGCTCTGAGAAATTATTTTGTATGTGCTAATGTTTGTCCATTTCAATGGCTAACAACTATTTCCAAAAATGAAATAGCTGAATGTATCCTGGTGTAATTTCTTTGGCATGTAAATTGAATCATATGATTACATAGCCCAAATTTTACAATCATTGTACAAAAGTATTTGGAATTTCTGGTGTGAAGGCTCAGATTTTTCAATATGTAAATGCTCTCATATATGAATATTAAATATGATCATATAATAATCTTAATAATATGAATATATTATATATAATATTTATATTAATATGAAAATTGCTTTCAGTCTACTGTGGTTCCTTTGTTGGTAATGAGAAAAGTAAAGATAGCATTTACAAAAATGAGCTGACCAGGGCAAATCAAAAAGGATTGATTAGACACATGCTTATAGTGATAAAATCAGTGATCTGCAAATGATGTGCTAAATCTTCAATGTGGACTGGCACAAGCCTAGTTCATAGGCAAGTTTATATATACTTACAGTTTTTACCCAGAACTTTACACACAAAACTCCATGTTAATCTGTAAAATCAACAGCTTTGCATCTGCAGTACAGAATGAGAGAATCTCTGTGAGGTTTCATGCCTTGTTTTATGTTAGAGGACAGACTAACTCACAACTGTCCAACTCTTCACCTGGGAAGAGCTATACAGGTTCTTTAGGTGCTTATGGAGGGGTTGTATGGTGCAGCTTCTCCTACCCTCTGATGTGTCAGACAATCTGCAGCCAACATCCAGATGCATGCTACACAGATCATGTGCTTTTGTGTTGTGCATTTGAATGGTGAATGCTCCTGCCTGGACATGAGCTCAAGCATCCACATGTTTTGATTTTCTTCCCAAGAGAATGCAGAGGAAACGATTTCAGATTCTATGAGTTGTTCCAATGAGATGTGTGTGACAACTGATTGTTCTGAACTCAATGTTCTGATGGGGGTGATGGATGGACTGAGGGAATGACACCTGGGTCAAAGGACCGAGAGGGTGATGGTGGCTGAGGAGGATGTATTAGGTAGTGTAGGACCTGAGCATGACACAAATGACATAGAATGAAGGTTGAAGATTGTACTGAGATGGAGTTTGGCTTTCTTCATGGCAGCCCGGTGATGTAAATGTTGACTGATTCCGCACTTCAAGTTTGAAACTGATATTGAAATACTGAAAAGTTACTTACTTTCTCATTACTTTGTTCTTTATGTATACTTTCTCTGCAACTAATATTTATACCATCTTCATAATTTATTGTTGGAACTATCTTTGCTGTGGGTCACAGGAACACTTTTTGCTGTTAACGATTATGTTATATAAAAGATGGAGGGCGAGGGTGTAGTTGTGAGGGAATTTTGGTGAATAGTATGTTTGAACCTGTTAAGAGAATGGCAAGAGTGGTTTCTGATTTCAGGGTAGACAAAAGCAGCCACCTCAGAAGAAGCTCAGAGGAGCTGTGTTACCCAAGAACAACAAGCCTTGAAAATGCACTGGAAGAGAAAGTGGAACAGGGCTTTGGTAGGCATAGGTGGCGTCTAACCTCATATCTAATGGAATGAGTGGGC
Source organism: Psittacula echo (assembly GCF_963264785.1). Lineage (NCBI taxonomy): Eukaryota > Metazoa > Chordata > Aves > Psittaciformes > Psittacidae > Psittacula > Psittacula echo. Next base: position 43,536,786 of record NC_137737.1, on the reverse strand, counting down.
TATGGTTTTGGGGGAAAGCATTGAAGAGCTGGAGATATATTTAGGCCACCTTGGGGTGGGAGGAATTATTGAAACTGAAAGCTTATACACTAAAATAGTGCTTTGATACTTGAAGTCCTTAAGGTTCTTTACTGCTGAGTTCTCAGCCATATTTGTTTTAAAAAAGCTGTGCCTCCCTGGTAAAGGGAATAGGCTGCAGTTCTGTAAGTTCATGTGGAACTCTGAACTGCTGTTTGCTTTGGAGATGGGAAAAAATAAAGGAAAAGGTTGTGTGAGTAAGCATTTACCACCTGGCCGTCTGGATGAGGAGGTGCGAGTGTGGTGGTTGGCAGCCAGTAGCAATTTACGGCCAATGAAAAATTATTGTTCTTCATGCTCTAGAAGAGAATCAAGCAAGGTTGTGTCTTAAGTTACAGTTTACATCTTTCAGTCAGAGTAAGCATGCAAGAATAAAGCAATCACTCTTGTAATGCAGACTGTCTAAACAATTCACGGATGTGGTCCGTTGTGACGGTTTGAAAACTTTTACTCTATCTGGCAAGGAGAGAAGGAATTTACTATAATTAATTCATTAATATTGATGTACTAGATAATAGGTGGCAGTTATTGGTCATTCTTTAAATCCAGATCATCTCGGATCAAGGAAATCTTAATTTTTGTAAGGATGTCCTTGTTGAGCGAACGTTTCCCTTTCAAAAAGGCATTGTCCAGTCTTGCCTCAAGTCCTGCTGGCAAAATGTGATACACAAAGTTTTCAACTCTACAGACCTATCTGGCAGTAAGGTAGACATGGGCAGTATTACCTGCAAAGAAATATGAAAGCTGCACGGAAGAAATTTAAGTCTTTTTCTCATTGTCTGGAAAGGAAGTTTGGTCTCCAATTAATATGTGAAGCTTCCTCTTGGATTGTATGTACAGAATATATGTAGAGGAGTATTAGAAATTCAGTGCTCTTCTCTTCCAAATTATTTATAGGTAATGATCTAATTCATAAACTGAAATATAAACTTGCAACATGCTTTCTGCTTACCTAAAGATGAAAATTGTTGGAAAAACAATACTCTGAAAGCAAGCTTCTAGCTGATTTAAAGGAGTTTGCCTTCATATTTAGAGTAATTACCACTGAAGCAATGAGTCATTTTACTTCCATCAAAATTACTGCGTTCAAAAGAAGTGTAATGCAAGGTGTTATTCCTTATGAAATGCCACATAAATTTAAAGTGTTTCTTTTGAAGCCAAAGTGATTTTTTTGAGACTTGCTCAATAGCCAGCAACTGAAATCTGCAAGTAAAGAGATCGTTCTTAGCTTGAGGCAGTCAGCTGCCTTTAAACTTAATTTCCATGGGAACGGTGATCAGATTAATCAAAATAAGGTAATTGAAGTTTTATAGAAAATAGTGCATGATCTTTATTCAGGCTGATATTGTTTCCATGGAAACATTAAGGAAAAGGTAGCTTGCAGCCAGGCATTGAGCAAATGATTGCTCCTTTTGTTGAGATTAAGGGTGATCTTGTTGATGTGTGTGTTGAACCCTTTAACTTGTTTGTGCCCTTATTGAATAAAAATGTAGTACCTCAGGTAATAGCTGGGCAAAAATAGGCAAAAAAAAAAAAATAGATTCCTGTTTGAAATCATAGCTAAACCCCCCAACTTTCCACATATAACATGTAACAGGTTTACTGTTTCTTTGAATAAAGGCAAAGTTGTTTTGCCATGTGTGTATACATACCTGTGCTTATTCGTGCCTTTAATAAAATGAAAAAGTGCACCTCCAGTTTATTGAAGAAGTGGTCAGGCATAGCTTTGGATGGTGCAACTTTGTAGGAAAATGCATGTTAAGTTAGTATCAAATGGATGGGTTAGTGCAGTTGTGGTGAAATACGGATTCTATGTGATGTTTCAACTACAAGTATTTGTTATAACTGTGGCTAGTAGATAGTTTACTAGGAAGCACACAGCTGGTAAATATAACTAATCATTTTGTCCTGAAGGCTATTGAATGATTCTTCAGTGATAAGTACTTAAAAAAAAAAAAATATTATACCTTTATTTTGTACTTTTGTTACAAGTTTAACTGTCAGAAGTTTGGACATTTGGACTCTAGCATCTTGGAGTTCCTACGTCAAAGTTGCTAATATGTCTGGTAATAGGCACTTGTGACTTTTCATCTAGATTTTTGTAAGGAAGTCCTGTTCCTGCCATCAATTCCTCCTTTCAGCCCATTTTGTTAAAAATAAGAAAACAATGCAAAGATCAGTTTCCAAAGCATTGATTAGATTGTCTTCTTGACAGTTTAGTCTCATAAAAGCTGAAGAAGTTGGGTTGATATCAGAAACCTCTAAGTATTGTGTACCAACCAACTATTGAAATGAAAAATAAAGCAGATGAGCTTACTAAATCAGAGGTGTGAAGTGTTGTTCTATGACTATTACTTGAAACTTGTGAATAAATCAGTGCTTTGGAATGTGAAAAAACTTTGGTTTAGGTTAAAATCCAGACAGAGGCATTTTTTTGGATCAGTTGTAATTGATTTAAAGTTTCTGCTGGGAAACCTCCAAAAAGTAGCAGAAACACAGCCAAAATGTACTGGACATAAAAGAGGTAAATCAATCCTTCTAAGACAAATAGTTTGTAATTTCATTGTTACTGAGAGGGCAATGTACAAGCTTAGTGGCCAAACTGGTACAGCAGTTTGAAGAGAAGAAATCTTTGCTCATGCCCAGTTTTTTCTTGTCTTACAAAGCTCGTACAGTATTTATTTAACCAAAGTGATACATTTTTTGTCTATGATACAGAGGCCAAACAAAGGTCTCATAAGCTGCTCAGTAATAGTATTCTGATAAATCCAAGACATGCAAGGATAATGTAATTTTAAGCTGTTTTTCTGCAGTATTCTTTTCCCTTGACCAGAAGTTCTGTGGCAGAACATGTGAGGGAGTGTTTTAAACAAATCTGTTTGTTTGTTTTGTTACTGTCTTGGACTATTTTTCTTTAAAGATCAGAAAGTCGTAACTACCCAAACAAGCCCCTGCAGTGCAAAAACATGGTAAGAGTTAAGAAAGATGGGATGTGATAGTTATAAAATCTTTCTGCAGCATAGAAACTGATGCAGTAAGACTTAATAAAGATCTTAAAAATAAGATTTTTAGGGGGAGGAAAAAAAAAAGCCTGCCTTGCTTCCTACCACCAGGTTTTGTTATTGCTTAGGTTAACTTTTCTTCTTGTTTTGGAAATCTTGGTTGTATCCATTCTGTAGCTAACCCTTCTGAAGTTAATTTGTAGTGTTTAGTAATATGACACACATCCTCACTATTTTTCCTCCTTTGCATGAAACACAGGCTTACACTCACAGTTTTTACTCATCTTTTCTTTTTCTGTTCCCCATTGCTTCTCTTTCTTCTGTGCTGCCTTTAGCGCTTCTGGTTTTTAAAATTCTTTCAGTTACCTCTATTTTAACACTTTTCCTTTTTAAAACATGGAAAAAAAGGGCAACATAGTATTCTGGCAGGGGCGATACTGTTGTGGGTGTCTGTTACATGCCACCAGATCAGGGTGAGGAAGTTGACGAGGCCTTCTACAAGCAGCTGAGAGCAGCCTCACAGTAACAGGACGTGGTCGTCGTGGGGGATTTTAATTTCCCTGATGTTTGCTGGAAGGACTACTCAGCAACCCAGCCACAGTCCAGGAGGTTCCTCCAGTGTATGGATGATAACTTCCTCATGCAAATGGTGGGTGAGCCAACCAGGAGAGGAGCGCTGCTGGATCTCATCCTCACTAACAAGGAGGGGCTGGTCGAAGCAGTAAAGGTTGAGGGCTGCCTTGGTTGCAGCGACCACAACATGGTGGAATTCAGGATCTTGTGTGGTAGGACCAGTAGAATAGCAAGTAGAATTGCAACCCTGGACTTTAGCAGGGCAAACTTTGGCCTTTTCAAGCAATTGCTAGGGGAAATCCCATGGGCAAGGCTGCTTGAAGGTAAAGGGGCCCAAGAGAGTTGGTTGGCATTCAAGGATTCCTTATTCCAAGCTCAAGATCAGAGCATCCTGACACGTAGGAAGTCAAGGAAGAGGGCCAGGAGACCTGCGTGGCTAAATAGGGAACTGCTGGGTATGCTCAAGTGGAAGAGGAGAGTTTACAGGTCATGGAAGGAGGGGCTGGCCACTTGGGAGGAGTATAAGGCTGCTGCTAGAGGATGTAGGAAGGCAGCTAGGATGGCTAAGGCCTCCTTAGAATTAAATCTGTCGAGAGGGGTCAAGGACAGCAGAAAGAGCTTTTTCAAATACATGGCAGATAAAACTAACACCAGAGGCAAGGTTGGCCCACTGGTGAACGGGATGGGTGCCCTGGTGACAGAAGATACAGAGATGGCAGAGTTATTGGATGCCTTCTTTGTCTCAGTCTACTCTGCCGGAGGCAGTCCTGAAGAGCCCTGTACCCCTGAGACCTCAGATGAAGTCAGGTCAGTGAAGCAGTTTGCCTTAGTCGATGAGGAATGGGTTAGAGACCAGTTGAGCAATCTGGACATCCATAAATCACAGTATCACAGTATGCTAGAGATTGGAAGGGACCTCAAAAGATTATCTAGTCCAGTCCCCCTGCCGGAGCAGGAATACCTAGATAAGGTTACACAGGAATGTGTCCAGGCGGGTTTTGAATGTCTCCAGAGAAGGAGACTCCACAACCCCCCTGGGCAGCCTGTTCCAGTGTTCCGTCACCCTCACTGAGAAGAAGTTTCTTCTCAAGTTTAAGTGGAACCTCTTGTGTTCCAGTTTGTACCCATGGGTCCAGATGGGATGCACCCGCGGGTGCTGAGGGAACTGGCGGAAGTCATTGCTAGACCACTCTCCATCACCTTTACCAAGTCTTGGGAAATGGGAGAGGTGCCTGAGGACTGGAGGAAAGCAAATGTCACTCCAGTCTTCAAAAAGGGCAAGAAGGAGGACCCGGGTAACTATAACCGGTCAGCCCCACCTCCATCCCTGGGAAAGTGATGGAACACCTTATCCTTGGTGCCAGCTTAAGGCATATCAAGGATAAGAGGGTTATGAGGGGCGGTCAACATGGCTTTACCAAGGGGAAGTCATGCTTGACCAACCTCATAGCCTTTTATGAGGAAATAACACGGTGGTTGGATTATGGCAGAGCGGTGGATGTGGTCTACCTTGACTTCAGCAAAGCATTTGACACAGTCTCCCACAGCATCCTCATAGCTAAATTGAGGAAGTGTGGTCTGGATGATCAGGTAGTGAGGTGGACTGCAAACTGGCTGAAGGAGAGAAGCCAGAGAGTTGTAGTCTATGGGGCAGAGTCTAGTTGGAGGCCTGTATCTAGTGGAGTGCCTCAAGGGTCAGTACTGGGACCAGTATTATTTAATATATTCATCAATGATTTAGATGAGGGAATTGAGTGTACTGTCAGCAAGTTTGCTGATGACACTAAGCTGGGAGGAGTGGCTGAGACGCCAGAAGGCTGTGCTGCCATCCAGCGGGACCTGGACAGGCTGGAGAGTTGGGCAGGGAATAACTTGATGAAATATAACAAGGGAAAGTGTAGAGTCCTGCATCTGGGCAGGAACAACCCCAGGTTCCAATATAGGTTGGGGAACAACCTGTTAGAGAGCAGTGTAGGGGAGAGGGACCTGGGGGTCCTAGTGGATGACCATGAGCCAACACTGTGCCCTTGTGGCCAGGAAGGCCAATGGCATCCTGGGGTGTATTAGAAGGGGGGTGGTCAGTAGGTCGAGAGAGGTCCTCCTTCCCCTCTACTCTGCCCTGGTGAGACCGCATCTGGAATATTGTGTCCAGTTCTGGGCCCCTCAGTTCAAGAAGGGCAGGGACCTGCTGGAGAGAGTCCAGCGCAGGGCAACTAAGATGATTAAGGGAGTGGAGCATCTCCCTTATGAGGAAAGGCTGAGGGAGCTGGGTCTCTATAGTTTGGAGAAGAGGAGACTGAGGGGTGACCTTATTAGTGTATATAAATATATAAAGGGGGAGTGTCACGAGGATGGAGCCAGGCTCTTCTCAGTGGCAAACAATGATAGGACAAGGGGTAATGGGTACAAACTGGAACACAAGAGGTTCCACTTAAACTTGAAAAGAAACTTCTTCTTAGTGAGGGTGACGGAACACTGGAACAGGCTGCCCAGGTGGGTTGTGGAGTCTCCTTCTCTGGAGACATTCAAAACCCGCCTGGACACATTCCTGTGTAACCTCATCTAGGTGTTCCTGCTCTGGCAGGGGGATTGGACTAGATGATCTTTTGAGGTCCCTTCCAGTCTCTAGCATACTGTGATGCATGTGCACTATTCCTTTTGGCTTACAGATAGCACTGTTGGTATAGCAGTGTTCTCTTAGTCGCAGCTGTTTCTGTGCATCTGTGTAGAATCCAGCACTCACTTCAGAGGTGTAGTGATGTCAGTGGAAGTTCACTTCAAGCATAAATTACACTGAGAGCTGTAGCATGTAAGCACTTAACATACTGATGCTATCCATGTGGTGCAGAGTCATTACGGAGTAAATAAGGTGCTGAAGAAATAAGATTTAAAAACATGCAAAGCATAAGCGTTACTCATCTGTACAGACTGTAGAATCAGGAAATGGTTTGGGTTGGAAGGGACCTTAAAGATCACGTGGTTTCCAACCCCTGTGCCACAGGCAGGGACACCTTCCACTAGACCAGGTTGCTTCAGGCCCCGTCCAACCTGGCCTTGAACACTCCCAGGGATTTAGAGCTTTTCCGGGCAACCTGTGCAGTGTCTCACCACTCTCACAGGAAAGAATTTCTTCCTAATGTCTAGTCTAAATCTGCCCTTTTTCAGTTTAAAACTATTTCCCCATGTCCTATCACTACACGCCTTTGTAAAAAGTCCTTCTCCAGGTTTCTTACAGGCCTCATTTAGGTACTGGAGGACTGTTAAAATGTCTTTCCCCACCAAGGATGGGTAATTTACAATGGGCAATTGCTCTTAACTTGACTATACCTTCAATGCAATAGCAAAACCTAAATGGTTAGATTCACTTTGACAGTGCATCTTCAGCATGGTGACAAAGTCCATTTCTGTGCTACAGAGAGAAGGGTTTCATGCCTCTTTGCTCCAGCTGAACCACTCTAAGGTACCAGTGGTATAAAAATCTTTCCTATTCATTTAGTGACAGTTCTAAAAGCATTGAATTGTCTAAAGTTAGAGCTGTCTTGAGTTAATTTTCAAAAAAACACTGGTGCCTCAGTGGGCCAGAGTTGCACATGTTTACATTATGGTCCTGTATTTTGCAGCTGTCTTCCCCATCCCCTCCATTTTAATGAGACCCAGTTTTTCCCAGAGCATGTTTCCTCATGTATGTTTGCAGGCTGCTTCTTTTTCTTATTTGCTAAATAAGGATTGGATTAATTCCTCATCTTACGGACATTAAGGTAATAAGTGTATAAAAATGAAATATTTGTATGTCATGTTAACATGACCATATAAATTCCTAGGGAAAACATTACTCTCACCTAGTTGGCATGTATTTGTGAAGTTATGCTGTTTCATTACATGCAAACTGGACGAGATACTTAACCTTTTATATTCCATCAGTGCTGGAGTTTGAGGCTATTGTAAGAGTTGCCGAGTGTAGCTGACCCCAGGACTCTGATCTTGGCTGCAGAAGCCCAATCTGGCACACTGAGTGAAGGATGTGGCCGTTGCTGTTCCCATTTGCAAGTCTAACCAGTAGTGAGGCTGATCACCTATGCCACTAGCCCAGCTGGACAGAAAGGCTACCACAGGTAGAGCAGTGTCTTTGCCCATGTAAGCACCAGTGGTGCTCATATAAACAAAAAATCAGATAGCCGGGTCCTGTTTATCCTCTGCAGCTGATCAGGGCTGAAGTTCACCCCTGAAAACACATGCACCTTCACTCTCTAGATTTCTAAGCAGAACCACTTTTACAGATAACTTCAATACTTGTACAGGCTCTAAGTCCAAATTAAATAGCCGTGCCAGGACCCTGGGCCCTTTACTCGGCTGCTGGTTAAGACCTTGAGTCCTTCTGGATACAGGTCTCCTCTTACTTGCTGGCAATTCCAGCTTAAAGATTGCCAGCAAAGTACACACATGATTAAATTCATTAGGAAAATAGAGTTGGATTTCATACCCACAGATATATACCCACCAATATTATTAATGCAAAGGAGTAAAACAATAGTCCGTTTTGACTGCTGAATTCAGTTTCTTATTTTAATTTAATTATCCCTACTTTCAGTCACTTTACAAAATGCATCAGTATGCCCTTCTTGATGAATCTTCTGGTCAGCAAGGATATACTTTTGCTTCAGAAGTAAGTAGGCACTTTGTACTCTCCCCTTCAATTTTAGGTTGTTTTCTCTCTTCCCCCCTGCTGCCTTTCTCCCTCACCTTTCTTAGACCTCTAACATGAAATTGTTGCTCCCAAGAGGAGATTCTGAACCTTGGAGCCACTGACTTTTCTGGCCGAGTGGCTCAGATATACAGTGTGACCCTTCATGAACAACGTGATATTTACTGAGTGGTGGGGATGTGTGAGGGAGAGCAAACAGTACTATTTTGTTGGAAAGTAAGTCTGTATTGTCTGACTATCTCTAACTTGTTGACTTTTGCTAGAAAACACAACCTGTACAAGTTAAATGCCAGCAATGTCAATTACTCTCAAACACCACTGCCTCGATTACTTTGACATTTACAGGTTAAAAAATAAAACCAACCAAACCTGCCAGTTGTAAGTGCTGAGGATTATGTCAGGGATAGCTTCAGCACTGCCTTATATTTAGTATGAATATCATCTTAATAAAATATCTTCAATTTTAATGTGCTTTACAGATTGGATTTCACAGAAGAGAGCAGTGTTTGTTGAGATTTAGTGATTAAATAAGCCAGTAATGACACCACAGATATATATGGCTTTAATCAGGATCAAACCATAAATTAGGGTGCAGTTCTGAATTTTCAAGTCTCAAACATTCTAGGAAAAAAGTAACCCATTATTGTAATCATGTTAATCAGGATCTGAAATACTAAGCTGGTATGTTGAAGTCCGGTATGTCATTAAAGGCTAACTACAAATCATACCATAGCACTTGCCAAGCAATATAATATTTGTAGATGTGTGCCTGTGCTCTTTCATCTTGAAACATCCACTTTCTACCAATTTCTAACTAATTTAACTAATAATCTGACTGAGTTTTAGTATTGTCTTTTCCCAAAGGGAAAGCAGTATTTTCCTCTTGCATATCAGGTAATCACTGAGTAAGACCTATGGCTTGATCACATTTTGTGTCCTGCTTCTGCTCTGTTTCTGTGTTTTCTGAGTATGTATATTGATCTTTAAGCTTATTAGAACTGGATTATTTTCTGTTTATTTTTCTACTGCTAAATAAAATTTTAATGTACGAGAACTTTAATTCCCTTTGTGTTACGTGTATTTCTTCTCCTTTTATTAACACTTCCATAACCATTCTGTCATGGCTTCTCTGTGGGAATATTGTGCTGGTTTTTAATTATTTTGGCTTTTTCCACTGATTTTCTGAACCTTTAAGAATGTAGGTAAGAATGACCTGTCATACACTGAGGTGGATCATCTGAAGATGGATATAGTTAGAGAGTACTTCAGTGTATTTCAGTTGAGCTGAGTTCAACTGAATTAAGCTGGATCAATTTGTAATTTTCTTGTTCTGTCAAGTGAAAATTTATATTTTTGCTTGATGTAAAAGGACATCTGTTACCTTTTGGTTTTGTTCATGTTATCTATCATCTATCTATACAAATGTAGAAAACCACAACTGGTTAATGATACTTCTTCCTAATATTATTTGTATTTTTGGTGGTTTCATATTCAAATGCAGTGTAAATGAGGATAAATTTAGCTTAGTTATTAGGAAGAAATTCTTCACTGTGAGAGTGGTGGAACACTGGCACAGATTGTCCAGAGAAGCTGTGGCTGTCCCATCCCTGGCAGTGTTCAAGGCCAGGTTGGACGGGGCTTGGAGCAGCCCGGTCTAGTGGAGAGTGTCCCTGCCCGTGGCGGAAGAGTTGGAACTAGGTAATCTTTAAGGTCCCTTTCAACCCTAACCATTGTATGATTCCATGCTAGCAAAATGTACCTTTGGTTACACCCTACTTAAAGAAAGGGGGCTGGGGGGAAGTTCCTGGTTGGAAACTCTTACGAAATCTCTTGGCATTCCAGTAGTAGATATTTTGTATCTCTTGTGTATTTTCATAGATCATTACTTCTTGAAGAATTAAAATTGCTAAAGTTATCTCTGTATGCCTTTTCGTAATAGTAGGACTACCAATACAGCTCTTCTATCTTTGATACTGTTGTCTTGTCTGTCATTGGGCAGTTTTTGCTGTTTTCTACCAGCTTTCCAAAATTTAAAGATATGTCACGGCTGTAATTTTGCACATCTGTGGAAATATATTTGTGTTACCTCTTCCAATATAAAAATAAATGAGTGTATTTGCTTTGATTTGAAGCTTCCTGTAAAAAGGGTTTGCGTGTTTGGATGATTTAATGCAAAAGCCTCAAGTGCAGTGGTCTGAAATGGTATGGGGAAATGGCAGTAAATCTCTCCTAAATTGCTGCAACATTTTTCCAATATTTTGTCATTATTTTTCACACTCCTCTTTATCCTACAGTACACATTCCACTTCAGTGTTGGTGTTTTTCTGTCCTCTGCAGGGAAGACTGAGAATTAGCTGTATCCATTAACACTATTGTAATTATTTGCTTGTACTTATTTAGGAAATTCTATTCCTAATGCATCTTTCTATCCTCTTAAATAAAGTTCAGATACTGTCTTAATCTTATTTTTAAATTAAAATTCTTAGTTTGTTTGTATTAATTTATTATAATCCCTTTGTCTTATTTCCATTTATTTTAAATTGCAGCCTGGCACCTGACTGTACTGTGCAGGCTTCAGCATCTTCTGCTCTAATGTTCTTCTGAAGTGCTCATGGCAAGTCTGCCACTGTTGTTTTTTATCGATCTTAGGTTTTCCCCCCATGTCTACATATTTTCTCCACATTTTTCTATTTTCCATAATTTTCACCTACTTTTACTATTATTCCCAGAAACAGAAAGAAAACTGACTTTAACCTTATACCAAGTGTAGTAGGGAAGATCATCCTTTACTAACCACCATAAGATGCTTTTTAATTTTGCTGTTTTTTAAGATTTCACAACTTTATATTATCATGTTAGCTTTAGGTCTGGAATTTCACCAGAGATGTGCCTGCCTCTCATTTTCCAGGTTCCATTTGATCTGTTGTGCTCTGTTTGGAAACTTTGCTGTCAGTCACCTTTGTTAGAAGCATGGGAAGACTTGAATACAATGCATGCCTTTGTAGGCATTGTTTCATGACCATGGCTTCATTAAAAACCATTTAAGGAAATGCTAAATCTCACACTTGCGACTTGTCCTAGCAACCTTAAACACTTTCTTAGTTTTACTGATTGTTTTCTGTTTTGTTACGCTTTTTTTTTAACCTCAGCTGTAAGCAGGCAATGGGAGAAGGCTGTTTTTAGCTCACTTGTCTGTTTGCAAAGGCTGGTGGAGATTTTGCTTTGCCTGTTGCATTTAAGCACCCACGTGCTGCTGCTTTTTATTTCTGAGTCTTTCCTGTGCATGGCTGATACAGGAGGAGTCTCCTACTGTTAGCTTTTGCATTTGAAATTCTTCAGCATTCTTTGCAGGGACTGAAGTCCCTATGCTTTTTAATATAAAACTGACTAAAAATAAATTTCTAGTTTACATATTTGAGTATGGTTAATTCTTAGCATGTGTTTTTAGTGTTGGAAAAATTCAGAAGTTTTTAATCTGTCGTTTTATTAGCATTTTGGGTTGTGACCTAGCGTGTGTAGCACATTGATCAGGTTGTGCTTACAGTGGAATTCTGCTCTGGTGGTGGATGCCTTAAATGAAAAGGGTTTTTTTCATTGTTTGCATGCCTCAGAATAGCTTCTTTTAAAGAGTGGCAAATTTTTCTTGAGGTGTGTGATAGGCAAACAGAAAAGTAAAAATAGAAAATAGTAATTAGATGGTAATTGTGTTTTGCATGTGTATGAATGCCTCAAAGGTGGGGTATTTTCTTCCTAACAATAAATTTTCATATATATACGCATGCAGCTTTTAGTGTCATTATTATTTAAAATGTAACTTTTAGTGGAATAACATGATGTTATGAATTAAAATGAGAGAGTTTGTTTGGGTTTGTTTTTCTTTTTTGCATCTTAATTTTATTAATTGACCTTTGCTGTATCATGTTGCAGAGGACATAGAAAAACCTGAAGAGTGAGCTACAAGTTTTCCTCATATCACATAAATTGTACTGACCCCACTAGATGGTGCTAATTGATAAATGTATGTCTGTGTGTGTGCGTATATATATATATATATATATATATAAAAAAGTATTTAATATTAATTGAAAGCATAGCTGCATAGCTGTCCGTGTCTGTGATTAAATTTTGTGGTTTGAATGGGTTGATTCTGTATCATTGACCTGTACGGAAGTGATCTCATCAATATTACTAGGAACTTGGGGAACCTGAATTGAATTGGATTAGGACTGAGTTGCATTGAGTAAAGGCTGTAAGGATGATGTTTACTGTATGCCCTAAGCAGAACTAAACCAAACTCTTCATGATTTACATTTAGCAGGCTCTGCCTGAATAGCGAAAGTGAAAAAGCACAAGACTATGCCAAGGTTTCTCAGTTTCTTTGCGGCAAATTCTATTTTTTTTTTTTTTTTTTGTCCACTTTCTTTAATTAATTTTTAATTGACATTTCTGTAAAGTGTTAGTTATGTGGGTTTTGGTGAAAAAAAAATAAATGTGACAACTAGATGAGCAGTTTAGCCTTTGTGTTAGAAATCTGTTTACTTGGTGAGCAGGGTTAAGAAAGTTCTTTCCTTTGGATTTATATTGTAAACAGAGCAGTGGAAATTACTTGGTTTTGGAAAAATGTCTGGAAATTAGGTTCCTTATAATGATGTAAAAATAAGACCTTGATTCAAATTTGTGATGAGTGTTTAAAAACAGTGGTATCGGGAAAATTGAAGATTACAGAGCATATCCTTAATGAGTAAAGGTACTTATGGGCAAATGAGAACCTTTTAATGTTTATATAATTTTTTTGTGTTTCTTTGAAGGAACAGACAAGGCATTTATTGAGTGAAATATTAAATCTAAGCACATATTTGTTTTGTTTCTAGCATCCAAATGAAATCTTGAACTTAGCTTTCAAGAAAGGCTATCAGAAATGAATTGTAGACTACCTGCTTTTACTGTGCAGTGCTCCTTTACCTTCCTATCAGATTTCCAGAGACAACTTTCACCTTTCAGTTCCATCTCACTTTAAAGCTGCTTCTTCAGCTGTATTTATTTGACAAAGCACAACCTTACAGTTGTTCATTTGTCCTGATAGCTTCTTTATTTGTAAAAGTGTTCTTTTAATTAATTGTTGGTTGTTTTTTTGTTTTGTTTTTTTTTTTTTTTTTCTTTAGTGCTATCTCCTTATTTTTAGCAAGTTACCTCTTCAGTTCTCTAATTCAGATTCTGGGGATAATTTAATTGCTCAGGGCAAGATGGGTATTGAATGGGTATTAGTATTGGCACAGAAAATATTGTAAATTTATGTCTGAATTCACTTTATAGCTCTTCCATTGCTAATCAACATACCAGCATAAAGCAGTGGGAAATAGTGGAATATTGGGAGGTTTTATTTATTTGCTGAATTAGATAATAAAATTTAGTCGCAAGTCATGAAATGTTCAGTATTACAGGTTTCCTAGATGTGTCTCAGCAATAAGATGTCAGTTGTTGCTGGTATATTTTTTGCTTAGGATTTCAAACAGTGATACCTTCCAAAATCCAGTCAGTCAGTTGTTGACATGATCTTTGCTCTTTATGTTGTAGCTGCATTCAGTCTGTTTGTTTCCTTTTCCAGTTCATGTTTAGTAGTATAATTACTTTTCTCTTTCAAATATTTTTTCTTTGAAATATGCAAATCTGATTTTCAATAGCAAGAATGAATATGTTTTTCTGTAGTAGAGGAGGCTGGTTTTTCTAAGAAAAAAATCCTCCTCTCAAATTCATAAAGATCTTTAAAGTACCACACTCCAACAGAGAAACACTTTTGCTGTATAAAATGGTAACATTATACAGGTACTGTTTAAAAAAGGTTTGTCATAAGGCTAAAGAAACGTTTACATTTCTTAAAATCTGAGCAATACCAAAACTTGCAGAATTTTTTAATTTCGGATGTTTTAGATAACTTCTCTGGATTATTTGTTACTCATAATAACAATTCAAATTAGTTAAACATATATTTTGCAGTTCTGTCGCATTACTTACAGACTCAGGTGATACCTAAAACAAATGTATCAATAGAGTATTTAAGTGAAAAAATTTGGCAAATTTCCTTAAAGAAAGAAAAACAAGTCTGTTGTTGGAATGTGGAATTGAAATACTGTTGACACGTATATATTTTTTTCTTTCCTGATTAAGTTTATTAGTGTCTTGAATTAAATAGTTTTTCCTCAAGTTTTGTTTTTAGAATCATTGTGAAACCATCAGCTGTTTGATAGCTGCAGTAAGAATTATTTCCATCTGTGTTTAATTACAACTGTGCAACTTTACTGAGTACTCTCTCAAAACTGAAGGGCTTCAGTGGGAGTTTTACAATTCCTTTACTGCTTGCATCAAGTATTCTTTAAGTAAAAGTCTATTTTTAAAGTAACTTAGACATTTCCTAATATAATTGTCATGTAAACAAATAGTGCAATTGGTTATAAGTATCTCACTATCAATAGCTGGAATATCCCAAGATTTAAGCTTACAATATTTTTTTTTTCTAGTTAGAAGTCATTTTAGAAGTATTGGCTTGAAAACTTAAGTACATTCTGTGTCCGTGTTAAGTCCTTGTCTTCTATTTAGTGATAAAGAAACTGATGTTTAGTTCCTTTGGTAATGTGCTTTGAAATTCTAGATAAAAAGTGGTGTCATAATCCTGAGAATTGTAATGTTTTAAAATTGCAGTCATTACATATCGACTTCAACAGTTTTTTTATATGCATGATTTATTTGCTATGTCTGCAATACTGCACAGAAGAATTTCCTGACAGTTGGGTCAGGACCTTTAATGAAAGATTTGGTGTATTATGATGTGAGTGATGAATCCTTATCATTGTTGTAATGAAAGGAAGAGAGAGAAATAAAGATATTTATGCATGCCCACTTCGAATTCTGTGTTTCAGAATTTAAGAGAATGCTTCATTGCAAAAAGTAGACATATTACTGTAATAATACTGGTCATGGGTGGGCAAAGATTGCCAAAGTGGTAGGGTATGGACAGGAGAGTGAAGAGGCACAAGTTGTGACCTGGAATCCTGAGTTCTGTATTGTTCTTCTGAAAAATTTCCCTCAAACTTTTACTGAATTTAAGATGTTTTTATATAGGTCAGTGTGTGCTTTTGGAGAAAAGAATTGTTATATTTTTATTTTAGCAAATTCAGAGTGGTACAGTTCAGACTGGTACTTCATGGCTTTACTGCTCAGATTTTGTCTTACTTGAAAATGTAAGGGTAATGCACTAAAATTATAAGGATCTTTCAGCATCCGTGAACTTCAATTTGAAGAGTGCTTGTTTCAAAGGAGAAAAGGTTTGATGTTGTTCTGTTCCTGCTGTTCAAGGACTGCATGTCCTTAGCTGACACAAGAGAGTGGCTTTATTCAAATTTGAAATTGTTCTGATGCTTCTTCCTTTGGAAATGGGGTTAGAAGTACAGAAAAACAATTTTGAAAATACTGTATACAGTAGTCATGTAGGCTGTTCGGCTCTAAAGGATCAGGGAAGTTTATTTTGGAGTAAATGCAACTTGTTTGGCTTTGGTCTGAACTTCCTCTGTCTACCTAGGGACCCTCTTCCTATAAGCAAAGTCATCAAAACCTTTTCTTGTTACTGCCAAAAAAAAAAAAAATTGCATTTGAATGAAGTCTATGAAATCTCATATAATAGCAGCTTTATTTTATTGTATAAGGAACAATGAATTCAAAGTGAAAAGTGTTTCTTACAGAAAAACAAACATTTTAAGAAACTCTGCAAGGAATAACTGGGTTTGTAGCCAGTATTTAATCTGTTTTGCTTAACATTGCAGAAATAAAATAGCTAATGCATTAGTCTTATTACCGTATGCTTTTATATTCATCCAGGCCAGGTTTTTCTTATTCTTGAGTCCTTTTGCCTTTTTTATTTTTTTTATTTTTATTTTTTTGTGATACAGGCTTTTAAAAATGAAGGAAAAAAAGGGCAGCATTTCACAAGATAAGTTATAATGGGGATAAATCACAAATAACCGTGTTTAGAGTACTCTGTAAATGGAAATGAATAAGGAAATTAACATTTCATGTATTTGCTATTTTAATCTCTAACCTTCTAGTACTTTCAGGGTCCTACTTGAAAAATAATTACCAATTGTATGAAAAGTAGGTGGCATGCTGTGGGTTATTGGTAGTTAAGGAAAAAGTATGCGATCATAGGCAGATTATAGGTAAGGCCACTAATGAATCAGACTGCAGGAGTTCCATCAGACTGATGAGAGGGCTGCAAAAACTGGGGACAGATTGAAAGTGTTTGGATTTAGCTTAAAAATGTCTGGAGAAATACCTAAGTTTTCGTGTTGAAGAGGCCATCACAAAGTGAGTAATTGTTCCCCAAGATCGGTTGAGAAGTGAGGAGCTGTTGCTACTGTGGCTGTAGTATCTCAGAAGGGGCTCGGAGGCAGGTCAGAAGGTACTCCTTGCAGGTGCTAGACAAAATTGTTGGTATGTTGAGCAATGGTTTGATTCTGTGTGGCAGGGATGCCTGACTCCTGTTGTGTTGGGGTGCCCTGCCTATTCTTTGCACAGTATTAGGCTCTGCTTACATCCCTGAGGTGCTGCTTAAATTGTTGGCAGAATACCAAGAGCAAGCTATTCATGAGCAAGCCTAACCTGGAGCATTTTGTATCATTAGAAATCTATAGAATTTACCTCTTTGACTTGGCTATGAGCAGAAGCAGCTGGAGGGGGTGTTGCCATTTTGTATATGGCCTCTATCGTTTTCAGTTCAGTTTCTGTATGTGCAGACAGAGAGGTTGTGTTCATCAAGTTCAGGATACATCTGTTCCTTTCCTTCTGATGAAAGTGTCGGATCATCCTCAGCTACCCCAAGAAGTTATACAGCGCCCAAATTAATTTAAATAGGTGGCACACTATTTTCAAGGTACTTACCTGGTCTTGGTTTTAACCACACGTTAAGCAAGGAAATGTTACTTTTCCATATTACAGTAGAGAATAGATGGACTGTCATTCAGGAAGGCGGTAGTGAAGTAGGGAATTAGTTGCTCACCCCATTATAGCAGGCTTATACTTTAGAACTTTTGCTTTAAAGTTACTGTGTCTGGACTAAATGTTACTGTTGAGCTGCTGTGCCACTAATCCCACACTTAACTGAACTCACACCTTTCTTACCTGTTTTTGTGCTCTCAAAATGGATAATAAAAGCAGTCTTCTCTGTCAGGTGTATTTTTTCTGCATTTAAATCTTACTGACAGGTGAACAACTGCTTGCTTACAGTGTGCTGTCCAGATTAAGAAAACTGATTCTCTGGTGCTATAGCTGTTGCTCTAAAATGTTCCCAATTAATGTAATTTTTTATATTTAATGGCTCTCTGCTTTTGAGCTAAGGAGGAAGGCATGGCGTATGAGCATAATGGAGGCATTCACTAATTTTCTTTCATATGCTTTGGTGACACTAGCATGAAGATGTGAAATTCTGAATTTAGAAATAAGACGTAGATCTAAGACATAGATCTGCAGGCATACCCCACTGTTCATGAAGTATGTGTGTGTTAAAAGTGTCAATACCTAAGCACTTAACAGATAATGAAGTACTTTTTCCATTAAAAAAGGAATGTGATGGGAAGGTGCAATTTCAGTAAACAGTGTACTTGGCACGGAGAAGCAAGAGCAGGATCACCAGGCTCATCAGTTGCTCACTTAATGGCTGTCTTGTTTTTCTCAATACTGGAAGAGTGGAAGAGATGTGTTTTCATTTTATGGTAAAAATCAAGAGATGGGTCCTTATAGGCCTGAGAATTTGATTAGATCTAGTTAAGACAAAATCCCATCTGCCAATGCCCTTGTGACCTTGTCAGACTAGTCTCGGAACTGCTTCATATGTGAGACTGCCACAAATAAACCTCTCAGTGCAGGTGTTCTTCCTGTCTCTTCCTGAACCATTACATTTTCTCTGTCACGATAATCTTCTTCATATGCCTCCTGCTCATCAAGATTGATCAAGGGTGAAGGACAGAAAAATAGGTTAATGAGGCACAGTGTTAAATGATTGAGGAAGAAACTCTGAAACCACAGATTTTAAAAAAATCTGTGGATAATAGGATTTTACTGTACAATTTACTGCAATATGCACAGCCATTTTTTTCTATTGTGCAATTTCTAGCTAGATAATAAAAACTAGTAATTTGGCTGGAATGACTAGCGACTCACATGATCTGATTTTTTTTCTTTTTTTTTTTTTAGCAAGGCTCCTTTTGCTAGGTGAGAAAAGCTGCCTTCTTTCCCCATGAGGTTGCTTGTTTTAATTTCTAGCATGCTGTGCTGCTTTTATTGGCTTTAACAATCTTAATTCATAATAATCCCATGATTTTTGCCATCACTGATAACTGGGCACTTCTGCCGTAACACCTCTGGCACACATAGAAGCACTCCATAACCACATTCTTGCTGAATCAAAGTTCAAGCAGCAAGTGCTTCTTGAGAGTGTAGGTTGTGGCTTCTCCAGGCATTGCTGCTGATTTGCATTGATAACACTTAATTTAAAATAATTCCACCCCAATAACTTTGCAAATCTGTAGATAACACACCATTATATAATTTTTACAAAAGGTAACCTTGACAAGGAAAATGCGCTTAAATATAATTTAATCTAGCTCTATTACCACATTTTGTAACTTAGAAAAATTACTGTTATTGTGCATATAGCTTGAAAATGTGTTTCTGAAATTGCAATGCAATTAGAAATTTCTGGAGTTCTGTTTTGAAAATAGGGGATTCTGAATGTTGGGTAAAGGACAGTTCTTAAGTGTCGTTCAGCACAATCATGGACTCTTAGCAACATTGTCTTTAAGGATTGAATAGATGCTAGTGTAGATTTAGATTGGGCATGAAGAAGAAAATATTTACAGTGAGGGCAATGAGACTCAGAAACGGATTGCCCAGAGAAGTTGTGGCTATCCCATCCCTGGCAGTGTTCAAGGCCTGGTTGAACAGAGTTTTGAGCAAGCTGCTCAGGTGGAAGGTGTCCCTGACCATGGCAAGGGTGTTGAACTAGAGGATCTTTAAAGACTATGATTCTATGCTTGGAGCATGGTTTGTATGCTTTAAACATAACTGCAAAGATTTTTATGATCCCAGAGCACTTTGGTCTTGATATACATGTTTGTGTTTGTTGGCTTTTTTCAAATAATGGACTTCAAGTATACATATGACCTGGAAAAGGGAGTGTTCACAGTTTCTTTTGTTTCATGTGCTCTGCTGTAGCACAAAAATGAACTCAGTAGAAATCACATCCATTTCTTGCAACTTTAGGACCTTGATAATAACAGGTTCACTGTAGATTTGACATGACTGGGTTTAGTCTTCGATGGATAAAATGTTTTAAACTGAGAGAAATTAATAAAATCCCATCAAGTTCACTCTTGGGGGCCTCATTTCAGTTCTGTGAATGAGTTGCTTACTTTAAAGGAGTACTAAAGTGTCGTGGTTTAAGCCCAAGCTGTAAATCAGACCCACGCAGTCTATTGCCCCCCCCCCCCCCCCCCCCCCCCCTTTCTTCCCTCCGCTTCTGGAGGGACGGGGAGGAGAATCAAAAGAATGCAGCTCCCACGGGTTGAGATAAGAACAGTTTAATAACTAAGGTATAACACAAATCACCACTGCCGCCACCAACAATAACAACGACAAGAGAAATAACAAGGGAAGAGAATACGATACCGCCCGCCGGAAAAGACAGCCCGCCCGACCAGGGGACGTGCCCTTCCGGGTAGCTCCCAGTTCCATCCCCTGGCATGACGTGCTGTGGTATGGAACACCTCCTTGGCCAGTCTGGGTCAGGTGTCCTGTCCCCGCTTCCTCCCGGCCCCTCCTCCTCCCTGGCAGAGCATGAGACTCACAAAATCCTTGGTCAGTCTAAACATCAGTGTTACCAGTTTTTTTTGTTCCCAAGCCAAAAGTCAAAAACACAGTACTGCAACAGCTACTAAGAAGGAAAAAAAACCAAAAAACTGACTGCCACTGCTGAACCCAGGACATAAAGGAATTAGTTACCGAGTTTAAAAAGGGCTAGAAACATCTCATTTTTCAAAGCGTATTAAGGTCTCCAGTTGTAACCCTTCTTCTCTCCTCTCTGAAGAAAACACCCTTTAGCAGCATATGAGATAAGGCTAAAGCTAAGAAGTTTGCATTTTGCAGTTTCCATCGAAGAATCTAGATGTCTTTTGGGTTATTCCCTTGTTTCAGCTGCTTGCAGGGAGTGGAAACAAATGATGCAAAAGCAGTCGCACATCACCAGCTGACCAATGCCCATCCAGTCCCCAAGTAATAACGGCTTTGAGAAAACATGACGCCATATGGTATGAGAGATCCCTTTGGTCAGTTTGGGACAGCTGTCCCAACTGTGTCCTCTCCTAGACTCATGGCCATCCCCAGCCTACTTGCTGTGGGGGGCAGGGGAGCAGAGTAAGAACAGAGAAGGCCTTGATGCTGTGTAATCACTGCTCAGCAATAGCTAAAACATTGCTGTGTTACCAGTGCTGTTTTGGTCACAGATCTGTAATATAGCACTGTACAGGCTGCTATGAAGAAAATGAACTTCCACCCAGCCAAGCCCATTACAAGAGACACTCTGCAGGTTTTCTGATTTTTCAAAGTAATTTTATGCTATAGTGATTATAGTGATAAAGAAGCTTATAATTCTATCACAGTGAAAGTTGTTAGTTCTTAAGGTTATTTATTGTTGTTCTGAATGAGTTCTGGCTACTGGCTCTCAACTGTTTAGGCAGAAGTAACAATGAGAAACTGAACATGAGCCAGCACTGTGCGCTCGCAGCCCAGAAAGCCAACTGTATCCTGGGCTGCATCAAGAGGAGCGTGACCAGCAGGTCGAAGGAGGTGATCCTGCCCCTCTACTCTGCTCTCGTGAGACCTCACTTGGAGTATTGTGTGCAGTTCTGGTGTCCTCAACATAAAAAGGACATGGAACTGCTGGAACAAGTCCAGAGGAGGGCCACGAGGATGATCAGGGGACTGGAGCACCTCCCGTATGAAGACAGGCTGAGAAAGTTGGGGCTGTTCAGCCTGGAGAAGAGAAGGCTGCGTGGAGACCTCATAGCAGCCTTCCAGTATCTGAAGGGGGCCTATAAGGATGCTGGGGATGGACTATTCATCAGGGACTGTAGTGACAGGACAAGGGGTAATGGGTTCAAACTTAAACAGGGGAAGTTTAGATTGGATGTAAGGAGGAAGTTCTTTACTGTGGGGATGGTGAGGCACTGGAATGGGTTGCCCAAGTGTTCTGGGTTCAGCAGTAGCAGTCATTTTTCTCCTTCTTAGTAGCTGGTGCAGTGCTGTGTTTTTGACTTTCAGCTTAGGAACAGCGCTGATAACACCGATGTTTTTAGTTGCTGCTCAGTAATGTTTAGTCTGAGCAAGGACTTTCTGAGTCTCATGCTCTGCCAGGAAGGAGGGGAAGCCGGGAGGAAGCAGAGACAGGACACCTGACCCAGAGTAGCCAAAGAGGTATTTCATACCACAGCATGTCGTGCCCAGGGTGTCAAACTGGGGGCAGTTACCCAGAAGGGCAAGATCACTGCTGGAGTCAGGCTGGGTATCGGTCAGTGGGTGGTGAGCGGTTGTATTCTCTTCTCGTGTTATTTCCCTTATCATTATTATTGTTGGTGGTAGCAGCGGTGGTTTGTGTTATACCTTAGTTACTGGACTGTTCTTGTCTTAACCCGTGGGAATTACATTCTTTTGATTCTCCTCTCCATCCTTCCGGGAGTGGGGGGAGGAAGGGAGGCGTGGGGAAGGAGCGAGGGAGCTGCGTGGCTGACTGGGCTTAAACCACGACACCAAGGAAGGAGTGAATGCTCCATCCCTGGTGGTGTTCAAGGCCAGGTTGGACAGAGCCTTGTGTGACATGATTTAGTGTGAGGTGTCCCTGCCCATGGCAGGGGGTTGGAACTAGATGATCTTAAGGTCCTTTCCAACCGTAACTATTCTATGATTCTATTCTAAGTATTTTTATGCTATTAGCCAGTATTTGAATTCTTATGAACTAATATTTCAGCTCTTTGGAACAAGAGTTTGAAAGAAAATTGCTCATCCGTTGTGATGAAACTCTTTTGCTGTGGAAAATTGGGCCAGAATAGAGGTATCTGAATATCTGGTTTTATGTCTTCAGAGGCTTGTCTAATACTTGTAACATTCTGTACTGTGCAATCAATTTATATTTGAGGCAATTTAATATTACTATGTGGAATGAAATTCTCTTTGCAAACTTTGAGTAGTTAGCTATGATTTATGCAATTTTATTTTGTCTTTTCTAAAACGCGTAAGGCTATATTCTTAGCAATGTTCTATGTCTCTAACTGTAATACAAATCAATTGGCCTGAATAGAATGTGATTTAAAAGCTCTACATGTTCTAAGAAAGTAATTTTTCAAGATGGCACATTGGGTACTTGAAATGAGTTATCATTTGATTTGGTGCTCAGCTTTCCTACACCTCATGTGTTCATCGCACCATATTACTGCAGAGTTGTTGATATGTTTAAGATCATTAGTATGCCAAAGCAGCAATGATAAATGCTATAAGAAGGTTTGGGAACAAATTAGTAGTTTTGCATTCAGTGCATAATTTTGTGCTGTGTAAATAGGCTTACAGACACCCACTATAAATGAAGAAAAAATTGGCAATTTTTTCTGGTTCCTTTCATCTGACACAGTGGGGTTCTGGGAGGAGAAAAGGGGGGAAATAAACAATCTTATAATTAAAATTCTACATCAAGCAAAATATGCACACTCTTTCAGCACAGTATGGTATGCAGTTATAGTTGAATGTTTTTATCATTGTTTCATTGTAGCCCATCATTTATTTTTTTGCTTCTAAAGTACTTTGTTTTTCCTGGACTCAAAGTTGTTGGTCAGTTTAGATAGTGACCTTCCTATCTAGAGTTAAGGTAGTACTATTAGTGATCAAATGAAAACCCTAATACTCATCTTGAAATACCACTGTGTAAGTGTTAGGACTATTCATAAATGTGTCCTTTGCATCATTAGTACCTTGGAATGATTTTGATTGTTCCGGTTATTATAGAAGCAGGACAGAAATTGCAGATGAACCCAGAACTAGCACTTAACTGTCTCACCAGTTTCTGTTTTGCTTTCTTTCACCATTATCTTTACCTGTTGACATTTCTTAATATAAACGTGGTCCTTTTTGTAGTAACATCTCTATGGCTTGTGGTGTGACTAATGGAGTTAAAGACTCTTGCAAACAGTGCATGAGCCTGAACCTTTGATGGATAGTTAGCAGCTTTTCTATATAAGAGAGTTTTTCATTATGTATTCATGCAAGTAAACCAATAAATACAGAAGCTGCATGATTTTTCTCAGTGCTTTGTTTCAGGCATTCTTGTTGTTGATCTGTTATGAAGAATATAATGAAGAGAGCAGTTAGAAAAAATGTTATGTCTACTGTTACAGACTTTGTGCAACAATATACTCAATGCCTGTCTTCTAGATATGTCTTGGTGCTTTGTATGCGTGTTTTTGTTGGCATCCTAGTTCTGATCAGGAGTGTACTTTTATAAAGCAATTTCCCATATTCTTAACTTACGCTGCTTTGGTTTGCATAAGCAAGCATCAGCAGTCGAGTACATGAGATGGATTCCTTTCTACTGAAACTAAACAAGGAGATTAGCTACTAATGGGAATTCAGCAGGCAAGACTAGACTAGCCTAGTCCAGAGTAAAGCCCCAGAAATAATATGTGGCATGGTGATTAGGTCCTCAATGCTAATTCTTCGGTTGCATTAAACAAAGGTGGTGTTGCATGTTTTTATGCATGCGTGATAGCCGAATTTTGTGCATGCATGTATTTTATTTCCATACTGAGATACCTCATCCAGTAAATCATAAACAAGTGAGGGAATGTTTGTGTAACTAATAGGAGGATATAGGCCTCTGATGTTTCTCAAAAGCTGGTTCACTGTTCCAGAATTACTGTCTGCTGTAGAATGATGGTCAGTACAATATTCGCTCAAGATCCTCTTCAGTGCATACTGTCATGATGATGTGATTGCCTTAAAAAAATCTTTTATCCAGAGGTGTTGACACATCCGAGTACTTTATGACACCCCTGCATAGTTGTCAGAATATTTCATAAATGTGTGTGATGCTTCTTGTCTTTCATGTGCTAGTATGGCTCACTAATGTTGATACAATGGATTTTTCTGTTACGTTTGCATATTATATGCTTACATGCACTTACTCTTTACCAGTGCCAGTTACTCTGTCAAAAAGACTAAGTTGGTCTTTTTGGCACCTTATTCTTTAGTTACTTTTGATTATTAATTAAAGCTTTAGTTTGATTTGGGCCCTTTCTGCATTTTGCTACCTCTTGTTCTCTGCACCACCAATGCTTTTTGCAGAGGCTTTTCAAACAAGGCATGTCTCTGGTCTCTTAATCTTGCACTTGACTACTGCAGCATAATATGTCTTCACAGTCTGATTGTTTGGTTTGCTTTCTTTGCTAATTCCTCTTAAAATTTAGATTGATCAATCCGTGTAACAAGTAAAATAATCTGGAAGAAAGAAGGTAAACTTTCTTTTAACCAATTGTGTACATAAAATTTAGCTTTAGTGCTTTCTCAAATAGTTGAGGTGTGTAGTCATTAAGTACATACTCAGAGCGTATTCATATGAATATAAGCATATGGGCAGTAAGATAGTTCCAGGTGACTTAAATGTGTTGGTTGTCAGTAATCTTTTGTTAGAAAGTAGAAAAAAAGAAAGTGGAAGCAAAGAAGCTGGAAAAATCCTTTTTTTTTTTCTTTTTTTACCCCCAAGAAAGAAGGGGAAAAAAGGACAGAAAGACAAAGCCGATGTGATATAGAGAAGCAGGGATAGGAATGGAGGAGGTTGTAAAAACTGAAAGACAGAAGTCTTAATGTTCTTTTTAGATCTCAAAATTATGTCTAATAACTAGGGTTCCATATCTGTTTTGGAAATTTATTTTGCTTTGATGTACAGAACATTTGAAACTTCATTAATTCTAGCAGTTTTCTGCATCTTTAGTATAGCTCCGTGTCGTTGATAGGAAACTATTTTTCCAAAGCAGTTACAGGAAACTACTTTCTATTTGCCAAAGCTTTCAGTATCTCCTTTAAAACCGTTCTGTTCTTATGCATGAGGCTGTAGGAACATCAAGCAGTTAAAGACTGTATTTCTTCAGCTTCAGAAAAAGGAGATAACATGTCTGATACGCTGCATTTCTTGGGTGGCATCATATTATAATGAAAATACCCCATTTTGAAGCGCTGTTTTAAATTTTCCAGAAACTTTGTAAGTGGAGAACTTTCTAAAAGATAGCTGTTAAATCTTGGATTTTAATACCGATAGGAGGCATCTTATCTGAAGCCAGGTATGTAGTTTGTAGGTGTGTAGTATTGTTCTGTAGAGCCTTTCACAAAAATTCTGCTTGCACAACTGTACTGGAGCCCACTAAATGCTAATAAAACTATTGTTGTATTAAGGGGATTCCTTCCCAGAAGGAGCTGGGGTATTAGAAACTGATGGTGATATTCTGTGTACATGCTTGTCCCCATCCTGTGGTGTTTTGAGCCGTATGATATTGGAACTGTACCTGGAAATTAAGAAATCCAAAAGGAGAAACAGATTATTTTGTAGGATTCTTTGCTTAAGATTTTTGGTTTTCTGACTCACAAAACTCCCTGTGGGTTCTTAAAGAATCCAGGCTGGGGACGCTGCAGAAAATGTATTACTGCTATACTTCCTTAGCAAAAGCTTAATTCAGTCTCTCTGGGAAAATCCAGAAACAATTTCTCTTGCCTACAAATGTGCCAAAAATTGTATAAATTTGCAAATGATTATTTTTCCCTCTTGGGGCATATCTTCACGGTAGGTTGTCAGTTTTTGGAGAACCTTGTAAGTCTTCCCAAAGTACCCTTACAGTGAAAAGAATAGGTAGTCATAAAAAAAATAATAAAAACCCAAACCCCCAGCAACTTAGTCATCTGTTCAGCAGAACAGTTTTATATGTTTTATTTACGTAACTCCTGCTTTTACAGACTTGGTCTCATCTGTGAAGAGATTTTTCAGGGTTCAAGCCTTACACTTGAATGTCAGAACTTAAAACAGATGTACTATATTTTTATTTTTTAAGCGTCTCATACTTCATACTTCTCTCAGAGTGTTTCAGGATGGTTTTAATCTCTGTTATAGTTTAATTTCATTGAGTGAGATTTGTAAAGGGGCAAAGTACTTGCACCACCTTATCCTGTTTTGCTTTTCATTTCTGCATTTGCCGAGCTCACTGTGTTCCTTTTCATCAATGTGGTCACTTAATCTAGATATTTAAATTCCAAATTCTACTTGCATAAGAATTGAAGTTTGGAAATATAATGCTAGTTGTGCATATATTAGCATGATTTAAAAAAATTCAGATTCGGTAAAATAATTAGCTGAAAGACCACATGTAGGGAAGCTGCCAAAACATTTGGGCTGTGTGCACAGTAGTTTTTCTAAAGGTGGTTGTTGTAAATGCCATCATTTGTCACCCTGAAGTCTGAGAAATTCAAAGGGCACCAGATAAGTTTGTAAGCGTGCTCTGTCATCCTTGAAAGGCAACAGAAAGAACCTAGTCCCCAGCGACTAGGGAAAGGCAAGTGCTGTACCTGTCTGCAAAAAAGGTCAAAATACAATGTGGGAAACTAGAGACCAGTCAGCCTTACTGTGATTTGTGAAGAAAATTACAGACCAAAACGTCTTGGAACACATTTTTAGAGATGTGGAGAGAAGCTGCCTGAAAAGGCATTTTTGCTTCAGTGAAATTTTTGCTTTGTCAGTTGAATCACACCACATCTCCCACCTTAGTGCTGCATCCATTGGGCATGTATAATTTTTCTTTTTTCTTTTTTTTTTCAAAGGTAGGTTATGCAAGAATGTCTCAGTGTTTGCTTGTTTTCTGTCTTTTAATTTCACTGCTAAACACACCTGCAGGTTGTCCTGGCTAAAAACAGCTTCCTCAGCAGTGACACTTCTAATTTCTGTACGAAAGCAGAAGATAACATAGAGAGCTGCTTTTAACCTCAGAGTTGATGGAAGCTCAGCCTGGATAAAATCAAGATGTTGACTAAAGCAATCAAAAAACCTGAAGGTTTTGAGACTTTTGATTTATTATGCCTTTTAGTTATGCAAGTTCACAGTCTTTAATAAATCACAAATTTCTGCTAAATTCAGGGAGCTGCAGCTCCTTGCTTTATTTAGTTTCTATGCTTTATGAGCTAGACATATGAAGTTGTCCAGTCACTTACGCTTTTGGTGACATCCAGTGTGGATTAGTCTTACTTTGCTCAGTAAAAATTGTCTGCATAAGCTATGTAAAGTTCAGACATGTTCTGGAGATAATAGCGCCTTGCATTTAGTTTCCAGATGAGGTACAAAACTTGCTGTTCAGAACACATGATTTTACAACTTAGCAACTGAGTGACTGTGTTGTGTTCATGCTTCATCTTGATGTTTGAGAACTTTGGTATTCTTTAACTAATGATCTATAGAAATAAATCTTACTAAGATAACAGAAATGATGAAGGAATTGATGAAGACTTAGATCTTACTATGCCACATTGCATTAACAAAGTATTACTCTGTTTTTACTTCAAAGAACCTATAGTCTGAATAAGTAAAACTATACATGGACTTAGAAACTGTAATGAAGCGCAGCAGAATACAGGAAAAACCTCAAGCACAAGTTTCGCTGACATGGCTTTATCTTGTGATGGGTGTAGTTATTAGGAGTCCAATTTAAATTCAAAGGAAATTTGGGGAGAAGGCTAGGGGAGTCCTGGGCAGTGAGAGGAGCGAGTGCTGCCAGGGGTAAATGTAAGTGGAGAAAAGCAAGTGTGGAAGAAAGGGGAAGGCTGGAGGGATCAGCCAGTGAAAAACAGTGATGATCTAGTCAACTACAAACATTTTAAGTATGCAAAGACCACTGGTCTATTTGCTGTTTAAAGCTGGCCTTGCTGCCTGTCCCGTTTATCCCACAGCAGCAAGCTGAGGAGGTTTAGGGTACTGCTGGGGAGGTTTAGGGTACCACTGGGGTTCCTGCCCCCCAAGGACATACGGCACTCCCCAGCCAAATTCTGCACCCTGCAGCCTCTGCCAGACCCAGTTTTCCCCTCCTTGCCAAGTACAGAAGTCCCTGATTTAGCTCCTTCCGCAACTCCTCCAACCATCTGGAGTCCATGCCTCCTTCAGAGCAGTGGAACTGAAATGAAAATAGAAGAATGGGGTGTGTTTGCATCGGTTCATACTACCGTTGTCTTCTTTTCTTATATTTTAATTAATATTTGTACATCTGCATGTCTTTAGGAAAAATAACATAAATAAAATTGAGTGTTTAATATAGTACTTTGTGCCATTCTGAAATAACTTTTGAGAAACTTGTTAGAAGCTTTAAAATATTTTGGCTCTTTAAAGCTTTCACACTAGAAGAATCTAAATTTTGAAATGCATAACTTGTGGAGGAGGGAAGAGGGTGGGTATTTACATGATAGTGTATCCTTTTCCCTTTTGAAAGACCCAAAGCACACTGCATTTTTAATGTTGATAATTCCTTATTAAAAACTTTAAATGCTCCTCAATGACTTCAAGTTGCTGAAGGGCTGCCTTTTTCTTTCAGATGTGTTAGAATCCTTATTAGCACTACTTTGCCCTTATTTCTGAATTATTTTAATGATGGCAGCCATGCCACCAATCTGTCTGTCAAGATGTGGGTGGCGGACTATTATTTCACTTCATAAATCATAATTTACAAGGTTTTTTATATCCATCTTGGGGATAAACACTTTATGCTTTGTGTTTTCAGCAGCAATATAAAATGTAATTGATACTTAGAGCAATATGTTAGAAACATGGACAGAGAAAGCCAGGAGAGAAAAATCACAAATGTTTAGTTTTTCTGTGGGTTGGTCTACATACTGAGCATTTTTTCCATCTGATTTCATATTCTTAGCACTTCAACAGAGGATGATGATAAATTACATTTACATGCTGCCTGTAGGTTACTACAAGGATGTTTCTTTAGTTACAGACACTCAACAGATCACTTAGCTCAACAGGGTCATTTTCTACCATTTCTGGTGTTGCTAAATAAACTTATCACCTTGTGCTATTGTCTTCCAGATTCATGAAAAACTGCATTATTACGAAAAACAGAACCCGATGCCCGTACTCCATGGTGCAGCAGCCTTGGCAGATGATGTAAGTGTCCCCTGCTGAGATCACTGGTACCAAGCCTCCCAAAAAACTGTCTGCAAGCAGAACTCCTCATAGTGCAAACATATGAATGTTATCCTCTGAGCTGAAATCATAAGAAGCTGCAAATGTTTCCAAAGGGGCTGTCATCACTGGGCTTGTTGCTGATATTACTTTGATTTTCATTCACTTGCCTGTTACAAAAACATTGCGTCTAGATAGCCTCTTGTTCTGCTTTAGTAACTACGTCATAGAAATTACAGGTTAGAACTCTACAGGGAGGGGAAAAGCTGTCAACTATTAGTGTTTTGAGAAAGTCACAGGTAAGAGGAATGTTTTGAAAAAATAAAGACAAATGAGATAGCAGCACTGCTGACAGAACATGAAAAATGACAGATAATACTACAGAAATGAAGCATATGAAATGCCTAGGAAGGAGGCTTGTTAAAAAATAGAAAACTATTTAAGAAAAGGTACAGTAGTGATTTATTGATATTGGAGCTTTCCAAATTACCTTCATAACCAAAGAATAAATTGTAAAAGTGGTCAGCATTGATGGAGTAGTTAATTTCCTGTTACAATAATTTTTATTTTAAAGAAAAAATTTAACCTGCCATTTCTTGCTATTTGGTTAATTCTAGGATTCAGATGAATTGTGCACACACCTGTATAAACTATGACTGAACCTGAGGTAGGCCAGGATAGAGAAATGTTTAATAAACTGTGGTTTAGGTGAAATCCAGAAATCTTTGTTGTATTTGATGACCTCAGGTTGCTTTTTGGAGAAGGCAGTATGTATTAGGATCTGTTTCCAATATGGTATGTTTGAAACTTCATGTACCTTATAGAAGTTTTGAAATCTTAACTATCTTTTAGTAGCTTTTGATTTTTTGAATTTTACAAATGTTTAGATGTTGTGAATCAAGAATGGTAACATTTTAACAAAAAACTAAACATATTTGAAGTCTATTGAAAATAGGAGAGAATGTATTTTAGTTATGGTTCAGTAGGAGGAGAATTATATCCTGTAACATACCAAATATAATAATGCATTAGCTTTGCCATCAGGTATATATTAGTAATATTTTCTTAACCTTCAAGTAACTGAATAATGTTGATAGTAATTTTGAAAATTAGAAAGCTGATTGAAATTCTCTTCATTGAGTTCTTGGTGACATATTAATAATCCTTGTTAAAATTTGTGTTATGGATCTCTGGGCTAAAATTCTTAATAAGGATCATTTCTTATTTTTGGATGCAAAACTTAGTACTTGGTATTTTCAGAAATACTGAGTAATGTCATTATTTTTTCAGCCCCATTTACAACATATACTTTTAGAAATCCACAAATTAAAGTACTCTGTCTCAGTTGAGAGAGGTCAGAGGTTTTAACCATATGAATGTGTTATTATATATATTTTATATTTAAAAGTTATGTAGATATGTATGTTGGGACTTTGAGTGTCTCTAGACATTTGCCTACTTTTTCAGCACAGCTTCTTTTTAAAAGTGTTCTTGCTGCTTCTTCATTTTTTGCTTATTTGTAGGCAAGCAGCTGGTTTTATGAGCACCAGCCCATAGAATAAGGATGTCCTTTGGCAGCTGAAGTCAGGCTAGCACGCTGCAGGATTCTCTATGTTTCAGTAGTTATCAGCAAACTTTGAGGAAGCTAATTTGTGAGCAGTGGGATTTGTAACTCCAAAGTCCATGAAGCTCCAGGATTAAAGTGCTATTCAAGTTTTGTCACATTTCTGACTAGTTTTCAGTTTTAGGGATTTAAGAGCATGTTGATGATATAAAGCACACTTCTGGTTCAGTAGGCTTTAAATTAATGTTTTCTCTTCCTACTGGTAATAACTGTTCTGTAGTTAAAGAAAGAAATATTCTTATTAGCAAATGAGTATTTCCTGTTTGATTTGAAATCTAAATTTGAGGTGCTGATAACATAACCAAAACCTGTTTATGGAGCGTGTTTTTATTCTTGTGTTATTTTTAAAGCAATTTTAGAGGTAACAATTGTGGTGAGGCTTCTTTTCTTATTTTCATATTCCTATTCTTATTTTCATATTCCTATCTGCCATACTTCTTTGTTCTTACCCCCAGTGACCTTTAGGCTGAATTTCCCATGAAAGATTATATTTGCCCCTTTTTTTTTTGAGCAGCAATGTCTGACTCTTGATTTCTTGCACATAACCTAAACTAAACATTGCTGGGAGTATAGGTATATATGGAAAATAAGGCCTCTAGATTATTAGAAAGAGTTTTCTGTCAAAAGAAGTTTTAGGACTTTCTCCAGAAGCTTTAAACCCC
The DNA here is from genome assembly GCF_963264785.1 of Psittacula echo. Lineage (NCBI taxonomy): Eukaryota > Metazoa > Chordata > Aves > Psittaciformes > Psittacidae > Psittacula > Psittacula echo. Next base: position 43,504,847 of record NC_137737.1, on the reverse strand, counting down.
CAGGCCTTGGTGCTCCTCATCTTGTCGGGCTCACTCCATATGTGCCCCTCTCCCTTGTTTTGACTTCCCCTCTCTGTCATGGAAGCTGTTCGTAAAAAAAAATAATGAAATGTTATGGTTCACTCAACAGAGAATCATTGATGTTCTCAGACCACTTTTCCTGCAATCTTTGGCATAGGAGGTGGTCAGCATGCTAGCAATGTGCCCAAAGTATGCTATATAGCTTGTACTGCTGGTACCTGTCACAAACCTGGGCACTTCAACAGCAACATAACAAATAAAAATCCAGTCCAGAACTCCTAGAAGCACAACAAGCAGCTCTTTTGATACCTATTTGCTGACCTGGAAACATGGCTTTGTCATCCTCCTATTCCATCATGGAGCATTACATGTGCCTTTCAGACTTACAGCAATTCTTAGGAAAACCTTATAAAACAATTTTCTAAGTATTTTATCCCTGAACAAATACTTTTTAAATTATGAGATTAAAAAGTTAAAAAATAACAAAATATTGTTTCTTTCTTACTGCTCTAAACCTTAAGTACATGTATTTACATTTGCAGCACCAAAGCAAATGCTGCTGAAGTTAATACATGTTTGTGTACAATTCATCTGAGAGAGAAATGATGAAGCAGTCATTTTTACTGAGTGATTGCTAGTTTTTGTCAATGAAATACAAATTAGTAGATTTTGTTCTCTAGCGATGAGTAGTACAGGCTAAAAAATGAAAAGAGAACCAAGGGGAACATGTGTCATATACCTGCTGTCATTCCTGTCATGGATTATTTTCAGCTTTGCAAAGCTTTTTCATAGAGCATGGGATTCTAGATTGCAATTCATAGATTGCAGTCAGATTATCTCAATACTTGGCTTTGTGTGCCAAAAATATTTCATTCTGACCTTTCCTACAGAGATTGTTTTCTGTATTAAGACCAAATACTGTTAAGATTAGCAGTGATGTATTGGATGGATGTTTTTATCTATGAGTTGTAGTTAGAAGGCTATGGGGCTGTAGGTGATGAATTTTTGTTTCGATCTGTTACCCCTGTACTAATTTGAAGGTTAAAAAAAGTCTAGATTTGTCTATTATATATAATTATGCAAAATATATCCATTTATCTTGAAAATTTATACAAAATGAAAGCACAAGTTTAAAAGTAGGCTAGATGAATAAAATTACTTGCTGCAAGTAGCCAACTTTCTTTGAGATGTTTTTATGGTACTGATTTAATGCAAAGAAAATGATTATCTGAAATCACTTTTTGGATTATAAGCCATGTAGCTTCAGAATTTTAAACCTAAGTTCAGTGTTGTGAAATATGTTTTAGCTTTTCCTTCTTCTGGAAAAATAGTTTGAGTCTGAAATCCTGCAGTAAAATATGCCTCTTGAGTCCAAATTAGTTGAGAATGTCATGATAAGAAAAACTCAAGAAATGAGCCAAATAGCTGTGGGATTAAATGTTAGACTGCTGCTCTGTTGTTCACCAAACCACAATTCTGTAGTATAACCAAACATAAATTAATGATCTTGTTGTTAGGACGTAGTTTGTGCATTTTAGGGGCTTGAATTGTTGACCTGTTATAAACTATATTGTGATTAACTCGTTTCACATTTAACAAGCTCCTTCCAGTGTATGTGTAAACATAATAAAAGGTTCAGATTGCTCGCACTGTAGGGGCACTTTGCTTTCTTATCCCAGTCCTAAACAGCCCAGCTACTGTGGGTTTTTGGAAGCAGTGTGGATTTCACCACCTCATTCGAAACTGGTTTTTATAGACAGCGTCAAAGTTTGATCCAGTCGTTTTTACAAGCAGTCCTTTGTCTGCACGCAAAGGACCATTCACTTAAATGAAGTGCTGGGATTTGCCCCCATCACTATAAATCAGAATGTGATCTGGCTGCACCCTTGCCAGAAATGATTCCCTGTGTTAAACTGAACCAAAAGTCCTGGCTTAAATCTGGTCCACTGAGGGCCAGAAAAAGAAGTGTGGTTATTGGTGGTGTTTTTCTTCATGCTGGCTTCTATTTGAACACGCTGGAAAGTAATAACCTTGAATAAGATAGATTCTGGATTGTTACTGATGCAGTGGGTAAAACAACGCTTTACTAATGGTTTTTGTGTCTATTCCATCTCCCACCCAGCTGGCTGAGGAGCTGCAGAGCAAGCCACCGAACAGTGACATCAGAGAACTGTTGAAACTCCTATCAAAACCCAATCTCAAGGTAAGGACACGTTGCTCTCATCATGGTGCTCTCATTAAAGTGCTCTCAGCATGGGTGTGAGCATCTGCTTCTGTGGGCTGCACAGAAGGTTGTCTGCTTTAACAAATATGTGTGCGTTTAAGAAGGGACATGATGTTAATCGGAAATACATTTAATGTTGCCCATAAATTATTATGCTGTTACTGATATTTATGAAAGAAATTCAGTGGAAAGCCATCACTTATTTACAATGGATGTTCTAAAAAATAGATGCTCAATATTTGTCTTTTGCTAACGTTTTTTTGCATCTGCTTCTGTCCTGGGTTCAGCTTGGGCTTAAACCACGACAGCTTCATAAATTTATTATGAACGTGCTTTTACTAAAAGATTTTCAGTCATACCATTGATTTAATTGCACCATGCATAAGTAGAGCAACCTGATACGTTGGACAAAATTCCTGATGGATATTATTTTTTAAAAAAATCTAATTTTGAGAACTTTCTTCAAAACTCTTGGGCTTCTCTGCAGTACTTTCAGGGAACTTCGTACCTTTTATCTGACAGTAGACTATAAAACCATTGAATTGCTGAGGTTTGGAAGGTTGTCTAACCAACTTGCTTCTCAAACCAGGGTCAACACTGACTTCAGACCAGGTTGCTCAGGGCCGTTTCCCACCAGATCTTGAAAATACTTGGGAACAGACATTCCACTCTGTGCAGCCTCTTCAGATTCATAGAATCATAGAATAGTTAGGGTTGGAAAGGACCTTAAGATCTTCAAGTTCCAGCCCCCCTGCCATGGGCAGGGACACCTCACACTAAACCATGCTACCCAAGGCTCTGTCCAACCTGGCCTTGAACACCACCACGGATGGAACACTCGCAACTTCCCTGGGCAACCCATTCCAGTGCCTCAACACCCCCACAGTAAAGAATTTCTTCATTATATCCAATCTAAACTTCCCCTGTTTAAGTTTGAACCCATTACCCCTTGTCCTGTCACTACAGTCCCTGATGAATAGTCCATCCCCAGCATCCTTATAGGCCCCCTTCAGATGCTGGAAGGCTGCTATGAGGTCTCCACGCAGCCTTGTCTTCTCCAGGCTGAACAGCCCCAACTTTCTCAGCCTGTCTTCATACGGGAGGTGCTCTAGTCCCCTGATCATCCTCGTGGCCCTCCTCTGCACTTGTTCCAACAGTTCCATGTCCTTTTTATGTTGAGGACACCAGAACTGCACACAATACCCCAAGTGAGGTCTCACGACAGCAGAGTAGAGGGGCAGGGTCACCTCCTTCGACCTGCTGGTCACGCTCCTCTTGATGCAGCCCAGGATACGGTTGGCTTTCTGGGCTGCGAGCGCACACTGAAGCCGGCTCATGTTCATTTTCTCATCAACCAACACCCCCAAGTCCTTCTCTGCAGGGCTGCTCTGAATCTCTTCTCTGCCCAACCTGTAGCTGTGCCTGAGATTGCTCCGACCCAGGTGTAGGACCTTGCACTTGTCATGGTTAAACTTCATAAGGTTGGCATCAGCCCACCTCACAAGTGTGTTGAGGTCCCTCTGGATGGCATCCCTTCCCTCCAGTGTATCAGCCGAACCACACAGCTTGGTGTCATCGGCAAACTTGCTGAGGGCGCACTCAATCCCACTGTCCATGTCACCGACAAAGATGTTGAACAAGACCGGTCCCAACACCGATCCCTGATGGGCACCACTCGTTACCGGTCTCCAGCTGGACATTGAGCCATTGACTACAACTCTTTGTGTGCAGCCATCCAGCCAGTTCTTTATCCACCGAGTGGATTTCTAATTATCCTCCTAGTGAAAATGGTTTCCTTATTTCCAGTCAGAACCTCCCCTGTGTATCATTTTTAATGCACACTGTCACATTTTCTTTTCCACTTTAAAGAAAAGGAAGACCTTAGTGCTCTAGATGCATATCACAATGGTAATTATATGCGGCAGTTGGTAAGTTTAGAGGAAAACCGTAAAGTGGTAAGTAGCTCTTTTTAAGACAGCTGCTTCCCTATATTCCCTGTAAATCACTGATCTCAAAACCTGGGACAGTATGGTATTTGCAGAGTGCTACAAAAAAGATCAATTATACCTACTTTTTAAAGATTTTTGCACAGTTGGTTATGCCATAGTTTGCAAAGTGACAAGCTGTTTTTCTCTGAAGGCATGAGTAATGTCAGTGGTGTATTACAAGAAGAACTCTTGGTGCATCATCAAATTGCAGAGATCCTAAGCTTCACTGTAGGTATTGCAAGAGTGAATGTCCATGTGTATTTCATACTTCTGAAGCTTTAGTGGACTGAGTCTGAAGACAGTTCATTTACCCCAACTGCATCTCACCCTCTCCTTGCTTTCTCTCTCTGTTTCATTCATCCCCTTGCTGCCTTGCTTCCCTTCTCTCCATCAGTGACTTTCTTATTCAGTCACTCTCCCTGTTTCTTGGAAGCAGTTAAATGCAATGTGATAATCTTAGTGGGATTCAGGGAAAAGTGCCTTACCTTTAGCATGGTTAATGTGATTGAACAACTGCAGCAACTTAGCAAATGTCTTTCTTGGTTGCTGAGCGAGATGGCTGGCTGCAGGCTACCAAGCCCTTTCCATGGCCGGAGTGCCTAATCCTGCACAAAGCACACGTTTCCCTGCCCTGCATAGCTTACAGGTGTCGTGTGCATTAGGGGAAAGAACTGGCAGCATGTGTGATATTTTTGCCTATCCATTACCTTCTTCACCTGCCATCTCATGGCAAACATGCCTGGGAGAGATGCTAAATTACCACAGCTTCCTCCTCCATCAGGTTGACCAGGTAAGTGTACTGCAGAGGCTGTTTAGTTGAGATTCTTCTACTGATTTCCCTGCTCTCTCTTGGGCAGAAAAGGAGGGAGGTTGCTGGAACTCAGTATTTCCAGTTCCTCTGCAGAGAAGCCCTAGAGTCTGTTCAGTTGTATCTGAGCTTATTCTGGACATTGCATAAGATTTTCAAGACTTTCATTATTATGTTGATAGCTGGAGAGGGTTTCTTTGTTTCTTTCTTTCTTGATTCCTTGTGTAAAATGATGTCTAGAGCAACTCTTTCTCACACATCTGAAATTATTTGGATAACTGATCTATCTTTTCCAATGATGATGCATAGGCTTTATCTAAAAACTTGTATATTGCTTAATGTGAGATTGACTTAAACTGTCTGTATGCTATTCTGTGAGGGAAACTTATCCCTCCTGATTCGCTTCTAACTGCACCATTAGCTGGAGCTGACAGAAGAACTTCTTTACAGCTCTGCTGTAACGTTCATGGCGTGGTGAAGGATGGTTAGGATTAGTTCACTGCACTACATCAGTTTTTCCACAAGTGGGATGGTGTAGAGGGACTGGTTTAGCAAGGTGATTGTAACTTTGCAGGTTTGGTTAACATGCCAAAAGATGCTGGGAGAAGTTTCCAGCAACTGATTAAATTAATATTTCTGTATTTTCACTTTGTGTTATAAAATTGTTTTGTTGAATATATATCTGAGTGTTTGCATCTGATGACTGAACTTTTGACAGGTTTGTGTTCTTTGTGGTTTTCGTCCATACAGAAGTATTTTAAAGAAGAAAATAATTTCTCTGAGGCAGTTACATTTATCAGACCTGAGATTTCCAAATTTCCTAAAAGTGATTCCAAGGTTTTGTCAGGTGCATTTTCTTTTGGCAAAAAAAAATAAATAAATTGGACATTTCTAGTCTTTTAAAAACTGGATGCAATATCCAGTTACACTGAGTGGCTTGGGTTTGGGGTTTTTTTCTGCTGGTCTAAAATGTGGTATTCTTTACCATAATTAAATGAGCTAATAATGGTTGTAGTTTATCTTTTCTGATTAAAACAGAACTCTGGAAGTAGAACAGAGCATGTAGCTCTGGGAAATCAAGTGAATTTGTTTGTGTGTGAGAATTGCATTTCCTTTTGGATTTAAAATATGATTGTGGAGTCGCATGGCTGCAGGCCAGCCACGTCTATTGTTCTTAATTTTCAGTGTTGAATAAAAACTTACAGTTTACATTATGTAAACCTGCTATACCTTGGTAAAGGTATCAACAAATAGGACAGTATTTCTGTACCTTAGAACCCAAATCCAGTTGAATGCAGTATTTGATTTTTAACCAGACCTGCAATTAGCTGTTTAAAATGCACCTTGTTATCTCTCATTTGGAAAGCATAAGTACAACAGTGTACTGTTACTGTTACAGTGTCTTCAGCTGTTTTCCGTCATAGCCACACGTGTGCGATCAAATGTTTGCAATCACCTGAGGAAGATAACTGTTAATAAATGCTTACACTTTCAGGGAATAAGTATGCAAGTTTAAAAGGTCTGCTGAGGTGGTTGTTCAAAAATAGCATGAGAATTTAACATGTCAAACTTGGAATGATGGTAAATAACCAGAACTAGATGTACCAAAATGTATATTGCTGTGCTTGTGTTTCTTAAAGCTGTAAGGTATATGAGGGTTTTATTTGGTTTGTATTATTAAGTTGCAATAAAATACGTACTTTAAAGATATAAAACATAAAAGATATATAAATTCATGGTGGGGCCAGGCCAGCCTGTGGGCAGTGCTGTTTGGTTCTAGTCTGAATGTTGTTTGGACCTGTATGAGGGCATGCCTGTGTGATCTGAAATGGTGGCAGAGCAGGCTTGGATCCACTTGCCTAGCATTCTGTGAGTGTATTTTAAAGTTCTGAAAGTGAAATTTCATACTTCTGCTGCTGTCAGTGCTTCCTGAGTATTGTAGCAGCAGCACTCAAAGACAGGTTCTGTGTTGCGGTAGGGCAGGCCTCTCTGCCCCCCTCCAGCTTGGGTCTCATGAGGCAGACAACAGCTTGGCGCACCTGTACATACATATGTACATACGTATGTACATACATATGTACATACATACTTGCTGTACAATCCCTGCCTGCTGGCCTGTCTTCTGACAGATGTTGAGATTTTTTGTTAATCCTTTCCATTTGTTCAACGTAGGAGCTGGTGCTATGTATTAATTGTGTATTAGATATTATGTGTAGTGCTGCCACCATCTCCATTATAAGTGACAGGCAGTGTGGAATGTCTGTTATAACTTCACATGAGCAAGGAATAGAGGGAGGACTGTGTTGCTGCTTGGAAGGTTTTATTCTGTGTAATTCAGGCTAATTGGCTGTATTTGAAGGTGGGGTAATTCCTGGCCTGTGTGGGAGTAGGTGCTGCACCCACTCCTGAGTTTTTCCTCAGTTCCTGGAATGACTTTTTAAGACTTTTATAATTCTTAAGGTGTAACCATGGATTAGATTATTTTTAACCATATTTCAAGTATAATTTGCTAATTTTATGAAGGAAGCATTTAGAAGGTGGTTTGTTTTCAAGATTTGGGCTTTACATTCCAGTTATGCATTTTTACAGGTTTACAATTAAATTTTAATTACAATTTACAGATTTACATTTACATTAAAGTTATATGACTTTATGTTTGAGTGAAAAACAATTAAGAACTTATGTAATATAGTGTTTTTCATGTGTAAAGAAAGGAAGAAATGTTCCTTAGCTTCCTTGTCTAATGACAGCATTAAAGTCACTTAATGTATGTTGTAAATACACAACATATGAAGCTTGACATAACACTAAACTTCTCTTTTACAGAAGGCTTAATTGGTTTTAATTATTTTTCTATGACATGATGAGCAGAATATATAGTAGGGATATACATGAGGAAATTTTTGTTTTTCTCGTTTAAAGAGAAAACACCCTGTCGTGGTTTAAACCCAGGCCATAAATCAGAACCACACAGTCTACTTCCTCCACACACCCTTTTTTTCGCCTCCCTCTGCTCCCGGTGGGACGGGAAGGAGGATCGAAAAGAATGTAACTCCCACAGGTTGATATAAGAACAGTTTAGTAACTAAAGTATAACGTAAATCACTACTACTACCACCAATAATAATAATGATAAAGGAAATCACAAGGGAAGAGAATACAACACCTCACCGACCGATACCTCTCCCCCACCCCGCAGTGATCTAGCCCTTCCGAGTAGCTCTCAGTTACATCCCTGGGCATGACGTGCTGTGGTATGGAATACCTCTTTGGCTAGTTTGGGTCAGGTGTCCTGTCTCTGCTTTCTCCTGGCTTCCCCTCCTCCCTGGCAGAGCATGAGGCTCACAAAGGCCTTGGTTAGACCAAACATCAGTGTTATCAGCTCTGTTCCTAGGCTGAAAGTCAGAAACACAGCGCTGCACCAGCTACTAAGAAGGAGAAAAACTGACTGCTACTGCTGAACCCAGGACACACCCATGTGTGTGCTTTTGTAAAGCAAAAAAGAATAACAGCATAAAGAAATAAGTATTCTCAGCTTTAATAGTTTATGATTTGGAGAAATTTCAGAAACTTATGTGACAGCAAGCTGAATGCATGTGAAGAGGGGAGTTGTACCAAACTTTGGAACTAGGAATAAAAATTTTAAAGATTATGATTATGATCAGGTAGGCACCACTACAGTTGCAAGAGATGTCTTTATAGAGCAATTTGGCATTTTTAATTAATCTGGAAGAATTGCTATTGTCTGAGAGCACTATACTTTTTTTTAATTAGCTACATTCTCTAGAGACAAAATACTTTTTAATCATTTTACAATTGTATAAATTGGAATCCATAATTGGAAGATGAAGATTTATGATGTTAACATATATCTAAAAGGGAATTTAATTCTGGATTTTTTATGTCACATGGATTTTACATGTCACAGTCAAGTTAGCAAAATAGTCTTATGTGTCAGTAAGGATGCAAATGGGAAGAAGGAGTGCTAAAGCTCTATCAGTCACAGGGTAGAACTCCAGTAACAGACACTAAGGAAATGTAGTAAATATGACAGATGGTCAAACTAAGAATGAAAGATTTTAAAGCTTCCAAATTCTCTTCCACTTTAACTAAAAAGCTTTCTTGAATGGTAGGTCTCAGTTCCTTTTGTAACAAGCTGATAAAAGCTGTATTTTTTTTAGGACAGTGCCATAGCACAAGCTCATAATCGTTTATTTTCAAAATTTTTTGAAAACTGAAACTATTACCTATAGGAGTTAATATTTTGTTGATGTGGCTGTAAACAAAAAACTCTACAAAAAGAGTCTTTTAGTCCATTGAACACTGTTATCCCAATTGTACTAACTTTGAGACAGGCTTGGGATATATTATTGTAATCCAGCTATCTCTTAACTTTGTGTTTATAGCACAGTTACATTCCTGATACTTACATATTGAAATGAACAATTTACCATTTGAATTTAAGCCATATTAGGGTAAATATAGTGTGTTATAAATTAATATAAAATATGACCTTCGTGATCATTGCTGTAATGGACAGTAAAATAATTATTTTAAAAGCTTATGCCACTGTGCTAGTACTGTTCTGAAGGATGTTTTTATTTTTTATAATCCAGAGGAAATTAAGCTTTTTTTTTAACCTCCTAAGAATGCCATGGTAGTTCTGCCTGTTTCAGTGGGGTTTATCTTCTGGTTTTGTGTGCTGAAAGGTTTGCCAGCTGCAAGTCTGAAACATAAGCCAGGTTCTGAAACAAGGATGGAAGTCAGGACTGTGAATAACTTCAGTGCATCATGGTATGCAAGAATGTAAAGTATTTGGATCACTTTGGACACTGTACCTGTAACCTTACAGGGAACAAGTGATGGATGTACTTGAAGTATTTTTCTTGGTTTCTTTTTCATTACCATAGAATGAATAGAATTTTGGAAGTAATTTTAAGGTAACTTGCAGAGTGAAGGGAAAACCACTCTTGGATGACTGGAAATGTTTTCAGATTAATTTATCCACGGAGAACTTCTATGTGCTGTTCAGAGAAAATAAGGATTCCTTAAGTTGTTTTCAGTTTTTCAAAAAGTGCTTTCAAATGGCAAAGGTGCATACACCAGAAAATTGTAAATAGGATTTATGCTTGCTTTTTTATCTGCAAATTATTTGAGGTGTACCTGACTTTCAGTTTCACAAAGCATAAACAATTTGGATTTGTAAAGATTTTCATCCAGTAAGTACCTCCCTGGCTTTCCTTAGGAATAGGACCATGAATTAAACAAAACTAAATCGGCAGCTGGTGAAGCCAGGACATTTTGCTTTTCATAGGTTTCCTGTATTTGTTTTGGTGTTTTGGTTTTTTTTTTTGTTTTTTTGGTTTTTTTTTTTCCCAAATATAAAAAATGCTTCTTTTTGCTTGAAGTATACCTTTTCCGTTGTTCTGTCCTGTTCTGTTTTTCTTGTATTTACTGGAACGTAAATACTGAGGCTCACTAGATTTGCACAGTGACCCAATAGACTGTTCTGATCAAAGTGCTACTTGTTCTATTAAAAAAACCAAAACAAAACCAAACAAACATTTTAAGCCTTTATCAGTGGAGCCTTGTAAAGCTGCATTAGTCACTGGCAAAGTTTGACACAATTTACTCTGCAGGAAACAGGCATTTTTCTACAAGAACATTAACATACAAAGCTTTCAGAGAAAATACTAAGCTACAATAATATAAAACAAAACCTGGTTTTGCTTTGAAAACTTCATGAAGCATTTCTTATAACATGTAATTAAAAAAACTCTTAATCTAAACTTTGTCATCTTTCCAACATTTCCTTTGTAATTAGACTTGCTGAGGATTTTCCATCAGGGCTTTTTGCTGAAATATGCAGTTTCTGAAAGTCAACGTTTTCCACTGGAAATTGTTGGGATTTGCCTACAATTGTTCAGGTTTTGCATCTGGAGAACCCAAATACGAATTTCAGGTTGGTTGACATCTGAGCTAAATTTGGGCTGTTACTGTATCCCAGGCACTTGGAGGGCCTTTTGGCCCTGTCCCCTTAGAGACCTGTCTTCTTGAGTGCACCAATGCTCATGTCCCTGAGAGACTATTCTCCTCCTCTTTATGAAATATTCATGAAATATTCATGAACACAAGCTGCAGTATCTGTTGAGGAAGCATAATTTAGCATTGTTTATAACCATTTACTTATCAGTGGACTTTGAGGTTTGCTGGTAGGACTGATTGCAGGAGTTGTGCTCCTAAATTAAGAGATTTTTACCATACAAACCAGTTTATTAATATGGTGAGCTGGAGTACAATTGTACTTCATATGTCAACTGAAAAGCTACCTACCTAATCCTCATTTGCAAAATCAGATGTCGTTAATTTCTGAATCTGCAAGAGCCTGCCTGATTTTTTGGATCATGGACTGTGAAATATCAGCAGTGAGAGAGAAATATTTATTTTCTTCCTGAGTAATACATGCAAATGACTGAAAAAATAATCAAGGACCATAGCACTGATGGTTTGATAACACTGGTTGGTGGATTAGCCCATAGATGTACAGAGAACACCAGCCATGAAGCTGGGGAAGACAAGGCTATGCTGGGGAGACTTGTGCTGGCAAGTGGATGAGATCCTTCTGCCCAGTGTTTCCTGCCTTTAAACTATTTGCCTTTAAACTATTTGCCACTTTGGGAAGCCATCCATCACACATTTTGGCAACCTTGTTAGAGGAAAAATAGATTTTATTCTCAACTCTTTTCAGCTTTAGACTTTGACTTCCTATTTCCATTTCTGCTTGCACCCATAATTCAAAGGAGTTTTTTATAGAAAACTTTTTTTGGGTGGGGAGTGCTGGAAGAATATGTTACTGTCTTTATTTTTGGAATGTTCATGTTGCTGGAATGTAGTAAGTAAAACAGAAATGTAATAGCAAAATAGACCTTTTAAAAACAGCAAGTAAAACCTCGATTTTTCACATCTGACAGGCAGAGAAAATCAGAAAGCAGTTGTGGCTTACTCCTGAACGTGGAGGAGCTGACAGAGCATACATATAACTATGCAATGTATCGTAACCGTAGATATAAAATTATATAAAGGAGATGAAAGAATACTGCATGAATATGTTTAAGCAACAGCCATCATGTTACTCTGGAAATGCTCTCAAGTCCGATTCATGTGATAACTCAGCCAGTGTCTGATGGGCAGCTTGTCTGTCAATCTTCTTGGACATATGGATATGAGAGTGCTCGCTGGGAGCCAGCATACAATAAACAAAGTGATAGATAAAATAAACAAAAGTGGAGCCAGGCAGGTTGGCAGCAGAAAATAAAAATTGGGAAAGTAAATAAAAGAAATTCTTTGGTTATATATACAGACTTTCCCACATGAAGGAACCAGCTCTAACTCGTATAAGAATGTTGAATTGCATACATGTAACTGTAGCATTTACAAACAGTGTATGAAAGTGGGCAACATTACCGAAGCTGGTAATTTAAGAGGAGGAAAAAATCAGTATGGACAAAATCATATCCCATTCAGGTATTAATTCTATTCAGCTAGGAAAATTGGAGAAACTGCACAATACGAAGCAAATAGTCCCCTTTTTTTTCAGTTGTCATCTTTTTATGCTGCTTTTTCCTTCAGTGTTGCTTTTCCTTTGCTGGACCATATTCTACTTGAACTTTCCATTCACTTTTTCAGCAGTCTTCTCCCTTCTAATTCACTGATGAATCCATATTCTTTTAACCTCATTGATCAGTAGATGTTTTTCTTTTTAAGACTTTAGACAGCATGCTGTTGTCAAAGGCTGGTCATTTCTAAAAGACACTTTTTCAGGGAGGGCAACTGCAACCTCAGCTTTTATTTTCCTTTAGCTTATATTTTCACATGATTCCTTTGGGAGGGAGGGTGTCTTCATGTGTTTTTCAACCAAGAAAAGATGTATTCTACTGCTGTAGACACTTAATATTGTCAGGATGCTGCCACTTCTTCAAAATGAGTTGATCAAGGGTTGCCAAGATATTGGAAGAGTGCTCCTGTCTCGGCATTTTCCACTCTGAAAACCATGTGTTTGTGCTCTTGGAAGTTACTTGAATAGGGCTTAAATCTTCAAGAACACTTTAGCTACGTGAATCACATTGCGAATATAAAACAGATTTTGTTCAGATTCATCACTATTGATTTAAAATCAGAGCTTATTCTGCTATTATCCACAACTGAGGAAAAACATAGGCCTGTCATCTGGAAGAATATTAACACCTTTACCAGATGACGCAGGCGGGCTGCATGTTTCTGTGAACACTGAGAATAGCTTGACTTCAGAAGCATCTCTAGGGGCTGCAAACAATGAGCCAGAGGAAGTGGGAGTCTGAAGATGCAGAAAGTTCACTTTTCTATTGGCTGTTGCTGTCTGGCTACCAGCTGCAGGTAAACCCATCAGTTCAGAGTGGTGAATCTGAAATCAAGAAACTGCATTTTCAGGCAAGGTAATTACCCTTTTGTGAAAGGACATTCATATAGTCATGAATAAAGTCTGCTATTGTAAAGAGGAAAATAATATATACTGAATATTGATCCAACTGAGATATTGCTATGTTTAGAACATTAATATATGGTAGATATTAAGAACACAAAACCACACATGTGCAGTATGTTTTAAATATTTAGAATCACTTTTGTAATCCCAACAGCATCAAAGTCAAATTGGAAGAGAAGGGGATTTAGTTGCCAGTTTGACAAGCTTGGGCTAGAGGGCAACTCTGGTTTAAGTACAGATGGGACAGTTTGAAGCATGTCTTTTTCTGTTTTGTACATGTGTAACCGCTGTATTCTCACACAGTATATCACTTCCAGGGATTTTGTATAGAATATATAGGAAAAATATAATATTTGAAGGATGGAAAGAAGGAAATTAACCCTTGTTTGTTTCTCATGAAGTAGCACACCCATTGGTGTCCTGATTGCAACCAGAAAATTTAAAGGACCTTATTTTTTACTATCATTGTCAAAGGTTTTTTGCTTGTGTCAATTGAATATTGTAAATTATTTTCAGTAGTTCAAGTAAAAAGTGTTCATTTCTTTGAGAGTTAACTGATTTGTTTAACATTATGTAGTGCATGTGTAACTTGGGAATTTTGTTCAGAACAGAAAACTTCAGATTTCTGTAGGAAAGTCATTAGATTATTGTGCCACCAGAAGGAATAATCATAGAATCATAGAATAGTTAGGGTTGGAAAGGACCTTAAGATCATCAAGTTCCAACCCCCCCTGCCATAGGGAGGGACACCTCACACTAAACCATGCCACCCAAGGCCTCATCCAGCCTGGCCTTGAACACCGCCAGGGATGGAGCATTCACAACTTCCCTGGGCAACCCATTCCAGTGCCTCACCACCCTCTCAGTAAAGAATTTCTTCCTTATATCCAATCTAAACTTCCCCTGTTTAAGTTTGAACCCATTACCCCTTGTCCTGTCACTACAGTCCCTGATGAACAGTCCCTCCCCAGCATCCCTGTAGGCCCCCTTCAGATGCTGGAAGGCTGCTATGAGGTCTCCACGCAGCCTTCTCTTCTCCAGGCTGAACAGCCCCAGCTTTCTCAGCCTGTCTCCATATGGAAGGTGCTCCAGTCCCCTGATCATCCTCGTGCCCCTCCTCTGGACTTGTTCCAACAGCTCCATGTCCTTTTTATGTTGAGGACACCAGCACTGCACACAATACTCCAAGTGAGGTCTCACGACAGCAGAGTAGAGGGGCAGGATCACCTCCTTCAACCTGCTGGTCACGCTCCTTTTGATGCAGCCCAGGATACGGTTGGCTTTCTGGGGTGCGAGCGCACACTGAAGCTGGCTCATGTTCATTTTTTCATCGACCAGCACCCCCAAGTCCTTCTCTGCAGGGCTGCTCTGAATCTCTTCTCTGCCCAACCTGTAGCTGTGCCTGAGATTGCTCCGACCCAGGTATAGGACCTTGCACTTGGCATGGTTAATAATATTAAAAAATTAAAAAAAAAATAGTTAAAAAAAAAAAAAAAAGGCAGTAATATTGCTTTTCTGCCTGATAAGTGGTTGCTGTAGCTTGTGTGCTCACTCAGTCTTTTTACTGCCAAAAAAAAAGTTCAGTTCAGTGATTAGCCCAGCTACCCTTTGGTTGCTTGAGTAGCACTGCTGAATTCCTCCTGCCTGTAGTTCTGTTGCTTGCTTCTGCTTCCAGGTTATGCTTTATGCTTTAGCCAAGCTGGAGAATTCAGCTCATGTTGTTCTTTTCTGTTAGTTGAGATGCTCATTCTTGCCTGCCTTCTTGTTGTCTTGTTAACCCTTCTCTTGCATCAGAATTAGGGTAGCACGTATTCCTTTTGCAGGCAGTGTTGCTGGTTAAGAGTCTGCCATGCACTGCGCTTTTCTGATGGCTGTTTTACCACCTATTTGCTGGAGAGTGGAATTAGTGGGATGGCATTCATCAGTACATCAATATAAAATCTAGCCTATGTACTCAAGATAGTAGGTTTAAAGACTAATTTTCTTGTAGAAGAAAGGTTGCTCCTTCTCCCACTCTTATCTAAATTGTTACCCTTCAGCGGATTCAGTCTCCTCCCTGCTCTTTCAGCTTTCTTTCTTTGATATCTGTTGCTGGATGACTTCACTCGTTTGACTTTAACTTTCTGTAAGTTACTTGTAAATCAGTCCTTCCAGTCTTGAATAGTTTTCCCTACCAACATTTTTGTCTTTTTGTATTTCTTCTGTAATCTTATCGCAAAGGAAAAAATAATATGGCTAGAACTCTCTGGAGGATGAGCTCTGCCAGGCAATTTCAGGGGCATGATGACAATCAGCATGTTGCTGATTGTCCTGGGTTCAGCAGCAGCAGTGAGTTTTTCTCCTTCTTAGTAGCTGGTGCAGTGCTGTGGTTTTGACTTTCGGCCTGGGAATAATACTGATAAAGCCGATGTTTTCAGTTGCTGGTCAGAATGTTTACCCTAACCAAGGACTTTGTGAGTCTCATGCTCTGCCAGGGAGGAGGAGAAGCCGGGAGGAAGCAGGGACAGGACACCTGACCCAAACTAGCCAAAGAGGTATTCCATACCACAGCACGTCATGCCAGGGGAGGTAACTGGGAGCTACCTGGAAGGGCACGTCCTCTTCTCTGTCGGGCTCTTTTCCTGCGGGCGGTATCATATTCTCTTCCCTTGTTATTTCCCTTATCATTATTATTATTGGTGGCAGCAGTAGTGATTTGTGTTATACCTGAGTTACTGGACTGTTTTTATCTCAACCCATGGGAGTTACGTTCTTTCGATTCTCCTCCGCATCCCTCTGGGGGTGGGAGGGGGAGTAGAAACTGTGTGGTTCTAATTTATGGCCTGGGCTTAAACCATGACACTGATGAAGGTACTTTTCTCCTCCCGTGTAACTTCTCTGTGCCAGCCTCAGTGGAAGTTCCTGTCACCATAGCAAAGCAAAGAAGTGGGAGAAAATGTTCCTGTCTCACCTGACAGAGTACAAACTGAACAGCCAGAGAAGGTGGCTGGTGCTAATGATCCAAGCTGTGACTGGGGCAGCAAAGTCATGGACCATTTTGTTCCATTTGCTGACTCTGCTACCAGTGCAGCAGTCTACACAATAGGGAAGGTAACCAGCAGCTGGTTTGACAGTGTCACAGTTTGCTCCAGCTGTTGACTTTCAAAGAAGTTGGTTCAAGTCCCTACAAATTTTATGTCGGTAATCTTGACTATTAATCATTTAATTTTCTGTGCCTGGCTTTTTTTCAAGTAACATAGGGAAAAAGTCTGCTTTTGGGTTTTTTTTGTCAATTCTGTCCCTCTTCTTTATTTCACTTACTGTTTTCTAAAATGTTTTTCTAGACAAGTTTTTCTTGACAAGTAAAGCTTAAGTTGAGATACATATTTTTTTTTGTTTTAAATAATGGAATTAAAAACATAAGGAGTTGTATTCATGAATTGAGATCTACTCATAATCTTACAGGTCTCAAAATATAAACAGAAGAAATAATATAAAATTTGTCATTGTTTTAGAGGAGCAAAAATGTAGTCAGTGTAGGTAAATGATATGCATTTTTGAAAATATAGAACTGTTTTTATTAATAACATTCTCAATTTAAATAAACATTTAAAGTTTTGGAACACTTTAAGAAAAAGAACTTTGAATGTTTCCACTGTCAGATTTTCTTTGTGTAAGTTGATAGTGTAAAATTCCAATTTATAAACTGTGAAATGATCAGTGATAGCTTTAATATGAAAAATATAGCACTAGTTATTAGGCATTTCAGAGGCCTGATGAAAGTCTTCATTTCCAGCTAGATCATGTCTAAGAATTTAGCTGAACATCAATATTTATATTTAGGTAGTGCAGGAGTTTGAATCATACCTTCTTTCAAGTTCTAAATATGGACCATGTTTACATTAGTGAATCATAAGCATAGAACTTAGAGCTGAAATAAAATCTTTTTCTCCAGAGGTGCTTAAATATACATGACCCAAATATTGGATCATACATGCATAGTTCTGAAGAGCTGTGTATTTGAAAACAAAAAACAAAAAAATCATTTGCACTTCTTGCAGTGCCTTGTGATAGGTAAAACTTAGTATCATGGAAATGAATAAGCTGATCACTTACGTACAAAAAGAGAACATTACTAGCTTTACGTTGCCTCGTGTATTGACTGCACAATTATGCTGAATACATCTTGTTTATCATAGGATCCAAGTTTTATTTCTTGGCACTTGCAATTTGTTTGCTTTTAAAAAATCCCAACCTCTTCTAAGAAAGTCTAGTCTGAGGCATAGTTTTTTGGACTAAGCATAAATTATATTAACTGCATGGTACAAAGAAGCTGCTGAAGAAATGTCCTTTTACTCTGTGAATATGGATATTCATGTGTTCAAAACATAGGGAAGTTTTCTTGAAGACAGGCTCTAATCGCTCATATTTGAACACATAAAGTGAAATCAAAATGGCTTTATAAGGTTTTTTTGGCAGATTAATTGTTGCCCAATGTCTATGCTGCTGACTATTTCAAGAGCAACTACAGTGGACAGAGTAGGGTATTAAAAGAAGCAATGATGGAAGACAAGCAAGAAAGAAATCGTAGCATGTTCAGTGTACAGCATAAACAAGTTTGTGATGACGGAAGCTCTTCTGGAAGCTACACTGAGAAAAGACAATTTCTGGCATTCATACTCATCTAAAATATGCATCTTTGCGCTGAAATAAAGTAGTACAACAGTTAGGGGAAAATATCTTATTTGAAAAATATAGTACTTTGTGATTTAATATGTGTTTTGGGAAGAGGAGGGAAGAGGTTGATAAGTTGCAGTTGTGAGTGAAGAAAAGCATCATAAATGAGACGTAGATTGGCACTGGTTTATAATACTTAGGCTACATCGTAGTGATGTCCAGGAGCCTGATCTGGCAGTCAGAGCAGGGAAGTATCTTATTAACACTGGTGGCATAATTAAGTGTAGCAGTGGACAGAATCAGTTTCACAAGTTTCATTGTCCAGGGTAGGTTCTTTTGAACATGTTTTAAGTTGCTGCCTTTTAGTCTGGGAGTGGTGTATTAGATTATATTCATCTGTTTATCTGCCTGATTGTTTTTAAACTGCAATATAGAAACTCATTAAATTGAACTAGTTCATGAATGTGCCTTAGCTTTATGTGGAAAAATGTGATTGAAGAAGACTAGTATTAGAAGTCTTAACTGTAAGTAGCCTGAAGTAAAAGCAAACACTACTTCTGTTTTAGTATATCTTTGATATTTCACATCCATTTTAGAGGACTGCATGTGATTGCATGGCTTTTATGTATATAATGCTTCATAATACACATTTCCAGGAGGAACCATAATTGCTAGCCTGAGGTTTTCAGCTCAGATGTAAAGTAAAACTAATCTTTGGTGGGAGGGAGCTGGTGATTTCTAATGGTAATAGTACAAATTCATAACTCTGTCTAGGGAAGAATACCAGAAGTAATTAGTATGTTGAAATGATTTTATCAAATTGTTCAATATGCGTAGAAATTAGTAGAATAATACAAATTCTCATGAAACAGGCATCATCATCTCCTGTGTTTGTTTTTTTGAAGAGCTAAGTTCAAATTTAAACTTCAGTATTTCAAGATTACCATATGCTTTTTGCCTTCGGCTTTTGAAATGATAGATGATGGCTTTGCCTGGAAATTGTTTTGTTGTTACAGTCTCCTCCATTCAGGAAAAAAATCTTGGAATAGCATAATGGAAGTGTCATGCTTTTTTAAAACATCTGCATTATCCTCAAGAACATACATTTTCTGGTCATTTGTGTACTCAGTCAAATATTACCTGCCTCTTATTAAGTAGAAAGTAAACTGGCATCAGAGAAATGTAGCCATTTTCTGGTCTTTATTAAGGAGTTTCTTCTTAATCATTATTGTAATTGTTACAATAGACTCGTTATTGCAGTCATGGAGATGATATATTCCGTGTCATCCATGTCAACAATGTTGATGTATTCTGCTTTATCCTAAACATCTCAACATTTTGCAAACTGCTTTATTGTCAGGAAGGTTATCAATTTGTAAATTGCTTCTGCTATTCAGACTACAAATTTTGTTATAATGACTCTTTGAGAAAAAATACCAGGCCAAAATATAAAATACTCAGGGATTTAGGAGCAACTACTTGGAAACAGAAGCATCTGAAAGCAGTAGATAGAATTATATGTATGGCTGTTGCTGTTATTCCTGATACAATGCATAGTTTACACTACAAAATAAAAGCATTACTTAAACATTTTTTACCAGTTTAAAAGGTATTATAAATAATGAAAGCTTTTCAAAATAGAAAAGAACTTCGAGTTCTGTATCTAGAGGAAGCTGTGAATTTTAGATTATAGCTGAGCGTTTTGGGGTTTTTTTAGAGCCTTAGGGGAATGATCTTTCTTAACTCCTTTTGACTTTGAAGATTTTTATTAGTTCACCAAGTTCATAAATGATTTTATTTTTAAGGCTGAACCTTTTGTCAGGCTTTGTTAGACTTTTCTTTGAAAAATCTATTGTTTGAGCTTTGCATGAGCTGGAGATGCAACAGAGAAAGAAGGGAGGCAAGGCATACAACACATGGTTGACAAGAACCTGCCTAAACCAAATCATTTCAGCATTATGTTCCTCAATCTCAATCATTAAGTCCACAATAAATTAAAAATTCTTAAAATTATATGAAAGCTTATATGAAAGGGATCCAGTATCCAGGTTAGCTTCCAGAGCTCCTCTGAAGGGAATGGTTGAGCAACAGCTTGATATCGTGCATCTCATGAACAGAAGTACTGAACAGAAGTACTAGAAGATGCTTATTTTGCTTATTTGTCTCATAAGACTGCTTACCGTATTGCAGGAACTTTTTATGTAGGACATGAAGAATGATGTTCTTACTTTAGGAGACTTAGGTTTTTTCCTGTTCCTAATAATTGTAATTTGAAGCTAATGTGCAAAGCACTTGCTGGTTTTGTGTGTTGGAATACAGTGTTCTGTATCCACAATTTACTAGATGCATACATTGTGCATATGAAAACATACTTTATGGAGTTGTTTCATCAATTTGACATGTGTTAAAATCATATATAAAAATTATATTCAAATCTACATGCATCATGCTACTAGAGTCTATAAATAATATCCCCTGCTTTGTTTTTCATAAACTTTTCAGATGTCAAATAATATACTATTAATGTTTCCAGGCGTTGCTCTCTGTACATGATACTGTTGCTCAGAAGAACTACGATCCTGTCTTGCCCCCCATGCCTGATGATATTGATGAGGAAGAAGATTCAGTTAAAATAATCAGGCTGGTCAAAAACAGGGAACCACTGGTAAGCAATCCTGTCTTTCGTTTTGAGGTTTTGTGTTTGTGCACTGGGTGGGGAGTGTTCAGGTAATAAATGGGAATAGGTGACATTAACTTGAAATGTGGACAGACAGACATTACGTGTGTTTGTTCATAACATTCAATAATACCCTTGTGAATTCCATTCGCAGTCTTTATTAGTAAAGCACATGAAATGAATAATACGGATTTGTTCATTCATGATGTTTGAGCATTATATATGTGGGCCAGACTGAGCATTTATATCACTAATATATTCACCTTTTATCTTGAATTCGAATCATGAACTTGTTTTAAAATGAGAGAGAGCGAATGAATCCCCAAAGAAATCTTGACCTGTGTTGTGAACTGTGCCTGTTACCTGTCATGTAAAAAAATGTGACCTTCCAGTACACTGAAAAGAAAGCATAAAAACATATTTTAAAACACTTGAATTGAAATCTGGGCAAATTTAAGATGTCTGTTGTTGTACTTTGGATTATGAATACTAGAAAGTTAATATCTTCATGGGGATATCTGGAAAAATGAAAGGACTAAGCCTAGGTTGTGTTACAAGAATATTAAAATATTTTACTGATTTGGTTATTTTTATTTGCTGTAGAGTGGAAGTCATCTTGCATAAAGTTTAACTATATTCTTTTTCTCCTGCAAACCAGTAAGAGCTTTGGTTTGTATTATACTTTGTATTTGTTTTAACAGATAGCAATCCTGAAAAAATACCTGCAAAGTTACTTTGAGAAAGCTATGATTTTGTACTTGAGATGACTGTGGGAAAGCAATGCCTCTGTTAGACGTACAGGGTAGTTTGTCCCACAGTAGATAACTTACTATCACTTTTATTCTTGATGTATTTCTGGCATCAGTAAACAAGAAATAAGTTTTGGTATTAGCTGACTGTAGGTGCCCATGGGCATAATTAAAAGTTTGACCGTATGGAAAGTTTTTACTTTGTTTTAACATATTAAGCCTTTTTTTTTTCTTTTTTTTTTCTTTTTTTTTTTTTTTTTTTTTTCCCCAAAATATTTAAATCACAGCTTTAAGCTTTCCTCTTTTTCATCAAAGAAATCCTTTGAGGAAGAAAACAAACTTGCTTTAGGATACTCTTATTCCAGTATATTCCAAAGAAAGGAGTCACTGAAAGGTGTGAAAAAATTTGAGCATGTAGTATGAAATGAGTTCTAACTGAGCAGCTTATTTTTAGTGTTAATGAAAAGACCCTTGATTTTTCTTGCATTTGTCAGGAAAATTTTCATAAAAATCTGAATTTACATAGTTTCGTGTTTCAAACGTTATTTGCTACTAAGATTTTTGTGAGTTAAATACTGTAAATTACAAAATGTATTGTATAAACAGCAACTTTGGAAACAAAACTGAGGGAAAACTTAACATGAGATAAATAAAGTTTTTCAGATTTTAAGCCCTTTTAAAGGGACAGTTAGGGTTGCCTAAGCCAAAGATTATTCTTGAATTGTTCCTCAAATTCCACTCTTAGCCATTTACTCCAGTGGTACACTGAACACTTCCAGATACCAGTGTGTCTGTTGTGGTTTAACCCCAGCTGGCATCTCTGCCCCACACAGCTGATCGCTTACTCATTTTCCCCTGTGGGATGGGGTTGGGGGGGGGGAAGAAATCAGAAGGATGAAAGTGAGAAAACTTGTAGGTTGAGATAAAGACAGTTTAATAGGTAAAACAAAAGCTGTATGTGCAAGCAAAGGAATTCATTCACCACTTCCCATGGGCAGGACATTTCCAGGAAAGCAGGGCTCTGTCACATGTAATGTTTACTTGGGAAGACAAGCACCATCACTTGAAACATCCCACCCACTTCCTTCTTTCCTCAGCTTTGCATGCTGACCATGATAACATTATGGTATGGGATATTTCTTGGGTCAGTTGGGGTCAGCTGTCCTGGCTGTGTCCCTCACAGCCTCCTGTGCGCCCCCAGCCACTTGCTGGTGCAGTGGTGTGAGGGGCAGAAAAGGCATTGACCCTGTGTAACCGCTGCTCAGTAATAGCTAAATCATCCCTGTGTTATCAACATGGTATTCAGCGCAAATCCAAAAAATTGCCCTATATCAGTCACCATGAAGAAAATTAACTCTATCCCAGCCAAACCCAGCACAATCTCTTAAAAGGTGCATCCACAATTAGCACAGCTCTTGTGCTAAGGAGGTAACAGAGAGGGTTTTATTTAGAACTTTCTTTTACTAGACAGGATGGCAGCCATGGAAAACAAAAAATGTGAGAGAACTCAGTTCTGTGGTTTTAAGACTGCTTAGTTTATTTACCAAGGCAAAACCAACCTTATAATGGAATCTGTAATAGACCTATTCTAGGAAGAGGCAAAGGGCGGGAGCTAATTGCAGCCTACAACTACATGAGAGTGGGGAGCTCACAAGGATAGTAGAGTCAAACTCTTCTTAACAATGGAAGATGCTAAAACACAAGGCAATGGCCAGAAGTTGCAGCCCTGGGAAGTTTAGACTGGAAATTATCAGAAGTACTTCATTAGTGTGTAGTGTTGTCCTCCTCTTCCATAACCCACCCATAATCCATTTTAACATTATTAATGTTAACATCAAACATGAATTTCTTTGCAGCAGCTTTATAGTGACTTATTACGACACCATCACCACTATACATAACAAACCTATTATTAATTTATTTTATCTTCCCTACAATTTTTTTGTCCCTTAGGTAAGGGTGAGAATAAACATGGACAGTAAGGTCTTACCAAAATATGGCACGGCAGAATAAAGACAGGTTTATACTACGTATATTAGAGCTGCTGCATTTATGCTTTCTTGAGTTAGTTTACTAAAGAAAATATATGCCATATGTTTACTAAACTATTTAAAATTTCATTTTCTATTTATTTTCATATCTTTTTAGTGGCTTTTCCTTCAAAGCTCATTCTGAACTCTCGGCTATTCTTAGTACAGATCAAAGAGTCTCTGCTTGTTTGGTTTATCTATTCACTGTTCTGTCAAAAAGTCTGGCTTCCACCTGCATCATTATATCCGGATTCTTTCTACTGAGTTTGAGACTGAGGCACCTTACAATATTTCTACTGGGATAGAGATTGTCTGGATTCTTGACTTGAAGATACAGAGCTCTTAGAACTTTTCTTTCACCTCAAATAGATTATCATTCTCTATTTGTACACAAACAGTAGAGATTGTTTTTCTGCAAAGTAGTAAGCTTTACATCAGTTGCATGCCCTGGGCTTTCTTGAATTGGGTGTCTCCTTTGGATGACTTTCAACGGTGGTCTCTGTGAAGCAAATGAGGCACTCTCTTAACTTCTTTGGAATATATCTAGTGACCATTTTTATATAAAACTACACCACATTTACTCTTGTTCATGCTTTTCCTGAAGTTAAGCTTGAATTCCCAGGAGTAATCATCTGAAAAGAGAGGAAAACACATGGTTTGTGGGAGGGCCTTCTGTTTGCCAGTTTTCATCAGTTCTGAAGTCAGTGCGGAACTTTTATCCAGTTTTTTGGAAGAGGTGATTAAACATTTTGCTAATCCTTTTACAGTTGGTTGGTTTGTTTGTTTTTGTTTTTCCTAAATGGTCTATTAATAGATGCCGTTCTAGCAGTGTCTTGCTCAAGTCAGGTGAAATTGTGTTAAGAAGTTTATCTGAACGAAGTGATTCAGAACATCTCTGAACCTTACGTAAAGAGAAACATCTCTTTTCAGAGACTGTCCAAAATTCATCTGGCTATAATTTGGACTTTTATCAGATAGCTTGGAGGGTTTTTACTTTTGCGTACCTCCTCAGGGCTTTTTCAGCCCTGTCCCTGGGTAGGACTCCTGACATCCAAGATGTACAGCCACACTACCAGAAGTTCAGTTCTTGGCCTCTCACTGCTTCCAGCTCCCAAATGATATTCCAGGTTTGTTAACAGCTGTCATGCAGTTACTCTGATTAGGATGCTTCTTCGTGTTAAGATAGTTGCTTTTTCATCACATAGATTCATTCCACATAAATCTAGTTATTTGAAAACTCATCTCTATGCTGTTTCTATAGTCAACAGGAAAATAGGCAGATCTAGAGAATAAACCACGCCATCTATTTAAGAAGCCTACCCTCATGAAAGGATTATTCATTCCCTGGAGTTGCCTAATTTTATTTTTTTTTTCATTAACTATAGGAGAAGCCTAAACACCTGGCTTGAACTAGATACCTGATTTCCATAGCTGAACTTGGGAGAAATGAGTTATGGTGTTTTAAAAGCATCGTCTGCATGGTTGGTTTGTGCAGATTCTACAGCTCTTCCTTGCCTGTCACTCTGAGTCCCCTTAGCTTGGTTCTTACCAGTGAATGAACCCAATTATTTTATAGGTGGGATTAATTTGAGTGTAGGGATAGCTTTAGTGTGTATAGTCTACATGAAAATGGCATCAACTTTTAAATAACTCTTCACTATAAGTGAAGTAAGTATAGTTACTTACCTTAAGTTTACCTTAAGATGGCAAATGTATTTGCATTTTCAATACAGCATGAAATAAGGCTTATTGAAGTACTTCTTTCCATTCAACATCTGCACGTTCTTTTATTTAACAGAAAGGTATGCAAAAACCTATTTGCAAAAAAACATGTTACTGATGTTTCCAACGCTCTTTTTAGTAATTTATTTTGCAGGCCAGTCTTTCTTTAAATATACAGGTTTATAATGTTTAGATTCTGGAAGCAGCAGATAAATGAATGAAGTAATAAAGCTCATGTCTCTGAAACCCTGAGTGGTGTTCACCAATCAGTATTACTACATGAAAACTGGAAAAAAACAAACACCACCTCTAACAAATAAACAAAAAAACCCCAACACCCAAACAACAAAAAAATCCCCAAACCAACAACCCAAACACCATTGAAAGAGCCTTGCTGAAGGAGCTTATATTATTTTTAGTGCTTTTGCATGGTATACCTTTAAACGTTTTCTCGGTCTGATCACCATATGGCTCCCAAACTCCTTATTTTTCCCTTTAAAAGTATTTTAAACTGAGCTATGCTATTACATCTGTGTATGTCTCATTTAGGGTAACTTACATTTTGGCTCACAACACTGAAAATATTTTCCAGCTCTCAAAGTCCAGTCTAACCTTCTTCCATTTTTAAAGCTCTAAATGAGGAGCTGCACTGCACATGTAACTGAAAGTACTGGAGCTGAACATCTCATAAGGAGAAATTCTTGCCAGATTATATATACCTCATAGTTTAAGCAGGGCTGGCAGCAGTACAAGAGAAGCTGCTTTTTCAGAAAATCAACTCTTCAGGATAAAAAAAAAAAAAATCCACTTGTGTTTGATGATTTCTGTTTAAGTGTTCTAAATGAGAAGAGAAGAGGAATTTAAGGAACCCTCTTTTTTCTTTATGTCCTATAGGTGCAACAAAAATACACAAACACAAATATTGCTTTTCATGGGCCTGCCCATTTACGTGCAGTTTGCCATAGAGGAATTATTGACAATGATCTAACTTGGGTTAAAGAATTTCCCTGTAAATTCAAACCTGATTTTGTGCTTTGTTTGAAAAGTCCAACTGACCCATTGTCTTTACTGGGACATCCTTCAAATTGGCTAATCTGTGCTAGGAAAATTCATTTTGTGCCAGTAGTGATAATCACAAAGAGCATGAGGTGAGTGTTCCACTTGGACAAGAGTTGTATTGTTACTTCCAGATGCTGTCTGTGTCAGTTCTGTGATCTTAAATTGCACACAAATTTGATTTTTTCTAGGGTCTGTCTAAAAGCAAGGTGTAGTGACATGAAGTACCCATTAACAGACATCATTCCTGAGCTGAGATTAGCTGGGTGATCACAGCGGAAGGCTCAGTCATCGCTTGCTTTTTGCATTTGGTGGCATTTAATAGCATTGACTTCCAGGTAGAAGGCATAAAGCCCTTCTGTTCAAGGCTGTTTTCCCTTGATTAATTAGGAGAGCCTCTGTTTTATATGGACAACGTAGTGGAAATGTCCTGTATTTCTATTTAGCTCTATCATCCTAATGCTGCTTTTTTAATTTTTGATGGATATATTCAGAAAAAAGACACTTTGTACTTTCAACCAGATGTAACTTTCCAGATATTAATAATAAACTTCAAGTTAATAGCTGCTGCTGCAAGGTCAGAACTTAATACTGAGATACAGGCTAGAGGGGTTAATGCTTTGTTTAATATATTCCTAACGGTATGCAATTCTTTTTGCTAAGAAGTCTAATCACGAGTTTTTAAAGTGAGATTAGCTGTAGCTAAATCTTTATCTTTTTGAAACCCTCAACTCATTTAAAACTGTAATACAAGCAAATGCTTACTGTTCTAATTACATTATAAATAATACATAAGAATAAGGCTAGCAAACTGCAGAATTACTTTGCTTATGGATAGAATTTCAAACTTATAAATCTAAGATGTATAGTAAAATGCACAAACACCACGTATCAATTTTGCTGGAGAGTGCTGGCTACTGTTAAAGTTTCATCCAAAGAGAATATTGTGTGGTGACTTTTAAATATTTGCATTTATTTGCAAGAAATGCGGCTTGCATATAACTCCCCATAAATTAATCTCTTGGTTTTTTTGTCTTGTATTTTCTGTCTTAGAGGTAGAAGGAAAGGGGAAGAAGTTTATTGTTTTTAATGATTTTAAGTCAGTAAAATTGTTAACTAGTAAAATGTCACTCCTGTTACTCTTTGATAGGTATTTCAGCTTTTTATGTTCATGAAACACTTAAAAATGAAGTTGTGATAACCATGATGCTCATGTTTAATCTAAACAAATATAGGAAGGTAGCTATAAGAGCAGTTTAATTATTTGAGGAACTTTGTAAAGTACTGATATAGCTTACTTCAAGGACAACATTTTGCTGATGGAAGGAAATTCTAAGCAGTGATGGCAGAGTGCACGTAGCAGTGTCTTGTACTCAGAGGTGAAGTACTACTGTTCATTCACTAATCACAAATACGGAAGTGTTCAGAAAATTGACTTAGCTGCCAAAATCCTAAACATCTCTGTTGAATCGCAAAGTTAGAGCTATCACAGATAACTTAATGACATTTACATGGCAAAGTAATCTTGTGCAGGTAAAAAGCACTTGGCCAGGGGATGCTCTTTTTATGTTGTTATTTAAAAATACTGGATATAACCTTTTTGGAGGTGATTATACAATAAGACTTATCAAGCTCAAGTCCTCTTCATTAGTCTGTGGATTCTGTCTTCCAGAGCAGGGCCAGCATTTCCCCACTCACTCCTTCCTGGCTGCCTGACTAGGATTGGCATCACAGCATAGGCAGTGGATTCGTGACTCCATGTCCCTTTCCCATCTCACTTGTCACTGCTGCTGCTTGCAGCTTCCTCATCACCTTGTGCTTCTTTTCAGTGCACCCTCGCTGTGTTCTAGTTACAAAGGCATCTTCCTCATCCAGACAGCTGTTAGCTGGAAATTTAATGATATGATGTCATTTTACCTAAATGCTTTGCTCTGTGTTTGTGTAACGTATGAAAATAGTCATGACTAACTCAGGAAATGTTCCCCTCCTCTGCATTTCTGTCCTGTGGCTGTTCCAGGTGAGCCGCAACGTGCAGGGACGTTTCTCACATTCGTGTTTATTAATAACACTGTAAAGCAAAATGATGGTCAGTGGGTGTGTAAGCAGTTCTAAGCATAAAATGTAATAATTACAAACATGAAATTTTTGTGCCTGTAGTATGTAACATGAACTTTTTTAACATAGGAACAGCAATTTATCAATTTTCAGCAGTAGTTTAATACAGTTCTAGCAGCATGTAAACTACACTGCAGTTAATGTTAAGGTGAAAAGTAAACTTTTTCTATTATTTTTCCTTTTTTAAAAAAGCTGTGTACATACAGAATGCATGAGGCCAGGCTGGATGGGGCAACCTGGTCTAGTGGAAGATTTCCCTGCCTATGGCAGGGGGTTGGAATTAGATGACTTTAAGGTCCCTTCCAGACCAAACCATTTTGTGATTCTGTAAGCTACTCCTGAATGGAAAAATGGTCACATTATAAGAGGATGGTAATAGAGCAACGTATTTTCTATATTCTTTTCATAGGCAAGTATAATTTCTGGCTTATTCGCATATCAGTGTAATGTCAACTTTTTGCAGTTTTGCATATCAAATGTCTTTTAGTGTAGTGAATGAAAATTATGGTGAGATTAACCAAATAACTTTGTTGTTGTTTGTTTCTTTTTTTACCCAAGGGAGCTACTATTAAAAGGGATGAACAGACTGGTGCAATTGTGGTGGCCAGGATAATGCGCGGGGGAGCTGCAGATAGAAGTGGTAAGGTGTTGCTGCTTGGCACTAGCCATTCAAGTTCTAGAACAAGATGAGCTAAAATGGCATATGTTATAGAAATTAAGTACTATCACAAACAAAAATACTTGAGGTCTGGACAGTTTTCTAAAGTGGTGTTTCAATACTGGTGAAAGTATTCTATTTTTTTTTCCCCAATTCAGTTGCAACAAGGTATCTTTCAGTTAGCAGATAGAGGGGTATTTTTTAACTATATCATGGTTTGTTTCCAATTGAACACATCCACTTAGAAATTATAGTATATGCCAAGATTACAACTTGCTGGTGGAGGAACTCAGGATGGTTGCATTGTTTTCTATTTGGACATCCATTTGGAGTTTCAGCTGGTAATTCTCAAAATACCAGCACATCCTTGACTGCCAGTGTTCAGTTTGGGATGCTCAAAGTCTGCAAGAACTCAAGCAAATAGTCCTGGATTATACTGTAAAGTGCTTCTTTTCACTGAAGAGACTCTAGGACAGCTGTGTTTCACACTTAGATGGGGTAATGGAGTAAGTCTAGATGTACATATTGCTAAATTAGCAAGCATTTGTGCCACAAATTAGCACTCACAGCCTCAGTGATCCTTGTGGTACTTGCAGCTGTGTAGCAATGAGAAAGTAGCATGAGTAGAAAAAGAATTGGCACAGACATTTTTCAAACATCTGCATAGAAGCCTGGAAAAGCCATAGAGAACTAATTTCAAGAGGAAGGAGGGGAGGTGAGTAAACCAACCATCTCAAACCTGTGAGGACAGTAGCTGTTGTTGTGTTCACCAGACGTTCCTTCTTTTAAATTAGAGCTTAAAGCAGATGAACAAGGGAGAAAAAAGCTAGATGTTAATGGCACTTTTTGTATAATACATAGCTACACTTTACTAACTCCTCTTTGTCTTCTGTAGGTCTTATTCACGTTGGTGATGAATTGAGGGAAGTCAATGGGATTCCTGTGGATGATAAAAAACCTGAAGAAATAATACACATTTTGGTAAATATCAGAAGTTTTAAAATTAATATAGGGGAGTGAAGAACAAGTAGTTACACTTAGAATTTCTGGTGTATTTCTTAGAAAAGAAAGTATATTCTACAATAATGCCTTTTCTTTCAGTGCCATCATTTACAAACCTCTATTTCCTTTCTCTTAAAGAATTGTTTTCTGTGCATTACATATATATGCAATTACAGATTACTTGTAAAGAGTTAATGATGATAATATGGCTATAAATGTGTTGCAGAATGTTGCAGACCTCAGTGTATAATCTACAGTTTTTAAGGCTCACCATGATCTGTTGAATTAAAACTATTTTAAATTTATGCATTAATAAAGCACTAACTCCATGTGAAAATTAATTCATAACATGTACTTAATAGACTGTATAACTGGTATATTAAGAATATATTTTACATAGATTTGCAGTATATAGCCATATATATGATTATGTTTGCACTCCTCTGAACTACACAGTCTCTAAAGCCAACCTAATTACTCACTTATGGAGCACTATTGCAAATTAAGTAATTTAGACTTTTTCAGAAATATTTAATTATTTTACTATGAAACCAATGAGGGTCATGACGGCTCTTTATATTCATGGTGTAGGAATTTCTAGATACATAAATGCCTTGTTGTCTTGCTGAATTGAGTGGCTGTCTCACAGTTTTGGTTCATTAACCAAGATGATTAATTTCAAGTTTTAGCCTGCTGATATTCATACTTGCTTTATGGTTTTGTATTCCCTATAGAAACATATTTCCCTGTGAAAATTAATATCAAAAAATCACTAGAAACACAATAGCACTAGGAAAAGGTGTGAACAATTTCCCCATTTACCTCCTCGAGGTACAATATAAACATCAAACGCTAGTTAGAGCTTGTTTCAAAAGTAACAGAATTATTGATTCCAGTCCTACGGCTGGTGAAATAAGAACTTGGCTGCTGCTTGTCAAACAGTGAGCTCTTGGATCGCAGACATGCCGGCAGAAGTATGTCTCACTTGGTAGTGGACGGGTCTGTTTCCATTTTGCTTAACTCGTTGGCTGTCTGTTGCACTCTGCTAGTTTCATGAAACTTGTCGGCTGCATGCAATAGTAGCAGAGGCTCCAGCTGATTAGCACTTCCTTCAATAGCAAAATGTCACTGAGGCAGTGGGAATATATTGTGGTTAATAAGTAAAATGCTGCCAGACACATTTTAAGTGGGATATAGGGAAAGATGAATGGATGAGGTGGTTGATGATGGCTAACTTGTTTTAAGATTTATAGTGGAGGGTTTTTTTTCCATTTAGTACACGTAATCTATTCAAATATGTTTTTCTTTTCTGTTTCTTAAAGTTGCCAAAAGAATAAATCCCCCCCAATAGCTCTGTATGATAAATATGGCACAAGCCTGTTTGACTGTTTCTTTCTTTTTTTTTTTTTCTTTTTTTTGAAAAATGAAATGTTAGTTGGATTTTTCCAGGGATGTCCAAACTGTGCCAGGAGTCCAGCACTTCCTTCTAATATGCATACATTTTGGCTGTAGCATTTCAGTGCTTTCATTGCACTTCTGCTTTCAGTGCAGAAGTGGGACCTCTGAAACATGCAGGTTTTAACAGTCCCTCTCTGCCCATCAGTGAAGTAAATAAAATGGAGCATTTCAAGAGAATATTTTAATCTTTGCAATGCAAAATTTGGTATGGTGAAGCTGTCAGACTCCACATATCTTTCTTGGG
This sequence comes from Psittacula echo, assembly GCF_963264785.1. Lineage (NCBI taxonomy): Eukaryota > Metazoa > Chordata > Aves > Psittaciformes > Psittacidae > Psittacula > Psittacula echo. Next base: position 43,472,918 of record NC_137737.1, on the reverse strand, counting down.
AGAGGATAGATTCATTGTATTTGAGTATATTTAAATTAATTTGCATTTCTTTTCTTTTCAAGAGTTCTTTGAAATGTACGGCTTTATTCTCAGTGTATTTTCTTTTCAAACATTCACCAGGCTCAGTCTCAAGGAGCAATTACATTTAAAATCATACCTAGTGTGAAGGAAGAAATGCCAGTGAAGGAAGGCAAGGTAGGCGAGACTATTTCAGAAACCATTGCAGTAACTGTTCTGCTGAGGATATATATTGTTTGCTTGGATGACAGAACCCAGAAAGTGATTTAGTCCTCCAGATTTAATTTTCCTAATGTGACAATGTGTAGCACACTGTACACTTCAGTATTCATGTGCTGGATTTACAAGTGGGTGTAACATGGTTCTTAAGCCCTAACTCTACAGCTGTAACGTCGACGTAGGTAATCTTCTGTCGTCTTAGAGGACCAGGCTTGCTTCCAAGTACTCCTTTTCTTCCATCGTAAACTTGGTAGAAGACACTTGATAACACCTTGGTTCAAACGTATCTTCTGTTCTGTTCCCCATATGGGCACACAACTCACCTTTATAGATCCGTTTGCCTCGGATCATAGAGCCTTTACTACATTGGGGTTGCGGTTGCAGAAGCAATGAATTTAAAGTTCACATATGAACTTCTATGTTAGATGTCCATCAGGATGTTTCACAGCAGTTAATGGTTATTGCTTTACATTATTTAATTCAGTGGTTTTGAACAGCATAAGTAAAATTGGATTACATTTAATATTTTGATTCTAAAGATAAAACACTGTTTGTTTCAGATGTTTATCAGAGCTCTGTTTGACTATGATCCTAATGAGGATAAAGCAATTCCTTGTAAAGAAGCTGGACTTGCTTTCAGAAAAGGAGATATCCTTCAGATCATGAGCCAGGATGATGCAACCTGGTGGCAGGCCAAACACGAAGGCGATGCCAATCCCAGAGCAGGCTTGATCCCTTCAAAGCATTTCCAGGAGAGGTGAGCTACTGAGAAGCATAGTTTCATTATTTTTTGTAGTAAGAGAAGACAATTCTTTGCCGAGTTAAGTTAGCATAGTTGTCATGTGTAATGCTCATAGATTACATGGTATGATCAACCTGCATTTGCAACAAGACAGCTGAACTTGGAAACCTGTTGCTGAAATACTTTGGATTTCCTTATTTGTCTGGCTAGAATTAATAATGACAAAACCTGATAGGATAATGCTGATCCAGATTGAAAGAAAAAACATATGGAAAATAGCACATCGGTATCTGTATTCACACTGATGCACTATGCAGGAATAGGAACTGAAGCAGGTTTTGGAAAGCTTACAAAAATTTGAGGCTGAGGATTAAATTTTTTTAGATTGTCAATAGATTGCATTGTTTTAAGTTAACTTCTTATAAAATCTCCTGGATATTTTGCAATAGTCTCATGATGTTAAGTGTTTATTAATCCCAAACTTGCTGTGAAAACTGAGGAGTTTGTGTCTTTCCCCTACTACCTCCCATTTCATAGGAGATTTGCAGTAAGAAGACCAGAAGTGCAGATTCAGCCACTGAAAATTTCCAACAGAAAGTCATGTAAGTCTGTTAACCTGGAATAGAAATCATACGCCAGATCTCTAACCTTATAAAATAGCAGTTTGTTTCAGCCCTGTGACTACAGGATGCATTTCTCCTGGGCACAATAGCTTCTTGAGTACATTGTATCAGTAGGAAAATAAATATAAGAGCTGAAATTAAAAGCAGCTAACAATTTATCCCAACCCTCCAACTTTGGTTTAGAACCACCGAGCTCAATTAGTGTTTTGATATATAATATTTCAAAGGTTGAAGAGTGTTCTTTCCCTGTTGAAATAGTATAGAATTGGCTCAACAGATTTTATAATTTGGACTGCATCAATACAGTGAAATTTATATTGAGAGTGAGAAAAAAGTTTGGATAATCTCCCCTTCCCTCCCCTGTATAGTTGGTGATTTTTTTGCATCCTATGAAGTAGCACAGATTTTTAAAAGTCAGGACATTCTGTTCTTTGACAGGCTTTCACAGAACCAGTTTTTATTGTTTTTTAAACAAATTCATTCTTAACAGTCTCTGCTTTTAAATACAATAGTTGCACACTGGAAGAAAAATGAGCTCTAAGAAAGTGCAATACATCGAAACAAATATTTTCTTTCCACTGGAATTTACATCAACATCTGTTTTAAGTATCATTGCATATTTTACTTGACCTGTTATTTCTTTCAGTTGTATAGACTCATAACAAAGTGAGTACAATGTAAGAAACTATCACGCTTCAGTATGTTCTAAATCTTAAATACAAACATGTTTGTGAGTTCAACTAGAAATATTCAGAAAGTGATCTAAAATTTCCAGCCATTTTTCATTCCTTAACATTAAAACAAAAAGTATAAATACTATGGCAAACAGTGGATGCTGGCACACTACGTGCAAAACTAAATGCTTTTAACTTTAGAACTTCTCACCAATGTTTCTATTGCAATTTCCCTAACTCCTTGCTATGGCTTTTGTGTTCTGACGTTCTTCAGTTACTGTTAGTTTTCTAATAATTTGCATTTTCTATCTTTCATGCCATTTCACTATTTGATTGTGTGCCCTAATGCTTTTGTTAACTCCAAAGCCCTTGATAAGCTTTGTAATTACAGTAACGGACTATGTGATTGCACTATACCTTTTCTAATTTGCATAGGTCTTAGAAACAAAGAGGAGCTTCTACAGCTTGTAGTAAATCTGTTGTTTTTCTAGGTTCTAGGTCAAGTTGCTCTGCCCCAGTTTTGGAAAAGTGTCTGATCCCAGGGTATAGCTATTTCTCTCTGTCCACTGTTCTTGAATCTGGATAATACCCTCAACAAGAGCCTTCAATTAAGGTGGCACTGATGCTTTTGAAGAGGTAAATCAGCTGCTGCAGCAACACTGCATGATTCCTTTTCTAATAGATTGCATCTTTTTTAGTGACCTTCAAGTGAAAGGTTTTACAAGATGCATCTCACCCTTCCAAATAGACAGCCTGGACTTGATTGGGAATTGCCAAAATTTTAATCCAAAGAAGACCCACAGTATGTCTGCTATTGTTGTCTCTGCTGTTTCCACTAACTTTGCCTTAATTGGCTTAAACAAGGGAGAAGAGTTCCTCTCTTCCTTCACTTTCCTTTAAAACATGACAGGTCAGGCAGCAGGCCTATTACCCTTCTCTTTCAGACTTTGTTTAAGCAAAGCAAGGTCCAGCTAAATATCATCTAGAAGGCGGTGGTGCCTCTTGATGGAGGAAAGACTGCAGACTAATGGAGGCTTGTAATTTTTTCTCTTCAACATTTCTTAGGATAATCTGCTGCTATATTTGCCAGATTTCCATGGGAAGAGGGGAAGTGCTGTTCTGAGTGGAGGTCCATCCCATTTTTCAAAGGCAAAATATGTTTTTAGTGCTGGGAGGAAATTCAGATCCTTCGTGGAGGAGGCATTTTAAGGACTGGAATTCAGGTATAGAAAAACTGACTAGGATGGTGCTCGAGTTGCTCTCAGGAAAACCTTCCACTTGCTTGGCTTTTCCAGAAGATTCCATGTAAGCTGGGAAACTCCACACCGTTGTGATCTTTCTCAGGTTAGGCAGCTTTTTCATGTTACCAAACATGTCAGAAAAGCTGTGGAATGGAAGGCCCTGTCTGTATTTGTTCACAGCAATCACCTTGCCAGAACAGGAGGATGCTGGAAAATCTTGTATTGCTCAGCTGAGCAAAAGACATACAGCCAGCATCGGAAACATGTAAGGAAGGTAACAGAGAACAGAAATTTGGGAAGAACTTCTGGATCTGATTTTTTTTTTTGGTAGCCCTTTTCTGTATTGTGGGGTATGGTCCACTGATTATTGTCCTCTAAAATTTTATTTAACAAGTTTCCTTGTAAGGAGGTGGGAAATTGGTAATGTTTTATTTCATCTGATTCTTTTTTAATCCTGTATACTGGCCTTCAGCTTGATACAGGATTCTCCAATGTTCAGAAGGGTAATTGTGGGGGGAAACTGGTGTTCTGCAGATCTTCACAAACTAGCTGTATATTGAGAGGTTGTTTGCTATTACAGTTGATCCCATCCAATCTTATCACCTGAATTTCCTCAGCAGTTTGGAGGGAAAGGGCAATTTGCTCAGCTGATATTCTTATAGCTTCCCAAAGATGAAAACCTGTTGACTTCAGCAGAGCTGCTAATAAAAGTCCCTTTCCTGACAGGACTGGGAGTTGCACTAGGAAGCTTTCTTGCAACATGGTAAGTAGCACTGGGTGTCAGCCTGCTCTGCTCAGTTGACTCGTTTCACAGATCCCACGTTTTGTAATGAGGAAGAAACCTGGGTTACGTGCCTTTGTTTTTAATAGGGAGAATCAAGGAGAAATATTCTATTTTCTTAGATACCCAGAAAATCTGAGTCAGCTCTGGTTTCTTAAGTGGGCTTTCAGGGTGGTAGTGTCATTCTACTTGAAAGTTAATCTAAAAATCAGTTAAAATCATATAACATATATCAGAAGTATTCTGCAACTTCTTGTTTTTCCTCTCTTCTCAAGCCGGTTCTGGAACTGGGAAGGACTGTTGTATTTGTCTAGAAAAGAGCTCTCTGAAATATAGTTAATAACTGCATTATAGAAACATTATCATCCATATATGATTTGCTTTGTTAATCAAGTATGTTTCAAAACCTACAAGGAGCTAGATTGGATTACTTTTGGAAAGCTGTTTCGTATTTTGATTTTTTTAGTCTTTTCAGCATAGCAGTGCATGTTATTTAAAGTTGCTAATCTGTACACATACTTCTGTATGATAAATTTTGAAGTGGGTTTTTTTGGCGGTACTTGTATGTGCACACATATCAAGGAAAGAGAGTGGAGGTTATTTTCCACAGAACTTTTTCAGCAAGAATTATTTGCATTGGAAAAAAAACCAAAAACAACCAGAAACCTAAACCAATCAGTTTATAATAGAAATGCCAATTCTTAGTTTCACTTTAATAGCCAAGTCAACTGTTTCATTACGTCTCTGTGTGAAGTACAAGTACATACCTTAGCTTTGTGGAAGATACCACATGCACCCCTCTCCCTGCAGTTAGCCATTTTCTTGAAAGGCAAAATAGAATCATTCTCACATTGCACCAAAGTGAAAAACCTTTAATATATCATGTGTATACTGGAGGAAGAGGCAAACCAGTGTACACTCCTTCCTGAAAGGTAAGTGAAAACACACATTTTCATTTGCAAATGGAGAAGGCACATAGTTGGTATCTAGGAGTAAGGTCAAAGGAGATTGGTAGTATAGGTATAGCCTATGCTGACAAGAGATTGTTTTACATTGAGAGGAAGACACAGAAAAAGTAGGAATAAAAAAAGGGAAAAGCAGGGAAGTGAAATTTTGTATCGAGGATGAAGAAGAGGAGAAGGTATTACAAGGGCAGTGGAAGAGCAGATAGACAAAACCTCTCCCTCAGCTCCATTGGGCAAAATCCCACAAAGAAATTACTAGATTAATGCAATTAACAGTAATAAACAAGAGCATTACTATAGTTTAGTTGTTTCTTGATTCATTTTAAATCAAACACTAATGTATTTGCTTTCACATTCACCCCATTTCAAAAATTTAACAAGATTACTAATAGGAACTCTGACTTCTTTTTGTTTGCTCTTGTTGGCAGAAAACCTCAATAAATTCAACATTAATATATGATAAGTTTTAAAAGCATGAGATAAGTGGCAGTTAGATGTGCTGACCTGCTGGTGAGATTGATAGTGTTACTTCTCAGGCTCTGGGTTAGTGCAGAGCTGGTGGAGGGATAACAAACCTCTCAAATATTTTCAGCGTTTTTCTCAGTAACTAATAGGACTTTTCGGCAAATAGCAGCATTCTGAATTAACACTATGGGAAATTATAATGAGGGAAAAATGCTAAGAAAAAGCAGCATAGGAAAGAAAATAAGAAAATGGAATAAAAGTAAAGGAACAGAGATGCATGAGATTCTGTGAGTAGACTAACCCTCTGTGTGCTGGGATGGTGAACGTGCAGTATACCTGCACCTGGGGCAAGAGGGAGTTCTGTGGGATGCAGAGGGAGGTACAGTACAGGTGTGTCTGGCTGCATGCAATAAGCTTTGGTATGTCTGAGCATGTGAGCCACTGCTGAATGTCAGCTCTCTAGAAATTTGCTCACCTGGTATTCCTTAATAATACTTAACAGCATTCCTGGCTTTAGGTCACTTTAGCTTGGGCACAACTTTGCAGCCAGAGTTGGCTCTGTGAGTTCTCCTGTCAGTGCATCCTGGCTAACTACGAGCGACATGACACTCAGTACGGGAAGAATTAATTTGTTCAATAGCTCCCAGTCTGTTAACTTGAATACAAAGACTGCTCATGTTCTGACTGTAATAATCACTACCAACAAACATGATCATTCTTGCATTTGTAGCTTACTTTAATTTGTAAATAAAACCGTGATCACCTGGTTTTTTGAGGGAAAAAGAAATATATTTCTTTGAATAACAATCAAATGACTTACTGCTCTGCAGATGTTATAAACTACAATAATCAGCCAAGACATTATATTCCTTCAGCATAATTTTGCTTTCACAGTGGTTACTGTGTTTATTCTTATGTTATATATGTGTTTGTCTCTGGTATGAAAATTACTGGTAACTTTATATTTTATACTAGCGTAGTCTGTAACTTCTGTTAACTTGTGCAGTGCATGCATATGTGTATGTGTATATCCATACCCAGTGTGTATAGTTATATATAAACATGTATATGTATGGAGCATATATGACAGAGCTGTTCAGAAATGTCTTTTCCATGAAAATACATTTGTTCTGTGTATTTAATGCTAAATGTAAATACTTACTGTGGCAAAGCCATCATCTTATAGATTTTTTTCTAGGGCTTAAAAGCCATTTTACTTTCAATTTTGATTTACCATATGTGATTGGCATTGCATGAGCAAGAGGAAATATTTAACTGCAGCCAAATGGTGTTCATTTGAACAAGATGTAACCCAGTTTATCCATAGACGAGTGTCTTGTGAATTGAAGATCGTGTTCTGCCAACAAAAGAATTTAAACAGGCTAAAAGAATGAATGCTTTGTACCACTTGTATTTGAAGACTAAAGGTTTAGGATAAATGTATAGGACACTTTTCCTTGTTAGAATTGCTACACAATCTTAACTTTGCCTTTCTTCTCAGTATTTTTCTGTGTTCATATTTGAAACTTGATTGCCCACCTGCAGGTAGTTATGAGTAAAACCAAAAAGTAAACCAGACCTATAGAGTAAAATTAGCACATTAGCATCTTTGTTCAGAAGTCTTCTGTCCTTACAAATATTAACTTCCTGCTACCACAGAGAAATTAAAGAAACCTGAAGCTGGATGACACGTGAGTCAAGGTCACAAGACAGAAGTGGAAGTGGATCTCATAAACTCTTGCTCTTTCCTTCACTGCAAGACTATCTTCATCTTCCAAGTTACCTTGGTAGTGATACTGTTATCTGATGATAAGAGGATTAAATTAGATCACCTTAAATTTCCTATAGCATGAACGTGTATCGTTCAATCTACAGAAATCTATAGGATAAAAACCTGCAAAACAGTATAAATGTTGATTGCTGTGTGGGGCTGTTCACCACTAAAGTATCAGGAGTGCTGAATATATCCACTGTAATGCAGATCATTGTATGTCACGATTTCTTGCTTACTACAGCAAAATAGAATTTAAGGCATAATGTAACTTTCTTGTGATAAGAAGCTACAACAGAGCTGCTGGATCTAATTTTAGACTGAGAAACATTTAAGTATGATTCTTTGATGGAAATTTTGTTGAAAAAAGGCAGCAGAAGCTAAACATTCTAATCTGGTGCTCGACTGATCCAAAGAGTTGAGGAAGTTCCTGGAGTGGCACTAGTTTTGAGCTTCTTAACTAATATAATTTAGGTGAGGCCCCCAAAACCAAATCTTAATATATTTCAGTTAAAATGCATACAGAAATACAGTGTATGTGATACTGTTTTGTGTTGTTGTAGTTTAGCATATTTGCTACGCTGAAATCTTTCTAAAATGAATAAAAACACCTACTTCCTAACCTTCCTTTACGCTTTTGTTTCCTATTTTTTTCCCACTTATATCTTGGTTCTGCTTTGTTTTTCTTTCATAAACCTGTACCATGACTATTTTCTTTGTAACTTCCTCTCCCTTCTTGCAACACTACATTTAATTGATGGTATTTCTTCTTTTCTCAGTGTTTTATTTGCTCCTTGTTGCCTTATGTTGGTTTTGGGTGTTTTTGTTTTCTCATCAAATTTCCTTTTCTTTAGTCTCTGTCCTCTTTTAGTCTCTTATTTGTTCCTTCCAGATAAACAACTCTATTTCCTTTCTCACCCCAGTTTAGTGAAACTGTGTTGGCCTGAGGTCTATCCCAATTTTCCGTGTCTCTAAATTTTGAAATTCAAGCATGTATCTAAGTGTATCTGCTGCATATGTATAACTACTTCAGACACATAGACCTGTAGTAGTTAGTGGTGAATCACAGTACAAAGTTTCCTGGCAAATAACCTGTGGCTTTACCAGTGACGGGCCTGGTAAAATTCCTGGTAAAATTCAAATTGGGAGCTACATGTTGATAACTTTCATAGCTGCATTAAGTTATGAAGACCCACTAATTTCTCACTTCTTTTTATTATAGACTGCTACCTTCATCCTTAGGAGTAGCCCAAGAGAAGGAAGGCTTTCAACAAAATACAAAAAGTTCAGAACTCCTTCACTTTATCTGTGTTAAACCTCAGCTTGTAGAAATTTTGCCTTGTGCTGTTTGGGATCAGCTTACTCACTTAGAATCCTGACATCTTTGATTTGTGGAGAAGACCATTCCTTTTCCTAGCACGGGTAGCCCAGGAGCCTGAGTTCCCCTCAGATGTTCTCAGTCCTCCTGCTGTAGCTTCACCATCTCCCATGCCTGTGGGTCTTCTCTGGAAGTCTGCAGTGGTCAGGGTAGAGTTAGTGTATAGCTGTGTGTACAAACAGACCTCTTTTTCTCCTGGTCCATTTTGTCCTGTCCTGTTTGTTTGTACACACAGACCTCTTTTTCTCCTGGTCCTTTCGTGTTTATGAAATGAGGACTTGTCTTGTTTCCAATGATAAAATACAAACAGAATACTTTAAAATGCATAGTCACTAGTTAAGTCAAAGCACTTTGTTGAATTTGAGGTATTTTGATGTGAATTGAGCATTAGTGACTTGTTTTCCGGAGGCACATTGCAGCTTTATTGATAGTGATAGAAATGAAAATATAGAATAACTTGTCATGCATATCAGGAAATGTAAGAGGTCTTTCAGCACAGAGAAGGAGAAAGAAATAGTACGTGGAAGCCAGCCTGCCGTCCCAGGTCCAGCTTGAGGGCATCTGTCATTTCAAGAACTGGAAGCTTTTAAGGTCAGGAGAAGAAAAGGGATCCAACACTTTTAGTCTCAACTCACAAAACTGTTGGCACTTTTAAGGCACCAGATGTGTTCAACCAAGCAGTGCTCACCTTAAAGGACTTTCCAGCTTACTAAAACCATGTGGTCACCTTGAGTTTAGAAATAAACTTTAAATAAGATTCAGAGATATCTTCCAAATTAATACTTTAAAACATAAGTCCTCAAGAAAAAAAAAAAAAAAACAACAAGAAATGATTCTGTATTTCTGACTCTGGCAGAAAAGACTCTTCTATCCGCTACATGCCGAGAACTGGGAAGAGCTCTTCCATGTAGTGAGATAGGCAGGAGAGTTTTGACCTAGCCTTTGTTTGATACATGAGTTACACATGAAAGATTGTAAAATATCTCTCGAATTATTTCTTCACATTCCAAGGAAAGACGTGCATCATGGAAGCTCCTTGAAATATTTATATTTTAGGCATATTTATTCAGATTCCAAAGGAAATTTGAATGAGATGTAGACTGTAAAAATCCCTGTATAAATCTAGACCTTAGTATGTATCTTTGTGATCAAAAATTCGTTATATTTATTTTGCTTTTCTTTAAAAGCCCAAAGATGATTGTAAAAATGTATGTTTTCCAGTATCAAGGAGGCAGAAATTTCTTGACTTACTACAGGTAAACAGAAAATTTGAAGTAGATCTATTAGACTAGGAAAGTGCCAGAGAAAAAATGACAGAACTATAGAGGTTCAAAAAACCACAGCCCCCTCCAAAACCCAGCTTCAAGGGCAGTAGCAGCTGTTACTGTAAGTGCAGAAAAATACTGAGATTGTGTTCACAGTAGAAATTCTAGGTTAAGACTGATTAAATGGAATTAACAAACTTTGCATTAGTACCAGTGAGTTCTTCCATGACGACTGAGTAAGGTCATTGCTATTAAATAAATAGTAGGAGAATCTCATGTAGGAAATAAAAAATGCACATAACATTTCAATGTCTTTTTAGGTCTTTTCTAACTCAGTGTAGTTAAGCATGTAAGTTGAACTCAGTGCTGGTATGTTGGTAAATGCCTCAATGTAATAGGTGCTATCAAGAGGATTTTAGAGTAGCTTACATAGCTACATTTTTTCCTATTTATGGAGCATTAAACAATATTACTTTGTTTTTTTGGCTGTTCTAAGATGAGGAAGCGGTTGAGTGTGGTAGGTGCATTTTTCTTCTTCAATTTAACTTTTCTTTCTTAAGTTATGTTTTCACTCCATTTAATGATTTCCTTTCCTATTTTTCCTTTGTGCTTCTCAGAGGAAATTGAAGGTACATGTACAAAAGTTTCCCTGCATAGCCCAATAATTTTATTTAGAGAACATGTGTTTAGAATTAAATTGCATATAGTCCAATGTTTCTAAGACACGTTATACTTACAATGCTTTTATATTGCCACCAAATACATTGGATCATCTTTTGCAGTAGATAAAAATACCAGAATATTCCTAGTTGCTTCATGTAAAAATCAGTAATTTGAACTATTGTTTTAAACTGCTTTCTCTCTTTTGAACTTCTGGAAGATATGTATAGGAAAGTAGTATTATAAAATAATATTAGCAAGACTTGGGTGGGCTGGGATGGAAAGAGATGGTTCCAACTTAATTACACAGCCACGAGAGGTCTTGCATTTCTAATTACTACTGAAGAATATACTTCTCTGAGATGGTAGAAAGTTCATCTGTGTAGTATCATCTTTACTGTTTTCCCTCTGAGTGTAGCCGGTTACTGTTATGCTTGCAGCATATGTTAAAGTAATAGCAGCTGATCTCTTGTTTTTTGGTTTTTGTTTTTTTTAAGAACTTAAGGGGCCTTTGTTTATAAAGGCATTAGAAATTGTAGCTCATATTTTTGATCAAAGGGCCTCTGGCATGTAAAAATATACATTATAGTTATTTTATATCAAATGAGAGGATGTGTTTTTGATCAAAACCCTTTCTGTCTAATCCAGTGAGCCAAAACTTAAAGCTAAAGTCTGATAATGTATAATTTACAAAAAAGCTTGATTTACATCAAATATGTTTTGCTTTCTTTTAAGTGGCATCATACCTTCTATTAACTGATAAAGTGTGAATAATACAGTGCTAGAATTCTTTTTAGAATGTTTGCCGTCATCACAATCTTTGCTTGTAAAGGTAAAAAGATCAGTGTGCATGCTGCAAAATTCCAGAATATCTCCAGCTAAAATATAAAACAATAAACATTGTTTTATGTTTTTAAGAAAATGGCTTATTGAAGGCTTTTTAATGCTATGGTTTGTACAGTTGTCATTTTGTAAGTAATTTCTTCTGTATTTTTTGCTGGGCTTCTAACTATTCTGCTTTATTTCTTGGCTCTTATTCTGTATGCTTTTACCCTTCGTCCAGAAGATGCTGAATGTGCGGGTCACAACAGTGGATCCTATTTAGGTGAGCAACTGGTTACAAAAGACGATTTCTTCCTTTCTTTCAGCTTCTTTTCCCTGGAACTACTACTTTGCTTTTGGGGGTAATCTGCATACAAATGTCCTTACTCTGCATGCAAAAAGCATGAATATTAAGTTTTCAAAAATGGCTCATTGGATTTGACATAAAGGATTTATGTATTTTATGCCTTTATCTGGTTATACATAAGCTGCTAAAATACTGGTTTGATTTTTAAATCAAAATAAAAAAAATGTATAAATTTGGGAAAAATATTGACTTTTCAGGTACATTATTGGCAATGCGTTTAATGAAACAAAAAGGTTATTTCATCGTGAAACATTTGAGTAAGTCTTTAAAGACACACTTTCCAGGTTTTATTCAAGTTTTGCTTACACTTTCTTTCTTTGTACTTATCTAACAATATTGGGAGAATTCAGTGTGAGTACAGAGCAGATCTGCAGGCACCAATTCTTTTTCCACATTAGAAAATAAAGCAGGTTATAACAACTCAATAGCTTAAATTTAGCTTTAAAGCTAGTCTGAGCTCAGTGTATCATTTGGGCAACTGGGGAAGAGAAGGGAAAGGAGTCCTTTGGCTTCAGCCTCAAGATTCCAAATTTCAAACAAAAGCAACATTTTAAAAAGGTGAATGTTCCATGATATGTTTCAGCTTTTTAATTTGTGCCATTTTAAAAGCTATGTAAAATGATTTTAGTTGAAACTGTCCAGAATTCCTGCCAGCTGAAGGCTGGCTGGAGCTAATTTTGTGGCAACCAGCCCTTTTCCCAAGGCTTTCATCCTCCTACTACAAGAGGAATGGGAAGAAACTTGTCAAAGTGCTTTAGTACATCCAAGCCAGTGTGCTCACTGAAGCAGCCAAGACCAGTATGGTAAATTAGAGATGGTTTTCATATTGCAGTATACTGTTTTTAAATGTGGTATAGCAGCTACATCAGGAACACACAAACTGTATAGTTGAAAGAACTTTGACCTCTTTCCAAAACCTTATTGTGGAATAATTTCATCACATGTTTGTGGAACTAGTGGCCATCTGATCATACTGAAAATAAACTTCTTACCTTTGTTAGTTAACCAACTAAATTAATGTTCAGTTGTGAGTGTACTGAGAAACTGGAATATACTTGGAAAATGATACTTTGGATGTGATTCCTTATCAAATCATCTCCTTGAAACAGAAGAGACACTCCCCTCCCCCATCTTTTCTTGCTGTCTGCAAATACAGAGTGCATGAGTTTTTAAGGTGAGACTATCATGGTTTTGCCATAAAGGTGGCGATACAGAATCATAGAATCGCAGAATAGTTCGGGTTGGAAGGGACTTTAACGATCACCTAGCTCCAACCCCCTGCCATGGAGAGGGATACCTTCCACTAGACCAGGTTGCTCAAAGCCCCATCCAGCCTGGCCTTGAACACTTCATTTGAACCCACTTGGTGCTATAGCCCTTTCAGTGAAACATTTTTTTGTACAGTTACCAAAAAGGCTCAGTCATCCTAGAAGGAGATGTCTTGAGGAAGAAGCAACTGTTGTCCCATATGCAACCCTCCTGATCCCAAAAAAAATCAGGATGGGGTGTAGTTTACTTAGGCAACTTTACAAAATTTGTTGGAGAACTAATGTTGCGGTTCAGGCCATGGTTTATCTCCTGAGAGCTTCCAGTTGGGTGCTGCAATCGATCCAGAGATGGTACCTTCAGCCTTCTCATGCTGGGTCTGTGCTTTTGGAAGCAACATGCTGGAGAGGGGAGACAGCAGACAGAACAACAGGAAGAAAAAGACTTGTCTAAGGTTAGGACCATTTTTGGGATAAGGACACAAATATATTGTATATTCACCTTCTTTTGCATATGGTAACAGGACACAGTGATTTATAATTCAAACTCTCATGCCCTACTTGTTTCACAAACCATTAGGAGCCCAGTCGTATTAGACACATTTAGGATTGCTTTTCTCCTAAATTATTTTGCAGTTGTATTTTCTAAAGGATCAAACTGCTATGGAATAACTTCCTGTGCTAGACAAATGCCACTGCCTAAAGTGTACTAATTTCAACAAAACTTGTTGACCAGCTGCGGGGAGGACACAAAATTCTTAAATATGTGCTATGCAAGGTATAAAACTTGGATAGTCTGTAAGGTAAAGGTCCTGGGGAAAGACACTTAATAAACCCTCTGTTAGGTACATGGGAGCCAATACCACTGGTACAAGTATATATTCTTTCAGTCTCAAAGATACGCCTCTTCCCTGCTTGTTGCATTTTGGGAGAGTGGTAAAATAGATATGTCTGATTTTTGAAAACAGCTTATTCTGAATGTCCACCTATGTTTTGCAATAAAGTTTTTTGAAGTAAATTCTGAACATCTCAATTCTTCTGAATAAGCGTGTTCTTGAAAGATAGTAGACATTTATGGTACCCCTTGATTACTAAGTAACTAAGAATTTCTAGACAACTCTCTTCATTATTATAAATTCATACTGCACTGAAAACAAAACCTAAAACATTGTCACATCAACAAGTTCAGAGTGTTTTAATGACACCTGAATAACTGTCTATATGTTGTAACCTGTTACAAGAGCAAGGTGGCCTGAATTAGCTTAGCTGCTGTTGAAAGAGTTAACCTCTATTACCTTGTATATGTAGTCACACATATGGACAGTTAGAATGATAGAATGAGATAAGTTGAAGTATGGTGAATTATTTGTATGCCTAAATTCTAGAAACAGTTTCCAAAGTATACATCCTAAAACAAAAAGAAAGTACTTGCTGCTTTTGATAGTATGTAATCAAATCAAATGAAATACAACAGTTCTAATATCAATTAATGAATATTCAGTTGATTTTATTGCTTGTTATAGGTTGTATATTTGTTGGCATTTCAATCCAGTGATTTAGGATATTCTGTGAACATCTGACCCTCTCTGAAAGGATATGTATTTTGGACACTCACGAAGTGATCATGAAGAGCAACAGAAGAGGCAGCTTTCAGAAAGCAGAATATCCATACCATTTGGGGTCAGATTTTTTATGTCCAAGGTTATGCTGCTGTTAATTTGAACCCCCTCTTCTGAAGTGACTCAGATAAATTTAATGGTTTTTCACCAGATTCTAATATGTAAGTCACTGTATAGTGTTGTATGTTTCTGCAGTAATTTCCTGAGGAATTGCTGGGGAGAACATTGAGGTTTGTCTTTGCCAAGCTTAAATTCTAGTTACATTACTTGAACCTTTATGAACATACAGTAAATATAGATGAATATAATCTGTTTACTATTCTCAATTTTGTCTTAAAAATCCAGACATAATCTATATTTTTATTAACCCTGTCTAAATGTGCAAGCTGGGAATCAGTCCAGAAGCGAGCAGAAGTCTGCTCTGTGTTCGTGCAGTTCCTGTATAGCAATAGAAATACTTAGTATACAAGCCAGTATAAAAAAATACCAATATTTGGGGGAAGAAAAAAAAATCCAGAAGTATCTAGTAAAAATACTGTGTTCATACAAACCTAGATAATGACCATGGTACCAAACTTACTTTTGTCAGTAATATGCATACAAAAAGTACTTGTAAATGCATTTACAATTAACCGGGATTTGTTCACTCTAAATTATGTAAGATTAGACTGCAGTGAAGAATATACATAATTTAAACACATACTTAAGCACTTGTTTTAATGAATGGAAATGAACAAAAGCATGTGTAAGTACTTTATAGCATTCTGAAGCCTTAGTGGTGAATTTATGAAGCATAGGTGAATTTAAATTATAATGTTTCCTGTTAGTATAATTTCTCTCATTTTGCGAAATTAACTTTATACTTTCATGAATGTATTTGGATTTAAATTCACACAATATAGTTGCAATCTTTTGTTCACTTCCTCTTTAGAATGATATGATTAAGTCTAAATTAGCACAGCTAATGTAGGTTATATCAGCATCCTTTTTAAAAGTATTTTAGGGAAGACAGTTCATGCATTGCCTGTTCCCAGTCTGGACTTCTGTTGTGAGGTCCAAGTGGATTTCTGTATGTAAATATAAGGGTGGTGTTCTGAAATGATGAAATATATATTGCTAGTGGTTAAAAGAATAATCACACTTTCCTGCTAGTTTTGGTTTTGGTTTCGGGGTTGGGTTGTTTTTTTTTTTTTTTCATTATTTTTCTCAGAGATGTAAGTAGTTTCTCTTGGATTGTTGTTGAACCTCAATCAAGTTTATTAGTAGTGGCTTTTGATTTTTCATTTCATGTTGAGGTTTGGAGACATCAGTAGTTTGAGAACATTTGTTCTTCATATTTTAGTCCCAGAGGCTGTTCTTATTTCACCAAATCTGTTACATTCCACGGTTAGTTTATGGGTTTGCATGTTCAGTAAGCTTCTAGTCATGTTGTTGAAACCAGAGATCTGGTGCAAGCTTCTCAACGTTCAAAATTTTATGTTGCTTTAGTGACAGAATTTTCCCCTTTTATTTTATAGTCTGCGTACTTGGCAACTAAGGTTAATCTCTGCTGATATCCATATTCCACAAACAGTGTAGCCTGCAGCTCCTTTCATATTCATCAAAGGTTATATTATAAAATGTTCTGGGCAAGCAATGCTTTTTTTTTTCCCCTTTGTTCTTTATAGGAATTTACTTTTAAGCTTAATCATGTTATACGACTTTATTTGCCTCTTGCATATCAGTATTGGTTTTGGTTTTCTTTAGTGACTTTCACTATATTTTTAATAATGCTCGATTGTTAATTTAATTATATGAAGCTTGGTTTTCATCTTTCCTAAACTGTAAAATGCCAACATTAGCAGAATATTTTTTGGTTGTACATGAATGTTTTTGTTGCTTGCAAGCACAATGTTGTTTCAGTTCAGTTTAATCCTTTTGCAGTTATGGCTGCCCAACATATAATGCAATAGTAAATGCAGAGTTCATTAGTAAATATTTATTAATGGTTCTTTATCGGATAGCTTCTGAAGGTCACAATAAAACTAAGCCACACATATGAGGACATATAATGGCAGATGTGAGAGAGAAAGAATTATGTTTCCAGGAGCACAGTAACAATATCATAAAAATGTTGGTCTCATCCTTTCTCTCTGAACTGTGCGTTTTCCTTGGTTTGAAAGCTGCATGAAGTGAGCTTTCTTGGGTTTCTGTGTAGGGGCTTTGAGGAACAGTTAGAACAACTTTCAAGTTGACAATAGTCTTAAAGTAGCAAAGCAGCCAGCATATCACACTTTTTTAATATTCAGTAGTTTTACAAAGCACCTTCACCAGCACACTGCAGAGAAACAGCCACAGTGGAAGTCATCTTTGTTATCTCTGGCTCCCATGTTTGTTCTTTGTAATTAATATAATAGCTTTTCCGTAATGTCTTAGTTGTTGTTGAACCTTCTTAATATACAGGACATTGTTACTATTTTCATTTACTAGTGAGTTTCAGTCACAGAAATATCAAATGTTTTAATCAAGGTAAGCCCAGGTTAGCAGTGGAACCATATCACCTGAGACTGTGATGTGTCGAATGCAGCCTGTAAAAGTGACAAGGGATGAATCCTTACAGCCTGAAGACAGCACTGAAAGATTTTCTGATTAAAAAAAAAAAAAAAAAAAAAAAGGAAAAAAAATCTGGGGTTTTGGGTTGGTGGTTTGGGTTTTTTTTTTTTCCTCTTTTAAGCGAAGAAGGAATGAAAATTCTTAAATAAACCACCACCTGGTAGTTTGGTAATGAAATCTGAATGAAGTAGATGGAGAAAAGCAGAACAAGTTACAAGTGGGCTTACTAAAACCTAACAGCAGAGATTGAATTGATATGAAGACTTTGCAGAAAAAATTTTTTCCTAAAGATTCTGCAGTTTGACATTTAAGCTGAGGTTAAGAAGCTGTTGATAATGGCACTCTGAGACAGCTACTTGGGCACACAGAGCTCTCGAATTTGTAAGGTCCATACCAAACTGGAACGGACACAATTGGTTTAACTTCATGTGATCACTGCTCTTACTCTTTACCTTTTCCAGATACGTAGATTCTGGTTTTTGTGACAAAACTCTTTATTCTGTAAACTGCTTAGTAGCAAATGTGAAGAATTATTCTTTCTCTTCCTTTTATTCTTTTGTTATTATTCCATAAAATGATTATACAGGAAAACAAACAAACAAACCCAACATCAGAACCATTTTCAGCTTGCTTTTAGGGCAGTTGTTTTTTTTTTTCTTTCTAAACCTGGAGCCTTTTAGATGAGGCCTCAGGAAAGTTGTAGCCCATTTCACGTCTGTATTACTAATGTTACTTTTAACCTTTCTTTATGTAACTGTCTATACAATTAGGTATAGTTATGTGGGGAAAAAAACAACCTCTTCTCACGACAGACTTCACCCTAGGGCAGACAAAACCTCTTAGGTCTTGGGTGTGTAAGTGCAATAGGGCTTTTCTGACTGCAGTCACTTCAGCGTTAGCATTCTTCTTTAAATAATAAAACAACATGACTTGGTTTATTTCATTTTGGTTTCATATCTTCTGGTTTGGTCCCTTTTCTATCCCAGCCCATGTCCTTCTCAGTCTAGACAAAACCGTAGCTCTCCAAAGTGTTGTCAGCCTTTTCTGTGGATGCTAGCTCTTCTCCTTTTCATCAATTTTCATTTTACTTACTCATATTTTGAATATGAATAGGTCGATGTCACTATTCTCAAAGAATTTTTTTTCCCGTTTTTTGTGCATATGCATGTGTTGTAGATTCCCATAGGTATAGGGATTCATGTCAATAAATAACTTGGTTAACATCCTCTGAGATCTACGTTCTGTAATGATTTATGCCAAGTGAAGCTCTGTGTTTGCAAAATGCTAAACCCTGTAACTAAGCCTTGTAGGATTTTTCTTCAGATCTTCTTCTGAATGCTTGCAGAACTGAGTCTTGAATTTGCCATATACTAACTTCGCAGAAAAAATTGTAATGATTACTTCTCAAACACCTAAACATAAATGCTGTTACAAGTTTATGAAAACATGTTGCTGAAAAACCTGAGATCACCAAAAGTTTACACATGTTAACTGTCCTACGAAATGTTTTGAGGGAAGGGGAAAGGTCTTGGGATTTTTTCAGTATTTAAATTGTAGTTTATGTTTTACTTTATTACCCCCAAATCAGCTTTGCAGTCCTTCTTTGCAGCACTTCCTGTAGTTCCTTTGTAGAACAAAAGTGGTGCCATAGAGATACCAGTAAATTGTAATATAATATGATGTAAAGAATTTATTTAAAAACTGTAAGGTAATAATTAACAAAGGAGTAAATTAGTCTTTCACATATACTGTAGAAGGGTGGGGGGTTTTATGCTCTTCTGCTTGAAAATACATATGATTATCTCCTTTAAGAGTGCTTAAAAGTTACGTGAAATGTCCAGCCTTCTAGATGGGCACTGTAGATGTCACACTCTTGATGCAACCGTAAATGTAAATTTAGTAGGAATATTAACTTTTAATTGCATGCTAACATATCTGTAATATGGGTGCCATATTGTACAAGATGTTTCATAGCGTTTTGGAATTTAACTAACTAACAGTGTTTGGTTTTACTTTTAAACATCTTCAGGAAAGGCTTTGTGCACTTCTTTATACTATCAGCATGGAGCTAAGAACAAAAAAATTGTTCAAAGGTTAATTCTCATTAACCCTTTCAACTACCAGGTCTGTTTCTATCGTATGTTGTACTTGATGTCTGTGTGCCATGGTGTTTTGATAGAAAAGCATTAAGTGTGACATGAGAGTCCAGATTGCATGAATTTCCTTGTGTATACATACTAATGTGTAAGATCCTCAAGTTATCTAAATATGTTAACAACTTACTGTAATTATATTTTGCAGCTTGTTGCAACTTAACGATTTTATTGGTAATCTTAATTTTGCAGTTCAAATAGGCACTGATAAAGTTTAAACTGCAGGAAAATATTGTTCTAATGACCTGGCTTATTAAACATATAATACATTTTTTTATTCCATGCACCAATCCTCCAATGTTTGGAAGAGACTGTTTTCAAGTGTTTTGAGAAGACTTACTTCTTACTTTGAAAAAATCCTGTTCTTATTGCAGCTGGCTTTAGAAGAAGCTTTCGCCTTAGCAGAAAAGACAAAAAAACAAACAAATCTATGTATGAGTGCAAGAAGAGTGATCAGTATGATACAGCAGACATCCCAACATATGAAGAAGTTGCAAAATATAGACGGCAACCTAATGACAAATACAGGCTTGTAGTTTTGGTTGGTAAGTTGGTTTTCTTCATTTTTGACCTGATAAAACATAGGACTGCTGATTAGCCCAATGGTTACCATGAAATTATTTAAAGTGGAAGGGATCTTAAGCAGTCTCCTGGTCTAGCCTCTCATTCAGCAGGATTAACACTGAACTCAAAGTAGCTGATGACAACAACTTTGAGAGCCTGTCTTCCTCCTGTGTCTTCTCTTGTCTTGCCATCTCATACCTCAATAAAGAGGTGGCCCCCATCCTCTCAACAGGAGTCAGAAGGGTTCCCCTGAAAACTTCTTCTCCAAGCTAGACAAGCCCAATCCCTTCAGCCTTTCCTGACAGATTGTGTGCTTCAACTACAAGCACTCTTGGAGGCCCTCCACTGGCTTGCTCCAGTTCATCAACATCTTTGCTGTAATGCAGGGCCAATCATGGACAGAGTATTCCTCTCAGTATCTAACAAGTGATGATTAAAGAGGAAGAATAATTTCCCTCTAGCTACAGGCTCAGCTCTTGCCGATACAGCTCAGCCTTCTGTTAGCCTTAATTGCTACCAGCAATAACTGTAGACTACTCCTTAGCTCACTGCCCATCTGAACTCCCAAGTCCTTTTCATCTAGGCTGCTCCCCAGCCAGTCAGTCTGCAGCATGTCCTGCTGTGGACTTTGTATTTGTCCTCATCAAATTTCATGTAGCATATCAAGATCCCTCTGAATGGAAGGCCTTGAGCAAGTCACTTGCATCACCCATTTTGGCATCTACAAACTTGACAAGGGCCCATTCTGTGTCCTCCTCCAGGTTATTGACTAAGATACAAAACAGAATATGTCCCAGTGTAGATACCTGATGAATTCCACTTGCAATGAGACACCTAGTAGAGTACAGACTGATAACCCATTCCCTTTGAACATGATCATCCATCCAGTTTTTCTGCCTGTCTAGTAGTCAACCTCTCTAGACAGGATGTCCCAGCTTGCATATAAGGATGCTTTAGGAGATCATGTTTAAAGGCTTGTTATACCAAAAGGAGATATTACAATATAGCTACTATGGTTACCAGTCTGAACCTGACAGTCAAGCTATACTAAAACTCAGACGAATTAGGTCAGCGTTCTTCTCTTAGAGATCAATCAATACGTTTAAAAAGAACAGAATAAATGCCTGTAGTCAGCAAAGACTATATATATACACATATATATATAAAGTGGAAAGAAACAAAACTATCTACCGTGTTAGAATACATAGACAAATGAAGAGAAAGGTGGATGAGAGGTAGGCTTCTGTAGGCCAAGAACGGGTGCAAGCAAAGCTGCAGAAGACTCAAGATGTCATCCTTAGTCAGCTTTCTGGCACTGCCATGGCTTCCCCACAGCATTTATTATCTAATCAAAATGCATTGCTTCGGTCTCCTAAAAAAAGAGAAAGTACATTATCTTGAATCTTTCAGAGGTAACCATTAAAGTAACAATGAGAAATGTTTCATTGCTTATTGTTTCTTTTGCAGTAGCACATAGGCTGATGCTTCATTAGTAAAGTTTCCTTCATTCTGAAAGCAGCAGAGCAGAGAAATATGACCCTCTATCAGGCACTGTTAAGAATTAGAGTAGCTGTGTTTTTATATTGCCCATATCCAAGGGAACGTTAAACTTAGTTTTTAATAAATAGTTTTTTCACTCTCTAGCACTAAAATTCAGCCACCTACTAGTGTGATCACTGTGAGATTGTGGGCTATATACAACAAGTAATAACACGGTTGAGTTGATTTTACAGTTACATCAACAGAGTGCAGTGCAAAAGTGTGATAAGTAGACATTTTATAACAAATTGCATATGTCTGATCTAAGGCATACCTAGAGATTTCATTTGATTTTTGTTGTAATAAATCAAAAGAAGAAAGTGTGCTTTTTCAGTAACAAATGCAATTCAAAAATTTATTGCAGAGTTTGGTAATTCTAATGTTTTTCTCTGGATATTAAGAGCAGCTTAAGTCTGGCCAATACCATAAAAATGTCTTGGGCAAAATGTGGAAAAACTAGCAGAGCTAAGCAATACAGGTAGAGTAGAAGTGAACACATTTAAAAAGCTTTTTTGTGTGCCAGTAGCAGCATTCAGTATAATCTGTCAAATATAGTTTGGATATTAGTACCAGGAAACAAAGGGATGGATAATTAATTCATAGCTGTAATTTGGGGCAGTAAATACCTATTCTGTTTTGCTAGGCGTAAATGTATAATTTACTGCTGGAAGGTTTTTTAGGTTTTGTTTTGCCCTTTTGTAGGCGAAGGGATTTGACAACTTTGAAATGGAACTTTGTTTTGGCTTCCTTTTAAATCGGTCTAGTCCAATTTACAGGAAGCAAATTGCACACAGAGTAATTTTTAGCACTCTGCACTGTGATATATGCTAGTCTCAAGTTTTGCCAGATGTATCAGTTTGTCACAATTTTACCTTGTCTGAAAATGTAGGTTCATTAATAAAGTCGTGCTTATCCTTGGGGCTAAAATAACAGACATATGAAGCAATAATGATACAGATGCTTCTGTCACGTTTTAAGTTTTTATAAATGTGGTAATCTGCTAAAACCAAAATGATCTAATATCATGTCACCAGTTATTTTTTGGTAACTTTCTGTTCCCAGGCTGCAAACAAATCCTTGAAGTCTTACTTCACAAATATTGCCTACACCATTGTTAAGCATGATACCTGGCAGCCCTATCAGGCAAAGGCAGAATATTTTACCATGAAACCTATTATTTAGACAATAGAATTTTCATTTACATTAATGGGGGATAAGTTCTGCTCACAAAGGATTCTTCTGTAATTGTGAGGGCCAAACTAGCACAGAACTTATTTCCAAAGAGTCAGAATGGATGTGCCACATACTATAACTTTACATGGTATAGTTTCAGCTATGCTGTGTAAAGTCAGAGCTATCTGAAGGATAAAGCAAGGTCAGCAATAACAAACCATAGATATCTTTTCCCCAGAATGCATGCAGCTGTCTGCTGTCTCAGAATTAGACTGTCAGTACTCTCTACAAAGGTGTTATCACTAAGAATAAAAGGAATCTGGGTCTGGAAAAGTTCTCTATTGTTATACTACTTATATTTACAAAAAAATCCATCACTTCTGGTTTTATCATGAAGGAGCTATGTGAGGGCCAGGTCTGTCTTAGAGCAGAGGAGAATGAAATAGAAGTGGCTCCTAACTCTCCATGTTTCCTGGCTTGCTTTTAACATGTGTTCAGTAGTGGCTTATAGAGACTTAATAGATCTATAGCAGTAGTGCAGGAAAGTGGCCTCCCATGGCCATACTACTTCAGGTAAACTATCTGGACAATGAAGAAAGAGACCTACAATTGCCATCTTTGTTAAACCTTCCAGGTTGAAGGCATGGGTAAGTTAGCATGGCTCAGGAATGAATGCATAGGATGTAACACATTGCCTAGCCTTGCACATGAGAACATGAACATAAACTCACTGATCCTGTTTCAGTGAATGACAGATCTCAGAAGTACACTCCCACTACTAGTTAGAGTTTACCGTAACTCAAAAAAAATGAGGTTCTACTCTTCTCCATTGAGCTACAGTCGGACATGCATGTGCAGTGATTGCATTATAGTGGTCAGTTGTACTAGTAATTGAGACGCAGAGCCTCTGTCAAGGCATGCTTTGTACAGGGTCTTTATGATCCCAGCAGGGATGTTATCACCTATTTCCCAAAGTCTTTTCTGGAAGACTGCTTCCTTTTTTTTTTTTTTTTTTTCCCTTTTTTCTTTCAGATAGACTTCCAGGAGCTCAGTATGTGTGTATGAGTGAAGAATGGCTGGGCTGGTTGGGTTAAATCCTCTGAGACCTGAACTTACATCAGATAGTTTTTTCAATTTCCTTCAGACATGTCTGAATGATACAAAATGTAATGCAAGTTTTAATGATTGGTGGTTTAGTTCTGCAAATGTCCCTCAGTAGAGGAAGGCAGGCACTACAGTCCTTTTGTGCAGGATTTGACCGTTGCTTAGCTTACATGGCTTAACATGCAACAGCAAGCAACATAAATATTCCTTGAAAAAAATAAACAAAATATCTCTAAAGCTACCATCCTAACACTAAATATTGCTGTCTGGGGTGATTTATAGTAAACCAAAACTATGCTACGGTCATGGATCCCTCATGCCTGGCATTTTACTATAGGAATCTGGATTGTCGTTTTCAATCCTGATGCTTTATTTTCTTTGTGAGTTCAAATTTTGTCTTAGAGATTCACAATTATTACAAACTGGCATCTTTCTCTGCTGCATCAAAATGAAAAGAATATTCAGAATGGAAGTATATATTACACTTCAGAGATGTAGTATAAAGATCAGCATAATGGATGATGTTGCTAATTAGGAATCAGCTTTCAGCATCCATATGCCATGGTTAAAACTGAAGAAGAAGACAGCACTGCAAAAGAATTTACACCTTTCAGTAGTTAAAGAGGATTTAAAAACAGCAATCTGGAATTGAAGACACAGTAGTTGTGAGGTTATGGTCTGGAAACAGATTTGATCTAAGTTTCCAAAGCATCTGTCACAGGAAGCGAAGCCTGGATTCTTTATATATAAATAGAGCTAAAAGCATATTGTTGATTTGACAGCATGTAGACTGAGGAAATAATATTTGTGTAGATTTGATGGGAAACACTTTTTGCTTGAAAGGCATACAGTGATTTTTAAAATTATAATTTCACTTGCTTCATTCTGCCTTGCTAGGAAATATTTAGAATTTTAATTATTTTTCCTATAAGAATCTATATTTGCCTTAAGTAGCTAAATAATTTAAAAAATATTACTATTTTTTTATAAGAACAAAGGTAATGCCATTATCTACATAACGCATTACTTTCCTCTGCAGACATGCACCAGTAGAGGCTGCTATACACCATATTAAATAAACATTTATACATACTGATAGATTAATTTACAGGCAGGTCAGAGATGAAATTTGAAATGTAGTTGTGTGTTTAACTTAAGTAAACATATGAAAACTATAAATGCAGAAACTCTTTAAGATTTTACAGAGAGACCATAGTCTGGGGGTAGCAGCAAAGTAGCAAGCATTTGCTTTTCATCATTGTGTTTCTAGCTTCAGACAAGGCAGATGAATAGTAATTTTTACAAATAGGCACCTGAAGGTGCTGAAGCATCAGTCTTTGCTTTTTGACTCTCACTAGTAATTAACCAATACATCACCACTTCATTACAATATTTATTAAGTATTTTTTTTCTAATGTTTAAAATGTCTCTGTTAAGAAGCACTCCATGTGTAAACGTGCCACTTTTACTAGAAGAGCAAGAATTTTCTTAAAACCACGTTATTATCCTTTTATTGTTTGGGATGTGGTTCCAGTGACTCACTCTCCTCTGCATTCTGTTCTTGACCTGGCTCTCCGGAAATGAAGCGACTGCACTGTCAGAGACACATGAGCATGAAGACCTGAGCTCCCTTCACACACGCATCATGGACCCTCCGCAAAAGGGGCCAGGCAGGCTGGAACCCTGCATGAAGGGCTCCTGGGGGCAGGCAGCATTTGCCCTTGGAGCCTTTGAGACCTCACAGGACAGAGTGGTCGGCCTTAGACCTAAAGCACAACTGGCAAATGGCCAAGGAATAGGAATGACCTAAAAGCCAAAAGGAGCATCTGGTCAGTAGCTTCTAGGACAGCAGTACTCAAAAGGAGGTGGAGGAGATGGGTCAAAAATATTCCATGCAGTCTTTGTTTCTTCCTGCCATCCTCTTTCCAAGGGTGGTCTCTCTTTGGCAGCCATGTGAGGAAGGAAACATTTGCTTTGGACCAGTTCAGACAGCAGGCAGGAGACAAGCATATTTTAAAAGAAAATCAACAACAAAAAAGGAAACCCAAACATCCCAAAGAGGTTGTGACCTGAGGAGTGTTGCCCCTTCCTTTCTCCCGCTGTGCGATGCCACCCTCACACAGTCAAAAGGTGGATGGTTGTCAAAAAGAGAGTTACAGCCAGAGGCCAGGCAGTATTCCTGCCTGCAGCCAGGTCTGGAAGGAGCTCCCAGGCCTATGGGGAGAAGGTGGGAGCGTTGTCTTCAGGGGGATCTGGTGCAGACAGGGGATGCAGCAGCTGGAGGGAAGCAAGGAAAAGGCTGTGCTGACACACGAGGTGCAGAGGCTTTAGGGGGACTCTGTGCATGCCAGCTGGGGTCCTCTAGTCTGTGAGTTGGGGATATTCTGGCAAAGTGAATAGCCCAACCAGCTAGAAGGCTGCAGGTTAGGGTGCTGGGGTCTCCAGTAGTGCTGTGGATGAAGATGGGTGCACACTGAAGGTAGTTGCTGTAGAAAAGAAAGTTAGCTTTGCTGTGAACTTTTTCACAGATTTTTGCTCAGTAATAAAGTCAGAGCAGAGCAACTGCCAAATACATCACCTGAAATTTGTCAGCGCTGTATGTTCTAGCAGAGTTTGAACCATGGGCGTTTCCAAATGACTGATTAAAAGCCAGTATATATAATAGCTATACGCTACATAGTCTTAGCTGAGAGAGTACATATACCTGACTATGAAAGAGAACTGGCTGCTGGGAAACAGCATGATTTCTTTCTTTCAGGTCCTGTAGGGGTTGGGCTGAATGAACTTAAACGGAAATTGCTGATCAGTGACACCCAGCATTACGGGGTAACAGTGCCACGTAAGTAAAAACACACTTCTATTCTCCTAATGTGAAACTCGCATTGTTACCCTTTATCGTTGCATTACCTTAAGGCACTTTCAAATTTGGGTCTCTAAATGCATGCTTGGCATCCAGATTACTTTTCTAATTTTTAAAAGTGCTGCTGCAGTTGTATTTTAAATAGCATTGATTAAACTGATAGGACATTTTGGCTCACAGGCATTGCAGGAGACCTTTAGTACAAGCTTAACGTGATTGATGTCAGCGAGGTTTAGTAAATGAAACTCAGCTGAAGAACATCCTGGATTTGGCTGTAAAAAAGTGTACTCTGTTACCAGTGCTTGCCTTCAGCAAAACGGCCTTTGTGTATTAGGTGTCCCTGCCCATGGCAGGGGGGTTGGAACTAGATGATCTTAAGGTCCTTTCCAACCCTAACTATTCTATGATTCTGTGATTCTATGAAAATGAAGACTGATGATAAACAGTTTGATCCTGTGAATAAATTAATTAAATCCCTTTGATTAGCTTTAGGAAAGTTGATTTGGGGCTTTATTTTTCCTCTTTCCCCTTATCTAAGTAGCATGATTTTTATAACATTGAATAACATTGTGCTATATTAACTTCTGTAGCACTTTATTGGGTTTTCTTTAATGTGGAAGACTTGACAGTTCCAGACTTCTGTTCCTTGGATTGCTTTCTTCTTGTACTTGTGCTTCCTATACAGGATCTTTGAAAAATACAGGTCCAACATTCTGAATTTGGGAGATACTGTCACAGGTTTTCTATACAGTGTATATATATGAATGAATTTGAATATATATTGTATATATATGAATGAAAAATGAATACATTTGGGGTTTGGAAGTAATTTCTTTTGCACATACTTGTTTCAGCTGGGTATTGAAAACAACAGCAAAAAAAAGCCAGATGTTCCCAAATATTTAACACATCGGAGCATTTGCAGTTATTTGCCCAAAATTACTTCTCAAAAAAGTGCCAGAATTCATCAAGCTGTCTTTCTCTCTTCTCTTCCAAATTTGTGGTTATAGTTTAAAACAAACACATAAAGAAATCCCTCTCCCTGAAATGCAGTAAGTCAGGACTTGCAGGGAGAACTGGGGTTTTTGTCTTGGAAACGCTTCTCTTTGTGTCAGCCTAAGGAGAACTTGATATCAAATGGCTTTTCTAACTTACTGCAAGCGAGTTGTATATGTTCATATGCAAGGAAGAATACATGATGCTGTAACATACAACCTGTATTAAATAGGACTTTTGAATGGGTTTGTTAACTATAAGCAGCAGCCCCACAAATAAGTTTCATTTATAAGCCAACTCCTTATACCTGGTACTTCAGGGAAAGTGAGAAGTGCAAATACCACAAAGCTATTGAAAGAAAAAGGCATTTGATTTTGACACCAGAAAAAGAAAAGCACTAAACCATAAAATTCACCCCCCATTTTTTTACCATCATGCTTCACATACCACAGCTACAAGTGTTGTTAATGAACGTAATATTTTATAAATCAGGTTAGTGAGCTTTGTTTCCCTTTATGGTCTTGTATGCTAATACACTTAACAAGTGGCAAGGCTGGAGTAATTGTTATAGACTGCTGCTCCCTTTATTATTCAGCTGTCCTCATTTTATTGGATTTTTCCACTAGTTAGTAAAAATGATAATCAGATACTTGTCCAGTAGGATTTTTCCTGCTTTTTTCTGCATGCTTTTAAAGCTGAATCCTGTCATGTACTTGTGTGCTGCCTGCCAGATCCAGAGCAGCTTCAAGCCCATCAAAAGTGAGGGAACTGCTACACTTAATATTGCACAACAGTTGTGTACTTTTCAGTGTTTCCTGAACTGGTTTGCATTATATTGTTTTGTGCATCTTTCCTTTATTTTTCCTTCATTTACTCAAACTGCAGACACTACCCGTCCAAGGAGAAGCCAAGAAAGTGACGGTGTTGAATACACTTTCATTTCCAAGCACTTGTTTGAGACAGACGTACAGAATAACAAGTATGTCAACAAGATTTTAAGTAGAACTGTAGTAAAAACAATGGCTTTAATATAAAATAGGGCTGGTTGTATTTTTAGATAAGAAATCAAAGTCAGTATAAGTTGCAGTGCTTTGAGGATGTGTGAAAATCACATTCTGATATACAAGCAGCTGGCAAAAACATACAGCAAAAAAAAGCAGTATGTGAAAACACAACTGTTTCTAAGCTTCTAAGTAGTTTCAGTACTTCAGCTCCTAAAGAGAAGACACTGAAATTGTAGGTGTTAAGGATGGGGGAACACTCTTAATAGAGCATCATCTGTCATAGCAATAAAGCATTGCAGCCCGGGGTGGGAGGGAGGGCCTGGAAGTGCTGCAAACGTGCCTGAGTCAATGTTTATGTAGTTCTGCTCTCTTTCAGGCCAGGCACTTCCTCTGCTTTTGAGTTTAGAGATCTACAATGAAGCCCCTGCCTGTAAAGCCTCCAGAAATTAAACTAAGATGAAGACAATGGTAGCATCGTGCTCTCCAGCAGCCCGTAAAAAACTAGCTTGAAATTCTGCCCCAGTGTTTCAGAGGGCAAAAGTGTATTAGACACAAAGCTGTGGGTTTTATTGAAACTTCAAACTGTGCTTTGCTTTTTTGGCAAATAGCGCTTCTACTTTTATAGCACATAACCAGCCGCCTTGGTTCCATTAGCACCATTGTCATTAGCTCCTCCTCCTCTTCTGAGACAGAGAATTTGGATATTCTGTAGTGTGCAATGAAATTTCAGTAGTTTCTATTGTTTAGCTTATCCACTGTTTTATTGCATTGCATTAGTTCAGAAAAAGAGGTGATGGAAAACATTAGTGGGCTGTTGGACTACAGTACTTTTTTCTCTTGAACTGTAATACAAGCAGGTGTTACTGATTTGAAAGTGGGAAAGTAGAAGATTTCTTAAAATTGACATGCTGAAGTACTTGACAGCATTTCCTTTACAAAACACGGTAAAACTCTCATGTAAAGTAAAATATTTTTGCTCCTGAATTAGATCTTATAAACCAAACTGATAATTTCTGTCTTTCTTCTGGAGAAAATGGAAATGATTCCAGTTGTTTTCACCTTCTGCCACAGGTTTATCGAGTATGGCGAGTATAAGAACAACTACTACGGCACAAGTTTAGACTCCGTTCGGTCAGTTCTAGCTAAAAACAAAGTTTGTTTGTTGGATGTGCAGCCTCATGTAAGTAAGGACATCTTTTGGAATCTTGTAGTTCCCCATATTGCATATTGGGATTCCAGGAAAAATATTATTTCTAAAAAGGAGTATTTTATTCCATGCTGAATGGCTGTTGAGTGGGTTGGCTGGGTACCTTTATCACAGCAAGGCTCTGTGAAAGGAGAGGAAGGAAACTTCAATACATGTTGGCAAGTATTCGGCTTCGTAATTAGGTGAATTGAAAACCTGAAGCATAATACCAAAGACCTAATTACAAAATGCTCCTATATTTCCCTTCCTCTTTCTGCTGTTTGGGTTAGAGGTTTTCTCTCAAACTTCAGTTTCAGAATGACTTTGAGCTATCACCCAGGCCAGCAGCTCTCTTTCACATGTTTAACCAGACCATTCATGCCAAGGGTTTCCACACAGGGTGGACATGAGTCAAGGAACGCACTAAATGTGATGTTGGCTGGATAATTGCTAAGAACATTCCTCTCTAAAGCATTTGTTCTTGCATTGACCCCGTCTTTCAACCCTGCTGAACAGCTCCACTGGGAATTTTTATGCTACTAATAACCACAGTGCTTCCAGGAGCTGGACTAGTTTGTGTAAACCCAGCCAAAGTATTTCTTCTCCAAGGGTGGCCAGCCCATGACTTCTGAACCCTGGCAGCTTGTGAACAGCTCCTGAGGCAGTTTAGACACGGGGCTGTGCCCTAGGAGCAGGGCAGAGGGCTGCGCTGAAGGAGGAGCACCTGGGGAACCCAGACCTTGTGCAAGGAAAGGAGGGAGCTGGGCAGGGGCTCCTGCTCTGCAAGATCCTTGCCTGTCCAGGATGGGCCTGTTTTCCAGCAAAGCACCAAATTCTCTCGGGGACCCAGGCTTGTGAACCATTCTGGGATCCCATTATTCAACATGGCATTTTCCTAAGGGACCTGGCAGTGTGAACAAGACAGAAAGCTTCTGGCCAGCCCTACTTCACACTAAGCTGCTGGCTATCCCTGCTTCACTCTGTGCTGTAGACCTATCTCTAGTTCCATATGTAGCATTACTTGACTCGCTCAGGAAGAGCTAATAGCATGGGCTTGTGTGGTGGACACACAGTACTGAAGAGAAAAATCATTGACCTGTTGTTGACCGAGTGTCACAGACACCTTCTTCCACTACTTTTCATGGGTACAGAGGTGTTATTCCTGCTGTGTTGAACTTTTCCTCCTCTCCTGAACACGCTGCTGCTCCCATCTGTCCTCCCACTGGCAGTGGCACTGTTGTGGACAGCCCAGCCTCTGCTGGATTGATGGGGTTTACCAGCAGCCTCTGTGGAAATCAAGAGACACGGTCACCTTTCGAGAAGAGATTTTCTTACCATCCATATGAAAATTCTCCTCACATTAATCAATGCCTATCAGCAGAACAGGATGGCAGTAAATGAAAAATAGCCTTCTAGCAGTGCTTTATGGGTTTATTTTGGTTATTGGAGTGTTTCTTTTGTTACGGTAAATTCCATTGTGCAAAATAAACTAACTAATTAAAAATCTTTCCTCTTCCCAGACTGTGAAACACTTACGGACATATGAATTTAAGCCATTTGTTATATTTATAAAGCCTCCATCACTTGACCGTTTGAGAGAGACCAGAAAAAATGCTAAGATTATTTCAAGTAAAGATGATAAGGGAACTGCAAAACCCTTTACAGTAAGTGCATTCAGACATGGTAAAACATGCAAACTTGTTCAGAGTTTTGTTGTAGTGGTTTGCCTTGAAAATAAAGGTCATCAGTGGATCTCATCGACAGTACTTGTCAGGGCTTGCGTGTAGTTTCTTGTTGTTTCCCAACTTCTCACACATCACAGATTTACTGTGGTGTTTTTATTGTTTGTGGTATTTACATTTCCGTAGTCCTCTGACTTTATGTTATTGAAGAAGCCCCACAGTGCAAGTATATGTTTATGAGAAATATCACTGTGGATTTCCTTTCAAAAATTTGCATCTGGAGTTTGATGTTTCTATTCAAGTATAAGAATTTCCTTGTTTTATCAAGTGTATTATTGGGTCTAAATTTAGAGGAAAGCTCAAATATAAAGCAACAATAAAAAAAGTAATGCTACTTTAATTAAAAAAGTATTTGTGGGTAAGATAAAGCATTTTTTAAATGTTATAAGGAAATGAACAATGTAAGAAAGGAGAACAGTCTAAGCAAGTAACAAATGCTGCTTTTTGACAATAAAGTCAGATTACCCAACAGTAACTTAATTACTTCCTTGAAATACAATGAAAACTTGTTTCAATTGAAGCTAAAATAAAGCTGATCATCATTAGACTTTATCTACATTTATTTTATCATTTTCCCTTGTTCAGATGTTATTTAGGATTTTTTAGATTTTGTTTCAGAGTCACAGATGTAGTCACCTTCTGTATTTGTGTGGAACAGGAGTTTGAAATAGTTTGGAGATAATGTGCTGTAAGAATATGTTCTATAGCATGTAAAATGTAAGAGGAGTTCATTCTGAAGAATAACCTTCAGGATATTGCTTAGTTAGGATGCAATTAATCTCTCAGAGTTATGTAAACAATTGAATTCCTAAGATTTGTTCCTTCCCCAAACATGAAGAGGAATCCACTGAGCCACGTCTAACCAGGCATATACAGCTTCTACCTAGCTGTTAGAAGAATAAAGGCTGTGCTGTAATATATTGCATGCTAATAGCAAGCTGAGACTTAAGTAGTGAAGCTTTAAATGTATCACCTAAGTAAACAGCTAGAAATGTTTTTCACTGGTACTGCTAACAGAAATTGTCTGTGTAATTACTATGCAGTGACTAATTGTGTCACTGCAAGGGGAGAGATGAAAGAGTTGCCTATTGAGCATAGTCTATTTGTGAGAATGCTCTCTGAGATCACTTGTAATGGTAATTTCTATAATTATTTTATTAGAAGTACAGTTTCCATCTCTTGATGAGATGAGAAGTAAGCAGTGAGCTTTGAGTTTACCACAGAAGGAGTTACATGATGTTGCTGTGGACTGACAATGCCTTGCACTGATCTTACTAGGAAGAAGATTTTCATGAAATGATCAAATCTGCCCATGTGATGGAGAGCCAGTATGGGCACCTTTTCGATAAGGTGATAGTCAATGACGACCTCGCTACAGCTTACAGTGAGCTTAAAACAACATTTGACAGGTTGGAGACCGAGACCTTCTGGGTTCCTGTCAGCTGGCTACATTCGTAAGAACGTTTCAAGTAGATAAATATCCGCTGTTGTCTCAGCAGCTAAGTACAGGCTGTGGTTGGGCATTACTCCATGGCCATTTTCTTAGTAGGAGGGTTTTCTAACTCTACCTGCACAGCAGGTACACTCTTTATCCACTTGGAACTGGTCTTGTTTTCCTGTGTCTTCAGTCCTCCTGCCCACAATTATAGAGGCAGAACAATCAGATTAAACTGAAGTCTCACTGTGCTCTATAAAGTGAGCTAACACTAGTGTAACAAAACTGCCAAACACCTCTTTATCATCATCTATGTATTTCCAAGGTAAGTTTTTTTAGTGGAGAGTTTGCAGAAGATACTAATGAATACTGGAGAGCAGCACTTTGATGGTTTTAAGCATAAATGCTCCCATAAAGAGCACTTGGAACTTATTACCCCTTAAGTGCTTGAGAGAACTGAAATAGGGAAAAGTGACCAACATTTTTATGAGGAAGACATCATAGTTTTAATCACATATCAAGATAAGAGTTTTACTTTTCTAGACGTAAATCTTGTCTTCTATGTACAGAACGATTTTAGTATTCCTTTGCACTTACACAGTCGTGGAAAGAAAGATGTATTTGATGGCTTAATTGTGAAATACTCTGCTGTGAGCATGCATGGATTGAAAATACGTTCACGCATGCTTTGTGGCACAACAAAGGAAACTCATTACAATATTTATTTAAATAAGGAAAAATAGGAGTCACTGTGTATATAACTTCAAAGTCTTTGGGACTAATCTTCTGTAAAATCAGTGGCAAAACAATATGCATAGCAAGAATGTAAAGAGTATCTTTCTTTTTTACCCCTTCAAATTGATTTCATATATCTTTGGCATCCTTTAGAACAATTTTCCCATCAAAAATTTTCAAACAATTAGTGAGGAAACCTTGGAAATCTGGGAATTAGTCACAACAGATTAATTCTTCCTATTGTTTAATATCTAGTGATACTTTTTAGTAGCATAACAGATATTTTGTCTCCACTCAAATAAATTAATGCTGTAGACTTCACTGTAAAAAATAACCTTGTCACTGGTCAGGCACAGTTGGAAACCTCATTTTACAATTTAATGTGGCAATGTAAGCAAATGTATATTAGATGATGTATTTTTAATATAGATAATTTGGTATTTTTCTTTCTTTACTACTGATATGCAGGAAATGAGTACAGCTGTAAAGACCAAGTTATACCTGTGTGTTGTGTTGTGAATATGTCTTGTAAGTACAGAATGTGTATAGGAACTTGCTGACTTCTGTTCATCCCATCTGTGGCATTCAAACAGGAAACAGTCATTTCATGTTAATCTGTAAAGAGAATATAGCTGTCTTGTTTAAAGAATAAAGAATTTAGTGAAACTTTATATATTTATGAAAGGGTTGAAAAGGGATGTTAAGTTTTTAAATTTCTTGTCAATGTGATCATTTATTAAAGAGAATTACTGAGTCCGTAAGTTGAAACGCTGTCTTTGTAAATGGAGCTGAACATTCCATGTAAATATTTTATTTCAGTTCATACACTGATATACCCATCAGATTTTGCAGTTTTATTCTAAATGTGTATTTAATGTGTGGGTCATTGCATTTGGCTTAGAGTCGTATGAAACAAATGAAATGCAAGCAACAACAGCGAAATTCCTAGGAGTCTGGAAATGTTTATGCAAGAGTTACAGATGTACTGAATCCCAGTACGGATACATGCTCTGCTTCAACAGCTATAATGTAACTTTTGTCAAATTTCACCATTTTCCTGGTGGACTTAAACTTTTTTTGTAGCATAAATAGCAATTTGATGATTAAATTAATTGCATGCAGATTATGCAAGTTGAAAAAACTTTTTCTACTTTTTTTTATTACTATTGAAAATCAAACTGTTTTTCAGGGGATCTGGAATTCAGCCAGTCTGTTTGCCTGCAAGATGCCGAGTGCCTTCACTACCTCTTGCAACGCAAACTGAGAGGGCACTCAGCATGTCTCAGGATCTGGCCATTTCCAACAAGAGGGGCTTTAGTCCTTATTGAAACACTCTTAATGCTGCTTCCAACCTGGGCTGTCTCAGAACATTAGCGTATGATAACGATCACATGAAAGACCTGCTTTTCTCTTTAAGAAATAGATGCTAGAATAATCTGCAAACTGCCTGGTAGAAACAGATCTGGCTGTCCTGCAGGCTGTTTTTCTTGTCCTTTTGAAATTAATATAATTCCCATTCCTGGGTCAGTGTGGTCTAGGACGACTCAGCCAGGTTGGACTGGGCTTTGAGCAACCTGGTCTAGTGGAAGGTGTCATTGCTCACAGCAGGGGGGTTGGAACTGGATAATCTTTAAGGTCCCTTCCAACCTACACCATGCTGTGATTCTGTGACCTACACAGGTTTGCTGTGCTGGGCAGCAGTAAGCAGCACGGTGCTTTGCTGTGTTCACAGAGACACTGACCCTCTGATCCTCAGCACAGTCCTGGCAGGGGTTTTCTAGATGGATGGCTGCCTGCCTCATCTTCAAGCCAGGAGCTAATTCCCAAATTGTAACACCTGCAAAAGAAAGGGAATCACAAAAACATAAACCCAACCAACCGAGTAAAATGTGCACAGGGACTTCGATGAGTGAGAAATAATTTTAATTAAATTTCTAGATGGCTCTTGAAAATGAACATTATTGCAGTGTTAGCTTAAAAATAAATAATTATCAAAGCCACTGCTTTCCATGAGGCAGGCAAAGATGGGAGCAGGCCAAGGCACAAAAAATGTCTTAGCCCAACAGTTTCAACAGGACAGGAGCCTGCTTATCGTGATGGATGCTGAGCCCATGTGCTGAACTGTTCTGGGATACCAAGGGGGGGCGGGATTGTTCCTTCGACTCCTAAGAATTTGGGAATTAAGACAACTAAACATGTTTCCAATATTCCACATATTCAAGTTGTGCTGTGTGGGTTTTTAGAGAACTGTATGTTTTGACAGTCAAGTCCAGATGTTTTTATTGTGTTTTAGCTGTTTGTCATAGTCCAACAAATGGTAGCATTTTTTAATACTGTACCAAGCTCTATACTTGAATTTGCCACCAGGTCCTTGGTTGATGTCTTACCTGAAATCTGATCTTACCTTCTTATGCAAAACAATAAATTATTGATATATCACTGAAGGTGTTTTTTCTTTATTGTAAATTGCACCATAACGTACAGGCTTAATGACTTGAAAAGGTGAAATGCCCAAGTAGTAAGTCATTTCATAGGTTTATTAACAGTTGTGCTCCAATTATCTTTAAATGGGAAAATAAAGCAACCTGAAACAGGGACTAAAATACTTAATTTTTACTTTTCATTGCCAAGTTCTCCTTCAGAATGGATGCTGCAGCCTACTTTTCTAAAATAAGCCATTTTCTTTCTGAGACAGAAAGCTTAAGTCAGTGGGTCAGTGCTTAGAGTGTTATCCAAGTTACCGACTCAGAGTGCTTCATTGGACACGGGAGGTTGTGTTCATTTGGAGGACTCAATGAAAGTAATGCTTAAACTAAGTCACTTTTTGCAGTGGTTTATGTCTTTTCTAGAAAAAAGCCTAACACATACTAGGATTAGAGAGGAGACCTTTAAGCCCTCTCTGTTTTGTTTCAGTGCAGTATTCTGCATTTCCCACGTGTACTTAGGTTCAGGTTTCTACTGCGTGTGGAGAATTATTCCTCAGTAAAGCTCATATTTACTTTTTGTTAGATTGTTTCAAAGGATGAATAGTTTCTTCAGAGATTTAAAGTTATAATCTAAATCTACTTTTTTTTATTGCAGTCTCTACAGTCATTTCCCCACAGGATTAAGAGTTTTCTGTGCATCAGAGCTTAAAATCATTTGTATTTGCAATTTACCCAAGAACATTTTGCTCTCAAAGTCATTAAGTATTTATCATATATTAGCATGATTAATGTATGATACCAAGCATTCAACAGGAAAATGTCTGAACACTAAGTTGAAGGAGCACAGTGAATGTAGTTGTTGTTTAAGAATTCTGGTGCTAGATAATGGTTAAAGATTTCAGCAGAAACATGCACAAAAACATTTGGAAACAGTTAAAGTCTGGTCTTAAATTTTGTCTTATGTAAATGACAGTACAAATAAGAGAATTTGGAGTTCTAGACAGCTGGAGATTTTTTCCCTCTTGGTATCTGTGTCTGAAATACAAGTTGGATATTTGGAAGACTGTATGGAATGATTTTACATCTCTATAATAAAACGCTATGGTATTTTGTGTAGCTGACATCCAACATTTTAACAAAGAGGGTAAATCCTCATGATTACTGAGACTTTGTTTTGCTTCTATTTCAGTTGTACACATATGTCTGTTTAAAAGATTTTGAAAGACTTAATGCACAGAGCTGCCAGCTACAGATTTCAGTGTATGAATGAAGGGAAACATCTTCAAGATTTCTAGGAGGGTTCACAGTATCACAGTATGCTAGAGATTGGAAGGGACATCAATATGGCACAAAAAATATTTGAAAGCTTCTTGATAAGAAATAAAGAGAGAAAAGTAGGTCACAATGTCTTTTGTAATTAGATCTATTTCTTTTCAATAGCCGTATTAATAGTTATGGCTTGAATACACTAAAGAATGAAGGCATGCTGTAATTTTCCTCAAGTAAAATTTAGATTCTATAGGATTATACATAGGCTCATGGAAGCTTAGTTTTAAGGGATTTGGTACATGTTTTAAAGGTCTGTGGGTATGGCAGAGAAGGACTGAGAATGTTACAAATGCTAGTACTACCCTAGCAATGCATCTTTGTTTTTGTAAGTCACTGAACAAGGAGGTTGGCAAGTTGGTGGCGAATGTTCTGTGGTTTCTGTTCCCTCCTTGGTAAATATAAATAAGCGCCAGTAAATCTTTATTGGTTAGCAAAGCCAAAATCGTTGGCATTATGGAGAGCTGAAATGTAGTACCCAGAAGGAGTACTCCACATCCTGGTGATGTTGGCAGAGCTCTTGCTTTACTTTCTTCTGGTTTTGTTAACTTTTACAGCAACAGTACAGTGATCACAGCTTTAACATGAACTTAACAAACTCCGTTTAATCACTGGCAATCTCATTCTGGTTTTGTCTCTTGGCTCTCGTAGAGCTTTAGTTTAGTAATCTCAATCATTACAAGGGGTAGAAAGGGATAATGTCTTGAAAAACAGACACTAAAAATTTGATAAAAGGACACTTTTTACCTCCTTCCCAACAGATTCTAGAGGTGATGTGTTTCTGCAACAGAGGTGAAAAGCTAGCACTTGATCAAGATGGAGAATCACATGAACAGTGTTTTGTGCCGTGAAAACAGAACTGCTCTGAGAGATCCCTGTGGTACAAAGGACCAGGAGCAATTTTAAATTTTGTGCCACCAGTGTTGGCTTCAGGGGCTCTTGTTTAAGAAAATAGCATCTGAGAGCAGTTCCGCTTGTTCTGTGTGACCTTGGACACCTCACGGTGTGTCCCCTCCCTTTCCTAGGTTTGCATTACTGACTTATTTTTAAGCAATGATGATTCCTTGAAATGAGTCTAGTCTTCAAGTGGTGGGAGTAGTCATGTTTCATGATCAAGGTGCACATTTATGATGGGGCAACTGCACACATGGAAGCATGTGTTGAGACCACTCCATAATGCATGTAGGCCCTTTCACATTGTATTCTCTGAGATCTTTGCATACCTATGTATGGGTTATGCTTCCCCATAAAACCTACTTTGATGCAGCTTCTGGAGCCATACTCCCAAGTACAGACTGGCCTATGTTAGGCACCTTATGAACATGGAACAAAGATGTAGTCCCAGGTTTGAAGAAGCTCATAAAAAAGTCAGAGAGATCACAGAGCAGTGCAGACCATCAACAAGGTGTAAAGAGATCCAGTGAGCACAACTCCTGTTATCAGCTGGCACCGGAGGCTGTGCTGGCACAGTAGGGCAGTTAGGTCTGGGATTCAGCATACCACAAGAGGATGAAATGCTTCGGGAGCTTGCTGGCCAGGCTTCAGCCTTTGCTAGGTCCAGGCACAGCTGAGGGGTAGCAAAAGGTTGGTCCTAGAAGCTGTGAGGCCAGTTTGACTGCAGGAAGGAATTCAGCTCTGTCTGTATGAGCTGTGCTTTGCCTCTCCTTCAGAGCCAGAACAACAGGCCTTGGCTCATTTTAGTGACTGGTGCAGATGGAGGCAGCATGTTTAATGTTCCATTTGCAGTTCTGGCTACTATTGATTGTAAGGCACAAAAGAAGTCTGGTTGATTTTTCTGTTGTTGAAAACTGACCTAAAAGCTTTGTTATTATTGGTGCTATCTGGGTAGTATGAAAGAGCAGCCTCGGTTATTGGCCCTGCTGGGGTATTATTCCAGACGTTTTTCTTTACACAGCTGTTAAGCAGGAAGTAGAACCAAAACCAAAGATTGATTTGAACCATTGTTTTGTCAAAAACCAGAACTGAACCTGAATTATTGTCTTCTCTTGACTTCATTGAATTCAAACCATCATTACCCCCAGCTGGATCCAGCCCCGGCTCAAACCAAACTGAACAAAGCACAGACTCTGACCGCACTTTTGAATAGGTGAGACTTTGAAGGCTGAGTCTGCGTCTTGTAATGGCTGCAGCTGATGTTACCTTTCTGCCAATAGCAACTTTGTTTTATTGTGCATGTGTGCATATGCATATGCGTGTATGTATTTACCAAGTGTTGCGGTGTATACCCTTTTATTTTAATGAAAAAAGCAGGCTTATAAAACCAATGTTTACTGCTTAATTGGAAGATTAATGACAGGCTGAAGAAGTCTACTGATATAATAACAAAGTTTTAGCAAATAGATGCATGGTTCAGTGCTGGCAGGACTCTCACAGATCTCAGGAATCTGAGAATTTTACATCTTAAATATACGGTTTAGCCTCTGTTTTGTGAAAGTCAGAAGAGCTTGATTGAATGCAGACGGCAAGCTTGTTCACTGCAGACCTAGTTAAACATGAAATCTTGCTGGGATTAGCTTAATTGTTCCCTAAATGAAAAGGCTGCTTTGTACATGGGCTTGAATTTTATGCTTGCCAGATAAAGCAATGTGAACCTGTCAGGAGACACAGGAACTTGTCTGTGTAGGAGTATCACTGGGCCAACTGTCTTGCCTTTTATGCGATACTGTGGTGTAAAACACCACTCCACCGGTTTCATTTTACAGAAAATAGTCTCTGTGGTGGTGTCCTGTGGGAACTGAAGTATCAAGTTCTATTTTCCCTTCAAAAATCCAACTACACATGTACCCTGCTTCTGAAACTACACTCTCCATGACTGCAGCCAGCCACATGGGCTCGAGGGATGCTGTGGCATGGCAAGGGAGCTGCAGGGAAGCTGTTCCAAGCAAAGCAGGAGGTGCCACTCCTTTGCCATGGTAGAGGCTGCCATAGGTAACACCACAGTATTTGAAGTGACAAATGCTATTTCTGATGAGGTTGTATGGCAACTTAGTAGAAAAGGAAGCTTTATTATTCCATTTTTAATTTTCAGAAGTTTATGCGGCACTTCTGATTATCAAACACTGATGGCAAATTCTTCTAGCTTTCTTTTGGCATCCCTGCTGCCAGCTTGAAAGCAAGAGTTGCTGTGATTAAAGCCTTTATTCTTTATATAACTGTAATTGTAAAAGACGTGGAGTTCCTATCTTCCAAAGCCTCCAGACCAAGCAAATAAAGACAAAATTTCTGCAACTGTTCTCAAGTGACCTATTCTGTTTAATCTTGTTTCCTTTCTTCCTAACCAGTCTTCTCAAAAAGCGTCTCTATGTCAAGGGCCAGTGTGGAGAGAAAGGAGAGGCTGGCCAGGAACTGCTGAAAGGGAGAAGCTAGCGGCACTGCCAGGCTCTGAACAACTGGGAAGTCTGCGAGCC
Source organism: Psittacula echo (assembly GCF_963264785.1). NCBI lineage: Eukaryota > Metazoa > Chordata > Aves > Psittaciformes > Psittacidae > Psittacula > Psittacula echo. Next base: position 43,431,780 of record NC_137737.1, on the reverse strand, counting down.
CAGTGCAGAAGTGAGCAACCTATGGGTGAAAACAGCATGGGAAGATGATTTAAGCAGCAAGGTGTTGTTTATTCCCTCTTAACTATGAGAAGGAGCAGTCTCTGTCCCTGTGCCTTTCATTGTAAGCATTCAGTAGGGAGCAGTTGAGTTACTCTCCATGCCAGGCAAAGCACTCCCAACATGCAGTTCTTAACTCCATCGTGGCAGACATGCATGGTTTCCCTTCAGTGTCATGGTCTGAACATGGGTCTTGACTTTATGGTCTCCACAAGTCATTTTCTGAAAAGTGGCATCAAAACCTGCCTACTCTTAGAGACTGTTCAAGTCCAGCAAGTCCGGAAACAGGTTGAAGTGTTTGTGTATCACTGACAAGGTGGGTGCATTCTTAATCCTGAGTCTTCCTCATGTTCACCTACTTTGTACCAGAGGCATGGTGGTGGCTGGTACTAACTTTGCTACCACTGGCAAAATGTGATGCATTTATGCAGTTGGTGTTACTGTCCTTGAGACTGCATTTAAGTACCTTCAGTAAGCCACTTCTGCTCAGATTTTCTGCAGGAACTCCTGGGTTGCTCCCAGCTACAGTAACTTGTCTGTCACAAAGTTTAAGTGGAAAACATAAGAGGCCAAACTCTCTCTAAATCTGAGGGTCTGTTGCAGGGAGGCAATGCTACTGCTCTGCTCCCTGCACAGCTCCACTTACGGCAGTGATTACTTGGCTTGGCCTCACTAGCATCATGTAAAATCCTTATGGATCCTCATGGTTCCAGTGTTCAGGATTGATGATTCTTCCTTCTCTTTTAGCGTCTTGTGAATAACTTAGAATCTTTTTCATGCTAATGCAACTCCCTCTCTTCCTGGTAAATTGCCTCATTTTTTGCTGTTGGAAAGTGCTTAGTCTGGATTGCTTTACTATTAGTACCTAACGGCTGCTGCTGCTTTCTGTATTATGTGTATGGGACAAGTATGAAATATCAGCAGATAGCTTGACACCACTTCAACCCCTAAATGAGTGATAGTAGGAACTCCTCCTAGAGCTAGCCTCAAATGACTTTCATCTGTACCACTTAAACAGCAAACGATTGTTCATGCCGTTAAGCAGTGTAGCGCAGATGAAATGCAAGTGGATAAAAATGCGGTGCTAGTGAAGTTAGGAAAGTTTCATTTCTATTGTAACAGATATCAGAGTTTTACCTCTTGTCTTTCTGTGCCTGGGAAATTAGGAATGCCTTTGCTCTGAAGACCTTGTAATCTAATGCCAGGTATTGCTGACTTTTACTGTTGAGCTTTAGTGCCTTGTTTCATGTGTGGTCCCTTTGACTTCAATCACCATAGGGTTGCCAGCTCTTACCCTGGAACTAAGCTGATGACTTCTCTGGGATCGGGGTCTGGCTTTGAAATAAGATGCAATCAGCAGAGATGATAAATACTTCAGCGAGTAATCAAACATGTAAGAGCTCTCTGGCTATTTTCTTTGGATTAGTATCTGGAAGTGAATTTCAATGCAAATTCACCTAAGTTGTGTCAAGCAAGTAAATATGTGCTGCTGATAAATCTATTGACTTTGTCTATAGTATTTAATGCAAATTGTAGGATTGTGTTAGACTGGCCTGCCCGTTGCTGCTTAGCTGTTCATCCAGGGTTTCATTTCTTTTACACCTCCAATGTCTTCCTGATAAAGCTTCTCACACACTTCTAAGTAATTTCCCAAGTGCTCTCAAAATGGAGGCAGCAATTCATCTCTGTCACGTCAGGCAATTATTACTGAAATCTCTAACAGTGTTTCAGAATAATTAACCTTAATTAACCTTAAGCCTTAAAAGGTTTTCTACTGTTGATCAGCATGCCTGTAAGCTGCCAGTCACACATCTGTAAACTTGGAGCTGTCGAGCAGTTAGTAAATCCATATAAAGAGAGCTCCGTCTGCTTTACTGATTTCGGCTCGAGCAAAGGCTCAGCACTATATATTTCTACTTGTAAACTGCATATCTTGGGTTTTTCGCTATTATATTTCTGTGTAATACTTTCCAAACTATTTTATTGTATTCTACAGTTAAAAAGCCACCTGGATATTCCTTTTCTAGTCTTTTCTTTTGAAACTATCTCTAAGCCTTTTTGCATGTTTTTGTAATGTGCGAGGCAGACTCAGACGACAGAGGTTTTCAGAAGACTTGTGCAGCTGGTAGCTTTTTGATGATTTCATTTCACAATTCTTTCGGAATAAATGTGGGTACAACGAGAACAATGAGTAAAATGTCGGTTGTGCTAAATATAAGTGATCTGTTTTAGAAAAATATTAACACTTTTGTCAGTTCAATTACACCTTTGCATCACTGTACTATAGCAGAGGAAAAAAAAGAGTCTAACAGACGTACGGTAAGTACATGAATGGGGTGAACCAAGGAAATGTCATAAATCCTTTACACTAGAACATTCTGTGAGAATGAGAATACATCCAGGTGTTCTTTGAACCCTGCAAGGTGATTAAAGTGAGCAGTAGAAGCTGAACTGACAGTACCGAAATACAGGAAGATACATGCATGTGACTGGGATTTACACAGCTCATTTAATAGGAATGGTAGGAGTGCCATGCACGGGAAATGGGGGAGATGAATACTCACAACTTTCTCCAAGTGGGAAAACTGGTTGTGGGGAATCTCTTAAATATCTTCTTCCACAGGAAGTAAAATTTTATTTATTTATAAGTAAAACATTCACTGCTCTGCTGAAAGAAAAATGAGACACATGATGAGTTGAAAGAGCGCAGCCAGTTATGAGCAGCATCTAGGGTCTTCATGAAACAGTGAAATACCGAGTGCTAGAAAAGGATAATCAGTTTTATGCATTTTTAAATTAATACAAAATGCTACTCTCCCACTTCTGCTGTACAGCCTGGGTTTTAGAATGTCAAGAAAGTATTTGACATTTACAAGAGACTGCAGGCACTAATACAAATCATTTTTATCCCTTTATCCATTTTAACCACCAGGCTGAGTGAATTGTTGGCTCTGTGCAATTAGTCTCTGTGCTTCTTGACACTATAACCACAGATTATCATGAATTCTATTAATAACGCAAGGTGGAAGCTCTGTTCTTCAAGTCTGTTATTTTACTTCTAGAAAAACATCTAATTTCTTACAAACCTGATATAAATAGGCCAGCTGACAAGAATCCCAAAAGAACAGAGTATGCTCGGAACAGTGAGATTTGAACTGACGTATTTTTGGCCAAAAAAAAAGTTATACGGGCTGTATTTGTCTGAAAGTTTAAAAATAGGAGCTTTTGTCATATATAGCAGGAAAGGCCAGGTTGAGTCATGATTGATGTCACTTGAAAGAACACTTTAAGCTTAGAAAGTGACATCAGAATCATCAGAATTTAGGGAGATTTAGAGCGGTCCCCGAAGCCAGGGTACTGGGGATTCTGGAAGATACTTTGTGGATGATACACAGCACATTGCCAGACATCATCTGAATGGAAGCCAGGAGCTACAGTACTTTGAGATTACATTTCTAAATGATGGGTATAATTTGTTTTAATAACATTCATTTTTAGTTAAATGCATGTTTCAGACTGTTTTCAGTTTTTTAGATTCAGTGCAAGCCCCTGTTTCAGGCTGGAAGCACAGTCTGTCACTGCCTGACCTCTCCCCTTGCTCACTTACATGTCAAGTTTCCAAGAGCAGTCAGGAGTGCTTTCTGTATTACCACAAGTCTGCAAATACAGCAGGGTCTCTTTCCATTTACCCTTCTCCAGTTTTAGTGCTTGATTCCTGCTGACTTTACTACTGAGCATTTATAAGTCAGGCTGTAGCAGTACATATGTATGTTAGAAGTATTTCTTTTAGCTCCCAGGCTAAAACTAAACTTTTGTCTGTCTGTCTGCTACCACAAGTGTTAAAATGAAAGTAACAAAACAGAAGAGGTGCTTGGATTTCACTTTATTAAAGATAACCAATAAATTGTGCGGAGTCTAGGTCACAGAGGGGCTGTGCAGGGCTTCTGCTGTGCAGAGTAGCAAACCTCTTTGGAACAGTTTCTTACATTTCTCCTTTCATTTTCCACATACAGCAAATCTTGTTCCTTAGGTAATTCTGGTGTGAAAATTAATACATTTAATATAAGTGCACAGTGCTACTTTTGATCCAGTTATATGTGGTTTGCTTTTTAAGTGTAAAGAGAAAGTAAACAACAAATCACATTTCTAAGAAGGAGATTTGTACTTCCCGCAGTTAGCAGCAGCATCTTTTGTGGCTAAAATCATAGATATTAGTGAAAAATCGAGTTTGAGGTTGCTCAGCTGCATACCTTTACCAATACTTTCTGCATAATCAGTTTTCATATTAAAATGAGTTCAGTCTAGGAAAAGAAAAAGTTCATCACACAAGCAGCTCCACGAGTAAGGCATGCTTGTTAGATAATAGTTGCTGTTATCTGCCATTTAGATTTGCACGTTGTGCTCGTTCCTGTTCTGTTTGAAGAGCCAAGTGGTGGATGAATTATTCTTGGTATTCCTGATTTTCAGTTCAAGCCAATAAACACCTGTGTGCGACTGGCCTGCTGGAGCCATTCCACAAAACATCTGGGCATGCTCCAGCCCTTGGGCTACTGGCATTCAAAACAGTCCTCCCTGATCCTGCCGCTTATTGCTGCTGCAATCTGGGGCCTGGTAAAGCATAGGAATTGGATCAGGAATCCTGTCACTCATGAGCACCCAGCTCTCTTGGTGGTAGAAGAGGCAGACAAAGGGGCAAGGACTCTGGTGGATTATGTGAGTCGTGCGGGAGAGGGAACTGCGTGTGATTCCTTTGAGAGCAGAGAAGAGTTTTCCGTGGGTCTTCTGTGTTATGTAGCGCATAGAACAGACCTGCGCTGGAGGATGAATCATTGTGTAGTAAAAGCAAGTGTGCTCTATGGAGTCTGTACTTTCTTTGTTGCAGCTGTTGGAAGTACGTAGTGAATGAAGCAGACAACTCTAGAGAACATGTTTTCATGATTAAGGCATGAGTGCAGCCCTGGGGAGCTGAATCGTATCCCTGCTTCTACCCCAGATTTCCTGTGTGATACTAGTCACTTTGCACATGTGGTTGTTAATTGTGTTTTTCTTGGTGCTGGGTACGGTGGAGGATAATTTGTAGAAGTGCTGAGCACTTGCAACTGCAAGCTGTAGGCAGCGGGAGCTGTGCTGTGACTGTAAGCACTGCTGTGCAATGAATACTGAGAAATCAGGCTCCATGCATCCCAATGAGGCAGTTAAGAAAAGCGGAGGCAGGAATTAAAGATAAATCTTCATGAGTTCAATTTATATGGCTGGAGAACAGCTTGAACGGGCCTGTCCTTCTTAAACTTGACCTTCTTCGTACCTAAAATAAGAACAGCAAACTGCTAGCTAAATACAAATGCGGCATTTGTGAACAACTGCTGAGTTTAAGATACTTGCACTAAACTGAGAATTAGTAAAATTACTATTTAGCACTTGCCTGTCACTCATCTGTCTTGCCTTTTTTTATCTTTCAAAATGGAGATATTATTGTATCACTACGCAAAGTCACTGAAGAACCCCATAATAAATCAATATTTTGAGTACACGTATGTTTTTACTGACCAGATTCAAAGCAATCATTAGGGATTCAGTGGCCTCTGTGTATTTTCCCATAGTCTTAACATGGGAAACATAGGCTTAGCAGTACAGCAAAATGGTAACACTTTAAAAATACTACACTGTTCTGTTGGTAAAAGTTAAAAAAGACACTTCAGACAAACTTTATGGGAAGGTACTTTTTGGAGTGAAGAGTTACTTTTCTGCTAACTCTCAAAATAAAACATGATGGTTTGTGTAATGTGTATTTTATAAATCACAAATTTCATGGAAGATAAATACACAGCTATCCTTGTATCAAGATGGGCAAAAAAAAAAAAATTAGCTTTCATATGAGAAATGGAACAATGAGAACAGGAAAGCACATAATTTCACAGATTTCTGTAATATAAATAGCTTTCTCAGTTTAAATATACTTTGTCACTCCTTGATGCTGTAATCCAATGCCAAGGGAATTATGATTTCTTTTTTTGAAGTGCCACTTAGCATGTTTAGCATATTTTATTAGAAAACTCTTCTGTTCCTCTATCAGTTAACCACAGCTTTATAAAACATTACGTTTGGAAGTATCTGGTTTATGTGACTAGAAGAGGTATGCTCCTGAGGTGTTAGTTACGTAGGTGACTAGAAAAATACAGGAATTTTTTTACTTTAGTAATCACAAACACATACTGAAATGGAAAACCAATTATTCTCTAAATTTTGTTTATTTGAGATGTAGCCTATGTTTTTGTTGGAACACAGAGCCATACGCTCAGGATGCACACAAGGCACCAAAAGTGGAATTCAGGCAATCCAAATCCACAAAGCAATTCAGAAAACCTCTGCTTTATTGACTATTAAATCTGAATTCACTTGGCTTCATTGTTATGGTCCTGTCTCCTAAGTGCCAAAACTCAGGTTTCTATGAGTACACCAAACTCAGAACTTCTAGCTACAGCTTCTTTTAACCCCACTAAAAGACAGCTCTGCACTCAGTTCCCTAAGTGGTTCATTTCAATCCAGGCACTCTTGAGCACACCTACCACTTATGGACACTGCTGGCTGCTTCCAGGAGGGAACTCGCTCATGTGCTGGGCCCGCGGCTACTTGATGATTGCTCATGAATGTGTGGAGTTGTCTAGTGAAGTGGTGAGTTACAAAGGACTCAGGTTCCTGCGTGCTTCAGAGTCACTGCCTTACTGTTTAAAGCTTCAGCCTCTTTTACAGAAGGCAATCATCTCCTCAGGCAGGGACTGTGGCTCCATGAAATGGCCTAGGAAAGCACCTTAGAGCCCTGCACCCACATGGGCAACCCTGGGCTCCTAAGAGGAGTGGTGGGGATAAGAAACACCCCTGTGCTCATCATTCCTGTTTGGCAGATTAAAGAGCTGAGCACAGCACAGATGGATGTATATCATGGTGTGCTCAAATAATCAGAAAGCAGTAAAATGTTCTGAGGTTAATTTGAAAGTGGTTTGCTCTCTGTCTCAAGTGCAGCATATATAATTATGACCAAAAGTGGAGATGAAAAAAATCACCAGATAATCCTTTAATGTTACCAGTGTGGCAGATAACACCAAGTATTTTTAACTATGGTATTCTACTTCTACATAGAATAAAGTTAAGCTGAATTTAATTGTAAAGTCTCAATGCAGTGAAATTGCAAACTCCCCACTGAAGATTCTACTCAATCCTTCACCATGTGGAGTATTTAATTCCAGTTTTGCTTACTTTAAACTGAATGGAATTTTTGTACCAAATTAGGACAGCTAAGACCTTCCACGCAGAAAACTACTGAGCTCACTGGATATTTTTCTGTCATGGTGCCAAACCATACAGCAATCATGCTGAGGATATGGATGGAAGAAAGGTTGCTCTGCACAGTAATTCCATATAGGAATCACTATTGATTACAGCAAGGATACTTTATGGGTGGTGGTAAATTATGAGGTTTCTCTTGTAAGTGAGAACATTCATTTACATGAGTAATGCAAAGCCTCACACGTAAGCTGAACTCAAACTTTAACTGTCAGCCGTAACACATCTATTTATACCGCAGATCTGTGCTTAGCCACTTATATTTAATTATAATCAGTTGCGGTGCCTCCATTTTCTGTGTTTACTCAGAGAATCACATTTCTGAGGTCAAATGCAATGACAGTTATACTGTAGTTATTTGAAGACATTCTCAGTTGTACATTCTGCATGTATCTGAGGACAGAATTTCTGGAGAAGAAAGGATGGGTACAATTCGTCAGTCCTTCCTTACATGAATAAAATTTCACACACATCAATTGTAGTCAGGGTATGTCTGTGCTGCACAACACAGTGCTGTGGAGAGACAGCCAAAGCAGCTCAGAAAGAGCCAGCCTGGGTAACTGGAAGCAGTTTAACCACATTGCTTAATGCTGCACACTGTCTAATTTACCCTGGTTTTTAGCAAAGTAAATTAGCTTTGGCAAAGCGTTGCACAAACAGGCTAGCCTGCTTCCAGCCCATGAGCCAGCTTTGGCACCAATTTCTACATCGTACTTACTGTGCAGTATAGTGTATCTAGCAGGAGATGCAAAGGACTGCTTGCATAAAAACTTGCAGATTCCGATCCCTGAATCTTATTCTGCACTTATTCATTTTAACATCACAAAACTTCTATTAACTCTTAAATGTCACTGCCTCAAATTTAGTGGTGTTACTGAGCCAAATATCAAAAGAATAAAATACCATTATATCTGAATCACTAAAGCATATAATTTTCAGCTTAGCATGCTTAAATATGCTTATGTTTACTTGACAGCAGTAGCAACCTGCTAATTAATAGTAGATTTCTTCAGAATCTTAAGTCTAATTGCTTCCAATCTCTGGTATAAAAAGACTATCTGATTACCAAAACCAGCACAAATCACAAACATTAAAAACCTGAAACCTGAGCAGAACAATGTCACTAATGTAACTAAACTATGTTTTAGAATGTCACAGGTACTAGATTTCTTGAAAGAGTCTGGTAAAAATTATGTTTAACTGTCTGCTGTCTCACTGTATTGTTGACGTTGACTGAATTTTTCCTCCCGTGGAAATCGATGACAGAAATATGTTCATGACAATGGAATAGATACTAAAGTCTTGCCATGTATGATTTTCCAGTAGGGGCAGAATTCCCTTCCACCTCTTGAGAAATTATTTTGAACTACCTAGTAAGACTAATCAGCAACCTTTTAAATACCAAAGCCATAGGTACTAACTTGATATTCCAGGAAGGATTGCATTCAAACTATTCAGTGCTATTCTTCCCAAATCTAGACAGAGCACATGGGCATGCATTGTGAAACAATGGCCTGCTTCATCACCCAAATTTTACGAGTTGAAGGCTTGCAGGAAACCAACAGCTCTTGTAACAAACGGAAATACTCGTTTATGAATAAACTGGATGCAAAAAGAATAGACAGATAGTTTAATCTCCATCTCTGCTTGAGCTAAAAAATAAATGAAGTTGTAACAGGTAGATGCAACTCTTTCCACAATAAAATAACTAACTACCAAAATGTGGGAGAGCTTCAGATCTTCTAGAACAACCTTAATGATTCTAAATTTTAACTAAAATGCTTGATTTTATACAGTTATTATCAGAGGAAGAAATGGAAAAAATCAAAGGAAAAATGTACCCATATGGAGGACTATAATATCCGTGGCACAGATCTTGAGAATAATACCAGAAAATTGGCTGAATTAACTGTATCAGAATGTACACTATGCAAGAAGACATGTATATGTAACACGTGTTTCTGCTTCTCTCACTAGAAATTATTTTGATAAAAAGGCAATATTTTGCCTTAATTTGAATTTCTACTGTAAAACAATTTGGAATTGAACTATAATCTCTATTCTCATCCACGCAGGACTTACTTTTCATCCAAGTTGAGTGAAGATGTCAGGGTCATCAAATATATTATATGGATTTAAAGGAGAGTTGCTTTTTCATTTTGTTTCATAGCTTGTTCCTTGTACTGTTTGTACAATCACTATGAAACAAAAAGTTAGATAAATAAATTATTTTTCTGCCAGGCACTGGATTAATGCTCAACCTTGCAACATCCAACTCTTGCTCCATATTAATTTTCCAGCCAGTTGCTGCTCAAACCCTGTAGTGATTTGGCTTTATTCTGATCTTCACTCCTTTCACAATTTTACAATTTCCCATATAATATTACTGTACCACCATAAATGATAGAAGCAGTCTCTTCAAAACCAGTGATTGCTCCAAGGTGCTTGAATTCCTGCCTTAAAATGACCTACAAAGAAGAGAAAATGCCCTGATGTCAGTCTTGGCTCTCTTTCTGATTATATAATGGGGGGAAAAACACTTGTGTTTTTTTTTATTTTTATGTTACTTTTCATAAAAACTATGCAGGGAATTAACCAGATTTACTGTTGGTGATTGCCCAAGTAGTGAAATGGGTCTAATACAGTAATAAGTGGAAAGCTGAATGCCTGAAAGAGATTTTAAATTCTCTTTAACTATGTAGTGTCTTTTGCATGTTTGTATTAGTGCCTAGCGTGAGAATTAGTCTTCATGAAACAGCAAAACTCTCTTTCCCAATTAATATTGAAATGTTACACTCCAAAATACTTTCCACCAATACCTCTCATTTTTCCTCTAGAAAAAGAAAGGCATAAATGGAGACTACTTATGTCATTCTATTTCTAATTTTAAAACAATCTCCCTTTCACACTCCCACCCCAAAACAAACAGCCCGATCCTTTCTCTCTTCTTCCCCTTGAAAAAAGAGACAATTTTTAGAAACCTCTAAGAAAGCAAAAGCATTTGGGCTTGTCAGTAACATTCACTTGTGAAGGGTTTATGTTTGAAAGCTAAAAACACTGCCTTCAATCACAGTACAAGACACCCTGTCTGCAGTATTACTTTTAATATCAAGTTATTTCAAATGTCTAGCACCAGAGGGTAAACATACGAACAATAAGTATGGCTGGCAATTTTTAGTCCTACATTTAAAAATAATCCTCAATTTATTTTATTTTTGCAGACAAAATCTTTTCTAAATTGCAAAGGTGACTTGTGGTTCTGGATACCCCCAATGTAGAGTAGGTGCTCTGATTTGCAGGGTTACCACTTTGTCCATTCCACTTGGCACACACTATTTTGGATAAATATTCTGTTGGTTTTGTTGTCTTTTAATTGAATTTCTACTACTTCGAAGAAAAATATCACTATTGAAGTTCCATCAACTTTTTAATATAAATTAGAATGCCTGATTTACACTGAAGCTTTAAAAGGCTTTTGTAGCTTTCTGATGGCTGTAGAGAACCTGTATTAACTTTGTAGTTATAATCCACCCACAAAACTAATTCAAGTAACCAATGAGCAAGCTTTAAAAGACATCATGTAGCTTCTATGAATACTGAATTGCTGTACTATTAAGGTCAGAATACTTAACCAGTTCTACAAAAAGCATTTTATATAAACATCAAAATGCACAGATATTCTTTCCCCAAGGGAAAATATAAGCAAAATACAAATTATTTATGCAAGGAAGAATCAATCAGAAAAATAAATACAATCAGCCATTAATATTTTCTGTGTGTAACAGGTTGCACCAGTACATGAACAAGTCAAGGTAACTGATGGAGTCAATACTTTGGTGACTCATCCTGTAAAAGTCAAAATTTATTTGTATATTTAAAAAAGTCTACAAAATTTATTCATACATTTAAATAACTCTACTCCAGAATATCTTTCTCTGAAGCTTTCTCTTTCAAAGTTACTATGTATACATATTTTAATCACAGAAATTTCAGACAGAGTATCATGAAGAGGGAATTGAGGTTGCAGATAGTGGCAGAAGAATAATGTAGGAATTAAAAAGAAATTACAAAGGAAAATCCTCAAATGCAATTATTTCCCCACTCAAGTATCACAAACCCAGGAAAAATGATAAAAAAAAAAGATAGTCCACCATGTTAAGCCCCTGATAACCTGACTTTTATCTTGTTCAGATGCTACAAAGAAAACATGTGAATGAATTTACTACTTCTTTCAAAATCAGAGTCTTTTAACTTTGTACTCCAAATATTATTAAGACATAGTCACAGTGTTCTGGTTATTACACCACACTGATCATTTCTTCCAAATTATACTCAGAAATATTCAACAGACCTGGGCAGAAGTAAACAGAAATGAACAAAAGGGAATAAGCAACCATCTATGAATAGAGTGAAGCACCATCTAGAAATAGTTCATATGATGAAATATTATACTCTTTACTGATAAAAACTTACCAAATCATATTCAGTCTTGGACTGTAAACCATGATTCCCATCTGGAAGCCATTTCTAAAAAAGAACTGCAGAATCTCTGTTATTGTCATTGTTCAGAAATAACTATCCAGTTATTGTTAATCTATAACTTATTAACCAAAATATTGTCCTGCTTTATTTTCCTTGAAGATTTTTGAAGTAACTGTGTCTTTGCCAGACATCCATGCAGACACTGGATAATTCTTTGTTACCTACATTGAGTCCCATTTGGAAAATGGTCTTTTCTAGGTTTTAATTTTTAGGGCCAAGACAGTGTATTGCACAATGTCTAACCTTTAAAAGTCCTCACTTTAGATCATTTGGCATTTTTTGAAACTCATAATTGTGCAGAAAACAAGAGGTAAGTAGCAGATTACAGCACAGAAATCAGACTCAGTGAAAAAATGAGTAGCCATTTGCTTTCAAAGGATTAGGGTTTGAACACTGTTTGCCATAAAATCATGCCTAAACAAAAGATATCAATAGATTCATCATGCCCTCTCCCTCTTTTTACATTCTCAGGTAGGTTACCCTTTGAGTTGAAACTTTCCCTTTCTATAAACCACAACCCCCTAAGTAAAAAAAACCCCTAAACACAAAACAACAAACTAACAACGGACTAAAAGAATTTAAGATGCATAAAAATGTTCATTAGCAACTCTAGGCACCTAAACAGTGCATTTGTACTGATACAAAATGAAAGAAAGCCAGCACAACTGGATTTTTTATTTCTCTAGCTAAGCCGTTTTCACCAAATCAGTAGGACTTCTGTTTGTGAATGCCAAAATATGTAAATTTTGCAACAAAAGCAAGCTTATGAACAATAAAAGGAAATCAACAAATATTATGTTTTCTTCTGATTTTCAACTTGTCTGACAAACTGTCCATAAAAAGCTACGGCTATTTAGCAGAAGGAATAGCTGGTATTATTCACCTTGAATGGCTTTTTTATGTAAGCCTTTAAAACTGGGTTTTTTACAACTTGTATTACTGTTCTACTTTAACAGTAATCATCTACACCCTTGTCTACAATAATGTGAGGAAAAATATACAAGAAGAATTGCTTACACATTCTGGCTGCAGCTTTGAGATTATAAAAAAGATTTCCAATTGCCCTTCTCTCCATGTTAGCAAATTCTTCATATTCCCCATTTCTTTGTGCCAGTAACAAATGATCTCATCTCTGACTATGCTCAGGCAAACATTTTACCTACTGTTTTATAAAATGTCTTTTACATTAAAAAAAAAGTGAAAATAACTTACAGTAAAAAGTCACTAGCACATAAATGTACTATTACTAATTTATAGAATTAGTCAAACATGATGCAAATGCCATCACTGGGTGCTCTCAGTTCCTGAGTAAGCTGCTTTTGAGACTACATTATGACTTCATTGCCTGGAAGTTTTTGCACCCCTATTTTGAGTCACCAAGAGAACACTTTCATAATTCTTTAAGTGATTACTTTATGTAACACTTCAGCGGTCAGACAAAATTTTCTAAGATACCCTTCTATAGTCTTGTGCCAGGAGGTATTAATAGCACTGATTGATCAAATCTCATAAAAGCAAAAGGTGGTACTAAATATCTTTCGGTCTGGCTCAGTAAGGGAGTTCCAAAGAGCTTATTTCTTAGGGACAGCTGATGCAAGAAGGCGTGACTTCTTGTCATCCAGCAAGACAAGTTTGAATGTAACCGGGGGAATGACCCAGAGCTTACCTACCAATGCAGTAACTGCAGTGATGACTTGCTATAGTCAATACATGTCTGAAAACGTGCAGATGACTATAGAGCACACGGACTATGAGCAGACAGCAGGAAGAGAAATTGTTCATATCACATAAGGGAATGAATAAAGAGTTTGGCACTGAAGAATGCAGCTCACAGAATCTAGCGAGGTGCAGGGCAAGCATGGCAGAGTACTTGTGTGTGAACAGGCACCATCCGGAAGTCCCTGCACCCACAAACTGTACCCTAGACTCCCTAACCTTCTCATCTGACTTGAAGGTCAGGGAACGAGTTCATGAACAACAAAAGTAATGAGATCTGATTTCTTATAAAATTATGTGCTTTGTCCCTTAATCTTCTGCTGTCCAACTTCTCCATAAAACACCCACTGGGTAAGGCTGAGGTTACTCAAGTTCTAAGTAGCCAGCATAGTTTGAACATAACACTTGGCTGGCTGGTTGCTACAGAACATGACCTGCAGCTCATATGCCTGTCTTTACCTCAGCTAGGGCATTAATTTTGCTTTCCCATCAATTCAACAACCTCAGGTTTTACGACACTTGTAGGAGCTTAATTATTTCCAAGACTACAACCCTCTGTGAAATATGATTCAAATTTGATATCACATTCAACAATTATGTCGGAAAAATGAAGAGGATAGGGACCAAAAGAAGGAGACTGCTAGAAATATTCTTTTTCTTTAGAAATGGAATTTGATTTTGTAAGGATAAGTGCAACACTATATAGAATCATAGAATCATAGAATAGTTAGGGTTGGAAAGGACCTTAAGATCATCTAGTTCCAACCCCTCCTGCCATGGGCAGGGACACCTCACACTAAACCATGTCACCCAAGGCCTCATCCAACCTGGCCTTGAACACCGCCAAGGATGGAGCATTCACAACTTCCGTGGGCAACCCATTCCGGTGCCTCACCACCCTCTCAGTAAAGAATTTATTCCTTATATCCAATCTAAACTTCCCCTGTTTAAGTTTGAACCCCTTACCCCTTGTCCTGTCACTACAGTTCCTGATGAATAGTCCCTCCCCAGCATCCTTATACTTAAATCCTGCAGAAAGCTACAAACTCATCAGGTAAAAATAAAAGTAATGGATTAAAAATTGGTTGTATTATTCAATTGCAAGGTGACAACAATCCCTAATAGGATTTGAAAAACAAATGCAATCCTAGAATATAATAGTTGAGGAACTTCCAGAAGAGATTAAGACTGTTAATGCCATTGTAATGAGTCCTGGTGAAGTGACCTTCAAAATAGCGTCATATCTATTTAAGAAAAACAAGCTCAGCCTGGAATACAGAAAATACGTGATATTAAGATGGTAAGAGAAATTAAGACCTTGCAGGCTGGGACTAGAGGAACTAAACTTGTTTAACCTAGCAAAATGAAGTCTAAGAGAAAAATACTCTAACTCAGAATCTGGGTGTAAAATCTAAGGAGGAAAAGTAGCTGCTGAAAATAAAGGACCAGTGTTGATACAAGAACACACAGACACAAAAAAGTCATGTGAATTGAGGTTAGAAATTAAATCAGATGGTTTCTAGTCTTCAAAAGAGTTACACCAGTCCTCCTATGAGTAAAGTCTTCTCAGTCTTCTGCTGAGCTAAAAACTCAGTATTTGCCTGCCACAAAGAAGAAAGGAGAAAAGCACCTCCAATCTCTAGATCATCCATAGGCCTTTAGTTTCTAATACCAGATCCCAGCAGCATTCCTTGCTGCTGGCTTGCAGGATGTGTTCTGCTGTTTAATTTTTGAATTATCTGTCCCCACAGGAAGTTCCACTGGTAACTAAGCCTAAAGCAGTTAGCAAAGCTCCTTTTATGGCCAGTGGGGATGCATACTCTTTGAGGGCAAATAATTCCATTTATCTTTGCCACCAAAATATCTTTCCTTTTTGCTGTTCAGTGGAACAGAGTGATCTCATTCAGGAATTCTATTTCTTACTCCACCGACTTCTTGCTTAAAATACCCAGCTCTGTGTGAAAACTCACTGTCTTCACTCCCCACCACCCATGATGGGGATACTTTTACTCCCTTTCACATTTTGCTGTTTGCACCTTCTGCCCATCAAATTCAACTTTTTAATAGTCATTATTTCAGTAAAAAGAGGAGATTTAATCTTTACTGAAAATGCATTCATACATAGTATTCCATACAGAAACATCATGGCATTAAGTCTTTACTCAGGCTTTTTACTAAAAATGCTCTTTCATTTTCACCTAATCAAATGATTCATTTTCTATCTTCTCAAAGTTATGCAGTGATGCAGTCAAACAAAAAAAGCCAATGCTATTCTTAAGTCATTATTGTGCAGTCTGCATGTATTTATCTGTAGTTACTGCTTGAAAGTTTCAGCAAGTAAAATGTATACGGACAATCATCTCCGTGAAAAAGATGTATTAATCCCACACTGTTATTCTCTGAGATGCATCCCACGTATGTTCCATGACCTTCCTCATTATTAGAGGTTTCTTACCCAGCTGAGTTCTCAGTTGGTAAAATAAACCGTGGCTATGTTAACTCTATGGTATTGGAACAGCTGGGTACTTCCTTTGGACTGTCCTTGAAATGATTATTTTCCTATGCCTTCAGAAGGACACATATACTGGAAAGCTGAACATAGTTTCCTAACACTATTCAGCTAGTGTGCAACAGGTAGCCATTCCTTCCCAGGTCAAATCTCAGTATGATTTTTATTATCTGATAGGTGTTTTGGTGGACCCATATAACTGAACAGAATTCACAGGTTGGAAAGGAAGACAGGGAATACAGTTCTTATAGGCCCAGTTGTACAAAAGAGGAGACAGGCAGGTGGAAGTACAGTAGCAACTTTATAGCTCAAAAATTTATCCAGAGTGATGGCTCATTCACATCATGGATCAACAATAGGTTTGGGGAAATAGTATTAATTTCCATTCTGCATTTGAGGTGCTTTATTTTCATATTTATAGTTTTGTGTTGTCCTCAGTATGTGAATGGACTCTATTCATTGGCATTGCCCATACGTATTTCCTTAGTTTCTTTCAAGAACACTAATTTTATGTTACTTTTTTTTTTTTTTAACAATAAGCCTTTTAAGCAAAATGTGTCACACTGCCTCAAGAACTAAAATTGGTCAATGTTAACCTTACTAATTAAAGCTGTTTTCTTCTAATGACTGAATGCTAGTGAAAAGTTTAAGCTGTACTGGCTAACATTCAAGCTAAAAAGTATTCAGTGATTTTGCTTTAAACTCTGGTGTAAAGTAACTAATCATTACATTGTTTAATCCCACACCAAAAGCACGGCCTGTTTTATCACTTTAAGTCCTCGTACCTGCTAGTGAGAAGTGTCCTGCCCCTTCAGCCTCAGCTTCACTAGCCACAACCCTGGGCCCTGCTCCCAAAGCTTTCTGCTTACCACTACTTCAAGTGCAAGCTTTATTAAGGCGTCCATATCTCTGCGCAAACAGAGTCTGAGGGACACTGTGGACAGCAGTTGCAGCAGCAACTATCCGTCGCACCCATCCACCTGCTCTCCGGGGTTCAGAACACCTCCAACCTGTCCTTCAGGGCCGAGGCCGCCACGCCAATCTGCACGCCTAGCGAAAGAGACGGCAGCTCGACACCGGCCCTTCCCCACCTCCAGGCGCCGCCTGTGTTTACCGGGTAACGGCTGCCGCCGGGGCCCGTCCCCATAGCAACGCCGCCAGCCTCCGCCGCGGCCCCAGAGCCGATGGCGGGGCCCGACGCGGCTCACCCAAGGCAAGGTATGGGGGCGAGCGGTGAGGGGCGGCCATCCGCGGGGCTCCGTGCGTCCCCGGGGCACCCGCAAGCGGCCGTCGGGCTCCAGGATCCCTCCCGCCTCCTCCCGCGGCCTGTAGTGGGTCGGCGCCGTGCCGGGAGCCTTGCACTCTTCTCGGGGTGAAGCTTCCCCATGCCCGTCGCACTGGTGGCTCTCGGGCTGTCCAGGCTTGGCGGGCAGGTCTGACACCCCCCCGTTTTCCTGCGTTTAAAGAAGGTGTCTGGGGAGGGTCAGTGCTGGGGTTGTATGTGACTGTCCACCTGCACATTAACTTTTAACAGTGGGATCAACTTCACAAGGAGAACCCAAATGCCTTTTGTTACAGTCACAACAGAGGCCTGCTGCTGTCAGCTCCCTGAGTTTCTAATAGCACCGGAAATTAATTAACATGGAAAACCCCTGTGTTTTCACCTTATTTCCCTATTTCTTTAAATTTTGTAAGTTGTCTTCTTCAGTTCTCCTTTTCCCATTGCAAGGATTTAAACAAGTTAGAAGAAACTAGCTGCCCAGTGAAGTGGTGGAATCACTATCCCTGGAGGGAGTTAAGTGTAGATGTGGTGCGTAGGGACATGGTTTAGTGGTGGAGTTGGCAGTGCTGGGTTAACAGTTGGACTCAATGATGTTACAGGGCTTTTCCAACCTCAGTAACTATGATTCTATGATTCTATGTTTATTTCAAATTATAACAGCCACAGCATATTGCATTTGTCATTTGAGAGCTCAGGTTGGTCATTTTCTGACTGTTTCTTTGCAAAGGTATTTGATACTTTGATGCTAGTTGACTGACACCATGGGAGCGGCATTGGCCAGGGCAGCTCAGTGGACTGCTGCTGGTTCTGGAGCTGGCACACTCGAAATCACCCCTTTGAACGAATCTCTTTTAAATCAAATTATAAAGTTTGTGGAGGACTTCAGCACTAGATATCCTCAGGAAGCAGCATTTGTCTTCAAAGAGCCCCTTGAGTGGAAAACACAAGTGGATTGTTCAGCATTTGGAAATGGTTATGAGATCACGTAAGTCTGAGTTGCAGTGTATTTTGAAATTATGAAGGCGAGCTACCAAGCAAACTGTGCTTTAGTGTATTTGGGAGGCTGAAATGGGTGGGGGTTTACTGATATGTATTGAAAATTTGAGTTAAAATTTGCTGCTTCTTCCCCCCAAGAGTTTGGGACTGTTCTATCTCGGATGTGATACAGACCCATTTAGTTAGTGATGTTTACAGCTTACACTCTCTATTCCTTTTATAGAAAGCATCTAACAGTGACTAACCCTGAGATTTGTGTAGTGTTAGGAGTGGCTCCTGTGTGGTGGATTGACCCTGACTGGATGCCCAGTGCCTACCAAAGCCACTCTGTCACGCCTCCTGCTCAACTGGACAGGGGAGAAAAATATGGCAGAAGGCCCATGATTGAGATAAGGACAGGGAGATCACTCACCTATTACTGTCATGGGCAAACCAGACTTGACTCACAGAAATTAATTTAATTTATTGTCAGTCAAAAGCAGGATAATGAGAAATAAGTGCAAATCTTAAAACACCTTCCCTGCAGCCCCTCCCTTTTTCCCAAGTCCAGCTTCACTCCTGATTTTCTCTGCCTTCTCACCCTTAAGCAGCACAGGGGGATGGGGAATGAGGATTGCTGTCTGTTCTTTGCACATTGTCTCTGATGCTCCTTCCTCCTCACCATCTCCCTCTGCTCCAGCATGGGGTCTCGCCCACAGGAGACAGTGCTCCATGAACTTCTCCAACACAGATCCTTCCTATGGGCTGCAGGTCTTCATGAACTGCTCCATTGTGGGTCCCTTCCAAGTGTGCACCCCTTCAGGAGCAGACTGCTCCAGTGTGGGTCCCCTGCGGGTTCACAAGTCCCGCCAGCATGGGGTCTTCTCTCCACCGGGTCACTGGTCCTGCCAGTGCTCCCGTACAGGCTCTCCATGGTGTCCCAGCCTCCTTCAGACACATCCACCTCCAAATTTGCAGTGAAAAAATTGGTTTACCTTGGAAGTTCTCTGAAATACAGGTTAAAGAAATTGTATATGCTTTATCATGTGAAGCTTGTCGTCTAAAATTTGTGGTTAAAGGTCTTGTTCTAAAAGGATATAATCCCATTTTTCCAGTGAAGCAACTGTTCAGTCTGAAGCCAGAGCTAAAGATGGCCAATCACTGCTGCTTCTCACGAAATCAACTCTCAGAGTTCGTAGTTTCGACCAGCTGTCCTGTGTGCTACAAATTGCAATGGAAAAAAAGTTAAAGGAAGTACAGGCATGCCTTGAAGGTTTCCTTTCTTCTTTTGTTTTCTTAATATTTTATTTCTTTTAAAAAGTATGTCTTCTTCAGTTCATGTTTATGAGATGTGCAGAAAGGCATGCCTTCATTCTAAGTATATGGGAAGGTGGCTAAAAGGGCTGATAAAGAACTTAATGCTTCTTTTATTTTCACAAAATCACTAACAGAAATCTGGAATAAAGCTGAAACTGCTGAATCTCATCTACAAATTAACACATACTGAGTAATACCCTAGCTATTGCAGCAGGCAGTAGGTTTAAATTTCTGAAAAAGAATGTCTCATTGGAGGCTAATAGCAGTTTCTCATGTATTTGTAGTTTGATCTTCTTTCAAAATGTTACATCCTTAAAAAACAGCAAAAAGAAAAATCTTACACGATTAAGACATTCTCACCTGCACAAGGTTCACAGTGAGCACTTCTAGGTCCTTCTCACAGTGGCTTTTAAAATAGAAGATCGAGTACTTCTCGTGTGTCATACTCAAGTCCAAGTATTCAAGTGTGTCAGATTTTCAAACTAACAAGAAGACCCTTGATATGCTAAACTGGATATCCTCCTCTTGTAGCTAGAAGATATTAGTAATATTATTTAGGAATTGGAAAATTAGAAAAAAAATTGAGAAATTCCGAAATTGGGAATTTGGTAATTGGAAATTACATCTGCAATGCTAAAATATAAATGCTCATACTGGATCAAACATCAGATTGATCCAATAATCTAGGGTCCTGTCACTGACAGTGATCAACCATGAATAATAAGGAAGAATAATATGGACAGGATATCATGCAGAGGCATTCATAGATGCATGGGACTTCATTTGATTTTGTAAAACCCATTGATATGCAATTATGTCACTGTTTACCAAAAAGAACAGCTGGCATAGCTGAGGAAGTAATGGGGCCATTGGGAATGCTGCTGGAAAACTTTAAAGATGTTCTTTAACACTAAATCATATTTACAAAATTATCAATTTTCATTAACTTAAATCCATTGATTTCCTGGTTTTTTTTGTGATCAGCCAGGCATATTTTTGGGGAAGGTGGCTGTTGATAAAGGAAAGTATGTAATATTCACCTCTTGGTTGCCTGAGTCTTCATCTTGTGAGAAAGATAAAAAGTTAAAAACTGTTTTGCCTAACAGTTTTAAACATAGTATCACATTATATGATTCTGGTTCATGTTTTCAGCTAACAGAGATCCTATAGTGCAAATTCTTGGCCCTGAATATGGGACTGTTGAAGGAGACGATAGGTCCATCTTGCATTTACTTGAGAAAGTGAAAAAAGGTGGTGACCCTGAAACAGAGGTGAAAATGAAAATCTTTCTTCTGCTTCATCAGTTGGATTTGCAACTGCTTAATAGTTCTTTGAAACAAATTTCACAGTAAGTGCTTTTCAATTGGAAGCTAAGCATGTCAGCCAGTGCATTTTTTGTTTTTATTGTTAAATTAGATTGGTTTCAACCCACAGTGTGTGCTTTTGGTGTGACATGAAGAAGGTGATTGAAATAAATTTCACTGTTCACTAAGTTATTGAAAAAATGGTCTTCTTTTTTTTTTTTCTCCTGGAGATTTTGCTGTAAGTGTGGCTGTGCAAGTGTGTGCCTGTGAGTGTGGTTGGTTTGTTGCATGTGGTTTGCATTTTGGTAGCAAATTGAAGTCATTTGTACAAACAATAAAGTTAGTTAATTAAATGTTTTCAAGGAAATGTTTATTTCTTCATGGAAGTATAGTAAGTATTACATTGAGCCTGTTTCGAAACTACAAGGACTTCATGTTAGCTATGAAACTAATATTTTACAACTAACAGATAAAATTAAGCAAAATAATTGAAGATGACCCATTTCCAGATTTTGTTGCTACTATTAAGACTTGGTGTAAAAGGAAAAAATCATGTAATATTCTCTTTTTATTTCTCTGAGTACATCCTTTTCATGAATACATTTTAACCCATTTTCTATTAATTGCAGAGACATAAGACTAAATCCAGCTGCTGTAAATAATGAAGTGAATCTTCTCAAGAATTTCTCTGGGGAAGGAGAAGATACAGTACTGGAATCACTGGAGTATACATCAGGTCCAGATCTGATCATATCTCATATTTATATATAATCTCATTAAAGCACTTATCATATGATTCTGTGATAGTTGACTTTTGTGTGAAATCTGCTAATTAATTTCAGTAATAAATTTCAAGTGTTTAAAGTGTTTATTTCTATTTTAAAGTTATATGGTAAAATAGGAAGTGTTTTCATATATGGAATGCTGTTCTTCAGCCTTTATGTACAGAAATAATCTCCATTTATGAGTATCTTCAGTGGAAACAGAGGAAGTGAACTGCGTCCCTGATCCTGTGCTAAGCACAGTTGCAATTCCGAGTTGAATCGGGCCACAGGTCTAAGAGCTTTGCATGATTAATTCCTAACAGTATGAATTCTTGAGAGTAATGTATTGTTTGGGTATATATGTTATATTAATCATCAAGAATAACTATAAAAAATACTTTAAAACTTGATAAAAACACTAATGCTAATTGGTTACAGATTACGTGTTCTCTAATGGATGCCGAGCTCCTCCGTGGAGACAAGTGCATGGAGAAATTTGTTACTTAGTCATCAACCCACATGACACTGATCCTTTGTGTATCACTTGCAGCACAGCAGGAGTGTTTTTAAATGGAGTAAGTAATAATAAATGATACCATGGAGTAATGAATATTTTTACATGCTAAAATCAAGAATCAGTCAGTTTAGGGTAGTAGTATTGGGATTGTAGTATTGAGGAGTAGTATTGAGACCTGCAGAGCTAGTTTATTGGTACAGAAGACAACACAGTAACAAAAGCATGCTTGTTTTCCCACACATTTGGAGGGCTTTTTTTGGTAAATATATATAGGATGGTATTCTGCACTCTTTGCTGGCAGTGTTTGCTTAGTCTTTAAACATGTCCTTCACACTACTGTTATTTAAAGGTACTGTGTGACTAGATGTCTCTCTAGTGCCTCATTGCTCTTGATCTGAGGTGTAATATAATTGTGTGTGGCTAACATAGCTTGCTTTTGTCTTTCTATGAATGTTAAGCTGTTCTTTCTCCTTTCAGTGGAAGCTTTCTGGAAATTATGTAGCTCTTCTACTTTTAATTGTGGTTATCTCTTTCATTACAGATTGGTTTTATTTAGACATGATAGTCCCCTATGTGTGTTAAGTGGTGAACAGAGCTCTTATATTCATTTTGAAGAGGTACTGAAGTCCATCAGTCAAATTGATTTCCTAAGAGTTAAAAATCCAGGAAAATTTTGATTTAACGTGTTTTTAATGGATTAAGCTCATAAAGCTTAGGCTAGTCAGGTTACATTATCTCCTGATCCTTTTCGACATCTGCTATATTGCACTGGAAGCTCATATTTACTTGGTTATTTACCATAAGCCATAAATTCTTTCCAGTGAAACTACACACATCACAATTAACTGATTGTAATTGCTTGCAGAATTCTATGTAAGATCTTGATTATTTGTTGGGACCCATGGAGGTGGTCCATGCATCTTTACAAAGCATTACTGAAGTTGAATAGACTCTAAGCATGAGAGTTCTATACCTAATGCATTATAGTATGACCTCTGTGCTCTTTTAATGCTATTTTATGATGCAGATTAAATTACCTGGATAAGACAATACTATTAATAATTTCAAATTTATTCTTTTTTTTTTTTTTTTAAGGGTCAGATAGATAGTAAAGATCGCATTGACTATGAAAGAAAAAGTGATATATATAAAGATATTGTCACATTTTTAAGGGAGAGATCACCTAAATTTGTAGAAAATATGGCTAAACAGGTATGTGCTTACTGATACTGGGTGTATATTCTAGTTTGTACAAACATACATTGTATAATGGTAAGAACTACATTAAAAACCTCCTGAACCTTTCTTTACCAAAGATAAGTCTCTGATTAAATGAAGAATTCTAAAAACTGCATTTGTTATTTTTCTTTGGGTATGTTTCAGTTTCCACTAAATATGTTCCTTTCGTAAATAGCAAATAATATACTATTGCACATATTGTTCTATCATATCTTATTATAAGTTTTGATCCAACATGTGAGGTCAGCTTCTAATTCTGCCTAAAAAGTATTGCTTGTCTTCTAGTGTTACTCTCCATGAGGCACTGGAAATATTAAAGCAGGAAAATATGATATCCTTTCAGAAAAGGTCAATTTCTTATGACAGTACTTTTCCATGATCAAAACCACTTACATTTTTATCTTCATTCTTTGTAATCCAAATATAAAAAATAGCCCAACATTTTTACGAGAATTGCCTGATTTAAATATCAGAGCTGAGAGTTAAGCTTGCAGCTTATGCTCTGTGTTGCTTCATCCAATGTAAGATGCAAGTATTTTAGTTTTATTTAGAGCTCTATATTGACTAGAATCACACAGTGCCACTTCAACTTTACATGTTTCATTATTTCTGATAAAATTTTTTTTCAGATTTCTAGTGTGGTTATAACGTTAATAACATGGTGGCAAAATTCATTACAGGTTAAAATTGGTAAAAAGTTTTGTTGTGGTTATTTATATGCAATTTTAATTATTGCAAAAAGGAGGTAATTAACATGGAAGTTTTCTTATCCTGTACTTTTAGTTTTCTGGGATGTAGGGCTGATATTTATATTTTTTGAGAAATTGATACTTGACAAGACATTTCAACTTGTACACATAAATATGGTAGCTTATATTAACAGTAATGGAACTAACTTTGTAAATTGTTCTGTTTGCAATAAATGCCAAAATATGTTTTATTTTTCCCATAGGCAAGTATTTTTTTTAATGTTGTATCTACACATTGGTTTGCGTTTCATAAATGTGACAATATATGAATGTTTTTAGATATAATGGTTTGTTTAATGTATTTTCAATGTGATTTGGCTACATTTGATGGTCTTGAAAGATAAAATACAGTAATATTTTAATAGTGTTTTACAGTTCTAAATGTTAATGTAAGTTAATGTTAATGTCAATAATACAGACAATATACCATTCTGTACTGGTTTTCTGCTCTTATAAAGATATTGCAGATATTCAAGAAATGTGTACACTTCTTAAATAAGAGTAAACAGAATTTATTCTATTTTCCTTCAGTTATCATATAAACCACTTAGTGCTCCCTGACGGCGTAAATAAGTTTATGCTGAAGAGTACAAATTATACCATTTTAATGATTTAGGAATATCATATCATACTGCTTTGCTGAAAAGCTGGTTTAGTATATTCTGCATTCTAAAACTAGAATTTAAACAAGTTAGTACTATAGAGATCCAGAACATTCGTATTTGAGGGAAGATTTCTACTCTAGAACTCTGAAAAGCAGAGAAAAGCTGTATTTCCAAGGTTGCCTGCCTGAAATAAATTATGGCTGGAAATAGTTTTGATTTATTTTCTGAGGTCAGCTTCAAAAAGCTCATTGCAAAAAATATGTTGCAAAATAAATTAACTTTTATAGTATCTTCTTTGCCTTGTTTAAGATAACATTTGGAATTGCTGTGTTGGCGTATACGGCTGTAGGAAACGTACTTTCTAGCACGTGCTTAGCTGGTAAAGCTACAGCATCAATTCCCCTTTGATTTGTCTTATTTATCATATGTTAAATTGTCCTGTCTGGAGTACACTTTCTGAAGAAGAGAATTAGCATGAGTTGTTTTATGATGAGACAGTTGAGTCAGCAAGTGTGGAACAGCCGATTCATGTCAGGGGCTAGTCGAAAACTGACTATACTGTGACAGTCTCCTTAAAACTGCCTTGAATCAGATAGAGAAAGGAATGTCTTCACCTATCTGGTAGTGACAGCTGCAATAATAATAATAATAATAGTAGGTAATGGTTGTACGCTGTCTTTCCTGTAAAAATTGAATATGTTCCAGTAGAGAATAAGAGTTGACAAGAGTCCTGTCTGATATGGGTACTTTTGATCAGCCATGGTACTCAACACAGACAGCTGAAGAATTGGTAGGTGCCACTCAGCTCCATTCTTGTACCTGATTTGTTCAACAATGTTTTGTCCTAAGAGACAGAAGATGTAAAAAACTGAAATGGAATGTGTTTATATAAATTCTAAGCTATATCAAATTAAGTTACTTGGACCTGAAGTCTAGAAGTTTATCATAGCCTATTTTCACATTTTTGTTAATTTTTCTTTTTTATGTGGGAATTTGTTGTAAATCCTTCATGCAGGGGAATAGTTTTAATATGAATGATCCATTGAAACAGAATGACTGACTTTGCAATTCTAGATCTTAAAACTAATTTGGAATTAGTTTCTATAAAAGTGCTTGTGTCACAAATATTTAACATCTCAGAATTTAACCAACACCCTATACTCAAGTATGTTCAGGAAGTTCCAAATTTCTTGAGCTCATTTATTTCAAAAGCTTTATTTTGCACATGGTAACAGCTACTTTCCAGATTAATGTTTCATTATTTTAAAGGCAATCTGATTTTATGCTTGTAGTCTGATTCCACATTTAATACATAAAAATTTTTAAGCACAGCATCCTGGAATTGTGCTTAGAACTTATTGTTTTAATATGCATTATTCATATAGCAATATGACTGACAAACCATGTCTCATTTTGTTAGGAATACAGGTTTTTTAAGGAACCAACTTATAAGAAGAACTTCCAGCATATGGGAGTAGTTGAGGCTAAGGTCTCTGGCCAATCCCAGAGCCTTCATGATTTTATGGAAAATAAAGTAGGTGAGCAAGTAAAAAGTTCTGTGTCAAGGAGATCCATTGAAAAGAAGAAATTAGAACCATCTATGAACTGGAAGAATGCTGGGCTTTCTGTTCTCCGCAGATAAGTAGTTATCTTTATAAATAAATTTTCCTATAGATCTCTCTAAACTGCTAATGATTGGACTGCGTGGTATAGGTTTGCATTTTTATATTAAGAGCAATAAAACAGAATTTACTACATGTTAATTTCTAAGAAGAAAGTACAGACTACTAAAGAGATTTCACAGTTTTCTTCTGTTATGCAACAACTTTGATGTTATGTCATTTCCACAGCAAAGCAGGGAAATATCTTGCAACCATCTGCCATACTGATCCTCCAGGACTCTGATACTATCGTATTTTTGGTGTAAAATGCCCTTTAAAATGAAACAGAGTAGACAGTCTAATCTAAACCACACTTTCTGAGAGAAGCAAAAGAGATCCAGGATGGAAAATCAGGATGACTCTTACGCTACAATTTTTAATGATTTAATATTATATGAGCCACTTTTCTAGCTCTGCTTAGCAGCAATCTTTACTAATGAGATTACCTCAAACTTTGGACACACAGAAGCAGAGCATACTTATATTGGATATTGTTGGATTTGTCTTCTGAAATCAGAACTCTGTTCTGATGTCGTGTTTCCTGATTACGTGTTAATTTAGGAAGAAGAATATCTGAAGGAAAGTCTACATCCTAAAAAAAAAAAAAAAAAGTATCTTCTCAAGTCTGCCAATTTGACATGTTGCAAGAAATATTTTAAGAGATTTTGGATGTGACCTACAGTCATCAGTTAAAAAATGTGGTTTTCCAGGGCAAGGGCTTATCTTTTTCCACAGCCATTGTTATAGTCTAGATGTAGTAAAATTGGTTGTAATCATGAGTAATATTCTGTTTTATTGTTGTGACTGTGATAGTATGACCAGCCGAGGCTTGAAAGGACATTCTGTTTTCACAACACTGGAAATTAGGGACAAAAAAGCATGGGCGATTGTGCCCAGCTAGGCCTAGGAGTCTATGTGAGGAAAGCAATATATTGTATTCTACATTATAAAAGGTATGGAACAGCTGAGCATGTGGAAGAGCTAGGCAGACTAGAACCCTTCTGCCTGGAAACAAGATGACTGGTTGGACAATAAGACAGATACAGAAAATCATGACTGAGACAGTGAATAGGGAGCAAGTAGTCACTGTCTGTTCTAATACAAGGATAAGGGGCATCAAATGAAAAGAGCCAGTGAGACCAGTTCAGAATGAAGAGAATCATATGACATGTGGCTAAGCTGTCATGTTCTTTGCTATGGGATGGTAGAGGCCATTTGTTTATGTGAGTTCAAAAAGCAGTCAGCCACGTTCATGGAAGACAAATTCATCCAAAACTGCTAGACAATCAGGAGTGCCCTGAATCACAATTTTCTGAAGAATATGCTGAAAAAAAGAATTTCCATGTTCTTCCGTTGTTCACCTGCTGTTACCTAGATAGCTGTTACTGGTCATGGTTGGAGGTGGTATCCTAGGTTAAATGGACCTATGGTCTGTATGAATATATTTATTCTTTGTTCTTGTATCACATACAGGTCAGCATAATACATATTTTCTAATATTCCACTATTAAATTAGTTAGTTAAGGCACAAGACTCTTTATTTTTAATAGAGTTTATTGTGTAGGTTCATAAGCTCATATGTACTGACATGTTTCCCACTACAGCTTTTTAGTTCTATGTGTATATATATAAAATATTTTTTTTTATAAAAAGAAACATATTACTGACAAAGCTGCAAGAAAAGATGCTGAAGAAGGAAGAAGGAGAAGTAGGACTGTGTCTGCGAAAATCAAAAAGAAAGGCAATGGCATTTCTTCTGAATCTGCTAAAATACAACCAGCTTCAAAACGGTATGGGTTACTTATTCTTCTTTCTTCAAATTTTTAATTTATTTTCAGTATTTACAGTAATTATCAACATACTTAATATTTGGTATTGTCAGTTATATTTTTCTAGTTCTTTTATTAGGCAGTGCTGTCATACCTGTTTAAAATGTGCTTGTTATGTTACTTTATAGCTGTTTAAAATGGGTAATGCTGTTTTTTATTTTTAGTAAAACATCATCCAGGCTTAGTGATGTTAGTGAAAGTTCCTCAGAGACTGAGGAAGATGAAGAACAGCCTGTACGTCATCATGAAGGAGGCACAGATTTGCCATCGGAATACTGGGGAATTCAGAAACTTGCAAAATATTTAAAGGTAAATAAGAAGCATTGATAAATGTTATAAACAGCTACTTTTTACCTTCTACATCTGAGGCCACCAGACCAGCTCCTCATCATTTCCACCTTCCATATATTTTAGAACAGCCCGGCTACACAGTATGTTCAAACCCTGGAACTGTGGACTTTCCTGTCATGCACCCGTTTCTCCTGCATATTTTTTAATCTGCTGGTTTTGGCTTACACAGACCCTTAGATTAAACCATCTGTTCAGTGCACAATTTAAAAGTTAAGATGGTATAATCTCTTTATTAATTATTGGGTTTCTGTTTTGCTTTTTGGGTGAAACTTTCCAAGGTATTTCTTTATGTGTATAATAACTTTCAAGAGTTTTTTTCAAGAGTTTTTATTAAAACTGAATATGTGCCTAAAGTCTTTCATCAACTATGATTAATGCATGACTGAAATAATTCTAACGTGGTCTTATGTCTGGATAGATGCTGTTAGTGGACAAGAAAATGTATGATAAACAGGCATTCTCTAAAGAGAAAAAGAAGGTTTTTTACACAGACTTGTTGAAAATCTTTTGGAACCTATAAATATAGATGTTTGGAATTCTGTGTATGTCTGAAACACTTTAAAGAAAACCTAACAATCCTCTACTATTCTGGAAAACTCTAAAACTAATTATGTTTTTCCCTCAGGAGAAATTCCTTTTCAAGTTTGTACTGGAATTTATGTACTGTAAGTTACTAATAAAAGCACTGGTTTATTTGTTTTTTTGAGTAAAGCTATAGAGTACACACATCTGACTGATAAAATGGTGCTGGCATTTGGTACAGCAGAAATACTTAGGAGGAATAAGCAAAGTCTTTGGCTTATTGTAGAAGAGTAACAGTCTTTTAGCAGTTTTCAGTGCATTTACACTGCTTGTTCTCAGTTCATGTATGTAGAACCTGTGCTACTGATTGAAGCCAAAGATATACAGAAATACTTGGATAATACAAGTCTCTACAATTCTTTATGCTTTATCTTTTCTAGATTGGACCTTTATATTCTTGTCATTTTGTCTATGCTAAAATAGCTCTTTGCAATTGTAATCTTGTGCAGCATTCAGAATGTAACTTGCTCAGGTATTCCCTAATGAGCACTCAATATATACATTTTGCATGATACAGTAGTTATGTATGTAACTACATATTTGCATGTAGTTACAGTTCAAGGTGTTTTCAAATCTGTCAGTCTACTAATAGCTTGTTCTGTCTATCTTATGGACCACCTCTTTCTGGGAGCCCAGAGAAATAACCTTGATACTTTTTAGTAAACACTCAAGGTCTTCCTGGAGAGGATACTTCAAACCCATTACTGTTGGTGAACTCCCAGAAATCTTTTCATTAGGCCATGTCTGAACCACCTTCTTTACCAACAAGGATCATCTCTCCTGGTTACATAATTCTCAAATTCCATTTCCTCTCTAGATCCTTCATATAGTCATGTTTAGATTTTAATATGGGATGTGATTCAGTACTGAAACATATCTAGACTTGCATGAAACCATTGTGAATGAGGAGTGAGAATGGCAAATAGGAAAAGTATTTTTCACGCTCCTCTGCTTTAGAAATTAGTGCATTTTATTCCAGCTGTCAACAAGCAAAATTACTTAATGGCTTAGAACTAGAAAAAGAAAGGGGAGCATTTTTATCAAATTGTGAGTACCTGCTAAGAAGTGTTTAATACAACAATTCCATAATATGAAAAAGTTTTGTTATGAAAATTCAAATGTATACTTGTTTATGTATTCATGCACACCTGAGTCTTCCAATAGTTCTTTAAATTAGAAATAAACTAAATGAAGTACTTGAAGATATACTGAAAATAGTTCTCTGTTGATTCTTAGCTACGTAAAGCAAGAAATCCCTAGTGTCAGATAAAGCTGAAAAGAGATGCCTCAGTGCCATACCACAGACAGTGGTTGAAATGTTTTATTGATGGAGTGCTACTTTAGCTTGCACATGGAATTCATTTTAATTCAAGTATAAATACTGCACTTCTGGCCAGACTTAGGAGATTTTTTGGCATTCTTGTTGTTCATGTGGGCAATTGTTCATGACACATGCAATATAAGAGAAAATACATTTATGACTGCAATATTTAAGTATCTACAAGCGTATTTATATAGAAGCACAAATTTCAAGGGGTTTTGTGTCTTCAATGGTTGTACACATTGTTCACACATGTTAAAAAATTAATAAAATGCCTTAAATAATAGATGCTTGAAATACAGAAAATCTAATAATTTGTAGATGCGACCATTTTTTGAATGTCTGCTAAAGTAAATGTGCATTGCAGTTCATCAAGACTCTATAAAAGACCGATTTACAAACATAAAACTTCCATAAAAGCTGAAAGATACCTAGTTTTTATACCAGTGTTTGATTGTCTTTCAAACTTAAAGAGACAGTTGCTTCCTGTGTAAAGCAAACTTGCTAGATCCTGTGGATTGTGCCTGTAGGCTATGTATTTGTATACCTCCTCATGGAGAGAAAATTCCAGTGCAGGGGGAATTCCCTTCTGACTTTTTGCCCTTCTACATTCCCTCTCCTTTCCGGGAAAGATCAGCCATGTTGGAATTGCTCCACTGGGAAACAGCTGCTTTTGTGGTCTGGCTCCTTCTCCTACCTTCAATCTTCCCAAGGCTCTGAAACAGAAGACAAGAGAATGTGTGCTCTTGCCATGTCTCACCATTAACTTAAGAATGGCAGTGAAGATTGATCAGTGAGGTTGGTGATGGTGTTGTGTTAAGCATCTTTTGGGCCTAGAGTAGACAAAATCAGAATGAAGTGTTCACTTTATGTTTGTAACGATGAGATTTACTCAGGAAAGCCTGCTTCAGATTTCTAATTTATTAAAGTAGTGCTTCTGAAGTATTAGATTTTTAGAGGGAGGACTACATTTTACATGGGGATAGGGTGAAGAGGTCACGTTTTACAATGATCTATTTTACAAGAAATGGGGAACATCAGGTAGAAATGCTGAATCTTCTTTGTGGCAGAGCTGAGGCTGTGCTGAAAAAAAAAAAAAGAAAAGCTTTCCTGCCCAGAGGTGGGCACAATGATCTGTGCTGCTACTGCTGAGCTCTGATTATTGCCAGTTTTAAGATAAAGTTGAGACATTGAAGGGTGAATTGGGGCTGGTGATTGCACCAGGAATAACTCCAATCTTCAGAATAAGTCTTTAATCCCTTAAACCCTTGTTCTGCTTGGTTTTGGTTCCCTGTAAGGGCATGATTTATGTGTACTCGTATGCAAGGGTGAGCTCTGGATGGAGTTCTGCAGGACTATGTTAGTTACAGAATTCTTCTTTCAGTTTCTTACTTGGAAAGTATTCTACTTTTGGCTATATTTTAGGGGTATAGTAGAGTAGTGAAACCTCACACATCAAGTAAAGTATCCACTAATTTCCTATCTGTTTTGAATTACTTCAGTTCGACCAACCTCATTCCTAGAACAGCATTGTGTTCCTTTTGTACTTTGGAATCATAGGTGGACAAATATTCTGCCTCTCCCCAGCAGTTTGCATCTTGTACCAGCTCCAGGAGGTGGGGAAAGGCTATGTACTGCACAGGAGTTAGGGAGGATGTGCCTTGAGTACCAGTTCCTAGGTGCCTATGTGCCCTGGCAATGCATAGCAGGGGATCACTGGGTGTTTGTCACATGACTCAGTGAAAACTCGTTCACTGAACAAGGAAAAGGTTGAGAGAACTGCAGGATACACTGGGTGTATTCAGGTTTGCTCCACAGCTGCATTTTGGCAGGATCTTTGGAAGCTGCTGCATTCAACTAACATTTCTGTAGCTGGCAGGAGGCCCCTCTGTGTTGGGCTTACATTACATAAAGATGGCAAACAGATCAGGGAGGCAGAAATGTACAGAATTTTCTGTACAAAGATCCTTCTGGTCTTTGCCTCTTCCCTTTTCTTTCTCTCCAACTTCCTCTGAAAGTCCTCACTTATTTCTAGGAAACTGGGTCAAGGAAACGAAAGTTTTATGAGATCAAAGCTATGGGTCTAGTTCTTACAGTGCATGTGTTGCATTGAGTATTGGCTGTGCAAGAACTACTGCCCATCACTTCTGCTTCCCCTTCGCACTGTTCAGTGTGAACAGAGCTAAGCCAGG
Source organism: Psittacula echo (assembly GCF_963264785.1). Taxonomy (NCBI): domain Eukaryota; kingdom Metazoa; phylum Chordata; class Aves; order Psittaciformes; family Psittacidae; genus Psittacula; species Psittacula echo. Next base: position 43,398,927 of record NC_137737.1, on the reverse strand, counting down.
AGGACATAGTGTAGCTGCTGCACTGCAGGCAGAATTTATTTCCTCTTCTCAGGAAGCTCAAATTTTTCAGTTAGGGAAATGCAGCTTTATACTGGCTTGCAGGAAGGAATAGTGAATCCTCAGCTGAGCTCCTTGTACATGAAGGGCACTAGCATTCTTGGAACAGGCTAGAAATGCAGAAAATCAAGTAGACAGTGAAATGATTCGGGGACTCTGCCAGGATCTAAGATGCATAGTCTCAAATGAAAGTTTCATGTATTGTTGATGAACAGTATAAGATAGTTTTATTCTCCAAGAAAAGATGGGGATTGGAAATTTAAGAGCTGGAAATTTAAACCTGGAGATTGGAATTTAAGAGCTAGGGGTAAACCAGGGCGCAGGGAATCCATGTATGTGTGAAGGTTAGGAATATGGACAAGGAAAGTCCAAACTATTGCAGAAACAGGGAGCCTATTTCAGAACATTTGAGGACCAAATCTTAAATGGCAGTTGCTTGTGTGTGTGGAGTTCTTTTGCATTCTATATGGAAGGTTTACAATATGACATTTCTCTACTTGGAGGGAAAGTCAGTCAACAACAACTGCTTGCATGTTTCTCTACTATTCATTAATATAAAGTCAGTCACACTTTATCTCCAAGATGAGACTTGTCATATCTGAGGTCTAAGGATTCAGTTATCTGAAAAACAGGTATCTTCCTCATAAAATTTTGTAATAGAAAATGTCCAGCCTTTCAAAATAAATATTTTTTTGTGCAAATTAAAATTGTGTAGCAGTCTCAGCCTTCCTGTGGTTTAACAGGTGGTGTATACAGCAATTCTTTTATATCAAACAATTATAAATTTATGGCACTTGCAAAGGCATTGATGTGGTTTGTAGATTTTTCTCAATTTTTGTTTGAAATAGAGAATAGATAGTATTTTTTAACTGCATAATGGAAAAGTATAGCTTTATTAAGTTATAATGGTATTGGAAATGTTCCACATTATTAAGATTACACTAGTACTCATAAAAATTTAAATCATCTTCATAAAGTATGCATGCATTAAGAAATTGATTGTATTTTGGGATTAGCAGAAAAGTAGTTCAGTTTTATTCTGAAACACAGAACCTCAAAAGAGACATTAACATATTAGCCTAAGGAATAAAATGAGTCTTCAAGTACTAATTAAAGTGAAACTACACAAGAAGTAATTTTAAATTTTGTAAGACAAGAAAAAATACTATTAGTGTTACAGTGTACTCACTAAAGTACCAATTATTTGTTTTACACATTGTAATACTGCTCAAAAATTTTATGGTAGTCACAGAAAAAACCTAAAGTCTCTGATGTTTATGGATATGCCAGAAGAACAAAATACAAAGACAACTGCAAATACAAATTCTGAGGAACTAACTCTCTGTTTCTTGGCTCTGCTTCTATTTCCCCAGAAATTTACTGGTGGGTAGAACTTTACAGCTATGATTGGATGCATAGATGATTAACATACAACTTATGAATTTGGTCTGATAGGAATTTAGGAATTATTTTGTGTGCAGAATTATAAAAAAACCCCTATATGTAATATTAAAATCTGGCTTTTGATATGGAATAGATGGAAATATTAGAATCTAATAGCAGAAGTAAAAGTGTCTAATCTGTGTCAAAAATATATTGTACATCGTATTATTTTTTCCACAATCTGGATAATAAGAGTTAACTGTTTTTTCTTTATGATATCACATTAGCAAGACTTGCATTACAGGTTATTTTAGCTATCAAATACAAAACAAACATACATAAATGCATATAAAATATATCCTTGTCTCCTTGTCTCTAAATTGGAGAGACATCAATTTGATGGATGAATCACTTGGTGGGTAAAGAACTGTCTGGATGGCCGCATGCAAAGAGTTGTGGTCAATGGCTTGATGTCCAGTTGGAAAACAGTAATGAGTGATGTACCTCAGGTATCGGTGTTGGAACTGGTCTTGTTCAACATCTTTGTCGGTGATATGGACAGTGGGATTGAGTGCGCCTTCAGCAAGTTTGCTGATGACACCAAGCTGTGTGGTTCAGTTGATACGTTGGAGGGAAGGAATGCCATCTAGAGGGATCTTGACATGCTTGTGAGGTGGGCTGATGCCAGCCTTATGAAGTTTAACCATGCCAAGTGCAAGGTCCTACACCTGGGTCATGGCAATCCCAGGCACAGTTACAGGTTGGGCAGAGAAGAGATTCAGAGCAGCCCTGTGGAGAAGGACTTGGGGGTGTTGGTTGATGAGAAACTGAACATGAGTCAGCTTCAGTGTGCACTCTTAGCCCAGAAAGCCAGCCATATCCTGAGCTGCATCAAGAGGGGCATGACCAGCAGGTCGAAGGAGGTGATCCTGCCCCTCTACTCTGCTCTTGTGAGACCTCATTTGGAGTCTGTGTACAGTTCTGGTGTCCTCAACATAAAAAGGACATGGAACTGTTGGAACAAGTCCAGAGGAGGGCCATGAGGATGGTCACGGGACTGAGGCACCTTCTGTATGAAGATAGGCTGAGAAAGTTGGGGCTGTTCAGCCTGGAGAAGACTGTGTGGAGACCTCATAGCAGCCTTCCAGTATCTGAAGGGGGCCTGTAAGGATGCTGGGGAGGGACTCTTCTTTAGGGACTGTAGTGGTAGAACAAGGGGTAACGGGTTCAAACTTAGACAGGGGAAGTTTAGATTGGATATAAGGAGGAAGTTCTTTACTGTGAGGGTCGTGAGACACTGGAATGGGTTGCCCAGGGAAGTTGTGAGTGCTCCATCCCTGGCGGTGTTCAAGGCCAGGTTGGACAGAGCCTTGGGTGGCATGGTTTAGTGAGTGCCCATGGCAGAGGGGTTGGAACTTGATGATCTTAAAGTCCTTTCCAACCCTAACTATTCTATGATTTTCACATATAAAATAATTTTGCCACTGTATAATGGATGTTTTCAGGACTGACCAACTTTATGGATAATTTACCTGAACTTATTACTAGACTGTTGAACAATATATCTTTTCACTTATCAACGTATGTGGTGGGGTAATTTGAAGGAGTGAAATGAACTGAACTGAAAGATCAAGATGAAAAATGAATTCTGCTGTAGTTTGGCTAAGTGGCAGACTGTTATTTTTCAAAAAATACCAAGTGTATGAGACATAATCAGGTACCACCTGCTAGTATTTCTAGGCACATGTCTGGCTAACCTGTCAGCCTTGGCAAATCTGTCAGCCTCCATATCGTTCTCTTCTCCACTATTCATGAACATCTCTTGTTCCTATCTTCCAGTATTAAACAAGTTGTTTTTTTTTTTTTTGCTTTTTAAATTTTGGTAAAGAATGTGGTTACTGAAAAAAAAAAAAGGGGAGGAGGAATAAAAATATGGGAAAACTGCATTTTATAGTTACGTATTTTTTTAACAACCTAGCCAGTGCTGATCATGAAAAAGAAGTCTTTTCATGATAAATTTACTATGTAGGAAATATTGGCAAATAGTGAAGTATCAAATTATTATTATAACTGGCAACTCTGAAGCACTTGCATAGCTCTCACCTCAAAATACTGTACCAACAATCATTCCTCATCACAAGAGACATATAAAATTCATAACAACCAGTTGAGTTTTGACCATTAGCACCAACTCTGATGAAGTTCTGTGTAGTGGAAGTTTAATTAATGTTCTGAGGGTGACCCATTCCTTAGAGTTTCATAGCTGATAAGAAGGAAAACCAGACAGAAATAAAGAAAAAACAAACAAAAGTGTAGAACTTAACAAAAAAACAATAAAAAAGATACGGTATATAAAAAATTAAGGGCTAAGGAAAAGAATGAAAAACAACTGATGTTTAATTTCCCTCTTTCTACAGGATTGTATTCTATTGTATAAGCAGGTAATTAAATTAATACTAAATTAATGAGCTACTGTTTCACCACTGTAGCTACTGTACCTCTAAAATAACTGTAAACTCCCACAGCTGTTTCAAACTGGTTTAAGGCTTTATAATCCTGAAGCAGATAACCAGATTGCTGGCTTTCCTAAAGAATTATAACATGGCTGTGTCTGAAAGCTATCAAGAGTTTTAAGAAGTGATAACAGCATTTTTCATTGGCTTTAAATGTTCCACATTGGACCTAGGATCAATTAATCACGACTTACTATACACAGTTACTTCAGAAGCATGCCTGTGCTTCAGCCATGTCTTCATCTATGTTTGTTTTTCCTATACTCTCACTAAGCTCAGTTTTTGTTTTATTTCTCCAGAGTATCTGCCTCTTAGCTTTTCATAAACTATCAGTATCTGTTTGTTTTTCTCGCAAAATCTTTTTTGCCTGGTTTCAAGTGACACTGTCGTTTCTGTCTGCTCAGTGCTTACTAAGCTTCTACAGTGTGCTAGCTCTCCAGTAGTCTAGGCACAGGTCCTTCTTAGTTCAACGTCATTAAATTTTCTCCACTGGTTTCCCAAATGAGCTGGATCCATAAAGATAAAATAGCTGTAATAACATTAAGGCTTTTGGGAGCCAAGTGCTAGGCAAAATCAAAATTGTTTAGGCAAGTCTGATGCTGTCACAGGAGGTCAGTAGTACATCTGTGTTATGGGTGGCATATATCATATCTCCAAGTCTGCAGTCAGGACTTACAAGTATCAATGTTAAATTAAAAAACAGTAGTGCTGCTTGTGTAGGTTTTTTGGTGTGTTTTTTTTGTTTGGTTTTTTTTTTTTTTTTTAATTTAATCCTAGAACCTTTTCTTTTTCTTATTCAACCCTAATTTCCTGCTAATTTCTGCATGTTCTGTCTAAAAATAGATATGCTTTATTTTCCACAGATGAAGTGGTCAAAGGCAGGGAGAGGGCTGTAACCTTGTTCTAGTGCCAAGACATAGAAGTCAGTGCCTAGATTGGAATTCTTCTCACCTAGTTCTAAATGTAAACAAAGTAGGTGTTTGTAGCTGAGCTGGGCGCTCAAGGCTACCTTTATGATCAGTGGAAAAAGTAGGCACTTTAAGTATGTGATTCATCTGATATTTTAAGCATCTATTCAGAATGAGATGGATCAGGTTTTTAAGTTCATTGTTGACTTAATCTCAATTAACAGAAACGTAGGATGGCTATAGGTGACTCGATCTTAATCATCAGAATGTAGGCTGGCTGTAGATGAGTGAATTTACACAGATGACTCCCATCCCCACACTTTTGAGCATTTCAAATCATCAGTGAGAGTCATGTGAAATAGTCTTTTGAAGGCCTACTCTTATTCCAGCTTCTTTGTGTATTTGGACACAGGGCTTTGCATGCTTTCTGGCCTTTATTCCTTGGAGTGCTTTATAAAGATCAGCTGATTAGCCTTAAAAACTAATTGGCAGTTAATAGGAGAATTAATTGATGGGCATCTGCTAGATCCCTATAATCTAACTTTGGCCTGACCAGCTTTGTGACTGCTTGAGTTTTGTTTACATAGATGATGTGCATGTAATCTGGATCCTACAGGTTTATCTTGCTTCTAGTTCCTCAGCAGGGTTTCAGTAGACCAGACCTACTGGCTTTTTTCTTGTCGCCATGATCTGCACTATATCTTGAGCTCTTCAGGGAGTGGGCTGCAAAGTATCCTCACATCCTCACATTTTTGGACAGTTCTATAGACACTGTGTTGGTGAACAAAGAGAGAGGCTATCTGGATTCTGGAGAAAACCAGGACTAAATAAATGTCTCTAAGGAATTTGCAAGAATTAGCTGACCAAAACCCAGCAACATGTGGAAATTTTGTGATATCTGACCAAGACTGATCTCTGAGCAATCAGAAAAACAAAGTAAAAAATCCAGTAATTTCTACACAGACGCAAGGGACCTTATCTGCCTCCTAGTCACTAAAATATGCATATGTCCTTTCTTTGAGAAATCGTATGATCTAAGTTACTCACTGTTCTGAAAAACAGCATTTTGTTGTCTTTACCCAAGATTCACTTTTAGATTTGTGTCTTGGCCTTTAAGTTACTTTGGTCTATATTAGCCCAACTAGCTGTTCTCAGCTATCTGGCACATAAATACATTTGAGAGCTTGTTTGTTTCTTCTTGCAACACATATTTAGCCATAGTTAGCAGTTTTCCTGATGGAATACCTCTTGTTCACTTGGTATTTTTCAGCTGGTTGGCATCTTTTAGGAGGGAGATTGCAGAGGCAGCATAAAGAGCATCCTTATGGGCTGAGAGGGAATAGGTTAGTTGTGCACATTGCAATCTTTATAGTTTTCTCTTTAAATTTGCCTAGGATAAAAAAAGTGTGGTCCATTGTTTTTACAAAATTGTCCAGATGTAACTGGGGAAAAAATACACTCCTAAACTGAAAATTTCACAAATGAGAAGATTAACGTGAAGTGTTGAGATATTATATATTACCTTGGCCGGGTTTTCTGTGTTTTTTGGTCAGCAATTCACTTCTCTCCGAGTTTGAGGTTTGAGAAGTTACTGGGAAAAACATTCTACTATTCGTAGTCCGATGAAGTAAAAGTTAATATGTTTGCACATGAACTACATGGACTTTTACCTCCTCAATAGTAGAATCCAATTACTATGAATCAGAAAAAGAATTCTAACAGGATAGATGCATGTCTTGTGAGAGTTTTCAAGAGGGAATCAGCAGTTGCCTAGCAAAACCTTCTGGTTCACTTAGAAAATAATAGACTTATTCTTTTGTTTGGAAACTCATTTCTTTTCAATTTCATAAAATATGGTGACAATTTAAACTCACTATGTCTTGATTATAACATATATGTTGCTTCTGCCACTGTCAAGGGTCAGGGTCAAGGTATTAATCTGCAACTAAAGCCGTGCAGCTTCTGTGCAGTGAGCATTTTGGATTTTGTGATTTTGTGATGCCTGTGATTTTCCACTGGCTTTACTTATATTAATCTGTATGGTTTACATACTGCCAGGCTGTAGCCAAAGAATGCCAGAAGATTCAGGAAATGGGGCAGGGAATTATTCCATAACTCAGTTATACTTGTCCATAACTCATCTCTTAACAACTTGCAGCTTGTATATTTTATAAACTAGAATGAAAAATTGGAACTAGTATTTAAACCAAAACAAAACTCAGAGTTTTTAGAGGTTCACTAGCACAGAAAAACTGCCTTGCTGAAGCATATTGTACATATTATACAGCAGTACGGAGTCTTTCATTAAGCTTTATCAGAATTTGTTTAAATTTTGAGGTATTTTCCATCAGAAAATTACAAAATTGTCTGATTTGAGGGAGTCAAGTTCAACAGAAAATCCAAAAGTCACAAAGCTGTAAATGAAGAATTCTGTTTCACACTTTACTACTTGCTTTGGCTTTCTTGTTTTATAAAAATGGCAATATTTTAATAATATTTTGGGCTGGGATTCCACTTACTGTTTTTGTTCTAGGAGTTTTTTCATTCCATTGATGCATGTTAGTTAAATAATTTCTGGTATAACAATAAAGGTTTCTGTAATTTGACCTATTTTCAACATAAAACTATTTTGTTCAGTATTTTCTAAAAATACATTGTCTTGGTATGTTCAGTCTTAATTTTGTCAAGTATATTGTATTTTCTATTCATATTATATATATGCATAATCAGAAGTAGGGTATTATTATACATAAGAATGACAAAATGCCCATGAACAGCAATTTTCATTCCTGTTATTCAGTCATAGGCTTACTATCACAGACATGCACATTAAGGCATCTATCTAGGACTTAACACAGTAAATAAAATGAACTTTTAATACGGTAAAAAAATATTTAGCCATAGTTCTAAACAGATGAAAAAATAATCCTCAATATTGCCATGCGAAGTAAAACAACATTTCATTTTCGGGTTGCATTCAGTCATAGTCACTCTAAATCCAAACACAAATTAAATAAATTAATTTTAAAAACTCCAAGTAGGTATAGTATTTATAGAGATGTTTGTGAGCCAAAAGGTATATAATTTGCATTTTATGTAGTTTTGCTTTCTGTCAAGAAACTGAAATGCACTATAACTTTACTATGATGTTTGTATTTTTCAATGCATGTATCTGTATTTTACTACAGATTGAGCAACACATTTGGAATCATCTTCTTTATAGTCCTGTTAGTACTTTCATTGCTTGTGCTTCAATAATGCTTTTAGATTTCAGTTGAAAGTTGGAAACAAAGATACTGTGAAAAGGCATCTAGCCAGTAGCAGGCAGGAATTTTGTCAAAGGCTCCAGGACCACTGGTGTCTTGAATCCAGGTATGGGGCCTTTCTTATAGAGCCGTCCTTTCTTTGGTGTCAGTTGTGACAATTCTAAATTCTGATACAGGTCTCTGCTCTAGAAACATCAGTCAAAGTAGTATAATTACGCTACATATCATATCAGAGGGTTCAAGCAAAAGGAAAGAGGAAATATGTGCTATAAAGAGAACTGTACCAGGATAGATATTCCATAGGTCTCCCGTACAGCGCCTGTACAGTCTCAGCTATCTGAAAAGCTTATGTTTCTGCCTGCTGCCAGTTCATCTGCAAAAACTTCAATAGTGTTTACCCTTTCCCGAGATGACTCTAGCGGAAATTTTGTATCTTTATTTCCTAGCCTACTGAATTGAAATCATAGTTTCAAAATTTAAAGCTTTGAGTTTACTAGGAAGGGTTATAATTTGGATGGGACATGTGATACTAAAATCTTAAGCCTGTGTATTTTATTATCTATCATCTGTATCTGTGATCGTATATACTACGAATCAATCCTCTTTTTTTAAAGAAGAGAAGGAAATATTTGGTAAGTTTAATATTTCCAAAATTTTATGGTAATAAAAATCTGTGAATATATCTAATAGAAAACAGGGCTAAAACCAGAATGCAGGAGGTCATTTAGCCTACCTGCTTGCCTCCAAAGCAGCATCAATTATTTGTGTGTCTTCTGGACAAATATTTCTGTAACTTTCCTATGGTGGAGATTTCATAACTGCTGTAAGCCATTATTCCGAAAGAAAATATTCTTACTATTAAAAAAGTTTATCTAATATCTAGAATAAATCAGCCCTCATGCTGTTCAATCCCATTATTTTTTTTTGTCTTGCCTACAATGGACGTGGAGGACTGATTATTGTTTTTGTAGCTGTTCCTTAAACCACCACCTTGTTCTCCTCTCTAGAGTAAACAACTCCAGTTCTGTTCTTCTATTTAGATCATACTTTTGAGATATTTTGCTGTCCTCTTCTGATCTTCATCAAATTGGTCATTATCTTTTCTGAGGTATGATACCTAGCATCAGCATGAGTACTTAAGCTGTTGTTTTATTAGTGCCAAAACAAATACAGATGATTTCTTCTATCTTACAGGTTAGAAATCTTGTTATAAGTCTCTCTGTGAAGTGTGGTTTTTTGTCTGACAACACTGTGGTGTTGATAGGAAATATCTATATTGCGTTCCATTGTTAACACCAGATTTTTCTCTGAAGTTCTGCAAACTAATCACGATCCTCGGCATCAGCCAGTTCTCTCAGTACCATAAAACAGATTCTGTTCAGATCAGATAATACAAAATAATCTAAGTTATCTAAGTACTTACTGACTTGTTATGTCCTTAGCATAAGCAGAGTGTTTACTACATCTTCATTGACATTAATGGTACATTATTAGAACACAGTAAAGACTAATGCATTAAAAAAGACCCATTAATGTTTTTAGCTTTCTTGGTTTCATTTGTTGAACACTTGTCATTGAATAGGTTTTTTTCTTCTTGATTATTAGGAAGGTATCAATGGAATTACGATTTTAACCTGTGTGTCCCTTGGTAGTCGTATTTTGGTTTGTGCCCTTATATGTTTGTGTTATTCTTTTATTTTCATTCTTAGTTATTTGATGTTGTCTTCATTCTCTGATTCCTGAGTTTCAACCCAAATCAGGGTTCATGGTTTAGCCTAATTAATCTCTTTCTACACTTTATGGTTTTCATCCTCAATGAGATTTTTGCTTTTGTACTCATTATATAATTTTTAAAAGGCACTAATGCCTCTTCTGAGCTTCCTCTTTGCTTCTTTCCAATTGCATCATGCCTTCTGGTTTTCTGAATTTACCAAACAACAATGGATGAATTTCTGGCCTCCTACTAGCTTTAATTTAATGGCTATTTTATCACTGCCATCTAGAAATGTTGGTTTAGGTGTCAAACATCTTGGGCCACCAACCTTCAAACTTTCCTGACTTTCATTGGGAATCAAGATGATTTCAGCTGCTTTAGGAGGTAATGGCCACAAAATAAGCACAAAGGCACTTTTTGCCAGTTTTTTTTCACTGTAAAATTCACTTAACAATCTTATAGGGATAAAAGTTAAATGCTTAAGGATATTAGAATATATCCCTATAGCTAATTTCCATTTTTTCCTCCCATTGGAACCCTTGTGGCTTGAGAAGCCCTAGTAGGACCTTAAATACTATTTTTAACAAATATTGTCACCAGTAACTAAATGGGTAGCTATTTTCTACCACTGCTGTTGTTGAGGAGCCACCATAACTTTATAGAATTGTAGAATGGTTTGGCTTGGAGGAGACCTTTGAAGATCATCTAGGTCCAAATGCCCTGCCATGGGCCAGGACATCTTCTAGTAGGTCTTTGAGCAGTGTGCGATAGGCATGCTATATTTGAACATGTTTCTGCCAAAAGGTAACAGGAACAGTATCCAGCATTCCTAAGATCATAATGAAGAATTTCTGCAGGCTCAAGAATTTTTAAATGGAGAAAGATAGGACACTAAGAAAGCCAGGGAAAAGAGGGCTGGATGCAGCCAAAAGTTTATGCATCTTCCATCTTGCTGTACATTCAGAATGGACTAACTGGTGCATGTAGTCATGTTGGGAGCGATGTTGCCAAATATAGATGTTTCTAGTATAGTGGTGGCTAAACCAGTGAGGTCGGACTCACAGATAACAAATTCATATACAATCTTACTATTGTCTAAAGCAGCTGCCTTTGTATACATACATTAAAAGTTTTAACTAGATTAATCTGTTCATTATTGTTTTTAAAAAAGTGTTAAACACCTAAAAATAGAAGCGAAAGAGCTACAGGCTTTGCTACATGTTCTTTATAGTTTTGTAATTGTCAGTGGTGATCTCTAGTATCGTGAGAGACATTACACGTACATTTGCACAGAAGATGTTTTACTGATAACATAGCATTGATATGGTTTATTTTAATTTAATTTGTGGATATATATGTTATACCACTACATGGGAAGAGAGGCACATTTTAAACTAAGTCTGTGTTTAATTTCAAGCCTTAAAATTGATTGTTGATCTGCCAGTAGAGTTTATTTTGCATCCAACATATCAGATTTCAAATGGTATAACAACATGATGCAGATTTTATGTCAGCTTAATGGAGAGGTAACTATTTCCATGCATGTTAAAATCTATGCTGTAAGTACTGCAAGACTTACTGTAATGATAGCTTCAAGAAACAAAAAATAATTGTTGAAACCATCAGTAATATTTCTTATTTTGTAGAACTGATGCTTCAGCACATATGAAAAATATTTTATTGTGGTTTTACTTTAAAAACACTTAAAGTGGTGCATGCATTTTGGAAGCTGAAAAAATAAAACGCATATATGTATTTTATATAAAGTTCTATTTCTTGTTGAATAGAAGAGAATTTAAAGTCATTTATTTTTAAAAAATCTGGTCCATATTAGGTGTCATATGCCAACCATTATACATGTAAAATAAGTGAATTATGAATTACTATGTTATGTATAAATGTAGATTCACCGTAGGAGAAATGATCCTCAAAAGAAGAGATGTTGCTTGTCAGATTAGTGACATACTTCTTACATTTATGTTAAATAGTAAAAAGACAAGTTTTCTCTTTAAGCACCTGTTGCAAAATTTTTATAATACAAAGCGAAGTAAATCTTGAAGTCTATACTATATGAAAAGACCACAAACTTCATAAAAGAACAGCTGTTAGTCCTTTTGAGCTACAGAATATTCTGTGTAGTGTTGTAATCATATCTTAGGGATTTTTTTTTTTAATCATTTAGACTTGAGCTTGATATGTGTGGATAAGCTAGTTTCTCTAGGAAGACAATGTTACAATATTATATTCCCTAGGACATGTTCTCAAAATACATTCTTAAAACAAGATGCGTTTCATTTTCTTCTGAAGTCAAGATGATGATGAAGATTAAAAAAAGGATAACATAAAATCATAAGAATCTTCCTTTACGACACTATATGTTGCAGATGTTAAAAAATTACTCTTATATTTAACCAGTTTTCTGTGGGGAAATTTTGTGGAAATCTATTGTTACAAGAAGTGTAAGTAAAAATTATCTATGAAGTGCCACCTGGATACACTTTGTTGATTTATCAGAAGTGTTCCGGCCGATGTAAGTTACTGAACCTTACGAAGTATTCTTCTCACATTCTTTTTGGCTTTATTTTCTCACTTACAATTCTCTGCTACATTTATGGTATCAGTTGAAAAGCACATCAAATTTAAAGACTTTTTTTACTCTATTTGTCCTACTGTTTCTGTTTAAATTTAAGAAATATACTGCGAAAGTTCTGCTTTTGTTAGATCTGCTTGTTTCATATTAGCAAATGTTACTCATTTTTTTAATATTCTGTATTTCAGTATGATGTGTACAATTCAGCAAAATATTTTCCTCTGGAAAGGATTGTCTCAGAGTTCTTTACAGTTTCAGAACTGTAATTTGAAAGAGATGGGCTTAGGCAGCACAGCCAAAGCTTCCCTGGAATTCCAGAGGCATGTGGGAGGTGCATATTGTAGTTTGATTTACTAGGTGCTCTGAGTTGTAACTTCCACATTAGCACCAGTTGGCATTGCTCATGCACTCCAGCTTCTGTTGTAGCTACATGGTAGCACAGCCCTTCTAATTTCTGTGCAGCTGGGTTCGTCCCCAATTTGATTAATAGGAAATCTATGCTACAGGTTCAAAAGAATCCATTGTTATCATATGGTTTAACTTTCTGCATACCATAGGGTGTATTCTTTGATCTTTTTCTTGCTTTTAGTCTAGTAACTGTGACTGAAATAGAGCTTATCTTTTAGAAAAACTTCCAGTCTTGACTGAAAAATTTCCACTGCTGAAATCTTATCACTCTATGTAATTTATTCCAAAGAATAATTAACTGCACAATAGAAAACTAGCTCTTTACTCCTCATCTAAATTTTAGTACCTTTAACTTCACATCAGCAAACATCTGTGCTAGACTGTAGAGCTCTCTGTGATCACGTTCTTATCCTCATAGATTTATTTATTCATTATGAATAAATCATACCTTAGTTTTCTTTTTAATAAACTAAATAGTGCTTCTTATATTTGTCTTAATGCAACAATTTTCCAGGCTTAAAATAAGTTTTATTTCTCTTTTCTGAATCATCTCCATATTTTCACTTTCCTTCTAGAATGGTATAAAGGAAAATTCTACACAGAATTTCAGTAGTAGTTTCACAGGTGCCTAAAAAGAGATAATATCTGTGTTCCTCTCCAGTACTTTGAATTATACATCCCAAAATTCATCCTTTAATCAAGTATTACATTGTAATCTCAAGTTCATATTCAGCATCCCAAGTCTTTTTATATGCTCTTGTTTCCAGCATAGAACTTCTACATTGAGCTGTATCCTGTTTTCATTATTTCTAAGTGTATGACCTTTAAATTAGACATAAAAGAAACTGTATTGGGCACATCAAAAAATAACATATCCCAATAACCTGACTGCAGCAGCAAGTGAGACAGAGTGATCAGGATGGAAGTTTTCTGTGGTTAAAGCTCATCTTTTGCACTCCAGATGACCTGTCTTCTGATTTCCACAAATGTGGGAGACTTAACTGCGTAACTTACAGCAGTGTGAAACTCTGTTCATATTCTACCAAGGCAGAAGAAACCTAGGACCCTAAATGAATGCTCAGGGTGAAGTAAGAACACACAACTTTCTGCTACTTTCTAATTACTAATACTCTCCAAGCTGCCACTTGTTTTTAGCTCAGGGAGTTGAAAATTGAGTGAGATACGTATGTTTTTACTGACCTTCAGTGAAAACTTTTAACTTTCACAGCAGAATCCTTTTGCAACTAGTTCTACTAGTCTGTTACCTCATTTGAAGAACCAAGCCCTTTTTTATATTTTCAACCTCAATCCTACTATACCTCATTATTAAAAGAGATTGTATCTGTATTTAAAGAGACATTTACCAGTCAATCACTATCTGTCATGCTCAGTGCCATTCCTGAGACTGTCATACCCCTTCAGGCATCTGTCTTCTAGACTGAAAATATTTGGATTATTTTTTCTGCTCTTTGAAAGTTTTCCAGTGCTGTAGTAAACTTACTGAAACTGGGGCTGCAGAATTGCATGAAGTTTTTAAGGTATATGTGAACCATGGATTTCTTCTGTCTTATACTGACATTCTCTGTTCACTATTTTTTGCCTAATATTCCATTATGTTTTCTATTTCCATCTACCCTAACTTCAGGATATCATTTCTAATTTTTAATGGACAGCTGAAAAACTATAATTTCATCTATAAAGATTATTTTTTCTGATGTGCATCATTTCTCATGTGCTGTTTTATTGCCCTCTTAGGCTTAGCAAGCTCTTCAGCAGCTTGTCAAAACTGGGCCTGAATCATAATATCAATAAACTGGATCACATAACCAGTCTTTCAGGGTGTTTATAAGTATGTTGAATTGTGTAACTTCTGCATAGATCAGTGAAACTCCACTAACTCGTATCCCTTTATTGAACTGAGTTTTTGCTCCTATCCTCAGTTTCTAACTCTTTAGTCATTCTTTTCAATCCATGCAATGACTTTTCCTTTTATAACATTGTGGCTTAGTTTCCTTAAAAGCTATCAGGGAGGGACTTTGTAAAAATCCTTATGGAGTTCAGTTAGACCTATCAACTAGCTTGGTAAATTTTGAAAGGATCTAATAACAGATCCATGGTGACTCTCATATTGTTTCAAGAATATCATATTTAGACAGATGTCTGCTAATTCTTTATTACAATCTACCAATTTGTCCGGCACAGATATTTGGCTAAAAGGCCTTGGATAACCCTTGAACTCTTTTCAAAGTTGACATCACATTTTTTTTTTCCCAGGACATTGTCAACAGGGCAATTTGAAGTGAAAGGGTAAATGCCACTTTTACTGAATCAACTATTTTACCATTTCCTTTATAACTCAGTTGAATACTGTCTAATCATGGCAGTTTGTTACTCTTCACAATGTCAGAGTTTTCTAATAAAAATTTCCTACAGTGGCTTCAGTTTCAGAAAAATCCTCTGAAATGTCCACAATTGAAGATACACATTGGAATCACTTTGGTTTCTTCCAGAGTGAATACCAATGCAAAGAATGCAAGTAGCTTCTCTGAAATGTCTGTATATTCACTGTGTTCTTTTCCTATCTGCAGACACTCTTAGAAAACTCACAATACTTGACTGCCTAATTTACTAGCCTGTTCACAGCAAGCCATATTAGTCATTTATCACACTGTGCTATTCTTTCTCCAATCTTTGTGCCATTTCGAGACATAATCATAGAATCATAGAATAGTCTGGTTTGGAAGGGACCCAAAGTATCATATAGTTCCAACCCCCTGCCATGGACAGGGATAACTTCCACTAGACAAGGTTGCTCAAAGCCCCATCTTCCTGGCTGTGAGCACTTCCACGCATGGGGCAGTCACAGCTTCTCTGGGCAACCTGTGCCAGTGTCTCACCACCCTTATAGTGAAGAACTTTTCCCTAATATCTAATCTAAATCTCCCCTCTGTCATCTTAAAGCCAGTAATTCTATTTCTTATCAAGTCTGTGTTACTTAACACCATGGAACTGAAATAATCTAACATGTTTCTTATTTTGTAGTAGTTTAACTAGTACTGTTGAATAGAGTATGTTTTATATTAATGTGCTTTACTCATTTGTTTATTTTTTGTTTATTTTAGGGAGGTAATCCAACAGCTACTGTGATTGCACTGTGTTCGATGAAAGATTTCAATCTGGCTCAAGAAACTTGTCAGATGGCCATCAGGGACATTGGATGTCTTGAAGTGTTAATTAATTTGCTTGATACAGAAGAAATTAAATGTCAGGTAAGTAGCTTTGTCAAATACAGCAAGGAATATATCTTTTCTTTTAGAATATTTTTTCAATTTCCAAAGTAATACAGTATAAAGAAAATAGATTTATTTTCTTATTTCTGTATTTTCTTGATTTAAAGGATTTTTTTTAAAAAAATCTGTTTCTTTTACTTTCAGTTTCTTTCTTCTGATTCAATTTCACAGATAAAATGTTTTAGATAGCCCATAATTTTAAATAATTTTCTGTTTGTGTATACTTAAATAATGTTTAACTTGTTATTTTCCATTATTTAGATTGGTTCATTAAAAATCCTGAAGGAAATTAGTCAAAATACCCTGATCCGACAAGCAATTGCAGATCTTGGGGGCTTAGAGATTATGGTGAAAATATTGGACACTCCAGATAGAGAACTAAAATGTTTGGCAGCTGAAACAATTGCTAATGTTGCTAGATTTAAGCGAGCACAAAAGACAGTTAGGCAGCATGGAGGAATCAAGAGACTGGTAAGCAGACATTAAAATTTATACCCTTTTCATATGCACATTTTTGTCCAAAAAAATGTGTGGTGTTGTATGTATGATTCTTGTGGTAGTCTTTTCCGTAATTAAAAAGCAGTATAATATCAAGCTTTCCTGTAGATAATTAAAAAATTGGTTTTTTAGGTTGGGCTGTTGGACTGTGATGCAGTGGGATCAAGCAGTCTAATACCATACCAAGCAAAAGATAGTGAAATGGCACGTTGTGGAGCTTTGGCACTCTGGAGCTGCAGCAAAAATACCAAAAATAAAGCAGCAATCCATAAAGCTGGTGGCATTCCATTATTAGCTAGATGGCTCAAATGTTCACATGCAAACATCTTAACTCCAGTAGTGGGGACGCTACAAGAATGTGCCTCAATGGTAAGTAAACACACGGAGCTGCGTTATTTCTAAACATTAAAACAATTGGCTACTAAAAGGAAGCATGCATTTGACTTAAACCAGGGCAATTATCCATCTGGAAGTTCATGCTTTGTGTGGCCAAAGTGTTTTGAGAAAGTCACAGCTTGTAATGAAGTAAAGACAACATCTTTTTTATTTAAAAGGCTAGGAGTTCTTTGTGAAAGAAAACATATGGAAATGAAATCCTTAACCAGCTTTATTTTTCTCCTGGTTTTGTTTTTTGTTTTGTTTTGTGGGGTTTTTTTTTGTTTGCTTGTTTTTTTCATCATACTTGACAAGTTTAGCAACTTAAGATGCTATATTCTGGTTAATCAGTACATTTAAATTCTGCAAAGCTAACCTGCAGGTGTGGCCAAGAAGATCCAATGCAGTGCAGGACAGTATGGTTTACAATGTCCTTGTGAATTGGGTAAGATGATGTCTGACCAATTGCAAAAAGAAGAAAGCAATATATGTGATTTTTTTATAGGTTGCCTTTGCAGGTTTCACAGGTCTGAGTATATTCAGTTTTTAAATTTGAATACAAGTAGTATGTACCATTGCCATATAGGATGAGTGGTTATTTTTCTTTTTGTGGACTACTTACTTGACATTAAGTTAAAAATTATACGTAAGTTCTCTTGGTGAATTTGAAACATGGAAGACATGATTTTTCGAAAGATTTTACATTTTAAAATACTTTGTATTTTCAAAATTAACTTCCTGAAACTGCACAGGTTTATGCATGTTCCATGAGACAGCAACCTGGCAGATTTTAGTTTCAGTAAGTCTGTATTGAGAAGGAGAAGTTTTTGAGATTTCTTATTTGGCTGAATTTGGAAATAACACTAAATGCATCTCTTACACAGATGTTTTCCTTCTCTTAAATAATGGTCCCCTGTTACAGTGCCTGTGGGTTAAAATTTGGAAGAAAAGATCACAAAAAAAAATTAATTCTAAGAACAGTTTTTTCTAACCTCGTTCTAGGAATAGATCTGTTGAAGTGAGTGGGTACTTCATGATCCCATTTTGAAGCATCTTTTTCTTCCTTGGCTGTGAGCAGGGAGTTTGGATACCTTTCAGAATATACTGAATTCTGTTTAAGCCGGGTGGCTACAAAATCAGCATTGCAGCACCTGGTTTTAAATGTGATTTGAGCACTGCAGAGAATTTATGTATTTGATTAACTTAGAGAACAGAATAGTTATTTTCAAAGCAATGCAGATGCCTTGTGCTTAAAATATAGTACAAGGCTTCTCAATATCAAAGCCTAGAATTGTAGCACTGTATTATTACTGTAACTAGTATTATTAACTGTTAATATTCAGGATTTAAAGATGCAGTTTATCTTTTTAGCCAAGTTACAGACTTGCAATAAAGACAGAAGGAATGATTGAGTACCTTGTGAAAAATCTGAGTAGTGAACATGTGGAGCTTCAGATGCATTGTGCAAGTGCCATATTTAAGGTAATTGTGTTGTTATAATCATAGAATCCTAGAATAGTTAGGGTTGGAAAGGACCTTAAGATCATCTAGTTCCAACCCCCCTGCCATGGGCAGGGACACCTCACACTAAACCATGTCACCCAAGGCTCTGTCCAGCCCGGCCTTGAATGCCGCCAAGGATGGAGCATTCACAACTTCCTTGAGCAACCCATTCCAGTGCCTCACCACCCTCACAGTAAAGAATTTCTTCCTTATATCCAATCTAAACTTCCCCTGTTTAAGTTTTAACCCATTACCCCTTGTCCTGTCACTACAGTCCCTGATGAAGAGTCCATCCAGTAGATCAGTTCCAGGATTAGCCCTTTGTTTTCATGTGGTTGTCAGTTTTAATATTTCTAGTTTTACTGTTTCTCTAATGTGTTTATAAAAATGTTGATGGTCTTTGGATAATTCATATGAGAATATTTTAGCTGCATGTTTAATACTGTAATTAAATTCCTAATTGCTCTTCTTGTGCACGAGCCCTAAATTGCACAGATAGCAATGGAGAGAGGTAGGGCATACAGTGCAAAGAGCTGCTTTATTTTTTTACGGATTTTTTGCTCACAAAGTGGACAATGTGACAGTATAAGCACTGCTGCATATATAGGAGCAGTTGCTGTCAAATTCTCTTGGTCAGTTGTTAGCATATTCAGATACTTTAATATAATATTTATGTTTTGTTCTGTATTAGCTTTTACTAGTTACAACATAATACATCTAGCTTTTGAAGAAATAATTTTAACATTTCACATTGTATATATATTTAATTTTTCTTGTACAGTGTGCAGAAGATAAAGAAACACGTGACCTGGTTAGACAGCATGGAGGTCTACAGCCACTATCTGTTCTGCTTGCTAACTCTGAAAACAAACAACTTCTAGCAGCTGTGACAGGAGCAATCTGGAAATGTGCAATCAGTGAAGAAAATGTGGCAAAGTAAGAATTTAATTTTACATTATTATGTTTTGATTTTATGGGCCTCTATAGTTTTCAAAATTGTTATGTCATGACTCTTCAAAAACATACTTTAGAATACGTTGGGCTTTCAGCTCTGGTTTCATAGTGCCACCTGACCTCATCAGAGTACAGTGGAGATAGATAGCATCAAGTTCCTAGCATCTTAAGAGTCAATGGGGACAATTGGTGCCTCAGTTAAGATACAGGACAATGAATCAGGAGGGGTACTATTACATACTAAATGTTTAATACATAGGTGTATCTCATATCCCCACTCTCTCTGTAGTTTACTGTGCTGGACTAGCAGATATGATAGATTACTGATGGATAAAAATCACGAAGAATCTAGTAATAAGGGTTTATAGTCTGGCTTTTTACTGTTCCAAATGAGTTCCCAAGCTGTTGGTATACAAAGCCATGGTCTTTACATACTCCGCTGCTTTTTGCATTCTTGTTTGCACAGTGACCTGTTTTCAGAATGATATATTCTTTTCTGTGGGCTTTGGGTATCTGCACAAAGAAATCCGGGTTCTGGATCAGTAAGTGATGAGATGGACTGAATGGCTCCCTCTGTACTGGTAAAATAAACTGGGCCAAACCTTTCAGGGTTAAGGCACTATGTTGTGTTTCTCCATACTGTTTAACTTTTTATGACAGTCCCTTACACAGTTTGGTCAGTGCCAGCAAGTGCTCCTTCAGACAGTGCCCAGACACTCCTTGAAAACAGTGCAGGCAACAGATTGTTTCCGTTAGACAGAATGGGTGAGGCCACCCTGAATTGTGAGGGTAAGAGATTTTAGCCATATGGGTGTTGTGTTGTGCTTGTTCTCCTCAGGGCTAGAGAATGAGCCCCAGCCTTTTTTATTTATTATACTAATAAATAGCTGTAGCAAATAATTCTGCCAAATTCAAACAGATTTTTGCTGGGCTACTCATACATCTTTGGCAAGTGCTTGAAGCTCTGCAAAGGTTACTAGCCAGGCACAGCTCCAGGCTTGAGCTGCATTCATGTATCATGTAGTGCTGAGTCTGAAGCAGTAAACTCTACCCAAACTCAGGATGGGAGGACACTGCAGGACAGGGAGGAAGGATAATATGAGAACACATAAGTAGATCTAGAGGGATGAGCTTGAGTCTGGCATGAAGCTAGAACTATCGAACTCTGCTGTTTCCTGCATGTATCTTTGAACTACTCTATGGTATTTCCTATACCTGAAGTACATTGCTGAGATGTTCTGACTCAGCAGTGAGCTGATACTTGGACTAGCTAGCTCAGATTCTGGTTTGCATGCAAGCAACCGTACTGTTTCTGGACACAAGATGGCCTGAGCCAACAGCTCTGTCAGAGCATAGCCTGCCCATTCCAGAGCCGGCTCACACCCTTCCATCTGGGAAGCAGCGGATGTGTAACACAGATAAAGTAGCCAGAGAAAATCAGGGCTTTTTTTAAATTGTTTTTTTTGCTTTGCTGCTCTTTTTTCATGCTGTTGATGTTTTCTCTTGAAAAAAATAGATATTTCCAAGTTATAGCAAACACAGAAAAATTTCTCTCTAAGCAAAGACTTGAATGATGAAAAATGATAGTTTCTTATTCCTCAGTTACTCTAATTGTTATACTGATAAACCAGATTGGAAAGATTAACTTTTATTGAAGCAGTGCTAGTTCTGCCATCAAAATATAAAAAATATTATATCTTCTGTATGAAAGAAAAGACACATGTACAACGGATTATTGGGGCTGTTCAGCCTGGAGAAGAGAAGGCTGCATGGTGACCTCATAACAGCCTTCCAATATCTGAAGGGCGCCTACAGAGATGCCACAGAGTCTCTTCATTAGGGACTGTAGTGGTAGGACAAGGGGTAATGGCTTCAAACTAGTACAGGAGAAGTTCAGGTTAGATATAAGGAAAATATTCTTTACTGTGAGGGTGGTGAGGCACCGGAACAGGTTGCCCAAGGAAGTGGTCAGTGCTTCATCCCTGGCAGTGTTCAAAGCCAGGCTGGACAGAGGCTTGGGCGACCTGGTTTTCTGTGAAGTGTCCCTGCCCATGACAGGGGCATTTGGACTAGATGATCTTAAGGTCCTTTCCAACCCTAACTATTCTATGATTTGATGCTCCAGGGCAGCCTTGGTTGCAGCAATCATGAGATGGTTGAATTCAAGATGCTCAGGACAGTGAGAAAAGCGTGCAGCAAGCTCACTGCCCTGGACTTCAAGAGAGCAGACTTTGGCCTCTTCAGGAACCTGCTTAGTAAGGTCCCGTGGGATATAGCCCTAGAGGGCAGGGGGCCCCAAGACTGTTGGTTGATATTCAAGGATCACCTACTACGAGCTCAGGAGTGATGCATCCCAACTAGAAGGAAGTGCAGCAGGAGGGCCAGGAGACCTCCTTGGATGGATAAGGAGCTGCTCAGGAAAATTCAAAGGAAAAAAGAGGCTTATAAAAGGTGGAAGCAAGGACAGGCAGCCTGAGAAGAATACGGGGATGTTGTCCGGGAAGCTAGGGAAAAGGTTAGGGAAGCTAAGGCCCAGTTAGAATTAAACTTGGCTAGGGATGTTAAGGATAATAGGAAGTGATTCTATAGGTACATAATGAATTAAAAACAGACTAGGGACAACACAGGCCCCCTCCAGAAGGTATCAGGAGAACTGGCTACCCAGGATTTGGAGAAGGCTGAGGTTCTTAATGACTTCTTTGCCTCAGTCTTCACTGGCAAATGCTCTGACCACACCACCCAAGTCTTGGAAGGCAGACACAGGGACTGTGAGAATGAAGAATCTAGGCCCACTGTAGAAGAGGATCTGGTTCTAGACCATCTTAAGAACCTGAACGTACACAAGTCCATGGGACCTGGCAAAATCCATCCGCGGGTCCTGAAGGAGCTGGCAAATGAAGTTGCTAAGCCACTGTCCATCATATTTGAAAAATCATGGCAGTCAGGTGAAGTTCCTGACGACTGGAAAAAGGGAAATATAACCCCCATTTTCAAGAAGGGGAAAATGGATGACCCAGGGAATTACAAACCAGTCAGTCTCACCTCTGTGCTTGGCAAAATCTTGGAGCAGATTCTCTTGGAAGGCATGCTAAGGCATATGAAAAACAAGGAGGTGCTTGGTGACAGCCAGCATGGCTTCACTAAGGGGAAATCCTGCCTGACCAATTTGGTGGCCTTCTATGATGGGGCTACGGAACTGAGGGACAGGGGTAGAGCAGTTGATGTCATCTACCTGGATTTGTGTAAAGCGTTCGACACTGTCCCACACGACATCCTTGTCTCTAAAGTGGAAAGACATCAATTTGATGGGTGGACCACTCGGTGGGTAAAGAACTGGCTGGATGGCCGCACGCAGAGTTGTGGTCAATGGCTTGATGTCCAGTTGGAAAACAGTAATGAGTGGTGTCCCTCCTGGATCGGTGTTGGAACTGGTCCTGTTCAACATCTTTGTCGGTGACATGGACAGTGGGATTGAGTGCGCCCTCAGCGAGTTTGCTGATGACACCAAGCTGTGTGGTTCGATTGATACGCTGGAGGGAAGGAATGCCATGCAGTGGGACCTTGACATGCTTGTGAGGTGGGCTGATGCCAACCTGATGAAGTTTAACCATGCCAAGTGCAAGGTCCTACACCTGGGTCGGAGCAATCTCAGGCACAGCTACAGGTTGGGCAGAGAAGAAATTCAGAGCAGCCCTGCAGAGAAAAGGACTTGGGGGTGTTTGTTGATGAGAAACTGAACATAAGCCAGCTTCAGTGTGCACTCTCAGCCCAGAAAGCCAACCGTATCCTGGGCTGCATCAAGAGGAGCGTGGCCAGCAGGTCGAAGGAGGTGATCCTGCTCCTCTACTCTGCTCTTGTGAGACTTCACTTGGAGTATTGTGTGCAGTGCTGGTGTCCTCAACATAAAAAGGACATGGAACTGTTGGAACAAGTCCAGAGGAGGGCCGCGAGGATGATCAGGGGACTGAAGCACCTCCTGTATGAAGATAGGCTGAGGAAGTTGGGGCTGTTCAGCCTGGAGAAGATTGTGTGGAGACCTCATAGCAGCCTTCCAGTATCTGAAGGGGGGGCTATAGGGATGCTGGGGAGGGACTCTTCTTTAGGGACTGTAGTGGTAGAACAAGGGGTAACGGGTTCAAACTTAGACAGGGGAAGTTTAGATTGGATATAAGGAGGAAGTTCTTTACTGTGAGGGTGGTGAGACACTGGAATGGGTTGCCCAGGGAAGTTGTGAATGCTCCATCCCTGGCGGTGTTCAAGGCCAGGTTGGATGAGGCCTTGGGTGACATGGTTTAGTGTGAGGTGTCCCTGCCCATGGCAGGGGGGTTGGAACTTGATGATCTTAAGGTCCTTTCCAACCCTAACTATTCTAGGATTCTATGAATCTGAAGAGGCTGCACAGAGTGGAATGTCTGTTCCCAAGC
This sequence comes from Psittacula echo, assembly GCF_963264785.1. Lineage (NCBI taxonomy): Eukaryota > Metazoa > Chordata > Aves > Psittaciformes > Psittacidae > Psittacula > Psittacula echo. The sequence goes on along the minus strand of NC_137737.1, from coordinate 43,375,044 downwards.
ATTTTCAAGATCTGGTGGGAAACGGCCCTGAGCAACCTGCTCTGAAGTCAGTGTTGACCCTGGTTTGAGAAGCAAGTTGGTTAGACAACCTTCCAAACCTCAGCAATTCAATGGTTTTATAGTCTACTGTCAGATAAAAGGTATGAAGTTCCCTGAAAGTACTGCAGAGAAGCCCAAGAGTTTTGAAGAAAGTTCTCAAAATTAGATTTTTTTAAAAAATAATATCCATCAGGAATTTTGTCCAACGTATCAGGTTGCTCTACTTATGCATGGTGCAATTAAATCAATGGTATGACTGAAAATCTTTTAGTAAAAGCACATTTATAATAAATTTATGAAGCAGATGCAAAAAAACGTTAGCAAAAGACAAATATTGAGCATCTATTTTTTAGAACATCCATTGTAAATAAGTGATGGCTTTCCACTGAATTTCTTTCATAAATATCAGTAACAGCATAATAATTTATGGGCAACATTAAATGTATGTGCAAATGGCGTTCAAGGCCAGGTTGAACAGAGCCTTGGGTGGCATGGTTTAGTGAGAGGTGACCCTGCCCATGGCAGGGGGATTGGAACTCGATGATCTTAAGGTCCTTTTGAACCCTAACTATTCTATGATTCTATGATTGCTGCTGAGCAGTGCTTACACGAGGTTGAGGCCTTTTCTGCTTCTCACTCCACCCCACCAGTGAGTAGTCTGGTTGCACACTGGGAGGGGACACAGCCAGGACAACTGACTTCAACTGACCAAAGAGTTATCTCATACTACATAAAGCTGGGGGAATAAGAAGGAAGGGTAGAAAGGTGGGATATTTAGAGTGATGGTGTTTGTCTTCCCAAAGAACTCGTGATGGAACCTTGTTTTCCTAGAGATGGCTGAACACCTGTCTGTGATAGAAGTAGTGAATTAATTCCTTATTTTGATCTTGTGCACAGCTTTTGCGCACAGCTTTTGCGCACAGCTTTTGCTTTATCTCAACCCATGAGTTTTCTCACTTTCACCCTTCTAATTTTTTTCCCCATCCCACTGCAGGGAGGAGTGAGCAAGCAGCTGTATGGTGCTTAGTTGCCAGCAGGGGTTAAACGATGATAATGTCACACTTTCAAGAACTAGTAGTTTATCTGCATTGTGATTTCTTCAACAAGCTAATTTACATACAGAAATTAAACATTGTACTTCAATTATAATAGAGTACAATGTAAACTATATTATAAAATTAAACTTATAACAGTAACATACTGAAAATACCAACTTTGGTTTTATTGCTGTTTTTTAGATTTCGGGAATATAAAGTCATTGAAACTTTGGTAGGACTGCTTACTGATCAGCCTGAAGACGTCCTTGTAAATATCGTTGGAGCACTTGGAGAATGTTGCCAGGAGACAGTAAATCGAAATACTATCCGTGCATGTGAAGGAATACCACGTCTAGTGAAGTTACTTACTGGAACCAATCAGGCATTACTTGTGAATGTCGCCAAAACAGTGGGAGCTTGTGCAACAGAACCTGAAAGTATGAGGTAAGCTTTTCATATTCATAGCATTCTGAATTTTGAAGGAAAAAAAAAAGTAATTCTGGCACAAATATAATCATCCTAATCTCATTTAAAATCTAACTTTAAAGGACTTTACTTTTTGTTTTCCACAGGGATGTGTGGGTTAGTTACATTCTACTGTAAAATATGCTATATGTTTAATAATAATAATAATAAAGGAAGTATGTAGAACATAAAGCCTTTACATTTTGTGGAAGATCAGATAAACCTTTAGTAAAGGTTTTGATTTGTCTTAAAGTTAAAATTCAAAGTTACAGAGCACCATTTTAAAGTGCTATGTAATAGATACCTGTTTTGCCTTCTCCTTTTACATCTGTTCTCACATCATAAATAATAGCCTAAATTAGAGAAAGTAATTCTAAAAGGAGATATGCACATTTGCTGTAATGAAAAATACTTCTAAAAATTTTGAAGTAGAGTATTATTTGTATTTTATCTGTTTCTTCCCTTTCCATCATTCCTTTTATGAACTCAGACTTTGTACTCTTTTCTCCCCTCTTATTGCTATGCAGAACCAAAGAAAAAGGCTCACTTTTTGCTGAGAGGGTCAGTGCTTTCTTTGGTTTTTTGATGTGGATTTGTGCAAATTAAAAAGATCCTTGAGTTTTATGATTAAGTGTTTCAGATAAATGCTGAGGTTGACATTTACTGTGCTTACTGTTCCCTTACAGGGATATTTACTTCAAGATTCATGGCATATTTCTCTCCCTGTACATAAGGAAGGTCAGAAAGAGAGTTTTATGAAGCTCCTCCTGTTCTGATTTGCATAATTCACTTGATATTCATATAGCAGTGCAGGGAATTCCTTTTCTGAATAGGGCTTTTGTTTTCATGCTTTGGCTGTCACCCAGTGGCAAAAGGCTAGATGGTACACAACTGTAAACATGAGTTGTGTGAACAGTTAGCCATGTAGCATAACAGTATAAATAAATGAAATCACTTTCACAACATACCTTACTAAAAATCAGCCTTTGGAGTACTATATTAACCTTACAGAATTAGTGTTGTGAACCAACTGAGAAATTTGAGTGCCAATAAATACAAATTTGTATTTATCAAGCCTCAGAGATTCTCCAATACTCAGGACTGTTACTTGTAGTGTCCATGGATACCTTCATACTGGAATGTGGTCAGTATAAGCACAAATAATAAAATATGTTGCTGAAATTGTGATAGAACAAAGTCCATCTTGTTTTTAAGAAGGAAAGAGTACAGGTTGTTTGAATCAAAATTTTACAGAGTTTGCAAAGAGTGAACAAAGGAATCAAATGTCAGATTTGGTTCATCTGAAAAAATTCTCTATTGAAGGTTCTCAACTTTCAAAATGTTTTTAAAAATATTTTTAAACATTGACAAAGTAAATAAGATCTTGGATCAAGAGTACTTTATTAATACAGAAAAACTGTTATACTATTGTTAGCAAGACTGTGATATGTAGCTGGGTGAATGGTTGGACTTGATGATCTTAAAGGTCATTTCCAATCTGATTGATTCTATGATTCTATGATTCTATTGTGCTGGTTAGACTTGTAGTACTAGAAGAGATAATGCTGCTGTCTTTTCCCATGGCATGATTCATCCAGTTGTATATAAGTTTGATACCAATCCATCAAGGTATTTAAAAACAATACTTAGTTAAAACATTTGACACCAGAGCATTGACACCAGAGACTTTTCACATATTTAATGATTGCTTGGTTGGGAGCTCTGCCTCTCACAGAGTTAAGAGCACCTCACCCCCCCCCAAAAAAAAAAAAAGGGACATCCATTCCTCTGCCTTCTCTTCCTGTCAGATAATACAACAGGAATTGAAATTGTAGCTCCTCATCCAAACTACTCTCCTTTTTGGGAAGAGTCAGTGACTGAAGACATGAAGATACATAGGCTGTTTTATGGAATTTACAGATTTTGGGACTAAAACAATAAGTAGACTTGTTAGAAGCTACTGCAGAGTTCCTTCTCATTCTGTAAATATTTTCTGAAGTTCTTAAGCAAAAGGATAGATCTTAACAAGGATGTAGAGATGTGCCAGGATTGTCTTCTAGAAAGAAGCAAAGCCAGGCCACTTGTAGCCTTGAAGTATATACATGATACTTAATGATGAGTGATGAGAACTTCCCATTGCAGGTTGGTGCTTTGCTGTTTCTGGTATTCCTGGTTCATCTGGCTGGATCCTTATTACATTGCTTATTTCATAATTACTTATTCCTCCAAATGGCTTCAAGGTTTCTAGATAAGTTGTTCTCTACTATTAGCTTTTCTCCTGACAAATTTGGCTGATGGGTCTTGAGGCTTGTTTTCTTTGTCATCTGTTACAGACAAGAACTGCTTAAAGAGTTACTTTTTTAATTTAGCACTACAGAAATTCTGAAAACTGTGATGATTTTTCTGGATTCTGCTATCATTGACTTTCATATGTAGCAGAAATACAGAACAAAGCAGGAAAATTTAAAGACAGTATCAAGCCCTCATAAGGATTGAGAATTTTCAGATATATTCTTACATTTTATTAGCTGTGTGTTTAACAAAGTGGGGCTTACAGACCAAATATTCAGTTGAGCAGTCTTCTATTTTGAATGTGGTTATACTTGCAGCAGTAGGTATGTGGAAACCAGACAGACTGAGACTGGTGCTCATGTAGTTTCTGTGAATGATTCAAGGGTATGTAAGGAAGACGATGGGATTAATATGAGAAATAATATAATAATATGGATTATTAAAAAAAAGAGAGAAGCATTCAATGAAGCAGTGCAGTTAACTTCTGAGAGAAATATTGTACGTTTAGCATATGTTCTATGGAGAAAGCCTGCACTGAAAAAGAGGGACAAGTAGATTGGCAAAGGTGGATCTACAGCTTCTACATCTACGTATTTTGTCTCTGCCATGTTTACTAGTTGACACTTTAACTTCTACAGCTGCTGAGTGGAAGTTACAACAATGTTACTTTTCTGCATCAAACCTTTACTTTAGGGCAACTTCAAGCCATTAAGTGATTCTTATTGACTCTATTGAGCTATGTAAATTAAAGAACAGCATCCAGCTTCTCTCACAGCAAAAAATAAGTTGACTTATTTTACAAAAAGCATAACTATGTGACTGAACTTCCTTACTGTTTTGTGGACAGCGTGAAGCTGTTCTGCATACTCAAGTCTGCTGCGCAGCTACTGGCAGGGATGCTGCTGCATACATCTTTTATGTACATTTGTCTTTTTGAGGAACTTTTTGCATTACTCATTTTCTCTTACTAAGAGGACTAGTGCTTATTCTTTAACTGCCATTAGATTATCATTTGCCATTTTAATTTGAAAATCCATAGACTTAATCTCTAGCATTCAAAACTGAGTGTTTGGAATCTTAAAAACTAAAATGTACAATTATTTTAGCCAAACAGATGGAGTTTGAGACATTGGTATATAATACTATTTATCAAATCAGTCCACAGTAACTAGTGAAAGTTTTAAGAAACATGCTAAATTGTGGTTTCAAAAAAGACGAGATTACATTCTGCCAGAATTAAACCCTATAATCTTACAGTGAGCGCAATACAGAGTCAGTATAACTTTGTTTATTTACATTTGTATTTGTGGTCTAAATTGGCAGGCAATTAAACCAGAGTTCTCAAAAGTTCTGGCAAATAACATTGTAAGAAAGAAAGATGGTAGATATGACAAACAGATGTCTAGGCTGTGCATATGTATGTGTGTTTAAGAAATTCATGTTAAAGTTTCTACTGGAAATGTTCAATATTAAGTTTGAATTTGAGAGATCAGTACTATTTCAGATTAACGGCATTGCTAGTTTCAGATATATAAAAAAAAGAAGTAAATTTTTATAATTGTGACCCATGTCTTGTACAGAGATCTCATGATATTCAGTGATGTCATGATATCAAGGTTCTTAAATAAAATTAAGTGAAAAGTCTATTAAGCAACTGTTGATTGTAAACAACCAACAAACGTTCTAAAAAAAAAAATCTTGTTAAATTATCTGCACTGGTCAAACGGCAAATACTAGTTCCCTGCAACCTAGACATTACGAACTCTCTAAATGGGTTTTATTGCATTAATATTATTTGTCTATAAGGCATATTCTATGTACACCTTACATCAGCTGTTCTGTGGGGATACCAGGAAGATGGTTTGTATATACCTTTTTTTTTGTATATACCATGTTTAACACCTTCCAGTTACCTTTTTGTAAAAGTGATGTCAGCTGCATACCCCTTCACCTGTGCTCTAATTGTATCTGACCAGGACAAGAGTACATGATAGAAGCACCCTTTCACTCCAGCTAATTCTAACTGCCAATACAACTATTCTTGGTTATTTTGAAGGAGCAGAATAATCTACACCTTGTTCTAAATATATCAATGATCAAATAAGAGCAGTCTATGACAAGGCACAGAGCTTTGAATCAGAGGAGGCCAGCTGGCCATCTTGGTCCAGGTCTGTTGGGAGATGCCTCTGTCCTGTTAAGGTATAGAGGCACAAGAATTCAGAATCTGGCCTCTTGCTTCTTAACTCTGCGTATTTATATGTTGTTGTGTTACTTATAGGGAAACACCAGACAGCAATTACATATAATAAAGTTTTTATTTCTACTTTAGGTGACTTTCATGCCTGTTAAGATTTTGCCTACTAATAGTGTTCTGTACATTAGATACATTACATGCATACAGTTCAGCTATTCTATAAAGCATTTAAATATTTAAACTTTGTGAAATATTGACATTTTTACTATCAACTAAATATCACATTATTTCAGCTTATATAAGATTCCCTTCAGCTTTCAAAGAAAATGCTCCATATCTTTATTAAAAGACCTGTCCTTTAACAGTCGTGGTGGCTTAATGCAGATTTAACTGTAGTTTAATTTTATCATCATAATGTCAAAAAACTACCATAAAATATATCATTACATGAATGTAAACACAGAGTGATTAATGTACTAACCATGGATCATTACAGAACTGAATGCCAACGATAGTAAATTTTAAGGTATGTTTGCATGTATTTAATGTGGTAAGTAGCTTATTACAGCATCCTGCTAATAATGTTATAATAAATCTGAGGAAGATACAAAAGCCATATACAAAAGCAACTCAGAATATTGCTTAGCATTATGCCATCAGAGCTGAAATTTGCAAGATATACAGGTATATTTCCCCATCTCTTCCTTTTTTTTTGTTGTTTATTTCTAAAGACATGAAAATGTGTATTTTTGTCCACTTTAAAAAGGATTTTTCGCATAGAAAAGAAACTAATGTCTAAGCACTTTTATAGAGGAAACATTTTTTCAGGGCCATTTATTTTAGTGTTCCCTTTGCTTTTATAGCAGATATGCTCATTTAACACCCATTTTCTTCATTCGCTACATTTTGTAGTGAAACCATAGAAAAATTGAATTCTTCAGCAGTGCTTTCTTAACTGGCAAATATATGCTCTCAGCAAGATAAAAATAAAGAGGTTTGTGCTTGTATGGCGATTGCACAATAATATAAGAGCATAGTTCTTTTCATGTAGAGTTCTTTTCATTTGTGTTAATCTAGTGTAACTGAGAGAAAGCAGTAATCAGCAATGAACAATGTAATTTGGAGATTTGTTTGTTTAGTCCATGCTGGTTTTTAGTTTGATTTTATATATGTTGAATGGTTGGAGAACTACACTTTCAGATATTCTGTTCTGTTGGGTATAGGACAACTGGTCTTTCTGGTCTACAAGCAAAAGGCAGAACTCTTCTTAAGAAAATGAACCATAAAGTAAACCTTTAAAAGCTGAAGAGAAAACAAGAAATCTGAAAAGAAAATGAAAGTAAACTTTAAATTTAAAAGGAAGCTTTAAAAAAAAAAATAGAAATGAAAGATAAATCAACCTAGGGTTTGTTTAAGTATGGTGGAAAAATCTCAGCTCAGTATTTGGCTTCTGTCTCTTGATTTTTATATACTGGTTGGAGCTGGGTCATTTATATTTAGCCTCTCTTGGGAGGAAGTACCTCATGTTGGTAAATGATCAGTACTCTGCTTGACTAGGAGAAAGATTCATGGGTTATTTTTTAATTAATTCCCATATAGGAAAAAAATTCCTCGTGCTTTCTGAAACGACAGGGAAGTGATGTTAAAATTGCTTTAAAGTGTTTGAGGTTTGGAGGGGTTGAAAAGCTTGTTTCAAAGCTTTTATTTACATCACTATTACTATCTGAACATATATATGTAATTGCATAGTTTGTGATCATGTTGTTGTATTTTGTTGCATTAAAACTTCTGAATTTGTCATTTGAATGATGTTTTCCTTGCAGCTGATTTGGAGCTGAGTAAAATAAAATAAGTTGTATTAAAATTAGCAGACCTTAAAAAACTTATAGTGTCTCATCTTAACCATAGTTTTGTGCAAAAAGTATTATTTTGAAAAACATTTTTAACCAGTTTGAATCAAAGCGTTATGAATAAAATCCTGGGTTATTTTAGTCAGAGTTCATGTCTGTAATTATTATTTCTGCTTCAAATGATGATAGGATTACGTACAAAGCTGATTTTACTATTGGTTAAAAAATTTCCTGGCAAACCTATATATACTGAACACAAATGAGATGTTTTATTAGACAATTTTAAGCACAATCTGTATTTAGTTGTATCTTGTATTTACAATTAAATACGTAATTTTTTACTCTATACAATTGGATTTTTAATTTGAGGTTAGCCATTGAAGGTGTACTTGCTTTTCTTTATCTTCAGCTCACCTGCTTTCGTTTTAACATATCTGTTTGAAAAAAAGACACGTTTGTAAAGGCTATTAAGTGTTGTTTGACCTTCCTTTCCATGTAAGGACCATCCTTTCCACTGGATCCTGATGTGAAGTTAAGATCCTGAAGCCTAATTGATAATATAAACACAACACAGATGGTCTGGAGATGATTCTGATGATAATTCATTTTTCAGCTAATCACAAAGATACTTTGATTACAGTGTGTTTAAATAATTATGACATAATATTCAGTGTTAGTTTTGCTGGTAAAGAGCACACAGGGGAAACAAGTTACATGTTATTCATGCCCGACAAAGGATGCACTGTGGTGTGGCCATTTTAATTTCTAATGCTAGATTAGAAACATAGTATTTTAAAGTATGTCATAGAGTAAGGTAAATACATTAGGCATAGACTGAATAAGAAGTTAAGTACATAGTTTTGGGCATAAATATTTGTTTTGGAAAGTATTTGTTACTATATGAAAGAAGCCAGTATGCTTGAATTCAGATTTAACTTTGCATGCCAATCGTTAAAAAGTCACATGCTTGTTTTCATGTTTATATGAGTCCTGGTTATAATATAGTTTATCTTCTGTAAGAATTTTGAATGACAGTGCTGAGAAAAGAGTAAAAAACATTAATGAGGTTTAGTTAGAAAACATATTCTGTCTTTACATCGTTTATTCACACCCATTGGCTATAGTAAGCAATGTTTACTGAATATGTTGGTGGCAATTAGCTGACTATACAGCACAAGCACTTACATAAAGTAAAACAGTATGTTAAAGAAAATCATACCAATACTTCTTAAAGCAGTGTTCCAAGGAAACATATTTTAAAATTTAACATTGTCTACTCCATAATTAATTATCTCTTAAATATGTCTTTTTTTTTTTTTTTTTGGTCTGTTTCTGCAATAGAATAATTGACCATCTAGATGGAGTTCGTTTGTTATGGTCGTTGTTGAAAAATCCTAATCCAGATATTCAAGCAAGTGCAGCCTGGGCTATTTGTCCTTGCATTGATAATGCTAAGGTAAGAAAGTATTTAAAGGAATAGTTTTGTTATATATATCCCCATGTATAATTTTTATATTTGGATGATTTACAGCAGTACTTTTCTGTTTGCTTTTTACACTTTCTTCATTTCATTCTGATAACTGCTTACTAAAATTATGTATTCACTTCTCAAAAGTGAATAGTCCTCCATCTAACACTCATGATAGCATTCTAGTTTGCCTTCACAGTGCTTGCTGTATTTGCAAAATATATTTTGATAACTTAATCAGGACCTAAACTGTTCCCAAATAAAACATGCTGAAAATCTGACAATGCTGAAAACAGATTTTTTTTTTTTTCACTCACAGGCTACGAATAACAGAGATAGTTGTAGTTGTTCTTCACTATGAGGTACTTCAGCTGTGTTCTCAAGAGACCATCATTTGGTTTCAGAGCATATTTCAGACTTGGTGCCAATGTAATCCTTAGATTTTCTGCTCAGACTGCCAACAAAAAGTGCCAGTTGTGAATAGTGGTTGTTGTGCAGGTCAGTTGTACACAGAAGACTGAGCTGTTAATTTGATTCATGTCAGTTTCTAAATAGAGATAAAATGGCAAGTATAAGCTGTAAGTCATCTGCAGTGTATTCTTACCACTGACTGACCTGTGGTAAAAATAAATGGGGAAGGTTTTGTTTCCCATTGAAAGTTTCCTAGAATACTAAGTAGTCTTTTATCCATAATCCCAGTACAGTAATATCTTCCATTTCTAATTTACCTCCATATTTAATGCAACTTTTGCGTCTTCTCTCTACTGTACCACAAATGTATACTCTTCTATGTGTCATTTGAGATCCTGACTATGTAAAGAATGGAAATTCCTTCAAAGTGCTGGATACTGTTTGCAGGCAGTGTTTCCTATTTGAAACTGAACACTGTTAGGTTGCTTTTAATTTATATAGATGAATGGATGTAGATATATGGATGAACGAATTGTAAGAACATTGGTCTTGATTTTTATAACTTAAACATTTTCTATTTCTTCACAGTGATTTTTAAAATGCAGCTTGCTTGCCATATTTCAGAAATGCTGGTTATCTTCTCCCTCCCCTCCCCGCCCTTTTTTTAATGTACACTGTAGTATAATTTATTTTTTTTTTTTGTTACCAAATGGGGTGTATACATTTCTCCTCAGTCAAGATATGACTATGCCTTCATCTCTTTTGAACAGTAATCCTATATAACTGGATGTTAAAATAATATTTGATCTCAGTACTGAGGTAATAATTATTATGTGTAAGGCTCTGCAACCTGTAGTGCCAGAGTAGAACTGCACATTTCTAGAGCTTCCTCTAAAACCACAACTAAGACAGCTACTGAAATTATAGACTACATGGATTTTTGTCTTGGATTTTACTTTTTTTTCCCCTGGGGATATTTGATAAGTATAAGCTATGTACATCCTTAGTGTAGCTATCCTCCTTTCATCTCTCTTGGCTGCCTGCCCTAATGCTAATCTGTGACCCCACAAAGAGTTCTTTGTGTGAGACGAAGGCAAAGTGGCACACTGAAGCAAACCTACCAATAATACCCTTTCCTCTGACACTGAATGGAAAGAAATATGTATAAAGCAGTGATTATAGCCACACTGTGGAAGTGCAGTAACTATTTCTCAACAAAATTTTGATTTTTTTCTTCAAAGTTAATAATATTCAAGAACTTACATGATCTTCCAAGAAGCACAGTTTGGTTTATGCAGTGCTTGATTCAAAAGCAATAATAAGTTTATGACTTTAAAAGGTTTATGTGCATTCTGTCTTTTCCAAGCTTGTACTTGGGACTGCAAACCATGTTTCAAATAGCTGTGATCTTGGAATCTGGATTTGTTTTCATTTTGTATTCTTTTGTGGAAGTTGTAATGGTTCTCTTTTGTAGTGTGGAGGTTCGTTGATGTAATAGAACTTGTTAGTAGTATCAAAACCAAATTTTTCCTACGATGTATTACAGCATCCATTTTCTGCACAGACATTTTCTGTACTTATGAATACTTAAGTCTAACTTAAAGGTTAATTTCTGTAATATTTATAAAATCTTAGAAGGTAATCTATCATAATGACAAGGCTGTTGTCGTAGTATGTGAGTATGTGATTCTCTGTCAAGCATTTACCATAATCTGTTTCAGATTAGAAAATCTATCATTTCTGTTTTATTATTAGGAGGATAAGAGTCACAAAACTCCAAGACTTGAATTCTTAAGATGTTTAGGTGCTAGCTGGTTCTGAGCTTTTGAGTCTAACTAGTTTGCCTGCTGTTAGACAGGAAGTTAAACTTGAAAAGGGAACAGAATCCAAGTTCCAATAACCCTATATTATATATGTCAAGAGTTACAGTATGGTAGCTGGTTCAAAATACTTCCCATAGCATAGAATTGTATCAATGTGGTATAGCTAAAGAACATTTTTTTTTACAGCAGTACGATACAGGTTAGTGATATTTGATCCCTGACAGATCTGAGACTTTTTAAATAGAGGGTATAAATTGTACACTATAGTACATAAGCTGTTACAGCTCTGACAGCCATAATATTGGTTTGGTATCAGTCACCAATTCTGTATGCCAGGATTAGTTTTAACTGTGTTTAGACTTAAGAATTTATTGGAGAGTGAAGATCTTATGGGTAGGCTGACAGTGATATAACTTGAGTGGTTCAACAAATTTGCACAGCACCTAAAGGTGCTACTAGTGAGTCTTAGACAAAATTCTCATTATTTTGGATAAATTAGTTCACACATTTCTTTAAAATATAAGACTTAAGTAGACAAGGATGTCATTTATTCAAAGGGATTATCTTAATAGGAGCAGTTTCTTATTAATTAGTTCCTTACTTCCAAAAGTAAAAGTTACTACTGCAGGCACATGGTAATGACAAAGTGTAAGTGCACTGTCCAAGAAACACAAATGATTATGAAAAATGGCTACAAAAAGTCTACTCAAGTCTGTTGATGTTGGAACAGCAATATTTAGTTATGATGCTTCTTTGAAAAACAGTGTTTATAATGTTCTCGCAATGTATATCAGCCCAAACAGAAAAATTTACAGAAACTCTACAAAGATGTTATTTGGGCTATTATAAAATTCATCCAAAGGCATAGTACCAATAAGAGAAGCGCTGCCAACTTGAGTTTGTATGAAAATATCTATTTCCTCACAGAGTAACCTTTAAATAGAATGTCTTGAAATAAATTTAAGAAAAAGGAAAAAGAAAAAGAAAAAGAGAAAAAGGAGAAAAAGAAGAAGAAACAGAAAAAGTTGTAAGGGTTATTTTCCATCCCCATATTTAGTAGTTTTGGGTACAAACATTAGATTAGGAATGGTAATGTCAGCCGTCATATTTTTTTCTGTCTTTTGTTGGTGCTTTCAACTCCCAGAGTTTCAGTTTAGCTTTTGTTATAGCTACAACTGTGAAGGCTCTCTTAAAGAATTTCCAGAAGCCAGTTACATATAAAGTCTATCAAAATAATTTAAGTAAACAGTCTGAGACTGGGGATTTGTAAGAAGAGAGAGAGAAAGTTACTGTATTTTCTTAAAATGTACTTGTAAAATGACATTTCACGCTTTTCCGACAAAGCATGATTCTATCCCCACCCTCCAAATTATTGCATCCCTTTCAGCTCTGCAGTGCAATTTCATGGGTGTGATGAAGGATGATCAGCCATTTAAAATCGCCCATGTATTTCCTACATTTGGGGAAAAAGAATGTCCATGATGACACAAAATAAAAAAAAGTCCAGAATCAAAATTTAAAGTAGGTTTAAGAGGGAAGGGTCATGAGATGGGTGTGTGTGGAGGTCAAGTAGCCTTCATTACTGCAGAAGTATTATATACTGAGGAAGTGATTTCTACTGGAGCCAGCAGTCTGGAGTTAACCTGTGGGTGGAAAATATGCTGCTGATGACCCATGCTATTTAGGATTCTTACACAGATTTTGCTTGTTATGGAAATTTTAACATAACCATATGTATAAAACCACAGAGAATAATTCTCTACTAAAAGTAACAAAGAAATATAGTTGAACTTGGAAATTCTTCTGATATTTAACAAATAGTAAAATTATTTGCTGTTTTAGATAAATTAAGATGCTTTGTTTACACATTTTGCTAATTTAAAACTCTAGTATACAAGGATCAGTCATGCCCATAATGCACACTGTTGTTCATTTGTTTTAAAAATTTTACTTAAATAGTGCCAATGCATTTTTGTTTATATACCATTCTTTGGTTAAGCCTATAATGTCAAAATTCCCTACTTGAATATGTACAGCATTTTCCAGTTTCTTTGTTTTCCTTGCTATGCTTCTTGCAATTCTATACAGAAACCTTGGCACCTCAAACTCAGTGCTCTTACCACTCTCCATTTTCCTATTTGTTTTCTCTAGACATTAGCATTTTTAACATCAGTCATACCTATTTCTCTATATTTGATCTGATTTTTATGCAGTTGCTAATCCCTGATATCTGGATGTAGACTTTCCAAATGGTTAAGCATTTGTTATGAGCTAAACTTCAAAAGAGTACTATAAGAGAGGGAAAAAAGGCCCCTCAGGCCTTCCAGAGCCCCAGAGTCCTTGGAGATTTAGGAAGCCCAGAAAGCCGGACCTGGCTTCCTGAATCAATTGCTGGCTGCCTTTCTTGCCAATATACATGCAAAACCAGCCTATCCAATGATTCTTGACACAGGCTGCCCAGTTTTGTGAACTAGCTATCAGGAGGTGTTTGGCCTCCTATAGACACATTACCCTGGAGATCCTGAATGGACTGACATAAGTTGCCCTGAGGTGCTTAGTGTCTACAAATATAGGAGTCCAGTTCCTGTAAGACACGTAACCTGAAAGCTGAGAACCAAAGGGAAACGAAGAACATAACCCATATCTTTGTTATTGGGGAGCCTCAGGTCTTAAGTTCCATGCAAAGCAGCTGCCTGAGAGCTTGGAGACCATAAGAAGCCAAAAAGCTTAGGAGCTCGTGGAGATCTGGCTTTCCAGCTGTTTGGCAGCCCATCAGGCAAGAAGTCAGGGATTCTGTGAAAACCAGAAGCCAAGCAGCCTGGCAGGCTACTCACCAGCCATCTGGCTGACAAGAGAAAAGATGAAGAGACACGTTGGTAATTTTGCCTGCCTTTCTGCCTGGTTTCTGTCAAAACTTTTCAAGAAGTCGTTGTATTCTTATGGAAGGTTTTGGTTCCATTCCATTAGCATTTTCTGATGGAATACTGTTCCACTGGAAAATATTTGACCAGCTTTTCTTGCAGTTAGTTTATAATAGCTACACATACTGGTCAACAGCTTGTCATGTAGCTTCTGTACTTTTAAATTATACTCGCTAATTGGATTTTAAACACCTGTAAAAAGTTTAAACCCCCTCCTTCTCCCATTTTTTCTTTTTCATCTTTTCTTTGTTTTCTTTCTTCTCTGTCTCGTGCTTTCCCTATCTATCTATCTTTACCCTCTCACTTGCCACATGGAACTTCCATAGATTTTAAGGCAAGAAAAGGGCATGGAGATCGTCATGTCTCATTTGCTGCATAATATAAACAATAAAATTTCAAGCAATCATTTTATCTAACATAGAAGCTTTTGATTGAACTATAACATATTTTATACTTCATGCTTGTTCAGATTCTGAGTGGTCTGTAATGGTAAGTGGTATATTATGATATGATTGCTTTCTTATATACCACCTCAAATTTATGGAACAATGCCAGAGTTGAAAGGACACAAAGAATAATTGTTATAACAGTTTATTATTTGCATTGTCACTGCAGTGATTGTTTACCTAGGCTGTCCTCAGAACATTCCAATATTGCTGTCTTGCATCTCTACAATATTAAGCTACATACGTGTCGTGTCCTAGTGACCAACGTTACTGGAGACACTGTGATGTTGTTCAGTTTGAGGGTGTAAGCAGAAGCAGGTCAAAAGTTTTTGAGTTTATAATGCTGGCTGTCCTACACTTGATTCTAATCATTGGCAGATGTCTGACCTACAATTGATTTTCCTCTATGGGTAAAATAAAGATATAGTGTACCAACTTCAATCTCTAGTAATTATGGATGGTAGTATTTAAATCTGTCTGAATTACAGTACCAAAAATAAAAATACACTTGGCAACCAGCTAAACCTGTCTAATAAGGGCATTAGACCTTTTTATAAGGAGCAGTGAGGTTTTGGGGAGCAGCTCTCAGTCACGTACGCTTTTGTCCTTTTCTGATCACCTTTTCCCTATAGGACATCTTGCTAAAAGGAAGATCATCTCATTCTTGGAAGCATTCACTATGGCCTGGAATCTGTGTGAACTGATGCTGGTGGGCATTTGGCCTGCTGATCCATACCCCACCCTCATTTTGGGTTATAGGACTTCCTCTTCTGTCAGAGACACTACCCACATTGAGTTCCCCTAAGAATCCACTGGACCTTTGCAAACTATTGCGAAGGGCCTTTGCAAACTTTAACAGGGGAAGTTCAGGATAGATATAAAGGAGAAGTTCTTTACTAGGAGGGTCGTGAGGCACTGGAACAGACTCCCCAAAGAAGTGGTAAATGTTCCATCCCTGGCAGTGTTCAAGGCCAGGTTGGATGGAGTCTTGGATGACATGGGCTAATGTGTGGTGTCCCTTCCCATGGCAGGGGGTTTGGAACTAGATTATCTTAAGGTCCGTTCCAACCCTAACTATTCTATTGTTCTGTATTAGAAGTGACTATCTCATAAACATATTAATAATTATATGAAGAATATTAGACGCTTATTTGGATTCAATTCAATCCAATCCAAAACTGATGGAAACAAAGCCTAGCTTTTCCAGTAATTCAATGTTATCTGTTTCTCATACTTCCATTATTAAAATGTTTTTCTAAAATAATCTAATGCAAATCATGACATTGTCTCTACTATGGCCTCAAAGGACTTTGATAGTAGTAGTTTCACTGCTTCTGTGAAAAAAATGTAGATTTTGGCATTTACTCAGTACTGAACTTCAGTGACAGTTGAGAGGAGAGGAAGGAAATGTAGGTGTAGGCCACCAGACTGAAAAGCAAGGAAAACAATAGATGAAAGGTCTATTAGAAGTTGCATGACTGAATATGTGGACTTCTTTTTTCAGCCACCATCTTTTTAGAGAACATGCATTGCATGCTTTCTTGGGCTGTACACTTGGCTAATGGACTTTGCTTTTGTTTCTTGAAGCTATGAACAGCAATATACTTGCCAAGTATTTAACTGTGTGATGATTCTATGATCAAATCCTGAAGAGCCAGGAGTAAGGAATTGTGTTCTTCTGGGCTACAGAGTTGCACTGAAGCCATGTTAAAGCTACTCTGCTTTCCCACTCTGGCTTTAGCTGCTTCAGTGAGGCGAAGAGGACAGGAAAATCTATGTTGCTTGTCTGCTGTTGTTTTGCCAACACATTGTATTTTCCGAACACAGAAGAAAATTTGTGAGATGTAGTGAGTTAGTGTCATCTTACAAGATGTTTCTTCATCTGTTCTGCTACAGTGGAAGCCTCCACAGCTGTATAGACAGGAATAAAATTAGCCTTTAAATATAAATAAATTGGATTAATGTTACCATTGAGCTGTTTAATAAGAAAAATTAATAGAAACTTCTTTATATAAATTGTGTTTCCCTTTTAATTGAACAACTATAATACAGAAATTTATCTGTTGCATTTCTTCATTTTGAATTTTAAATTTCAGAGTGCTTTAGGATACTAAGTGACTCAGTTGGCAATAGGGGATGGAAATGGACAGACTCCTTCATTGAAGAAAACATGGTTTAAAGATGACTCTTGATAACTAAAATTTATTTGCACAGCTATACCATCACTTTTTTAGGCAAAAGCAATTCAACTTGACAAATCAGCTTTGACATGTTAAGCTTTTTAAGAAGTTCTAAGAGTGAAATACTACTTATTTTTAGTGGAGAAACTTTCATCTTTACAAGTGGAGTGTTTTTTAAAATAAACACAAAATGTTTTTGTAATACAGTGTTTGGCTTTAAGTCTTTCATATAAAGAAACCAGTATTCACTTTGGAAAAAATAAGAAAGGAATTCAGTTACAAAAGAATTCAGTAACTCTTTTATAAGAACTGTATGTCTCAAGTTTGAAGAATTCTATTTACTTAATGAAAATAACCACTAAAAAAAAAATGACAAGAGAACTCAAAAATCCCAAATGTTTTCCTTGTATAAATACTGTGAAGATCAAGTGATTTTTCCAAATCTGTCTTTCTGCAATTACCGTAATGTTTTCTGCTCCTAATTAACAAAAATGTGTGAAGCTTGTCTATCTTACAGTATTTCTGCTCTTGGCAGAAGCTAATGTAGAAATAAGTGAAACGGAAAATTAAGTGAATTTTTTAACTGTAATAGTCATGCAGTGATTAAAGAATAGCAGGGTGAGTCTGTTGTTAGCAAAACAGGTAACTGTTGCCCTCAGAATTCATGCTAGATTTTTTTTTTTAACTGCTTGAGATTGCAAACTCCTCCCTTTTAATGCAATTTTAAAATAAATAGCATTATCATTCTGAGGATAAAAACTTGTTGTCCACTAGTTAGAAGACATGGTCATATGAAGTCATGAAAATTCCTGTTATCTCTTCCTGTCTTCTTCAGCCACTTAAAATGTAGTTAAACAATCTGTATTTTTTCATATATGTCACCTCAGGTTAAATATTACATTAAAAGTTATAAAAATGATGAAGATTAAAATGAACATATTTCCTGTTAATGCGGTAAAATGCTCTTGCTTTTGCTCCCCCCCCCCCCCAGTTTTCAGAAACATTTTTATTGCTTCTCTAAATGTTTGCATTTTGCTTCTTATTTTGTTTATCTCAGGAAATATTATTGTTAAAACAGAAGCAGTCAGCCTATCATTAACACATGCACTCAGATGTGTACAATAACATTATCTGTTTTATTGCTTATTAGTGATTTTATCAACATTTTTATCTATAAAGGGTGTTTCTTAGGCTTTATTCTTACCATACCATTTTTTTTTCCTGCCTAACTAAAGCTGATTAGCCTTTTCAGGACAACCAAGAAGTAAGGTTTTGGCACAACAGGTAAGGGGAGAAAAGAAATTACCGAAATTCACTTAAATGCGTTTTCTTTTTCTTTCAAGTTGTTGTTTGTATAGCTATATACAAAGATGTACTCTAAGCTTTTCAAAATACTGAAGCTTTTGAATAACTTCACATGTAACGTGTAGCCAGTATCGGGTTGGAAATGGAACACTTTTGCCCTCAATTGCAATAGCAAAATCATGTTATTACCTCATAGCAAACAACCCAGACTTTGAAACAATGCCATTTACATATCTGCAGTGAGGTTTAAGGACTACAGTTATGCCCCCCCTTTGTTTCAGTATGAATGCTTAACACACACTAATAGCTTGAAATGACAAACTCTTTGTGTTTCAAACACAACTTATTACTGTATTTAGAACACAACAATTAATTTAGAAGATAGAATTTAAAGATTGTATTTTTTCATGTGTGAAACAAAAAGTAAAAAATATTTCCAAAGACAAGTTATATATGATTTTCTTCTCTTATGTTACAAAAATAAGTATAGATGAAAATGCCTGAGAGTATCTGGAAACTAAAATCACAGAAACTACTTTAGGTTTTATAGTATGAACAGCTGTATGATAATTAATGCAAGAATACGCAAAGAACATAGATTCAGAAGAATTAAATCCAGACCTCTGCAATTACAGGCACAACTTCATATAATTTCTTCTTTAAACATCTTTAAAGTATGGCAATTTTATATAATAAATACACATCTTTCAGTTTTAAAAAAAACAAACCCCAAAACAACCCAAAATCCCCCCTAAAACAACACCACACAACCACCACCCACCCCCCCCCAGCACGAGTAGAAATTTACTATGCAAAGCAAGTATGTGGTTTTGCTAAATGATGCCAGAAAGATTGCATTTGTTGTTTAAATTTCTTTGGGGGAAAAAAAAAATAGATTTGTATATAACATAATGGATTTTAAAGCTCTCACTTCAGTCCAACTTTCTTTTCATTGTTCTTCAAATTTCTTGCTTCTTTGTTTTTCTCTTTGTCTTAAACAGACCAGCAGACTACACCCACAATCACATTTGGGAAACTTTCCTGACATGTGGTTTCTGCAGTTTCCCTCTGCTTTTCATCACTGTTTGAAGGTTCTGTCCCTGTGTTTAGCTGGTTTCACAGATGATTATTGACACTCTTTTCTTTTACTTACTGCTGAATTGTTTATATATTATTCCATCAGTTTAATTGGACTGTACTCCTTTATAAAATGTGGAAAATATAAGCTTGTCAGGAAAGAAATTTAACAAGTAGGAATATAAACACCTGGAAAGAAAATATGCAAGGTAGGAAAATATAAAATGTGCATACTAGTTCGTGAAGATGGGATACAGATTATCCTATCTCTTCATGAAACATCTTTCAAGAGCATGAATAATACACAGATATCTGAACCATGCAGTAAAGCAGAATCATTTTAATGTATAGCAGGGTCCTTTCAGCTCTTAGACACTTCTCTGTAAAGTTTACCTGTTGAACAAAAGCCTTTCTCATTTGTTAAGCTGTTATTTAGATACAAGGTAATGGACACATCTGTAGTAACTTTTAAGGAATTGAGCTAAATGTAAAATACCTTGTTTTCTTTCCTTCTCCTATATCTAGTCATGTAACTGTCTATCCCTCTAATATGTATAGATAAGAAATTTCTGTGTAGCAATCTTTTTCTGAAACCCATTATCTACCACCTTTAGTCAAATTTTAATATCTCAAGACAGACATGAAAACTGATTCTGAGAAATATTGTTTTTATTTGGGTGATTGTAGATACATTTACATTGTGGTATGCATGCGCTAACAATGACAGAGAAACATTTATGCTAGTGTATTCGTGGGAAACACTGTAAGCCCACCTCCCTTTACATGTAGTTCACATGGTAGTAGAAGTGGCAGAGCATTGCCTTTCCTCTGTTTCTCTCAGCTGCTTTTCTGAGTCACAAACCTGTATTGTCCTTCCACATAACCATTTAGATTTCTAGAAGGACCTCTGGTATATGTTCATTCTGGGTTTTATAGGACTTCAGCATGAAGTTTGCTCTTGGGTACTAATCTTTTTCCACATGCTTCAGCTTCTGGTTTTGATCCTCACACTGTATGGCTTCAACCTCTCCCTTCCAATCTCAAGAATTGCACTGCCTGTGGTGGAAAATATTTTGTTCTTGATGGGCCTACCCACTGCTTGTCCTTTCTGTGAGAAAGAAACATCACAGCTAAGAGCTCTGTATAGCATTTAGACCCAGAACTAAAAAAGATGAACTGCATCATCTTCTGGAATTTTTGTTTACCAAGTCCATGAACAATCTGATGGATTTGCTCAACAAAGCTAACACAATACAGTTGGACACTACTTGGTTCATAAATCAGCCCCCAAAAAGAAAAATATAATCAGAACCACTCTTGGTCTCAGGGTCACTCCCTAGCCCTAGGAAAGTTATACTATCCAACTTTACACTTTCATGAAGTCCTAAGACCTTTCAGTCCAAAAGAATTTCAGGAGAGTGTCTGGTATTTTTTATTGAAAATTTTCCTATTGACCTGTTGAAGGAAGCAGATGAAAGTAAGTCCGCTTGCAGACCTTCCTTTCCATCTCTGCACATTTACCATCACTGATGTGCACAGGCTAAAATTCCTTCTACAAAGTTACTGCTAGCCATTTGGCCAATCAGTTTTACTCTCTTTCCAGTTTAGTAACAGTTTAACACCATGCCATCCAATGCCATCTGCAGATGTGCCACCACAGTGACGCCAAGAATCTCCTCTCACCTATTCTCTATTCCTGTTTTCAATACCCTTTTTGAAGGATATGATTTGGGCTCTACTGGCATACTTCTAGTGAATAATTCCATAAAAATTAGATGACCATCAAAAAAACCCTGAAGTTCTTGCCCACAGTGGTTTCTGACTCATATCTATTTTGTAATCAATAGTCCATGTGCTTTTCTTAAGTCTTGTGTTTTTACAGAAAACTTTAAGTTAGCCATAATAAGTCATTTGCTAGTTTCTATATTCATTGGACAAAGTACTTCAAGAGAAGCATTCATCTTTCCAGATCCACATCTGAAAGGTTGAAAATATAGCAAAAAATGCTGGGCTGGATTATTAGATTATATAAAGAAGTCCTGATAAAACACAAATACCTATGCTTAGTATAGAGATCCACTCAACTAAAGTAACTGATAGGCCCATTCAAGCAGAAATAGTGATTTTTCCAGACGACATTGGAAGAATACTTGATATCCTCAGGTTAGGCACTTGAAGTTCCATAGAATCATAGAATAGTTAGGGTTGGAAAGGATCTTAAGATCATCTAGTTCCAACCCCCTGCCATGGGCAGGGATGCCTCACCCTAGACCATGTTGCCCAAGACTCTGTCCAACCTGGCCTTGAACACTGCCAGGTATGGAACATTTACAACTCTTTGGTAAGTGACTATGTAACTTAATCAGTTAAGAATTCGTGCTTAAACAAAACTTAAGAGTTATACCCCACATACTTGTAAGGGTACATGAAGTACTGTATGCTGTGTGTCACTTTATCAGGTACTGCCAGTTCCTCCTTGCTTGGGGCAACAAAATGGATTCCATACCTGTTAATTCAGTCTCACACTGCCAAAACTGCTGGTTTTCTCTGGTTTACCCATTGACATGTAAACATGTGCTTGATAATTTGAGTTCAATAATAAACACAAGACTGTGAGACCAGCCAGTGATCTGTCAGAACAAAGATTCACTAACACAGTATTGTTTCTCATACTAGTCCATAAGGAAGTAGTCTCATGCTAAGTCTAAGGAAAGGTGGAACGGGGCAAACCATTATGCTCTTCTACCTTCAAGAAATCTGGGACTCAGAAACTTTCCAAATCAGAGAGAATACTTTTATACTGAATAACTGATAATGAATTTTTTTTCCCTATGAATCTGTCTAATTAATTTTGTTAATTTAATAATGTGTAAACTTCTAACAGCCACTGCAATCCAGCTCCAAGGACTTCAATATCTCAATTATGCTTTGTTTGAAAATAACTCTGTTTTGTTCTGAATATGCCACCAGCTGATTTCATCTGATGCTCCCAGTTCTTATCCTAGAAGAGAGATCCTTGTGTGTCCTTTCCATTCTACTCAAGATTCTATACACCTCTATCATACCTCTTCTCTTTTATCTTTTATTACC
The DNA here is from genome assembly GCF_963264785.1 of Psittacula echo. Classification (NCBI taxonomy): domain Eukaryota; kingdom Metazoa; phylum Chordata; class Aves; order Psittaciformes; family Psittacidae; genus Psittacula; species Psittacula echo. The sequence continues at coordinate 43,352,446 of NC_137737.1, read as the reverse complement.
TTGAATGTCCTAGTTGGTTAGTCATTCCTTCTACAGAGCAGTTCCCTATCTTTGATTATTCTTGTTGTCTCTAAGCCTTGTCTAATTTTACTATAACTTTTTCAGGATGGAAAAGGTGGACCGCATCTGCATTCTGTATTCAAGATCAGGAGTTTGTGTCCTTTAGTCACATTTTACTTTGATTGTTCATACTCTGAGGTGCACCATGGTTCTCCCACAGTTGTCATGACTTCTGTAACCTCCCCTCTTAAATATTCCTAAATACTCATTGGCACTGCTACCAGAAAATAATATTAGCACTCCTTTGTTTTAGCTGTCAGACTTAATATAGGAAATAAAAGACACTATGAGAGCCTAAACAGGGATGTCTGTTGCTGCTTTAGATCTTCTAAGGTATGTGTGGCACCCTTCAGGCCAATGTAATACAGCGGATAAGGGTGATTTGCACCATTCTGGAGTGACAGTTTGAGGCCATTAAGAATACCTTGCTTAAACATGACACTTGTGGTATCTAAAGTCACACTAGATAATCTTTATTTAGGCATTGAATTTCTGCCTAGCTGGTGGTGTGTAAGACAGTCTAACTCTTCTATGTCAACTAAGAGAGCTGTGTTCTGAATGAATCATATTTCTTGGTGAACGAAGCACAGCAAAAGCTGCAGTTGTAAATATATCATGCCAGTCTCTTTTTTAACGTTTGCATGTATGTACAGATTCAATATTTAAAAATAGTTTTTCTTTTCATTCTCATTAAGGATGCTGGGGAAATGGTTCGATCTTTTGTTGGTGGCTTGGAACTGGTAGTCAATTTACTAAAATCAAAGAATAAAGAAGTTTTAGCAAGTGTATGTGGAGCCATTACAAATATAGCTAAAGATGAAGAAAATTTAGCTGTTTTAACCGATCATGGAGTCGTCTCTCTGTTGTCAAAACTAGCAAACACAGTAAGTAACATCTAAACATATTATACTGAGTATATGAACTTCTTATGACAGACTGCATTATACCCAAATAAAAGGTTATGACAAAAGCAGAAGATCCTATAGCAGCTGCAAGGAAGAGCTGTATGTAGCTGATGTACTTCAGGCATGAAAACACTCTGTGGCTGGTACTAAAACTGCTTTGGAAGATGAGCTTAATTTTAATAGCCCTTGTTGCTTAGTACTGCATTTGAGAGATGCAGCTGCTGTATGAAAAAAGCACAAAGGATCGAGAGAGCAATAAATCTGAACCATGCAAAGAATCTCAGTGATGGTCTGTATGTTAAATTTTAATGCTGATCTTACCTAATTTCCAGTCAGTCTAAAAGCACCTTTGAAATAACATAAAAATTCACAGCACTTCCTTTAGAGAGAATAATAAGGGACTACTAGCTCCATGCCTTACAGCTTTCACCAATTTTTAATTGTATTGCATAGGATGCCTTAAAGATGTTTGAGAATACAATTCTGGTTTTCTAGGAAATTTTTGTTGTATTATGTTGTCTTTAATGTATTATTTTTTTTTACCTTCCTCAGAACAATGACAAATTAAGACGTCACTTAGCAGAGGCCATTTCCAACTGTTGCATGTGGGGGAGAAATAGAGTTGCCTTTGGAGAGTCCAATGCTGTAGCTCCTTTAGTACGTTACTTGAGGTCAAATGATCCATCAGTTCACAGAGCTACAGCTCAGGCTTTGTATCAGCTTTCAGAGGATCCCAACAACTGTATCACCATGCATGAAAATGGAGTGGTGAAGGTGAGGTGGGATTTTTTTCTTATTTGGAGTTCAGATAATCAAAGGGGCTTGGTATGGTCAAGAGAAGAGAACTTTCATTTGAAATAGTTCTTGAATATGGCTGTGTACCTCACATTTTCTGAATTTCATTCTAAGAATTTTTGGTCGAGTAATGAGTTAGGGAACCATATTTTAGTGCTAAAGATACTATAGTTAGGTGACTGTTGGGAATGGAAATATGATGTGAACATTCACCTCTATAGTGCATGACTCTGACCCGATCAGTAGTGACATCAGTCACATCAGCATTTTGTTATTCACAAGTGACTTGTGCAAAAGAAGTTGGGTTATCTTAATGGATGGTTTCCAAGTATGGCAGAAAGTCACTTAGGAACAGAGAGTAACTGGATCTGGGGACAAAGCAAGATAGAATAATACAAAGGCTTAGTTTACCAGCAGTTGTTTAAATGAATTCTGAAGGTACTTATAAAAATTCTTATTTTAGTGGTTAATTATGAGCATCTTCTGCAAAGACCTTACTTTAGAAAGAATTTTTCTCTCAAAAAGATCTGTTTAGCAAAGTTTTATCTCCCTAGTTAAAGTCAGAAGAATTATTCCTTTGGCAAAGGAGAGATAAGGATTATGGCCTTAGAGGTGGAGATGATAGAAGTTCTTAATTTTCATAAATTTCCTGAAAAATTCACCATCATACAGACTTTTCATTTTACTTTGTGTTCAGGCAAACATATTGAAAGTAAGAGTTGACTTACGATGCAGTGTTGTTAATGTTGAATTTATGCCTGCAGTAATGATAGTGCACTTTATTGTGAGCAGTTTCAATTCTGGCACATTGATAACATGCACAGAAAGTCTGATGCTTCAGGGAAACATTTACTCTGCATGAATGACACAGTTGCTAAGAGCTTGAACAGCTCATCAGAGACTTTCTCAAAGCATCATATTTTCTGACTATTCACTGAGCAATGTGTATATACATGTTTCTGTCCAGGAAACCAGGAATAAAAACAGAGAGAGAAAGTAATTTCAGCCAGATTCTCGTACTTCACATTTTGCCACTGCTGCAAACAATATTTGCTAATCACAACACAACAGGTATATGCACAAGGCTGTGAGAGAAAAAGTGTTCCGATTTTTTACCTAGTTGTAACTGCACCCAAAATACGCTCAGTTTTCTCAAGCAAGGGTATGTGACAAAAAGGTTGGGAAATAACTGGTGTATATCAGTTGCCATGTGAAATTCTGAGTAGATAAACACGGTGATTTTGGGGGAAGTTTAGAAATGCAGTTTTATAGAGTTTTTCATTTATGTTCAGTTTCACACTCAATGTTCTTATGACTGGGAATGAAACAATGGTTATGATCTGTGACAGATGGATCAATGCTTTCTTTCTACCAAACACCAGAAAATATTTCCTCTTTATGAAGTAAAAATTCATGGCTGTGCTGGAAAAGAGATTTGTGTTTTCAGAGACCCTGTAATGACATGTGGGACACTAGAAAGCAGGAGGAATTTTTAGATATCAGACTAAGGAACAGGCTTTGACCTGAATTCAAAATTGGAGGTAGCTGTCCACAGACTAAGGGAGAAAAGAAATCCAGTGGGGGACTGGCAGTTTATAGCCAAGATAAGTAGCAGTACCAGGCAATGTTCTTCACATTCGGAGTCTGTCACAATTAGAGAGAAGAAAAAAAGGAAAAGTTGCAGACAACTGGAAGCACCCAGCCATTACCAGATTCTTCATAGAAACATCAGAAATTCTCTCTTAAAATGTTGCTGTTGAAAAAGAGCAAAGCTGTCCACCTACAGCTGATTGCTGCTGAAGCCTTAGAACAATCAAGCTTGTTCATGAAAAATCTCCAACTGTTCACTAAAAAGCACAGGATTTTTTATAGGAATGCTCTTTTGAGACGAATTGTAGAAAGACTGTTCTGCAAGGCACACACAGATGAGGAAGTGCAACTACTTTAGTAGTGAAAAAATTAGTCTAAACATGTTTTAAAGGAAGAATTCAAGTCATCTGAGGATCCTGAAGGAATATTTAAATAATTGTCCTAGAGATCATGTCATTGTGTCAGACTAATACTGATCACTAATACCAGTGATTCTCTGTGTCACACTTTTTCTTGGTTATATTGGCAAGCTATAAATTGGGATATGCTTCTGAAGTCAGTAAGTGAGGATAGTGGTGTGCATAGGCATTTATGATATTGCTCATACTATACCTTCTAAAAGACTTCAGATATTTAAAAATATTAAAAGTATATACAAGTGAAAAACATGAAACTGATTGTCCCTGGTCATTCTTACATTGCAAATGAAGAAAGATGAAAGGCAATCTATTGTGGAAGTTAATTTCTGTTGTTGTGGAAGTTAATTTCTGATTTCTAAGTAATATGAAGGATTTGGTTTTGTGGAATATCATTATTATTTTTGTGCGAAGAAGGCCTGGGAAGTTTGAATGGCCTCATCACCTACAGAGTTTAGGCAAGTCTTTTATTAGGAAGCTAATGAGAGATTATTAAGTAATGAAAAAATAAGAACAAGGGAAAATAAGCACCCACAATCAGCCTGTGGAAGAACAAAATTCATCAAAGTCATAGTTGATCTTAACTTTAAATGTTTACATTGTGGACATGCCAACCTGCAATAGTCACCCAAATTCTTAATAACAGTCAAGGAAGAGGAATAGATTCTTCACTGTGTTTCATCTTTCTAATTTTGACATTTATGCAGAGGTAAGGCACCTCAGCCTCTACTGGCAGTATTTTCTGGTCTCCTTTGGCTATCACGGGAGTGCAGGTTCAAAGTTCAGATCTGCACAACTACATTGTAAGTATCTATGTTTAATAGGGTGAATTCCATCCCAAGGCAGTGGAGAACGTGTTTAAATGAATATACAGTCCAGTTCATTATTAGATAGGAATTACAGAATTCTGAATAATAGTGCAGTAAGAAAGAGCTTTTAAAAAAATAATTTATTGTTTTTCCAGAAAAATACAGGTGAGATGCATCTATATGCTATGATGGTGATGAAACACTATCTGCCCAGCAGTAGCTGAAGCACACTTTGAACATAATTTAATGGAGCTAGGTGTTTTAAATTAGTAAATCTAACTAACTTTGAATCCAGGGATTCCAAAAAAGAAAGATCTTTGGAGTATTAAGGATGTATTCCTTTCATCTAACTTCGGCCACTTTTAGGTATGGAGTTTAAAGTAGTCTACAACACCTTCTGTAGTTAATGGAAAGATAAAAAGGACCTGCAGACTTGTCCTAGATGAAGATAGATGCCCAAGATATCTGGAAGGAACAGCCTTATGAAAGTGCCTAGTTTCTCCACTGAGTACAGAAAGGACCTGGGTGACTAGCTCAGACTAAACAGCTAGCTTCAGACAGCTGAATTTAAGTTAATATCCTTCTGAATGTTGATTTTCAACAAGCTTGCTGTACAGGGGAAGTTGTAGGGCTGGAAGAAAGGTAATGTGCCAATATTTAAAAAGCCTAAATAAGATTTTAGTCAGGTACACTGGACACTATTCTTGTGATAAATTATCATAGGTACACACATTATAATACTAGAAGGGGTCATTTTAATGATCTAGACTGACTAGCCTTGCTCATAACAAACCAGAGACATTGCTTCAATTTATTTCTGTTTGGAATAGAGTATATCTTTTAGAAAAACACTGACTCTTTACTTAAAAAATTCCAGTGATGGAAAATCCAATAGAGCCATCATAACTTGTTCCAGTACTTAAATACCTTCCCCATAAAAACATTTGCACCTTATTTGTAGCCTAAGGTTTGTCTAGCTTTATCTTATGCAATTACATGTATGATACTGTTACTTGGTAAACTGGAAAGCCCTACATTGCTGCTACTCTCATACACATTCTTATTGAGTAAGATCAAATACTTGTCACATTGTAATATTTTTAATTAGTCAAGTAAGTGTAATCTCTGATGGAAATGTTTTTAATTCTTTAATTATATTTGTATGTCAGTTCTGATTTTTAGTTTTTGAACTTCCCTTTTGGACTGAATTTCAACATACTTCAGAACAGAATTTGGTTCAGAACAGAATTTGGTATTCCAGTAATATCTGTATGAATACTTAAAACAGGTAAAATAACTTCCCTGTTTCTGTATGAGCTCTGTTTGAACATCAGAGGTTTTCATTATTCTGGTTGGCCACAGTATTGCCCTCAAAGTTTATACTAGGCCAGCTTTCTGCTTTGACTTCCATGTCTTTTTTTGGAAATTATTCCCCAGGTTAGACATCCGCATGCTATAACGTTGGCCTTCATACACAGGAGTTAAAGTTCGGTAATATTGTTAATGTAAATCACCAGTGAATTTAGACCTTGTGATATAAGTTGATTTTTTTTTTGTTTGTCAGGAGACAAATACACTTTATAAATGTCAGATGAGTTTGCTTTCATTCTTGTAAGAATAATTCATGATTTAAAAGCAGCCACAAAATTTATTTAAGCATTTTATTGTCTTAGAGAGGAAAATTTTAAGAAACCAACTCATTGACTCTTTTTGTACTGCATTTAAAACTAAATATTGCTTCTCCACAATGGAGGATTCCAGGTTGAGCAAAGATAAGATTCATTAAACACAGACACTCCTTCACAGCTGAAGTTTTTCACTGGCTGAGGAAGTGGTAAATACTTTTGAATTATGTAGACACAAATGGATTAAGGCCTGCAAAAAGAATATCAGTGTCTTTGATTGCAAACAATGAAACTAAAAAACGCCTTTTCTGCTTGCCAATGAAATGATATATTTGCAAATACCTGTTCAGGTGGCACATAACTATTCTAAAGCATTTATGAAATCTTCCCAGTATCTCATATGAAGATTTCTTGATGTTCTGACTTAAATTTGTGCTCAGATTCTGGACTAATTGAATAATAAAAAGTAAAAGTATTATTTTTTCTATTTATTCATTTATTCTTGTGTAACGTGATGATACATAAAGCCATTGATCACAGATAGGTAGCTCGCTTTGCTGGGACAGATATATACTTATAGAGGAAGAACACTCCAGAAAACCTCAAATTAAATGTAGCGTACAACGAGGTAGAGGTGAATAAACGGGAATGGAGCAGTAGAGTAAAAAAATAAAATGCTTGTATTATTGATCATATTTCATAGCTCAAGCAAACCAAGATACAATTGCTGTTAATTCATAGCTACAACTCAATTATAGTAAGTAAAACATTAACACCAAACGTTGACTGTAAGTTGATTATGAAAACCAAGGACCACTGGATAGTACCAGTCACCCAGACTTTAAGGCATTTATACCATATGGGAACCATAACTAGTGCTGTTGGCAGTTTTTTGCATATATATGTCTGCTGAAGACTACACAAAGTCAGAGTAAATTAGCCTCTGTTGAGCTCTGCATTGTTCTGAGCTGCTTTTCGTATCTAAACAAGTTGTTTAAAGGCAGTATTGCTGTGGTGAGCTATGAACAAGTCCATTTTCTCACGTTTTTGTTCCATTATACATACAGAATTATTTTGGGGCTTGAGGAAGCATTAACTTAATGATTACACTACATATCTGGAATGCAGAAGATCAGATTTTCCATTCACTTTCTGACTTTTTAAATTTTGAAAGTGTCTATCCAGCCTACCAGTGCATAAAATTGATCCTTAGCCTTACTCTGTGGTCTGCTTTATTGAATTATTTGCACAACATCGAAGTGCTCAATTTTCTTAATGTTATGAAATATTAATAGATGTCTTCTAGAATATCAATTTTAGCTTATAGGAACTTCACTGGGGATGCTGAAAGCCTAATTTCCGGTGCTTGCTACAATAACGCAGGCAACGCAAAGACTCGTGCTCCCAAGACTGGAACTTGATTTGTATTTTCATACATTTTAATATGTATATTTTTTTAATTCCTCAGATTTGTTCCTGTCTTCTCCTTAGACTATAGAGTCAAGAGATGCATGAGGTTTTTTTCAGTCTGTGTTTTGTTTGGGTTTTTTTTTCTTGGGGGGAGGGGACAATAAAGGCTATAATGATTTTCTGAATTCTATGGTAAATTCATAATAGGTGTCTATGGTTTTCTGAGTTCTGTTCTTAGTGGTAGAAAGGTTAATCACATGTAGGCTGTTCCATTCCTCCTAATCTAAGATATAAACCCAGTTGGTTTAACCATGATTTATGAAAGTTATTGTGAAATGTAGATTTAATATTTGGAGAGTTCTTTTATACTTTATTATAATGACTGTATTAAAAATATATGTTGTGTATGTTATTGTGCACAGCTCACAGAATATTGATCATTGTTTCCTAAAGTCATAAAAAGTAGTTTTGGCTGACCATTTTAGGTGAAAAGACTTTCATAAGACCATATTTTTGAAATAAATAGATGTGAATTACAAAATATGGATGACAATTGCTAGTTTTTTCTACTAAACGCATTCTAAAAAAACCTTTTTGCCACAAACCATATATATCTGGATTTTAGAATATAAAATACAGAAGTATTGTCGCCTACTCTTTAGGAGTATTTGGCTGAGGTTGGATTTTTTTGTGGAAGGCCTTTGGTGAGAACAATGAATGCAGAATATAGAGTTTTACATTATGAAGTAAGGTTTAAGATGAGATCTTTATAAATCAATCCAAAATATTTTGTATAATGTCTCTACAATAGTATTATCAGGTACAATGGTATGTATTTGCATATTTACATTTTCATATTTATATTTTAAGTTTAGAAGAACCCACTTGTTAGCTGCCATGGTTGGCTCTATTCAGGTTCCACAGTTCAGGCTGTAGATAAAGCAGTTGGCACATGCTCCAAGCTGATGGATGCCTGTTGTTTTTTGTAAATTAGTTGTTACAGTTCTTGGATGTCAAGAAAGAGGGCACTAGATGGCAAAATTTCTGCATGTCTGTTGTCTACAGGAAGTATGCCCAATCCCTTCACCCACAAATATATTGATCACACCATACTTTAAAATTTCAGGTATAAAATGTTCCATGAACTAAGTCCAATACTGGCATATTTTGTTTGATGTCAGAAGGATTCGTTAAAAGTGACAAGGTTACACCACTGCAATTTCTATTGTGTTAGCAACTGGCAGGTGTGAACATCTTCCTTACAGTTTTAGCTCCAGAAAGCAGAAACTGGTAAGCCTTTACCTTCCTAATAAGCAACATTTCACCATTCATAAAATAGGCATACTTACATGTAAAACATTTTGCTTTTGCACAGTTGCCAAAGGTAATGAAGTTTGGCTTCAGTGTAGATTAAGCCTCAGACTTTAAATTGTTTTTCAAAATTTCACATTACTAAAGTTTATGATACGTAGCAAGTGTTCTGTTAAAATCTGGCTGATCCTGGATGGGAAAAACCAGCAGCCTAAGGGAGATCAGCTTATCTTTGCCCAAATACTGTGCTTCAGAAGACCTCTAATTTAGTAACGTTTGGATAACAAACCTAGAGGCTGGCATAAAGCTCCTCTTGGCACATTTTAAACATCTTTTAGTCTTATAAAAAGAAGCTTGTCCCACTAAGCTGTAGGTTTGTTGGAGCTGCTTAACGGTAGCTGTGGCCTGCAGCGCTCTCAGTGATAAATGAGCCGCTTCAAATAAATGCAATTGCAGCCAACTGTACAGAAGGAATCATTAAAAAAAAAAATTTTACACAGACATTTTTGAAGCTTAGAAATGCACAAACAAAGTGTGTTTAACAGAAATATATGCTGCTCCTTTTAATGGAAAAGATTGCTACTGGCTAAGTCTGCCAGCTTCAGTAGGTGTGCCAAAAAGCCAAGGAATCTGGCAGAGTCCATAGATAGCAGTTCCATCTTTCATCTATATTTCTTTTCTGTATTTATCTTGCTTTAGAAAATGCAGAGAATGTCTTTTCCTTCCGACTTGGCACTATTTCCAAACCACAGAAACACGCAATTGTTTAGCTCCCTGCACCAGTCTTATCCTTGTGACTATGTGAAATGTTTCTTTCTAATTTGGCAATAATGAGAAAGCAGAATGTTAAAATATTGTTATCTTCACAGAATAGTGTTTTAGCTAAATTGTCAGATATTAAAATTAGTTTTCTTAATTGAGAGATATTTGGCTTAATGCACAAGGGCAGAATGCCAGGTAATTATTTTTGGCATGCAGCTGATCAAAAATAGGTGCCATCTATGGAAGGAGCTATTCAAAGCAGCTGAACATGAGAAATTTCAAGAACAATATAAATATATATACACACACACACATACACATGCATATGTATACAGACGTGTAAATAGAGGCTGAATTGTCACTCAGAAGCCCTGAATGTACTGAATTATGCATTCATTGTTGCCGTCTATAAAAACTTTCTTTCCTTCTTCCTGTAGAATTAATCACCAGTTCAAATTGGCTTCAAGCCCTAGTCATTGTAATCTCTTTTATGTCGCCATTTCAAAGAGCACTCTGCGGTGTCTTTTAAGTAATATGGCCTTTTAAGTAATATGGCACATCTTATTGCTGTCACTTTCAAAGTAAAGATGCTAAGGAAAAGTCCATTTGCAATGTGTACATTATGGGATGGGTTCTAGTATTAATGTTCCTGGTCAGTGTTCTGTACTTTGGCATAAAGTCTAAAGACCTGACAAGGCTGCCGGGCGGCATGAGGCTGATGAGTATTCTGTCCTGAATTTGCTCTTTTTATCTCTGCACATTATATCTGTGCAATCTGCATAAATCCAACAGCTATTAGAGTAGATTAGCTCCATTGCAGAATTCCAAAGAGAGGCACTTGCTGGACTCCAGAGGCATTGTAGGCTAATGGAGTGTGTATGTATCTAAAGAAGGTGTGTCATACTTCTGTACTGGATTTCCTGGACATTCAATGTACAGAGAATATTTTATTAGTCTTTTGCTTCTCAAAGTATTTTGCCTTTTCATCATTTGTATAGTCTGCTCATATGCAATAATCCTATTGCTATTTGGAAGTGTGGAATTGACCATGCTTGGATTTTAAAGGAGCGTTCAAGAGCACTTTTCACCAGAATCTCTTAAACTGCTATGCTGTAAGTAGGTGAAGTCCTAAGAAGGATAAATAACTGATTTAAAATGAGGAATCATAGTGTAGTAATTAGGATCAAGTTTTGCAGCTAATTTGCCATTAAGTGTTCCATAAGTGATAATATGAAGGGTGGTGAATGATGAGGTTGCAAACTTTGCTGAGGGTAAAGCTCTTCATGGTAGTAGGGATGATAGCCAGTTGCGAACTGCAGTTCATGATGCTGACCCATGGAGGTCAAATTTCCTGTGCAAGTACATCATAACTCAATGGAAGGTTTTACCTTTTGTTAAAAAACCTGGATTTACTACACTGGGCAGTACCACACACTACATGTGCAGCAGATGCAAGGGAACAGACAGAAACTATCTGTTAGAACTGAAAAGATGTCTATGTATTCGGGCGAGGCAATAACGTCCTCACAAATAATGTGGGTAGAAAAATGTAACACAGCTAGGGATACCCTGAATCCCTGACTTTGATCTTGGGTTTGCTAATGATCAATCTTTCTGCTCTTTTTATCATAGTCCAGAAATTCCCATAGAAGTTGCAACTGAATGTAGGAGTTACTTACCTTTATATTTGTGTTGACTTCCTGGGGAGCTGGGGAAAAACTGCTACTCTCTTTAATTCTTTAGCATCACAAATACATATAAGGGACCTGTATTTTGGGAAAACACTCTTTGCCAAATGCCAATGTTCTGCACAAAGGAAAGGATGTTAAGTTTTTTAATTGCATCATGACTCAAGCTTGTGATGCTCTGTTTTCCTGAAAAAGTAGCCTCTTTACTTGGGAACTGATGAAAAAGAGCGTACATTCCCTGTGTAGGAGTAGTGCTTTATCTTACACCAGCTTCCACATATTGTTATAATTAGGTGGTAGTGTTATAATTAGGTGGTGTACTCACCCAAGAATGTCCATTGTTGTGAAATAATATTTTGAGTAGCTAGTTAACCAACCTTTCCAACTATTTCATCCTACCTGAGATACAAAGTAACCTCCATGTTATTCATGTTTATTATTTAATATTCTATGTTTTGAGTATTAATCATGGTTCTTTTTACCTTTTGCAGTGGTAGCATTCAGCTAGAAGGTCCACATGATATTTTTGTTTCTATATTAAAGCAGAGCTGCATGGGTTTAGGAAATTGATTTTCACATCTTCCCCCGCACGCTTTAACCAGTTTCAGAGCTTTTATACATGTGCTACAACCTCCACTTGCCCAAGCACAGCTATAACCTTGTTTTTATAAAGCTAAAAAAGCACTGCAAACGAGTAAGCCAAAAACATTTCCAAAACTTGAAGCTTGGAATTGAAGTTGAGCAATTGCTCAATAAAAAAGGTGAGGAACAGACTTTAATCAGAGGAAATTTTAAAATTTAACTTCTATTAATTAATAAGGAAGCAGATGAAGGCCTCCAGTATTTCCTGCCTGGCATACACAAGTCAGGCAGGCAGGTGTTATTATTACTTGCTCGTAGGCTACACAGTGTCTTTAGGAATCTCTGATCTCACAAAGCTCCCAAAATCCAGCAGCCACTCGAGCAGGTTGTGGCCAGAGTGAGTCCTTGAGTGGTTATGTGGAGATGTTTTGCTTATTAAAAAAAAAAAAAAAAAGTAAAAAATCTAACTCCTCTGCAGAGAACTCCATGCAAATCACAAATGCTTTGGATGAATATGACCTGAATGGAGTACTAGTTCAAGCCACCCCTCATGTTTTAATCACCAAAACCCAAACTATTTCTCTGTCACAGGAAGTGTACATGGTAATGTTTTTCCACAACACAGACTTTAGAAAAGCACATAGATTTTTGTCACTGGTAAATATACTTTATGACCTTTGTATCAGACTCTGTTCGTAAAGAAATGCTCAAACGACTCAGATATTTGGGTCGATTTTAGGAAGTTGACTCACCAGTATAAAATAATTTCTTATGTTTTTCTCTATTAAGAAAAAAACCAAGCAGTTTGACAGTCCTGAAAAGTAACTTCCACTCCATGTCCATTGTTGCTTTCCCTTTTTTCTGGTATCACATATTTAATTCTCTGATATCATATATTTAAATCTAAGCAAATAACAAATGTGAATTAATGTGTGGGTTATACACAGATCTTTGCCCATGAACAGCCCCCGCTTATTTCTTGCTTCATCACATTCATATTTGTTTGAATAAAGCTGAGCTGTGTTTATACTGTCTATACATTTATTTATACTATGTTCTAATTGAACATTTACTAGTCTAAAAACAGACTATAAGGTGAACAATACCACTCACTCATCTTTCAGTTTATGTAAATATATGCACTGTTGCCACCCACAAATCTAAAACCATGAGATTATAGATCAGTCTTCTTGCATGCCACAAAAAAACCCAAACCAACAACCAGCTTTAAAATACCCTGACTCCTTATTTGAAATAAATGCTAGTGTTTAGATCTACAGTGAGAACATCCTGCTTCTATCTGTAGACTTTGATATGTAATGTTTACTAGCAAAAGCACCCCACTGGTTTTGCTTATAAATGATCATATGTAGGCAGAAAGACAGACATTTGGACCATTGGACCTAAAGCTGTATTAACTTTGAAGATCAAAATCAGCACTTGGAATTGAATACAGAAGATAATTTGAAGTCAGTTCACGTATACCAGTAGATCTAACATACTTTTAACATACCACTACAGTCAGATTTTGTACCTGTTCTAGGGGTAAGATGCAACTTGAGATAAACATTGCAAAATTTGTCCGTAGTCCGGGAACCATGGTGCCTCTTTGCTGCAGTTCAGTGTTCTCTTCAAAGACAGACTACTTATAGTGCATTTCAGGAATATCAGACAAACCAGAGAAAAAAACATACTGTTTCCATGGTATTGCTGTAACATCAAGCAGAACCCTTCAGTATGTGAATGGACAGCTTAAGCCTCCTTGTTTTCCTCTGACTTGCTGCTGATAGTTTGTTTGCAACTGCCCCTTCTTAACTTTTGTATAATCTTCATGTGACTGTAAGAGATAGACAAAATGATAGTATTCATATTGATAGCAACATTAACAAATTCGGAAAAGCAAAACAGAGTTAGCAATTCTTTCTCAATTTCCTACAGTACCTCTCAGTAAAAAAATGAAAGGCGAGGTAAAAGCCATGCCTCTGTAAAATGAAAATAAAGCAAAGTGTGAAAAAGGAGATAGAAATACAAAGAAGAAAGATTGAACAGGCTAGCAGCAATATAAGGGAAGGATAGTCCCCAACATGTTATTGGGTCAAAACAGATTGTGAAAGGAAAGGAACATACATGACACATTTACTGCTTTGAATGTCCACTATGCAGTAAGTAAGCAGGCTCCTGTTTTAATCCTAACAAAATTAATTCATAGTGAATTGGAAAAATCTTTTTAAAAATGTCATTCCGTTGACATTACAAAAAAAAAGTTCTTTTTCCCTCTATCCCACCAAAACTCTTTTATATGTTAATCTTCTTTTGAAAACTACAATGAAATAAAAATAGAATAGAGAAAGTGGTTCAAATAAAAATATGCTGTAATACCCTGGTCTTCATCACTTCTGGATTATCAGATCTGCCTATTTCTCTTCGTGGGATGAATTTCATATCCCATAAGACTTTTTGCACATCGGAATGTTCATGATGATTGGATTCTTTCTTAATATCACACAGAACATCTTACAGCTGAAGGTAGATTTGAACTTTAAGGACTCCAATTGGTTACATATAACTGTACCTTTTAATGATTAGAAATACTTTTGATTACGAGTTTCATTTAGCTACAATTTCCTTTAATGGTATTTTATATTTAGTTAGATTTACATCTGAAAATGTTATAAATATCCCCTAAAGTCCTATAAGTAATGCGTTGAGATGGGATAACCTTTAAACTTAGTGTATTTTAAAGTGGCCTGCAAGTTTACATTTTTTATACTATTTTATATTTAACCATTTAGAATTCTGTTAACTTTCTCCTTGTCATTCAGAGTTCTTTGCCCATTTATTATGTCTTTGCATAGCAGGGGCATATTTTAAATTTCAAATCTATCATGGCATAAAATCAGTTTAGGTTCACCAAAGCTGCGTATTCTAAAGAAATAGTAAACATCTCATGGTAAGGTACCACTAGTCATATGTTCAGAATATTTCACGGAGTCTATGAAGCCCTACTCTTCTTCCTCTCTTGTTTCCCAGCATTTTGTGGGATTCAGCTTACCAACAGCTGTTTCATCACATAGGAAAAAGTAAAAACTTGCTGAGAGCAAGTCACCTGTCTTGTGATAGGTGAGATGGTTTAATATCTGGAAGTGCGCCTCAAACTGCAGACAAGTTTCTTCTCATCCTAATGTGTCCTGCACCTGTTTGCAGGAAGAGCACAGGTTTGCCTGCCCCTATGCTCTTCCACTGGTTTTCTGAGGGACGAAGGGAAGGATCAGAGACAGCTCCTGGCTAGCCTGCTCATCACCACCATAATCAGGTGTACCTTAGCATAAGCTACATCCTTTGTACCTCCTCATGTCCCAAGCTGCGCTTGCGTAGCTCCAGAAGTTGTTATCCTTTTTTTGTGGCTGCCAGAATGGAGATGTGTTTCATGGGAGAGAGAAGAAGAAAGACAGAAATAAGAGAGGAAAGGAAAAGAAGCCAGGTTCAATCTTCCTGGGATCTCCCCCACCCCAGACAACAAGATTCAGCTCTCACCTCTTTACATGCAGAGCAAGTGAACTAGGCTACACCAGGGGTTTCTCTGACTTCGTTCCCAGAGAGGAGAGACCTTATACAAGAGGGAATCAGCACAGTGAGTGAGTGGCCACTCACACTTATAGTGAGGGGCCCTGCCCATCTTTTGCCTTTACTAGATTTTCTTAGTGCTGGATTTTGTATGTCTGATAGGTCAGAGTGTTCCCTGACATACAGGACTTTATATCTAAAATCTATTATCTTTGTGCCACCTGAGAAAATTAACAGAAAATGCCCAGAACTTAGATGAGCATCTTCTTAGGAGGCTGTTGTGTGGTACATGTTGTCTTACCCCTTCACTCAGCTGAAAGAGGAAATCAAGAAACTGGCCTGAATTTTACTTGAGAAACAGTGACTTAGCTTAACCTTCATTATGCTTTTATTGTGGAGTGTGTTTTATTCTTTATAATTTAATTTTATGAGAATAGGAATATGTGTAACATAACACTCAAACTAGGTGCTTTAATATTTTCCAGTATGCAATATGGTGTTGAAAGTTAGAAAATGCTGGCTGGATCTAGACTGATACTTTCTTGGATAAGCTTCTACCATATGCTTTTATTTAAAGTATTTTTTTCTTTTAGGTTAGACTTATAAAAAGCATGTGAAAAATGTCTTTTTTGGAAAAGAAGTGTTGCACAATTAGAAAATCACAGTGTTAGAAAGTTAGCATCCTTTAGGAAATGTTGCATGTAAAAGAAGTCAGATACTAAAGCTAAATTTAAAAAAAAATGGCAAGTCCTACCACCAACTGGAAATGCTATGTCAATCTACAAGATGTTGTATTGAAGTAAATGCCTTTATTTCCAGGAATTTTAAGCTCTATGTGAACTCTGACTAGCTTCCCAGTATGGATATGAATCTTGTCAAAGGAGTTTGTCCGTATTTCCTTCTGATTAGAAAAATCAAATAAAATTTGTTTTATAGGACACAAGACCTAAAGAAGCCATAAATAAAGGCATTAAATATTTTTTATAGTTATTCTTTATTCATTATTCGCTTTCATGTTCACAGGACTCCAGAGTATTGAATAGGCTGATGTTTTATCTGTTTTGTATGAGCAAGGGAATCCCTTTGCAGCAGGATTGTTTAACACTTTCCACTGTTTTGGAAAACTTGTTGAAGACACATCACATGACTAAC
Source organism: Psittacula echo (assembly GCF_963264785.1). Classification (NCBI taxonomy): domain Eukaryota; kingdom Metazoa; phylum Chordata; class Aves; order Psittaciformes; family Psittacidae; genus Psittacula; species Psittacula echo. The sequence continues at coordinate 43,335,777 of NC_137737.1, read as the reverse complement.
CTTTTATTTAAAGATTAATATGTGCAAAACTCTATTCTCTCTGAAAACATCACTTCCTATGTTTTCTGCTTCCCGCCTCTGAGTCTGGAAGCTGCAATGACTCTGTCTAAAGGAAAGTAGGTACTTACAAATTATTGTAACCAGTACATGAAGCATCTCTACCACCTGAGATTTCATCAGAGTAAGGGTTTGTTGGTTGTCTACATTTTTTCTGCTTTCAAATCCCCTTGTGCTACTTCTTTTGTGGAAGTAAAAAAAACAGAAAAACATCTTGGTAAAAAAGAAAATTACTAGCCCATTTCTATTACTCTTCTTACTCATCCAAGGATCCACACCATTTTGAAACGACACTTTTACAAGTTCTTATGTTGATGTTTGTGTTATCTTGTTTGAAATAACATTTTCAATTGGTTATTTTGTGATGGTAAGGATACTATGTGGAAGGAAGCTGTTCTTCCAGACAGTGGGAGATGGCATCATTCATGATACATGACTATGCAAGAAAATACTACGGTTTATCTCCTTACCTTTTACTGCTGTCCTGAGGAACAAAAGACTTTCTGATTTTGTTACACCTTTGGCATGCCAGAGAGTGTAAAACACAACAATATACAAATAGTCTCTTCAGAGCAGCAATTCCTCCTTCCAGTCTGGGGCACTACAGACTGGTCAGCATCTGAGTAAATTAGGGAGGGAGTCCCCTTGGAACACATTTGTGGGCACAAGAAGGAGATGATCTGAAACAATAACTGGTCACCCTCCATGTGTCTAAGTTTGTAGATGAGAGGAGAGCAGTGGATGTCATCTACCTTGATTTTAGCAAGGTTTTCAAAACTGTTTCCCACAGCATACTTTGACCCAAGTTACAATGTTGTATATATAGTCTAAATGTGTGAACAATCAAATGGATTAAAACTGTTTGGATGATCCAGCTGAGAATGAAGTAGTTAATGGATTGTATTCTACCTGGATGCTGGTGACAAGGAAAGTTGCTGAAGGGCTCTGGGAAGTCAAGGAGACTGAAGGGCAAGGAGGTCAGTCATTAAAAAGATAGAGCTAAGCTTTTCACAGTGGTGCATGGGAAGAGGATGAGAGACAATAAGCATAAACTGAAATAATAGTAACTGCGTGCAGGGAAAACCTTTTTCTATATGAAGACAGTCAAACGCTGCAATAGGTTGCCCAAAGAGGTTCTGCCATCTCCATCCTTGGAGGTTTTCAAGGTGAGGCTGAATAAAACTTTGAGCAACCTGGTCTAACCTCATAGCTGATTCTGCTTTGAGCATGACATTGGACTAGGGACCTCCTGAGACCTCTTCCCTTCTGAATTATTCTATGATTGTGCAATCCTAACATAGTATCACAGTTCTGTGCTATTTTAAAGCTGGGATAGTAATAGCAAAATCTTAATTGTTCTGAATATTTAAATGATTTGGCTGTGCATTGCTCTTGCTTTTGGAACCCAGAAACGCTACATATGCTCTGTACGTTCTCCAAACAGCTTGTATTTGTGCTTATTTGCTGGTATGACGTGCTAACTGTGCAAAAAATTTTGGACTCTTGCCTTAGAATATAGATACCTGCCAACAGAAAATGAAGGCTACATAGTGCTGCAAATGCTTTCTCTGTCTATGGAAAATGCCTCATATGTGCCAGAAAGAAGCATTTGTACCACATGCTTTTTACTGCTTCTCACATCTGTTAACATTTACGTGTGTCAGAAAACAATACCTGAACAGTAAAAGGAAGGGATACATGAAGTTCAAGGGCATTGCATCAAGAAAAAGGACATGTTATATTGTACTGGTACGTTAGAATAAAAAAGAAAGATTTCTTGGACCTGTCAAATATTTTTAATATGTAGGTATAGGGTGTGTGTACTATCTATGAATACATTTCCATACCTGAATTGTGTGACCCAAATTGCCAGTAAATTGAACTGAACCCATGAAAGGGTTAAGGAGTGGCAGTCAGAAAGTAAAAGAATTGTATCTTTCTTCTTGTATACAAAAAGAATAAAATTTTATTTCATTTAAGGCAGGATTTATATAGAAATCTTCAAAGTTAGGTTCCTAAATGCGGAATTACCTACTTATATTGAAATATTTTGCATTCTCAATTTTCTTCTCTTCAGCTGTCTTTTTGTTAGCACAAAAGGAGTAGGTTAACTGGCAAATGTTGCTGTATATCCTCAGTCCTTAGAGGCAGCTACTGTACTGGACTGTGTTTCCAAGAATATTTCTTTGAAGTCATCTTGTGCATATTGTGCAAATCCTGAGACACCGTGTAGTAGAGGATTTTGTATGACGTGGCAGTTCTTACAGATGTTACCTCTGGCAAGTGATTTAGAAGAAAAACAAATTAGAGAGCAACTGATCCTTGATCTCCTGAACTCAGAAGGAGAACAATCAGTATTTGATACCTTTCTAAAAATTGCTGTTCTCACCGTTTGCATTAGTACCTCTACGTCTTCAAGCATCTATTTGGTTATTTTGAGCCAGTGTCATGTATGCTCTTTTTTGATATTTAACCCTGATTTTCCAAAATACACCTGCAACAAAAAGCACAGACACTCCCCTAGAGGTGTTGTCGTTGCTTAATGTTGAGCTCTGTAGAGAAAGTGACAAAAAAAATACCTATTTTCCTAAGTCTTCTGAGCCTAGAAAGAAGTGGTGGCTGAAAGAAGAAATTAATAACTTTAAATTAAGTCCTACCTAACATGTAGTCATTATTAAGGCAAAGGTCTATCTTTGGGTTTTGCTGTATTTCTGATAGATAATGTATCTTCAAACCATTATTTTTGTGATGAACTTCCACTCTTATGCGTTGATAATAGGTCCTATGCTGAAATAATTATGAAAGTTTGACTTCCACACTCAGTACACTGAAAAAGCCTTGCACTAGGTCTGTGAAGATGCAGTGAATAATCACATAAGACATAGTTTCTTTGCCCCCAAATTTGAAACCTATGGCTTTACCAAAACCACTGTACGAACAGTATGTGCATACATATTTTAGGTTTTGAGTCAGGGATGTGAAGTATCTCTACCAGTTTTATTCTGTAAGTTACACAAGAAAGTTGTGAGGCACCCAAAGAAGCACTTTATAGTCTAAGCTGATGAGAAATCAGCTGGTGGGAAATAGCAAGGAAGAAAGATCATCATGCAGCAGTATTTCTTAAGCAAAAAAAAAAAAAAAGAAGTTAAACATCTAATAAGACCTGCATTCTGGCCTTTGTGCTTTGTAGAGCAGCTTTATCACTAGGCAGAGACATACTCCTTGGTCTTACTTCCAGTTGAAGTCAGCTGAAGTCTTGCTTCCACTGACTTCTTTGGTTGCTGACCCTGGCCCAGCTTTTGCATGCAAATAAAGAACATAAAGCTTTCTCATATAATTTCTTCTCATGTGGTTTTAACTCTGGCATATCCTTTCAGGAGTGTTCATACTTTCAGAGTTCTTATCTAGATACTTGTACATAGACACAAAATCATGGAATCGTAGAACAGTTCAGGTTGTAAGGAACCTATAAATGTCATCTAGCCCAACCCTCCTGCAGTGAGCAGGGACACCTTCAACTATATTAGATTGCTGAGAACCACATACTGGATTACAGTAATGGAAATTATAGGAAGAAGAATTGCTAGAAAAATATGTAGTTGATGCTTAATTTACATAATACTCCTCCAACATATTTCAGGCCTATCACAAGCAACCTTAAAAGTTACATGTAGGGGTCAGAGGGTGAAAGGTGACTGGCAAGATGCTTGTTTTGTACATTTGGCTAACACAAATACTTCCTCAAGTATAAAATGCTTTGATCTCTCTAAGCAAATGCCATATGTGTGCAGCTGTGGCCCCTGCCTCATGATTGCTGGAAGGTTAGAAAAAGGTAGCATATGAATTTGGTGTCTGCATTCAATTTATGCTTTTATATTTAGCAGTTCATAATTTTGTGTGATATTTTAGCTGTATGAAAAATATGCACCAGAGTTGAGTGATAACAGATTTCTCTGTGGTTTGACTCAACATTGTTTGGGTATACACAGAATCTGAAGTATTGCAGACTGAAAATATAGGTTTTAATTAGAGCTGTCTGAGCTTCAAAATACCTGAACACACATTAAGCTTGGCAGATTTTCAGAGATCCAAGGGTTGCATGGAGCTGATTTAAGCTAAGCAAGAGTCTTCTGTTTTCCAACATATATTGCATTTGCAGTTGCATCACTGACTTACAACACATTGAACAAGTGAGATCCAAAAACATTATTAATGGTTTTCTGATATGTAAAAATGTTTTATCACCAGGGCCTGTCTTATGTCATACTTGTGTTGAGCAGTACCTTACTCCAAGGGAATTTCCACTGAAAAAAACTGAATTACTTCCAGAGTAAAGGACTAGACCACATGACTGAAAAGCTGAATCAGCTCCAAAAGTTTGGAACCTTTCTTCAGCTTTTGTTTTTTACTTTTATGTGCACATGTGTAGGACTGATATACCCAGATCTGTATCCTTCCAAGCACTTTAATGTGAGTGGCTTACTGTGACAATAAAGAAACCTACTGCAGTCAATGTGACACGAGGGTCCATTCGCATGGATCCAGTTTCATGATCAAGGCCAAACAGAAAAAAAAAAGCATGGCTTTATTTATTAAAACTCTTGACCATGTACAAATATACTTGTATTCCTTGGGGGGAAACCCACGATTTCAAATAAAGCAAATGTAATTTCTACTTACAAGAAAAAATCCCAGTCACAATCAACAGACAGGCATGATGCAATAAACAGAAAAACAGACATGAAAATATCAATTGACAGGTATAAATAGGATAAAATATAAAGCATTGTGCACTATGTGTACATTGATACATATATGTTTACAAAAGTGTACACATATAAGTATACATACATATATAATAGTGACATTAACATGATTTTAGTATTTTATTATCTGTGGGGGTAAATTCATGCTATTTTTCTGGATAAGATTTGAATATTATTTAGATAGTTGCACACCTATTAATTTTTCTTATGCTGTGTCTCTTTTGTATTTTTGCTAGCTCCTACTGCCTATGGTAGGCTCTACAGATGAAACTCTGCAGGAGGCAGCAGCTGGTTGCATAGCAAACATTCGCAGGTTGGCTCTAGCAACAGAAAAAGCAAAGTATGGATGATGCTGTAGCAACTTTTAGCAACACACTAATTTTGCAATATGGCTACATTTAAATAGATGATTACTCCTTCTAGCATCTGTATTTCACAGCAAAGCTCATTTATATGAGGATAATTTAATAACAAGAATAAATTTGTGGAAAATTATGTTTGTTCTCACATTGCTTTGTTTGTCACACCTAGCTTTTATAAAACACACCCAGTTTTGTGTGGTTGATAGCATTACATCTTTCAAAAGACTATTGGTTAAGATATGGAAAAGACTTTTCTACCATTAATACCCTTGTATTTGAAATGCATTGTAGATATAAATGGTTTTGCGTATCTGTGACATTACAATAAATTTTCCTTCACTGTGTGTGTGGTTGTGCAGTGGTTTATGAATGCCTTCAACAATTCCCTTCATGCTAAACTTGTCCAATCATCCTGTCATTATGTTTTTGCCTGTTTGATCACTTGTGATTCACAGGAGAGGACAAAATGCAGATACATCAATCTCACATCTGGTGAGATTGTTATATAAGGACTGCAAACAGCTGTAGCAGTAGACATCACTCCAAATTTCCTGCTTCTACCAACATCAAACAAAATGGTGCTTAATTTTATAAGTAGCTGGTGAAATGTGTTTTAATTAACATGTGTTTAACTCAAATTAAATCTACCAGCTGTAAATAAAATGTAGGGTATTACATTTACATTTCCACATTACCTTATTGTGTTTTTTTCATTTTTAAACTGAGGACAACATTGTATTGATGCAGTTACTTTATTTTTCTGCCTAAATTATGTTCAGAACTAGAGTTGCTTTCAAAAAAGCACATGAACAACTACTGATATTATAGATTACAGACCCACTGTATGGACCATGCTCAACAACTAATACTAAGGCATTTACTTGAGAGCAGTAATGTCTCCTTCCAACCCAAACCATGCTCTGATTCTATGATTTAAAATTTCCTTTAAGAACACTCATACAATTCTGAAAAAGGAGGATTGCAATGGGCCCTTAGGGAAGGTGTAGAGAGTATATGAAAGGAAACCAGCTATGGACAGCTGCTGACAGTGGAGTAGTCATTTTTACAACCCAAGTAGTAATTTTTAATCAGTGTAAATACCAACATAATTGTGGAGCTGTCACAAGTTCCACCAGCAGCCAGTGACCCAGCAAATGCTATTTTAGGTATTCTTCAACTCTGCCCCACAGGACTGGTATGTTATTTTGAATAAATATATCCATATTATTATACTGATGTCCCAGCTGTAGTAGTATCATATGCTTCATCACTGTACCCAAAAATACTTCTAAAATAAATGCTAATTGCCAAATTCATTTGGAAGAGGAGAGGCTTGATTTTATTTTTTTCTTTTTCTGTTGGAAGGCTGTAGATACAGTTTATCACATGAATAATATGTAAAATGCGGCTTATTTTTCAAACTGTTGAGGGGAAAAAGCCTCCCTGACAATAATTGTTGTCCTTAACATGACCTCTCAAGGCACTTTTGACTGTTAAGTTTGGATTTCAACTGGAATAAGTTCTAAAGTAAACTGAATTTTATGATACAAGTGTCAGAGCAATAAGAGTCACGTTCCTGACCATAAAATGGCCTCAGCTTGCCACTGCCACTCACACTGGTAGCCCTTATGTCTTGGATTAGTTCATCTGAAGCCTTTATTTTAAGATCTCAGACAGTTAATCCCAGATTTAAGATGCCTTATTTGTGCTGTTTTCTTTTCCTTTACTGTGCTTGCAGTTTTCAGAATCTGTACAAGGAGACGAAATGTTGAAATCGATACAGATCCGCACACAGGCAAAGGGTCAGGATTTTAAAAAATACATTTTTTTTGGCCAAAACTGGTGGATGTTGTGCAATTAATATAAAGAGATTTGGAAAATGAGTAAATGAATGTGATCCCTGGCCTCTCTGAGCGGTGCAGTACAGCGTGTACATTTGAAAAGCTTCCACTCTCTCCTCAGAGCTGTGTTGAGTTTCACAGCACTGCAGCCCTCTGAAAAGGGATCCTCACAAAGCTGGGTCCCACTTGCTGCTCACACACCCCTCCTGGCAGTGCCAGCCTATTCAAGCCCTGGCACCAACTCAAGCAGCCTCAGCAGCCTGGACCCGGCATTCCCACCATGTATAACCAGGCACCAGCCAGCTCCTGCTCCCCAGCTCCTGTGCCTGGAAGGGAAATGCCTTCACTCCTGTCTCTTTCCACCAGCTGCTACTTGTCCACATAAACCTGTAGCCTCTTAGGAAATATGGCTATACCTAGCACAGGAGCTCAATATTATATTCAGTGCAGAGCAATTTGATGTACAAATTCAATGTAGAGTTCTATTTCAGTTGCAGAAATGAAGTGACTTAAAAAGTTGGGTCAGCCTGTTTGTTTGCCAGCATCTGCTCAGTCTGTGATTCTTGTATTTTCACAGTCTTGTAATATGGGGTAAGGAGGATGTGTGTCAGTTTATTTACGTTGATGTTACCATCAGCAGGGAGTACCCATCAGTTTTCACAATTTCAGGAGCCAGTTTCCAGCTCCACATAGAGCACTGTGCTCCAGCTGTTGGCCATAAAGTCAGGCCTGCTCCTCACCGGCTTCTCATTTTCAGCTTTATTCCAGATTTTCATTAAAATGTCAGAAAGCGTAGAGCCCAAGTAAGAAAAGTTGTCATAAGAAAGTGTTGGTTTGAGTATGGAAATACTACAGTTGATGAGGAAAAAAAATGCAAGACTAGAAATCTTTCACCTTGATGCAATTATTTCTGGAACCTTAGAGGCCCACTACATCTTTCAGTCTATGTGTCTGTCAGCAGCAAGATAGCTTTTCTTCCACCATACCATGACTTCATGATTTATTGCTTGGTGACAGATAACCATTATCAATAATTTAATTGTCCCAGGATGTTGAAACTACACATTTGAATCTGGGATTTATGTTCATTTCCTCTTAATGTTCATGCTTATGACATGTGCATGTGCTCTGACACACGATATTGTCTCCAAGTTGTCAGGGAAATATAAACTTCCCAGCCTGGTTGCGATGGAGCTGTGATATATTAGGGGCTTTGTTACTCTGCTCCATCACTGAAGCTTTCCTTTGGTGAGTAAATGAGGTTGAGATTCACAGGACTGCCTTGACATTTGACTCCGTAATTTGCTTTAGGCTAACTGATTGCTTCGTGTGAAAGCGCAGTACCTCTTTCATTCCATGCCTCCTGAAATGAGTCAAATGAGCTGCTGACACCGGGGTCAGATGTAAATCGTCCCAGGAGGCTGAACTAGATAATATGTTAGTTTAAGAATTTCATCTCATAATAAATTAAATGGTTGTTCCTTGCACATTTCCACCAACATAATCTTTATTTTACATGTGACAGCAGGACGGAAACATGTAATGTGTTTCTTCAGCAGTGGTATTCAAGTTTCCATGCAGGCTGTTTGCATAGTTTATTTCCAGAGTCAGAAGCTGACTGCTCCCCATCTGTAAATTGTGGTCTATTTCTTCTTTAGGCACTTAAGTGTTGCCACATACTGCTCAGGATCCAGAGCAACAGAAGAAAGCAATGCTGCATCTTGTCCACTTCTCAGCTCAGACAGCCTTCCGCTGACGCAGGCCAGCACCCATGTTTCTGTAGCCATGGCCATCACAGCAGGAATTGGTAAAATTCATTCCATTTCTTAAAGGATTAATTTTACAAATTACTATTCCCTCCCTTGTTTAAACAGAGATGTTCTTCAATGCTCAGTATCTTGCTGCTTTGGCTATTGAAGCCAACCAGAACTCATCCAGTCTAATGAATATTTTTCTTGAACGCAATTTTACATTGTAAGGTGTGCTTTTCACCCTCTTGCCTAGTTATCAGTTCGGTAATGCTCACAACTTGCTGAGGACAGCATCAAGATGGCCTGAGTTTATCTTTTCGACTTGTTTCTGTGTTATCTGCCAGACACCTTTCAGTTGGCAAGTTCCTCTCTCTTTTCCAGTTGTTGTCATTGGCAAGTTATATGTTTTATCTTAGTCTACATGGAGAATGGTACCCTTCAGCTGCTTGATCTTGCTTTTAAGACTGTAATCAATTCTATTTTGAACACAAATGCTTGGGTTTGTTTTTTTGGTTTTTTTGTTTTTTGGTTTTTTTTTTTTCTGAAAGGCTCATAAACCCACATAAGGAAGCTTTGACTTTGTCTTCTATATAGTGTGTTGTGATCTAATCCTATCACTTTTTGCAGTTCTCCAGGTACACAAAACCATCTTCACTGATTTAATGTGTTTTCTTCCATCATTGATGTGGTGACAACATACCAGTTGGCCAGTAAAAACCTTTGCTTATTGTCTTTTTGAGTGTGTATTGGAGGAAGATTGGAAGAATGACATTATACTAATGCTGAACCATGAAACAGTAGGTCATAAACCAGCAGTTTTTAGCCTACTCACCATCACACCAGCATCCTGAGTGCCTTCAAAGCTCTTCCATTCTTCATTAGATGAGAATCTACCTAGAAGCTTTTGGGGGACAAAAGTGTTCATTACAGTCTTGGTGGTAAGGTTTTGCCCAGCCGTGCTGTGACACATCCCACTTCTCCAAGGGGCTTGGTGAATGCAGGAGGGCAACGCAGAGCACCTGTGGTCCAATGGGTGCATCTTGCAGCAGGATTTTGCTCCGGTGGCCGAGCCTTGAACCGCGTCTCCTAATACCCAGATTAAATAGCTAGGGATTTGTGTACTGCTTCTGAAATAAAAGAAAAAAAGGCTTTAATAAAAATTGCAATTAAAAAGTTGCAGATGCTGATAAAATGAAAAACATACGATACAGAATTGAAATGATTTAGTGTTGAAAAATGTCGGTTGATTCAGTAGTAGTTAAATTTCCAAATGACTTGTCTTGAACAAGCAAATAGTTTGAAGGTTTTGGCTATGTCTCTTTATTTAAAAAAATGAAAACCCAGATCATGTTGCTGGTTCCCTCCACCACAGACTGGTAAAGGCTGTGCTATAAAATTAGTGCAGTAAACCACTCGTCTTTCCAGTTGCCGCATTCTCTTCTCCAATTGACAGCCTTTTGGGGCCTCCTTGGCTCTTCAGCAGAAAGTACCAAGTGCAGGTCTGTTGCTCTAATGAAAACATAACAACAACGTCTGGGAAGCCATAGAATGATGCAATAACAGTGCTGCTCTGCTTCCTTTAATGTGATGAAGCTTGCATATTTGCCTGGCCCCAGTGTTTTACTCCTGCCAGTATTGTACTGTAAAGAGACTTGGCAGAACACATTCAAAGGCTGTTCGTGGTTTTTCACTCAGCATTAAACCTTCCAGTGACGGAAGGGTGGGGGAACACATATTGGGACAAACAGACACTCAAAAAGTGAAAGAAAAAGAGGAGAAGTGGGCTGGCGGTAGATGGTAAGCAGTTTATAAAACCTTGGTTATGGGACTGGCATTGATTTGCACCAAGCTGAGACCCACTGGAGCACAATACCATGTAAACCAGTGGCCACCTTCCAGAGGGCAATCAACCCAAAGGAAAACCAGCTCTTGATGTTCTGAGAAAAGAGATCAGCGTTGTTTCAGTCCGATAACCAAAGTCGCACTGTCCTTGATAATTGTACTCAGTCACAACAGGTGCGATAGTGCAGAGGCTCTAAGATTGTCACTTTTTGTGTTGTGTTTGCCCAGTATATGGAAAATTCCTGACTCCAGAGCTGCCATCTTGCTCCGCAAACCTTCGTTGAACTCACTTATGGCTGACTTTTGATTACAGCATTTGGAAAGCAGACTGCCTGGTCCTTACCCCTGTGTGAGGTTAGGCAGGAAAATAAAGTGGAGCTAGAGGAACTCTTGAAGAGAAATATTCCATGTGCACTTGCAGATGAGGGGCAAAATCTGTTCAGAAGCAAAAGTTATGGTCAGACTGATGCCTCCTTCCAACCCATTCCACAACAGTCTGTGGTGGGGTGTCATGTAAAAGGAAAAATATTTGGAAAAGCGGACATCTGTGGGCCAGCCTTGGTATGGTTCCCAGAATGTAACAACTAGGTGAATGTTTTTCAGTGCAGCAACTAGGAATAGAGGTGACTGCCAAGCACTGGATCTGATGTGGCGTGAAGAGGTACAAACCGAAGAGGAGTGATTTATCTGGAGAAACTGAGGCCTAATTGTTTTCAAACTGAGCATTAACAAAACAACAACAAAGCCAAAACAGAGCTCTTCTCAGTCCCCCCACGTTGCTTTCAGATTTTCGTGTATCTTTAAGACTCTTCCGTTGCTTGAACATGTTCATTTTCACCAGTCTTAGGGCTCTACAAGCACCACTGTACCCTCATTATTGTTGACATATCTATGTTATGATTTTAGTTCCCCTGGCAATTGCTAGTATCTAATTGCCACTTAATATCTTCTGAACTTTGTAGGAATGTGTAATAGAAACCACTTTAGCTTTTACTAGAGCTGAATTTGAATCATGTGTCTCCTCTCCTACATGATTGCCACATCCACACCCGCCATCCCAAAGAGCTGAAATATATTTTAGCTTTAAAAGGAAAATATGCTGTACTCAACCATGTACATTCTTGCTCTGGAAGATGGGAAAAACAGGCTCAAGTGCCCCACAGCACCCTTGAACGCTCTTCAAATCTCAGAGAGTTTCCATCAGAGAAAGTCAATGTGAGAGAGGACCTTCATGGTCTGGGAAGACCTATTTTGTGTCATGGACAATCATTACAACTAGGACAAAAGACAACTGTGATGCTGGGGCCACAGAAAGCGCTGGCCAAAATGCTCAATTTCAGAAGCAGCTTTAGGGATGTGAAGCATCTCTTTGCAACCTCAAGTGTTTATGTCCCTGAGAGGGCTGAGATCGAGAGCAGAGCTTCTCCATGGGGTCTCCCAGTGCCACCCACCCCACTGGAGATATTAGCATCCTGTGGCAGTGGGCAGGGGCCTGGTAAGCAGCCTGGGCTCAGAGCTTCTACCGTGAATCTGGCAGAATGTGCACTGGATGCAAAGAGGCAAATGTTTTCATAGCAAATCTAAGTGGCAGTTTATAAAAGCTGACCCAGCCAAAGAAAACCCTGGAAAACCCTGCAGAATGAAACAATAAAACTGTCTAAGAATTTAATCCAATGAGAAAGTTAGTAATTGTCAGAAGTCCACAAGATTTACATTTCTAAAATGAAACAGGCCAACAAAGTAACAGATTGTGCTTCTATATTCAAGTAGTAGCATTTTTACAAAGTAGTAAGAACGTGGAGAGAATTCAGTTCCAGGTACACCTTTAAGTTTTTAATCGATATGGTTTGTGGAAAACTAGGTGAAGTCTCACTTTGCTGGGGCAGGTAACATTTTGCATTGACCAGTAGCATGTGTGGTGTGGGTAGACACATCTTGGATAACTGCAAAAGAAATGATGGGTGGGTGAGAGCCAAAGGATGCAGTGGTCTGCCCCTGGAGAGCTTCTTACAGCAGAGGATGTGCTGCAAACCCAGCCTGCTGTGACCAGGAACAGCTCCCTTGGGTGGCTCTGGGCAATAAATAACAGCATGATAACCTAAACATGGATTGCAGGATATCTCTCCAGCCCAGTGAAAATGTAAGGGGAGGGATGGGGGAGTCACTTCCAGTGATTCCCACATACAGGTACCCAGTGCGATCCAGTCCTGGGGGCACCAAGCAGCACAACTCTGCTTACGCACTCTTGTTTCTCACCTTGCTCTTTGCTGCAGGTCCCACTCAAGTGCGTCTGCATTCTCAGCTGCAAGAAGAGGTGCTGGGCAGTCACATTGCTGTATGGAAGGAAGCAAGGTGGAAGGAGAGGTTTATTAAGGAAAAACTTCATTAAGAAGCAAAGAAAGATGATTTAGTTTCTTAGCTTGATAAACATAGATGTTAGGATGCTGCATGGTGGAATGGCAACCTAAGCTGCCAGGATGCAAAGCCAACCCCTTTTTTGGGAAATCATTCCAGCCATCATGAGTCATGAAACAGTGCTGCTTCTACTCAGGAAAAGAACGTGTGCCCTACACACCCTCATGCTCATCCCCTTTCTGTAAAGACTCAAAAGTTCTGGTGCTCTGCTATGAGAAGGGAGCTCCACAAAGTCTTATAGAAATTTTTTTTGCATACGATCTGTGAGTCAAATATCCTCCTTGTGTCATGGCATTCACTGAATTTCATGTGGATGTATCTCAGGAGGGGATCCCTCCAGCCTGTCCAGACCCCTCTGCAGTGAGACCTTGAGTTTGCCAGCCCTGACTATCAGCAGAGCCATGGGGGAAGCAAGAGGACTTGAAAAATGAAAATGAGCATTTAGCTGCACAGGCTGTCTTGCCTCCAGCTCAGACTATTTCCTTCTGTCTCAGTCTGATAACTGTGCAGTCTCCCCAAACCTTCTCAGATGGCTGCTGTCCTGCAGATCCCAACAGAAGCAGTGTGGAAGAAAGCTTACGAAAGGCTTGATATCACTCCGAGCAGTCTCAGTCTCTGGTAGATTAGCAATATAAACAAATGAAGGCTTCTTGGAACTAGCCAGAGAATTTTGGCAACCCAACGTGTTTGTGACTGCTACCTTCAATGGAGACGATTGACACGACTGTGTCCTTTCCAGGCATTTGGAGCATTTCTGTATTATCAGCCACCTGGTCCAGGGCTGCAGAGTCCATCCAAGGGAGGAGGGATGAGGGCTACTTGAAGCAGCCCCGTGGGTAAGAACCTTAAAAAGCTGGATCATTTATGTAAGCAGTTATATCCCTTGGCTGGTTTGTAAATGTTCATTGCAAACTAGTGCTGCTGCCAAACAGAATTACCTTAACCGGGACCTTATGGCTGAATCCATGGAGAGTCTCCCATGTAAACACAGGCATGAATTGAAGTCCTTTTTCTTCGGAGAGACTCTCTGAGTGGGCCCAGGCACCTCAGTCACAGCCTTTTACAGGACACTGGCTGTGATACCGTTGAAATAGGTCTCACAGTTGAGCTCTCTGAACTACAGGAGGCCCAGCAGCTATTGAAGGTGTCTGCCTCGAGGGCTTCTCCAATAAAATCAGCAGTGTGTCACTTGCACACTGCAAAAGGCCGTCTGTTCCATCCCAGATATCTGCATCCCAACCAGTGGAGGCAGGTATTACAGACCACTGTATGAGGACCAACAGATGTTGAGAAGAAGGTTGATTTTCAACTCCAGTGATTTGTAACCAGCTGTCATTGTCTGGAGAAAGGTGAAGAGAAAAACCCTCTGCTAGGATTTGGCTGCTCCTGAAGTCCCATCTCGATTTGAAATCCTGTGATTCATAATCCCAGGCCAGGATCCACCAACCCTGAACTAGATCCTGTAAATGGCCTAGCAGTTCGTGGCTCTGATTTACCCATCTGGAGTAAGACACTAATACCTCAGCTGTCCTCAGTGAGAGTCTCAGCAGAACAGTAGAGGTCTCCCCTGTACGTGTAGTCGTGGTTTGACCCAACTCTACCCAGTACCTGATGAGGTGATAGCTTTCCTAAGAAGACCAGGCCAACCGCCTGGTGGATATGTGCTGACCTGAGGTTAGCCTTTAGTGAACAGACCAGTTGAGGAGATCTGGGCTTCCACTGCTGCCCTGGGCAGTCCAAGGTTCTGTTCACTTTCCCTCCTGCTGGAGGCTCTAGTTTATGGGCAAGGTGCCTGGCTCTTCATCAGGAAAAGCCTGCCAGAGGCAGTGAGTACTCCTGCAGATGCTGCATGAACACCCTGCTCACCACATCCACATGTTTCTTTCTTTACTGAACTGGTGAAGAGGAAACACAGGCAAATAGGGAATGACCTGGTCTATTAAAACAAGCTAGGATATGCTTTGCTTCAGCCTGATGGAGAAGTTGAGGTCCAATAGGGCTTAGCTGACCTCTGCAGCACCCTAGAATCATAGAATACCCATTTGGAAGGGACTTCAAGGATCATCTGGTCCAACCTTTCTAGACAAAACATGACCTAGCCTACATGTCCAAGTACCCTGTCCAGACAAATCTTAAAAGTGTTCAGTATTGTGGAATCCACCACTTTCCTGGGGAGATTATTCCAGTGTCTGATTATTCTCAGTGTGAAAAATTTTCCTCTTGTGTTCAGTTGGAATGTGCCTAGGAGTAACTTGTACCCATTACCCCTCATCTTTTCCGTGTGAAGCACCTATGATCAGACATCCGGAAAGCCTCACTCCACAGAGGGGTCCATAACTCTGGCTGATGCCACCATGACTCTGATGCAGGTAGAGACCCTGTCCTGGTAGAGCACACCTTTAGACTATTGGTCTGAGAAGAGGCAGGAGCACTTCACAGCTGTAAGTACCACCATGGGCACTGCCACGACGGGGCAGGTGCAGCACCATAATCTGCCCTGGCCCCACCAAGGCTGTCTGCCCAGGGTGTATCCCACACCAGAGGAGTTACGCATGGGAGCAGGCTGCAACCATGCTTTGTGCTTGTGCTCCTTCCCTGCATTTACCCTGGCAGCTGAAGCAGGTAACCGTGGTTACACTGCGAGGCGACCAGCTCCTGAATTTGTTGACAGCTTTGAAGGAAACAACGTAACTGTGCAAACCTGAAACTGATTTTGTCCTTATGCCTTGGGGCACATCCTCACTAATGCCAGCTGCAGTCCTCTCCGGACATCTGAGGGCAGCTTCTGCCCCAATCCAGCAAACACTTACTGGATGCTTAATATTACACAGAGAAGGAATGCTTGCAAAGCCAATGGGATAGCCAGTGGGATAGCCAACATTTATGCATACAATCAAATGTGCAATTTGGGTCTGAGCACTTTGTCATATTCTTGGCCTATGTTTAAAAGGAAAAAAAAAAAAAAAAGATTAAACCCCACAAATCACATTCAAGCTCACAAACAGAATGATTTATTAAGAAAAAACACTGAGGGGTTTCTGAAATACTGAAAGGGTTGAAATAGTCTGAATAGAATAAAAATTGACACAAATTTTTACCACAATGCAAAAGGAACTTGAGCTATTCTAATAAGAGTTTAATGTTCGTGCATGTCCTCACATCTTGCTTTTGGCAATAGCCAGAAAAGAACTACCGAAATACTGTGAGAAAAGCTGTTCTCATGTTATTTCTGGCCCTGCTGTAATGCATGAAATCAGGACATCTCATGAGAGAGACTGATATTCAAGATTTCAGTCTATTTTTCAGGCAAAAAGGTCTGAATATATATCTCTAAATTTCTGGGTTTAGTCATGGCTAGATCTCAAAGCAACAAGAAAAGTATTCCTGAGGTCACAAGTCAAATAGTCACAATACAGAAGAAAATATAATACTTATATTCAAATAACTTGGAGAAAAAAATCCCTGCAAAGCCAATATTCACTTAACATGCTGAGGTGGATGTCTCCTCATTCTCAGAATAACCCTTAATGCCACTGAGGAATCTCTGAAGCTTATTCATAGGGTGGATGTGGGCTATGATTAAACCGAAAGTGTTTGAAGACACCAGCGAGTGTCGCAGGACTGTTACTGTGTATGTGTGTGGCTCTAATCTGTCTAAAAATCATTTCTGATAAACACCTTCAGGATCCAAAGAAACAAGGGCTCTATGAACTATATGGTTTCTGGTGCCCCTGCCAACTCCAAATAAATACACTGTGTGTGTAGCCAAGGTCTTGGAGAATTATTTCCTGAAAACTACTTACTTTAGAACCAGAAGGAATTAATGAAGATGTGCCAGCTATTTCCTTTGCTGGCTTGCATGCCTCAGCCTCACCAATAATAAATAGTAACAGTTTGTACATGGGTTATGCTGCTACACCTCATGTTTTGCACCTTGGAGAGAGAACCAATCCATTCTCTACACAAGCAAGAAAGCACAGAGTGTGAGTTTGTTGCCTCTCCTTGGGTATTGACATTTGAGGCTGGCAATAGCTATCAAAGCCAAACTGCATTTTGAGTCATTGGCTCTAGCTTCTGCTGAAATAGCATTTGTGTATTTTTAAACTATTTACAGAGGTTTAACTTCAGATCTCTTAAAAAGGAGATAATGCAGCTATCAGCACTGGTTAAACAGATTAATATGATCAGCCCGACTTTACAGTCTGCTTGAATAAACGTATTTATTATTATTGGAAAACTTTAAGAAAACTTCTAAATCACGAGAGATTTATAAATTATCAATTATGTAAGAGCTGGAGCAACTAGGAAGATGCTGTTATATGAGTGCATGCAATAAGGAAGGAGATTTTCAAACTCAGGCCATAGACATTCATCGCAAGTGATCTTTAGAAGTATCTTTCAATAATCTTATTTTATCCTCAGATTTTCTCAGGCTTCCTTTGTAGAAAACCAGCTAACTACTGGGTGACTCCTGAGCAGAGCCAGAGAGGAGGACACTGTGTGCCGGAGGGAGCTCTTCTCAAGCAGCTCTGGGTGCCGACCCTCCGGATAGAGCCTTTTAAAGAAACTGGCAGTAACTTTGGTGTTTTCCTTCAAGACACAAAATCTCCTCAGTTGCATCCATGTTGCCGAGGCAGCATGCTCCAAATCTGCCTGTCCTCTCCAGGACCCGGCAGCTACCGGTGGAGCTTCTAGACAGAAAATCATAGAAACCCTGACTCAACCACACAAGGTTTTATGCTGTGCAAGCAGCCAAGAGGCTGAGGATATTTCAGAGGGATTTTTTACACAAAAACTGGAGGGCCATCAAACTGAAGCATGTTATGACTGCTTCTCCCTGTTTAAAATCCTAAAAGTCAGCCTGAATCTTGTATCCTCTCTGTCTTGCCTCCGGAAAACGCCTCAGATTTGGGGTTGAAAGTGAATACACTCTGGGCTGACGTGTTGGGAGCTGCTACCCCGCTCAGAGCTTTGTCAGTACAAAGGAAAGAGGAAACGTTTCTGCTGGTATTATTAACATGTCAGTAGCACTGATAGATTCCAACTGAGATCAAGCCCTGTTGCATTAGCTGTGTGCCAAAAGCAGAGTGGGAAGCAGAGAGAGGGGAGGAAGCGTTATTATTCCCATGTTACAGCTGCAGAAGCGAGGCACAGGGATTGTGAAATCCTCGAGGTCACACAAAACCGCATGTGGCTCTAGTGGGGAATGGAGCCAGCCCCCCACAGTTGCCCCTTCCATCCCCTCAGCCCATGCACATCTCCCCACCTTCCCGGGTTGGTTCACATTTTCGAGTATTTGGGCATGCTCCAGAGTTCGGGCTGGGGAAGTAATTCCCAGGGGACTGGCCCCAGGCTGATGCCACATGAATCGCAGTGTCCCTGTGCATTACTGCACCACCTTCACTCGCACGTATGTGTGAGATAGTTATTTAAAGTCATGGATTGACCTCTATGTCTGTAACACTGAAGAATATTTGTGGTAAAAGTGCCTGACTTTATGCTTTCCAGGGAAGCTAGATGGGAAAACAGGAATAAATAGTAGGAAATTCAATAACACAGAGTTCAGTGTTTATTTTTACACAGGTGGCTGAAGAAAAATTAGAATTATAATTATTATTGTTATCAACTGTTCAACATTTATCCTTAACATTTCAAAGCAGTGATTTCTGCAATGAGACCTGCAATCATTAATGTTAAATCCAAACAAATCCACATTCATTCTCCAAATGCAGAGCAGACATCACCCATACTACATTAAACGGAACTGAATCGTTCCATGGCCAGCAAAGGCACTGAAGATGTGAATTTCCTCAGAGAATATCAAATAAAGATTTTAAAACTCAGTTAAAAAAACATGGTTATGAAAAGAATAAAATACATGTAACAGCAAAATTACTGATTTTTACTCTATTGATACATCATACATAATTGAGAAAATCAGCCTCTTTTGGGACGTTTCAGCTCCTGTTTGTACAGAAGCAAAGGCTCATGTAGATGGCTGGAGTCTCTGGCTTTTTATTCCTTAGGGCTAAGTGAAAATGAGCAGCAGAGGAGGGATGGTGCAGACTGCAGCAGCCCATAGAGGTTGACTCCGTGGAGGGCAGAGAACTGAAGAAGCCAGGTGGGCCATAAAAGCCATGAGTGGGGTCTCCTGTGGGGCAGACACACATGCCACCAAGGTCCTAAGAGGATGAAATGGAGAATGATAAACACATGTGAATGAAGCTCAATAAGTAAGATGCCTGATGCTGAGCTACCAACATCGTCCCAGACAGAACTGCGGAGCTTCTCCTGCTATTCACTTTCCCCCTAATTAACACTTAATTGCACACCATTGTTATTCCCAGGAAAAGCATCTGGCCCCCCTTTGGAGTCTTTTTGTCCTTGTGGCTGGTCACAGAGTCCCGACAGAGCTCGAGCTAAAAAGCACTGGGAAAACATAGCTCCTGCAAGCACCATGGCCACTGCATGCAGCAGCTGAAGCACAGCAGTGGCCCTACGGAAGGTGCTTTGTTTTACGTGGCCCAGCTGATGGAAATCTAAAAAATGCAATGAAAAATGGAGGTGGAACAAAGCGGAGAGAAAAAATAAAGATCCTGAGAACCAGTCAGAAGCTTGATTTTCTGACCCTTTAGGGCGGCAGGGAGAGGGCTCACATTTAGTTAGAAAGAACTGAGATCTAGTCCTTGGGTGGAGTTATGTTTTTGTTTATTAACTTTTTGGACAGAACACATCAAGAAGATGCAGAACAGAACCGGGTCCTCCACCTTCCCAGATGAAGCAACATCTATGGGTTGGGATATTTTTTAGGTCTGTGGCTTGTCTGGGGGTTTCGCTGCCACTAACACCAGTGCTTTACATCCAGTTTGAGGGTGTCACCAGGCAGGCCGCCCCACAGTGCCCCCTGCTTCTTAGCAGAAACGGGGGACAGCACTGCCTGCTGATGCTCCCGAAGAAGCACCTGCTCCCTGGTGCAGTTCTTGTTTTTGGCTTTCTCATCAGGAGAAGTCTGGTCCACCAGAAAGAAGTAGATGGACCAGACAGCAGTCTGCGGACAGCAGACCAGATCCCTTGATGAACACTCTTCCCAGATTTAAATGGTAAAGAAATATGCAAGTTATGCTGTCTTACACTGGAGCTAGAGTCTATAATATTGTCTCAGTCACTAGTCTTGCTGGACCTGGAAGTGAAACCAGGGTTTGGTTAACAGTCATGTCTTCCAGGCTTCAGGATGTCCTCTTGACAACCTCCTCATTTCACCTTACTGTTGTTGCCTCCTTGCTTCCCACAGTCCCTGCAGTTTGACAGTATTTATTGCCTGTTGAGCACCACCAGCAAAGCTGCCTTAGGGATGGTCACATGTGATGTTGGTGTGTTTGCTTCTTGGACATGTTTCCATTTCAGCACACCCTCCAAAACAAATCTCCATAAAGAAGAGAAACAAGGACACATTTCACCTTTCAGGTGCTCCTTCACTGCTGTTGAGAAACCTTCCAAAGCTCATTTCCACAGCACTTTGCATACGAAAAGGCCTGTAATTAGGTGGCAACTCTCTCTGCTTTCTAGTAGGCCAACATAATCATCTCCCCTCTTAGATGTCATATGCCCCTGCTCCTAAGGATGGAGGACTGAGCCCTCCTTACTATAAGATGGGCAATTCTAGGCAATGGGTCCTGTGAAGCGCTCAAGTGAGGCAGTTCTTCTTGCTTCCTCAGGATTATATTTAACACCATGTTACAAGATTTAACTTCACTCCTATTTCATTTCACCCCAGTGCTTTGGGGGTTTGAATGCTTTGAGCAGGAAGAGCCCTTGCTAAGGCTGCAGCTCTGGCTGCCCTCAGAAGCAGAGCAAGCCCCTTTAGGCACCGTTTCAGCGAATTCAGTTAAGCAGGTTCATCTTTGTCTATGTGTACCTCAGGACTTTGCTCAGTGCAGACCAGGCTGCTGCCATGGATGGCAACAGGGCTCCGCAGCTGCTCTCCCTTGCGAGTGTGGCTATTTCGCAGTGCAGATAGCACCTCATTTTGCGTAATCCTAAACGATTTCTCACCTACCCGACCTCTCAGCCCCTTCAAGGTACACGCTGTAGCTATTCAGCCACCCAGCATGCCACAGCGCAAAGTGTACCAGGGACGTGAGGAAATTCTTTGAATTTCAAACATATATGTTTACTGTGGAGGAATCTGCAGCTGGAAGGGGGAGCCATGAGAATGGAAATGTTTGCTGAAAGTGTTTGAAAAATAACCAGAGCATGAAGCAAGGGACAAAAGCAACGTTTTGCTGTGAGTGCAAACCAGGTACAAGGACTGTATTTAGATGGGAATCTACCAAACTGGATTTGGATTGCCCCTTGCTCCTGGACGGGAAAGAAAGAGCAGGGAGAGCAGCACTCCAGCCTGCCCCATCAGTGCCAGCCAGGCCCTGAGGGGCAGCTGCCCACTGCCAGCATCTGGGCTGGGGCTGCAGCAGCCCCACTGGCTGGAGCATGGCTGGCACTGGGGAGCTCCATCGCTTGCAGCCTCAGGAGGAAACTCTCTCTCAGCCTGACAACAAGGTCGATATTTTCCTGGCTCCTCCAGTGAGACAGATTAGGCCCATGAGCACCACTTTTAGGCTCTTTCTGCACGATATCCCTTGGAAAGGTGCCTTCCTGCCACTTTCTGGCATGCAAGCCTGGCTTACCAGCTGTCTGAGGCTGGACACGCAGGCATGGCCTGAGAGAGGGGTATTGCAGAAACTGGCAAGAAGCTTCTTGCAGCTACAGCCCGGCAGGTGCCCAAAGCCCCCCTGCACCCCAGTCACCTGGCCCACTGAGGGACGCATGGGAGCCCCCAGTGTTCCCGTCACTTGGTGCTGCACCATCCTCAGGGGAGCTGGCTGCCAGCCGTGGTATGCTGCCAGCAGCTATTGACTTATTTTTCCGTGCATGGCTGGGTAAGTAACCTTAATTAAAAACATGAAGCCCACAGTTTGTATCACATTTGCGATGTTAAACAAGCTCTGGAAATAGAAACCCTGTTTTCATTTAAGCTTTTCAACTGTGATCTAAGTAATAAAATATGGAGGGGGCGGGCGCATGTGAGATTTACATGTGATGATTTGGGAGATCTCACTGCTTTAGAGGCTTGTAAGGCGCCGTGGTGCCAACTGCTCCTGCCGCTGCCTCACCGCGCTTGGCAGCGGCTGCCCCACGCAGACACTTGGTTTTTTCCAGAGCCGCTTTCCAAATGCTGATTTCGGCTCTTGTTGCCGTGATTTATTCTGGGTGCAGGTGTGGGATCTGCCAGGCCCTCAGCAACCTGCTGGCCTGGCTGCCCATACCCTGCCTGGCACTGGTCAGGCAGGCAGGCAGCATGCACCTCCATTGCTCCTGGGGACCACAGGTGTCCTTGAGGACAGCCAGGCACTCTGCAAGCGCAGGCAGTGATCCCACGAACCCATGGCCAAGCGGCACCATGATCAGAAGGCACAGGAGACGGTTACCTTTGCCTTCCAGATTCCTCATGGGCCATCAAATAGGGAATGAACATCTGTCCCACCATGACAGGTAGGCAGGAGGGGATGCTCTTCCAAGGGTACCTGCTTTGCACCCTGCCAGTGCATGATCTGATCCTGCTCCAGTGGCTGCCTCAGCCTGCAGGGTCCCTAGAGACCCCGTCTGTGCCTCCCACTGGGATTTGCAAGCCAGAGCCTGTGCCTGCCCTGCCAGAGGGTCTCACCCCTGCTGTGCCAAAAGGGCTGACAGCAGGGAATGGGAACATAGCAGGGCAAATACTTGTCTGAAGGCTGCAAATGCTTGAGATCACCTTCATATTTCGTTGGAGTGAGCAGGAGCCCTAAGGAGCTTGGTTTTGGTCAAGGCTTCCTCAGTCTTTTTTTTGCTGTCATATAACAGTACTTTCAAGGTCATGAACAGTTCAGCTGGGCATGGAAATGGCTAGGTATTTTGCAGCAAGGTCCTAATATGTTTGCACGTTAGCACAGAAGCATTCATCCCACGTTGTCCCCCTGTGTCCCCCTTCCCCCTCAAGCTATTTCTGAATTCTCTGGCCAGGGCATGCACTGTGGAGGAGCCTTGAACAGGGCTTTGCCCAAAAGCCCGTGAAAGCGTGGGATGCACAGGCTGTGCAGAAACCATCTCTATTTACACTCATTTCTATCCTTCCTTTTTTCTGCCAGGGACTGGCGACAAGTTGCTTATGGGTTTCTTTTTCCCATCCTGGGGATAGAGGGGTTTGTCCCTTAATGATGAGACATCCTCAGCACATTGCCCTTCCCCAGCCTCCCTCTGGGTTCGCTTCTGGAACCCGAGAAATAACAATAGGGTAGGTAATGGCCGACTCCAGGGTACCCGTCTTCCTGGGACCCCCTTTCCCAGCGCCTGTGGCTATCTGATGTCGCAGAGAGCGGCCGTGACGGAGGGGTGCAGGCAGAGGGGTAGGTCACAGAAAGCACCCCAAGGTGGGGCAGAAACCGTACGGCAGAGGCCGGGAGGGCGCAGGCTGGCGGAGGTGCCCCGGGCAGGGGCAGTAGCAGGTGTCTGCCCGCACCGCGGCTCCGGGGCCGGGAGGACGGCAGCCTCCCCCCCCCGACCCTCCTGTCCCCTCCGCTCCAGAGCCGAGGGCCGCGCAGAACCACGTATCCCTCCGAGGTGGCCTCTCTGGTGTGGAAGCAGGGGAGGAAATGAGGCCAAGGTGATGGAAAGGGGAAGAGATAAGGTCGGTAGCGGCTGTGCAGACTCAGGTCCTTTGGGGTCAAGTGGTCCCCCAGCCTGGAGACCATGACGGGGACAGGGATCCCACGGGGAACCGAGGTGCCGTGGGAGGCTGCTCGCAGGGGAGCCCGCGCCGCGCCGCGCACGTCCCGCCGGTCCGCGGGCTCAAACAGCTGCGCCCCGCTCACCCGCGGCAGTCAAATAACGTCTGAATTACATCCTTGTAAATATTGACTGTGGCCATCTTCTTCGTTTCTGCGCACAGTAACCGAAGTGTCAAGCCCGGCGGAGCCGGGGCCGGGCTGCTGCGCCTCAGGGCAGCAAGGAGCCAGGGGACCAGGGAGCCCGGGACACATTCTTGGGATAGGGCGGGGGGCGCGCGCAGAGCTCGCCGGAGATCGAGCATCGCGTCTCCGCGGGAGCGCGCAGACCGCGCCGGGGATGCTAAAGGGAATGGGCTCTCTCCCGGCTTGGACCGCGGTCTAATTTATAACCTTGTAAGGGGGGAACACACACACAGACAAGAGAAGACGGAAGAGGGTGGGGGGAGATGTTTCCTGGTTCGCCTTCGTTAAACGCCAGCGTTAATGAGCTGCTCAGGGCAGCCGCTCCTCGCACCGCCGTTGCAGCGCCGGGAGTGCCCTGCGCCTACCCCGCGCCCCCGATGGGGTCTTTCCCGCTGGCACCGTGACCCCAGCCGGTGTCCTCAGCCACCTTTCCCGGGGGACTCCCCGCGCACACCGGGGACTGTCCAGCCTCGCACTGCCGTCCACTCAGCTCCCCTCGCTGCGCTCCTGCCTCCCCTTCACGCACCGCCCTCCGACGCCTCGCTGCCCGGGCGGGGACCGTGCCCTCGCAGGGCTCCGGGGTACCCTCATCGGCCGTGCCACCCTCCCCGGGGGATGGGGAGCGGCGACCCTGGCAGCGTGAGTGGCTGGGCGGCTTTGCGTATTTGGTGGTCTTTGAAAACAATTTGTTTCCCTCCCCCCTTGGGGAGGGGAAAGGGGAAAACCATTCCGGGGGAGGGGAGGGAAAGGGAAAGGGGGGGCGAGAAAGGAAAGAGAGAGAGAGCAGGGGAGAGAGAAACACCAAACCCAACGGAAAACCCGCGCTCCGAACTATTGCGACACGGAGCGAGGAGAGCGGCGGAGGCTGGCGGTGAGATGCGAGCGACAGCGAAGCGGGCCGGGCCGCGGGAGCGGAGCGGGGCTGGGAAGGAGGGGGGGGGGCGTGGGAGCGGGCCGGGCCGTGGGAGGGGCGGGCTGTTCCCCCCCCGTGGGTGGGCAGGCGGCGCCCGGTGCCTCCGCGCTGCCCCCCCGCCGGTCTCCCCGGGCGGGTCTCGGCGGTTCGGCGCGGCTGCCCGGTGACCGCTGCCGCCTCCCCGCAGCGCAGAGCGAGCTCCCGCACCTCGGAGCCGGCGGCCAGCCCGACGGCGGCCCCCAGCCCGCCACCATGAACACCATCGTCTTCAGCAAGCTCAGCGGCCAGGTGCTGTTCGAGGAGGACGCCAAGGAGCGGGAGCGGAGCGGCCGGCCCTACGTGGGGGTGGTGGAGGGGCCGCACCACGCCGAGGTGCTGCTCCCCGACAGCCCGTCCATCAAGGAGAGCCTCAGCCTGCGCAACCGGCGGACGGGGTATGACGAGAGCTCGCCTCCGCGCCGCGCACCGGCTCCGCGGGGCGGCCCTGCGTGCCGCTGCCGGCGCTCTCGGCCGCCCCGCAGCCGGTTTGAGGTTGCGAGATGGGTTTCTAGATGGGTTCTCCCCACGTCCCCGGGTCCGTTCTCCCTGGGACTCCCATTCCACAGCTCTATGGTGAGAAATTCCGGCAATAGGTGATGCAGAGGCGTCCGATTGGGCTGGAATGGGCCAGACAGAGCGCTTCTGTCCTGCGGTGTTTGACCTTCCCCTCTCTGCCTCTACACGAAAGCAAACGGGGGAAACCGGGGCTTGTCCGGTATGATCGGGCGTTTTATGTAATTAAATCCCCCAAAATACGGGCACAAGGCGGAACGTTGAGACCTGGTGGCCGGGAATGCCGCGGGGCCGACCCCGCCGGCGGGGCCGGGGCAGCCAGTTCGCGGTCGGGGCCGAGGCTGGCGGGCTCTGCGCGGCTCCCGGCATTTCCTCCGCCGTCCCGCGGGTTTGCAGAGCGCTGAGCGAACGGACGGGAGGGAGCTGCGTTGTCGGTGCGTTCCTCGAGGTGGGATTTAAAACGGACTAGCGCGATGCCAGTCAAGGGCTGGGCAGGGTGATGTTGGGATCGGTTTTGCTAAAAAGGCAGCTGAGCTTGAGCCGCCTGCTGCTCATTTTTGTGTGCTGGAACAGGTGAAATGGGTGGTGAGCAGACAGGACGTGTTAGTTCCGGCGTCTTGTCAGCCCTAACTCGAAAGGTTAAACTGGCGAGCGCGGACCGGACGTTTCTGGTCAGCTTTATAAACTAAAGACTAAGGAGGGTAGTCAGGAGGCAGAAACCCCGAGGAGCTGCTTTTACTGCCGAATTTCCACCTTAACGATTGCATCAGCTCCTACTTTTAACGGCGGTGCTCGTTGGTAGAACGAGCAGGTTATGTTGCATCGAAACGTTGTTAGCAGCCGATCGCGGCTAAGCTCGGTTGCCGAGGGAGCCCTGGACGAGGAGCGACCGCGGCTGGGCTCGTTACGGCACAGCACGGCATAGCTCGGCTGGGCTCCGTACAGCACCGCCCGGCATGACCCGGCACAGCTCGGCCCGCCTCGGCGCAGCTCGGCTCGGCTGGGCTTGGTTCAGCCCGGCTCGGCTCGGCACGGCGTCGTGGCGCCCCCTGCCGCCGCCGCCGGTAGCTGCCGCCTCCCGGAGCCTCCGCGGCGGTCTGCGCAGCGCTGTCCGCAGCGCGCGCCGGCTCCAGCCCTGCTCAGGGTTTTCCTGATGATTCCCCGGGTTTGTTCCCTCCTTTTTATTTTCGAGCTGCCTTTCTTTTTTTTCTTTTTTTTTTTTCTTTCCTTTTTTTTTAAAAAAAAAAAAAAACCAAAGGAAAACCTTTTCCTTTTTTTAAAATTTATTTATTTATTTTTAACGGTACCTGAGTTTCGTTCCCCTCAGTTTAACCTTTTCCCCCATCAGGTTTCGGGCTTTGCGGGCCACCTCCCCTCGCTGCCGGCAGCGCTGGGAACGGCACGCCGGCTGCTCTGGAGCACTCCTTGCCGCCGGCTGCAGGCAGGGGAACAGTTCGGGAGGTGCTCGATGCCGCGAGCAAACACATTCGGGGGAGGTCGGGCTCGGTTGGCTCCGGGGCAGCCCGCACCGCAGCCCTGTTCTCTCTGGGGTACGGGACCGGGGCCGTGAGAGACGGGCCCTACCCTCCCTGGAAAGCACCTCTGTAAACACACTGCCCGCCCGGCAGACACCGGGCATCGGAATCATCGGGGCACTCAAACCTTGCACCGGCGGAGCCCTGACCCCTCCGAAGTCCGCGCAGCTGAGCCGTCCGAGCCCGCAGGGTCATCGCGGCCAGCGCCGGCCCAATCCCTCCCCTCTGGGTCCGCTCTCCCAGACCCTCACAGGGCGTCCGGGGGAGCCGTGGCCATCGCCGCCTCCTGAGAGAGGAATGCGGCGTTGGAAGATCCCGAACACCCTTCGGCGACCGGGCTTTGCTGCCCGGGCAGGGTGCACCCCCATGCGGGGACGGACGTGGGCAAAGCGCGCCCCAGGGCTGCGGCACCCTCCGAGTAGGGTTCCCGTTCGAGGAGGGGGGGCCGGGCAGGTGCCCGCTGCCCCGGCCCTCAGCGCTCCTTCCCCGCGGCAGGGCGCGGCAGAGCGGCGGGAAAGTGCGGCACAAGCGGCAGGCGCTGCAGGACATGGCGCGGCCGCTCAAGCAGTGGCTCTACAAACACCGCGACAACCCCTACCCCACCAAGACCGAGAAGATCCTGCTAGCACTCGGCTCCCAGATGACTCTGGTGCAGGTAAGGGAACCTCTTGTCCCCACCTCCGGCGACTGCTCCGGGGCATGTCATGGATGGAAGGGACAGGGACAAGGGACAGCAGCATCCCAAGCCCTTCTGTGACCTGAACAAGAGGCAGCAGTGGGTATCAGGGGAGACATCAGTGTGGCCAGCAAGATCCTGTGCGCATCTGTCCCTCTGCCCTCCCTAAGGCTTCCATGGCAGCAGGACTGTATCCCCCAAACAGGAATCCCCACATCTATGCTATCCTGTCTGAGGAGGTGCTAAAGATAGTCGGCAAAAGGTGTGTGCTTTCCCTCCTAGGAAAAGATGTCTTTGTCCTTTAATCCCATTCATAAATGCAGGGGAAATATGTTTGCTTAGTTTTTAAAAATCTTCAGGTAAAGAAAAGAGTAATGGGAGATTTCAGCACAGAATAGGAATTGCTGAGGAAGCTGTTGGGAGCTACTCTTTTCCCTTTTGAAAATGGGCAAGAATAGGAACAGTTATGTTGTTCTGACAATAATCGTCACCTGTTGCACAGCTGTTAGTATTCCCATGCAAACTGTGTGCAGCGGCGCAGCGTGTGCTTCACAGTCTTACAGGAATTATCATCACAGCGTAATTAGATGTGGGGAATAATTGTTTTGCTCTCAGGTAAAGCTCCACTGGAATGACTGGCAGTTGGGTTGCAGCAAGAGGCATAAAACTGGCTGCAAATGTTCATAAATCTCACTTCTTTGTTCTCGTTGCCATCTGGCTCTCTGCTGAAGTAGGTGGTTAAATGCTCTCAGTTGCTGAGTGATGCTATCTCAGGTCTGGATGCTGCAAAGATTTATGCATTGTGAGTAATCTAATTTCCTTGCTGCAGGCTACTGCTAGGTGCATAAAATGAAACACATGTGTTTGCAGAATTGGGTCCTCACCACTCTGCCTAACACATTATGTGTCACTTTGCAAAGGACATGGAGAGAACGAGTAAAATACTAGAAAAAGAAAGAGGTAATTCAGCATTATTAGTTTGAGTGCTCCTTCTAAAAAGCCTGTGCTATGCACTTTCATCCTAGTAACAGCAACATAGGAAACTTCTACACTTTCGTACCTCACTGTGAGACTGTTGCACTAGAAAAAGCACTATAGCTTTGACAAAAATAATATTAATGTCTCAGAAAATGCCAGTTTTAACTGGAAGATACAGTTAAAACAACTTCTCTTGCTTTCAAAAAATACACATGAAAGGTTTGCTCAGACTTTTAAAAATATGATTACATAAACACCATCCATTCAATGCCGCATTCAATAGGAGTACTTTATTGGGCTATGGCTTTTAGAATATTCCTGTATTTTTACATGATTTAAAACATACATCCAGAATACATGTTGGGAGACTTTCACACTAATGACATTTGGGGAGTTGTGGCGGCTTTAGTAAATCATGATGGGAATGTGAGATATGCTGTGTTAGCCTCTATAAAACCATCAAGTGAGCCATGGCCACTGCTCCAGAGAGGTTTATGATCTGTGTAAGGTGTAGAATAAAATTAAAAGGAATCACAGAGGGCTACATTTATGTGTGTTAGAGCCCCCTGACTCTAGTGGATTTACACTGAAGCTGAATTGAGTAGCCTTATTTCTACAAATTTTAATATCTGAAAGAGCTGTGCAAACCAGCACATCTACCTTCATTTACAGAAGCACACCATCTAAAAGAAACCCCATATGTTTCTTCTATCATTTGGGTGCAATGCTCTTTTAATACAGAAATACAATAGCATATGTACAAGAGGTAAATACGTATGTCTGGCACCAGCAGTAACTCCTGAGCCTGGAAGAACAAAACAACACACATCCCACATCTACTTTTCAGATGACCAGGAAGAACAAGACTGTAATCCAGATCAAAATTCTTATTTTCTGAGAGTGAGAGAGCAAGCGCCAGGCTGTGATCTCAGTCACACTGGGCACATCTGAAATAGCTTCCCTGAAGGCTGAGCTGTTTCAGCAGAGTGGTATTACCGAAAGCAGGCTTGGGTCTGGGCTTCAGTATCTGTTGGAAAGATTTGCTTCTGCCCCAGGAGAGCCGCTTTGCAAAAGCATCATCCACGGTCTCCTGTGATTGCTTTTCTAATCTAGCAACACCAGACATCACTGGCAAACCAGGAATTAGTGTATGATGTTTTCTCTGGGTTTCATGCCTTCATGTTCGCTGACATGTCTCCTGTTTCCTACTCTTCTTCCATTGCTCAGTGCTGTCCTGTGGTGTTTGCTCTTGGTTGGGAATGCATGCCTGCCCCCACATCTTTCAAATCCTGCAGAGTCTGTTGTCTGCTGACAGCTGTTACCTCTTCCCAGCATCCCTCATGTGCTGACGCCTTGTCATTGGAAGCCCTAGGGAAGGCAGAAGATACTGTTGAAAATCTCTTTTGAGTTTCCGCCAAAGGGCCATTTAGGGAATGAATAGTTGGGGTTTTTTGGTTTTCACCTGACTGCTGACTTTAGAAAAAGTCTTCAGCAGCTGCCTGGAAGATGATGCTGGTCATGAATGGTATTGATAATATAGTTGTACCTCTTCTCCACATGCTTTTCTTTCATCTAATGAACCTTATTCCAGTATGTAGCACCTATCCAAAGGAGCTTTTGCAGGACTGTAGTGTAGATAAAACCAATCCTTCTGTGAGACAAAGAGTTCAACATCCAGCCCTGTTTTCTATTGTTACTATTAGGACAGTATCTGCATGAAAGTAAGCTTTCACAGCTTACTTTCATTAGCTTTGTTATCACCCGGTTTATTCCACCTCACAAATACTTTGGCTTATCCTGCTGTTTCTGGGAGCAGGGTGGCTGTTCCTGTTGCATGTCCATCTGCATTGCAGAAGGAAAGTCAAACTCTTTCAAGGAGGCAGGATTTCACAGGAATCATAAATCATTTTGTTTCTTAATAATATGTAGCGGCAAAACCTGGGGCAAATTCTGGGCTGACTTATTCCTGAGCAGGCCAACGACGTCTTCTGGAGTCCTCAAAGCAAATGTTATTGCAGCTTTTAGTCTAACAGTCCAAAGTTTTCTACTTTCCCCACTGCCAAAGCAGGAAACCAAAAAAGCAATATAGTTTGAAAAGGCATTTTATGTTTTACTGCAATTAGATTCCAATTCAGAATCCAATAATTTGTCCTATTAATATGCTATTAATATGCTACATTTTCATTTGTATTACTACCACAGTGCTTGATTTATTTTATTTTAAATTTTGGTTGAGATGTTCTAGTGAAATAAAAAAGAAAAATGGCTGTATATTCCTTCCAGGAAGAAATATGAATGGCCGTATTGTTCAAGAGAAGTTTTTTGCAATACTAGGATTGATATATTGGTCATGTGCTGCTATGGATTTAATAGTATTCAGGTTCATAAAAGCATATCTGGATTACCAGAGGAGGAAAATCACTTGATTTCTGTTCCCTTTCTGAAACTTTGGCCACTCTTAAGCAGTGAAGCAGAACAAATTACAATAAAACTGAAGAGTCTCTTCAGAAGTAAAACCAGAGGGCCAATATTTCATTATGCCAATATAAGTACCTGATGCTCTTCGGAAATGACTGAGTTGCTATAAAATATGAATGCTGGAAATCACATCCATTATCGTTCTCCTTGGGTTTTGTCTGTTTACTTTTTGAAGAACTACACGATCATTACTTTACAAGAATAGTGAGTTTCACCACGCCTTTTTTTTTCAAGATACTTAGTTCTTTGTGAGGTTTCTGAGACAAAGATTTTCCCACTGGCTTGGATGTAAGTCACTGTTTTGGTTTTCTTTTATTATTCTCAGAGTTCATGATAGTGTAACTTGGGACCATAGTAAAGGATGGATGGCTCTGGCAGCTTTGATTTTTTCTTCTTGTAATACTTAAGTGTGGTGCAAACAGGCACTTGTAGTAAGTGGGACCTACAGCAGTAGGCAGACAACTTTTGAAAGACCACGTGATGCACAAGGTAGCATTTGGGCTGCTTGAGATTAGTGACAAAACTGGCCTTGGCTTTAAAGGAGCCAAGAACAGCCTGTAATAAGTGTTTCCGGAGTGAGTTTGCTGCTTTGTGCTTTAGCAGAAAACTTCTCTTGTAAATGTTGACTTCAGATGCTTTCATAATCATAGAATCATAGAATTGTTTAGGTTGGAAAAGACCTTAAAGATCATGAAGTCCAAATGTTAACCTAGCCAAGTCCATCACTAAGCCATGTCCCTAAGCATCACATCTACCATCTTTTAAGTACCTCCAGGGATGATGACTCCACCACTTCACTGAGCAGCCTGTTCCCAATGCTTCACAACCCTTTCGGTGAAGAAATTTTTCCTAATATCCAGTCTAAACCTCCCCTGGCACAACTTGAGGCCATTTCCTCTTGTCCTATCACTTGTTACTTGACAGAAGAGACCAACACCCACCTCACTACAAACCTCCTTTCAGGTAGTTGTAGAGAGTGATAAGGTCTCCTTGAGCCCCTTTTCTCCAGGCTAAATGACCCCAGTTTCCTCAGCTGCTCTTCATAAGACTGTTCTTTAGCCACTTCGTCAGCTTCGTTGCCCTCCTTCGGACACACTCCAACACCTCAATGTCTCTACTGTAGTGAGGTGCCCAGAACTGAACACAGTATTCAAGGTGCACCCTCACCCATGCCGAATATAGGGTAACAATCCCTTTCCTAGCCCTTCTGGCTATACTATTTCTGATAAAAGCCAGTATGCTCTTGGCCTTCTTGGCCACCTGAGCACAAACTGGCTCATGTTCAGCTGTCTGTTGACCAACAACCCCAGGTCCTTTTCCTCTGAGCAGTTTTACAGCCACTTTTCCATAAGCCTGTTGGTGTTGCATGGGATGGTTGTGACCCAAGAGCAGGACCCAGCACTTATTAAACTTTGCACCATTGGCCTTGGCCCATCAATCCAGCCTGTCCAGATCCCTCTGCAGAGCCTTCCTATACTCCAGCAGATCAACAGTCCCACCCAACTTGGTGGGACAACATCTGCAGACTTACTGAGGTTGCACTCGATCTCCTCATCCAGATAATTTATAAAGGTATTAAGCAGAACTTGCCCCAGTACTGAGCTGAGCCATGGGGAACCACTTGTGACCAGCCGCCAACTGGATTTAACTCCAGTCACCATCCAGTCTTTGGGCCTAGCTGTCCAGCCATCTGGCATACCGAGAGAAGAGTACGCCTGCCTGAGCGATGAGCAGCCTGTTTTCGCGAGGAGGATGCTGTGGGAAACGGTGTCAAAAGCTTTACTAAAGACTAGGTAGATAACATGGAAGTGGATCATGTTAGTCAAGCAGGACCTGCCTTTCATAAATCCATGCTGACTGGGCCTGAGCATCTGTATGTGCTGTGTGATGGCACTGAAGATGATCTGTTCCACAAAGAGCATGAGGACAGGGTGCAATATATTTGTCTCATTAGGACATAATAATCAAATACTACTATTTCCTCCTCTCATAGCAGAAGACTTAAAATACGATTCATCTTTTCATATTGATATGCAGAAAGCAAAGCATTGGCATGGGAAGAATGAGCCCAAAATAAACCAAGAGTACCATACAAAAATCACTCCTGCTAAATTTAATTGCTTTTATGTATGAGTCACACTAATACTACCCATCTTTCTTTTCTGTACATGGCATTTCACTGATGAAATATTTCAGTATGTAATGAAATGGAGCATAATGAAATTTTTCTCGTGAGAGGTTGGAAAGCTGTCAGTTTTGTAAGATGCTGCAGTAACTGCTGTAACATTCAGTGAGACTGCGGATTGATCCATCTCTATCATTACATACTTGATTTCAGAGTTACACTAAATCATGCAGCAGCCAGGTGACTGCTGCTTCAGCTGAACAGTCTGGAGTGAGTTTGTTAACAGCTTCAGAAAGCGGATGAATTCCAGTCCACCCTTTCCCATTTATTATAATGATTGCTGTGTCAATGTGGTGAATATAAACAAGTAGCCTTGGAAGAGAATGAAAATTACTTACTCTTCTCTGTGAGCTACAGTTTTGGTCTTCTAACCTGTTGCAGTAAACTGCATGGTGTGTAAACTTAGGTGTTTGGCATCTGAACACTGATACAGAGCTCACTGTTATTTTTGGTGAAACCCTGTTTCATGTAAACATTAAGTAAAATCACAGTAAAATAAAGGTGCCATTGCTCATTTCTGGGTGAGAGTTTGAACTGAAATTTTGTTTTCCCTTTAAGCAGATAGTGTTTATTTTTCTCATAATCACCCTAGAAGAGATTATCAATACAGCATAATCAGCCAAATACTTCTGTGCAGTTTATGCAACCTGAGCTACAATAGACAGATGACAAAACTAGGGTCAAAATCCAACACTGAGGTCTACAGTTTGGCTTTCTAGTAGGTGGGGTAGCATGTATTGATAAAATATGTGTTAACTTGCTTTGCAGGTTAGCATAAATTAAATGGTATGATAATTCCCAGGTCAGAATATGACTGCAGTGGTCTCCAGCTTCCTCTGCATGAACTTTCACAACACAAAGATGAGAGTGGGACTATAGACTCCCAACATTCTTTACATTCTCCTTTGCAAGTAATGCTACTCCACCTCTGTCTTGCAGAGGTCATGTCAAAATACACTTATTTCTGCAAGGAGTAAATAGCATTTTAAGACTTGATTTATCATTAAACAAATATTGTTAGAGTGTAGGTAGCTTGCCTCTGCTCTCTCTTGTAGTAAGGTTATGCTAAGGTCACTCTGTCAGTATCAAGTATTTCCTATTTTATATATTTTTAAGTAACAGTAGAATCAAGGCCAACATTTTCTTAGGTATGCTTTCATGCTAAGTTGCTGCAAGTACACGCATCCCACTTTGTAGTTTAATTAGCACTGCTGGCTCAGATGACTATACTTGCTCTTTTGCTGCTATGGTGCCCGGAGCACTGTGGAATCTTGTGTTTGAGCCTTTGTGGTGACCCTGTATGCTAGAAGGATACCAACATGCATCCCTTTTGTAATGTCAAACTCTAAAAAACACTGTGCAGCTGAGAGGGAATACAAGCCAGTCTCTTGTCTAGTAGTCCCCTTGTGAAGAATATGCATCCTCAGTGGTTTTTAGGGTTTCCACAACAGAAAGAGTTCACAAAAACTGCTGCTCTGTAGAGCAAATGGTTGATTTCTGCAGTGACTCCAAGTACATTGGTACTGTGTATTCCGTGTAAGACTGTCCTGATACCCACTCTTTGTCATACTTGGAGTACCAATAAAACATGAGGGAGAATTTGGGCTTTCATGTAACCAAATTCAGAATGTTTTATTTTTCCTCTTCAACAGCTTTATTGTAGCCTATATAAATGTCGAAGGCAGATTACCAAACATTACCTATTAATTTGAACTTAGGATATTAGCAGTATATCAAAGGTTCATATTAAAAGTTCAGGGCAGTATCTTTAAAACAACACAAACAAAAAGATTAATATAAAAGGAGGATTTGGGAACACCTTAATTGAAACTTTGTTCATAATGAGGGTTTGCTAAGACTTGTGAAGGGTGGGAAGCCTGAAACTGCCTTTCTGTCTGAGGCTCCTGCTATGCTCTGGGATAATATTCATGGACTTTTGTTCATGTTTCCCTTGTTTGCTGTTTTCTTACATAAACCTCATGAAAACTCTGTGGGTTAGATTTGGTTATTTGCATCATTTTCAAGGGAAACTAATACATTGATTTGTATGCAGGTATCCAACTGGTTTGCCAATGCAAGACGTCGTCTGAAGAATACTGTCAGGCAACCAGATCTTAGCTGGGCTTTACGAATAAAACTGTACAACAAGTATGTTCAAGGAAATGCTGAACGACTCAGCGTGAGCAGCGATGACTCATGCTCTGAAGGTTTGTTGACGCTCTTCTTATCAGTTGTAGACCGATTAAAATGTACTTAGAAAGTATCAGGTACCTTACATTAGCTCTGATTCCTCACAAAACATGCTCTGTGCTGTGTTTAGGTCCCAGATACTCTGCAGTCTTTCAAAGTGGGATTGTGTAGGTTAATCGGGGGGACAGTCTGGTTATGTGTTATAGCATCGTTACTAGAAAAATAGTCGTTAGTTCATTAGATTCCACAAGCCTATTCCTTTAATCTGGATTAAAGGAAAAAATTGATTACTCTTGTTGGTTTAAGGAAATGAGAAATCTTTTGACTGTTACTTTCCTTGATGTAAGTATCACATCATTAACAAGATAATCTGATTAACAAGAGAATCTGGTTAACTTCAGAGAGGCTTATTGTATGATAAGGTGAATATTACTGTTATTTATTTTATGTATTTTGCCATCAGTTTGTTTCCTTAAAAGGTACACTGAAATTCTCTCTTTTATCCAAGTGAACAGATGTAGGATTTTTTTAAGTAACACCCTGTGTTTTTTAATAGAACATTTCTATTAATTACATCTGTGGGTACTTTTTTTAGTTGGATGTGACATGGAGATACGTTGACAGGAACAAATGCTATAGAACATTGTCAGAAATCTGTATGTGAATTTTTAGAAGAGTATGTTTCAATTATCTTCGTTCCAGTTTCAGTTTGTATAATACTGTAGTATCCAGGAGAACCAATTTTCAAGTTAGAACTCAGCTTATTCACACAGATTTTTAAATGCTTATCAGAGATTTAGGTCACTTCCCAGGTTTTTTCCACCTGCCTTGTATTACTCATGAACAAATTAGACAGAGGCTGTTTTCTAAGTTAATTAATTTGGAATAGTTGGAACATCTGAGAACCCTGCGAACTGCTGTGAGCAATGTGTGAACAGAAGAAAATGAAAATAATTTTCTAATGCTGAAGGCTGAAGTTATTGTCTACTTTTAGCTATATTTATAACATTTTAAAACATGTAGAGGAAACTTCTTTTTAAATATTAGGTATTTGATGTGTTCTGCATCTTTGTCCTTTTGTTTTCAGATGGGGAAAATCCTCCAAGAAACCATATGAATGAAGGGGGATATAACAAACCGGTTCATCACACTGTGATTAAAACTGAAAATTCAGTAATAAAAACAGGAGTGAGACCAGAAACAAGTGCCAATGAGGATTATGTGTCACCCCCCAAATACAAAAGCAGCTTATTGAATCGTTACCTAAATGACTCATTGAGACATGTCATGGCTACTAATGCAGCTATGATGGAAAAAACAAGGCAAAGGAATCACTCTGGTTCATTTAGTTCCAATGAATTTGAGGAAGAATTGGTGTCTCCATCATCATCAGAGACAGAAGGCAATTTTGTCTACCGGACAGGTAAGGGATTCTTTCTGCATCATTTCTAATACAGCCAGCTTTGGTGGATGGTGTCACTTGAAATGAGTGTCACCTGATCATGCCTTTTATGAGAGTGGATAACTCCTATCCATCCTCTCATATGAGAGGGGATAACTCCTGTCCACACTTTCATTCACTAGAGAAGCTCTACCTGCAGTATTGTAGTTAAATGCTTTTACTGACGGCTAATGAAGCTGCAGCTGTGGGGCTGATTTCTGAAATGACACTTAAAGGCTGGTTTTGGGAGCTTTAAGACAAGCCTAGAAAAGGAGAAAACTCCTAAAATAAGGGAGGACTAGGGTCCAATTAGAGCACTCACTAGGACTAGGGGACGACTAGTGCCCCAGCTGGGAGAAAAAGAAGGGCTTCGAAATTTCAAGGTGGCTGTTTGTGGAACTTACATGAGCCATATGCCTACCATGCATGAACACCTTCCCTTGTTGTACAGCATCTTGTCTGTCCTCAGAGTGTTTTGTCCAGTGCATGGCCCTTTAGTGCTCATCTATCTCTTACAAAAGCACGGATTAGTTTAGAGCAATTTCTGCATCGTTGTCCAGAGATAGTGCACTGAGCTAAGGGGCCACAGACTTGACCATTAAATATCTTGGCTTAGTGTTCTTTTGAAGAGTTACACATCATTTATTATTTTAATCTTATCAATAAAAATATAAAAGCATGATTTATATCATGCACTTTGTTACCAGTCAAAGGAAGGCACATGGGACTGCCTGCTTCATGCCAGTAAATTGCTGTAAATCAGGGTGAGATCAGGACTTGCTCAGTTCCCTTGGGGCAGGGAGTCCTGGAAGGCTCCTCTTGTGAAACTTGTTCTGTATTCCTGTGGGGCATAAGGCAAAGGCTGTCTGTCCCCTTATCTTTCTAAAAAATGAGGTTTTGCATCCCAAGTTCTGGAGGTCCCTGCCAGCACCTCAGGGTTTACAGCCATCGCAGCAGCGCTTTGTGTTGTCCAAGGGTCTTTCTCAGGGGGGTTATTCTCCCAGACACCACTCTGTGGGCAGCTTTGCTTTTGGGATGGATGAATATTGATTAAAAACGCTGGAGGGCTTCGCACTAAAGTTCATACAGATTTAAATGAAGTTGGTTTCCCTTGGCTTCTCTGGCAGGCAGGTTCAGGTGACCCTCGCCTTAAAAACCTCTGAAGTTTGCAGTCTTTGCCCTCGCTTTTCTGGCACATTTCATGTGTTTATTTGTTCCTATAGAGGGGCCACAATGATTTCAGGAGGCTGAATGTGCTGGTGAGCATAGGGGGACATTGGTGTGTGCAGCTTGTCAGGGGATAACCGAGGTGGCATAGTGGGGGCCCTTCGGAGAAATGAGATCTCTTGGGGAGCAAGAGTAGTGCAAGCACAATGAATAAGTTTCAAAATTAACTCTCTCTGCTCATTCAGCTTTATTTTCCAATATACCAAATGCATTTGGACCGCATTATGGGCATATTGTCTGCCAAGTTTTATTTTTAAGTGAAAAGTTACTCAAGAACAGATGCAGCAGCTCAGATATGGAAACTTCTGTTTTTCTGTACTTTTCTGTGCTATAATTTAAAAATGGACACGATGACTTCTTAAAAATTGTAATAAATTTGGTACTGGATTAAGTTCTTCTTGCCAAGTTTCAAGCTGTACTGAAAAACATGGTCTTAATGGGAATGCTGAGACAGGCACACTGTAACTGTGAGAGTTCACAAAAACTGGTGTATTTGTCCTTAAGGTTCGTACCTGAAATTCCTACAACTCCTCTTGAGATTTTATGTAAGTCGGTTCCTAGATGTCTTTGTTAATGTTTTGAAGTGCTATGGCCTTTGATGTGAACACAGCAGCAGCT
Source organism: Psittacula echo (assembly GCF_963264785.1). NCBI lineage: Eukaryota > Metazoa > Chordata > Aves > Psittaciformes > Psittacidae > Psittacula > Psittacula echo. Next base: position 43,296,947 of record NC_137737.1, on the reverse strand, counting down.
CTCAGGATACAGTTTTATTCTTTCTACACTTCCAAAGCAGGCAAGCAGTAACCTGCTGATTGAAAGGAAAAGATCATTTGCACATACTTTATTATTTAGTATATTCTTATTATATATGTGTGTGCATTCAGGAAATAATGGGTACAAATAGGGTTTTGCCAGCTGCAGTATTACAGTATTAATTAATGATTTTCTAATGATGTTATGCAGAAACTGAGCTCTTCATGAACAAAGCAGATATTGTAAAGTTATCATTCATTCATAAAATTGTAAAGTTATCATTCATTCATAAAATCTGTTCACAAATAGATTAAATTATCCAAATAACTGTTAGATAGGAAGAGACAAATAATGGTGTTTTATTTTTTGCGTCTTTTCTCTGTAATTTGAATACCTGGGATGGCAGTTTTGAGCGCAGTCATGTAGAAGAGCTGTATCTGTGTTCTCAAAAAGAGCTGTAATCCATTTTGGTTAAGCAAAATAACAGGGTATGGCTGACTGTACCACTCATACCTTCCTGAAAGCAGCCAGTGTATTTGTAAGTGAGGTATCTCCACTTACAAGGAGGTCCCCACTGAAATTTTTTGTTAAGCAAAGCAGCTGATTTTTAACACAAAGGGGTTGAAGCAGAATTGTGAAGTCCCTCCTGGATGTTTTAGTTTATAAAGACAATTTGAGTGACATCTAAAAAAAACACAGAGTGGAAGGTGATTGAAGTTTTATTTTTGAGACATGTTTGGCAAGGTTGCTGTGCTCCTAAGAGCAGGAGGCCCTTGGCATTGAAGCAAATTCGTTATTGTGCGTTCACTGGAAAAGGAACTTTTCATAGTAGATTGTGAGTAGAAAGCTTACTCACTGCATCTGGTTCATGTTACGGGCCAGACCCTGAGTTTGGGTACATCAGTGTGTCTGGAGCGACTTTGCTCACCCAGTGCCCAGGGTCAGGGTGGCCACGAGTGCCTCAACAGCCTGTGCCAAATTAACAGGGTACAAGTGCAGTGTCCAATGACAAAACCGAGAAATTACAGTTTAAAGTTTATAAGGAAAATGGGCTCTACAGTTTCCCATTGCAGTCATTAACATGCTTATAAACACGGGACCATATGCTACTCTAGCTTCATGCAACTGGGAAATCCTGGGTAAAGATCAAGGACAGGCTATATAACCGACTGTCAGGAGAGCAGCCTCGCTTTATGCCTCTGCACAATAGCGAGTTCATGGAAAGCAGCTTTAGTGCTGGGGTGGGAGCAGCAAATCCTGAGCTGGGGGCCTCACAGGTGCGGTGCCCGTACTGCCGCTGCTCCCAGCCACTCCATACCACTCTGGCTGCATGTCCTGGGAAGCTGGGGAGCTGCAGCGGGACGTGGCGCAGGCAGCAGGGAGAATGGAGCAGCTGGGAAAGAGTGCAACTGTATTTGGATATGTCACATATGTGAGCGTTTCTGTCGTAAGCTGATACGCTTATGTATATAACGTGACATACGTGAATATGCTCACTTAAGGCAGAAAATTTCAGTTTGGATTAATCATAGTGAAGGTATAATGTATAAATATATATAATTGGTCAAATATGTGTCTTAAACTGACCACTGAAAGGCTTGGTTCAGTGTTTGTGTTTAGTTAAAAATCCATGTTGGAGAACAAGTTTTCATTAACTCCTTGGCATGCTGTCATTCACAGCAGGTTCTCTGTGTGACAGGAATAACCAAAACCAGACTTGCCTATCTGTATTTGTTGTACAAATGCACGCAGGAACAACATTCTGACTGCAACAAGCACCCCAGAAATCTATAAAGAAAAGATCTAATGATGTTTGTAGTGAGGCTGGACATAAATCTAAAGCGGCAGCAGCAGTCTTTGGTTTATGGATCACTAAGATGCTGACTTTTCCTGTAATCACAATGCAGTGCTCTGGGGGTACCCGATTGTCAGTCACCTGCGGGAACAAAATGTTCTGTATCGTTACAGCACAAGGAAATGAAAAATCCCAACTTTCTCGGATATCGCTGTCTGGTGAGCTGCGCTTGGTGAATGAAACCAAAAATTAAAATGAGAAAAAGAGAGATGGAATGGCAGGACAGGGAGTTTTCTAACTTTTTTCTGCAGGCAGATTTTCATTGATTTCACTTTCTATGTTACTTAGCACAGTAGAAAAGCCAGAACAAATAAAAATAGTGAGGAAACTAAAGACTTGCAGGCCTGGAAAGGAGGGTGGATTTTAAATAAACTCGTGAATGGTTGATTTTTGAACATGTTTGATCTCTATTTTTAGATGTTTATACTCAGGAGTGCGCTCTGTTTCTGATGTTTTCATTACTACTGCCTTTTTCTTTCCTCTCGCCTTCCTTTCTTACTTTCATTTGGATCTTGCAAAGTTTGTGATTTATAAAGCATGATCCTGGGTCATTTATTGCAGCACACTGAGCACCTCAGATGAGACCCTCAGCACACTCCAGGATCAGGCCCACATTCCTAAAGAGCACTTAAATGTAAGGCTATAGCTATGCACATAACTACTATAGAGAGGCACATGCAAGCTGCGGAACAGTGCTGTGATTTTGTGTGGTCCTTGCCAACTTTTCCTCACAATTTAACATTTTTAGAAATTAACATGTAATTTAAAAATGAGCTATAAAATTTAAAAGCATAATATGAACACAATGGAACCTGTTTTTAGAGACAACTCAAGGGACCCGCAAAAACCGCTAGTACCAGGGACTTTTGTAAGTTTGATCTAAACAGTGCTGGAGACCTTGGGGATACTTTAAAATAAATGGTAACCTGGGAGAGCTGAAGGAGGTCCTTGTTGCAAATCCTATTGTCATCCAGAAGTGAAATGGAAAAGGGGAATGTCGAGTACAGCATTTAATGCACACAGCAGCGTAACTGCAATTTGAAGGTTACACGGTTAAGATCCTATTTCTGGAGGAATTTTATTATTACATGACCTGATTCGTCAACATTGGAATAGCATGGAATTGAGAACTGGGGAGAGGATTGTGTTTAATTTGCTGTTCTGTTGTTTTTTCTGAAGAAAGATTAAAAGGAAATGGCTTTACTACAGGGACAATGTCAGGTTTAATATACCAGATGTGACAACCCAAACATGAGAATTTTAAAGATCCTGCCTGTTCCCTGCTAGTTAAATTGTTTTTTCACTTTTTGTATTTCTTACAATTTGAACAGCAAAAATCAAATAAGATGGTTTTTTAATTCCTTTTAGTATTTTGATTTCTTAGTATTTGAGCTGCACGGAGAATGGGTCAGGATTATTTCCACATAACCCTGGAAAACAGTGCTTCATCGAAACTGAGTCTTTTTTTTGTGGAAAAGTAGGAGTTTCAACCTCTCTCAGGTGAGGGAACAGAGAGTGCTGGCTGGCCTGGGAGCATCGATGGTGCTGGGGACAGAGCACCCGTGCAAAAGCCTGGATACCCCAGGCTTGCGGGCGGGCAGGGGAGAGCCTTGCTGGGAGCCAGTCCTGTGGGGAGGAGAAGCAGAGCGCCTGGCAGCAGTGGCTTTTCTGAGCCATTTCTCTCCACTCCCTGCTTTTAATGGTCAGTTTTGTGGGAAAAGAGAGTGCTTGTTTTCTCACAGGTGCTGGGTGCAAACACTGCATCCTTGTTTTATCTGTTCGTTTACAGATGCAAATGACTATGAATGTTTTGGGCTTCTTTTTTTTTTGGACTAGGCTATGTGCAAGTCAGATGTGCTTCTAATAGCCGCATGTTCGTGGGCATAATTCAGGTATAATTACTGTGGAGACCCCATGCAGCAGAGGGGGTGCGCCTCTGCTGGTTTTGCTTCTGTTGATGTCATGGCCAATTTTCCATGTCCTTCAGTAAAAAATAGCTCAAGCCAGTTGTTTGGCTGCAGAGGATTTTCTTCAAGTCAGTTTGCTTCAGGACTCCTGACAGCTTTATCATCGCAGAGAATAAGATGTTCTTGCATGAATGATTTGAAATGGAAAAGATGACAACATCTGACCAGAAAATCAGAGAGATCAAAAAAAATCAGCGGATAAGCCATGTTTCCATGGCCACAGGTTGCTGCTGCCTGTGCTGGTACGGCAGCTCACCTCTGTTTCTCTGGGACCATTAAAAATTCCCCAATGCAAGTATTCACAGCAGCAGCCAAAAAGGCAGCAGACTCCTGCGCTTGCCCAAGATCTCTCCCAGACACAGCAGGAAAAATGTATGGTGCTGTCACTGATGGCTAACAATGATATATTTTAATACTCCTCTTTATAGTTAGCCAGTGCTCCGGGCCTCAGTAAGCACTGTTCCTCGGCAATCCTTGGACTGCATTCATTTAGTGAAGGTATGTGTTAAAAAAGAAAGAAATAATTATCCCCATTTTCCCATTGTTCCAAACTTCTTTAGAATTATGCTTGGTCTTAAAACCTGGGGCCAACCCAAATCTGAATGTTTCAGGAAATTATGTGCATGGAAAAGCACATGATCATAAATCAGACTGTTTTCCAGTTTTAGCTGCAGACTGCATGGCTAGTAATGAATATAATAAGGAAATTAGTAAGAAAATTAGCAGTTAATTTAAGGAGTATTTAAAAAGTGTGTGAAACTACAGCTTGGGAAAACTGATTTAGTGAAATAGACGTGATTCCTTCTCCCCTTCCACTGCCTGAGCAGGATTTTCCCAGGTAGCTGGATTTCTGGGCAGATCTCTTACAGCAGAAATGTCAGGCTTCAATCCTACCTTACAGTGCATCAGCTGCTGTGGCTTTTGCTCTGGTTCAGGGGATCCTCAGCCTTGCAGCTGCATGTGTTGCAAAAGGAAGCACTACTTGAATGAGGAAGGCAAAGGGGATTTGAGGGAGATAACAAGACGAGAGAGAACAAGACGAGAACGGGGAAATGCACCAGCTTGAGCAGAGCAGCAGAAAGGTCTCCGTGCCGCAGTCCTGGTGAGGCAGCCAGGAATGGAGTGGCGCCGCATCAGGCAGGAGAGTGGGTTTGCATCCTGTGGGTCATCCCCTCAGTCTGGCCTCGCTGTGCTTCATGGATGTATGTGCAGAGCAACCCTGCCGCTGCAACTTTCCCCCATATGCTTCTGGGGCACAGAGGGGATGTCTGCTCTCTCCTCTACCCAGGAAACCAGGCAGCAAAATATGATTACCAACTGTTTGTGACAAAGAGGGGATGTAGGCCAGTGAGCACAAAAAACATGGCACAATTTTAAACATGAAAGAGAAAAGAAGAGGAACAAAACATGAGTGTTTGCAAAGCCAGAAACACAGAGATGTGTGCTGTCACCACATCAGGTATGGCTTTGAAATCACACACTTATCACTGATTAGAAAGCGCTTCTGAGGGCAAAGCCATGGTTGGGGGCAGATCACCCTTGTGCTAGGTTGCAAGAAAGACTTGGACAGGCTCTGATACCAGAATGTGCCCATTCTGCTTCATGTGGGTCTCCAGCTGCCTCTCTGCCTGTGGCACCTGTATGGAAAAGAGAGATTGTAGGTACAAAACTCTTCCTTTTTGCCCAGTGAATTACATATGAAGTCTGTTATCTTCTTCACGAGTAACTGCAGTCTTTGGTGACACTTACTAAGACACTCATCTATATGCAGTGCAGCAAAGTGTGACCAGGAGGGGATGAGGTGCAGAGAAGACAGGCACAGGTGGGACAGGGTAGTAGCAGGAGGGGAACGAGGGCTGGACTTCTCACATTCCGGGGCAGTAAATATAAAGGAATGGTGAGCCCATAAAAGTTTCACTTCTTTCTGGAAAAAACGTCTGACTTGAAACTTTATACCTGGCGTGGGGTTCCTGCATGTCCCAAGCTCCCTTCCCCTGCTGGAGAGAAATAGCGCCACTTTGGGTAATGTCCTGGTAGATCCTGCTTGTAGCATGGGCTGTCCTCCGTGCAGTGTTACAGTGCTGCTGTTCATGTTGGTGTAGTTAAGGCTGTATCTGTGTTTCCATTAGAACCCTTTTAATCTGTAAATTTATGACCCAGCTGTAAAAATTCAATCCAGACTGAAACTTGGCATGGGCAGTGTTCGTTCTCCCATCTGTGGAAGGGATTTAAGCAGGTACATCCCAGTAATAACCATCTGAGTTAGGCTTGTAAATTCGGAGAACGATGACCGCTGAATAAAACTGTGAGCTTCTCAGTAGTCCTGGAGTTTGAAATAGTTTATGCCCATGATGAGACTGGTGAATATCAGCTTGTTTGTGTTCAGTCAAATAGCTGTAAATAAAGAAAATGTTTTGGGTTTTTCTGTGTTTACTTACATACACAAACACATGCATTTTCCTTACCGTGACAATGTTTTGATGTGGGTGGAAAATGTGTGAAACTCTGCAGAGTCTGTCTCCAAAGCAGGGTTCGATCACTCCCAGGTAGGGTAAGAAATTGTATTCACTCAGGTGTGAACAGTAGAATCCATTTAGAGATTGTAATTAAAAAAAAAAAAAAAGAAAAAAAAGAAATAAAAAAGACCAGTTTGTTTTCTTTTGAATGGGATTTTTGATTGGATTCTTCTTAAAGTATCTTCCAAAACGATTCAGTATTGAACAGCAAAATTAGTTTTATTCACCATCGCTTCCTCCCATTTTAATTTCCTTTTCTAAAAAGCTACATGCTGAATGTGCCTGACCAGATAGATGAGTAATCTTACCTGATCCAGCAAATCCTATTTCCCTCTGCAGGTTTGTGGGTTTTGAAAGTCATTCTGTAATTTAAAAAAACTCCTTTATGTGTTTAACTGACATTTTTTAGGTCATTTGTCCATAATGTGAATACCAGAAACATAACGATTAAAGCAGTTTAGCAAGACCAGACTTCTGATCCTCCACGTATATTCACAGAGAAGCTTTCAGGAGAGTTTTGGAACAATCAGAGAAGTGGATTGAAGGAATGTCTACCTGGACTAATGTCAGGTTGCGTATGAGCTTATACCCAGTATCAAGAAAATGTGGGGAACCTGTGGGTGTTGTTTGTGTAAAAGGTTTTTGCCATCTTGATGGAGGGAGGAAACTGCTCACAAAAACACCTGTTTCAGTAAAACATCCCTCATCTTCATCTGCAAAGTTCAATTTCTAGTTATCCAAAACCAGAAAAGCAGAGTTGGATTCAGTTTTATTTAATCCAATTCACTCCAGACTTGAAAGTTTGGGTATGAGATGCAAGGGGTAGATGTGGAAATTATCAGTGATGACTAATGATGATTTGAGGTCTTTTATGCTTTATGGCATTAAATTGGCATCAGATAGCTACTTTAGATCTGTTAAAAGAGAAATACGTCCTAATAGTCAAAGCATGCAGAAGACTTGCATAATATAAGTGAGTTTTATGTGAGCTACAAGAAAAAAAAAGGAACCGGAGTTTAGAGAGGGAAAGTAAGTTCGAGAAGTAAACTGCATTGTAGAAAATCTGGAAAAAGTAAAAACAATTCAAACAGAAAGAGATCAGATAAACAGCTAGAGCTGGAACAGCTGAGAAGAAGCACACAAAAACAGGTAAAGCGAAATTCCAATGAGCCATGAAATGTGTTTTCCTTAGTTTTCACAGTGGCCTTGAAACCTGATGTTGGAGACTATCTCTGTTCTTTCACTGATGGCCAGGAGTTGAGGTTATGATGACCAGATCGTTTGGTATGGCACTGACATTTCAAGTTAAAAGGGATTGCCAAGATTCTCAGTTACGACACTAAAATATACCGCTATTTCTAGGGCCAATTTTCAGTCCCTCCCTCATGCCTCCACATTGATTTAGGCAACAGATGCACGAAAAGCAAAGCAACATTCAAAATAATCCCTTAGCTGAAGCTGGGGGAAGGCTGGCTAGTGGGCTGTAGCCAAAATTCCTTAAATGTTACAATGTTTTACATTTCTAAATGTAAAAACTTTCTTTCCAATGTGAGGTACCAGCCAAATGTCTTAGTTACGGTATCTCAGAGTAAAAACTGGCGTATGGCCTGTGGTCATTTGTGGGTATTGACAGATTTACACTGTCGAAGATCAAGTTAAATGTTGTCGGTTTCTCCATCTCCCCTTTATTTTGTTCAGGCTTTTTTTTTTTTTTTTATTCTCAGTTACTATTTGTCAACTCAAATCCAGTTTGCTGGAAAAAAAGAAGGCTCTTCACGACCTGGCTCTTCAGGAGCGAATTGCCTCAAATTCTTTCTGCTAGCCAAGGTATTTTGTAATGCATTGCAAAACAGCAGCAGGATTGCTCTCCTTGCACTAGATGTACTTTGTGGGCTAGACACTGTGGGTAGTTTAATGAGGTCTTAGTGTGCTGAAGAATTTGTCTCAGCTATTGACTTCAGGGAGACCTTCATCACAGGCCCCTGCTCTCCCAATTGCTTTTCCCATCCCAAGGAGCAGGGTCTGGCTTTGCCCTTCTAAGAGCTAAGCCATGGGGAGCCTGGACCAGCAGCTACTCAGGGAGCATGTCCTGCAGCTGGTGTGCAAATTAAACAGTCTGCTTCTGAATATTTATGGCAGCTTTGCACAGGAGGGGTGGTGGATTGCCCATTACAAGCACACACTAAAATTCGTTGTCCTACTTTTCTCCCTCTCATATTATCTAGCTGGTGCAGTTGTTGGGTTACTGCATTGCTAATTCATTTACCCAGGATTGTCTTCAAACAGGAGCTTCCTCCAGAAGTCAGTGGCCTTTGTTACTTTATCAGGGAAAGCTCTGGGTAGCGCTGTTTGCAAAGCAGCAAAAGCAGTGTCAGTAGGAGCCCAGTGAAGCCTGTGGGACTAATGCCAGCTGGGGGAGCATGGGTGCTGGATGAAGCCTGGGACTCTTCACTGTCCACAGTATCAGATTTGCAACTGTTGCAGGGTGTCTAATTGCTGAATCTAAGTAATACTGGATGTTTAGGGACACCTTTTGAAGTGGGGAGAACCCAAAAAACCTGTCCTGCTCTGGCCAGCTCCAAAGACTGCTTTGGTGTTTGTAAACCATGCAGTTTTTCATATATACACACACACACATATATTTTCCTCAGTGCTCTATTATAGTGATGATATCTGTGGAATTCAAAACCTGCTGCCTTGCTGTTTTGCTGTGCTTACTCCTCCAGGTCAGAGCTGTGCAGAAGTTTACCATGGTGGTGAACTTTGCAAAGATAGAGGAAAAGAGGCTTCTAACTGTATTATTCACAAATTAGGAGATTTCTCCCTTTCAAACCCTTCACTGAGGTGCTTGCTCAGCAAAGCCCAAAATCCTGTTCACAAGCGTCAACAGAGAAGATGAGGCTGACCTGCAGGTATTGATCCCAGTGATCTTTTGCTCTATGCAAAGGCCTTTCTTTGCTGACTAAACCAAAGTAAAGAAATGCTTGTTTAAACATGTTAAATGAATAAAAATGGCAGGCATCTTTAAAAGCCTTTTAGTACTGCCTCCCAGGATTTCTGCTGCCGTTTTCATTCCTCATCTAAATGAGACTGTGAGTGATAATAATTTCTTCTGGCTATAAGTGCACATAAGCATTAATTTGTGTTTGTTATATTTGCTATGGATTTACATAAGGAAAAGGTCATAAATATTTCTCAGTCCTGCATACCTCATTCAGCTCTCAGATTCACTTTGCCTATTCTCTGCCCTCTTATTTCAAAAAGGGCTAATAATTACATCTGATACCCATCCCAAAGTGCCTTTAGCTCCACCTGATAATGAATGGACAGGCACTCAGATAAGTTTTAAAACCAAGCCTTTGGAAATGCACTGTGCTGGACAAAGCAAAAATCTAGTGCGCCAAGATCTGGTCTGGTTTTTGAGTGCTTTGGCCCGAAGCACTCTACATGGTTTGACACACAGTGTTCATGTGTTTGCAAAGCTCTCCAAACTTCATTTGGTGAACTCCAGCTGCTTTCAGTGGGATCTTTGCTCATAGATCAAAGACTGTGACCCTCAGAGAATGTAAGTGCTCATATTTGCGTACTGATCTTCCTTCATTCCTTGCACAAAATAGGAATAGTAAAGGCTGGATTCGGCGCCACAGTACTGCTGCACTTGCGGAGGTTTGAGGAGCTCTGTCATCTCTCTGCGGGTATTGTGGCTGCTTGGAGACACCCTTTCTCGGTCCAGAGCAGCGGCAACACCCAGCCCAATTTGAGCCCACTGAAACCCTCTCCTTCCTCGTGGCTGTGTCCTCTTTCTATCCCATTCCTACAGCCTCCAGGCAGCAGGTCCATGCTCCCCACAAGACCAGAAGTCCTTTAACAGGGTGTGTGGAGCATGGCTCTGCTGGGACAATCTTGGCATAAGCCATCAGGTTTTTTTCACCCATGCTAATGGACAGCCTGTGCCTCACCACGTGGCACCTCTGGCTTACAAAAAAACATCCAGCAGCCCCAGCTGGGAAAGGGAAGTCTCAGCAAAAATCCAGGTCTGGGTGAGCTGGGTGAAGGGCAGAAGAGGACTGTTGAGGGCAAGGGGTTTGAAGGGGGTACTGGGGAGCGGTGGGTTTGAGCTGCCCTTTGGGGTGTGAGGGATGTGCGTGCCATGGGTTATTCGGTAACAAGGCTCACCTTCATCCTTGGCGAGCTCCACTCCGTCCGAGGATTTTGCTCCCTTGTCCCCTGCATATCTTTACAGCTGGATTATGGGTTTAGGAAAGTCAAATGCCTTGAGATCACAGATACAGGGCAACTGTTTCTAGAGGAGAGGAGGAGGGAGAAAATCAACAAATTCCCGTGATATATTGTATGTCATCTGTACGTGACACTCTGAGACCTTCAAATGCTTAAACTAAAGACCTAAACGTAATTTAGTTAGTAAAAATATACCTTAGTTATAATAAAATGATAATAGTGGAACTTGGCAACAGAGCAGCTAATAAATACTACACTTTTGAAATGTGCCTGAGATCCAAGTACATACTCTTTTACTGTGTAGTTAAAGCATGTGGCAGGACATGCTAGACCAAGATTTTCTTTTTGTCTTTCCAGTGGAAAACTAAAGTTCTTTGTTTAAGTGAAGCCCACTGGGAATTTTTCTTAAGTAAAACAAGGAGCTAAAGAATTCCATTCCCTTTCGCCAACTTTTTTCCTCCTTCAAGCCAAATTATCGATTAATGGAGCATTAAATATCAATTGCTGTCTAGTTACGTTCATACATTTTTTTATTTAGGCTCCTTCAATACTTTCTCGTTGGTGCTTCAAATACAGCTGGATTAAAAGATGAGATTCTTTATTGGGAAAATACTACCCCTTCTAAATTTTTTTGGCCTTATAAAAATAAAGGTCAAAGTTATTGAATTTGCATACTTAACCCTATTTTGATTTTTTAAAGGAAAAAATATCTGTATTCCTTTAAGATCTTCTTCTTCCTGAGCTTCATTCTTTGCCTTCCTCATTAGCTGTCTCCATTTCGGTACCTTATCGTTTTGCCAGCAGAGCAGCCAAGTGAATGCTTGACCATATTTTTGTCTGGCTTTAGTGAAACCATGATCTGACAATAGAATACTTTTCTCTGGGTTTTCCTTCTTCCCCCAGGGAACCATACTTCAAGGGCAACCTGCTTGTCCAGCATATGAACATGTGGAAAATACACTGCTATGCACTAATCATTTTCAGATGGGCAATTGTTGCTGAAAATCATCCCAAGAGCAGCAGCTTCTCCGTTGTAGCACCTAACCTCTTTGGGATCACATTGCTCGTAGCCGATCTGGAATAAACCCTTTGCACTTATGTCTTGGGAGGTAACATTTGCTGCATCACACATATGTAGTAACAAAATTCTTTTTTTGTTGTTTTTTTTTTTTGGCTATTGACATGTGCATCAAAATCTGACACTTTGGCTTGAAAGTATAAATGTAGGAAAAAGTCGAGCTATGCCAGAGATCCATGACAGCGAGGCAGAAGCACCCTAAATATTGTCCATAAATTAATCGATTTCAAAGTTTAGTTCTAAATATTTACAAGGAGACTTGTCACATGCTGGGAGAGGGAAGAACGAGTTTTAAATTTTAAATCATTTCTATTACTGTTCTTCTCAGAATATGAATTCTATTAAACAACTTTCACTTTTCATCTGTAATTAAAGCCAAAGTTTTCTTTTAATTTTAAAAGCTTGTCCTTGGACTAAAATAACATGGAACATTTTTAAACATTGATCCAAGCTGCTGTAGATACATTTTATTTAAACCACAGAGCCTGCAGTTGGATTCCTCACTTTGCCAGGTCGGCTACGAACTGTGAGAGTGGCGGTAATGACCGCGGAGTCCTGGATGCTACACTACCAGCAAGGAGGGTTGTTTTTCTGGAGTCGTTCCTCCCTTTGGGCCTTATTCATGAATGACTTAATCTCTGTGTATGATCAAATGTCATGCAAGTTACTGTGCACAGAAAAATCAAGGAATGTGTCTCTTCCCCGCGTTCCTTACATGGAATTGCTGTGCCTGCCCGGCAAGCTGTTGGAAAGTGGTAAGGGTGGGAAGCGAGCAGCAGCAAAAACACACACAAAACCCACCAGAAGCAGTATAAAAAGAGTGAGACAAAGAAAACAGAGAAAATTTTGAAAGACTGGGTGTACAAGTTGGGTTGGGCCGTGCATAGAGAGCTCTAGCTTGCCCAAGCAGCAACAGCTGGAGCAGGGAGCCAGGCTTCCGACTGGGGGGTGTTATAGGGGCAATACATTGACCATGAAAAACAAAAGTGTTCCCCAGTATTTTCTCTGGAGTGTTGGCCATAAAGATTATTTCTGGTGCATGTTTCTATTAGCTTGCTTCATCTTGGAAGGCAAACATTTAATGTTTTGATGGGCAGATCTCAAGAAGTTCAGGGAATCAATGCTGCTTAGTCTTTTTATCCTCTTGACCCAATTGCTTGTGTTATAATTCTGCCGTTTCACACGATGTTAAACCACTTCACTTGAAGCCAAGACAGAAATTTCATTAGTTGTGATATTAATTACATGAGGCATGCCATATGGGATCTTTTCTTGTGATATTTTGGTATTTTCTTAGAGATCCAGCAGAACAGAGGGCTGTCTATATTTACACAGGCCTCTGCCTTCGTCTTTTAAGTTCCAACAAAGTTTCCACTTGTGTTAGGTGCCATTCTTACTGAAGAGTGAAGAAAAGACTTGTATCACCCAAGTTGTTTTTCTCATCACCAACACCCTGCGGCCACTGCACGAAATTCTGTCTGTCTCTCCGTGCCGTGGTGTGGGGGACGGATTGCTGTAGCAGGACTCCCACACCAAACGGTGACTGGCGACAAATGGGGAATAACTTGACTCAGGCGCTGAACTTCTCCAGCTGTCAGTGGGAGCTACACTTGTTTGTCCGGGACAGTGACTGGAATAGTCATTTAGCTCTTTTTGAAACACTTTCCAGCCCTCTAGTACTGACAATGGACTTAAAAGATGTACCTCGCTTTTCAGGTAGGTTATGGCTGGAGTATCATTTTAGCTCTAGGAAGCAAAAGACAGAAGAAAGGACAAGGAGTGAACGGAGAAAGGAAAACTCACAGCCAGGAAACAAATACAGGTGGGAAATGAAGAGCAGAGACTTTTGCAAGATTGTAAAGTAGGGGGAGTGCTGGGAGGGGACAGGGAAAGGGGAATGTAGAATTGAGGACAACAGAAAAAGAAGAGGAAAGGGGACAGCAATGGAGGGGAAGGAAGAGGAAAGAAAAGAGGTCAAAGAGATGAAGGTAAGAAGAGAAAACGCTGGGGGAGCAGATATGACGGAAATACTGGTAGGGATCTGGAGTGTAATGGGGAAGGGCTGCAGAATAAATTAGAGGAGCATAGGAGATACTAGCGTTTTTCACAGTCCAAAATTAAAAGTTGTACATTTTCCTTTTCAAAATGTTTGAGAAATGAGGGTAGATAAGGATTCAAGATATGGACAGTCTTCTTGGAAAGCACCTTTAAGCCTAATGACTGTGTCTTGGCATTTTTTTCCATGTTACACAGGCTAAGAGCAAATACACTTCCAGAAAAGGGTATGACCTTGCTTAGAATACAAAGCAAATTAATCCAAACTGTTGCTCACAACTCAGGTAAAAAAAAAAACAGAACTTAGTCTGGGACTGGGAAATACTCTTAAATTTGGTGGCAGCGGTGGCGTTACGGGGGTGTCTGTTTGCATGAGGTGTGTGGTTACTAATTTCCCTCTTTCTTGGTTCAGCCACAATCTCTGACTAAGCTGGACATAAAAGCATAGAAGATTTTTCAATCTTTGGCTTAATCAGATCCAGCACAGACTTTGGTGAATCCCACCAAGATCTGTTTTGAGAACTGGAACTAGTTTGCAGGCTACTGTAAGACAAGTTTGGCCAAGTGTGGAGGACTCTGACACCCAGCGTTCTTGAATGTTTAAACTTCTGCCTCTGCTGCTTTCGGTACATTTTTCAGATCAAATATTTGGTTTGATTTTTTTTTTAAGTCATCATCTCTAAGTTGTAGGCAGAAAATCTTTTTAACCTGTTGCATAGTTGGCTGAGGGCAATGTGTCTGTGCTTCTCTGAGATAAGCGTTGTTCAGTAGCCTAGGAAGAGCATCACCCAGAATGGACCAATAGTTTGATCCTGCATGGCAAATCATGCCTTCCTGTGTAGTTCATGATATATATGAACTTCAAATATGTCATGCCAGATCAGATTATACATATAATTTTCAAGTTGAACAAAAGGTTTTGTTTCTTTTACCCCCTTCATCTTTTAAAGAAACAGAATTTATCTGAATTAAAAACATGATTGGTGATGACGAGTGGGTGGTTCTGTTTACCCTGCCACATTATATAGTACCACTTTTACTCCTTGTTTGGATAGCAGTCACAAGACCCAGATATCAAGCTGTGAAAGTATTTTTCTTGCAGCAGCCTTTCTTTTTTTGGCAGGCAGTGGCTTTGGAGATGCCTTGCGTTTTGTCATGTGATTGGACTGCTGATGAGGTTTCTGTGCTGCCTCATTTTCCTGGATTCCATCTCAATTAACTCTTTCCTGGGTTGCAATCGTTAGCACACTTCTGAATGCCTGGGCTTTGCATCATAGTGTAATAAGCTCCTAATACTTAGTCTCTGTAAGGAAACAGCCCGTAAAGAAGGAATTTGCTGCATTTGTTCCACGTGACAGAAATCTGTTTTCTGTACCTCCAGCGGTCTACATCAAAACCACATTCCTTCTTCACAGTAATATTTCTTCTTGAAACAAAGGAAAATAAGGGAAAATGACTAGTATATAATAGTTCCATCTAAAAACATTCAGCTTAGTCTTGTAAACACATAAACTAGTTCTTTGTAAACAAATGTCTTAATTTTTTTTAAACTGAAAATTTAGATGTCAAAGATAGAGAAGCTGGATATGTCAAACACATATGGTTTCTATTGCATCAGAGGCTTTCTTAATTTTGGTATTCTAATTGAAAAGACATTTTTGAAAGCATGCTAACTTTACAGAAACTAATCTGTCTGTCTCTGGCAGGTCTAGGTTTTATTCTTCCATCTGTCACCACACTCTGGAAACATTTTCCACTTTAAATGTACAGCAGTAACAATATCCCTCATGGACTTTCAATTGCCCTCAGTACTCTCAGTGCTTGATGTGGAAGTGTGGTTTGGGGTAGTTGATTTTGGGGGAACTGACAGAGGCTTTAAGAGGAGAGAATTAGGAAGAGGCATCAGGGAAGGAATGGGAATAGGGACTGTAATTTATTCATGAGTTTTTGCCTTATTCTTGGATAATTTATAGCACAAAATGCCTTAGGCTAAGTAATATCTTTACTGGACAAAATTTCTAACCACATCAGAGAAATACTGCAAATCTGCTTTAAAATATAAGCTATCTTATAAATGTCATGAAACAACTACGTGCCTCGGATAAAGCAAAATTTCAGTTTGGCATCCAATACGTATTCACTTTTCCTCCTACAAATAATAGGCAAAAAACCTATTAAGTTTACCTCTGAAATAGGTACCTTTGAAATAGAAAACAACATTTATATCTCAGATATGGCTGTTAGGTTTTCTGCTAGTGTGGGCTTTAACTGCAGGTGCATGCTCTGCAGAGAGCCAAGCAGTCTGAGTGTGCTTGCAGGTTGCGATGGGGTGGGATGTCTTGTGGAGCTCAGTTAGAACCTGCTCTCCAGCAGCACCCTGAGCCCTTTGCAGCGCCGGTGCTGGGCTCTGACTTGCGGCAGTGAGTGCACCGAGTGTGCCATTATCTTTGGTCTGAATTCTCTATAAATCCACCTTTCCCAAGCATACAGAATATTTAAAATAAATGACCTTTTTTTAATCCACTCACGGGTAGGATATAAAGTCCACAAAGGTCATAGAGGTAAATTTATTTATTAAATGAAAATGCTTGGGCCAAAAAAACATTATGAATAATTTTGGTGTTTTAAGTTCAGGATGCAGAGTAAATTATTCCAAAAATAACGGTAGCCAAGTGTCATTCCCTCCAAACATTTGTGTAATATCTATTTATCTGTGGGCAGATGACTGCTATGTATAATCAGAGGCAGACTTTTGTCAAATTGAGACTAAGTAAACACAGCTGAACGCAAGCAGTTGGACTACAACTTTTTTGAGTTTTGCCAGTGCTGTATGACCTTGAAAATGACTGTTTCTTCAGAACAATCTGCTTTCAATATGGAAGAATTTTTAGTGTTTCAAATTAACAAGTGTTGATTGGAAATTTGTTCTCTTGAGTTTTTAGGTTGTTTTTCTTTTTGTCCAAATAAATGAAAAGTGTGTATTTGACCGAAGGAGGGCATCCTTTCTGCTGCTTAGGATTTAGGAACATTTTGTAAAGGAATTTCTTGCATGTATTTATGAGAACAACAACAACCGGGGAAAAGCTGTAAACTCATCTGAAGTTTCATTATATAATCAGAGAATATTTCCTATTCTTTCCTTGAAATATGCCTCTTTTTCTTTTTTTTTTTTTGTTTTAATGTGCAAGTAAGCATAGCATTTAGGCAATTTTTATGCCACGACGTATCTAGATACTGTTTTCCTCATCCTTGAAAAATTAGTGCTTCTATTTATAAGTTGTATCCATTTTTCTAAAACTTAGCCTCCTACTGAACATTTTCTACCAATCCTATTTTTCTCTGAGGCACAGAAAGAAGTGAGTCTGATTTCATTGACAAACAGGAGTACAGTTTCAACCGTAGTTTTACTATGTGAATTTTCTGCTTTTACATTACCAATCATTTGAACAGAAAACATTTTGCTCTCTTGATGTTAAAGGCCACAGCATTTGGAGTCTCGAGGAGGCTTTGGACAGAAGTCAAATAGGAGTCTTGCTCAAAAATTTGTCTTTCAGTAATTACAGCAAGTGAGTTTCATCCACTGCCAATATCTCTATTTCAAGGCACTTCTTTTGAAGGGATATTTTTTTCATTTTAAGTGCTGTATGCAAACCAGCTAACTCACCAAGTTCAGGGGTAGGACACGTGCAGCGTTGTGGCCAAAAGAAACTTTCCCAAAGTTCTTGTGCTTCATATCCACAAGTCGTACTTCCCAATCTGCCTTTTTTGGGGGGGCAACAATTACCATTTTCAAACAAATCCTCATGGCAACACCAGTTTAATGCCAGCAGACAAGCGTACACAGCACCTTGTATTTGGTGGGTTGCTAAAGCATGCTTTTGACTTTGCAAGCTACGTTACCATCCCAGCAGGTAGTCTTGCATGTTTTTGTGAAAGAACCACAGCAGAAGTCTCTTCTTCAGTTTTCAGTTCCCTTACTGTAATAGCAAAGGAAAAATAAGGATGCAGTTGGAAATGGGGAGGGGATGAAAGAGGAAGAACATGATAGAAAAGAAGTCAGCATGACTGAAAAGCTATTTTAATTGAGAATTTCAAACAGTGGATATGCCCATACATTCCTATAAGTTTCTGTATTTCGTTCTCTGTATTGAAATGCGGATTTCAGAAACAAAGCAGGAGACACTGCTCCCAGGCCTGGCTGAGCAATGTAGCTTCTTAACATTAACCAAAATCATCTGGAAATGGCCTTTATGGCAGGGTTTTTAAGACACTTTGTTGTTTCCTCTGGGCAGCTCCTCCTTGGGGTCTAAGGCTACAGACACCTAGAGTGTTGGCATCCTGGTTCTTATTCTGGGTTTCCTGCTTCACCAAAAAGTCTAATGGGACTTGTAAAAATACAAACAGAGTGTACCAGGTGTCATCTAAGCCTACAAAGTGGTCTCTGGCTGTTCGGTGGGTGCAAGGCAAGTACTACTTGCAAAACCTAGGACCACTAGGCAGAACTTGCCTTGAGTTATAACAGCATGCAGCAGCCAGCTGTGTTTGAGGTGTGAGAGGAAGGGGAGAGCCTTGCTGTGGATGAGTGCTCTGGGTGGTCAGCATCCTTCAGGGTACCTCATTGAGGTACATAGAATCATAGAATGGTTAGGGTTGGAAAGGACCTTAAGATCATCAAGTTCCAATCCCCTTTGCTGTGGACAGGGATGCCTCACACCAAGCATGTCACCCAAGGCTTTGTCCAGCCTGGCCTTGAACACTGCTAGGGGTGGAGCATTCACAACTTCCTTGGACAACCCATTCCAGTGCCTCACCACTCTTACAGTAAAGAACTTCTTCCTTGTATCTAAGCTGAATTTCCCCTGTTTGAGTTTAAACCCATAGCACTGTGTCCTATTGCCACAGTCCCTGATGAATATACCTCAGGATGCTCCTACCTGAAATGGTAGTTGCCTAGGAAATGCTATCAGGGGAGTATTTTAAAAAGATATGCTTAACCTCAAGTGATAGTTGGAGTTGATGGTGTAAGCCAGCACTAGTAGAGTCCTGCCTGCAGGCTGGGTGAGCCACTCTCTCAGCGGTGCTCTGAGGGGCTAGTTTTACTGACATCTTGTTAGTTTGTTCATTGAAGTAAAACAATTGGTGGCAGCCAGCTAGGTAGGTTGTGTGAGTGCTTTCTGTGTCCTGGTCAATTTGTACCCTCAAGTATAACATTTGCTGGTGGTGCAGTCCATTTGCCTGCTGTTTTAGAAGCAGGTGTTCACACATGGAATTTGCCTCATTTGCAGGTCTCCATAAACTCTGGAAATGTACAGGCTGTTGTTTTGCGGGAAAGCTTAGGCTCACAGGCAAAAGTAAAAAGTAAAATACTCATGCAAAATGAAAGAAAAAGCTTTTATCATTTTAAAAGTGAAAACAGAAGAACCATTAATAGTAGCAGCAAGTTAATTAGAGAACATGCAACGTTTTGGTTCCCAGAGTTTAAAGCCTTTGTGTTGTAGCTGCTTTGCTTGTGTGGCTGCTCAGAGTCCTCTCATCCTCCATTCAAAAGCTCAAAGACTAGTGTTTGACCATGTTGGAGGGATCAAAGGATCTCAGGGTTTTTTCACCATAGTTGTTCCCTATAAAATATGAAGGTTACTTATGTCTGGAACCATGTCATCCTGTCTCATTGCTTTTCCCTCTACAAATGGAAATTCGGGGTCTTAATTCTTAAAAGGGAGGTGAGGATGCAAGGCTATCTATACAAACGCATGATTACTGCAAATGCTGCTTACCCTTCAGAATGCATCTAAGCAGGTCAGGGAAGACACATAAGCATATGGCAGAAGTGTGAGTTACTCTGAGACTAATTTGTTTGCTCCATGAGCAAAAGGTCCACTGTGATTTCCAACTGCATTTGCATGAGGAATTTCATTCTATAAATGCAGATATTTTCCATATTTTTGTGCATATATAAGTAGCCCAGTTTCTCCTGATTGCAAACAGTGCTGGGTGAAGAGTTATTTTGATGTATAGTAACAGGAGAGAAGACTGGTTATTTATACATGATGGTAAAGTTTCTGAGTTGTTTTTGATCTACAGATCTTTCAAATTAGTCAAAATTCATATTTGTTTGAGTATGTCAGTTGATTTAACCATAAATACCATACAACTTTACCATAAATATGTATGTGTGTTGTAAGTCTGATATAGCAAACTGTTGCAGAAGTCCCTAAATAGAAACCTCCTGACTTCCAGGAAAACATGTATGAGCTAATGTAAACCAAATATGTAGTAAATACGACATTATTGCCTTCTGCACCTGATTACATACTTTTGAAGCACCCTATCTCTGCATCAACCTGACATCTTTAAACAGTATTCACCCTATATGGAGGAAAAATATTGTGAGGGGCTGCTTTAGATAACATTGTCTTTGATCTTTGGGGCTGATAGCCAGCAATTCAATTAGGTTTTAGAGGAGGCTATTGGCATTACCTGCTGTTAGATCATGTCCATTATTGCAACTTGGGCCATACTGGTCAAGGTAATCAGTGCTTTTTTGGGAGAAATATGTTTAGTAGTTCTACATAATACGTTTTTCTCCTTGGTAATGATACATTGTGCTTCAGTAATTCATCATTTTATTAGTGCAAAGGCATGGATTACTTTTTGAACACTCGTTATTTAAAGGATATGTGTTATTATCATCACAATTATTATTACTACTACTTTGGTGTAGTTGCTATTTAGGTATAGTTTCCAGTGGCTAGTGTAGCTTTTTCAGGTGAGAGCTGTTTGCAATGATCTCAGAGAACTGGCATCTTCACTCAGAGAAAAAGCCTGGGCACGTTGCCCATGGTTCAGATACTCTCTATTTAAAAGCAAAACTGTTTGGCTTGAAAAATTGTGGCTTAGAGTCCTCTACAGCTCAGCAATTGCATCTTTGCAAACTGCTCTTCCTGGGATGAATGGCAAGGGGCTTGAATGTGCCTCATTGTTATGCAGCGTGTCCTACAGTTAAAGGAGCCAAACGGCACCGTAAAAATCTCTGCAGCCTCATGGAGTGAGTTTTAGAGAGGCCCCAAAATTCATGCGGTTGTGCAAGCAGTATATCAAGGTCAGGATGAGCTATGAAGCTCTGTCTCTCCACAGCAATCTTTGCTACAGTACAGGTCTGTTAATGTGGCATAGCATTGCTGTCTTGGCTCAGGCAGTGTGCTATGCCACATGGATACACAATGCCCTGCTACGTGGTGCACATTTGCTCAAGAGTGCCTCAGCATCTGAGGCCCCAAGTGCTGAGAAGTCTGAATTTGGTCCCATGTTATTATCAGTGGACGATGCTTCCCTGCTGGTTTCTTCAAAATCACTGTCTCCAAAAGCAGCAGTGTGTGTTGAATAACAAACCCCTTCACATTCAGACTCTTCAAGTTTGGGAATGGAGCCAACATTCTTGAAGAATGATTTAGTGGCCAATAAACATCTGCGAAGTCTGTAAGACTGTCAGAAGCAGTAACATTGAAAGTAAAGATCATATCAGTAGCAATTCCCCTGTCCTGACAAGGCATTCAGTGCAAATATTTGTTCCGTCATCCTTACTCTCATTCCCGTTATCACAGTTAGTTCCACATGTTTTGCCAAAAGAGCAATTCCATCTTCTTCCACAAAGCTGTTCACATCCAAGGCCTTTGCAATGTTAAATACCAGCCTGCTACTGTTTCAGGACTTCCTAAATATGCCCCTTTGGAGTGCAGGAGCATCATCTGTCTTATGCAGAATCTGCTGTGAAGGGCTTTTTCAACTTCCAATTAGTGAGCGTCTGCAGTGTTAAGGTTTTTCTGCTCCTTAAGGATTCAAGCTCAGTCTGGCTGATTTATTACACTGCACCAATCTCCACAATAGCCGGGGTAGTCTTTGAGCTCTTCTAATCACAGTTCTCCTGCAGAGCCATTGAAACTGCACCGAGCTAGGACTCAAACCACTTCAACTACAAAATTATTTTGGAGAAGAAGGAGGCATTTCTGCTTCTTCAGAACCTCTTGGCAAATAAGTACATCTTCCTCAGTAATTCTAGGCATGCAATTCTTCTGCTCCAGGAGCCTTCCCCCTTTTCCCTGGTTTGCTGTGCTGCCTCTCAGTCACTCAGTGAGTGTGTTTTCAGGAGAACTGAAAACACAGCCATTCTTGAGATACCTCCCAGTTTACTAGAATCTCTGAGGGCTTGTTCAGAAGTTGGCTGGGAATATTCAGGTTTGGGAAGAAATCCTGTAGTGGAAATAACAACAGTACAAGTTGTGGTGAGCAGGAGCATGAAGACTACAATAGCTTCACAAGGGAAAGCAAAGGGAGCAGAACTAAAAACTTGACTCAAAAAAATGCAATCAAACACTAAAATAATTATTGTGTAATTGGAAGTGAGAATAATCCACAGGCAGCTATTCCTTCTGTGGCTCATTCTTTCTGCTGGTTACACTGTATATGGTCAGGAATGCCCTTAGTGACATGGTTTAGTGACATGCCAGTGCTGGGGTAAAGGTTGGACTTGATGATCTTACAAGTCTTTTCCAACCCAGATGATTCTGTGATTCTGTGAAGGTCTGTGACTACAGCTTTCTGTGTAGGTTCCTGTGATAAAGAGGTTCCTACCACATTTTTAGCTGGATTAGGAGAGAGATTCTTTTCTGACATATGTGGGCTGGCCCAGTTTGAAAGAAGCCTCAAAAACCAGCTCACATCCTTGCAGCTTGTTGGCGCTTCTCTACCAGCAAAGCACTGAGGTGAATGCAACTGAGCATCTCTGAGGACAGGATGATTAATTTTATGATGTGCTGTTCAGTGCTATTTCATATGTTCCATCTAGTCCTTTGCAAACTTTAATAATGTTGTTTTCATCCCTTCCAACCCAAACTGTTCTATGATTCTATAGGATGTCTGTAGGATTTCAGAAATTGGGAACTGAGGCACCAAACAGTTACGTTTGAAGTCACTTTAGATGCCTAAGACCTTGTGGATGCTCGTGATTTCATGGCTCTTTATACATTCAAAGCACATGTCTTGTTGACTTCATTTGTGAGTGCTCAGCCCTGTTGAAGATGAGAGCTCAGGCTCTTGATTCAGACTCTGCAGACTAGGGAATGTACCATGGCATCTGTGAAAAGGTTGGTTAAAACAGCTTATGGAGCCACGCAAAAATGTTTTCCACAAGCAGAGACTGTCAATTACCAACATGATTTACTTGGCATTGTTAAATCCACCTATCTTTTATCTTCTTGCATTTCCATCCTGCAACAGCCTTGGAGCTGTTGTCCCTTGGCACTGAGGTTGTGGTGGGAAAGGTCTTATGTACTGCTCCAGGTTCGGCCCCAGAGCAGGTCTGTCCTGTGCATTGAGTGTGGCAGTGACCACAGAAAACACCACGTGTGATTGCATTACTGTATCTCATGGTACACTTAGTGGGAAGGCAGACTGCTTAGGCATTCCCATTTTTATGCATACGTAATATATAAGCATATACAGATATATGTATATGAATATATATGTATCTCCTTATAGGTATAATTTTTTAAATTTCACATGTAACCCCTTGATTTGTAGGGGTTACGTTTGTAGGGGATCTGTTGTGCAACAGTTGTCTGGGTTTACCATGAAGCTCTTTTACAGCTTACAGCCATTTTTATGGCTGTTTGACTGTTGGAGCCCTGTGTGTGCTTATGCACTTCCTTACAGGCTGCTTGAATTTTTATGATTGTGATCACACAGAATGCAGTCAGCTTGGGACATAACTTGGGTACCTGGGGTTTAGTATTTGGACATAAGTATTGTGCACATCCCGGTGCCCCATGCAGTGGATGGAAGTAGCTATGTTTAAAAAGGTCATACGTGTCAGTCTTCTCCTTATCTTACAGGCAAGGGAAGGAAACAGTGAATTTTCTGTCTCTGACAGACTTACCCGTTCTTTACTCCAGGCTGCTGGCTAAACACACCCTGGAAATCAGTTCTGGCATTCACTTAGAAGTTCCTTCACTTGCCTGAAAATACAGCACCTTGTAATTTAAAGTGCCTTTGTGCAGCATGTGCCATGTCTGAGCACTTGGCTTTCAGGGGCTCGAGAGGAGCTGGCTCCTGCGAGCGGGGCCACAGGAATGGGGGCACGTTTCTCTGAATTCTGCAGGAGGCTTCTGAAAATACCCTGTACACATGCATTCATATCCTAACATTACACTGCATGTGTAGGGTCTGCTCCCAAACCCACAGCCAACTAGCATAACAAAATCAGATTTTACTGCTGTAGTGTCAGACTAGGGCTGAAATACGGCTTTGAAACCCTCCCTTTCACCCTGCTTTTTTAATGAAAAACAATCGGGCTGGAGTGTAATAGTGCTTACCCTGGCTGCATTTGACTTTAGCTTTTTACTTTTAAAGCCTTATTTTAGTCTTTAAGAGCTCCCAATTAAACATTTTAGATCCAGAGTGAAAGCCTGGACATGCCTGCCTGCACAACAGTGAGATACCTGGGTGGGAAAAGGATATTTTTATATTAAAAATAAATGAACACAGTGGTATGTTTTCTCCTTCATATCCCTTTCTCTTCATTTTCTTAATGAATCTCCATTTGCCATTTTCTAATATTTTTGTTTTAACATCCCCTATACTATTTCCTTTATTTCTTCCTTTTTTTATTCCCTCTTATCCTCTCTCCTCTTTTCTTTATTTTGCCCTTCCCTTTTCCTGCTCCCTAACTTGCTTTTCAGTGTTAACCCATAATGGTTTTCATTAAGGAGGACAGCTACTTCATTCTTCCAGTCAGCAGAGCACATGTTATAAATCCCTTTCTAAGTAACACCCAAAAAAATGAAGCCTAGGTCAGATATTTGTTTGTCCATTATGGAATGCATGTGGGAGACTATCACCAAGGAATCTGACAACGTTACAATTGCCAGCTCAGTGAGGAAAGATTTGATTTCAGTCAGCTTTGCAGCAAACTTGAAAAGAAAATAATACCATATAACCGTCAGTTCATCAGCAGCTTGCCTCCAACACTACGCAGCCCCGACTCCCATTATAAGCTCTACTAATGATCTGGCTAAGAAAACAAATCTCACACAGTGCCCTGCACCTCACCGAGGAGAGCACACTGTCACTGGTCATGGAAAATTTAGAGCTAGCCATGACAGCCCGAACAATGAAGTGATTTACACCAGGTTTGTATATAGTTTGCTAACTCATAAATTCTTACATACAGGTGCATAGCCCAAGACTGTAAGACTATTTGCACCATGTCTACTATTAATGTGGGGCTTTCAGTTCACTTCTTAATTCAAATATTAATATAGATTTGCAAACTCAATTCTCTTTTACGGTTTATAAAATACAGCTATCGCAGTCTCTCTGGGCACGTACACTCATTTTATAAAAGTCGCATGTATTAAAATGTAACTAGATGCCTACTCCAACTTCAGCAGGCTCCAGGCTGCATAGGGAAAATAAGTCTTCAGGTTCCCAGGTATTCCAGAAAAAACCTTGAGTGGTACCAGCCCCTCACGGTTAAAGCTTCTATCTGGTGTTTTGGTGCAAGAAGAGAATATCAAAGAAATATTCCCCTGAAAAGGCTTGCTCTGAGATGTGATGGCAGAGGGACATTTCCAACACTGGCAAGACCCAATGTGTGGCTCTTAATAGAAGAGGTCAGACCAGGGTTAAAGCTGTTCCTGGGAAAAATAAAATACTGTGAGAACAGGGGAAAATATTCACTATAGCTGTCACTGTGAACATAAATTGTCATTATACTGCTTGTTCATCTGAAAGGATGTAACAGCTGATGACAGGTCAGTTGTTACACCTGGTGTCACTGTGAAGCCAAAGGAGTGAGGTAACAGGGCTGTGGGGGTGACTTCATGACAAGCTGCTCCATAACCTCCTCCTAGAAGAAAGAGAGTGCAGTGGTAAATGAAAACTTTGCTGAAAAGGAGTTTTCTCTAGAGCCTGGGCCCAGAGCTCGTTCCTGTGAGTTTCTGAGAGCTCTCCTCCTCCCACCCAACAAAAGGACATGGTAATAAATCTTTGTCAGTAGAAATCCGGTACCCTGCAGAGATCGGACCAGCTGTGATGGGTATCATGCGCACACCCGGGTCACACTGCCTCACTGTGTCTGCAGCTGCAGGTCATCCAAAACTCCAGTGGGGACTTCCTTCCCTCCACCAAAGGGCTCTGCTGCACGAGCACTGCCAGCTCCAGCCGGGTGTTCTCACACAAACCCGCCCAGAACAGGACCTGCTCTGGGCAGGAGTGGCTTCACAAAGGACAACACTGAGCAGGTCGCACGTGGAGGTGGCCTGGGGTCTGCAGGAGGTCAGCCATCAGCGCGAGTTTGGAGAACGTTTCTGCATGAGACTGTGGTTTGGACCCTCTTCCAACTTGAGCTTTCCTGTCTTGCACTTATCATCCTTAGTAGGTCTTATGTTCCTGAGGAAACCTAGGAGAATGGTGCAAAAGACAAAAGGTTTTAAGAGTTTCTGTGCTGGATCAGATGAGTCCTGTCTGTGTGTAGAAAGCTTTCGGTAGTGGGGTCACTGGCTGAGCAGTATCCACATTCAGAAACTCGTTTGTCTGTTCACATCAGGCTCAAAAGAGGAGCCCTGCAAGCGTAAGCATTTGAAGGCCAACTCCTGCTTCCTCCAATTCAAGCTAGAGGAGCTGAAGTTTGCTCTTTAGGGGTTTTTTTAGAAGATGCTACAGTCTTTGCACCAAGATTGAATGACATTTCTTATAAGACCACAGACTGGCCTGGTGCTTTGGGCTATAGTTTCCTCTCCCTTGCACTGCTGAGCAGACTGGGCTAAGCTACCTTCCCTCCCCAAATGTGGGTGAACATTAGTGATGTTTGATTCATGGTTTTACTTTGGGATCCTTAGGGAGAAAAGGAGCTGTGTGAATGCAGAAAAGTGAAGGAATATTAGCTCCAGTTAACCCACTTTTGTTCTTGGAGAGCCAGAGACCTGAAAGTTGTATGTGCCCTGAAACTGCGGTTTGGAAAATACCAGAGTCAAGGTGTGTGTGTGTGACCTACAGAAATACCTCATCTCACTACTAATTTGCTCACACATGTAAACTTCATTTGTCATTCAGCTGCCCCAAATTATTTCCTGTTCCTCCCTCTTTTTCCTCTTCTTGCTTGTTTTGAAAATGCTGGTCAACACATGTTAAGCCAGAGTCTCCAAAACCAACAAAAGAAAGTTCAGGAGAGGCAGCAAGAGAAACAGCTGAATAATGTTGCCAATTTTAAAATGAAGATAAGTTACACAGGACCTTTTATTGAACCAACAAATATTTTATAGTGTTCACCATTAGGGCCAGCAGTTTTTTTTTTCGTTTTAAGCTAGTATAGAAGGTGTGTAATTCATCAGGAATCTGTACATGTTTAAGTGCCTTTGAGAAATATTGTGGTCATGTGGGGCTGATCTACTGTGTCTTGACTGCCATGTCCATTTTTTCCCTGCTACATAATGTTCTGTACCCTTCCCTCTCTGTCGCATTCCCTCATTCACACGTTCTTTCCCCTGTTGGTTTCAAGCCATCTTTGCTTTGTCAGTGTTACCTGATAACACAAAGCAGAGTTTTAAGCCAGTTGTTCCAGTTCAGCTTGAGCTGTCCTTAACACTGTATGGGGGGAGCAACGTGGATGCTTCTTGGTCCTACGTAAGTGGCTGGTCTTTCCTTTGCTGTTCCCAGCAGGGCCTTTAGGTGAAGTCAGTTCATCACCACACACGTGATATTCTTAGTTCAGAATTCTTAGATCCAAAGAATAAAATGTAACCATAATTAACATTATTTATCACACCCCTGAAGTCATCCAAGTATATAAAAGTTACTAGTCTGGACTCGGCAAACGCTAAAGGTCTGAATTGTTCTGAAATATTTGAATGTGCCACAAACACCACGTAGCCAGGGAGCCTTTGTGTGTTGTAAACTGGAGAAGGCATATGTGCTACAGCATTTATGCTGTGGCTTTTTTACTAATACTGGATGCAGTGTGTAAAAGGGCACTGTATATATACTTAGGTGTGTATCTTATCATGAATTATTTGTATATTAGTTTGACAACAGTCAGGTGTAATGGCAATTTACTAGACATACATGATGCAATTGTCCAGTTTAAGGATGATTGCCTGCAAGAACTCTGGAGTCTATTTTCTTTGTGTGGTCCTTTCTGACAGCTGCAGAACAAAAGAAAACATTTAAAATATAAGAAATCTTGGAAAATTCTTCTCTTAAATGCTTTTGAAATGGTCAGAGTATTGCTTAGGTATGTTGTCTTTGGACTTCTGAAACTCATTTCCATCGCCGCTAATACAGGATTGCAAGCTACCTTGCAAGAGAGCTGTCAGGATCAGCCACTGACTGTTTATGAAGAAATTCTGTGGTGAAAAAAAAGAGAAAAATTGCCACATATATTATTAATAATTATGTGAGTCCTGACAAATCCCATACTGTATCACAAAGCTGATATTGTCCAGCGACTACACTCTTGGCACTGCATGCTACAGTAAACTGCATACTGAAAACTCATACTGATGGAAAGGTATACAGGATTCCACTGGTAAGTGATTTATAGTGACTTCCTATTATAAACAAGAGGGAACAAATATCCCGCCTTGCTGGTTTCTTTGGACAGCTGTTGAGAGCAGAATAAGATATTCCTGGCCAGGCAAAAGCCTGGATGCTTGCAACTGGGAGCAGAATGAAACACCAGAAAGTGAGATATAAATGACAATCCCTAATTATAAATTATTAAGTTTCCATTTTCATGATGCTTAAACCCTTGCAGTTGTAGGGCAAACAATCACTGGTTTACATGATTTCAAACCTTGTAACTAGAAGACGCTTCTGACGTTTAATATTAAATAGACTTCCTGTATGAAGCGTATGCTGAAAGCCTACCACATCCTATAACAAGAAGCACATCACTTCCTGAGACAGAGCAAACCACCTTCAGCATCAGCTTCTTTTTGGGTTTCAAGTAATAAATATGCTATTGAACACAACTGTAGTTTGTTTCAGATAGTTATGTGTGCTGGCCAGTGGTATGCTATTAACAAACTTCATTGTACATCCTATCAAATAACAGGTTGTGCGATGGTCAAGAAACCGAATGAGAATTTGGTTTCCGTATTGAGAATGTTGGTTTTCAGTTTACTCATGAATCAGTCTTGCCAAAATGTTGCTTTTAGAGTTGAAGTATACTTTGCAATTGTTGTGCAGATATATCAATAGCTTTAACTATCAAAAGCTTTAATTAGTAGTTGGGGGTAGATCAGGTAGATCGCAAAAGATGAAAAAGCAAATTGTCAGACAAGAGTCACCCTTATTTTTATTTGATAAAATCTTGTCGACTATGGTCCCTCTCTGGTCAGTGAAGAGCTAGGCACGGCCAAACTGCATTTCTACCAGGCTGAGCTAAGCAGTTAAGGCTGTAGTTACACTACCAATTTAATGTCCAAAGGAGAGACACTGTCCTCCCCTCATCCAGCTAACAGCATAGCCACATAGATGATAATGCTGCCCAAAGGAAAACAGTAGGAGGGGTGCCTCTTCTAAGGAGGACTTTGTGGTCTGGTTTTGCAGCAGTCAGGAGCATTGAGGTCTGGTGTTAGGTGTGTTGAGAACTCTTGGAGGACATCTCCATTGTTTGTGAATGGAGTCTGGACAGCTAGCCTGGATAAAGATACATGACTTGAATGCCAGATTTATGACAAGTGAGGTGAACCCTACCCTTCCTTTGGAGTTGGATCAATTCGGTTTGACTGGCAAGATGTCAAGGAGAGCATGAGGAATGGTCTTTGCCTCTCAATGTGGTCATCCCCATCAAAAAAAAATGATGGTAACACATTTCCTTCACTAAGGGCTGTTCAGACATATGTGGGTTGCTTGAATGCTATGGTAGTGCAAACTGGGATATGCTGTCAGAGGTTTGGTATAGCAGAAAAGGATTTTTGGCAAGAAAAAGGGAGCCTGTGCTTTGAAATGATGGATTTTCAGACTTCATTGTACTAACTTGCTTTTACAGCACTTATTAGCAAGAGCTTTGCAAATTATCAATGATGGTTTTACCGTAACCGAGTTTTGAGTTTCTTTGACATAAATTATTTGTCTGGAAAAATATGAAATCTGAATGGAGTAGAAAAAAGGAAGACTTGTAATTCAGGAAAAATCTTCAGCAAAGTTAAAGAATGGGTAGCTTTCTGCTCTTGGATTTTATTTTTTAGCTTTGCTGCTGCTTTTATATACCGTGGGCAAGGCGCTTTCTTTTAGAGCTGGCTAAACACCAGTAAAAAATATTTGCAAATACTCCTTCAAATAAATGCTGGAATTGGAATGTGTGTCACCATTCACACCTACTTTCCTCAGAAGTTTGTACAAGCAATTTTTTTGTTCGTAGGAAATATTTTCCAACAGCAAAAGAAACTGACAGATGCTTGAGAGAGGTGTATTTATATCCAGGTTTGCTCTGGCAACGACATTCATTATTACTTGTCATTTCCATTTCTATACCTACTGACCTATTCAGTCTTAAAGCTCCTCTTTAAATTGTCTCTATTAAAAAAAAAATGAGGCAGGGCTGAAAATTTATTTGTAGCCAAGTACAGCATGAAGGAGACATTTGGTGTCTTTCTGGATCAGATGTTTCTTTTTCCCTTGGTTCCCTCTCATATGGATAGGTTGAACTTCCCCCTCTTGAGTCCCATTCAAGCATTGATCTGGTAGAGCCTAAGAGATACTTATTTAAGATGTACTCTTTTGGAACAAAATGCAAACCTTAGTTGCTTGTGGACATTTATTTATAAAGCTGTTTTTCTTTAGGAGGCCTGATAAATCAAATAGTTTGGCAAACATCTAACCTAAGAAATTACAGCTGGTCTCCCTGCATTTCTTTGGTGAGGCTGGTCTTCAGTGGTCACCTCCAAGTGCTGGGCTGTGTGTCTGGGCTGAGCTGTTTGACATCAATTGGCTGTATGAGAAAATGGGCTGCTGGTCAGTGGTGGGCAAAGTCACTCCTAAGTGGAGAGGTACGAAGGGTTGCAATGTACTTTGAGATCTCTTCCACAGGAAGCTCTGTTTAAAAATAATATCAACTTTTAATTTATCATCTGATGGAAATCTGGCAGTGAGGTGCCGCTCATAAGAGGTGCATTACTTTATGAGAATTTACATTGCATTTAGGGACTTTTGGGGCTCTGTAGCCACTTAGTGCTCATGTCACTTCTATTTCTTTTGTTTAACTTGTTCTCCATAGGTATTGCAGTTAGGCATCAGCTTCTTGCTCCTTTATAGCGAGTTTCTGTGTCAGGATAGCAAGCCCACTGAATAAAGCTTATACATTTCAACCTGGCAGATATTTCTGGCTTCTCTGCAATGTGAGGACTTAATGAATGAACAAATGTGACTCTTGATGAGAAAGTGTAGCTTATGCCTGTGATGCAATTTCATCCTTGAAGGCTGTTAACCAAGTGTGCTTGTTACTTGTGCTCTTCTCAGCCTGCTTCTGTGGCTGAGTCACAGCCTGGGCAAGGGGTGCATTAGAAACCACACACATCATGTATAGATGGGTGAAAGTGCTATTTTTAGTGCTTACAAGCAGGCATTCACTGAGGGGCAATGGAGCAGATTTTTATTTTTAGTTTTGCAATTCCTTACATCCTTGTGATTTATGTTATGAAAAACTAGCTCTATAACCCTGCAAAATGTAGGTGAACCTCCAAGACCAACTTTATTCTCACTATTGGTGAGACAACCTTTTCCTGCACATAGGTTGGTGTGGGA
This sequence comes from Psittacula echo, assembly GCF_963264785.1. Lineage (NCBI taxonomy): Eukaryota > Metazoa > Chordata > Aves > Psittaciformes > Psittacidae > Psittacula > Psittacula echo. The sequence continues at coordinate 43,265,438 of NC_137737.1, read as the reverse complement.
TGTGCTGGGCAGGGCTCAGCACCAGTTCTGCCAGCACAGTTCTGCTGAGGCTCTGTGAGGTTCTGCCTCACCAAAGCCTATTTCTGTAAGGCCACGTCTCAAGAACCTCCCCACAGCATTTCTTTTGACATGTGCCTTGCTCCAGACTCAGTGCAGATTTCTCCAGGCAGACAGTTGCATGAAGCTGGCCCTTTATATGCGGTAAACCAAAGATTTTATTTGAAAATCTGGTATCAATTTTGGAATTAATCTTGGGTTATTTTTCCATATGCCTATTCCATGAATTTGCTTGTTTTAGAAACTATTAAAAGAAAATAGACATCTTCTTTTTTTCCTGTTTTCAGAAACCCTGGAGAGTGGACCAAATAAGTGTGAAAGGTGAGTAAAGGACTTCACAGTTTTCCAAAATTACTGTTGTTATTATTACACTTTGCCTGACGTCACATAGCTTTGTAAGCTGTATGTGTAAATATTTGTTACTGCTTGAATCTAGCGCAGCTAACAGAAAAGGAACCAGCAAAGATGAAACATACTGGAAGGAGATCAACGCAGCTATGGCCCTAACGAACCTTGCCCAGGGGAAGGATAAACTGCAGGGAACTACCAGCTGCATCATTCAGAAATCATCACATATATCAGAAGTAAAGACTGTTAAAGTGCCATTAGTTCAGCAGTTTTAAGAGATGGGTCCTGTTTTCTTTTCCCTGTCGAACGGACATTTTCCTCGCAGGATCAATTTTCAGCAAAATCAGATTCACGGCTATGAGGCAAATGTGGAAAATAGGTCCCCTTTAACAGTATGGTCAGTTGAAAAAAATAATGTTCCTTCTGACTCAGACGTTTTCATTGTATTAAATGAAATGTTCAATTGCTTCTATAAAAGGCATGTAAATTATAAAAAACTGTTTTTATCAAAACATTAACTTATTTTATGTTAATCAAAGTGCGCATAAGATGTTTGCATTGCTATTACAGTAAGTGCCTTGCTTTCAAAAAATAAGCTATAACGTGGGCATAGTATAACAGTATTATGCCTCAAAATGACAATGCCATAATGCTTAAACTTTGTATATTATTCCAAGTGGGCTTAAGCAGCCTAGGGCTAAAATCATTACTGCTGGAGGCCCTGGAGAGTTGTGCTTATTTGACTTCTACAAATTGACAAGTCTTAATGGAGTTGTTACATCATTTTCTCTCTCTTTTTTTTTAATCAACAGTGTTATAAAAATTGTACAGTATGTTTTGTCAAAGTGACAATGAGGTTGTTATGCATGTTTCTTACCTGTATATGCAGTATATTAAAATACCAAAATCATTCCTTTGAAAAGTGCAATACTCTAGAACACACAAATTTAGGAGATAATTGTTCAGATTATTTTGAACTTATACATATGCTCCCAGCTGTGTTGCTCATGAAAGATTTCTAGTTGAGAAGGTTCTAACTAGGCTAGCTGCAAAGTCAAGTTGAATTTCTGTAATTTTAAAGCTTTGCTAGTGACTTACTGAAGTTCTGATAGACGTACAATTGATTTCTTCTTGTATAAAACTAAATCTATAGTTCCATTTATTACTTGCAGTGGAGCTCAAAAAAGTTTCCATGGTGAAACTTACTACTTTAATGTGGTTTAAACATTTTTATTTTGTATGTACTGCATAAATGAGGACAGTTGATTGACAGTTTGTGTTCCAGTGAGAAAAAGCTATAATATAAACTATCAAAGCCCAAACTAGAAAAACAAATGGGAAATGAAACATTGAAAAATCTCAGCATTTGAGGTGGGAGGGTTTTAAGTAGATACTAAAGCATGTATTATATGTCATGTCTCTAAACTTGACTGCTGTTGAGCATAATAACAAGCATAAAAAACAGGTTTATTTTTAAGTTTTATTGGGAGGTGTATGAGTTATTCTTAAGTCATATAACAATAGTCTAATGAGGTTTACAGTGCTTGAATAAACAGTGGCAAAGCCAAAACCAATTTATACTGAATCAGTTACAGAAAACTGGAAAAGAGCTGATTGTTGCTAGGATTTGGATTTATTTCCTGTGGGTATCCTGTCAGGTTTTTTCCCTACTTACCCCTTTTCCTTGTTTCTCTTTTTGGTGAGCCATCAGTGAACAAGACATGACTTTAGTCCTGCTCCCACTGAGTGTAATGGCAGAATTCCCACTTCAGTGGATGCAAGACTGCGTGCTAATGATGAAACTAACTTGCAAGTAGAGGCTGTTTCAGTTGCACTAAAATAGTCAAGATACATTGCAAATATCAGCCTTGGTGTGATTCTTAGGAAACTTCTTAATGTAACATAACATGTTGTTGGGTTTGTTTAGTGTACAATGAAAATGATTTGATATGAAAATATTTTGTACATATATATTTTTACTTTGTTTTCTAAATTGCTGATTTGCATTGACTTAAAGTGCCAAGCAAGAAATGTATGTCATGACTGTATGAACAGTTGAAGTACATGTTTTACTGACTTGGATCATTATATGTCTAAGATTCCATGACATTAATTTTTGATACTTTACTGGATTTTGACATAATAATGTGAGTTTATAACTAATAGCAGAGACCTAATACTTCACTTTTGTTCATACTATTGTAAGTTATTCTGGTATTAAATATTTTGTGACAATAAATTGATGGTTTTGACAAACTTTTCTGTTTGAAGTATTCACAGTGTTTTTGTCTGTATAAATGACAACAAAACTTGTCATGTAAAAAAGGTACTTTTGAGAACTTCTCTGGAGTAAAGCTGGAGAAGACAAGCCATTGTATAAACAACTTGTTCATCGTTCTTTTTTTAAATGATCAAAGCACAAAGAATAATCTGTAAAACACATCAAGTGGGGTTTAAATTTAAGAAATACTTGGCATAAGTTCTTGTTACCATTTCCTTTAATTTATTTTTTTTCTACTGCTGCTTTAGAGTTTTCTGAAAACACAAATTCTAATGAATTACATGTGTGTCTTTTTTAAAATAACAAAAATCATGATCAGTGCTGAGCCAACAGCTAATGAAGACTCAATAATTATTTATGATATTGGAAAAACAAACATTATTACTATTGCTCTTCTTTATTTCAACATATGTAACCATTTTAGTAGAATAAATAACTGCAAACAACGTCTTGTTGGTTTTAATTAAATATTCATTTATCTGTCCTTAGTCATTTGTGTTTCTGGTTTCCTACTGTAGTCAGGGTTTCTCTGTACTGGGATACAAGGATGGGATAGGGTTAGGGTTAGAGTTAGTCCTAGTGCAGTTATATGAAGCAGTTCAGCACATCCCTGCTATACAGAGGAAACCATAGCTAATCATTGTACTGAGTCACTGGAGAAGGTACATGAGCTGGGAAAGACTTCGGTCATGTAGGAATCTTTTATGAGTACAGGGATCTTTTATGAGTACAGGCTATGTTTGTATATAGTACCATGTATAGATACGCTCTGGCTGTGAAGCCTTGGTGGGGAAGGAGATGCAATCAGCCCATCTTGAAGGTCAGTGCTCATAGTAATGAGAGCCCAGTGCAACTGGGCTCCTAAGTTGCGTGCCTCAGCCCAGTTCCTCCAGTTACATGGGAGGAGTGATAACTAAAGTTTTTGTGGGCACTTGGCACTTTCAGGTTTTATGTACTGCTAATCTGTGATATATGTATACCCCTCTAACATATGCAGCCATCCAACATGTCAGTGGATTTGAGTATTCAGTTGATATAAAAGTTCCTGATGAAATATACAGCCTAATTTTTGCTGCTGGGAATGCATAGAAACACCCATATCTAATGATGCTGAGCTTCTCAGCATCTACTTTGTACCCAAGTCTGACATGAAGAAACCAACTCATTCTGCTCCCAACAACTCTTAACATCATTTGCAAGAGCTGAGCATTCCCAACCTGTTACAAACCATTGACAGTAAGGGGACCTTCAATTTTTCCAGCTTGCTCAGTAGTTAGAATATACATTGGGATCAGGACTACAGTCTCCTCTTCCGGCATTGTACAATGGCTACAGCCTCTGAGCTGTAGTTCTCTTTGTGGCCTCTTGCTGTCAATTGGTGGCCTAACACATAAGTACGTACACCAGGTGAAGCAGTTGCAACAGGAAGACTGAAAGCAAGTCTCAGGAAAATATATAGGCCATTTTGAGGACATTTGCTAACTTGACCTAAGTTTTAACTAGGACTTTGATAAAGAATGACAGGTAGACTTGGATGCCCACATGCAAGTAGATGAAATAACCACTGCACTGTGGCTTAGAAGGAGAAGATGGGGAAGGGAAGTTGATAGCACCTCTGTACTGTGCAAGGAAGAATAGTTTTAGCTTAGGCTAGGAGAAAGGCTATGTGAGCTTAAACCTGTTTCTCCATTATAGCTTTGCCCAGGTAATTTTTCGTTATGTGCCCTGGCTTTGATGAATGATGTTTTTACTCAACTGTCCATATCAGTGGAGATCCACAACACCAAATGTGAGATGCTATTGCAGGAAGCAGCTTTGATTATAAAAATTAGTGGGATCTCTGATAATCACAAACTTTTTTAACTCTCCATGCTCTTAATGCCCAGAAAGCCCTTCTTTGTACCTCCTGCAACATCCCCAGCAGTGGGAGAGACTGTAGGAATTGTTCTGCACTAGTCAAAAGGGAACCCCCACTGGGGAAAGGAGTTTGTGGCTCTCCTAGGGATGCTCTGGAGTACCAGGGAGCTGCCTTGCCACAACGGGTGAATACTGGCTTAAGGAATCACCCGGGGCTAGTCAGGGCTATCAGGTAGCGTGCCAGTGGGGCACAGCATGCACTGCCTACCAAGGCACTGCCAAGCAGTGAGGCTGTAACCACTGAGCTCAGACCCTCCTTCAGGAATCCTTCCAGACACTTGCAGGCTCAGTGATGCCTCTGTTTCTTTTGGTCTTGAGGAAGCGCTGGGCCATATTTACCTGCATGGCTTGCAAGGGCTATAGGAGCTAGGTGTATCTGCTGATAAATCCTTTGTATGGGCTGGCTGATGAGAGTAAACGTGACTAGTCATCCAGCCTTCCAAAGCTGCACCAAACCCCTATAAATTGAGCTCCACCAGGTCTATACAAGTCTTAGTCATAATCTCTGCATTCAAAAGAGCACTGAGGACCTCAGAGCATCCCTGGCAGAGCTGGGATCCTGGTACTGCCAGCAGAGAAAAGCAGTTACAACAGCAAAGCTTGTCACTGCTCCTTGGGCTGCGTACTGCCTCAGGTGCCCACTTTGCTATGTGGCAAAGGGAAGGGAACAGGTGTCTTCTATCATGACTTTCTCACACATACCAATGCTTTTTTGCTGTGAAATCTCATATTCTGCTATGAAGACTTGAATTCAGGTTGTGCTTCTGCTCAGCCCTTAGTGTGACTACACTTTTTTAAACCCTGGCCTGTTACTTAAAGGAAAATAGTCTGGGCTTGGCACAGACTGAGGACACCAGACCATCCAGTACTTCACAAGCAGCTCTAAATTGCAGTGGGCATCAATTTGGTGGTCACAGTGACAGCTTCAAGAACAACAGCCCCCTGTTGTATTCCTGTGTTGCTATGAACAATTTGTGAGACTCTCAGAGAATCAGAAAGAACCTCAAAGGGATCCAGGCTCCTAGCCTAACAGATCCAAGCATTTCTGAAGGTCCGAGGGAGAAGGCATGTTTCCATGGCCAAGTGCAGACAGTTGCAGGCCTGCTCTGAGCCCACTGGACAGAAACGTGGCCTAGTTCAGAAACTGGGTAACCAAGTTTGGAACCAAGCCCGAGTTCCTACATGAAGGTTCCCAGCAGAGCATGGACTGGACTCAGCACAGTGCCAATGTCTGTGCAGCTTTTGGACCATTGCCTGTTTTATGCCTTCACTGCAATGTCATCAGATTTCTCTGTGTTTTGGTGCACATTTCAAAGAGGATAACAAAACTGCTCTGCATTGCTGAGCTGTTTTGTGTAGAAGGATGCTGATAGTTGGGAGCTGCTCTGGTAGAATACCTACCCAGCCGAGGAAAACGAAGCATGATGGAAAGGGCTAAATTGCCTGAGAGCACTGCTTTGACACACTGCAAGGGAGGCTACAGGGATTCAGCCTGGATGTAAGTTCATGTTGTACGAGCTGGTTTGCCAGCGTCTGGGTGTGCTCGATCTCCATCATCACCAGAATCAAGACCCAAACTCATGGCTTTCACAGTGCGGGGTGGCTGAGCCAGTGTTTAGTTTTGGGCCCCATCTTGAAACTCCTCTTGTTTAACAAGAAGGAAGGAGGCTGGCTAAAATACAAGTACCTTGTGAGAAAAGAAAAAAAAAAAAGAAGTGGAAAAGAGACATGAATGCCTAATGCAACAGAAAAAAACCCAACCCAAACCTCCTTAATGTTGGTGTTATGTCAGCTTGGGTTATTGGCAGTGGAAGTGGTTATTGGCAGCGGAAGTTAGACCTGGCTGGAGGCTAATATAACTTGTGCACCTGACTTTTTAAAAGGAGCTGAGATCTGGTTTCTTTATGGATGAGCTTTTTTTCATCTGTAGTGTTGGTCCCTTCTTCATATTTCCTAAACTTTCCTTTCAGCCTGTTTTGGACTTGATTCTCTTTCTATCTTCCCACCTGAAAAGTCTCCTGTTCTGTGCAGACAGCAATGGGATCCTTCCCACCAAAGTTCATTCTTCTGGCTTTGCAGTTTCTAGGGCCATATAGTGAAGGATGTATGATTCAACAAGGTAGTGTTCAGTGACAAAGTCTGGTATCTTCCTTCTCCTAGCCTAGGGCCAGCGAACATATGAAGTCTCAGAAGTGTGCAATAGGGGCTTTTCAACCAACAAGCTTTGCCATCTATCACTTCACTCCTAACTACTACTGCTTTTGGCTATCTTAACTCCCCAAAGGACTGTCAATTTAACCGTAACTACCTAAGAACTGCCAAGTCTCATTTTATGAGCTGCTGTTGAGAGTTTAGCTATTTAAGGCTGATTTTAAACAATTTTTATTGGTACTTCGTGGCATGTGCCTGATTTACAGTGCTGTAAATAACCACAAATTAGGGACATTTCTTTCTTTACGGTAAAAGCATATTATCTTGAGCATAAGAAAGATAGTTTGTTGGTGAAGAACTGGAGTGCAGGCCCTTTTCTGCCACAGGATTCCCGTGTGAGCCTAGGCAAGCCTCATAGAATCATAGAATAGTTAGGGTTGGAAAAGACCTTAAGATCATCTAGTTCTAACCCCCCTGCTGGGTGCAGGGACACCTCCCACTAAACCAAGTCACCGAAGGCTCTGTCCAACCCAGCCTTGAACACCGCCAAGGATGGAGCATTCACAGCTTCCTTGGGCAACCCATTCCAGTGCCTCACTACCCTTACAGTAAAGAACTTCACCCTTATATCCGATCTAAACTTCCCCTGTTTAAGTTTTAACCCGTTACCCCTTGCCCTATCACTACAGTCCCTAATGAAGAGTCCATCCCCAGCATCCTTATAGGTCCCCTTCAGATACTGGAAGGCTGCTATGAGGTCTCCACGCAGCCTTCTCTTCTCCAGGCTGAACAGCCCCAACTTTCCCAGCCTGTTTTCATAAGGGAGGTGTTCAGTTCATGCATAAAAACTGGCTTTATCCCCTGGGGATGCTTTAAGCATCAGGGAATGTACAATGAGGATCTCATCTACAAAACATCCCTCACTGCTCACCCTGATGCTATAAGGCTGTGAAGATAGGAAAGAGCAGTGCTGTTTCATAAGTGGCACACTCAGTTTAATGCACTTAAGCATCTGTAGGTATCTGATGTTAAGTGCAGTTTAAAATTGCATCTCAGGCATATGTCCCAGAGCAGGTATCACCATCTGCAGCACTTCCATCTCTTCACTGACTGCAGCAGGAAAACAAGCTTCCAGCTGAGACCGGATGCCCAAACCTGGCACAAAGTAAGGGAAGACAAACCACACTGAAAAGAAACAAGACATTAGGTCCCACACAATGAAAAGACCTGATGGACTCAGGCCACTACTACCCACCTTCCTCTGCAACATCAACTGAGGAGCACACTGAAGCACCTGGAAAACCTCATCCTCGGAAGGGTGAAATGTGTCTTTCCAACTTAAAAAATACTCGCTTGCAGTCAAGGAACTTGTGGATGTGTACGTTCAGGTGTAAGATCAGATATTTCACTCAGGACCACCCTGAGTATCCTTGGGGATACTCAGCGAAGCAGTCTGACCTTCCTCATATTAACTGCTGTGAGGATGAGAATCTTCACATTAAAGGTGTTTAAGCTCCTTTTTCAGGCCCTTTCAAAAATTGCCAGCCAGATCTGAAAACTGTGGAATTTGTTCATCAGTGTCAGAAGAAATCCAGAAGTCACGCTGCAAAAGATGACCCTGCCCTGTGCTGGCCTGGAGGGCTAGGACAGCAGACCCATAGACACCATGGTGGGGGCTTCAGTGCCTTCACGGCACGGCACAGCACAGATGGTTTCCTCTTCAATGGTAAATTTTCCATTCACATTTGCTCTCTTCACATGCACAGAAAAAGGAAGCCAGCCTTCTGTTCACAGGGAAGAGCAAGGGTGTATAACTGAAATACATGGCTAAACACATTGGGCAGCAGTTAAAATCTGAATCTAACTTTGAGGATCTTGTGAAATGGCCACAAAATATCTTCCAAGTACTCAGTGGCAGCCAATGTAGTAGTGAAAAGTGGTCAGCCACATTTCAGCTAGATCGTTGCAAATTAAATGCCAAGTCAGCAAAATTGAAACATTTTGTGGAGCAAGAAAACTGTCTTTAATTTCTTTGTATTTCTTTTAATGAAATGGATTTCTTCTTTAATGAAGAAGTCTAGTTTTCCAGATTAATTTTTTTTTGTCTTGAAATATAAAATAATTATAATAAGAAAGGTTGAAATCAAAGCCAAAATAGAAATCATTGAAACTTATCAAAATACTGAGGTTAACAAATTTTTACTTATTTTACAAAGTCTTTTGGCTATTCATATCCATTTGTTTATGTATTTACGCTTTCCAACCCATTTTAAAATGAGAAAGTTTTAACATCTCAAAAATTTCCTCAGGTTGGAAAAATACATCCCCCAGAGTTGCATGGAAGAATTTTTAATGCTCAGTGTTTTGAGAATAAGAGCACTTTTGCTTGGATATAAACTGTATCTCAGTACTTCATTTTTTGAGTATGATTTTCTTATGCTGAATCATTTCAACAAGCAGAATGCTGCTTTTTTTGTAGGTCACCTTTGTATCACTGTCCTGTTGCCTTCAAAAAAAATAATGTTTAAGGGAAACTGTGAGACTTTTGCTGCTGTCTGGATGATGAAAAGAATTTGCATTCGGCCAGAAAATGAAGAACAAGTGTAGCATTTGCTGGTACTCCTCTTCCTTGGAGAGTAGACACCTGCTGTGGTAATAGAAGAACCTATGTGATGTTAGTTCTTGCCTGTTGATTACAAACAATAGAGAAACCAAGAAAAAGCAGGAGTATCAGACTGAAGATGGCATCCCCATTGCTTAAAAAGGGACTGCAACAGCAATAATAGATGCATTTCTCAGTGAGCAGTGTAAGGGCAATCAGAAAACTAAAATGGTCCAAGATTTGCTGCAACACTTTGATGGAAGTGAAACCACATGAGAAAAAAAATGTGACAAACACCCAAACAGCCAACAGTATCTCTCCATGCTTCAAGATGTAGAGCAAAGTAAAACTTAGTAATTTCCAGTCCCTTAAAACCACTGACTGCACTCCTGAAGCTGACATCTGCTGAGGAAGGTGCCTGTAGGTGGGCAATGGAAAGGTCTTGGGAGCAGCATGCCCAGGCTGGCATAACCCCATCAGGCCATGCCCAGTGCTAAATTGGTGGAGACTGGCTGAAAAGTCTGGTGCTCTTGTCACTTTGAAGTGTGCAAACTGTTATATGGTTACAAGTTATATTTACCCGCCCTCTCTCACCTTTTAAATAAAAACTTTCATTTATGGTCTTAGTTCCTAGAAAACCACATTTCCGTTACTGCTATCTCAAACCAGGCTACTTGCAATAAAATTGTTTACTATGAAAACAACTATATATGCATCTGTATGTAATGCAGTCGACATCAAACATCTAAGAAGCATCAGTCAGATTCCCTTTCAGAAACAAAAATACAAGAAGGTTGCAATCTTTTTGCAATTTCCTAATGGGCAGCTAAGGTGGGAACTCTATACCTAATTTATAACAAGAAATACTCCCTGTATGTGTTTTACAAGGACATGTACCAGCATGAGAGTGGGATTGGGTGGAACCTGGATTTACAACTGGAAATTAAATACAGGCATATGGAAACATTATTATGTAAACTAATACTTAGCTACTTCATGCTGCATTCCCTCAACAGCAACAAAATGGCAGCATGGAAACCAAATGCCAAGTATAATTTTTTTAAACCTGTTCTATGAGAAAGAAAAGAAAAACAGTCCCATGTAGAACCAGGAGGACTTGTTACTTTTTCATCTGTGAAGTCTTACATGTCACAGCCCCTGGGCTGAATTCTCCTTTCATCAAAACCAACAGAGCTTTGATATTGGTTTCCACTTGAGCATGTGAGATCCCAGAAACTCTGTTTCTCACCTCATACTGAGAATCCTGGCAACATACTTCCATGTCTTGTTTTCAGTAGTTTCTATTGGCAGCTCCCATTGCTCAGTTAGGAAATACACTTCAGAGAAGCTGCAGCTCAGAGGCACACTGAGCAGCAAGCCCATAGGTGCTGGTGGTTCAGCATCATTCTAGTCTGAGGCACTGCTTCACCAACCCAGACCCAGGAGGGCAGATCACAGGCAAAACACTGTAAGACACAGTGAAGTCCCATTCATCTGTGTTTCAAGCACTTCTTCAGTCCCTGCAGATCAACCAGGAAACCACCAAAATCAGCACCTGAGGCTCACCTGCACCCAGATCCTGCCCACGCCTTCTTTGTAATAGCAGGGCAGTAAGAGACAGAACTGCTTTTATCCCAGAGGGCATGAGCAGCAACATGATATCTGACCGTTGGCACTGCACAGGGGTCCCCACCGCTCCTCCAAAACATGAGCCACTCATCCACCTAAGGGACAAATTGGGAAGGTCCAGACAGTTGGCTGACATCTTAGGGAATTGCAGACAAGGTCAAGCTGCAAATGAGCACATAGAAGACAGGAAGGTATGAAAAGTAACAGTCAGCATGGACTTCTCCTAAATGAATCACATGAATTAATTTGGTTTCCTTCTGTGAAGGTAATGTAAATTGTGTATATGGAAGATTCACAGATCAAACAGCTACTGGGAGTCTAGTTAGGCTTTTGGCAATGTCTTACATGATATTCTCGTAAAGAAGTACAGGAAACATTTGATAATTACCATCAAGATAATTACCATCAAGAGTGTATAAAACAAGCGAAAGCTGCAACTTAGAGAAGTTATCAGGGACTCATTATCAAAGTGGAAGTATGCATCAAGGACTTCCACAGAGGTCTGTCCTTGGCTGTTTGTGTTCAGTATTTTCAACAATAGCTTGGCTAAAAGAAAAAAGGAGAGGTTCCCCAGCTGTGCAGTATGTGCTATTAGTTTTATGCAACCAGTTCCTAGAGAGCATATAGTCCAGAAAAGACCTCTGGCTGCTGCTGTCAGGGCATGTTCCTTCTGTCTCTGCTGTTCTTCATGGTGGTGTTGGGCAGAAAAAAAAGTGGAGCTGTTGCAATGCAGGATCTTGTTACTTTTTTTTGTTGCCAACATGGTGCTCATCATCAATCAGAGGGCAGAGTTGGAATTCAAAACTACCTTGATACGTTGGAGAAATGGCTTGAAAAATAACAGAATTAATCAACCTTATTGCAAGGACCTACGAACAAAAGTGATGAACTGCACAGAGCATGGGGGGGTAGACAGGAATTCTGCAGAAGAGGACAGCTGATTACAAGGTAAAGATGATCAAAGCCATCCTACTATTGTAAAAAAGGAAATGACACATTGGGTTATATATTTAGGTGTTGGACTATATGACACATATAGTGAATGTCTTCTGCTCTACTGAGCTCTGATGGGGCTGCACTTACAAGAGATAGGGACTAACTGGAGGCATCCACAGCTATCAGATTAGGAGCAAACATGATCTGGAAGGAAAACCTGATTGATGTGGGGCTACTAAATGTAAAGAAGATAGCAATCTTCAGGTACATATGGCCAGCAGAGAGGAAGGAAATAGTTTTTTGTACCATACTACAGTTGAGTAATAACGGGGTTTAATCGCAGCAAAGGAAATGGTAGGTGAGTTCCTGGTCTGAACATACCAACAGAAGAAGGAGGATCAGATGGGGAAGCACTGGAATATATTGCCCCTGTGGGTGGTGGAATTTCCATTACTGAAGACTTTTTAAGAACAAGTTAGAGACATATTAATCAGGAGTTAAATAGGTGTAATTGACCCTACTTTTGGCCCCTCAAGGTTGCCTCTCCACCCTTATTTTCCATTTCAGCAGTCTGCCTTATAAACATGGCATGGAGGTCTGTTGCTCAATAGATGGTTAAGAGTGAATAGCAGCTGGTTTATTCCTCTGTTTTGGGGAGGAGTGTTTACATTCCAGGCGTAAGAGTGGAGGGGAAGAACAGCCGAATTTTGATCCCACCAGTCAGCCAGCGGAGGAGACTGGGCAGTCATCCATCGGAGGCTGTTTAACTTTCCCAGCCTTTCAGAGCCTAACATAAAGGACAAAGGTGTCTCCCAGATGGAAGACAACAGACATGAAAAACATGAAAGCTGACAGAGAGGGACATACATTTAACATGAAAGTTAAAATTGCCAGAAGAAGAGAGCAAGGAAATTTCCAGTTAGGTGCAATGGAATGACTCCTGAAGGATCTGTAAGTGCTTTTGGCCTTCATAGAAAATACTTGGGCAGAAACCCTCCAGAAGTTATGTTTGTTTTGAGCAGAACCTGGAGTTCCTGCACTGAGATTTCTGAAGGCTGCATTGCAGTATTAGCCTATATTCCCTCTATTCAATGTCACAGGAGACTGAGCATTTTTACTGTGTTCTGGAGCCTGACACAGGCAGACAGACCACAAAGAAAAACACGAGAACAGATCCTATAAGCTGCTTCAAATAACACTTGTTCCAGAGCATATGTTGAATGCTGAGAAATTCTAGTTTCACAAAAGATGCCAACAGGGGAAGAAATTATTTCACAGTTTGCCTCAAGCTTCAAAAGGTTTGCTGAACATGTTAACCAACACCCTTTTTGACAGGGCGGTTTGCGGTCAATGCCGCTAACTAACAGGGAAACAAATGCCCGTAGTCCGAGTGGGAATTCGCACTCTGCGCCACAAAGACAAGGAAATTGCTGCTGGAGAATACACAGAGCTGCTTCGTGAGAGCATGCAGGCCGGCAGGATGTATAAAAAAACCAGGAATGTTCTTTATGTGACAAGATGGATCATTCAGAAAGAAGGCTCTGCTGGGAATGAAGAGACTTGGTATATTGACTCAAAGGGACACTTTGAATATGTTTCTGGGTACAAGCAGCTCACTTCAGAAAGAAACTAGTGGATAGGGAAATGGAGAGGCGGGAGTAGGAAGCAAAGCAAAGTCAAGCTATCTACAAAGATGGAGACTAAGCCAGAAATAGAAAGGGGGAAAGTAAATCAGAATTTAAGAGTCTTGCATACATTCATTACGATAAGATGGTTTTCTTGCAAACACCAGCAATTCCATTAGCCAAACAGATACACAATCACTTTTGATACACGAGACAAGAATTTTATTACCATTGTAACAGATCCAGTGGCTATAGCAATGCAATCCCCTTTCTTTGCCAGCTACATGATTCACAAGGTGTTCGCTGTGAAGACTGACAACTCAACTGTTTTTATGTGCTGAGTGAGCTATTCTCGATGCAAAGGACTCACATAAGTGGTCAGAAATGTTCAGGAGGATGATGAAACCTGAAACAGATCCAAGCGCAGCATAGGCTTTGGCTCTCAAGGTAGGAAAGAGGAGTATCACAGATACTGCTAATGGAAGCTGGTTATTAAACGAAACTACCGATCACTGAAGGATGGAAACCAGTCAAATGTCCTAGATCTGAAAGATCTGACTGATATGGGACATTACCTGTTAGCAACTGAACACAGATTCCTCTTTCTAGCTCCACCTGGTGCCAGGGGTTAAAGAGACCCTGACTGTGACTTGCCTATACTTCAGTGAGATTGCAAGTCTAGTTCTTTATTTAGGCCAACATCATTTTCCTGTATTAAGATTCTGTTTCTTTAACAAGAGTTGCAAAAACCTACTTGTGAAAACATACTTGCGGAAATGGCAGAAACGTCTCATGAGAACCTTTCAGGAGCAATGCATAATAGTGATACTGTTGTCCGTCTCTTGGCACCAGCTGTTTATCAAATGGCTTTTGAAAGGTATGCCTGGAGAATATAGTATTAACTCCATAATCAGAATGAAAGAGTGTGAAACATCAAGAATCTGTAAGTGATCTTTTAAGAAATTACAACCTGGTCATATGTAATTACAAGACTTTTCTCTATTTCTTGAAATCACTGGATCACTTATTGTTCAAATTACCAGCAAAAGCAAAACAACAGTGGATGTTACAGATCCTGACAATCATTATTATCATTAATTATTTAATTACTTTCTTTGAACTACTGAATTAAAATGCAGATCTGATTCCTCAGTTAATTACAGCTTGGAATTAACTCTGCCCTTTAGGCCAAAGGAAAATGTAAAGCCCTAAACCCATCACAATACATTTTTCTACAACTTTTCTTCCTCTCAGTCTTGCACTTCCCAATACAACTTCACCATCTTGTAGATGAAGCTTTTCTAAGGATGAGTTGACTTTCACACACTCTGGCTCAGTAGGACACAAGACTAAATTATGACTTCTTTGTGACAACATTTACTATTAAAGAAGAACACGCTACTAAATAAGAATAATCCCACAAGGCTCAAGCACATTTTGATCTTGATTTACCAAGGCACTGGCTGTGCCATATGTTTCCACTGAGTGGAATTTGTATTTTACGATGAGGGAAACAACACACTTCAAAGGCACAAAGCTGTGAACAAACGGATAAGAAGATTCATATTTCGAGTGCCGCTATGTATGTGCGTAGACAAAAAGATGGTGCTTTTGAGATAACACTGGAGCTGCACAGAGGGCCTGAAAACATAAAACCAGCAGTGAACAGAGCCTTGAAACATGAATCCAAACCCACAACCAGCATTCACAATCCAGCCGGGCGAGGCTTTTTGTTTACTTTTCCATGCCGTTGAGTGCAACAATTCATTTACTCCCTATACATAAATACATAAACACATGACACTAAGTAATATTGTGCTGATCCGAAATGCTCCTCAGGCCTCACACCCTCCCCACTGGCAGTCCCCCTCCCAGCCAGCTCTTTTCCGCTCTGCAGCTGCGCAGCCCTGGGGTACGTAACTGAGAAATCTCTGTTTGAGAGAAGGGAGAAAGCTTCATGAATCACCAAACAACACTTCTCAGGTGGGAAAAGCACATTCTTTGTTCTTCCATGTGGAATTAGAAAAATATGTGTAGAAATAAACCCCTGAAAGCCTCAGGAGAGCAATTGCTCTCTTTCTCTTTCTTTTTCGGTTTTGTTGAGCTTGTGAATTTTGGGGTGGTTTAATTAAAGGTCTTAAAATTCTTTAACACCAACATTCAAATGCTTCATATTTTTCCCCCAGACTCGCAGTTTCAGTCGTCCTCCTCTCTCTCTTGTGTCACTTCTACTGTGCAATAAAACAATTGAATCACACGCTGGTACGTAAATATTGGCAGATTTTTAGGTTGGCTGTTTTTTTCACTCAGCCTATTGGGCAAACAGCCTAGAAAGGCTAAGTTATTTGCCAGAGTTTGAATTTCTGGCAAACAGTGTAGATCCAGGACGAATCTCAAATCATATTTCAGGAATGCTGTGCTTCTACTGTACCTTTCCAACTCTTCCCTCTGTGTGCTAATGACTATTATAGGGAAATGCGTTCCAGAAATGTGAAAATCAATGCAGTGGGAAATGTACCAAAACCACCTTTCCACTTATACAATCTCAGTTGTCCAAGAAACACAATTAATTAGTGTTATTGAGCTGTTTAGCTCCCCAATAAAAGCTTTTTGAGTGATTATATGGAGAACCATTGGTACTGGAGACTTCATACTGAAGTAATTAATGGAAGTTGATTATATTCTGACAAGTTAAACACAGGTTTGTTTGATATTACACACACATGGAAAACACATGCGCTATTGAGCTTGGTACCTAGAAGTTTAGATTAATGGTGTTGATGAATTATGTGGAGATTATATACTTTGCAGACACATAATGGACCTGATTTTGAGAAGCAGGCTCTCATTTTGCTCCTGCAATTTTGAGGGTGTGAATAATTGCAGGTGATTTTCTAGCAGCTAGACATCTCACTGCCTGGTTGAATTCCTTTGGGCAGAGGTCATGCCTGGTTTTGTGCAAGGCACTAGTAGGCACCGGGAGAGTGCGTGCAGGCAGTGGAAAACAAACCTACACTAGTGCTGCATGCTGGGACCACAGTGACCAGCAAGGACAACTGATTTCATACACAGCTCTGTCAGCTGGGTTGGGGCTTTCAAGAAATATACTCTCTTCCTAAGTTCAGGTACATGTGGTGAACTTGAGGCTCAGCCCCAGGAGGGTAAGGAGGAAGCTGCCACTAAGCTTTCTCCTGCTGCCAGGCAGAGGCTGGTGACAGATCTGACAGTCGAGACCAGCTGCTGAAGCAGTCTCTGTGGGACATTACTCAGGTTCAACCTAATATCTGAGCCTACCACTTGTCATCTTTCTCTTGAGGGTCTGTCTAAAGGCAACTGAATGTAATTGGGATGAGAACAGAGGTAATAATTGATGTCAAGGTTTAAGGGTTGCAGGAGGTAGCTGAGAGGTAGAAGGCCAGGTTCAAATGAGTGGCTTGATTCAGGCAGGGAATGGACTCAGATTTTGGTCTTAGCTGCACTAATCTGCCACAAATAGCAGCCTGCACAGAACCATAAAACCCAGATTAGGGGTGCCACAGCAGGCATTACAGGGCATTTACTGCTTAGAGCACCATCTGGGCATGCTCCCTCTGGATTTTCCAAGGAGCATGCCAAGGAGCTGGGATTGCAGATACCTCAAACCCAGGCTATGAAGGAGGATGACTGCAAGCTGCAGATAGCAGCCTGGCTTTCACAGCATTCCTGGGACTGGCTTCCAGGTCCATGAGCCAGCCCATAGCTGGATGAGCATCTCCACCTGAGAGCAGGTCCTTCTGAACCCTGTGGGCATGATTCAGTTCAAGACAACAAACCTAGGAGTCAAAATGTAGGTTTCCATGTGAACCAGGCACTTAAACTCCCCCTGACATGAAGAAGATCTCACTGAAACTGCCAGTGGAGCCTGCAGAGGAATTTTGCTCCCTCTAAAGCAAAATTTCCTCGCTACATCTTTCCTTGCCTACACCTCCTGTCTATCTCAGACACCTGTGGACACCTATTATCAGAAGCCCCTGTTTAGGTGTCAATCACCAAGTGAAACCCTGCCCTTAGAGATGAGTAACAGCTACAGCTCAGGATGTGGCTGTTGCCAGCACCACTGTGATCACAGCCACAAGCTGGCTGCTCTGCTCAGCCCTCTTCCCTCTCTTGGACAAGACACGCCCTGTGGCAGCAAATTGCCAGCACTGCCCAGCTTGAACTGACCAGGGGAAGCAGCCCTCTGAGGACTGCTGGCTGAAGAAGCAAGGGATAATATTAACACCCAGGGCAGGGCAGGGCAGGAAGGAGCAGACAGCCTTCCTTCTGGGACTGGTGCATCTTCCTCACAGTTTTGGTGTGTTCAGGGTTGGAAAGTGTTTTCAGCTCACCCATTTCAGGTCACCTGGGCTGAGAAACGAGTTAAGAAGGTGCATCACACTCCATATTCACTGGCTGTATCCAGAAACTTTCTTTAGGCTATAGCTTGAGGTACGTTACATAGAGAGAGAAGGGAAAAGACATGCAGACCTGTTCTGGCATGGATCTTAAAGGCACGTAAGAAACAAATACAAGGCATCAGCATGTGTCTGTGGAAGTATAGTAAATGGAAAGTTAAAGAGGGCCACAAAGATCTTCTCTTCTGCACTTGCAGTCTCTGAATCCAGCACTTGGTTTTCTCTCTGTGCATCATTAAATGCTGACCACTGCCATGGTTTATAAAAAATACAGAGCATGCATCAATCATTACCAAAATGAGATTACAGAGGAGGCTGTGGCCCACCGCTGGTCAGGCTCCAGGTCCATCTGAGACAGCTTATGTTGGCATGTATCCCAGGCAATAGGACGAGCTGTGCGGCTGGCACCCCACCGCTAGTGGCTGTCCAGTCTTCAGTGAAGATTTCAGCACTCTCCCCACCTTGCCTGATCCTGGGTAGTCCCAGGGTAGGGGGGCAGTGGTGTAGGCAGGGCACAGCAGTGCAGCAAGGAGTGGAGAGGAGTCAGTGAGAGGTGTCCATTGACAATGCCTGGAGATGTTGAAAGGTCTTGTCGTATGTGGTGCCCTATGGATGCCCTGGACAGTACAGATGTAATGGAGGAACTGAAACAGACATGGCCAAGGACAAGCTGCTCCAGCTTTGTCCCTCTACATGGAAGTAGAAGACCTAACACAACAGCACCAGTGTGAGTGCTGGACCAGTTTATTTGGCTGCATAAATACTTAACCCTTTCCTAAGAATGCTGCTGCTTTGATTGCTCACCTAGCTGCAACCCTACAAGGAAGACAGAATTAGGGCTTAATTCTGCAATTATCTGCTGCCTCCAGTAAAAGCAGTCATTGTTGGGAAAGGGCTTTTAAGTCTTCCCCCATGCTGTCTGTCTGCTGGAGGCAGTGGATAATCCCAGCCCCAAATCTTGCTGTGTCGGCGGACAGGAAGCAGTTCTTTCCAAAGAAGGGGAAAGACCTGGTTTCAGCTGCTGCTTCTTAATTAGCTGCTGCAGGTGGAGAGCTGTGCAAGTCCCTCACATTGCTTTTATAACTATCACATCTTTACATGGCTGAACTGGTTTTTTCCACTGTAACTTGGCCATTTTTGGAAGAGAAATATTTTGGGTCACATTATCAATTTTCCCCCCATGGAAAGCTTATAAAAATTAATCTATAAGCAAATTGATGGAGGAAAGAAGTTAGTAGAAATGTTTTCAAATGGACAACCTTCAAAGGATTTGAACTCATTCCATTTGTACTACAAAGCCAGAGCTTTGGTCCAGCCACTCTTTGGTTCCTTACTGTCGTGGTTTAAGCCAGTCGGCAAGTCAGCCATGCAGTTTCTACTCCCCCCCCTCCCCCGCGAGGGATGGGGAGGAGAATCGAAAGAATGCAACTCCCACGGGTTGAGATAAGAACAGTTTAATAACTAAGGTATAACACAAATCACTACTGCTGCCACCAATAATAATAATGATAAGAGAAATAACAAGGGAAGAGAATACAATACCAGCCACCGGAAATGAGCCCGACAGAAAAGAGGGCCTGCCCTTCTGGGGAACTCCCAGCTACATCCCTGGGCATGACGTGCTGTGGTATGGAATACCTCTTTGGCTAGTTTGGGTCAGGTGTCCTGTCCCTGCTTCCTCCCGGCTTCTCCTCCTCCCTGGCAGAGCATGAGACTCACAAAGTCCTTGGTCAGGGTAAACATTCTGACCAGCAACTGAAAACATCGGCTTTATCAGTATTATTCCCAGGCCGAAAGTCAAAACCACAGCGCTGCACTAGCTACTAAGAAGGAGAAAAACTGACTGCTGCTGCTGAACCTAGGACACTTACCTCTCTTCCCCACCTGTGCTGCTTTGCATCACAGTCGAACAGGTCCCTGGTGAGTACTTTTTTTCCTAATGATTGAATTTAGCACTGGCAGAAGTACTTTAATAGGCTGTTCTTGAGGTTGAAGACTCCATTTGCTGTCCAGAGCAGGTGTAAGAAGCCACTGAGATGCCTTTCTGATGGCAATGTGCTAATCCACCTTGACAGGCAGAGGAGGGTATTCCTTCCCCTGACCTGCACATTACTGTGGCTTTCACTTAATGGTCCCAAGATTGTTTTTAGCTAGGGCAGTGGTTTGCCTGCAGACATCTGTCTAACTGGACTAGACTAAGGCCACCATGAAGATACCTGACTTTGTAGTAATCTTGTGCCCTTTCAATTAGTGCTAAAACAAGTTTAGCACTACCTGAAAGTTAGGGCTAATTAACACTAAAAGCAAATTAGGGCTAAATGGCTGTTCATAACCTGCAAAAACACAACCCTGCCTTTTCTTTAAAGTGATTTGCCCATTTCATAGCCAGGCGAGCGCTGAAATTGTCCTCATATGAGTCAAGGAGGACTGTAAGAGCCACTATCCCTTTGGGATAAAAACAAGAAACAAAAGCCTTCAAGATTCTATGTGGAACCAGAAAAAATAAAGCAGCCTCCATGCAGAGACATGCATTCCTGCACAAATAGTATGAAGAAATTACCTCTACTTACAGGTGTCTCATATCTCAGTGGTTACTGTTTTTGTGTGTTTATGGAAAGAAGGCATAGCAGATCAGAGATCTCAAGGACACAGCCTAAACAAACCTAGTTATGCCAAACATTAGGATTATGGTTCCAAGAACAGAGGCAGGACGGGAGAGGAGAGATTTTCCTAAGCTGATTTAAGACAATTGTAACATGAAAAAAATGGTTCTGATTCCTCCCATGTCTGGGGAAATCACACATTGCAAATTCCTTGTAGACAGGGGATGATAGTAAAGAAGCCTGACTCTATCATCACCTTCATCTCCTAATCAACACAGCTCACAGCACTCTGAATTTTGGTGAGCAATCTGGAGTGTGAAACACTACTGTGCATGTCAGAAGCAAGGCTCCAGGACAAGAAACTGAGGAGCTGCAGGTGCACAGACTCAAGGGAGATAGGGTAATGGAGATGCCACCAAAATCAACCATGATGGAAGCAAATCTGAAAGGCAAGTGGGAAGCAAGGATCTGCAGCTGCATCCTGCAGGCAACCAAAGTCATGCTCTACTTTCATCCCTGCTCTGTCTCACCCTCCACAGCTCTCCTGCCTGCTTCTCCCCTGTGCTCCTCTTCTCCTCAACTCCTCTTGACTCTGTGGTGCCAAGTGGTAGGAGGACAGAGCTATCCCATGTCAGCCATGTATCTGTCAATGTTATCTGCATTGCCAGTGTGGTGCTGGGAAAGGGCTGGGACAAGCCTTAGCACATTTGAACCCATTCAAGCCCCACCCCCATCCACCAGCAAAATGATCTCCTTTGACCTACAGCCAGCAGCATGAGGCATCATTAGAGGAGTAAGCATGGAATAAAGAAGGAGGAAGCATTCAGAAGTGTCTTGATAGTGGAGAGATGACTTGCAGGTGGAAACAAAACTGCTTTTGGAGTAACAGCTACACAGTGTCTAGCCAGACTGGGAAGCCCCATAGCTGGAAGCGGAGACCTGTCTGGTCTGAGTGAGAAGGATTTCCATGGAGCCAGGGACACTCAAAGGTGTCTTGACAACCCAAGACCTGCTAACAGACACGAGCAGCAGCAAGGAATGAGAGCTCAGAAACTGTGTTGAGAAAGGGGCAGAGGTCAGAGCAGACCTCACTCAACCACCTGGCTGCACAAGTGGGTTAGCCAAAAGACCTCAGTAAAACCATTTTCTACTTCATTTATAACCCTCAGAGGCCAATCAGGGAGAGGAGAGATTGTCCAGTTCAAATAATGCAAACCTTGATTTCTTTGAGGGAAAACTCCCTGACAGGCTTCTTGGCTCTGCTCAGTGTCTCACCCAAGTGAGTGGCTAGGAAGAGGAATAGGAGAGCTTTCCAACAGCCAGCCCGCCAGCTCTGTCCGTGCTACAGAGCAGCCCACGACAGACAACCAAGCAGTCCAAGTTTGCCGGAGCTGTTGAGATGTGGCACGCAGGCAGCCGTCAGGCAGAAAGAGCCAGATCAGAGAATGAGCAACAAGGGGAAAGCTGAATCCTTTGGCCTGGCTGAGGACCAGACGAGACCTGCTTTTGGCATAATCCGGTGCAAACAAGGACTCCCAGGATAAATGGGCAGTGGAACAATTTATACACATTCATCTGGACTTCAACCTGCAGGGCCAGATCAGCAAAAGGAAATCAGACACCCCAAGGGCTTGGGGAATTTGCCCCACCATTTGAGTTTTTCTCTGCAGCAGCCAACCAAGAAAGGAAGCAGCTGCTAGCAAGAAAGATGGACATTAATTGCCATGAGCCCCATAAGCACAGATATGTCAAATGGAAAAGGTGACTCTAGTCTGGTCTGTGGCATTTTTGAACAATTAGAAAAATTGATAGATTTGGTTTGTAAAACAAGAGAAGCTGGCAATAATGCAAAACCTAAAGAAAGCAGTTAAGTGCTGGTATAGTGAAAAAGGTTGCTATAAAATATCAACGTGTTATAATAGGAGGCTGGGCCAGAGCAAAACATCACAAGAGTCTAGTAAAAAGCCTCTTTCCCAGTATAAGAGTTGCAAGGACACCACATTATGTCACTGCAGCCCAGAGGTACACAAATGAGGCCCCCTTTTTTGTTTAGAGCCTCACAGTTGGGCAACAGAAGGAGACTGGCTACAGATCATCCACTGGTATCTGTAAAATGCACGGAAAAAGTGGATGCTGCCTTACGGATAACCATTAATAGAGCAGACATGCTAAAACCAGTTAGGAGTAGACCTTCCAAAAGTGAACCAACTAATTGGTCTCAAATGGAGACAGTGACAGGGAAATGTGCATTCATCCAACAGTTGGGAAAGTTGGGTTTGCAAATTGAACATCTGGAGTTTGAGCTAGATTTGTGGATAGCCAAGATAGTGGATGAGCTAATAAACAGTTTGGATTTCATTATGCCTAATAGCTGAGTAAGTGCCAGGAAACCATGTCTTACAGCCCCTGCCTGTGAAAATCCTTTACAAGTATGTGGCACAGGTGAGCAAAACTGTTTTGCAGAGAACAGGGAATGGCACTGCTATAAGTGACATGCCATGGGAGCTTTCTAGCCAAAGAAATTACTTCCCAGAGGTTGAAACCTGTTTTGAGACCTAAGATCTCAAAGGGGCTTTAGTTGCTCAAGTGTTAGTGTATTGGAAGCAGGAATCTGTTCCTCCTTGTGTGCCGGTAATTTCTGGCAAGAAGCAAATAAAAAAAGGGGAAAAACAGAATGAGGGCCAGAAAGCACGATGAAGTAAACAGATGTAGTAAATATACAGAAGAAAACTACAGGGGAAAAAGAATGGAGATAAATGCAGGCATCTTGGTATTTGGTGCTGAGGATGGCTGACAGACCTTTGCTGCTGAGGTTCCTGGACTTGGCCCTCCCTCTCTTTGTCAAAGCAGCACAGGACCAAAGTACAGGAAGGTGACCATGGAGCAGTCACTTCACTCTGACTGAAGCCAAGTGCAGGAGATATTGTGGGCAGATGGGAATTTCAGGAAGGCAAGACTGAGCTTTCATATCACCTTTGGGCTTCACTGGTTGTTCAGAGGAAGAAGGGTAGCCCCATGTCCCGTTCATACCTGCAAGGATCACAGCAGCCTAATTTTCCACTCCGGATCTGACAAACAACTGTGGACCTCAGTGGAAAGATCTATTTCAAGGTGTTAGAATGAAGCCCTCAGTGGCCACTGAGTATAGCTGCTTACCCCCTGCCACAGGGCAACGAGTTATACTTCAAGCACATCCCTGAGATGCACAGTCATAGAATCATAGAATCATAGAATAGTTAGGGTTGGAAAGGACCTTAAGATCATCTAGTTTCAACCCCCCTGCCATGGGCAGGGACACCTCACACTAAACCATGCCACCCAAGGCCTCATCCAACCTGGCCTTGAACACCGCCAGGGATGGAGCATTCACAACCTCCCTGGGCAACCCATTCCAGTGCCTCACCACCCTTACAGTAAAGAATTTCTTCCTTATATCCAATCTAAACTTCTCCTGTCTAAGTTTTAACCTGTTACCCCTTGTCCTGTCACTACAGTCCCTAATGAATAGTCCCTCCCCAGCATCCTTGTAGGCCCCCTTCAGATACTGGAAGGCTGCTATGAGGTCTCCACGCAGCCTTCTCTTCTCCAGGCTGAACAGCCCCAACTTTCTCAGCCTGTCTTCATACGGGAGGTGCTCCACTCCCCTGATCATCCTCGTGGCCCTCCTCTGGGCTTGTTCCAACAGTTCCATGTCCTTTTTATGTTGAGGACACCAGAACTGCACACAATACTCCAAGTGGGGTCTCACAAGAGCAGAGTAGAGGGGCAGGATCACCTCCTTCGACCTGCTGGTCATGCTCCTTTTGATGCAGCCCAGGATACGGTTGGCTTTCTGGGCTGCGAGCGCACACTGAAGCCAGCTCACGTTCATTTTCTCATTGACCAACACCCCCAAGTCCTTTTCTCTGCAGGGCTGCTCTGAATCTCTTCTCTACCCAACCTGTAGCTCTGCCTGGGATTGCTCTGACAGGTGTAGGACCTTGCACTTGGCATGGTTAAACTTCATAAGGTTGGCATCAGCCCACCTCACAAGTGTGTTGAGGTCCCTCTGGATGGCATCCCTTCCCTCCAGCATATCAACCGAACCACACAGCTTGGTGTCATTGGCAAACTTGCTGAGGGCGCGCTCAATCCCACTGTCCATGTCACCAACAAAGATGTTGAACAAGACCGGTCCCAACACCGATCCCTGAGGGACACCACTTGTTACCGGTCTCCAGCTGGACATCGAGCCATTGACCACAACTCTGCGTGCAGCCATCCAGCCAGTTCTTTATCCACCGAGTGGTCCACCCATCAAATTGATGTCTCTCCACTTTAGAGACAAGGATGTCATGTGGGACAGTGTCGAACGCTTTACACAAATCCAGGTAGATGACGTCAACTGCTCTGCCCCTGTCCATCAGTTCCGTAGCCCCATCATAGAAGGCCACCAAATTGGTCGGGCAGGATTTCCCCTTAGTGAAGCCATGCTGGCTGTCACCAAGCACCTCCTTGTTTTTCATGTGCCTTAGCATGCCTTCCAGGAGAATCTGCTCCAAGATTTTGCCAAGCACAGAGGTGAGACTGACTGGTCTGTAATTCCCCGTGTCATCCATTTTTCCCTTCTTAAAAATGGGGGTTTTATTTCCCTTTTTCATCGGGAACTTCACCTGATTGCCATGATTTTTCAAATATGATGGCCAGTGGCTTAACAACTTCATTTGCCAGCTCCTTCAGGACCCGCGGATGGATTTTGTCACGTCCCATGGACTTGTGTACGTTTAGGCTTTTAAGATGGTCTCGAACCAGATCCTCTCCTACAGTGGGCTCAAGGTCTTCATTCTCACAGTCCCTGTGTCTGCCTTCCAAGACTTGGGTGGTGCAGTCAGAGCCTTTGCCAGTGAAGACTGAGGTAAAGACGTCATTAAGAACCTCAGCCTTTTCCATAGCCAGTTCTCCCTATATCTTCCGGAGGGGGCCTACGTTGTCCCTGGTCTGTCTTTTATTCGCTACGTGCCTGTAGAATCCCTTCCTGTTATCCTTAACATCCCTAGCCAAGTTCAATTCTAACTGGGCCTTAGCTTTACTAACCTGGTCCCTAGGTTCCCGGACAACATCCCTGTATTCTTCCCAGGCCGCCTGTCCCTGCTTCCACCTTCTATAAGCCTCTTTTTCCCTTTGAATTTTCCTCAGCAGCTCCTTATCCATCCAAGGAGGTCTCCTGGCCCTCCTGCTGCACTTCCTTCTAGTTGGGATGCAACACTCCTGAGCTTGTAGTAGGTGATCCTTGAATATGAACCAAGAGTCTTGGGCCCCCCTGCCCTCTAGGGCTGTATCCCATGGAACCTTACTAAGCAGGTTCCTGAAGAGGCCAAAGTCTGCTCTCTTGAAGTCCAGGGCAGTGAGCTTGCTGCATGCTCTTCTCACTGTCCTGAGGATCTCGAATTTGACCATCTCGAGGTTGCTGCCCCTGCTGCTGCTGCAAACCTCACTCATTTCATGGAGAGAGAATTTCAGTCAAACTGCTTTTAAGCATCTCCACATGACCCTAATGCATCTGTCTGCTTCTTGTCCCAGCTCCTATGACTCCTTGCTGGGGCAGTATCACTGCA
Source organism: Psittacula echo (assembly GCF_963264785.1). Taxonomy (NCBI): domain Eukaryota; kingdom Metazoa; phylum Chordata; class Aves; order Psittaciformes; family Psittacidae; genus Psittacula; species Psittacula echo. Next base: position 43,239,262 of record NC_137737.1, on the reverse strand, counting down.
CACATCAAAAGCCATGGTCCCTACCTATTCGGTTTACAGATGATCTGAGACAAGCTTAACCCTGCCAGGCTGCAGTAAAGCTCCAAATAAAGAGAGTATTTCCTAATAGAAAAGCAGTTTGCTTTGGGCTAATGGGGAGTGAAGGAGGAATTTCTGCTGACAAAATGACAGTGGAGCTGTCCAGAAACAGCTGCTCCTCCTTGGTGCGCAGAATCAGGGAGGACTTAATTTCCTAAGAAGATGCTTACTTCTAAGCTTGCAGATACTGCACAACACCAGCTAGGCTGGGTGAGCTTGTGGCAGAAAAACATTTCAGTGGTCACCAGAACACAGTTTTAGCATTTGTGTAGTTACAAAAGCTCTTGTAACCATTCACACTTTGCTTTTCTGGATTTTAAAATACCTTTCATATAGGAAACAGATGCTAACAGATACTGAATTTCTAGTTTAGAGACATTATTGCTACAGCAACATACAGGATTTGAAAGTTTCCCAGCTACAACAAAAGTTTCAGGTCTCTGAGATGATTTATTAAATTACAATAAATCATAAGCACACATTGGGTTAAAAATTTTATTTATACATCTTCACTACTGTTTGGATGGAATAAATTCATTGTTGTATACAAAAATGATAAAAGGGCATTGTATAATTCTGTAATAATTTATTATTTAACAATAGCTACTTAAAATATGATTACAATAGGAATCATTTTTCTTTTTGTCAAGAACGTACTGTTTAGACTACCACCACTGTAGACTCATAGAATCACAGAATTGCAGAATCATAGGATAGTTAGGGTTGGAAAGGACCTTAAGATCATCTAGTTCTACCTCCCCTGTCATAGGCAGGAACACCTCACACTAAACCATGTCACCCAAGGCTCTGTCCAACCTGCCCTTGAACATCACCAGGGATGGAGCATTCACAACTTCCCTGGGCAACCTCATGGCATTGGTGAGAATGGAGCAAAGGTGCTTTTATGGATTAAAAGTACCTGCTGCCTTTCAACTGGAAGGAGTTAAGTCTTTTTGTGGAACTCAATTTCAACAGCCACCATATGAAACATGGACATCACTCCACATGCCTATATGGAAAGACAAGCCTCTCTTGGTTTCATTTTGTGAAACTTGGGTGCCTGAAGTGGGGACAGAATGTAGGAGAAGAGTAAGAAAGAAAATATCTTGACCCAGCAAGCTTGGTGAAAAGCTAAAGAAAAAAAAATATTCTTTGGCCAAGTGCCCTGCAAAAGGGACAAGGAACTCTGAGCAGAATGTGACCACTTGCTATCCAATTCCTCCTGTGTTAGGGGAAAAACTTCGGATTATCACTGTGAATAAAGAGGCTAGCCTCAAAACCTCATTATTTCGTGAGCAATTTCTCTCCCTGACAGAACCTACCTGCAGCATTATGAGTTGTGACCAGTTAGGTCAAAAAGGCAATATTACTTTTGTCTTAATCTTTTTAAGATTATCATTAACATACATGAACTTTGCATGTAAGTTTTCAGCAGACTTATTTATAACACTGTCTTTAAAAGGCCCTCTTCACCTACATTAACTCAGTGATAGATTCCCTCAAACCAGTTCATCTACATTATAAAATCAACTGGTTGCTGATAGAACAACCGCTCACTTTTTTTCCCATCAAAAAGAACTGTCAAACCATGTTTTCTGTAGCACTGAGGCAGGGCAGGAAGCTGTCCTTTACCAAAGTGAGGTGGCATGCACCTGTGTGCTAGCAGTAGCTGTCTTATCTAGAAATTCTTTCAAGCCACTGAAATTCTTTCAATAAACTTTTAGCCATATTTTATTTCCAGTTTCACCACCCTCCCACTGTAACAAAATACCAAATGTCAGAGTTGCTTTAAAAAGAATCAAATATATAGTTATGCGTTACTATCACATGTCTGAGAAGTATGGTTGCGTACTATGAGATATGGCAAGCTCGTACTAAAACAAAAGGACTCGCCCTTGATGGCATATTCCTTATTCTCCCCTACTGAGTAATTGCATCACCTGCTCTCTATGGGTTCTTTATGCTTCAAGAGATGCAGTTTCTGGCCAGAGCAGCTTCAATATAGTCTAAGCTTCCATGGATATGTAATCATTTACACCTGTGTAAAGTAGATGTAAACTCACTTTGCACTCACTTTACATAGGTGCAAATGACTGCACAAGGTGAGAAGCAGTGGAGAATCAAGCCCATAATGACTGCAAAGTGCTTAAGCAGGGTATGATGGAGACATGGAATACAGTGATCAGAAGGCAAGCAGCAGCATTTTGGGAGTCTATTCTGCCTCATTGTGCAAGCAGTGTCTATTATTAGCAGTGGAAGTCATGCATGTGTGCCCAGAGGATAATAAATCAGTGGCTGTGTGAATGCGGCAAGCCTGTCTGCTCCAGCTCTGCTGGCACTGCTGTACAGGTCAGGCTGCAGCAGGAAACTTGTGCTGCCACCGGGGCTGGAAGATGGCTGTGTGGTGGTGAGATCAGTTTACATGGAGAATTAGGCTAAACCTAGGGGCTCTGGCTTCATTTAGGGCATGTTTCTTGTTGTGAGTCAAATGGGTTATCCAAAAACCTGGCTCAATCACTGATGATGTAGTACAGGTGCTCCTAGCCCTTTTTGTTATATTGCCCAAGACCACAAGATCTTTCAAAGGAAACTTTACTTCTTATGAGCTGTTGGAAAGGACAGAGTAGGTAGATCTAAAATTAATCTGTCCCTTTGTCAGAGCTCTCTGACCAAGGGCAGTAATTACCACCATGGGATAACTGCGGGAGGCTGGAAGGGAAGGGAGAGAAATTTTTTCATGCTGACTTTTTTAGCCTGAAGATTAGGGTTTATATAACAACTTTGTTTGGTAGTCTGAAAAAGACCTTCTGAAATGTGTTCCTCTTAGTCTTACACCTGCCAGCTTTCTTCACTCTTCTTTCCCTAGCCTACTAATAGCAATGGTAAATGCATCCAGAGAAATATGGTTGCTATAAAGTACTGAAGTTTCTGTGTAGCGTGACATAAAATTACTGAATCTGAAATAAAGTATGTGTGTCATTTTTCCAAGGGACTTTAAAAATGTGCCTCTGGATATATGTGAAAATGTAAAATACTGCTCACAAAAAATTAAAGCAGAAAGCATATGCTCACGAAGGAAAACTGGTTCACTTGTTATAGCTATCTTTTCAAGGCAAAGCAGTCGCACCCTGTGCGTGGCAGGCTGGAAATCTACGTGTCCCCACTGATTTTGCTGTGTTTGCAGTACCTGGTGTGGGAGAGGGCTGGCCATCAGTGCGTAAGTGTTTTCTTATGTCTACAAAGTTCTGCAGAGCTGACACTGAAGTCAAGCTCAACATTCATTCACATCCCATGGCAGTGAGGCTAAATCTGATTCACAAACAAGATGGTGACAGCTAGGACAAGGAATCATTTTTAGTTGTAAAACAGGCAATTTTGAGCACGTGATTGTGGCAAATAATCCAAACAGTTTCTTATTTAATGAAAGCATTTACCAATGACAGCATCAAAGGTGGTGTCAAGGGAGAGTGGGTGAAGCCTGGTACTGACCTGTTGCGGGCCCCTGTGGGCTAGGAAAACCAGACTTTAGAAAGGGAGGACTGTCTCAATACTTGCATTAACAATAGAGTGAAAGAAGTCTTTATTTTCAGTAACAGGCTTTGTGCAAAGAACTTTTACCCTCTATTCCTGTTTTCCTAGTAAGTTATGAAAGGTTTATTTACCCCACATCAGGTACCCCCAGTAGCTTACTCTGTAATGAGCTAATGGGCTTTTAGGTGTCTTTTCAGCATGAGCTACAATTAACAGAAAGAACGTGTTCTCTATAGGTAGAGCAGGAGTGTAAGGGCTGCCCTGGGACCTCCTTCCCCCCAGTGAGAACAGTGCCAGGCACTGCTGCCTGAACTGGCTTTTCCAGCGGAGAAGGACAAAAAACCAAGTGCGAGCCCCCCACCACCACCATCCTGGTACATAGCTCCTTGAGCCTGCCAACAGGTTCCGTCCATGCCAGCTCTCCACGAGCATTCCAAAGTCACAGATATGCTGCAATGGCAAGAGGACAGAGGAAAGCAGGCTCAGCTTCCCCATGACTGCTCCTCTGGGCTATGGGATGTGGCTGGTACCTGCGATTTGGTGCAAAGCCACCACTCAAGGGTAAAACAGGTGCTCAGAGGGAAGGTGCAAACAGCTGAAGTTCCTTCACCCGCTCTTCTTCCCTCATCTTCCTTGCCCGCAGTCCCAGGTGTAGCATACACCTGGGCAACAAAGTTGCCACAAGCATGTGGTTCTCTGTAGAATAGGAATAACTGTGAAACTTCTGTATCTGGTTGTGTTGAAATGCCTGGAGGCATCTGAGATAGGATGTGGGCTACTTCACCATAGTTGACACTGGTGTAGGTTCCCTCCATCATCTTCTTAGTGGCAGCTGGTCTCTGATACCTGCTGTAGTGTCCTACTAATTGTGATCAGTGGTGTGTAAACTCTTCAGCTTCTGTGGAGAACAGTGAAATACTGTGACTAGATTCTTGTAGATTTATTAATATATCTCACACAGCTACTCAAATGCCATAAATTATAAAGGCAGGCTTACAGCAGTCTGGTATTAGCAGCATCTTCTACTGCTGCTGCCATGAAACCGTTTTCTTCTTCCACTCAGCTGCCACAGAATCCAGTTGATGTTTGCTGAAGGTGTATTTAAGGTACTAAAATACACTTCTTTTTGAGTGTTTGGTTATTTTCCCACCAAAACACTTATCTAAAGCTGTGGTGGATTCTTTATTACTTCATGTTTTTAAAGTCTAAAACAAACAAACAAAAAAATTAAATAGCTAAGTCTAAAACAGATTATCTGGAAAACAGCCCCCTATTAAGAGATGACCCTCATAGAGCTTACATCCCCACTTCAGACCCCATTTTTTTTTCTTGGCACCCCAAAGAACATATGTTTGGAACCATTTTAGGCAAGCAGTCCTACCTCATACTCAAAACTACTTGGGACACCAGGCTGAGGTTTTTCTCTGTCAGCCCCCAGAGGATTCAGTTTGCTCTCAAAGCATATATATGTACATCCCAGACCACGCTTTACTAGAAAATCATCCTTAAAATATGCCCAGTGATACAACCTCTGACGTTCCCACCTATCCCAGTCGTTAGAGCATTTTTCTGGGGACCAGAGGACCTGATTTCAGTGCTGTCCTTGTCAGGAATGGATTAGACAGTCTCCTGCAAGCATGCGGGGCTATTCAGCAGCGCTGTGTGGTCACCTTGATGGGAGGATTGCGCTGCTCCTTTTGCTGAAAGGGAGCAACTCTTGCGAGAGGAAGGTAGGGATGAGGGTCTGGGAGAGATGAAGAAAGGAAAATGGGAGCAGGAGACATGGAGCAGCTCTGGGAGAAGAAGGGTCGGGGCCTGTCCCTGGCAGCTCCTTGCAAGGGGAGGGTGGGAAGCCCATGTGCCCTCATCCCAACAAAGTAACCCAGCAATTGCCAGGAGGCTGCTCCTTCCCCCTGGGACAACAAATGCCGCAGAGAGAATGTGTCAGCTGCAGCACCCTGTGCTGTTTCTCACGTCTGGGCTATCTGACAGCCTCTTCTGAGCTCCGCACACCACAGGGAAGCTATGCACTGTAACTGCCTTCTGCAGTGTATGTCGTTATTTACTTTATCATTCCTCGTATTTGAACTACGGAAATAGAACACATTGAGCATGTTAACCTTCCTTCCCTCCCTCCTGTCATCCAGTTTGCTTCTACAAGGGTTTTTCCCTACTCATGAAGGCTGCTATCCTGTGTTAACAGAACAGCTTTCAAATGTTTCCATTTACATCTTTTTTTCCAGTTGTAGACTTTGCAATCTATAGGGGAAGCCTATAGATGCCAGCATGCCGTTGCAGCACTGTATAGCAGAAAGTATTGCTTCTATGACTAACTCCTGCGTAAGAACAGACCCACTTAGTCTGGAGTCATCAACTCTGATTACACCCAGCACACACAAGCTACCACATATTTGCTGTCTATGCCTGTAAAAATCATGCGGTGCCTGTCTCAGATTTTGTATTGCTCTGTCGTGCCTTCTGCTCTCCTTCACTCTGCTCTGGAGAGTCACCAAACCATTCTATGATTCTATGAACAAGCAACCTTTTCTTTCTCTGTGTGTTCCTTGTGTCTATGTGTCAATGCCATGTTTTCAGAGTGCAACTTCTGAAATGCCTTTGTAAGCCTGAGCAGGTCCATTGAAGACCATTAAACTCTAATGTGTCTGTCAGCCAAAAAGACATCTCTTTTTGACCAGTCTCTTCTCCATCTTAAAAGATGTTCTCACAAACAAATGCATACAGGTATGTGTGGGTACAAAGGCAAGTACGCAGCCTTCAGGCAAAACCGTACATCTGGTCCTCAGCTTGAGTGCCCCACCATCTACTTGCATTTGCACTGCCTGGTTCTGGTCCTGCCCGTGACTCAGACAGGTATGAAAATGCTGCCCTGTATTTTTTTAACCGAAACCACTGCTGAAGTCCAGCAATCACTGACACCAAGTGGCGGCAGAGGATAATTACAAATGTTTATTTTCTGAGGGTCTTGTTAGCTTGTGGAAACCCAAGTTAAGACGAAGGCTTGCTTTTGAACCCTACACAAGGAGGACAAGTCAGTTAAAATACAACATTGCTTTGGTTAGTCGGGAGAGGGCAGTTATCTGAGAACTGGTATTGAGAAGCATCTCTAAGTTCCTTGCACGAAGGATTCTGAGTCCAACTGTGTTGCTGTATAGTTTGGGAATAGACCCAGATGGCAAATTAAGTTCTGCCTTTCAGAAACTGCTGTGGACTAGACCTGAAGCTTCCTGCCCCAAGCAGTTTGGATTGGGATAAAATTAAGACTTAAGCAACAGTGATCCCACTATGTTGGTCTAATATAAACACTGTGCTGCAGGATAAGCCCTACACGCACATACCCCAGTAAGGCTCAAATATCAATTAAACCCTCTGGTGGGTGATCCTGCCTGAAGAAAACAACATAAAAGTTCCAGGTTTGGCTTAATTCCATTCAGCACAGATAATTAACAATTTCTTTATGGTTGCAGGGAAGTGAGAGTGCATTATGTGCCTTTTTTATCACAGTGCAAGTGCTACTTGTTCCTAAATGCTTGTATAGTGTCAACTTTCCTCTGTATGAAACTGTATGGACTATGGTGCATCTGCTGAGAAAGTTACCTAGGGTTTTTTTCTTTCTATGCAGTCACTCTCTACAGTGTCTGACTGCATTTAGGGAATGCTTAGGAATAATTGTAAGGAAAAAAGTCTGATCCCCATAGAAAGCATGGAGATAAAACCTCTGGATGGCACAGCCTGTCCTAATTACTACAGGAAATGTCACTTTATCAATGAAAGCATGATCAGGAAACTGAAGCTGTTTTCAGGATATTGATGGTATCTCCCCACACTTTTTGGGGGGCAGGGGGATAAAATCAGAAGAAAAAAGTCATCTAACTTTAATTTTTATTTCTGAAATTCTTTCAAGGGTATTGGAGCACAAGGTGAGTGTTGAAAGCATGAAACACTTCCAGAGCAGCAAACTTTAATAGTTGCTGACACCACCATAATTTAAACCTTGGGCCTTTGTAAACAGTTTGTACAAAATGCCCTGTAAGCAATCTGAGCTCGCTGCAAGAGCTCCAGCACTTTCTGAATGCAAGACTTCATCTGCCTCTTTCCCTTCAGCCTCCATTCCTTTCTGTACTGTTTCTATCCCTTCTGATATACCTTGCAGAGAGATTAGTCCTCCAGCTTTTTTGGCAGTCACCATGGGCCCCTTTGCACTGATATTTGTATGACAGTAGTATCTCTCAAAGCTTTGTCCATAAACACCACCCCATCACAGGGCGTTACCTGTGTAAGAGATCCTCTCTGGTGCAAGGGGTTCAGAGGAGAGGGATGTATCCAGCAAAAAGGTGACCCACAGCTCATGTTAAAGTCTGGCTGGGACTTTAAACCCCTTTCACTCAGGTGTCCTTCTCTATGAGAGATGTTGCCCTTAGCAGCATAGAAAGCTGGTAGGGGAGAAGCAGCAGCACACCTTAAATTGGCAGGTTTAGATGTAATCAAAAGGAGGAATTTCACTTCCTTGCCTTGAGTTTCATAGATTTTTTGTGCCTGCTGACCATGTGGGTAGGAATAGTTTTCTATTTCACACTGTATGGAGAGCCAAAAGAAAGAGCATGGCTGAAAAAGTGGGAGAAAGGAGTGATGGCCCTTCCCCTACAATGCCGAAGACTACCCTCCCTGAATCATCTAGGCCAACAGTGCTGGGATGCGAGCAAGGGCTCTCATCTTCCCTTGCTCTGCCCCACTGACAGTGAGACCCGTTTCATGTTCATGGAGAGCATTAGGAGAAAATGATGATGAATCGGGACGTGCTCAAGAAGCTGAAAGATCTGAGCTTTCTCCCAGGCTGCACACAGCATCAGTAATGAAGGATTGCTCTGCCCATAAAGGGGAAGAAAGCCAAAATCTCTTTTCTGATACTGAAATAAAGCAGCCCCCTTTTAGACCAGTCAGGAAAGTAACTGTTCATTCCTCAGGTCAAGCGGCACATATGCAATCTCTTTGTTAAGTAGCTTTCTAAATTTTTGCTCCTTGGCTCTTGCAGTCGCAGCCTGTGTGACTGCCAGCCCTGAATGCTGGCCAGGAAAACCCACTCCCAACCCAGAAGGGGCTAAAGCAGCACACGGAACTTGCAACACAGACACGGCTCTAAATGGGCTGCTGGTTACAGCCACTGGAGGGAAAAGTGGGGGGAAAGTTCATGCTTCTCAAACAGTTTCTAAAATTCAATACAGGTCCTCTGGTTATAGAGCATGCAGAAACCTTAATTACAAGAGAAGATCGATGGGTGGAAGATGAAGAGAAGCCTTAGTGGCTACCACTGGCAAAGGTAGAGGAGAGATGGGTGAAATGGAGAATGCTTTTTCTTACAAAATAACTAAATAACTATCCACCACAATGGCAGCCTGCTTTAGTTAAACATGCCCAGCAGTGAGGAAGAACAGGGCAACTAGTTCAAATAAAAGGGGATTAAATTTGTGGCAAGCTAAAACCAAAGCCAAATCTCTCTGCAATATTGAAATAACTTTGCCTTGAACACCAGTCTTCAGAGTGGAGGGACTGCAGTGTGCCGTGTTGGAGATTGGGTAACAGATGTCTTGCATCTTGCACCTGTCCCTCTTCTACATGGTCAGATCAGCGAGGTGGTAGTCTGTTTCTAGGATATGGAAGTGTTGTTTAGGTAATCAAAATCTGGTTCCTACCTAAGTTACAGCTTGCAAAGTCGCCATCTGTCTGTAGTTTTGATCTAAACCACCACCATGCCAACAAAGTAACGTTTTATACTAGTTTATAAGAGCTTCATGGGCTTAGGCTGAGAAGAAATGAAGAGTAAGAAGTATTTCTCACATATCATCCTCACTGTTTTGAGAGTCCTGGACTGGAGGCAGGCAAGCAGCATTGCTCAATTCATTTCCCTTAGAAAATGAGTGTGCTTTCACATTCCTGGACAGCAAATGACAGGAGGCATTGGCTCATGCGGAGCTAGTCTGCAATTTTACCATGACTGGCTGAAGAACTTGGAAATAAGAAGTGTTTTTCCGCATGGGCCCTGCTGAAACATGAGCCTGGAAGCTTGTTCAGCCAACAGCCATGATTCGCACCTTTCTTTCTGTACCTTTGTTTCTTGGTCATTCCAAGGGTGGGTATTATCTGCCTGCTTGACAGCTTTAAGGCTGGAAGAGGCCTTGGCTCAGTTGAGGGTATCTGCCTCAAAAGCAAATCATAATATCAAGTTAAGAAACAGGTAACCTTTGTTGGTTGTGCTGTACCTTGATTGCAAGGGTGTTCTCTGTTTTGTGTGCTGAGCATCTCAGGCCAGTGACTAAAGTACCAGGTTGCTAGGCATCACATTCAGGACAAGCAGAAGGGGCCAGAGATAATTTCTCTGCATGGTTCATCTTCCTAACATAAAGTATGACTGGATCCTATCTTTTGTGACCACAAAAACTCCTGTTCAGACTCCCAGCCTCTATTACTTTGGGGAGATCTCAAATCGGACTGAAAAGATGGTTATTTCACATTTCACGTAGGATCAGAAAAAGTGAGCCTGCAAGATCGCTGATGCAGAACACCAGTTTTGAGGCTGTTAAACTACTCTGGGGATTACATGCACTTAAGACCCTGTTCTTTCTCAAATGAAGGGTTTTGAAGTCTTTGCCTCCTACTGAGCAAGAGAAGAGCTGCTTGCTGGCTATTGACTTGTGAACGGATCCATGGGCAGACACTCAGCCTGCAGCTTAGCAGTTGGATTTTAATCTTTACTCTGGTTAATCCTTACACAAAGCAGAACAGCTCTAACGACAAATGATAAACATGACAGCAAGTGAACCCCTGCACTTCAGCAGCTGAGTCCTTGTTTGGGATCCAGTGTGCAGAAGAGCAACTTGAACTATCCTCCTCCATGCATTAAACAAGTAGTATGCCCTGCTGGGCTCTTCTGAAATACAGCTGTCTCTCTCTGACCAGAAATTTTGTCACGGCTCTGAGAAGATATCCCAGGCAGTCAGTGTTTTCCTCTTCCTTTGTCCCAGTGCTGCTGGTCCAGATGCGCAGTGTTAGCACGTCAGGACTCAGTAGCGGAGAACATTCCATTCCTGCTGTCCTAGTCAGGACCACAAAACTGGAATGATAATTAAAAAAAATTGCTTTGGCTCAGACCTCAAGTTTTAATGGTGCTTGAATTTTCAGCAAACCAGGAACCCTGCCCCTGACTGAGTGGGTTATCCTGTTTCCCTATGTGTTTCTTTACAAGCACCATTGATTCTCTCACAGATCCATGCTCCCTTAACAACACAGGGGATGGTACATCTCCTGCACCAGCCTCCGGAGCAGAAGCCACAGGGCTTGTACGGGGAGAGGAAGTGGGATTTTACATCCCTATGTCTAACTCAGAGCAGGGTTTCCAATCAAAGCAAGTCTGCACAGTGTTCTCCAGCCACATGCAGTAGAATCAATGGGGATAGAGCACTTCCAGTGTGTGTGTTGTCCCCCTGGCATTTGATACGTATCATTGCGTATCTATTGGAGGAGGGAAAATAAGTTGGGTTTGCCATTCCCAGGCCCTTGGGTTGTTTGGTGGGACAAACCAGCTCACCAGCTGGCACACCTCTCATGTCCTCAGTTCCCTCTGGATTAAATGTACCTTGGAAAGCTAAAAAAATTATCTCATCACTTCCAAAATTTTCACTTCACGTTGCTAATTCTTTTGGGGTGACAAAAGCTGCTGTGGTGCTCTCTCTGCCCTTTGTCTTTTTTTTTTCTTCTTCTTGGCAAACAGATGAGGTGTGGGGGGGAAATCCCTCAGCCTACTATTTATGACTTTACACACAAGGCTGGGGTAAGATTTGGAGGACAAGCAGTGAGAAAGACCATCTGCACTGACACACGTTAACAGAGAGTGTGCATACAAGTGACTGAAGAAAGGTTTTCTTTTTTGTTATTTTCCTTCTGACCCTGCTCAGCACCTTACATTAAGAAAGCAAAAGGATCCTCCATCTAAGGGTTAAAGATGGGAGGCAGCTTGGGGGTTCTGCAGGCATGAGCTGCAGGAGATGACTAGGGAGCATTCAGGAGGTCTTGGTGGCTTTGCATGCTCAACTTCATCTGCATACTAACCTGTGTCCACTGGCTAGTCTTTATGAAGCATTTAATTCTGTAGTTTCAGAGCTGTTGAAAAAGCAAAGGGAAGATTTATAACAACATTTGCTAACTCTAGGCCAACTGGTTTGGCACAGGAAAGAACTATGTTTCTCAGAACAGCTTTTCAACATTCCACTGTTAGCTAAAATGTATGAAAATTACAGTTTTGAAATGACCAGATGTTTTTGCCGAGAAAGAAATAGATGACCTAAAAGGGGAAGATGAGGCCTGAACTCGGGCTTCTATGCTACAACTGTCAACTTTTCAGCTAATGGATGACCTACTACCATCTAAAACTACTAAATTCATGTGATTAATGTTGCTAAATTGCAGCCACAGTATATTTATAATTTTCGCCGTCAGCTTGATACCATTTGTGCAGCATCACTATAAAAGGTGAAGGAGAGAAAAGGCGATTAATCTGGTGTCCTTGTACAGAACATTATGGCATAGCTCTCCTCAAAGCAGAGGCTTTCAAGTGAAATAAACTAATGGCTTCATCTGTTTCATTTCCAGCTCTGTTTTTTTCTTTAAACCAAGAGCAGCAGATCTTTTCCATGTTGTCTGCTTTTCTAGACAGAGAATGAGACAAGAAACTTTCTTGCTTTCAGCTTCAAATTATTCACTACAACATGACCATCCAGAACTTTATTCATGTGACTTATCAGAGCACAGGGATCTTATTTTTGGCCACCCATAATAATCTCATTGAACTGGCCTGTGTTAAAAATCTGTGCTGGATTGATGGGATGCTTCAGATGCTTTTATTTTTGCTCTGTTGAGCAGTTACCAGTTAAATGAGATTAAGAATAAAGAGAAAGACTCTGGACAGAGATGTGATGGTGGTGGATTGTAATCCTCCTCCTCTACTTTATAGCCATTGTTTAAGGCTGAAGAAAAATCAAGTAATAGAAAAGCTCTTCTCCTTCAAAGAAGACATCTGTTAAGATGGGGGGGGATTAAATGAAGATGGTGGAGGAATTATTGAAACTATAATTACTGCTGTGCAATGTCATTCTCCAGTAAAAAAGAGCCAGTTCCTGTGCAAGGCCCAGCTGACTGCCTCCATGCCAAGTTACCAAGGGTTCTTGCGCTGCGACCATTACACTATTGATGAGAGCATGAGCACCCTAGATCTTCCTTACCATTCCCCAAGAGGTCCTGATCCCACAAGGCACAGCTCACCCCGCTCCAGGCAACGGCAGGAGAAGCCAGGAGCAGTCAGCACTGTGGGGATCAAGCCCATAAAGCCGCTGCTTCTGCTCCTGAAAAAGCGTCATCAGCTGGCTCTGCCCTTCTTGAAGAGAGCTGACAAAAAAGGCTATTTAAAAATCTGTTTAAAATTATGTATTCTCTGCTTTAGGGTTTGCTAAGCTCATTATAGAAGTGGAATGAAATTCCACAGCACGTTTAACATTTTTCTTGTTCTTATTTTTTGAGCTTTTCCAACCTAATAGAGAATGAATGATCCCACTGGTGATCCGAGAGGGACAATGTGTAGGAATCACAGCAGCCTGAGCACCATAGCAATACTGTGACTACCAGTTTGGCTACTTCATCATGCAGGCTGATCCAAGGAGGGATTAAGAGGATTTTGTTTTCCATTTTTTAAGTTGAATGGGCTGGGATGAAAGCCTTTTACTGCAGTTCCGAACAAGTCAGGGTATTTAGAAAAGCAGTAACAATGGGCTGCGCCACAGCTGGACTCTGAGCAATATAAAATCATTTACCATATACATATATATATATAACCATTTACCGTTACTGGCCATATGAAACCACCCAACTTTCCCTCCTTGATCCTTTAGTGGTCACTGATGACCTCCTTCCCATCTTTCTCTTTTCCTTACAGCCTTCTGCAGAGAGCCACCCAGCCACTGCCTGGCAAGTAGTGGGAAAAACGCAGCCCTGGAACGTCTGGTTGCCAGGATGTGTTAAAGTCTGAGGGGTGTGTGATGGCTCAGATCAACTACGAATCAAACATAAGCCACAGCTTAAATTTAAGTTGACCTTCACCTTCTGACAGGTTTGAAAATGATTAATTGCCTTTCATTTTTCTCCTCCCTCCCCCGCCTTTCCCTACAGATTCATAATTAAGGGCAGAAGCAAAGGGAACAACTAATTGTTATCATCAGTTTGTATTTCCAGACTAAGAAACTTCAGTCCAGGGAAATGTTGTCCAAATGTTATGCTAAACTGACCCGTGGCCAGGAATTTTCAACACCGCGCTCATTGGTAACCTACATGCATCAAGTCATGCACATTTTTCCCTTTTATCACCTACCACTTGTGACTGAAGACTGTTCAGCTCTTGACAAAAGCTTCTGCTGAAAGACAGTATTTGCCTTTTCCACTAGCAAAGGGAGCACAGGCAAGGAGGGAGTAAGCCTCTTGTTTAATGACTGATATCTCTTTTTGGATTACTGACTTGCAGTATCTGCCACCGCAGCCAGCTGCAGACTCTGTTGGCATTTTTGCAAGCCCAAGGCCTCAGTACCTCAAAGGTATTAGCTTTTGTGACCCTCTGAAGGCTACTGCCACCTTATTTAGAGAACTTCACCCATGTACGTGCTGTTTGATATGTACTTGTTCTATGTGATTAAAGAAATGTAACTACAAAGCTCTCAATTGGGCAGTTTTACAGAACTGAGTAACAAGGCTGTACAAATGACTGGCAATGCTGAACATACTTTTGGCTAAGCAGGTGCTCAGTTTGGCAGATTTCAAAGGGAAAATGACCCCCTTGATTTGGATCAAGCAAAACAGTGTCCAATTCGTGATTAAACATCTACTGCAACTCCTCCACAGGCATATGTGGAAAAGAAGGTCCATTAGCTGGCTCCCAGAAGTGGAAGGTGGAAGGTGGGTTTGTCTTTTTTTCCTCCCTTCCCCTGTCAGTAGCCCAGCAGTCATCTCAGCTGGCTTATGTTTCAAAAGACTCAACTTCAAATCTTTCTTGTCTGATTTGGAGGGCTCACAGGGTTATCCCAGCTTTTAGCTTCTCTCACAAGGAATACCTGACATCTATACCAAGCAGTTATTTTACATAGTTTACCTTTAGGTCATCTTGCAGCAGGCTGTTTCTCCTGCCTGTGGCCCACCCTGGGAACCATGCCAGTCCTAGCACATGCGGACACAGGCCAACAAGCTGAAGCAGTGTTTCTGCTTTAGGCACTAACAGCAACAACATGGGCCAATAAATCTATCCCTTACAGATACAAAAAAGTCCAGAAAAGTCTGTACAAAATCTTATCTCAAAGTAGGTCACCACTAGGTTGATGATCAGACGTATTAAAGACCGTTTTTGTGCTTAATTGTGTTCATCAGAAATATACCAGATTAAACAAATGGAAAGTTCTTATTAACATGTAGATAGGTAAGGTATCACAAAGACAATACATGCTGCCAGAAATCATATGTAATAATTTGGAAGCACATCACACCTCTGAATGAAGCATGCCTATTAGCATTCACACACGTAACAGTGTCTGAGTTTAGAATCATAGAAAGGTTAGGGTTGGAAAGGACCTTAAGATCATCTAGTTCCAACCCCCCTGCCATGGGCAGGGACACCCCACATTAAACCATGCCACCCAAGGCCTCATCCAACCTGGCCTTGAACACCGCCAAGGATGGAGCACTCACAACCTCCCTGGGCAACCCATTCCAGTGCCTCACCACCCTAACAGTAAAAAATTTCTTCCTTATATCCAATCTAAACTTCTCCTGTCTAAGTTTGAACCCATTACCCCTTGTCCTGTCACTACAGTCCCTGATGAAGAGTCCCTCCCCAGCATCCTTACAGGCCCCCTTCAGATACTGGAAGGCTGCTATGAGGTCTCCACGCAGCCTTCTCTTCTCCAGGCTGAACAGCCCCAACTTTCTCAGCCTGTCTTCATATGGGAGGTGCTCCAGTCCCCTGATCATCCTCATGGTCCTCCTCTGGACTTGTTCCAACAGTTCCATGTCCTTTTTATGTTGAGGACACCAGAACTGCACACAATACTCCAAGTGAGGTCTCACGAGAGTAGAGTAGAGGGGCAGGATCACCTCCTTCGACGTGCTGGTCACGCTCCTTTTGTTGCAGCCCAAAATAGTTTATAATTAAAGATCATAAATTGTTATGTAGCCAAAGTAATAAAGCACATGCAAGCTACTAACCCAGAGATATCCCTAATTGACAGGTATAGTTTACAACTTTGCAAAATTTCGGAAACAAAGACTTTGAAAACTGACTATCTGTAAATAGAAATTTCTTCTACTGCTGAGATCAAGCATAGAGCTGAATCCCATATGTGTATTTGTGTGTGTATCCACACATACAAACATTTATACATGCATGTATACATATTTATAAATCCTAAGACCACCCAAGATACTTTTTGCTACTGGCGCTTTCTAAAGCTAATTTAGATTTTCCTCTAAATGTGAAATTTCCTCCATCCTGATGTGATGAATAATAAACAAAGCACTTTAAATCATAATCAGAATAATCCATTACCATTCAATGTTTTGAATACTCTCCATAGTTTTAAAGAAACATTTAGCATATTATGACTGAAACATTTAAATTCAGCCTATGGTTCAGTACATCTGGAAGCCAACATTTAGTAATTCTGATAACATACAAATGAATTACAAACGAAGACTTAGTGTAGTCAGATTACTCTGTGTGAATGAGATTATAATTATAAAACCACATATATATAGTTAGAAGACTATATACAAATAAATCTCAATAAATTGTGTCAAAATCTAAATCTTTGTCAGGCATTCTTTGGAACAACCCATACAAACTTCAGCTGTGAGCTTGATCTCAGCCCATAGAAGAGATTTGTTGATACTCCAGAGTAGCCAGTTTTCACAGTTCTCATTTCCAAACTTCTGCAAAGTAATAAATTGCACCTGACAATTACTACTCATTTGATGTATTTAAAAATTACTTTTTTCAGAAGTTCAATTAAGCTTGTGAAGTGATAACAATGGTACTTTGTCATTAATCCAGATTACAGTTTTCACTGGGGGCATTTCTATTTGGGTGTTTTGGGGACCATTGTTTTTTAATTTTATGCATGATAAGTAAAATCAACAAGATGCACAACTGGCTGTGATTCTCCTGAAGACAGAAAAGCTTTCTCTACCAGCCAGTGGAAAGTCCAAGACATTTCTGGGCAGACAGTGTCAATTTAATTATAACCTTAGAACTAATTCCATCACATTTAAGTGGTTCTGTGAAACATAAAATAATTATGCCTATTCTCAATATTAATTTTAACCCTTTAGAATATTTTTAAGTACCTATATGTGTCTGCTGGTTTCAGTTTCCCTTGTTTTGCATTTGAAGTCCTTGGCTGAGATTTTGAGGAGAAAGATTCATTCCCATCACTGACTGTGTTCTTTTTTTCAAACCAAAGGACTAAATCCCCATCCCTCTCAAATCACTGAAGGTTCAACTTCTAGGCCAGAATCTTACAAGTAGTGTGTTTGCTGTTAATCACTTTCTCTTGGGTGTCTGTGTTGTTTTGGTTGTAGGCAGGGGGACAGTCATAAATCAGACCTTGCCTGGTGCTGTCCAAGGTAACAGCATCCTCCCACCACTCAGCTGCACCCAAGGCTGTTCCACGACACGACACGGCTGTGTGCTACACTGCCAGCACAACCAGGGAGAGGGTTACTTCATCAGCAACACCCTCCCATGTTTTTGAAACTTCAGTATCATGATCGGAACCTATTCCTCAGCTCTAAAGGCAAAATGGCATGCATGGGTAAAAGCACCACCTTTTGAACCTCTGTGAATCTCACCAGGCCCCCTCAGAATAACCCAAAGCAAACAAAGGTTAATATCTGTGTTTGAAAAACCTATGCAATTTTGGCCATAGCCTAATCTCAGTCAGTTAAAATGCATTCTACACTATTTTTAAGTTTCTTTAGGCTGCCCAGAAACACACCTCTCTGCTGCCTCAGTAAATCTGGCAGGTTTGAAAGCAAAGTTAAAATTACAGGGACACAAAAGTTGCATTTTTACAGAGGCTTCATGCAGCCACAGAGATCTAGTTGTCAGGAGGGAGAAAAAGAGATCTGTGTCTATACTCGCATACACCTTCACTGTTTCAGGCAATGTATAATAATTTCCCTTGTGAATAGCTATAAAGTTATTGTAGCATTAAAGCTGGATAGACCTACAGTAATGGTATTTCCTGACATTTCCAAATGTTAAAAGGTCAACAAAAACCGAACGCATGGAAACCATCTCTTGTCATGATATTCTATTGAATTAATTAAATAAACATTTCCTATTTTTTCTCCCTTTTCCTGTCATTCAATGTAAAAATCTAAACTATGACATCAAAACAGCATGAAACCGGTAAGAGCTTTAATTAAAGAGGAATTCAAAGAAAGCAATCTATTCTGTTTCTGTCAGATCCATTTTTAATTCACTTACTGAGGAATTAATGAAGTCCAAGTAGTAACCGCTGACACAACCATGAATCTGTCCAGAGAAAGTCTTCCTCAAAAGGGAGCTTCTAGTAGCAAGACTCACTCATTCCCAATCCGTAGGTAGACTGATGTCTCCCAAGGCAGTAATGTTTACTGCCTTTGCTTTGCACGCTGCACAAGAGTACATCTCCCAGTGAAGCACTGCCTTATACATACCAACAAGCCCATCAACAATAACTTTTCAACTGCTTTTGAAACCGTATCAGGCATCAGTTGCTCCTAACATCAGCCTTAATCTGTATAGGTCACCCAATAATAGACAGCTCAGCGCTGGGATACTCAGTGAGCATTTCCACTGCCTGCTTATCTGGACCAAGAGAGAAATGCAGCTATTTTTGCAGCGTGGATCTGAGACTCCAGCTCTGCACAGTGGCTGCCCTTTCCTAATAGCTTTTTCTATTGCCAAACAGCATGGGTTATGTATTCAATGTCTTAATCTGTAAATGCTGTTTCACGTAAAATTCTTGATGGGCACAGTGACGATCTGCCAGAGAAAAACTGGGCTATAAAAGCAAAGTTGTGACTTATAAGACCTGATACTGTGGCCCTCAGTCATCCGGCAGGCTGGAACAAGGCAAACAGCTAACATGGTAGATTCAATGAAGATCTGTCAATAAAGTTTGCAACAGACTGTTAGCTGTTAACTGTTAGACATAAAAAACATGACACTTCAAAGTTGCCTTAAGCTGGGTGAAGAACAGTACCCTTCTGCGTGATGAGGCTGAAGGACTTTGAACAAAAGACATCCACTGCTTCTGCGAGAGAAGTGGAGATACGTAGTGGTTAGAAAGACTGAAGGACTGACCTGGTGTTACACCTGAAGACTCTGCTGTTCAGAAGCACATAGACGTAATGCGTAGCTTGTGTGAAGAACTACAACAGCAAGAAAGGGTGAGGGAGAACATATATTTATGAAAGCTCCTCAGCTTGGGCCATTGATATCACTATTGCTCAGCTTCACTGAAGTTCAGGGTGAAAGAGCCAGCCTTCTGCTGGGTCAACCACAGATGCCACTTAGGTTTTTTATAGACCCACACAGAGAAACCTGCACTTCTGCAATTACTTCTTTATTGCTTTGGAATTCCATCATTAACATTTTAATACCCTGTTCTTGTTGTCCCTATTCCACTTTTCCATCTTTCACTGTTGACTGACCTTGATTCACCTGAAAATGATGACAGTAGACAGGAAAACACATCAGGAAGGCTTGCATTAAGTGCAGGCACTGAGAGCCATGGATGAGGCCACCAACAGAATTCAGAGCAGTGATTTGTGGCAAGAACAGTGAGACAAGGCCCCATCACTATCAGTCCCGTGTTGCAATGACATCTGACAATAACAACCACACAGAGGGATGTGATTGCCTGACAGAGACTAAGAGACAATATCAAACCAAACCTCCAGTCAGAAAATCACTGCTATGAGAGCCCTAAAAAGTAGGCCCGAGGGAGGAAGTAGTTCTGCCAAAGTCAGCAAGTGAGAGACTCTTCGAGATGTCTTCTGCTGCTAATTCCTGAAAAAGCTTCTTGTGCTTTCGCTTCATGTAAATAAATAAATCAGACTGCACCAAGGATGCTCCTCACTCCATCTCTAGTTTCGTTTTTCTGCAGGGAATAAATTGGCAGAGCCTGAGTCAAAAGGGAGATTTCCAAAATGGCACCACTGTCTCTGTGCTGTCTAAAGTGTGCCCCCCTCAGGCTGTACAACCCTAGCAGTAAGTTATATTCCCAAATAACATAACAATCACCAACCATGTCTGGAGAACAGCCTATTTAATACTGGAATTTTATTTTTATGTCATATTTTGTATGGGTGGGACAATAACTTGTCTTTGGCTCTCTACTTCTATCATTAGCGCTGCTTCTTTCGTCCCACATCTGAAATAGGGCCTGCAAACTGTTCTCCTAAACAGAAGTTATTTGCCATGCTGGCTTTGGCACTCCTTGGTATTCTAGACATCCAAAAAGTGATCTTTTAACTGTTTTCCATACACAGAAAATACATAAAACCCATACATGTGGCTGCATTGTACAGTGTTCCTCTGTCGCCCTCTGTGTCCCGGGGTAACTTTTTCCTCTGGAGGACAAATTACCCTTGCAAACATTTGGAATAAGGCACTCTTACTACTTAGACCCACAGCTTTCAGCTGCACAGTAGCACACACCTAATCTATGTGTGGAGGATGACACTTCCCCAACTTTTACCAGATATGTAGCCTCACATACCTTATGGAAAAAAGCAAGAGTCTGATAACGTAACAGTGCAGAGCATAACTGCTAGTTAGATCTTCAAACACACCCAATATTCCTCAGTTCAGAGGAAGACACATAAGGCTCTGAGGACAGATTAGGGTCAACTACAGGAAGTTTCATCCCAAATGTTCTTTCCTGGACCCAGAATGAATACAGTAGGAAAAGCCTTCCTAATAAGTCAAACTCTTTCTTTCACTAAATAAAACAAACATTTTTCTAACCTGTATTGTTTCTGGCTCTGCTCACAGCTTAGCCCCTTACTACAGCTTACTTCAAAATTCCTTGCTGGGTGTTTGGCAGAGCAAGTATGATCTATAGCGTGACCCTGCAATGCAGTGCACCTCTGTCATTCTGCATAATGCACTGTAAAGCATAGCTTTCATTGGAAATGAAACTGCATAGATAAACACTCTTATTTTAATATGAAGTAAAACATTTTGCATTACAAATGTGCAGACTCAAGTTGAGAGAAATTAGTTACTAGAGAGCCAAATATCAACCTGCAATGTGTCTATATTACTTGATCCTTTTAAAACAAAGCCATTGTCTAATAATCATTTCAGTTTTGTAGTCTCTCATTAGGAGGAAGATTTGTTTGCATACTACAGAGTGCTGAATGGGATTAAACTCTTCTCTGGGGCTGTCTTCATCACTGTGAGCTCCAGCCCTCTGATCCACCACAGTGACTGTAAACAGTCACTGGTTGCATGGAGTAAGGAAAAAGCATGGTGAATCCAGTTTTGCAAAGCCAATCAAAGATGAGTTGGGCTTTAGTTATTTAAGTGGAATCTCTTTGTCTCTACCATAGTAGCTTTTTTTACTTTTCTTACGTATGAAGAAAGCTTAAGCTGCCAGCTTGTTGAAAAACAATGTAGCTAACGCATGCACTCTAACGCATGCTTTAATGTCATGCTTCTTCAGTCCATTATTAATTGAATCATCACCATCTCTTCAGAACTAAAGGCTGACTGCCTTCTGTCCTCTTAAAATACATACGGGCAAAATTCATAGGCATCAGCCTTGAATACCATATGGCATGAAAGGTGACAGCAACAATTATGGGTCTGGAAGGAGGCACTGCACTCAGGCTACCCACAGTTAGCTAATATTATTCCAAGGTGTCATTTTGAGAGAGGATAAACCTGTCCTGGTCATCAGCTATGTAAAATGCTTGGATCATAAGGCTAGCTCTGGCAGTATCTTGCTGGTTGGTTGGTTTTTCAGTAATATACTCACAGCCGCTCACTCAAATACTTGTGCCAGAACTTTCACCCACAGAAAACACTGCTCCTCCATTCTGAGCACCTCAGTGCTTTGCTTAACAGTTGCAACATCAAAACTGACACCCCTCAGAGAACCAGCACCAGGCTCTCAACCTGCTTTTTGCAGCAAACTGGCCCCAGGGAGGTTGTTTGCTCCAGAAAATATACCCCAAAACAAAAGAGGGAACATAATGAAAAACACAGAGCCACAGGATAGCAAGTACAGCTGCTTTTTCCCTCCTCCATTACTTCGAGGCTATCCCTGCAATATGGATTTCATTAATGGCTCAGAGACAACACTGCAGAATTACAAGTTCAATATGTTATTGGAAAAGCCACCCCATGCCTTTTTTCTTGCCTTTTTTCTATCATTTTTAAAACCAACTTAAAAAAAATGGTTATTCAGTGCATTCTAACACTGCCAGCAATAGCAGTGAGTATATGCATGCAAACAGCAAACACTTTCTGTGCAAATTTCTCCAAAACAGAAAAGGGCAAAAGTATGATACGTAAGCTGTATTTGAGCAGCAGAATACAGCTCTTGAATTTGCCCAGCTGAAACGTCTCTGGATCAGGGTCAGTCACCTTGTCTGTGAATACACGCAGATGATGGAGCCCCAGTACTCTATTCATAGTTTTCTACTAAATCACACATACAATTATTTCACGGTACCATCGTATTTGGAAGTCAGCTACTATAACAATGAAACATAATGCAGTCAGACAGCCTGTTAGCAAACTATTCATGCACAACCTTTTAACTCAGGTTAAAGAAAGTTCACCTTAAAGAAAGTTTTGAACCTGGCCAATTATCAAAGTTTCAATAAAGCAATTTCATGAAACCAGAGTGGAAACAAGACATCACATTTCTGAAACAAGCTATGAGACACTAATTAGCACTTAAGGCTGCAGTACAGCCGGCCTCACCGTTGACCTTGCAGCCCAAGTAACTGCTGCACCCATCACAGCTAAGGCTAGCAGTGGTTACAGAGGTGGGTCTTCAGCGTGGCACCAATGCCAGGCTCAACCTCTCCCTTTGATCATACAGCTTTAACTGTCGCTATGCCCCAGTGCACACCCAGAGCTCCAGGACACTCAGATCTCCACAATTCAAACAGGTGTTTTTTTCACATCTCACAAAAGAAAATGATTTTACAAAGCCTCAGTTTGCTAATCATGAACTAAACTGCCTGGTGTGCAGCAGGATACCATATTCTCAGCCAGGTACAGTCTACCTCAGCCCAGCTGCCTTCAACCTCGCTGAGGGTACCCACCTTCTCCCATTAAGCATGCAGGAAAGCAGAACAGGGTTGGCTGTAACTACAAGTCCCTAAAGAGTTCTTCATAAAGCAGCACTATTGGACACCTCACCTGAAATGGAGAACAATAAGAAGTGTTTCAAATTATGTATTGCACTGCTGCAGTCCAGGACAGAATTATATCCCCTGTTTCACCTGGTAAATGCAGGCTGTCCAATCTCTTCTATTAATGCAGAAAGCTACAGGAGTCAGCTGAGAGGCCTCTGCTCTAGATTGCATTTATATATAAATACTCAAAGCTCTCTATAAATACATGCCGTAACAGGTTTCCTTGGTCATTTCTGATGAGCTGTCCCCAGTTGTTCTGGTACTGCCTGTTAAAGAAAACACTGAATATTTAAAGTCTGATTAGGTCTTCTCACACACCACTGGTGTAAGACTATTAAACTTATCCCTTCAGTCTTGTGTATCCTTTGCCAGATGATGTTTAATTGTTTTTGTGTGTGTGCACAAATCCCAAGGCATATGTGTAAATTGGGATTCCTGTCCCATGCCAATCTGGGCACATGTCTCGTTTACATGCGCATTAAAAAATGTGAGTCTTGTCATTTCAATCTGTTACAGTAATTTAGCTCTAATGTGGAACTGGTGACAGGGTTTTGAAGGGTTATTTTTCCTCTCTTTGGACAAACTGCTATACTGGAGTGGTTACATTCCTACTTAGTGGCATGAAGCCACTTAAAAGAGTTAACCTTCTCTATGCAAATGTTAACAATTTTCTGGTAATACCATTCTACTTAAAATAAAATAGAAAATCAACTGCTGCTGTTATAGAAGTACACAGACACTCTGAACCATGGCACAATGGCAGAGAGTGCTCTTCAGCTCACATCTATGTCACAAAAACACTGGGCATAAGCTCTGAAATAACTGGATTGCTCTGTATGTGTTTGCGAGTAAAACAAGCTTACTGTTAGCTCCATGTAATTCTCTCACAGCATTTCCCATTCTTTTCCCTTTGCGTAGCATTGCAGAGAACAACACAAGAATCCAGTACTATGCACCATGGCTAAAAGAACAGCAGCAGCGGCAGTCTTGGAAACAGGTAGACAGCCCTGAAACCAAAGCAGAGGCCCAAAGCATACCAGAGGGCAAGAAATGTGCTGGCAACTGGGTGCCACGTCTGGAAGATGTATAACTTCATCTTGCAGATGCTGAGCTGAGTGGCCAGAGCAGTTGTCTTCAATTATAGTGAGAGCCAAAGGGTGGAGAGAAACAAAGAGGGTAACGAGAACTAGATGCTGTTCTGCCAGCTCCTGAAAGATTATATGTTTATTCATTTAGTTAGTTACCAGTACACTAAGCGTTTTCAAGAGAAATCTAGACTTTGTATATGTCTGCATGCAATACAAATGCACAAACTAATCTGCATCCAAGATGGTAGTTAGCTACAGCAAATGGCAACAATACTGATGTTTACTATTTATAACACCGTTCTGGTCAAATGCCAGGAATCTGGCTTATGTACTGAGGCATGCTGAATTTCCCAAAACTTATCATCATGAGTAACTCAAAGATTATTAGCTGCAGAGAACCCAAGTATGTGCTTTGTAGCACACCCTGCCCTTGTCCTAAATGCTCATGTTCCTGTTCTAAATGTCACTCATAAGGAGAGAGGACATCTGGGCAGGGAAGGTTTAGGGTCAGAAATAACATGATTTATGGCAGAAAGATTATAATTCTTCTCAGCAGACATTGGCACCTCTTCAGGAAATATTGATTAGATGGTGAAAAGCTTAGCTTTCTTCTCTGTGGAACAATTCACTGTAGATGGGCTCTTCACTTTGAAATATATTGTACATGAAGCAAATGACAGGCAGAGAGCCTTGACTCAGACGAGAATTAACTCACCCATTGTCCCTCATCATGTCCTTCTTTCAGTGTTGCCTTAAGCCATGCAAAATGTCCCTTTGAGGCACAGGCAACGAAGCTGCAAATAAAAAATTAGACTGGTTTTTGGCTCTGGCCCTGCTAGTCTCCGTATCCAATGCCATTCACAACTCCCCATTCAGCACTGCCTTAAGTGTAACTTACTCCCAAGACTGTGTCTTTCCCTGTCAGTGATCTGTCACAGGACATCATCCCTCCCTTCCTCCTGTCCATCACCTATTTTGGGTCTGAGCCACCTGCACAGAGACGCTCTGCCACCACCTTCCTTGGTGCAGCATTACCAGAAGCCCACCTGCTGCTCTAGGCATAGTCAGGAGTTAGACTAAAACCAAGTTGTATCAGCCCATGATTTGTCTTACCATGCAAGGGCAAGTTACACTGCTGGCACCCAAGCATCTTGTGATTAATGTTTTCCCTTTACTGTATCAGATCTGGTTTAAGTTGTAGATGTTAATAGTTGACACTGTCCTTACGCTCTAAGCCACCTTGAAAACTCTGGGTGGCATTAAATAACAATGTAAGTATGTGCAATAAAACAAATGCACCGTATATACTAGTAGGATAACATTCTTTAAATGGCTGGAATCCCAAACAAAGCATGAATAAGGAGCAGCATAACACCTTTGGAGGGAACAAATCTGAACTGGCCAGACTATGAGTTCTTGGCTTTTCAGCATGTAAAAAAATCAGCAAATGTGTTTGTCATAATTTATAACAGGCATGGAATGTTTTTCTCCTTCCCTGACTAAAAGAATAAATAGAAAAATTCATGGTGTCATATGCAAATGGAGACACTACCAGTTCAAAACAGAGGGAATACATCTTAAGGCCAGGCTTTCTGAAATGTAAAACTTTTAAGTATTAAAAAATTAAAAACTAAAAAAGGACTGGCAGGATTAATTTTGCTACTGGTTCCGGTGAAACATGGATATAATAAATTAGAGAAAGGAGAAATCTATCAAGCTTATATCTGGTTATCCATCAAATGCTGTAAGCAGCAGCACTGTAAACTGTGCCCATAAGATCACACTCTTCTGGTGGATTGAAGGTCTTTTGTTCCTAAGGTCTAAACCTTCAAAGTTTTGAAACATGCTGTTCTAGAGTCCACAGCCCTTTGAATCAATGGTTTGTGAAAATAATCCACCAGCACACACAATGGTTAAAAGACTGTGGTATATAACAGAGAGTACAGGCTTGCATTAGTCATACTCTTGGTGCTGAGGACCCAGTGGGTTTAATGGAAATTGTTTACCAAGGAGAACATTACCTGGAAAGAAAAAAGGCTGTATAGATTAGTTTTTCTTCCAGATCAATGAATGCCTTACCTTTGAAGGCTACTACTATCACCAAATTGCTCACAACTGAAGGGCTACGTTATAAAAATTACACCTTGGGAGTTCAAGAGGTACTAAAAAAGCAACAGGCAAAATCCTAGCCAAAAAGCTATTTTGACTTTGTAGACAGAACTTGGTAAACCAAGTTTCACATTTTCCTCAACCATCTTCTACCCCTGATGGAATACACAGATCATAAAAAACACAACAGATTGTTCAAAAGGCAGCTGTCAAAGATACTCAGTTTTCTGCAAACATAAATATAGACTCCCATTTGACAAATCATCACAATGCCTTTATGCTTTTATGGTTAATTTTTCTAACTCTAACCATGATGAAAATTTTGAACAACCAATACAGAATTTATACCTGCTTCGTGTAAGGGTGATTTGCTAGAACTGGAATTGTTAAGTAGAAACAGTATTTATTTCTCCCTCTAGCTGTATCCTATCGTATTTACAATCTGATAATCTGGTTTAGAATAGTTAGTTTATAGACTTATAAGAGTCATATGCAGTCAAACAAAGAACACACCCTTTCAAATATATATTTGAAGTATTGTACCAAAATAATAAGTTATGTTTATTTACCTAAAGTCTCACACATGCAAAGTATCAAGAGTCATTTGAAACTTAAAGAAAGATCCATAATAAAGTTCTGAACAAGAAAAATAAAGGCTATGAACATACGCTTACAACCACTCTATAATTATCAACAAGGCTTTCTTTATGAAACTCTTGTTTCTTTTAGTTGCTGCTTTAGTTAAATCCACACAGGACTACAGAAAGAGAAACATCTCAGTTCCTGTATAAAATACAATCTTTTCCCTCAATGGCAAGAGGAAAATCATGATGCATAAGAATTCTTTAATATATTTGCTTTTAGAGCTTATTGACTTTACTTCTACTGGTATTTTACCATGTAGGAATAACATTTAGTTACCAAAACTGAATCCCTGTTAACTTAAAAAACCCACTCATTCAACTACATTTTTGGATGAGTTGTATTAATTTAAGCAGCATGGAGCTAGCTGGGCAGAGAGAGCTAGGTCAACCAGCTACATTTTAAAGGTTTTCTTTCTTAAAAAAAAAAAAAATCAAGCCTGAAAACATCTACTATAAATCAGGATTCAGTGACTGAATGGTGGAGCAAACATCCCTCTGGGGTAATAAATCAAGTAGTACTTGAATTTGTATCATCTTAGAACATCTTTCAAATTTATTTATTAGGTAGCTGAATGATTTTATCTCATCCATGTGTAGCCATCTAGTTCTGCCTGTATCAAGCTGTTCCAGATTGTATCCCTCTGAGCAGTTGCCTGTGCCCTGTTGGAAAGAGGCTAGCACTGACGAATATGGTTTTGATTTTGGAAAAGTGAGCTGTCTGTCTTTATCATGGATTAAGGTATCATTCGAAGGTACACAGTACGCTCAGCTCGGAGCGGGCCAAGGTAGTCTCCATTCCCGCCAGCCCTCCAGCCAGGCTCTCCATCTGGTTCTCATAATGATCCCCAGCTACATTTCATCTCATAAACTGAAGAGACGATGCTAGATTAAAAGCAGGCCCAGCAGCAGTGGGTTTCAGAAGTCAGGCAGGTATTCTAATTATGTAACACATGTAGTCATTTCTGGTACATAAATTGGCTTCTTACCGGTACGTATTTTATCGGTACTGGTTTCTACAAGAACGGGCACTTTAAGGTAAACGTCATCAGTCTGTACCAAGGCAACAGCATAAGGAAAACTTCTGTGGCTTGTCTCTTTAGTCCACTTTTAACTACCTTTCAACTAAATACTAGCAGCAATAAGTAAACAGCAATCTACTTAAACTCTAGCAGCCACAAGGACATCATTCCCCTGCACAAGAGATACTGCAAGAGGACTCACATTTTCAACACCATAGCCTACACTTTGCAACAAAAGTCACCCTGGGCGCATATCCTCACATGAAGGCCCCTGAAGTTCAGTGGGATTCAAGTGCAGCAATCTTCCTAACTGGCAGATCCTATTGCAGCACTGGGGACAATTGTACCAAAAAACCTGATTTACAGATGCTTTCTGACTATTTCAAGAGCAGCATACAAAACCATATAGCAAGCATTACACTTGCTCAGTGATATCCTTCTGAGTATTGGTTGAAGTTAGTTCCATTGTTTTAGAAATAAAAGTGATTTATTTAGGCCCATGTTCAGGAAAGCATTCAAGTATAATTTTAAATAAAATAAGCTAGAAGTAAAATAAAATAAATTGTCTAAAGCACGCTGAAATATCTGGCCTGGAAACTTTCTGAACTCTTTTTAGTAGGTTTCTGACATAGTGAAAAGAGAGCAGAATTAATGAATACCCTAATGCAAGGAATCACATGGTTTCTCCAGTAAATAAAAGGTAAACAGCCTCTACGAGTTGAAAACTGACAATTTTAAAACACAATCCCTTACAAAATCGAAACCAAGTCAGTTTCCAAAAAATGCTGCAAGCTGGAGGTTAGTTGTTTCCCTACCCTAATGAAACAAGCATCAATCCTTTATGTGTCCAGCAGATAATTGGGCTTATCAAGCAAAATGCTGAATTTCTGTTGATTTTGCTGTAATGCAAGCCAATACCTAGTGTAATGCAAGCCAATACCAAATGCTAACATCATGTCAGGATCTTGCCACAGGAACAATAATATTTGTACCAAGTGCCAGCTCTGGCATATACTACTGCAGGCCAACCTATTCAAAAGCTATTGTTCAGCTCCACATCACCTTTTTTCTCCCAGCCCATGAACACCCAGTGAACTAGCAAGCTGTTTGCTTTGATACACAGCAGACTTGAAAAGTCCCCAGGTTACCTCCACCTAGTAGGGAGAATTTAGTAAATTTATTGAATTCCTCACTCTTCCTTCCACCAGTGTGTCAATAAACAGAATAACTTCATGCTTGGTATGAATCTCATTTTTCTCCTGAACTGTCCTGGAATCCTGATCTTCCACCTGTCCAACAGGAAAGGAGCATTTCACAGAATTTACTGTTTAATGGAATTCACTATGCAGGATGCCTTTTCTTCCTCTTATCCCACAGGAGGTTAAGGCTCTGAGACTGCTGAATAAGTTCAGTGGGGGACAGCATTATACAACCTCTGTGTGCATTGTAGCCCTATATTTAAGAACACATTTAGTTACAATTTATTTCCACAGCCTGTTTTCTTTTTCAGCAGCCTGTGTGAATTCTTTCAGGATGACATTAAATCATTCAGCTGCACCCATTGTGTTGGATTCAATATCGAGTGGACCAAAGAACATATAGGCTGAATGCCACTCTGTCTCTTAGGAATTACATGCTTGCTAGAAGTTAATTATGGTGTATAATTATGGTGTATTATAGTACAAAAACATTGCCATAAGTTATTTGTGGCTAAACACCAAAACAAAGTAATGATGTGGCAACATCTGATATACAATTGAGTTAAAGCCATTTGCTCCAAAGAATTAGTTACTAACCAAAACTATTGCCATTAACTTGTTCTGTAACAAAACTTTGCACAAACTAAAACAAAAGCACATTATGTGGCCATGGAAAGCCCCATCCTTAGGCTAACACTCAGCTACATGTTGGGCCATCACTCCCAGCCTCACCAGCTCCACCTAAACTGAGTAAGCCAGGAACTTTGTTTTGAACTAGGTCTTCTCTATCCAGGCTCTAGCTCTGTGCTGATCTGTTCCTGTGCTCAGTGCCACAAGCCAGCTTTGCACATTCAGTGTGAGCCTCTGGATGCTAACACAATGCAAATAATTTGAATTGAAAAGTCTCCATTCTGAAAGCGAAAGAAAGTGGAGTCTTGGAAAGAATGTGAACCTTTCTAGAATAGAACATTTTAAATGTTATTCAAATAAATTCCTTTCATCTCTCTTTTTATTTCTTTAAAGTTAATTGGAAAGAAAAGAAGAAGTCACCAGGACACACATTCCAGGAGTCTCCCTGGTATAAATCGGGCAGCACACACAGTGCAAACCAGTAACAATGAAATGACCCCTTAAAATATTGCATTTCTTGCCAAGCACAACTTCTTCGAAGAGTTTAAAATTCATCACTAGCCAAAATTTGAGAGCTGAAAGTCCTTTTCCTAGTTCAAGTTGGGGCACAATTCAGAGCAAGGAAAAGGGGCTAAAGCCATCCATCTCAGCTGATGTTTCAGTAGAAAAGCAGGTCCAATAGTTAAGAAAGAGATGCTATCAGGCTCTAAACCCCCAACCTCTCCTCCAGGATTAAAACTATCAGACTTCTGTCATTAGTAATTTGGGTGCATCTCTTTCCCAGCACACCTGTGGAAACCACTCATGCTTGCACTTTCTGGCCCATTCACTTCCAGACAAGATCCAGCCCTGGGGTCTTCCACAAGCCAGCTTCTCAATTAGAGAGCAGAAGAGCAATGTCAGGACCGCTCGTGACAAACCCCATTTGGGCTGTGCTGTAACAGTCCATCAACACACAGAAATCAGATTCACGGAAGTTGAACAGTGTAATTTAGAAACAAATGGGAGGCAAATACCACAAGGTCTTATTCTTTCCACTCTTCAAGTTTACAGCTTTGTTACTGTGACTCCTGTGCACTTGATAGATTGGATACTAATGGGCCACAGGAAACAAAAAACAGATGACTAACATTAGCCAGTAAGTGTAAGCACCAGCGAAAGCCAAAAATAGGCTGCTCATTGCTCCTCCCATGTTTTCCAGCTATTCAGAATAAGAACAAACACTGAGAAAATTATTCGTAATTCACATTTAAATTGAATCTTCTATTAAAGGGTGTCACAGCAGTTTGTGGCTGTTAAATACTTGGAACTAACAGGGTGTCTGACACTCATCTGCAGAGAAAAATGCCTCAAAGAACTGGAAACAGTCAAACTGCATAAACATACTGCACAGACCACTGTGGGTGTCACTGACAGTACAGAAAACATTTAGGAGGGAAGGTGAAAATAGCTGAAATAGAAAATTCTTTACATTGTAAGACTTCAGAAAATAGGTCCTCTCAAATGCTTTTTCTTCCACTGCTTTCTGTTAGGGGAAAAATAAAATCCCCTATCTCCACAATCCCCCTGTTCAAAAGAAAATGAATGTTTGATTCCACAGAAATAGTTCAGTGTCATTAAACAGATCTCTATTGTTTTGAGGAGAGAAAATCCCACTTGCTTTTCTGTCTCTTCTGCTCTCAGAACTCAAGTTGCTTTGGGCAGTTATTAACAAAATAACCATGCAAACTGAAACACTTAAAATCCAAAACAGGTCAAGCAAACCTGTCACTCTCCTTGCATCCTGCACGCTCAAACCCTGCAAATGCAAAAGTGTCATTTGCTATTAACAACTCTCTTGCAGTTTGCCTTTTAGCATCTGTACCTATATTTATTAGAAATAAAATCAAGTCACCAATGTACCAGACAACAGAAAATGGTCTAGTATGGTTCCTAACTAACCTATACTGGGACAATTGTAAGGGATGTGTACCAAGCAAATAGAGATAAAGCCTATGAAATCTGAATGGCTGTTCAGTATGGCTTCCAGCAGATACTCCTTCACCTCAGTCTTCCAATCCAGTTCACAAAATAAGTTGCTGCCATCTTATGGAAGAGACCTTGAAAAGCGCTTGATCCAAAACCAGTTCTGCTCTTCCTCCCTTGCTGCATTTCTGTATCTCCCTTCGTTTACTCTGGGATTAATAACTCACTCCCCATCCCCAATAACTTCCTTGCTTTGCAAAGATCTGCCTATTGAGTTATTCTTTGTGGAAATTACTTTCTCACCTATGACTTTACAGTAATTTTCAGAGCATCCATGTAGTCAGAGTAGCATACTGAGAAAGGGAACAAACCAGCCAGGATGTTAATCCTGACACTGCCTCAGACAGAGGTTTCTTGTACAATACAACAAAAGCCATCTGGAGCCATTCAGCCACTACAGGATAAAGGCATCATTTTTGCCCAGTCTTAAGGCAGTCACTCTCTGTGCTCCATCTCTGGCCTTCTCTACATGGTCAACTTAAACTAGTTTAGCTAAAGGTGTGATGTTTAATGTGCTTAATAATAAATTATATAATATATATAATTATATATATATATATAAAATAAATAATAAATGAAAATTTGCCATCTTAACCCTGAAGCCAGCATGTACACAAGGGATCAATTTCTCCATCTGTAAAGCACAAAGAGCTGCATTTGCAGAATGTCAGGGAGCTTTGCTGAGAGATTTTGCTTGTGATCTGAAAGGAAAATCACTGTGCTGCTGGGAAGCACAAATCAGAGAGCAGAACTATACCAGGGACTGAAAGGATGGCTAAAGGCTTTTATAGCCTCCAGAACCGCATGTAACTGCACTAAATAGGTTGTGTGAGGGACAAATGGCAACACAAGATGAGTCAAGAGCATTATTCTTCAAATGAGATTGGACAGAAAGTAGAATTGCTGGTAGAATTAAATATTTTGAAACACCATTTATTGGAAATGGGTCTCAGCAGGAAAATCTGGTTTCTTTCTTTGAGGAAAACACAAAGTGAGCAGCAAGGAAAATGACAGCTTTTAGGACTTGGATACATCATGTTCAGATAGATAAGCTGAAGAAAAAGCCCACACTACTTTTTATCTGTAAGCCCCATGCTCAACAGACTAAACTGACATTGCTCACAAGGTAAATATCATCCACTAGTGCAGGCACAACACTGCAGGCACTCCATTTTCACCGAAAGGTGTAAAAATTCTAAGTGACTTCAATTAAGAGACAAAAAGAAAAAACAAAACAAGACAAAACAACCAACCAAACTTCAACAGATTGCTGAGGAGCACAAATAAATCCATAGAGAAGTGAAGATCATTTGGTAAGGTAAGTCCATTGAAAGAGCACATACATCCAGCACATTCTCCCTACATCATTCTTTCTGAAAGTAAAGCTGTAACTGAAGCCTGCTTTAACCCAGAGGAAGCATAACTGAGTCCTCTATCTTACTCAAAGCCGTAGAGCTAGAGCAGCAGTGCTGGCCTTGGGTAAACAGACTAATGGCCCCTGAATGAGGCTATAATCCCTATTTCTCCATGCTCCCGGTGCACCTAAATGAAGCTTATGTAGAGTATTTCAGAAAAGCTACTACTACTGAACTGGGTGGAAAGAACTGATGGGGTTCAAGGACACTAGGTGGGCACTCGGGCATGCTTGTTCAACCTCCAGGTTTCTGTCTCCTCGTGAGATTTTACACAAATAATTTGTGCCCAAATACTCAAAGGCAGTTTGCCACCTAAATGCTTCTGCAGAAATCAAGAACCATCTGCAGTTATTCCACAAGCCTATCTCAAAGCACTGCAGAAGGCCAATGGTTGCAGAGAGCTCATGTGCTGTGATAATAGATGGCTGCAGGTGCCCAACACAAATATACTATCTTCTTTCTCCTGTATCAGCTTGGAAAGTCTCGTTTAGCAGCATTTCTTAGTCATGCCTGAAAATCTAGTAACAACATTCACATTGGTCTTTAAATAAAAATTCCAGCACATACATGGCCCCTTATTAAGTGAGAGAGATAAAATTTCAGCAAGGAAAGAGATTGTGGTTTCAAGGGTCCACTTAGTCTCTAATCAGAGCATTAAAGAGAGTGGGTTTTTTTTAATGTATATGTAAGATATGAAAAACACACTGCCTTTTGTCTTTTTTTCTTTACTTTTTCACTTTCCTAACAGGCTCCCATGAACAGCTTCATTTAAAATGGCCTTTCTACAGCACCCAGTGTTTTCTTTGGCAAATTTGGAGAGCTGGGTTTTGGGATAAAAGAAAATTGCATCAGAAGACCAAAACTGGATTAGGAGGTTTGACAGGACTTCATAAAAATCAGTTGTGCACAGGCAAAGGGGGATTTTTCAATAGGTCATTTTAAAGAAAAAACCTCTGGAGGAGAGAGTTTTGCTTGGTGGCAAACTCATCTAACCCTTGCAAAGCCTACAGCAGAGTCTACAAGGGAGGCAGAGACTATACAGCACAAGAACACACACAAACTCTCACATCTTAAAGTTATTTTACACATGATTAGGTCTCATTTTTTCATATAATGCACACATGTACTTGATCAATGGCAGAGTTCTAAAGAGGGACCTTTATGTCAATCTGTCTTGCACACAGTTTGGGGCTGGTGGAGGCAGAAAGGAGCAGATTCTCTCTTGGACCTTCACTGGGCTACTTTTTCTCACATATGCTTCCCCCTTTGCTCTTTCTCTTCCCCATGTCAGTTATGCTGTAAGAATATCTAGGAATCAAGGGGGATAAAGAGTGCATTCTACTTGCAAGGATGGATGCAGAAGACTTTGCCTGCATGATAGGTGTAGGTCAGAATGCAGAGCACTTCTTTTTCAGCTCCTGTGCTAGCAATGATAGCTTTGATAACATAGAATGGACTTCAGTCTTGTCTGTGGGAGAAGACAGCACTCTCCAAGATGGTACACATTTCTAGAGCATGATTTGAGACACGAAACGTTCAGAGGGTACATAACACCTTGCTAACAGATAGCATCTGCTTTATTTAAATAGTTCCTCTATTAGAGATACCAAATCCTTCTTGGAATGCAGACAGACAGCAAGTGTTTGCAATTAATTACCAAATATCATGGTATTCTTTAGGATAAGCTACCCGTAAACTATGCTGCTGTCTCAGTGCCATGTAATTTCTTCCCTTCCCATTTTCAGCTATCCCTGTAAGACTGAACATCCCTAAAATATTTCCAGTCTAATCTCCTTTTATTACTAAATTAACATTAGACCTCGAACTTTCCACTAAATATATGGAAACCACCACACTAATGTTAATCACTTGCATGTGGTTGCTAACAGATTAATAACAGCCACTCCAAAAGATTTCAGCCTTACAGTGCTGCCAGGACTAAACATGGCAGGAGCCATCGAGCACAGGCCTGAGTCAAGACAGAAGCATATGCAGAGAGCAAACAGGGAAACACGAATTTAAATAACTGAACTGAAAAAATTCTCAATTATATGATTTACTCATAATAGGAAGAAAAAAAAACCCAAAACCCAAACCCCTCAAACACCATCTGCTAGATAAATTAGGGGTTCTTCAGCATTTGCTTTCCTTTAACATGTTTTCATACATTTCCAAGTCTGATGACTTGATTCCTCCACACTGCTGATCTCAGGCCAATCACCCCCAAGGATTCGGCCTCAGCTCAGGAGTGGCTGGTAACAATACCACAGCTTTTTAGGGTTCACCGAGGAGACAAAACTCCAAGCGGACATTCTGAAACATGTGGACTACCACAGGGTCATTAAACTAAAAACTCAGGGGTTTGTGAACAAAAAAAGCCTCAGAGGTGTTTTCGTACATACAGAGTAGAGGGACACAGAGCAGTTAAGCAGCTTTCCTCAGAGCCACACCGAGAACTAAGTGCATAACTCTGTTTAAGTTTTTTTATATGGTTCATTTCCACAGACACTGATGCATTAAAAAAGAGGTACAGGCCCGGACAGAGATTACATTACTAGCTCTGTACTGTATTACCCAAAAGGAAGAAAATGAAAAGACATTGCTTTACAAGGAGCAGTTTTCCTGTCCCGCAGGAAATGCGACTGCTTCTTTGTTTAACATGTCATAAATGAAAAAACTGTCAGCTTGGTTCCACTGGCCACGTCAGCATCACCTGGCAGAGGTTTCAGTAGAAGCCCCAGCTAAGGGAACACACTCTCATTACAGCAAAGAAAATAAAGGTTAAACAGAAGGATAAGATTTCCATTATCAAGGTTCCAAAAACAGTGGAAGAGGTTGTCTGCTGAGCAATAAAATCTTCATTTTTGGGTTTCTTGAAAGAATATTTTATATACATGAATGGTTTGAGTGTACTTGATCCTTTCTTAGGGTAGAGAGAAAGACTACTGTGGTGTCTTAAAGTCCTTGGGGTCTGAGAAAACAGAGCAGGAGTCTGCAAACAAAGGGTACATTCAGACTTCAAGCTAGTATGATAAAAAGCTCAAATATGTATACAGTCTGACTTCTCTGGAGGGCACGGCAAATGCATTTAAATGCTTTTATTGCTTGTGACTATTATTACGAAAAACATTGCAAATAATTTCCACTAAGCTCAGAAGCTACTCGCATTTTTGAGGGGCACATGAGAAAGGAAGCACATCACTGCAGACCTTCAGGTATCACTGCTGCCTATCTGGAACTTGCAGGCAAAACTTCATTCCACTTCTTTTTGATTGCTCCGGCCTCACACAGTTTGCCTTTCCTCTCGGCAAGACCAGAAGATGTCTTTTTCTTACTGTTTAAAGGGAGAAGAGAAGCAGGAAGGATATTTCACAGTATCACAGTATGTTAGAGATTGGAAGGGACCTCAAAAGATCATCTAGTCCAATCCCCCTGCCAGAGCAGGAACACCTAGATGAGGTTACACAGGAATGTGTCCAGGCGGGTTTTGAATGTCTCCAGAGAAGGAGACTCCACAACCCCCCTGGGCAGCCTGTTCCAGTGTTCCGTCACCCTCACTGAGAAGAAGTTTCTTCTCAAGTTTAAGTGGAACCTCTTGTGTTCCAGTTTGTACCCATTACCCCTTGTCCTATCATTGTTTGCCACTGAGAAGAGCCTGGCTCCATCCTCGTGACACTCCCCCTTTATATATTTATATACACTAATAAGGCCACCCCGCAGTCTCCTCTTCTCCAAACTATAGAGACCCAGCTCCCTCAGCCTTTCCTCATAAGGGAGATGCTCCACTCCCTTAATCATCTTAGTTGCCCTGCACTGGACTCTCTCCAGCAGGTCCCTGTCCGTCTTGAACTGAGGGGCCCGGAACTGGACACAATATTCCAGGTGCGGTCTCACCAGGGCAGAGTAGAGGGGAAGGAGGACCTCTCTCGACCTACTGACCACCCCCCTTCTAATACACCCCAGGATGCCATTGGCCTTCTTGGCCACAAGGGCACATTGCTGGCTCATGGTCATCCTGCCATCCACTAGGACTCCCAGGTCCCTCTCCCCTACACTACTCTCTAACAGGTCGTTCCCCAACCTATATTGGAACCTGGGGTTGTTCCTGCCCAGATGCAGGACTCTACACTTTCCCTTGTTATATTTCATCAAGTTATTCCCTGCCCAACTCTCCAGCCTGTCCAGGTCCCACTGGATGGCAGCACAGCCTTCTGGCGTCTCAGCCACTCCTCCCAGCTTAGTGTCATCAGCAAACTTGCTGATAGTACACTCAATTCCCTCATCTAAATCATTGATGAATATATTAAATAATACTGGTCCCAATACTGACCCTTGAGGCACTCCACTAGATACAGGCCTCCAACTAGACTCCGCCCCATAGACTACAACTCTCTGGCTTCTGTCCTTCAGCCAGTTCGCAGTCCACCTCACTACCTGATCATCCAGGCCACACTTCCTCAATTTAGCTATGAGGATGCTGTGGGAGACTGTGTCAAATGCTTTGCTGAAGTCAAGGTAGACCACATCCACCGCTCTGCCATCATCCATCCACAATGTTATTTCCTCATAAAAGGCTATGAGGTTGGTCAAGCATGACTTCCCCTTGGTAAAGCCATGTTGACTGCCCCTCATAACCCTCTTATCCTTGATATGCCTTAACATGGCACCAAGGATAAGGTGTTCCATCACTTCCCCAGGGATGGAGGTGAGGCTGACCGGTCTATAGTTACCCGGGTCCTCCTTCTTGCCCTTTTTGAAGACTGGAGTGACATTTGCTTTCCTCCAGTCCTCAGGCACCTCTCCCGTTTCCCAAGACTTGGTAAAGATGATGGAGAGTGGTCTAGCAATGACTTCCGCCAGTTCCCTCAGCACCCGCGGGTGCATCCCATCTGGACCCATGGATTTATGGATGTCCAGATTGCTCAACTGGTCTCTAACCCATTCCTCATCGACTAAGGCAAACTGCTCCACTGACCTGACTTCATCTGAGGTCTCAGGAGTACAGGGCTCTTCAGGACTGCCTCCGGCAGAGTAGACAGAGACAAAGAAGGCATTCAATAACTCTGCCATCTCTGTATCTTCTGTCACCAGGGCACCCATCCCGTTCATCAGTGGGCCAACCTTGCCTCTGGTGTTAGTTTTATCTGCCATGTATTTGAAAAAGCTCTTTCTGCTGTCCTTGACCCCTCTCGACAGATTTAATTCTAAGGAGGCCTTAGCCATCCTAGCTGCCTTCCTACATCCTCTAGCAGCAGCCTTATATTCCTCCCAAGTGGCCAGCCCCTCCTTCCATGACCTGTAAACTCTCCTCTTCCACTTGAGCATACCCAGCAGTTCCTTATTTAGCCACGCAGGTCTCCTGGCCCTCTTCCTTGACTTCCTACGTGTCGGGATGCTCTGATCTTGAGCTCGGAATAAGCAATCCTTGAATGCCAACCAACTCTCTTGGGCCCCTTTACCTTCAAGCAGCCTTGCCCATGGGATTTCCCCTAGCAATTGCTTGAAAAGGCCAAAGTTTGCCCTGCTAAAGTCCAGGGTTGCAATTCTACTTGCTATTCTACTGGTCCTACCACACAAGATCCTGAATTCCACCATGTCGTGGTCGCTGCAACCAAGGCAGCCCTCAACCTTTACTGCTTCAACCAGACCCTCCTTGTTAGTGAGGATGAGATCCTCACTATGAGATATTTCCAGGGTTAAGCTCACCTGCTGGCTCAATCCATTGTATTTTATCATGCTTGCCTGTGAAATAAGAGTTTTCTTTCTTCCATTTGCCAGCTAGCACACAATCCTAAGAGAAACTAATAGCATAGTAGGAAGTTGTCCCCCCACACACACACCTTGGAGGGAGGTCAGACAGTCAAACTTCACAGCCAGAGAAGGCCCATTTCAGGTCCATTCCCAAACACACTCCCTGTGGCACCAAACCATAGAAGCCCCAAGAAGCAGTCTGCTTTCTGGAGAGGTACATTCAGCTATTGACCTGTGTGCTGCTTCAGCCAGACTGCCACTAGTACCTGAACTACCTCCCATGTCTGTGCCATGTTAGCAGTCCATTGATGCTCTTCACACTCTTACTCCTTTACCAGATCTGACACAAAAAGGCATTGTTATATCTTCGGGTTCACACTGAGAAACAGAGATATACTGTGATAGGAGCATTATTACAGCCATTTCATGTATCTGGAAAAGGATCTCTGTGCCTTAACACTTGTCTCTTCCAACTACATCTGCTAATTTAGTCAGTTTTTCCTCTCCTACGAGCTTTGACTCAAACACTGTAAGTTGCAGAAAAGCCTCTATGAGTACTGCCTGTGGTCTCGAAAACCAACAATTTGTAAATTCAAGCGTTATTGCCAAATCTTAAATGCTGTCTGTGCTCCAACAGATTATGTTGGAAACTGTCTGAGAGACCATTACTAACACTTCACTAAAAACTGTGAGGTCCTGCACTGAGCACATTTGGCTCTGCAACTTTCTGGACTCCTTATGTTCCCTATGGCTACATTTAAGCTCTGCCAGCTGTGAGGACATTTTAGCTCCCAGGCCCATATACAGCCCAGCTACCCTCCAATTCCAGCTCAGGATGAAGCCTGGAGCTGTACCTTTGCCTCGTGCCAAGGATCCTGGCAGGACAACTGCAGGTTGTGCAGGCCAGGCAGGAGCCAAGCAGCATCCCCTTTAGCTCTTGAGGGGAGCAGCTGGTGGAGTAAGATCCCAGCGTGCACTGTGAGACAGACCCACTCCATTGCTTCGAGGCACATGCCATAGAATTCCTTACAGTATAGCCTAAAGCACCAAAGGAAGGGAAAGGAAGGTGCTCTCTGTCAGACTCTATACTTGGAGAGGCTATCTGCTGCTGCTACATCTCAAAGTAAGTTTTTCTCCACCTACCAGTTCCTGTCCCTGAAAAGAAAATTGCTCAAACTCCTTCTAACAATTTCCCACTGAAGCATCTTCCTATGCTTACACAGCTCAGTTACAACAGCACTTTGCCAGCAACACTGACAACAGCACCCCAAAGAGCAACCTTGCAGAGATTCAGCTTCTTTAAAAGAAAAATTAAACCGTTTTAAAGCCAACATGTTGCTGTATTTTCTTTACCAAATGAATAACAAAAAAGGTAAAGATACTAGAACACAGTTCCCTTCTTTCAGGAAACTAGACATAAAACAGGTACAGATTCATTAGGTGAACAGAACTCTGCTCCTGTCACGCTTCTCAGTCTTTCATATCTTTTGGTTTCCATCAGTACACAAAAGTATGAAAGGCTCCATCTTTTCCTGACTGGTGAATGTCAGTGAAAGATATATATGCCCACTATAAACTGAAGTTATCAGTGCTTTCTTTGAGGTAGAACACTTGAGAAACCTAAAATAAAAATGCAACTTCTACCATGAACTCTTTGCTGTTTATAAACACCCACCCAAGAGCTATGTTATCACCACCCTCCAGGTCCCAGACGCAGTGAGAACACTCCAGTCAGCATCTCAGATGTTACCCCATGTTCTGAAGCGCACCTCTGTTTCACTGTAATTGCATTAACATTGATAGCCACACAGGTTTTCAGACTTCTTATAACCATGCCTGCAAGCACAAAAAGCATGTGAGCATTGTAGTGCCTTTCTGTAGCTTAGGGAGAGATACAGGAACTAGAGAAACTAGCTATAGCACTAGATAAGAGTGCTGTTAACCCGCCTCTGAAGTACTAGCAGATGGCCTAGCACGACATGATTCCAAGCCCTCCTCTTCTGAGGGAGATAAGGAATATCTAGCTCTTCAAATGAAAAGAATTTCAGCTTTCACACCCCATCTCTTCCAATACTCTGACACGGTAACACATCAGGTGTGCCAGCAGCACTGGACTGTCACTGTCCAACACATAAAGCCACCAGCAGCAGGTATCAAACACAGAGCCTTTGAAGAAAAATCATACACACCAGTCTCTGTGGCGCAATCGGTTAGCGCGTTCGGCTGTTAACCGAAAGGTTGGTGGTTCAAGCCCACCCAGGGACGGGTTCCCTTTTAAGGCCTGATCAGGAAGCCCAACAACAGGAAGTGCCAAGGCCTGCCCTGGAGAGGAACAACCCCAGGCATCAGTAGATGCTGGAGGCCACCCCACTGAAAAGTGGCTTGGCAGAAAAGGACCTGGGAATTCTGCTAGGCACCAACACAGATCAGCAAAGTGCCCTTGCAACATGGCAGCAAAGAGTCTCCTGGGCTACACTAGGAGACGCACTGCCAGCAGGTTGAGGTAGGTGATCCACCCTCTCTCCTCAGCACTGGTGAGTGCTGCGTTCATTTCTGGGCTCTCCAGTACAAGAGAGACATGAAAATATAAGGGTCCAAAAAAGGACACAAGGATGATTAATGTATAAGAACATCTCTCCTATGAGGAAAGGCTGAGGAAGCTGGGACTTTTTCAGCCCTGAGATTAGGTTCAGGAGGGATTTTATCAATCTATATAAATACCCAAAGGGAGAGAGCAAACAGCAGAGCCAGGCTCTATTCAGCAGTGCTCAGTGACAGGACAAGAGGCAATGGGCACAAACTGAAACACAAGAGATTCTATCTGAACATCAGGAAACTCTTTTCAACCAAGAGGGTGACCGAGCACTTGCGCAAGCTGCTCAGGGAGCTTGTGGAGCCTCCCTCCTTGGAAATACTAAAAAGCCATCTGGACACAGTCATGGGCAGCCTCCTCCAGGTGTCCCTGCTTGAGCAGAGGGGTTGGACCAGATGACCTCCAGAGCTCACTTCCAATCTAAACTATTCTACATTCAGCATACTGTTTAGGAGAGAAATCTAAATCAAATTATAGACAGACGTGATCTCTGACCTCTGGCACCCAGAATACCCAGCCAATCTAAAGCTTCAGCTTTGATTTCACATCAAGCTCAGGCACTGTCAAATATATAAAGCCCACCTCTTGCTTCCATAGGCATCCTTCCTTCTGTTCTTCTGGATGACATCCGCCTACAGACTTTTTGTTTGTCATGCCTACCCTAAATTAAAATAATCCACTGTTTGAAAGTTCAGAGATGATTCATAATCTCTAACCAATATAAAATATTAATATATACATTATGTTCGATATTATTGTTTGATGTTATAATACATCATATTTTGTGTATAAGATGAATTATACCTTATTAAGACTGCCATCACACTTGGGGCAGCTGTTACTGCTCTTCCCTGAAACTCAGTTTATGCCTTTGCTCCTAATCCTAAATTGTAACAAAAAGCTGCATAGACATAGCTGTGTTGAACATCTTGATAGCCACTCTCCTCAGATCCAAAAGTCCACTCTGACAAGCACTAAGAACTGGAAACCATGCACTCCTGTCAAAAGGATTGAACCAGACTTGCTCCCAGAACCAAGTAAATCCAGAGTTGATAATACGTAGAAAAACACTAGAAAAGTTTTCTTCCGATCATGACTTGACACTTCTATTTTTAAGGTTTCTTCTGAGGTTTGGTTTCCTTAAGCTTCCAAAATAAAGTACTAGAGCCCAAGAGCTCTAGAACTTCAGGAATTTTGCTATCACTGTACATAAAATGTGCATAGATCCTACAGAAACCAGTAATGTGAAGAAAAAAAAAAAATCTTCAGTTAATCTCCACAACCATTTTAACTCCAGCAGAAAAGACCAGACATTACTGAGGCATGAGGACAAACCTTCTTACTCTTGCATTAAAATCAGCCACAGAATGTAAGCAAGCAGTAGTTTGGAAACACACCTTCACAGTTCTTTGCCTGTACAACCCATAATCAATTTTTAATTTAGGTCCCACAGGCACTCAAGAGCAAGGTATGCGGAAACCTGACCAAACTGGGAACAGTTTTAATGGAGAGCTTCTCTCCTTTTTTCCCAAAAGCTGTTGGACAGAGACCAGGAAAAACACCTTGTGCTTTTGCCCTTGAAGGCTCAACTACCTCTGAAATCCATGCAATGATTTGTCTGGCAACATGAAAAAGCCCTGATCATACTGATGTTCCTTTTTCACACCTTCATGAAGGACAGCAAGACGCTGGAAACTAGCAAAGGAGCTTTGAAAAAGAAAGCACATAGAGCGTGGATGCAGCACACGAACATTTAAATAGCAGTAAATTGTGCTGATCACAACACAAGCTGCACAAGTTTTGCAAGTGTTTGAAAAAAGGCATTCAGATCAGCCTCAAAATATGGAATTATTATACTGAACTACAGGGCAAGATTAGAAGGATTACTGTCATTCACTATATATCGGGTTACTGGCAAACAAGAGAACTAACATAATGAAGCCTACAGAGCAGTTACCACTGTGGTATGTGATGGCAGCAAGAACACTGTTTCCTGAAGTTCTGCCAAGGCTGATGAGACAGTCCTTGGTATTGTTTGGGGACTTACTGAACTCACATTTTCATTTGGTTAAGACTTACTTTGAGCCAGCTGTTGATGTCATTACTGCAGCAGGA
This sequence comes from Psittacula echo, assembly GCF_963264785.1. NCBI lineage: Eukaryota > Metazoa > Chordata > Aves > Psittaciformes > Psittacidae > Psittacula > Psittacula echo. The sequence goes on along the minus strand of NC_137737.1, from coordinate 43,195,541 downwards.
GAACAGGAAAGGTGATGCTGTAGTTTGGACAAAATCCCCAATAGCAATAATAAAAAGTGCATCTTGAAATCTCCACCAGAAGCCTGTCCCACCTCCCTTCTTAAAATACTGGAAGAAGAAATCCGAGACAAAACCATAACAACACTTCATAGTATTCTCAAGCATAAGCTCCAAGAAAACACAACCGCTGTGCCATATTCTTCCATGCCAGCATGAAGACTGCCCCAACCCTTTGCCAGCTGCAACTAAACTGCTAATCAGTATTTTTAATATTGACTACAGAGTAAAAGAACTGGAAACAACTTCAGCTTTAAACTATCTTTCATGGTCACATAAGATTTCTCAGTTACCTCATTCCGGTTTAGTATTTTCTTATAAAGCTATCTACCATAGAAATGGACACATTCTCATTGCTTGATGAAGAGCAAGCATCTTCATCTGTGTATCTGTCTCCGTTATCTTTCAGCTACTCACTGGGGTAGTCTGAAGGCTCACTTGTGCAAACTTCTCTGACCACAATACTCAATACTCTACACAGACATACGCTTCGATCAGCATGAAGCAATGGTTAGGATACAACTTGCAACAGTTTCAGATATAATTGCATTACAGCTGTAACAGTGAAAGTCCACTTGGAGATAACAGTGATACAATTCTGACCAGCGAAGGGGAAAACCAACTTGGAAAGTAACTGAAGCCAAATTCACTGTAACCGATCCTGGAAGCACCAGAACCCACCCCTCCAGGACACAGCTTCTTGGCAGAGCAATGAGGAAAAGAGGCAAGACGCTAGGAAAAGCCATTCCTCAGGGACATAAATGAGCATGCTTGAAACACAGAGATAGAAAAGCTAGCTGCAAGGCAATTAGAAAACTCCTGTTTTGGTTTTTTTACAGGAGCTGCCCCACTCCTGTCAGTCTCATTGAATGTACTGTTTTCTGAATACTCCTCTCCCCAGAAAAATTTTGCAGGGAAAGAAGGAGCAAATGATTTGTTTCTTTTGCAGAACAATACCTGCTATTCAGAGGACCTTGCGGCTTCCTTTGACAAGAGCTGTCAGATCTGACAGAGGAAGAATGAAAGATGAATTCAGGTCCTGTGACAAAAGGATCTTTTGTGAAAAACTGAAAATTAAGTCTCTTCTCAACATACAGTGCACCCAAACTAGGGAAAAAAAAAGTATGGAAGTAAATTACAGGCAGCATCTGTAATTTATAGCCTATTGTAGCATTATGATACTTGCCCACTATTACTGAAATCATACTTATATAATTAAGCTAGAGTTTTAATGATCCTGCAAGTCTCCTCTACTGCCAGCCTACAAAAACCAGAATCCTCTGATCTCAGATTTGCTTACCTCAAATATTCGGCACGAAACAGTAATACAAATCTAGCATTTTAATGCAATATGTATGAATATTTAATACTAATTCCATTTACATATTTAAATTATCCTAGTACATTAACACTGCTATAGATACAATATTTGGTAAAGACAACTAGTATGGTTAAAAGTTCAAATTTTGGTATTGTTTCCTAGCAAGTGTAAAACAATAGAAAACAGTTTCCATGTGAAGAATAAAGTCTACTTTAACAGAAGCAGCCAAGACCAGCTGCAAAATACAGACCATGTGTGCTGACATTTACACAAAACCTTGCAGTAATAAAAGGTTGTGTCACTCACTGTATTTACAAGAAACTGCCCAATAGTTCAGTTACTGATTGCACTACTGGAACTGTTAAAGAAAGAAACAAAGAAACAAACAAAACCCCCACTCAAAACACAGCCACACACAACACCACAGCATCCTTGTCATGTCCTTCAGAAATCAAATAATTTGTCCTCAAGAAGGGGTCTTGTTTAAATTCCGTGCACTAGAGAATATACAACATTACAACACAACGAGGTTAGAAAAGTTGAATACTGTGGAAAAAATTTATTAGTCTATACAAGTCTTCTGAAACAAACCATTGGCTTTGATACAGTAAATTCAAGTGAATACTCATTGCAATAGTGTTTTCCCATACAGAAATCAAGAAGTCCTATAGCTTCCCATTCATAATGTCTGTGATAGGAAGTTTTATTTCTGATTCTGAACAAGTAGCTGCACAAAGCAGACATGTGATAGAGATCTTCACAGCCACAGTGAGCTACAGTTTGAGATAAAGTTATATTACAAACATTTAGGAAAATTAGGCATCTGTACTGAAGTGTGGCAAACTGATTCACAATGAAAGAACAAAGGTGTCACTCAGACCCCTTGCCAATAATGAAGACTTTCTATAGCAAGTCTAGAGCAGACTGCATCATAAAAACCTAGAGTGCAAGAGTACCACAAATTTAGTATATAAATATCACAGGATTAAAACTCCAGTTAAGCCACCAACTGAAGTAATAATTAAAAAGAAAAAAAGAGTGTCTGCCAGCTTGCAAAGGAAGCTTCCAAAGCATCTCTTCAAGAAGGTGCTGATACCAACTACAGCCTGTACCAATTTGTATTTTAGACAGCTCTGCTGAAAGACAGAAAATTATCAGATTTGTCTAAGTACTGTATGTTCTTGCTGGGTTTAATACCATTAAAAAAAAAAAAAAAAAAAAAAAAGCATTTAATAGAAGAGATGAAATGTAACATTTATAGCTCACACTGTTTTCAAGATCTGTGCACACTATGTAGTTCTATAGTTTTAAGAGCATTTAAAAATAAGACGAAGCGTAGACAATGCAGTAATGCTTGTTAGGTTTGTTTAGAATAATTACACAATGAATGTATACAGTCATAAAATTTGTAGTGCGTTTGTTCTTGCACATTATTTATGCTACTTATAAAAATCTGAAGATTGCAAATTGGGCATGCTTACCATAACATTTTCAAACTGGGAAAGCTGCAGAACATTGTTCCTAGAAGTGTTCACTGCCATGATACAAAACAAGTATGTGCAAACTGCAAGGTCCCTAAAAACAGCATTTAATGAATTTATGTACAGAAAGATGTCACTATCTGTTTAAATACGCAAAGAAAAAGCTTCCCAAAGTTTATAACATAGAACAATATCCACCACATGCTCCTCCTCCTCCATAGCCTTCTTCCTTGCTTGATAATTTTACACCTCTGTTTTGGCTCTCACTCTCCCACAGTCCAGGAGTCTGAATGATTTTTTCAACAAGCTCTTCAAAGGCACACTGTACACCATCACATGTTTTTGCACTTGCCTCTAGAGAAGAGATGCAAGAAGTGTTAGCATAACCTGCAGTAACTCATTTAGTGTTTCTCTTTCAGTTAAGTCTCAACCAACAACCTAGATTTAGGACTTCTACAATACATTCTATAACAAAATAGCAGTGCCAAAATTAACAGGTATGAAGATTTCTTTCACCACATAAGGCAGCACACCTCAGACTCTTGAATGTCACTATAATATACGGCGACAGCTATAGCTGAGCCTTATTTTCTGTGGAAAACACTTCAGCAAAAAGAAAGGAAGGTTCTACTAACTTACAATGTCAGATAAATCTGGTTGCTGTGTATTCAGTTCTGTGTATTAGTCAGAACTGCTGTACTACCACACCATAAGCAGCAAGAATCCATACTGTAAGATTCTGGGTCAGTCTCCATGATATAACTCACCTGACAAAAAGCAATAAGGGATCTCATTTCTTCCGCAGTTTGCAGAATTGTGTGTAATTTCACTTTGGCTAAGACCAAAAAATTTGCTTAAAGAGTATATTATGAGGACAACAGATACCACCTGAATTGCCCTGTTATCCTACAGAGCCATGCAGATACTTAGCATACGTAGCATGCAGATATATATACTTAAAGTTTAATTTTCATGTTTCTTTTCATTTTCCATGCACTTAACAGCTTGTGTCTTAACTTTGAACTTCTATTTCCACATATCACATATGCAGCGAAAAAGAAACTCAGCAAGGTAATAAACAAAGACAGTCCTTAGTCAGAGATGAGGAACGTAACTCTCACTACAGGACATGTCAATGTACTGCTTTGCTACCAGAGTCATCCTATAAAGCAAGCCCTGCTGATCTTGAAATGAAGCATGTAATAAACTTATGCATAAGAATCACTCCAGCACATACTTTATCATTACGAGACTTTGCCTACAAAACCCATCTCATTTTGTGGCAAGATGAGACCAACATATTTGCTCCAGTCATGATTATGTCATTATTCAATCCCACCCACCATTTATAAGTTAATTATATTCCCAACTACTTTTACATCCCAGTTCTAATACAGATTTCTGTCAAGTGTCAGCTCTTTTGCTACACCAAAAGCTGGCCACTAGTAAGTTTTCCCTCTTTCATTTAGCTTATTATTAATTTAGCAAGTTGGCTGGAATTAGAAATCAGACAAAACTCCAAACCTAAAAGAGGTTTTGTCAGACCACAGTAGTCTGTTTCCGCCCTTAGTCCTTACAAATTTCAGCATAATCATCCCCAGTTAGAATAGGTATCTGGACATATTTGGAGACAATTAAAAAAATGAGGGGATGCCTGTTATCTTTGTACCGACTGCAGCTGAGAAATATCATTAGTTTGATTGTATGTATAAAGACTATCAGTCCCACAGAGTGGTACTTCTCATTATGTAACAAAAATCAAGTAAGATCCCTGCAGGTATCTATAACATACCTATGAACAACATGGAATGTTTTCTTGCAAATTTGAGACCTTCATTTCTGTCAACTTCACGGTTTTCCTACAAGACATAGCATTGATATGCATTATTAACAAAATACACAAACAGAATACTTATTGCAGTTGAATCTGGTTTACCTTATCAATCTTGTTTCCAACTAGCATTTTCACTATGTCATTCCTTGTGCAGTATGTTTCCAGTTCATTTAACCAGTTATCCAGCTTGACAAAAGTATCTCTTCTTGTGACATCATAAACTGAAAAATATTAGCAATATTATTCTCATACTATTTTTCTAAGAAATACAGCTTATATTATAAACGTAACAAAAAATATGGCTTTTTGAATTTGAAAACTGAAGGAGTCCCCAGGATTCTAATTCACATATTAAAGCAAGAATTGGAAAAAAAGTTGAACATCCACCAGCTCAGATTACCAACGATACTAATACAGAGCGACTCTAAAATTCAGTCATCTACTGTTCGTGGATCAATTTATCTTGAAGCATCCTAGCTTACAGGCCAGACACTATGATTCTCCAACAAATCCTACACTTGCAGACTCCAGAAGTAGGATACTTATTTACATCACTACAAAAAAGATATGTAAAGAGTACAGCATGTCCTTCTGCACCTGAGTTAGTGATAATCAAGACCTGTTTAACACCACTCCTATGGCTACTGATTTGACTAAAACTGTAAACTGATCACTGGTATTTATAAGGATTTGGTGAACTACCGATTTTTCAGCATTTTAGTGTTTCAAACTATTTAGCATGTGTGTGGGATACAAGTAATAATCTGCTAGGAGCAGAAAGGGCTCACAAAAGAAAGACTTCGTTAAACCTAAAATCAACTACTCAGCAGCTATCCAAGAGCTACTACTTCAAGCTATGAAAGTATTTTATCCTTCATTCTCACATTCTGTGTGCAGAGAGGCATAAACAGTTGGTTTCAGTTAAATCTATAGCCTTCCACAACCAACCTTATTTTTAGGAAGTTGTTAAATAAAGAGTCAGGAGAAAATTATTAAATAAAACAAGAAAGCAAATAGAAAGAGCAGAACTTCCTAGCTCCCAACCAGTGTTTGCTTACTTTTACAGCTTTCAACAATAAGTGGCAGGATCAGTGCCAGCAACTAGGTGACCTGACAAAACATGCCTTGACAGTATTTTCCTATATCAGGAAGATACCGCAACTCAGACCTGGGAAACAGCACATACAAACCAAAACCTAACAGGAAGTCTCACGAGAGAAGTTATTCAAGGTTAAACAATTTAACTGGACACAGTACCTTACCAAGAATCTCTCAAGTCAGACAAAAACTTAAAAAAAAAAAAAAAAAAAAAAAAAAAAAGAGAGAGAAAAAAAACCCAGACTTACTTCCCTGCCCTTACTTTGGTTATCTCCTCATTTCTAGCAGTGGAGAAGTAGAACTTCAGAGGTCAGTGCCTATTTCATAGGTTTCCATGTATGAAAGAAAAAAGACACTTCACCATGAAGTTGCAATTACAGGTTTTGGCCTGGGTTTCTCCCACACAGATTGATGCTTTTTATGCTAGTCTTTTTTAAGTGATTCTGACTGTGTCACTCCCATCAGTATGGAGACACAAACAGCCAAAAATCCCAGCCAAACTCCACAGTATTTATACTAATTTCATTAGGAAAAAGGAACAGGGAGAAGAAAAAAAAAGTTGTGTACGCACTCATACAGAAAGAATACACTGAGAAGTTTTTTTCTTCTTTTTCCTCTGACTCTGGGCTTAGTAAGCATAGGCAAAGACCAAAGATCACAAAGAAAAGTCCTAGCAGCATAGAGACAGCTCCAAACTATACCTCCAAACAGCAGTATCTTTTAATCTCATGCAAAAAATCAGTGGTTCTCAGGCCAATGAGACGGACTACACCAACAAGACAGCAGGCATCAAAATAAAGTTCTTTTAATATACCAGTTGCTCAACATTGATACAACGATTTTCAGCATCAATTAAGATATTATAGAAAGCTTTAGAGGTTTGTATAACTCCAATGTATGAAAACCTCACAAATTTATTCAAAATAGCATGCAAAGCTATACTTACCTAGGATAACACCTTGTGCACCTCTGTAGTAACTGGGTGTTAATGTTCGGAACCGCTCCTGACCTGCAGTGTCCTAAAAAGCCATTCAGAACAATCCATTATTCAGAACTTCAGCAGAATCCAGTTTCTCTCTCAGGTATTCTGCTTCTAACGAACATACGAAATAAGGTCCAAAGTATATTCCACTACCAGATTAACTGAGTTTATACCCTCCCTTGCTGTTTTACTACATGTTAACTTTGAAATTTTATGTTTTCTGTCCTGGGAAACACTTTTAAACTGTTAGCTGTAGTAAATAACTGGACTATATAGCAGTAAGATAGCCACTTCTGCAGAAGCATTTATTCTGCAGCTAGCACGCCGGCAAGAAAGCAGCACAGTTGCAGTACTAAGATTTTGCAACAAGCATCAAAACTCATGGCAAGAAAACCAGCTCCCTCACTTCAGTCACCCTGGTCCACTTATATTTGATTCTGTGCCAGGGTAAACACATTTAACGTGCTATGACAGAGCAGAAGCAGAAGAAATAAGTCAAAGGCTTTTCTTGTTTTTTAAGGGAAGTTGAATTTACATCCTTAAAATGTTAACAGGTCTGAAAAAAAACCCAAGTATTAGAATACTGTTTTCTTATTAGAGATTAAGTTACAGTGCACACTCGTTGCAGACTTTATGCATAGAAGATTTAAACAACTTCATCAGTTACCCCAGGTTAGAAGCAAAACAGGAATTACTGTGGATTCAAAAAGGTTCCCTGCTAAAGAACCTGAAAAACTGAACTGGACTTCAAGTCAATCAGTCAATCCCACATATCTCAAAATGCATTTGTGTCACCATTCAGCTTTACAAGCTTCTATTTTCCAGTTTACTGCAGAATTATTTCTTCATATTCACCAATGTGAAAGAAGAGAAATGCCAAGTTAGGCCTATGCAACATTTTTCCATCCAATGATCACTCATTGTTCTGCTATAGGTCTAGTTTTTCTCCTACCTATGTATTTTTCTGTCAACTTGCTGCAGTTATTTTCCTGGTCAAACCCATTCATTTTACTGACGATTATTATTGTCGCATCAAGATGTAAGTCCTGTTTGTTAGTCAAGATATGAAACACCTTCAAAGCAACAGAAGTATGGCAACATATATTTCATGTTCCACTACTACTTCCCAAGAAAATACATCTTGCTTATCTTGGACATCTTGCTTATGAGAACCAAGGTTTTATTCTTGCCTGCTACAAGAAGTCTGCATATTTAAAAGGTGCTTCAAGTCATACAAGCACGGAGGCTGGTTTGCAGAATGGAGAATGTTTTAAAAAAAGGCTTGGAAATACTCTTCTTTCTTCACTTGCCATGAATTTAGAAATTCTTCTTTTAACAGGAGTATATTTTAAAAACTCTAAAGGCTAAGATTACAAACACTGCCTCTCCCTCCTTCAGATGCACCTGCTACAAGAAAGACTGACCTCAAGCCTATAAAAACCCTTGTACAAGGGCTATGATGTTTTAGGCTAAAAATCATTTTGAGGTAAAATTTGAGCATAAACCGAGCATGCAACAGTAATGCTCAACCTATTAATACACTATTGAATTTTGCCTAAGACATTTAGGTTAAGAAGCGCACCCTTTTAAAACCTGTTAAGTATAGACAAGAATGATGCATACAGGGAACTCACGGCTTAGTGAGGGCTAAGACTTTGGAAGTTAAGCAATATATTACTCATTTTAAAAGAAATCTAGGAATGGCCACATACACTGTGTTAAAGCCTGATTTGGCATCATTTAATTTCTCTTTTTCCCTACTCCTATCACAACCAGACTTGGAATCAGTGCTGCAGAAGCAGCTCATAAGCAAGAGAAGTATCCAATTAAACAGTCATTCCACAGTTAATTCCACCTTCTGAATCGTTCATTATTAACCTCTCACTCCTTCAAATCATCTTCATATTAAATAGAAAAGTATTCTATACAAACTACATTACACAAGCCATCACTATTGCTAAGGCAAAGCAATACATGAAGAACTTAGGAGACACTTACCCATATTGCCAGTTTAGCTTTGTTTCCATCAACAGAAATAGTTTTCACCTTGAAGTCCACACCTAGAGATGGAAATATATCTTAGTTCTTCAAACATACTACAGCTATTTTTGACAGAGAAAGTAAAAAGAAAAGAAAAAACAAACTGAGAACAAGTTGTGCTTTGACAGGAGCAGGAAGAGTAAGTTTCATTGGCTATTTATGAAAATTGTTCCTAAACTCATGGTTCTGCTGCAGACAGCATTTTGCAAAAGCCTAAGGGCCTTTTCAGCCATTGACTCAAAATGCAATAAGTACTTATGGAAGTAAGGCAAATACTACATTTCCTGTATTAAAGCACATATTCCAGGACAAATATTCAAGTTTATAATTCAAATGGATTAACTTACCTTTTGTCGCAAACAAAAGACAGACTAGGAATAATGTGGGGGCCTACAAGCATGCTGGAGAAGGACTCTTCACCAAGGACTGTAGCAAATGGACAAGGGGCAAAAGGTTCTGATTTAAATAAGTGAGATTCAGGTTAGATATAAGAAGTTCTTCACTGTGAGGGTGGTGAGGCACTGGAACAGGTTGCCCAAAAAAGTGGTAAATGCTCCATCCCTGGCAGCGTTAAAGGCCAGGTTGGACAGAGCCTTGGACAACATGCTGTAGTGCAAGGCGTCCCTGCCCATGGCAGGGGGGCTAGAACTAGCTGGTATTAGGATCCTTAACAACCCAAACCATTCTGTGATTCTATGAACTTTCTATTCATTACTCATACATGTTTTCTCCTTGAGTATATCCATCACCTTGAGGAACAACATACTTTCAAAATAAAGAAGGAAGCTTCATTCAGGTAACTATACACTCTGTTTCCTATCTTAAACAACCTCACCAAGGCCCATCAAGGTGATCATGCAGAGGTAAACCATATAAGGAGGCACTCATCTACTCTATGGCTCTATCCTGTGAGAAGTAACGTTATATGACAAGAATTCCTCTAATAAAGATGTCAAATAAGCTCTGAACTATTTGAACACATAGTACATCTCTTACAGGGATTCCAGCAATATCAGGAACTCCCCAATACCATGCTCTATGACCAAGAATTAAAAACAAAACAAAAAATGTCAAGCCAAGGTGTGCAAGATGTTAATGACTGCAAATTTGAAGGACATAGCAACACACATCGGTTTGAAAGGCTGAGGACAGCTATGACCTGTTTCACTGTAATTTAATCCTTAGGTTACCAATAACAAGTAACTGGAAGTATGTTTCAATTATTTCAGAGCGACTCTCACTCCTCAAGAGGCAGCTGCCCCGAAAGGAACTAGTAGTGTGGAAAGCTGATATACTTGAAAGCTGTTCACGTAAAGGTAACAGCAGTGTTTTTGCACTTTGACTTACAATGGTAGCCATCTGCTACAAGAATTTTTGTTTAACTATCCTTATACAAAACATTTAAGCAGGGCGTCATGATCAGCAAACTGTGCTTAGTTCCAAGGCCATGCAGATTACAAACAAGCTCAAACAGCTGCCAAAATATGTTCAACTTAGCCACAGAGGGTATACAGGATGCTTAAGGAAGCGCACATTGCAAGCAGACTTACAGCTTCACTGCAACTGAGGTTTAAAAGGTTTTTCTCCTCTTTATTTCAAGGAAAACTCTACCAAGCTACATTAACTTTTGCAGTAACTGAACAGAACTCTATTTCTTCAGGGATTAATTCCTAGTCCCTAACCTAGCTTATCTCTTCTTCCACTGTAATTGTGCATTTCTTTCCGTAAACTGTAAAAATAGCCATTGCTCAGCCAGGATGTCCAAAGGTCAGAGTGCATTCTTTTATCAATTAGTCTGACACCAAAACCTGTAGCTGCAGATATTACAAGTCTGTCAGATGCCTAATGCAACAAATGGAAGGTATGTCATAGTAGTTTCAAGAAGGAAAACTTTCTTCCTTAGGACAAATGACTAAAGGGTATTTTGAAGCCACAGTATCCTCATTCAGTAAACAGATTCAGTATCTTGTGCCTGAACAGTTAACAGAATGTACATACACACCTTTAGTTAGCCTTGCTGCTGGCTTAAAATTAACAGATGCTTTAAATTCTGCATAAGCAATGCAAGTAAATTAAGAATCTGAAGTAGTGACAGACTTATTACTGAAAAGCAGAAGTATTAAAACTACCCAAGAGCACACCAAAGTATATCCTCTGAAATAATCAAGAAATGGCAAACATAATTCTAGCAAAGCAAGGAGTTCAACACATATAAAAGCAAGTTTAAAAAACAAACCAAAAAACATCCTAATAACTACATTTTTTTATTACTGATCTGCCACAAAAGAGGAAAAGTAGAAAAAATGCAGGGCTAAGGAAATCCTGTTAAATTGAATAAACAGGGTACTTATGTTCCCTAAATACTTAGTGAAACACAGACATGTTTGTGCGGCATGTCAGTTCTGAGCTTTCAAGAGTGATGTTTCTACCCCTGACAACAGAAAGCAGGCAGTGCTTTCCACCATGCCTTGAAGGAAGCCAGAAACAAGACAGCTCTACTAGACTGTACTCCAGTGTGTTGACACCTACAGGATCTGGCACTACACGCTAACCTCTTATGGACTTACAGTCTGCAAAGAATAGCTCTGTTGCCTGCATGCTGCTCTCACATTTAGCTCAATCTGCCATGCTGTATTTACAGGAAATATAAGATGAGCTAGAGTGTATTATTTGTGTTGCAGGTAACTGACAAGTTGGACACCTTGAAGCTGAAGGACTCCAAGTGCAAGGAAGGCTAAAAAGTTATGAGACATCAGATCTGTGCAAAACATCACTTATTAAATAGAAATTGCACTGAACACTTATCTAGAATCTCTCATAAAAACAGCAGGCAAGTAAAGACAAGCATAAGCAGTAAGAACAGAAAATAGTAGGGTATATATAGTCTAATAAGATCCATGTGATAAAACCCAGCGAACATGCCAGAGAATGTAAGGAGGACAGGTGATCCTACTACAGGCAGAGTAGGATCTGCCAGTAGCAAACCTTGAGTTGTTGCTATGTAACAGCCAACTACCACACATTGCTGTTCTGCATTTTGACAAATCCCAAAGAATTACTTCAGGAAGTAATTCAGTAATTCCTTAATTTCTCAAATACTGCACTGATGTCAGTTTTTGTAAAGAGGATTCTGTTGTATGAACAGCAGAATGAAAAACAAACCCAATTAAGATGTGCCCACACTGACACCAAATTAGTCTATTGGTATTCAAAACATCACGAAAGCTAAAGTAGCTATTCTGCACTGACTTCCTGGCCCATATGGTTGACATACGAAGAAAGTGATGTGATTTGAAGCATATATTGTGTCAAAACTACTTAGATTAGAACACAAGACTGCCATCTTCAACACCTGGTCTGCTCCACTCCTCTTGCCTTCCATGCTATCTTCCCTCATGAACTGAGGTAAGGCTACTTGCACAAGTACAACTTTCTGAGCAATGAAATGAACAAAAATAGGCCTGTCCCCTGGGTGCTCAGTGCTTTATGTGAAATAGTACTCCTGTATCTTATTAATAAAAATTAGATCAATCAATTTATTGGCTTCTTGAACAATTACATACAGCTGGCTTTGTTTGCCAACAGCTGAACTCAAATTTTATACAAGTCCTTAGCCAGAAGTCTTCCTACAAAGGAAGTAAAAAATGCAACTGAAATGCATTGTGTGTAAAAGTAATCTCTATTTTTGATTACTTCAGTTTTTAATTTGGCACAGAGCTGCATCACTTTCTTTGAAGTTTCATTCTGCTTCCTTGGACAGCCACCTATATACTATATCCTGCATTCTGGGTCACAACTCCAGCAAAACTGGCTTCACTGTTGGTAGATATCATATCAACATAGCAAGGACATTGCTGCTTTTTTCCCAGCAGCTCACAGACTCTTGCTTCTCTTCCCTTCTTCAAGACTGAGAAGTTACCAAGGGACTAAGCAGGAGAGAAAAGGCCACATTGTAATTTCCTCCCTATAAAGGAAAAGATGAAGCCACACAGAGCCTAGTACAGTCTAGTATTGCCAGGATTTGCAAGATCTAACAACCCGTTCTAAAGGGAGTCTTCAGTCTTCTTAAGATAGCTACCAAGTGCCATATTACATTGAGCACAAGTTCTGGACAGCAATACTGATGTTCAAACAACTTCAGTTATCTTGCACAAAAAAAAAAAAAAAAAATCAGAAGGAGATGTAGCAGTAGCTCTTATGTTTCTATTTTAGCCTAAAACACTGGCAAACAGAAAACTGCAGGTTGCTCCACCAGAGCTTTTCACTGCCCATACCTATCACTTCCATCTTCCTGGTGAAAGGTGACATTTATATCTGTTTTCCCAGCCAAGGATACATTTTTGCATAAAGGGGACAAATACAGGCCAGCACAGTCAGTGCTCTAACCAATAAGTGCTGCATGCTGGAACTGCATCCACATCATTTTTTTGCTACGAGGAACCAGACATGTCTGAACTTCACTACCAGTCAGGCAAGTCTGAACAAGCTACAATTTTGTCCTGAAGGAAGCATAAATTTTTCTAATGTAGCATCAGCACAATACTTACCAATGGTTGCTGCAAGTTCCGGGTCAAATGTATCATCTGTAAATCGCAGCAGAAGGCTGACAAGAAGGGAAGAAAAATAAGAGTTGCTATTACTGCAGCATACCCATAGCTTGCCCAAAGTCCATAAATCACAAGTCTGAAAGTAAAACAGGATCACACAACTAAATAAAAACACAATTCATTTTTCCGTAATTTCTCTCCTACAACATACAAAGAAGGGAACATGAAAAAACCACAGTAGACCTGCTCTGCTAGAATAGCACAGGCCTCTTCTATGCCTAGAATCATAGAATAGTTAGGGCTGGAAAGGACCTTAAGATCATCTAGTTCCAACCCCCCTGCCATGGGCAGAAACACCTCACACTAAACCATGTCACCCAAGGCTTTGTCCAACCTGGCCTTGAACACCGCGAGGGATGGAGCGTTCAGAACTTCTTTCAGCAACTCATTCCAGTGCCTCATCACCCTCACAGTAAAGAACTTCCTCCTTATATCTAATCTAACTTCCCCTGTTTAAGTTTTAACCTGTTACACCTTGTCCTATCACTACAGTCCCTAATGAAGAGTCCCGCTCTGGCATCCTTAGAGGCCCCCTTTAGAAACTGGAAGGCTGCTATGAGGTCTGTACCCAGCCTTCTCTTCTCCAGGCTGAACAGCCCCAACTTTCTCAGCCTGTCTTCATATGGGAGGCACCTCATCCTCCTGATCATCCTCGTGGCCCTCCTCTGGACTTGTTCCAACAGTTCCATGTCCTTCTTATGTTGAGGACACCAGAACTCCACACAATACTCCAAGTGAGGTCTCACAAGAGCAGAGTAGACGGGCAAGATCATAAGATTGGCATCAGCCCACCTCACAAGTGTGTCAAGGTCCCTCTGGATGGCATTCCTTCCCTCCAGCCTATCAACCAAATCACACAGCTTGGTGTCATCAGCAAACTTACTGAGGGCGCACTCAATCCCACTGTCCCTGTCACCAACAAAGATGTTGAACAAAATCTAGTCTATGACCCAGTATGGCTCTTTGAAAACAAAGTACCAAGTTGGAAAATCAGTTGTCTGAACATTCACATGGTCTGCTTCTCCAAGCATTTTACTTCTATCTTATCCTATTTTGGTTGTCCTAGAGTTCAGTACAAAGATTTTCTTTTGTTTGTGGTTTCATATTGTCTCACACAGCATCTCTAAGTTTGAAAGAAAAGTCAGCTTCTCACCCCAGAAATAACTCTCTGGATACACAGCAGAACAGTAAGGAATAGAATTATCTCACCACTGTCTTACCATTTTTTATCTTCTTATAAGGACTGTCACACAAACAACATTTCCACCTATCCTTATGGATATATTTGCTACCAGAAGAGCAGCAGCTACAAATAAGACTCATCAGGACATCATACTGGAGTAGCAGGGTCCCTCAAGGAAGTGCCCATAAAGCCACTGTACCTGTGCCAAATGTCATTATTTTGGCAAGAGACAAAGATTCCGCATACCGTTTTTAAAATCACCAGTCTTATGCCTCTGTGGCAAGTGTATATTACCATGTGGCAGGCAGCTGTTTGCTATGACTGACAGCTTCTATTAATTTCCATGCCAGAGAAACAAAACAAAGCCCTATTTTTTTTTTTTCTTTGGTGTGTCCTTGTCCCGCCATTTTTCCCCTTCTCTCTTCTTTCTGCTTGTGAATTTAGCTGCCAAGTCCTTTTTAGCATTTGGACACAGCCCTGCATTGACAGAAAAGCAACTACTGAAATTCTTTTACTTCAATAAGGCTGGGTGACAACTCCAAAGATAACCACAGACCAACCTTTTTTTCTCTATTGCAGAATCCCTAAGCCACATGGTAGCTTTATTTATCAAATAATAATTAAATTTTTTAAAAAATAATCATTTGATAGCACATAGGTTTTTACTGGTACCTTCAGACAGCTGTATCATGATGCTATTTAAGAGCAGCTATTTTTAGTTGCAACCAAGACTAGTTTCACTCAAAATAGACAAAATACGGAACCCCCATACTTTCACCAGAATAAACATATCAGTTTACAAGTCCTGAGTTCTAAATCCAGCCAACTTCTACTTTCCCCACCTTTCTTTCATATGCAGATAGCCTCTTCCACAAAGTACAGCACATTCAGAGGGACCAGGTTTAAGGCAGCATTTAGTTCAGTCAGGACTCCAGTCACTTACTACAACCATGCTAATACAAGCTTAACATCTGACCTTTCCTAAAGTAATAGGCAAGTGACACAAATTCAGGAACACTACAATAGAAAGTTTCTGTACCCAAACAACTGTAGTGTTATTGTTTCATAGCAATTTATTTTCTGTACATAAAGTCTCTTTTAACAACTTTACTGCCATAAAGAAATAACCACGTAAGTAGGTATAGAAAACCATTGTGCATACTATTTGAGGATAAAAATTTTTCCATATGGCCACTTATAAAAGACGACCTCAACTAAAAGAAATTTGCTCAGATTATGTCTGTCACCAGAGGCCTACTGTACTAGATTACCAACTCAGTAGGCAATGCAAAGGAGCGGCTCACAGATTTTTAACAGATACATTTGGAGTTTTTTGTTTGGTTTGGGCGGGGTTTTTCTTTGTTATGATTGCTGTTGTTTTCTGTTTGTTTTAATTAGCAACTTATATGTTATTAAGGGTCATAGCAGTAATCTGATCACTGCCATAAAAATCACCAAATCCAACATGACTAGCATGGTACATTCTCAGATGCCATTTATATCCCACTTCCTTTAGTAAGAACTATGACACTAACACAAAAAAAGTTAAAGAAAAAAATACCAGAAGGCATAAAAGGTAACTTAGACAAAAGCCATGAGAAGGGCAGGCCGGGCATGGGAGGGGCGGGGAGAAAATCAACCTCAAAGTACGCGAGAAACAGTATAACTAGCAGAAGAATCAGTGGTAGAACTACTTCACAGCTTATGTCAGACGCCCTTGTGCCCCCTCTGCACCCAGTGCAGGGTCACTTGTGACTCTACATTTACATATTATGTACAGGATTAACCCCAAAGGCGCAGACACCGGCACCGCCCTCCCCTCCCGGGGCCGGCGGCCGGAGGAGGGCTGCGGAACCGGCTGGCAGCTCTGGGCGGGGACAGCCTCTCGCCTGAAGACGACTGGCTGAGAAGGGGCGAGGAATCCCCCCAGCACGGCCTACATCTCCTCTGGGTAGGCCGCGGCCAGGCCGGGCGGCCGCGAAGGCAGAGGTGGCGTCGTCCAACAGGGCGCCAGGGTGGCTAGGCCGGACCCGGCCGGTGCCCCGCGTCGTGGCAGGAGAGGCTGGGGGAGGCGTGCGCCCCCTCACCTGGATTTGCCGACGCCGCTTTCGCCAATGATGAGGATCTTCAGGGTAGTCAGCACGTCCTCGTCCATCCCGTCAGCGCGCCCGGTCCGGTCCAGTCCGGCCTGGCTCAACCCTGAGCGACGCTCCCTGCGCAGGCTGCGGCGGCACGGCCTGCGCCTGCGCAACCCGCCACCCTTGTCCGAGCGCCCCCTCGCCGCGTGCCCCGCGCATGCGCCTCAAGTGCGCCAGCGGCGAGAAGTGTAGGCGCGGGGGGCGGGAGCTGAGCTGGGCGGTCGCTGTTTGTTTACAGTGGGCTGGGCAGAGGGGGTGCCGTCTCTGCGGGAGGTGGGAGCCTCGCTCCTGTCAGGCGCCCACGGGGTGTGGGGACTGCCCATGGGTTTTCGGTGTCTGTTGTCAGGAATCGGGGTCGTTGGAGGAAAGAAACCGGATAAAATTGCAGGGAAGGAGAAAATTTTAGCTGCACAATGGTAGCTCTGCTCCCTGTGCCGGAGCAGAGCAAGCAGCCGCCTCTCGAGGGGACAGTTAGTCAGGAACCCACCAGCAAAAAATACCCAAGGGTCGTTTGATCAGTACCTCCTCCTATGTCTATCAGAGTAAATGACAGTACATACTTTTCTGTCAGCAGAATCTGCCATCCTCCATTAAAAGCCCTAAATGCTCTTCTAAATTTGTTTCAGATGTTTGCCTCTTTATAACCAATGTGGCTAATGCCCTGTCACGCTTGAAACCTACCTCAGGCCATGTGTAAGCAAGTGCAACTCTTAATCAAGCACATGTCTGATGTGGGTCTGAAATGCTCCTCGGTCTATGCTACAGTCCTTGAGCCGGCTGTTCACGTCCAAATATGCACTCCATAGTACACGAAATGGCCTTAGGTTCTTGTGCAGTCACACAGAATGAAAAAGACCAAGCCATGTCACAGTCTGCACAAGGCAGGTGTGCCTGTGAGGCTGCGATGGGTTTTGTCAGCGTGCTGGCTGCAGAGGGCATAGTTCTAGCAGAAGCCCGGGTTCGCTGGGCAGTTGCCTTCAACCAAATTACAGGATCAACAGGGGAACCGTTGTTTTGTGTCTGTGGTAAACACTTCTGGTGCCTGGCTCCTTCCCCTTGCAGAATCTGATCTCCTGCCTCTTTTACCCCAGAAAACCAACTCCCAGGATGAGTGCAATAACAATAATTATCCTATTAAATTATGGAGGCATATTCTATAATTAAACATGTGCAACTCACTGGCTGTGTTTATACCAGGACTGTGCCTGTTTATTAGTAATTATCAGAGTTTTATTGAAGGTGTGACTTAGTTTTCATGATTTGGCTTGTGTTTTGCAGTCATCCAAGAAAACAGTATGTTGATACTCTAGTTTTTGCAGAAGCATATTGGAACTGTAGGGGTTTAGTGTGAAACAGGATGAGAGTTAGAATTTGGAGAGTGCACCCAAACAGCAAAGTGTTCTACTAAGGATACTGAACCCCAGAGAGTGTTTGTATGCCGGGACTTGATTTATTCCACCACCACCACCACCCCGAGTATAACCATAGAATCAAGCTATTCAATATGGATATTAGTCCTGATTCTATACCTTACTCAGGATGAAAGGTTGGCCAGGGTGGCATTCAGATTCTTGACCTTAATGATAAGCAGACACCAAAAAGCAGTCAAAGCCTGCCCCAACAGCTCATGCTATGGATGTGATGCTTTAGACCTTCCTAAGCATACCCTCTGAGAGTAGGTGTTTCTCCATATTGTCCTCCTTCACATGGAACTACATAGTTCTCCCAGTCTGAGAGTGGATCTGTGTGCTGCAGTCAACCTGTCTGTTGCCTGTGTATCTATTTTAAGTCTGGAAAGCCAGGCCGTGTTGTGCATTTTTCATCCCTATTATAGGAGGCAATGGTAGTAGATGATTAAAGTAGCCCAAACCTAGCTTCAAAATAAGAGCATTATTTATTCACTGAACGATGTGCAATAATCAGGGCAGAATCATAGAATCATAGAATGGGCTGGGTTGGAAGGGACCTTAAAGATCACCTAGTTCCAACCTCATTGCTACAGGCAGGGACACCTTCCATTAGACCAGGTTGCTCAAAGCCCCATCCAGCTTGGCCTTGCATCCCTGGCCTGGCCTTGATCACTATCAGTTCTTTGTAATTTATTGAAAGTGAGCCACATCATGTTTACAAGCATCCTAATTTTACCTCCATATTGCCTTTTTCATCCCAAATGCACTTGTTTTCCTATCTAGCTTTTGTAGCGTTTCTTCAGTGAAGCCATCTATGATTTGGGAGAGACTTGTTGGGAGACTAATCTGCTGTAATACTTGGGTGTTTGCCTGTTTTCTTGCATGCTTTTCACTACTCAACAGGAGTCCTCACTTACTCATGACAACCCAGTCCCTTTCTTTAATAAAGCTGGAGGTTCATTTGGTCGGGTTTTTTTAATTGTTATCATTTATTATTCCATTGATCCCAACCTCAGATGTGGGAGAGTCAAGCCATAACAGCTTGGTTAACCTCCTTGATAATTAGTCTTCCTGGAAGAATACTGGAGGTCTTTTGTCTGCATCTTTTTATGCTATGCTGTTTCCTCTTGATTTCTTCTCAGTGATCTCTGGATTTCTGGCAGAATGCCACCAAGCAGATCAATTTATCTGCATATAAACTTGTAAATAATTATGCATATACTTTCCTTATTGTTCATATACTGCTAAGGGAAGCAGTGCGATGGTAGGAAACTAGCATAACTTGTTCCAAGGCAGCTTGTCAGCATGTATGGAGTAGTATATATGTAAAGAGATTAAATTTGCACTTCAGGGTTACCTCTCATGTTTTTACAGTCTTGCATGGAGGCTGCCTCATTCCTGGCTTGATACAGGGCTCAGGGAAGTAGAAAAATGTCAGCTCCATCTCAGCTAGCACTGAATGTATGTGATCAATGTTCCTGAGGTTTTGATTACTTCACAGAAGTAACAGAGTGGAAAACATCTTAACAGTGATACCTCCTGTATTCTAAGCATCAAAATTCCCTGTCTGCTGTGTTATGGACTTGGCTATATCCTTGACCATGAAAACAGGTCATTGGGACTGAGTAACTGTGATTACCTTTCTCAGAAGATGGGGAATTATTTACAGTCCCTTCCTTAGAGTTGGGATCTACAATTAAACAGCCATTGCACTTCACATATCCTCAGGGGACCCTAGACCAGTTGCATAGCACAGTGCCCTTATGGAGCCACTGAGAGCAGGTAAAGGCTAGAAGGACCTCCAGCCAGTTTATTTCTGCTGAACTAGCTGCAGCATGACCTTAGCAACAGAGAGCAGTGTGTCAGTAATGAATCAATAATGTGATGTGAGAGACATAAACAACAAAGGGTTCCCTCAGTCTCATGCTGTGTCTGAAAGACACCTGGAAGCCTTTGGTAAGTTCACTTGAACCATCTACCACAGCTTGAATATGGGGATAATAGTATTTGCTACAGAAAACTACAGAAACAGCAAGGGTGATATGCTAAGGGAACTAAGAGTTTGTTTTCCCTATGAGCACTGTCTGGGTTAGTATTAACTGTGAAATTCGTGATGGGAGACTGGCTATACAAGTGCATGGCTATCCTCCTCTCTCCCCCTTCACTAATGCCATCACTAGTAAAAAGAAGCCTTGAAATGTATAGGTTCTGTTTAGGTTGTTTAGGTACACAAAAGTCTCAGGAGCATGCATGTCTCCAGGTGTCAAAATCCTTAAGTCACTGGTACTTTGAAAGATTTTCTCAGTTATACCAACAATGCGCCATGCCCAGCAGAAGCCGAGAAGCTCTGCCACTTCAGAGAGGTTGACAGCAATATATAGGTCTCATGTTGAAATGACTAATCCTGCTCTCCCATTTCCAGATTGTGAGGCTGACCCATGTGTTGTCGTGGCAGTGAGTCAGGAGTTATGGTTCATGGTGAAACAGGTATGATTGCTCAGCTCACCAGTCCCTTCTAGTAGAAATGACACACATATACATGCTTATTCTTTTTTTCTTCTTCACACAGTAATTTCCAAACTTGTAAAAGTTATTATCTGCATATGTGTCAGATTCAGGGAGGTTCCTTTTCTGTGTGACATCCTTAAACACAGTCAGCACATTCATAGGATTTCATATTCAGCAAATCATAGCAAGGAGTGGAAGTGCAGCAGCAGTCCCAGAGCTCTAGGCAGGATTTCTCTGGAGACTACACTGCAATGTAAATGATTCCGCTGTGGCTGTCCACTCCTTTTCTAAAGAATACAGCCTATATTTATGAAGCAGCTATGCTCTGAGCAATTAAAATACACTGCTTGTAATCAACACAGTTGTAAAAAGTGGATTACATACAGCATTGAGGTTGTAACAGACAGGAATCAGATACTTGGGAAGAACAACAAGAAAAATAGTGGTTTAGACACTCAGAAAGCTATGGTCGAATATGAAAGTGATATACTAGAACTTGTCAGAGAAAACCAGCAGAAGAAGGACATGGACCTGTTGGAGTGAGTCCAGAGAAGGGTCACAGAGATGATCAGAGGGCTGGAGCACCTCTCCTGTGAAGACAGGCTGAGAGAGTTGGACTTGTTAAGCCTTACAGCAGACTTCCAGTGCCTAAAGGGAGCCTATAAGAAATCTGGAGAGGGACTTTTTACAAGGGCATGTAGGGACATGGCAAGGGGGAATGGCTTTAACCTAACAGAGGGGAGATTTAGATTAGATATTAGAAAGAAGGTCTTCACTGTGAGGGTGATGAGACACTGGCACAGATTGCCCAGAGAAGCTGTGTCTGCCCCATTCCTGGCAGTGTTAAAGGCCAGTGACTGGGCTTTGAGCAACCTGGTCTAGTGGGAGGTGTCCCTGCCCATGGCAGGGGGATTGCAACTAGGTGGCCTTTAAGGTCCTTTCCAACCAAAACCATTATCTCATTTTGTGATTCTGTGATTCAATGTATTTGGAAGATCATTACCCGAGTCTTACATAAAGATCATGAGTAGATTTCTGATTTTGTGCTAGAATAATTTGCTTGCTGAAAATAATGTGAAAAACTTTGTTGAATGCTTTGGAATGTTACTTTACTAGATACAAGGTGGAACGCTCAAGGGACAGCACATCTTCTCTGCTGGAAAATAGAGAAAAAGGCTAGCCACCTCCTATTTACACTGAACTTTGTCCAGATAAATTGATTAATCATTTAATCACAGCTAATGCAAGCAGTAATCTTAAAAATGACAGCTTATCTTTCTGCATCATGTCATGAACCTTTAAGCCAAGCACAGCTTTTAAGACTGGATGACCCAAATACTCTTTTAAATGTCTCTAAAGCAACTATTGAAAAATGTAAACAATATGATACAGAAGTAGATTCCTGTTTAGGGTTGTTAGATTCCTGTTTAGGGTTGTTAGATTCCTATAAAACATTAATTAAATTCAAATGAGAAAACACCTTTTTTATATTTAAAATACATATAGTGTCTACTGCACATCAACAGTGAAAAGGGTGACACAAGAGTTTTCAAAGGGTGCAGTAAGAACAACAAAGTTCGGATGTTAAAAGTTTTTCCACAGCTTCTCTTCATATGCCCTTCATGAGCATACTGAATACTGGGTGCTGCAAATTGTTCC
Source organism: Psittacula echo (assembly GCF_963264785.1). Classification (NCBI taxonomy): domain Eukaryota; kingdom Metazoa; phylum Chordata; class Aves; order Psittaciformes; family Psittacidae; genus Psittacula; species Psittacula echo. The sequence continues at coordinate 43,173,224 of NC_137737.1, read as the reverse complement.
TTTTTCATGACAAGTATAATTGTATCCTGTGAAGCACAATATAGTATATATTTACCACTGAGATCAGAAGACAGAAAAAAAAAATAATATCATGGAGTATTTGACAGACCAGGTTGATCTGAAGTGTTTCCTCTCAGTCTTAATGAAATAAAAAGCAGTAATACATTTCCAAAGCTTACTATTTCCGTATGGGTTCCTCAGTTTTCTGAAGGCCACCTTTGGATTTGGTTTGGACTCCCTGTGTTGGTGGGAGAGCTAAAGATATGTTTCATGAATATAGTAAACTTGATAAAAGACACACAGTCGATATGCATCTGTGTGCAGTACCTTTCTGCTTTATCAAAATCTGTATATCTCACAAACAAGGGAACGTGGGTTCCTTCTCAGAAAGAACTGTTCTGAAAGAACTCTTCCCATTTTCAAAGAGGGTATACTTCAAATGATTATTTCAAGGGGGAGAAATCTGGAATGACTTTGCATTTAATAAAGAATCTACTAATTTCTCCTTCTCCAGCTGCTTACAATACTTCACATGGGTTTTCTTAAGGGGGGGGGGGAGGGGAGGAATAACCCCTTCTCTACTGTGAGACATCTTATCAGTAATCCCCTTCTGAAGGGATAACATACCTCATGTAGCATTATGTCGCATGTTCCTGCAGGATTAGCTGTTAGAGTGGGATAGAGTGGATTAAGTAACCACTGTCATCAGAATCTTGCCCTTTGCACAACTTTGTGTGGAGCAATCCTGATAAATCAGAGGATCTGGTGGGCAAAGGACAGACACAACATCAAGGCAGGGATTGCGAAGTAATCCATACAACAAGCTATATTAAATCTGTAACAGTCAATAGAAGAAATGTACACAAAGATGTAAATCCAAACGCGGCAAATCAAGACCTACTATGGTAACCAGCTTTATCAGGTCAGAGCAAAGTCCATCTGTCATCCATGACAGAAGCTTTGCCTAGGTCTCAGCATATGAACAGGACAAGCATGTAATACTTGCCCCGAATGTTACTGCAGACTTCAGCAGCTTGTGGCCTAGGAAGGACAGAAGCCAGAGAGTTGTAGTCTATGGGGCGGAGTCTAAATGGAGGCCTGTATCTAGTGGAGTGCCTCAAGGGTCAGTATTGGGACCAGTATTATTTAATATATTCATCAATGATTTAGATGAGGGAATTGAGTGTACTGTCAGCAAGTTTGCTGATGACACTAAGCTGGGAGGAGTGGCTGAGACGCCAGAAGGCTGTGCTGCCATCCAGCGAGACCTGGACAGGCTGGAGAGTTGGGCAGGGAATAACTTGATGAAATATAACAAGGGAAAGTGTAGAGTCCTGCATCTGGGCAGGAACAACCCCAGGTTCCAATATAGGTTGGGGAACGACATGTTAGAGAGTAGTGTAGGGGAGAGGGACCTGGGGGTCCTAGTGGATGGCAGGATGACCATGAGCCAACACTGTGCCCTTGTGGCCAAGAAGGCCAATGGCATCCTGGGGTGTATTAGAAGGGGGGTGGTCAGTAGGTTGAGAGAGGACCTCCTTCCCCTCTACTCTGCCCTGGTGAGACCGCACCTGGAATATTGTGTCCAGTTCTGGGCCCCTCAGTTCAAGAAGGACAGGGACCTGCTGGAGAGAGTCCAGCGCAGGGCGACAAAGATGATTAAGGGAATGGAGCATCTCCCTTGTGAGGAAAGGCTGAGGGAGCTGGGTCTCTATAGTTTGGAGAAGAGGAGACTGCGGGGGGACCTTATTAGTGTATATAAATATATAAAGGGGGAGTGTCACGAGGATGGAGCCAGGCTCTTCTCAATGGCAAACAATGATAAGACAAGGGGTAATGGGTACAAACTGGAACACAAGAGGTTCCACTTAAACTTGAGAAGAAACTTCTTCTCAGTGAGGGTGACAGAACATTGGAACAGGCTGCCCAGGGGGGTTGTGGAGTCTCCTTCTCTGGAGACATTCAAAACCCGCCTGGACACATTCCTGTGTAACCTTATCTAGGTGTTCCTGCTCTGGCAGGGGGATTGGACTAGATGATCTTTTGAGGTCCCTTCCAATCTCTAACATACTGTGATACTGTGATACTGTGACTTTGTGAGTCTGTAGTGATAGTGTCTTCATATACAATAGCTGTATTTCTCTTAAATAATAGCAATTTTTCTCTTCATAGAAGCGAATTTTTCATCCATGTATTCTGAACATAGCCTCCTGTGGCTGAGTTGAGCAGGTTAACTACATATACATTCTTATTTTTGTTTTATACTTTCCCTCTGCTGCCTTAATTTGAATTCCCTTCTCAGATTAGGTGCGACCATGAACAACTGTCTATTTACTTACTCTATGATTACTTACTTAGGTGATTTCTTACTTACATGATTTTGTAGATCTCCATCATATCCTTCCATAGTTTTAACTATTTCAACCAGAGGAATCATGATCGAGTTAATTGTTCCTCATATGGAAGCCATTACACTTTTAATTATCGTATTTTCACTTTGCTGTACGCTGCTTTCCTGTTGTATCCTTTTTCAAATGAGAAGACTAGAACTAGACAAAGCACACAAAAAATTAGTGCCTCTAGGGCTGAGAATGGAATGTTTTCTGTTTTATTCTATGAGTGTTTTCTACTATTTTCTAACAGTTTATGTGTTTTATTGGTCACCAGTTAGCCCTGAGCAAATGTTTTCATAGACTTGTGTATTACAATTATTTCTACTTCCTTTACCTATTTATTCCTGTCCTTTTACTCCTACATAGTTACATTCTGACTGTTCTGCTATCAAGGACAATATCAATAGTCATTCTTCCTCTTGTGCTGAGCTACCTGTTTAGTGGAGAAGTTATTTTTGGAATCCAAGCCTTCATTCCTAGCACTATGTCTAGACATGGTATTTTATCTAATTTACCTTGGAGGTAACAGAGGGTTTCATTATTACTTGAGTTTCCTGTCCTTTCAGCCTCTCTGAGAGACTCACCACGTCCAAGAGACTCACCATGTCCGAGAGGCTCGTCACATCATTGTCCCTGTGATCGCCTTGGTCAGGTGGTGTCGTGGTTTAAGCCCAGGCCGTAAATCAGAACCACGCAGTCCACTTCCCCCCCCCACCTTTCTTCCCTCCGCTCCTGGAGGGACGGGGAGGAGAATCAAAAGAATGCAACTCCCACGGGTTGAGATAAGAACAGTTTAATAACTAAGGTATAACACAAATCACTACTGCTACCACCAATAGTAATAATGATAAAGGAAATAACAAGGAAGAGAATACAACCGCTCACTGACCGGTACCTCACCCCCACCCCGCAGTGATCCAGCCCTTCCAGGAACTCTCAGTTCTACGTCCTGGGCATGACGTGCTGTGGTATGGAATACCTCTTTGGCTAGTTTGGGTCAGGTGTCCTGTCCCTGCTTCCTCCCACCTTCTCCTCCTCCCTGGCAGAGCATGAGACTCACAAAGTCCTTGGTCAGTCTAAACATCGCTGTTATCAGCTCTGTTCCCAGGCCGAAAGTCAAAAACACAGTGCTGCAACAGCTACCAAGAAGGAGAAAAAGTGACTGCCACTGCTGAACCCAGGACAGGTGGTCTGTTGTATGCTCCCAATCCTACATCGTAGTTGTTTGCATGTTAGGTAATCAGTTTCCAATAAAGGAAAAGCCTTAATACTAAGTTATAATGACCATGTGGCTCAAAGGTTGCCCCAACACATAAGCTGGCTGAAAAGATAGGAACATAAAAACCCATGACAGAAGCTATGTAGCAGTTCCCTTATAGTAGTGTGAATGTGGCGAAGGGAGGAAGTGGAAATGGGCATTTGGCACAAGATGGGCCATCTCACATCTCAAAGGAAGTGATGTCCTCCTTTCCTTCAAAAGCACATCTTATTTCATCCGCTGACACACTCAGCAAAGGACCCTCGTTTCTGTGTCCAGCAGAAGGCTTATGCCAAGGTTAGTGTAACTATGCCGTCTTTGTTCAACTTTCTCTTAAGCACGTTCCTCACTAGGTGGCCATGGCAGCACAATAACAAACATTGGGCATCATTAGATCTTCCCTAATAAAATCTGCAGCTGATCAGGGTTCTGGAAGGATTTTCAGTAGTGTGGTTGAGTAACTCTTTTGCTTTTTCATCACATTTCTCTTGCACTTAGAATATGCTACTATTATGAAACTTTCTATCGAGGCATGCTGATAATCTATTGCAACTCCCTTTTAAGAAGAGGCGTAGATAGTACTTCTTGTGATCAAATCTATAATAAAAAAATACAACGATTTTATAATATATTTCTATAATCCCTTTTCCTTGAGAGTTATCTCTAAACTTTGTAGGAAGCTCTTTAACAATTGCTGAAGTGCAGCTCTTTGAAGTAGAAGGCAGAAACTGTGTAACACATCATCCTGGAAGACCAGCTTAGAAGAGAAAGCAAGGCAAAATACAATCTCTGTTTGAAACTGAAGCCAAAATGTAGATGAACAAAGTAAAAATGTGGTCATGTTAATACTACCCTTATACTGCTGAAAAAATTGCAATGGAAATCTACAGCTCATGTTCATAATCTTTTTCCTTCTCATTTGATACAGCACAGTGCCAGTAAATGAGCAAGTCTCATTAATACCAAGCTGAGGTACTGATTTCCTATTATTTCTGTATTTCCACTGCACTAATGCCTGGAGACTTTCATTAGAACAGGCCCAACTGTATTCGTTTCTGCAAAATCACAGGGCTTCTGAAATTGCTGAAAGAGAAACCTAGCCCTACTTATGCAGGCAAGAATTTTCCCTGTAGCATACTGAGTTTTTCTTGGTGGTATCTGTCTCCAAACAGTGACCAGGCTTTATGTCCTGGATGGCAACATTAAGTATAATCTGCTGTCATCTCCTCATGACAACATATAAGCCAAAACACTTGCAAACAAACCAAATATTTTCTTCTGGATCAGGAGTTTGAATTAGATGACTGAATTTTCCTGGCATGAGAGGATTATTCCTTGTCTTTCACCTAATCCTCCTCTGTTATGCAATATATATAGTTACACACAGTTTTCTGTTTCCCATGGGTATGAAAAGATTACTTTTCCACTGGGTTTCCTGCATCACTGTAATACTTCCCCTTGATTCTCCGGTTTCGTTTGCTCAACTCTGTGTTTATAGTGCATCCGGTAACCTGAATGAAGTTACAGTTTTCAGATCTGTCATTTAGTCTTTGGATATACTACTAGAGGCCCCAAGGTCTTGTATTCAACCTTTAAGATCTTTTGTTCCATCATCTGCCATCCATTGTGTCAAAGTAGTTTTTCCCACAAGCGTTTCAATTACGAATTGATGCTTAGTATTTGCTAAGGACTTTAAAACTTTTGGTTTCCATTTGTCACTTGAGCTTTTCACCTCGGGTCCTAGTAGCACACTGAGCTTTGGAAGCACTTTTGCAGATCTTGTATTTATTTGATCCTTTGATCTTAGGTATTCTTTGCATTCACAGTTGTTTTAAAAAGATAATGCAGGTTTAAATCATCTCCATTACATTTTGTGCTGGTGAGGCACAGTATGTTCACTCCTGTAAGTGGCAGGAGATTCTGAAGTCCTGTGATAGGAGTAATTTCCTGTTTTCTGTGACCTTTTAATAATATGTGCACCTTCCTCAAACAAAATATTTTTTCAGTGCACAATATCTGTGTCTCTGTCTTGACTAATACCTGGCAACTAGCATAAATACTTATTGCTATTGCATTTCAACAAACATGGTATTTGTCTTTTCCATTGGCAGACAGGGGTTCTGTGTTTCTGTGGGCTTTTGAGTTTGTTTGGCTGTTGTTTTTCCTGTGAATTTCAGGTCCATAGTGTTATTCAGTTATTAGTAGACAATGCAGTGGTGCTTCTTCATCTTCATTACTGGATATAAAGAGTTACAGTCACTTCACATTTATTTCAGCTCCTGTCAAGATCAGTAAAATGAATCTTTTCTTGACTGAATTGTCAGCACGACAAAGTTCATTTCAAGGTTTTTGCTTGTGGATCACTTCTGAGGTATACAGTCTGCTTCAATATATTCACATGCAACTGTAGTTTGTGAAATTAGATAAATTCTTCACATGGTATTAAGAAATTACTAGATCTTTTCCATAGGGGGAAAAGACCTCTTGATGTTAAATTGTCTTCCAGGAACCTAGCAGCTTTTTATGGAACTTTTTACTCATAAGCCTTTGTTATTTTGAATCTATATATGTCATAAATACCTGAATGCACACACTGAGCATGAGAGGATGTAAACTGGCAGCAGTCCAGTACCAGACCTCATGTTTTCATTCACTACCCACTTATGCAGGGCTTTGTCCTGCTCCTGAGGAGCTACTAATAAATCTCCCAGTGATTTTTGTATAAGCAGAACTAAGTTGTAATGGTTTCCTCTCATATATCATGAACTCTATTTCCTTCACGCTCTGCAGTGCTTCCTTGCATGTAATTCCAGTTTTTTCAGTCTACTGTTGTTTCTGTCTATTTACTTTTTTTTTCTTTTTGATTTGGTCTCAAGTGTGGTTTCTTGGTGCATCACTTTGTGTTGCTTAGTGTTTTAAGACTCACTGAACAAACAACTGCAAGCGTGTATTTTCAGTGAGATTTTGTTCATGTAATCTGATTCAATGTCTTATGTTGAATTGAGAATATACAATATTATGCATAAAGTAATATTTTTATATAATGTCTTGCTATTCAGGATGTGTTCATGGACTTGTATAGGCAGAGTGGCCCATAGGTTTTCTTTATTTTCAAAAATAGCTGGAGACTAATGATAACCAACAGTCAGAATCTTGAGCTATTTGAGATTCTCCAGTATTTCCCTATACTTCTCTATGAAGGATGATGTAATTTATCAGAAAATGTCATCTTCTTAGTACAAAGAAACATGAATGTGGGAAAGAAATAAGGTAGAGCTTAAAGAAGTCTTGGTGGAATTTGTCTGGCTGGGGGAATCTCTGAAATGAGAGAGCTGTGGCCTGAGTTCAGGATGCAAGGACGATTTGGAGAAGAATTTGTGGAGGGGAGATAACAGAGAAGGCAAGTCAGGAAAACAGAGGAGGCTTTTTAACCAGATAGAAAGATGAGAAACTCCCCCTGCCTTGAAATCTAAGCAGCAACCTCATTTCTAGCCAAATAAGCAAGCACAGATGCTACAGCAGTATGTTTTCTTAAATACAAGTGCAAGTCAACAGCTCATGAAATTGTTCATTATTTTACCCTTTCTGTTTAAATAAACAAACTCTGCCAGAGTTTGGCTACAGGATGTTTCATGAGATACAACTTCCCAGGCAAACAATAGCTGTAACAGTCTGGCTGAGTATACACAGTCAAGGCCCTATTTCATAGTGGCTAGGTCACACCATGGGGATTTGGTGGCCAGGGTTCAGTTTGGAGGCAGTTGGCTGGATGACCTATAAAAATGACATTATGTATTTATGTTATTATTACCTTTCTTTCTTCATTTGTAAATTTGTAACAAGAAAATCAAGTACTTTACAGAACATTTCTAGTGATGGAAAGCATCATGAAAGAGCTAGACATTGCTATAAAGCCATACTGTGAGGCAGAAATAGTGTGAAACTTTAGCTCCATATGCTGGATTATGTCTTACAGGCACTACAAAAGCAATGAAAATTGGTACTAGAAAACTTCATTTTGCCCTTTAGACAGCAGGGCACGTTGCCCTGTCAGAGCACATTGGCAGATGACTACTAGCTGACACGTGAAAGGCACTTCCCATATTACAGACGTAAGTAATACTGGCTACTTCTTCATAGCTTCCTTTTATTCTAAATTTGCATTGTCTCTAAGATCATATTCTAGTCAAACTCAATCAGATCCTACCTCTTCCTAAATACAAGCTGAAGGCATGATCCTGCGGGGCTGCCCATGACATCTGAGGAACAGCAAAAGGAGATTGTACATGGTCTCTATGCTTTAGGAGCAGACAGCGCAGCGGTATGCTCTGCCAGACGTTATTACTGCTGGAGAGAGCAGGGCAGCCCAGACACACAAGCCATTCCCTCACTAACTCCGTGGAGTTGCAGTAGATTAGCTGTGCAAACTAATGTAGCCCTGTGACTGTACCAGCAACATTTTTTTCCCCACAGCTCCCATGGAAAGGCCCTTCCATCAGGATGAGTGATCAGGCTGAGTGCAGGTTCTAGGATTTACCCTTCAAGAAACAAAATTAGAGGAGTTTTCTTCCTCGCATAAAAATGTGCTGAATTAAGATGTGTGGCTATTAATAAAAATATCCTACCAATTCAATTCAAGTAGCATAAACAATACAATCCTCATCCTGCTGGGTAATTCAGATATTCATATGTGTCACAAAAGGAGCAGGTAGGCTCTGCCTAGATGTTACAGGGAACTAAAGGCTTTATAGACTCAAACAAAAACTAAAGCATAGCTTAATTATTAACTTTTACAAGAGATTGGATAGGTCCAGAGGAAAAGTTGAGATGATAATCATCTGTATTTTAGCAAGCAAGCCACAATATTATTCTCTTCTCAAAATGAAGGTTTCCTTCCTTATCCATTATTCCTCAGCAGCGCTTTTCCAGGAGAGAAATGTACTTGCCAATACAACAAATGAGTTGCACAATTCAAGTGCTACAACATGAAGAGTTTGTACAGCTCCTACAATCTTGTTTTGACTACAGCTAAGGGGTGGATTTACCAGCTGCCCTAACAGGCTTAATATATCCTCTATAGCACAGGCACCCAGGGTGCACTCCACAGGCTGCAGAAGCCTCTCTGAGACCATACTGCTGCCAAAGCAGACTTCTATTGTTATTCCCACTCACAGCTACATGCTCCCACTGCTGCCTGATCATTTGCAGCGGGAAAGCTTCAAGTCCTGATGGAAAAGAAACCTTGCAGGTGGAAGGTTTCTGTCAGATCAGCAAGTCAGTCTCACTCCTCCATGGCTGCAGTGTATGGCTGAGCTTGTGCAAATGAAGTGGCAGGAGCACATAACCAAAGGGGTGAGGTGTACCCCCACTAACACTGGCAGCACAGTCCTAGGTCCACTTGAGCCACTCCTGCAGTCCTCAGTCAGTACAAATTTAGATTATTTCAGGTTATACAGACAACAAGAAATTGGTAAGCTCTACATATATAGGAAAACACCTTCATTTCCACAACAGTCTACTAGTAGAGTAGCTTGCATTTCTCCAACTCAGTTATGTAAATGAAGCAGTAAAAGGATGTTTTATCTCTACCAATTTTGTTCCATTTTTTCCCAGCTTTCTTTCTGGAAAAATTTTCACAAATATTTATACGAGCTAATAATTCTATCTTGATTCATAAATAGAGTCTGTAAGTCAGAATCTCTGTGTTGTGACAAAGAGGTAACCACCTGCTTGGAGTAATGCTATTTTAGGTTCTGCAGACAAGTGATTAGAACAACCTCTTTTAATGGAAGAGATTAATTCAACCATGCAAAGGTAATTTCAGCCTAGGAATTCCACCCACCAAAACTATGGAAACAGGATACTAAATTGCAAACATTACATCATCAAAATTATATCGCTTAATAATACCCCTGTGTACACGAAACAGGAACCAGCAGCTTTGGGCAGTGGATGACATCTTCTGTAGACATCACATACACCACTGGGCTCATGGCAATATCCTGGGAGTTCATAACAAGCAGATCATATATTTCCACAGGTGATACAATCTTCCATTGTTTTAAATTACTTTGGGAGTATATACAACTCCAAACTTGTTGTCTGGTTTAATTTTTCATGAGTGGTGATGTGGAGACTGATATGATCCAAGTGAAACCAGGATTATTTAAGGAAAGAAAGAAAAGGTTTTATAAAAATTGTTCAACAACTGATAAAATCTGATGACTTGCTAAGAATGCAGACACTTCTCAGCCCTGTGTAGTAGATCATCAACTATTGTTTTACTAACAGATGCCAGAAGAAAAATTTCACATTGACTATAAATATTTCAAGTTTAGCAGGCATCCAGAATTCAGAAACTTTGAACTATTAAACCTCCGTCAAGGATCACAGATTATACTCCAGAAGTATTAAAAATATAGAAATTGCCCAGACATTTTGAACTCTCAAGGAATAAATTGAGGAGTGAATAATAAGTAAAATAAAAATTGTCATCTTCTGGTAATGTGATGTTCTATTTATTGTTTCTACAGCTTTTGGACTTTGCACTTTCCTTCCAGAGCTGGTTCAACATGCGTATTGATCATGCCACAGAATACATCTTTGATCAGCCTGGATATATTATAATTGTGAGTGTCTGAATGACTGACAGAAAAGTACATTGCCTGAGATGAGCCATGGTCTGCATATAAATTCTATAATAACTCTTCAATAAGTAAGTAATCAAGGGCTGGATGGACCTCTTTCCATAGCTCCTCTAGTTTCATTGTAGATGAAATACAAAACATGTCAATAAAAATTCATGGGCTTTTCCTCCTAATTCTGTAAAGTCTACGCTACTTCCTTTTTATGAGAAGTATTATAATGTGGCTTTTTCTACCCTACCTTTTAAAAGTGTGAGTGCCTAGTCCTAGCTTAGTAAACCTTTCACTGTAGAAACGGTATCATCCTTACTTTTTTTTTTCCTCTGCCCTATATCTTTGCACATCTGAAATCCGGCTGCTTGGCACATCACCTCCCATCACAGCAAGCAGTATGTATACATGTGTTGACGTAGAAACCTGACCATGTACTGTCTGTGTACTCATTGTTCAGTCTGGTGAAAAACAGAACATGATAGGTTCATAAATTGTTTCCTATGATCTAAACTGATCTGTCTAAAGTCTGCTCTTTGGGATTGTTTTATAATTGCTGTCTGGAAGCTTCTTTGCTGGTTGTTTCCTCCTCAGCTCTGGCATGAGCCCCATCTCTTGACAAGTGTCCTCCCAGCAGAGAAACACTGAAGAGTCTTTCACCTTTTGCTCTCAACTTCATGCTGAGCACAGGAGGTTGGAGGAGGCTGCTGAGGAGGAATAGGAACCCTTTCTTCACCCCAATTGTGTCCTGTTGTGCAGTGCTCCTGCTGGCTCGCATCCAGGAAAAATCACTGGCTGTGCTGTGCATCATGACACACTGGTGCAAATACTGAACTGCAGCTAAGTGAGTCTAGTCCTGCATAATTTAGCCCATGTTCTGTCCCTTTTGTCTGCAAATCAAGCTAGACTCCTGCAGACTCAGCATACACATAGTGTGAGCATAGATAACCTCTGAACTCAGCTGCCAGGACCCATGCCTGGTTTCACACTGGCAGAAGCCTAGAGTAATTTTACTGAAGCTAGAGCTACTAAACAGCAGCTGAAGAGGCTACTGGGGCAGCCATAGGGCCTGTCTGCTTATGTGTGGATGTTGCAGTTATCTGCACTGCACTGGGGATTACCAGACAACCGGTAATACCGGAGTCCAGATGGCTAACTGTCCCCTACTGCAATCTCAGCCTGTATTTCCATAGGTCAAAATTTTTCTCCACATTAAGCATTCAACCCTGTAGGCAAAAATTCCAAAAGTTCTTTATGCATGTGCTGGGCCCTGTGCCTTATGGAAATTCATGGTGCATTATGCAATTACTAGCAGAAACCATCCAGAATCAACAGGGATGACAGGTGAAACTCACAATTTCCCTTGTTTTACTGCTCTCTTATGATCTGTCCTTACTTTCATGATTAGCACTGCTATTGATCTCTTACTGGCTAGCATACAGAAAACACCACTGGAGCTGGCAGTTTCTAGTGATATATTTGACAGTCTGCCAGAAGTTTTGCAATAGAGCAAACCTACTAGGTTTTGGATTGTAGTGGGCTTTTGTTTTCAGTGGTACTAGCCCATACCCCATCAATGGTGGTAACAGCAGGAAAATAGTAACGATAATACTAGGCAAGAGCACATTGACTAGACACTAGTGTGGAAATCATTTTTATGTCACATACCTTTCCCACAGTACAGCTTTTGAGGTCCTCAGCTGGTAGCAAAGGGCTCTGCTGCTGAGCTGGTAGCAGCAGTATTGCTGCTTGCAGAAATCGCTGATGACAGTGAAGCAGTGGAGCTCAGCAACAGTGGGCACAGAGCTCACCTCTGCAGCACCCACTGGTTGAATCCCCCTCACTGCTTGGGTGAATCTGTTTACCAGCTGAAACTTTGCTAGGTTTTTCTTCCTACAGTAAGGAGCTAACCAGCTTGAGGTGTGTGCACTGACTTTCACCCCAGGTTTTCCTTCCTGCCACTTCAGGTAACTCAAAAGGGCATAAGCCCTTTTGTAGGATTTGAAATTTGAAGGTCTGTTCCCAGGAGTCTCTTGTTCTCCAAACTTCATAATTTGGTTGGGAAGGAGTTGCTCGCAGCACCTACACTGTGCAGGCTCCAAAGTAAGTGCCATGAATGCAGGAAGCTGCTCTGAGAACATGTTTTTGGCAAGGCTGTCTCCTCATGATTTCTGGGACCTAAGTCAGTATCTCCCATTTCTTTCCTACATTCACTTGAGCCACAGAGAAGGTCTTTGCTGGTTCAGCTGTGAGGTCAGGATGAGGCTTTTACGTTCAGTTCCCTGTCCTTCTTCCTCGAGAAGCAGAACACTAGAATAGCTATGAAGCAAGCAAGCAAGCTAGCTGAAATTATGTCTTATTATCACAATCCTCACTATATTTTCAGTATTAGGTAATATTACTGAAGTTGGCCCACTGAAGAGGAATATGTGAGCCATTTTGTGCCATCAAAGGCAAACTGAGAGGAAGAGACACATGGCTGGATGATTGAGAACTTTTGCTTTCTTTGAGCAGTCGTGTCTTAAACAGCTCCTTCCCCCAAAACCACTCCTAATCCACCTCCCCTGCTACTTTTGGTGATAAGAGTTTGTTATGGCTGACAGCTGACAGAAAGAAATGTGGAAAGGAAAAACCAGACAGCATTTTCACAACACCATTTTTAGAATAATACCTTCCTTATATACTTTTGTCATTGAAAAAGCTACTTAGTGGCCCAAATCTATCCAAAAAAGCAACATCCAGCTAGCAGCTAAAAAAAAGTTTTAGCCCTAACCACCAGTCATATAATATTTACCATCATAAATCATCAGCATATCTCTTAGGAGCTTATATAAATAGAAAAGTCCAGCAGCATCATAGAAACCCTTTTACCTCAGTAACAGGAAATTGTTAATAGATGTGTGCTCCAGAAGGGTCTAAAGACCATCTGCTCCATTACGTGATACGAGAACAGTACTTAGAAGAGGACCCTTCCCCATCAGGTTGGCCAGGTGAAGGGTTAGTGTTGATTTCTTTTCCTCCTGCCCTAGACTTTGCATCAAAGACATTTGGTACAGAGTGAGGTCCTGCTGTTATAGTCAGTCCCAGTGCCCCTGATAGCTTTGAAAGCTTGCTGATGTGAGCTTTAAAATGTGGCATGAGGGTGACTGCAAATTGTCCAGGCTGTTCCAATACAAACAGGTGGCTTCAAAGCAGACAGAGGTCTGGTTTTGTCCTTGACTTTCTCAGGAAGGCAGAGCCTTCTTCATGTGGCATGGATTTGTGTACCAGCTGTGACATTCCTTAGCTTTTCCTTTCATGACTTCAGTGGTTTGTCACAAAGGCATCCCAAACATCCACTTCTTCCAGACGGCATGATGTACCAGGCCTCTGCATTGCTGTTAGTAGAGATAAGTGGCATGGCAGTCCTTTACAGCGTTTACTGAAAGGTTAGAGTGTGCTCTAATATGACCCTAAGAGCATGCCACTACAAACAGATGGATCTGTGCACCAGCATTTAAGTAGGGAGCTGTCATCTGGTCAGCCTCACCTCAGCACAGCATTGGGCACGAAGGGTGAAAACATTGGGCAGTCCTTGTGCAATACTGGCAGAGCAAAGCAGCAGCTGGAAATGCATCTCCCGAGCCAGGAAAGTTGCAATGGCCTTAATGTGCTTTGAAAGAGCAACATTAAACACCTACTGCATTGCCAGCTCATGGCATCGTAGTACTGTGGGGCCATTTCAACACAGCAAAACTGAGCTGAGCAAGCTCTCTGCCACCCACATAGGAGAGCTGAGAAGGTAGGCTTTTGAGGTATGCCCCATGGGAGTTGTAAAGAAATGCATCTGTGAAAAGGTGTAACAGATCTACTGAAGATCTACTGAAAACCTCTTTTTTGATGCAGTAACAATTTACATGATTTTTTATATTGTAGCAGACACTAATCAAGCCCTAAATCTCACACCTTATTGCAGATTTTGTAATCAGCCTGTAGAAATAGCCAGCTTTGCACCCTTGGTTTTCCTCAGGCAAGAAATGGAATTACAACAAAGAGAATGTCACTGATAAAATTTAAGCCACAATCAACTTCAGGCATACTATGTAAATGTTTGTGGAGAGAAATAAATTAGTCTGCAGCAGTAAAATGCTGGTTTGTACTGCTTATTTTATTTTTAATAGGAATAAAAGCAGGATTGATACAAAGAGGAAAATTACAGTAATTTCTAAGGAAATATCGTAAAAGTTATATCTGGCTTTCCTGGGCATTTTGGTTTTTAAAGACTTCAGCATTTTTATCCTTTAAGTAGATCTTGATATTGAACCACAAAAGACCGAGGAATCAAGCCCTTATTACTTGGTGAATCGAATCTGTACAGGCAGATTTTTACTCCCATTGAATATAGTTAGTTTGCTTTTCATAGAAGCTACTTACGTATCTCCTTTTAGGGTTTGTTTGTGGAGGGGTTTTTTCAGTGTTTCAGCTCTCCTATAATCCAAATTTATTTGCCTAGTATCACTGATATTCTGCTAGTTCTGCAGTTGATCATACTGGCCAATTTATTTCAGGAATAGCAGGACACTGTACAATTCTATTTTGGATGCAAAAGTATGCAGGAAAGGTCTAAACCAAATTCAACCTTTGTGAATTTTAGTGTCTGGTCATAGCTCCTATATGTACCATAAATTTTTGATCTTGCAAGAAACAGCTGGTGTAAAAACCTCTGAACTATGTTAGAAGGGTAAAATACTTCATGCAGCCTGACTCTCAGAAGTGTGAAGACTGTCCTGAAATTGTATGCAATTTTAAGATATTCATTATTTTCCAACTGTGAATTGTATGTAAAATGCAATAAATGGTTTTCCAGTCTCGGATGGAACCTGAATTTTGTCTGTAATAATTGAACAAATGCAAATTTACAGGAGAATAATTCAATTTTCTGACATTGTAAGACAATATTCACAAGCCTTTGGGATAATAGGAAGAGATTAGTTTCAAGCAGGACCTTTTAAATCCTAGAAGTTCAGACAGCCTTGAAGTAGAAATATCTACGCACCAGAGCAGAATTCACCCTGTCAGTACAGTCAGTCCAGTGCCATAAAAGCTCCTATTACTTTCCTAGGGCTTTAAAAGATGAGTAGCACAAATACAGGCATCTACACCATAAGTGTTAAATCAAATGCATCCCCACTGCACTCACTGCTTGGCCAAGCACGGCCAAGCACAGCCGTGTGGTGTATACTGCCCTGAGCCACCAGCCATGCCAGCGATTCCCAAACTGAGCTTGAGACCTAGACTGGGGCTGCAGCAGCCATTGAATGGAGGAGTCACAAGCCTGACAGAAATGAGGTTGTTCATGCTGGTATTTTGTGATTTTGAACCTGACAGATGTGGACCTGCATGTGGAAAATTTGAGTACTGAAATATTCACACAAAGCAGAGGGAGGCATTTGAAGGACCCAGGATACACTGTACATAAAATAATGAAGCATAAATGGAAGAAAGAAAAGCCAAAGCTATTAAATTATGTTTTGTCTGTCCTTGATGTTGAAAATTGCTATTATTCAGCAGAGTCCAGTCCATATTTGTTTTGTTTTAATGTCTGGAATACTTTGCATTTCACCCTAATAATCCACTCTGTTCTAAATGTTTATACAGCATGATTTACTACAATGTGGATGTGTAATTATAGTGATGATTAGACAAAACATCTTTGACAAGAAAGGAAAACAGTAGTTAATAATGTTTTCCATCTGTTTGGTAAAACCTCACTTAAAAAGAAAGAGTCTCTTAGCATACTGCAGGGTCCAAGGCAACACCTATGTGAGTACATGACAGCAGTATAAATGCGTAATGAATTCATTCTGATCATTGCTCACACATTTTTGAAAGCACTACCATCTGTTTTATAGATAAATATTACAGTAATTAATGTCAGCACATGTTTATATTATATCATTTCCAGAGTCTTATTTTAGAGTTAAGTCCTTTTTCTTTTCAGGGAGAATAATGGCATATTTTAAGCTATTGGCAGGAAATGCAATGTTATTAGGATAAAATGAGTGAATTTCAGTAATGGCTCGCTTATTTATTGGAAAACTTCAGAGCACTTAATGCTTCTGTTCTTCATTAAAGGCTAAATACTGGGTCAGTGCCTACTCATGGAAAGCCCAAAAGAAACTGAAGCATTGCTGAACGAGGTAAAACTATAGCTGATAATATCCTGAAATCTCTTGAGCTCCTGAAATTGGTATTTCAAGTCCCTGTGGCAGCCTCCTGAGGACTGGGCACTGAGGGGCTTTCAATGCCTGGCATTGGCCACTCTGGCTTCAAATTAGCAAATGATCCAAGTTTAAATTAAATGCCCTGGTAGAGTCACATCCCTCCAGGGCTCTACTGTGTCTTGCTGCTTTTAAGGCCCTGGTATTGTTGGCTTTGTCACCAACAATACATTTGCCTCATGTGCATTACAAGAAAGCAAAATATTTTCATAAGATTTTTGCTGCTTCCCCATTGAAAGTGCTAGAAAAGGTGTCCACAGCAGTGCAAGCCAAAAGAGTCTGATTCTCATTTAAGACTTCTGCTTACATGATGTCAAAGGCTTGGTGAAAAACCCACTGAAGTCAATTTAAAGACTTCTGTTGACTTCTTTGGGCTTCAGATGAGGATTTAACTCTACTTGCACTCCAAGAAAAATATATTCCAGATGCACAGAAATGTGGATGACAGTCCTGAAACGTAACTGTTTTCATTGTGTCCATTATATCGGTAACTTTCTCTCCTTCCCAGTGAAATTGAGTCACAGCTGAACTTTGCTTGTTCTGTTGCCAATACTCCATGCACCTGTGCAGGGACCTGCTGTTTGAAAATCTTTGCCTTGTGACTGACATTGGTGAAATTTGTTTCTGATCTGGTTTCAGGTATATCTCTTGATGCCTTTCTAGATTTCATGCTGCCAGATCCACCTTTCATATGAGCACTGATACTGCGCTTTAGCATGGTTTATTAGTACCTTACATTCATTTGACTTTTATCTTTTTTATTTTTAATTTTTATTGTATTTTTTTTCTTTTTTAGCAAGAGCTGCAGCAGATGCTGCAGTTGCCGAATCTAGTTGAGATTTAAGCATCTCTAGAGAGAATTAAATCTTCTAACACTACTCAGTACAAACTGAGCCGCCAATAGATTTTCCTGGATGTCTTCCACCATAGATTCCACTTAAGCAAGGTTCTTAAGTATCCGTCTAAGTTTCCAACCAAGTAACTGCTGCTAAGACGTCCTGCAAAGAAAGCTGCTCCATGCTTATTTCCATTAGAAATAAAGAAATAACTGGGAAAGGCAAAAGAATTGGAGACTAAAAGGAGAATGTGAAATAAATAGCAGACCCATCTACTTACAGAATTAACCTGTTTACCCCTGAATGTCAGTTACCTCTACCTAAAACTTCACTAATTCCTGGGTGCTTGGAAGAGCTTCCTGTAAAACTATGTTTTTTCTGGAGGACACAATGTCCAAATGCTCAATAAAATATGGCTGAAATACACAGAACTCCATGCACTTTGTGGGAGAAGTGCCCACAAGAATCTCTCCTTAAAAAATTCAGGGAGTTACCATAATTTTTAAAAAGGCCAAGAAAGCTGGCAGCAAGCTGGCAAAGGCCCCTCACTAGGACAGTGCTTTCATCCCTCTCACATCCAGCTACTAGCTGGATGTAGCTGGATGTAGCTGGAAACAGCTTCCTGTCCCACTCTTTCTCTTTTCATTTCCATAGTGATGATGGTGGCTTTGGAAGAATAAGCCCCAGGAAGCCTGGAAAGCCAGTCTAAAGTGAGGAGGAGCTTCACTGTAGAGGTACAAAGAAGAAATTAAAATTAATTTGAAGATCAATTCATAGTCAAGACAGTGACAGCATGGGACTGGATTCTGTGCAAAGACACAAACCCACAAAATTCACACTCATATCTAGAACTGACCTATTTTCTACTCTGATAGAAGGGGAGGGAAAATACCCAAGTTTCAGAAACTCATTTGTATCATTACTGCAAGTGTCCTGCAAAGTTCTGCTCAAGATTTAAACTGCTGCCAGCCATGACAGGCATTCAGCTCTGGAGTTATGAAGCAAGCATTCATGTACTCCTTCTGGCCTTCTGTATCTCCTTCCTTCAGAGGATGATGAAGGATGAAGTATTAAATGTTATACAGTAGCCTCATGAGTTAGGGACTCACACCCCAAGAGGGAGCGCAATAGCTGCTTAGCGATGACTGATTTTGAACACAAGCTTAATTGGAAGCAGTGAAGGGTATCATATGCCAATGGAAGAGCTGGGGGATTTGGGAAGGTGGAAAGTAATGACATACGTGGCTCTTGGCCACATTATTAGTGTTGACACTACAAAAGTAGTTTAAGCTCTCTGATGACCAGAAGCAGCAAGACACAAAACGGAGAGTTGCTTAAAACTGAGCAGGACCTAAAGCAGAGTTTTATGTATTATCTGAAAAAGGTGAGTGTCTTCCTCAGAACAGAGCTTCTCAGTATAGGCTTGGGATGCTTATTCAGTCTCCTGTGATGGTAGAGCCCAATCTATAAAATCACCATTTCCTAAGCTTGTCCTTTAGGGATTTTCCAATCATGTAGTAACTTGGATTAATTCTGCCTATTGAAACGGCTACTTAGAGGCTGCATGTAAAGTCCTTTGGTTACAAAGGAGGTATATTCCCTTGCATGCAAAATGTATTACAGTGATCAACTAAAATGTTATGGCTATGTTGTGCAAATGGAACAACTGTTATAACCTTTGGTGCTCCTATGTTACACACATATGATGTAAAACAGGTAAGCTTTTCACTGTATGATTTTGAGCATCCCTAATACATGAAGAGAAGATAAAAAGCAGACAAAACAGGTCTTGTATTTAAATTGTACAGAATAAAGTGTTATTTCTGTACATATTAATCAGGAAAAGCAGAGTCTGGAGTAGAAAATCCAATATTACATTTACAGGTCCAAGAGAGCTTCCAATAGTTTAACCTGCCTGCCTCTATTTCAGCATTCAATTATTCTCTAATAAAATAAAAAGCTGGGATTGGACTCCTAAGTCAAAACCCCTATTTAACAGAAAAGTCTTAACTATGAAAAACACCAAATTCAACCCAAAAGAGTTGTCTTCTTGTTATTTCATTTCTCAAGTCAAAGAATGACAAGAGAATGATCCAGCAATTTCAAGGTTAGCATTACCAAGTCTTCCTATACCACAGCTGCTCTTTGTTATTTTCTGAATGGGGTATGACTGTGTGCTTGTTATTGGTGTATTTCTATATAAATCTGTTGATTTAGTTTAACAGCACACTGGAAGAATAAGCAGAACATATGACAGTGGCTAAAGACTGCAAATCTACTAACACTATTGGTAGATAAGGTTATATACCCTTATGCCACTGCTGAGCTCACTAGAATAGGTTTTCTTGTGAGCACAGCTGACATCAGCAAATCAATGAACACTGCAAATTAAAAAGACATACACTGTAAGCTGGTGAGAGACTATTAAAAGCAATGCAGGCATGCAGAGCTGGAAGAGTGAGGCAGTTCGGAGTACGGGAACAGCCCACAATATTTGGGGAATTAAAGTTTGCTTGAGATCAGGGTGGTGGTTGCACACATACGTGATATAAAACTCTGCTACTTAAAATCCTTTTCTTTTAGGTGTTATTAAGCTGCTATTGTTAATACAAAGCAATGCTTCAATTAAAGAAAACTGCCTCTGTTCCTCACAAGTCCTGCATGACTGAGGGGAAGAAGAGGACTGAAACCAAAGACACTCTAAGCCAAAAGTGAGAAAAGAGCAGAATCCCCTCCCCAGCTTATGGTCATCTGAGCCTAAGTTGCCTGATGGCTCACACTGTGTAGAATGTTGGCGGGGTGATCTGGAGCAAACCAGGAGGCTCTCCAGGCAGCCACAGAGTAGGGACTGCTCCAATTTTAACCTGACAGAGATTGAGTTCAGGTTTCTTGAACTCTTGAAATCTTAAATATACTTACCAAGGGGTGTCTAAAGAAACCAAGAAGACAATGGAGTTGCTTCTGATCTTACATACACATTGCACTTATTCCTCATAACATATGGCATGTGCCCTTCTAAATTCATGCTGTTCCTAGCTCAGCTGTCACAGACCTACTATCTGCTGTAAAAGTAGATAAACTCACTCAATCTTATTACTCTCAAATTCTCTGATGCAAGAGGATATCCAGTCTTCAGCAAGCCTTACTATGCTCGCAATATTTTAACTGGACCAAATGGCACATGCGACATCTATCTCACAACCTGTGCTTGTGTTTTCTGATCCAAAGGATGAGAAAGACACACACCAAAAAAAAGCCTTCTTCAGAGCAGGCAGAGAGCAGGCATGTCCTAGAGATTGGAACACGTGTTCCTGGAGCCTGTGTTCTCAGAAGGATGGACAGTAAATCATTTAAGCCATCAAGAGAAGAGCTGAGCCAACTAAATCAGTCTGGATGGTAATACTCGTGTTAGCAAGCAGCCAAGAAACCATAGAAGATTGTGATTAAGCACTTGATGAGTAATTTTGCATCCTTCATTGTAAAAACAGACTCTTGAGATAGAGCTTTTG
The DNA here is from genome assembly GCF_963264785.1 of Psittacula echo. Lineage (NCBI taxonomy): Eukaryota > Metazoa > Chordata > Aves > Psittaciformes > Psittacidae > Psittacula > Psittacula echo. The sequence continues at coordinate 43,152,333 of NC_137737.1, read as the reverse complement.
AAAACTTGGGTTTTCTGGTAAATTATTTTTAGACTGTACCCCCTAAATTTTCATACGTTTTCAGGCTGTTCCTGTATTGGAGTGTCCAAAAGATCTAGATCGCCAATATTAGTAGTTGATGTATTTTTTTCCTTTTATACATTTTCCACTTGCTTTCATAACAGCAGGCTTGTATTCTTCTACTCAGATCCTTTTCTTCTGCTCAGAGGACGAGACTTAAGACAAAAAGGCTTAGTGTATTTTCATTTTCTGCAAATCACTTCTCTAAAAACACTTGACTTTGGCACATGACTTTAAACTGCACAGAAGCATTCAAGTGATTTGTAGGAATTATAATCAGAGATATACATGAGCTTCAAGAAGAAAACATACATTGTAAACACATAGTCTTGGTGCAATGGTTTCTGAGAATCCAGAAATAGCACAGAGAGCTTTGTACCCTGTGAGTTATGCAAACACCATGTAACTGCTCTGACCTCAGACAAAAGCATACAATACCCTATTTAAAAAATGACTAATATTATTTTAAACAAAACTACAGCTTTCAAACAGATTAAGAGTATTAACTCTATCATTTTTTAACTAACTGGTTGCTATGTTTGGTTTTCCATTATTTTTACAGGCCTTCTGCCAATAAATCAATAGAAATAAAAGAGAGGCACATTAGAAATCACACTAGTACGCATCTATTTTGCCACTGTGTAGCAAATAGGTGTAATCCATCATCTCCAATACTCCTTTCAATAGTATCCTTCATATTTCAAATAATTTAATAGTCCAAGTGACAGTCTAATTCCTTCCTTTGATAGCCAAGATGTTTTCAGAAGTAAGGTTTTTTCCCCTCTGTATTACTTTCTGGATTCTCTACTAAAATAATCTTTAGATGCAAAATGCCTTCCCTCTTTTTTGGCCAACTTGAGGAATGTTGGAAAGATCTGCAAAAGACATTTTCATTTTTCAAGTCTTTCCCAAAAAATCTTCACAATCTTCCTGTCATTTCTATTCCTTTTCCAATCCATCTGATACTGGATCCTCATCAAATGCCCCAAAATATTTAGGTAAAATGTTTTGTCAACGGCAACCTCGAGACAGTAGATTGTGGACTGATTCTTCTCTTCCCTCCTGTCAGGATTCATTAATGGAAAAAGAGTATTTTTACTAGCAATGGGCCATGTATGGCTTATTTGGTGGAGCTGGGTGCCATTATGCTTAGTGGAATGATCTGAGCATACAACTGCATGTTTGAGTACTGTCAGGATTTCTGTATTGTAAAATCCCCCTGCTAGTTTGTACAAATAACACAAACCCACTGCTTAGTACTAGGAAAACAAGCAGGGAAAAGCAAAAATAATTTAACAATGGAGTATAATCTACCCACTCAGCAACACAGTTTGTGTCACCACCTCAGCTTTCTCCTAGATTATGCCTGTAGATTGACCTACTTGAAGCCTTCTGAATGACTCTATGCCAAGGAGAAAAACTGGCCCTGAATCTATTGTTTGTAACTTCTTTTCATAGTGTTGGATGGTTTAATCAAGTGTGTTTGTAATTGTGCTAACAGTACAATTGCTTTGAAATGTTATATGCAGCTAACATTCATGGTTCAACACTAATACCCAGGGGATGTATAATGCTAAATACTTGTCATTCTCTAAAGAAAAAGCAGACAAATTCAGGACAATGTGTGCTTCCCATCTGTGCCTCAGAGGGAAGTTGCTTTTCTCTATCAGTCATCAGCTTTCCTATGCCTGATAATCCTATACATTTTGCTGTTCTTCACTTAGGCACAGTGATGACTGCAGCAAGCAAGGGTTCAGTAAGAAAGTGAGAAACTCCCATTTGCTGCTGTGGAGCTTTATGTAGCTCGCCTTTATCTCTGTAGTGTTGCTGCCTAATGGGGATTTCACGTGGCAGCTCTTTCTATTACTGCACTGGAAAAATCCTAGGTATCCTATTTGTCAAGACCATTTCCTTTCTGCAGCTGTACAGCACTGGTGATCCAACTGCAGCAACTGATGGCGATATAGCAGCCCGGCGTATTGTGTTTACATAATATCTGTCAGTTCAAGAATCTAGACGCTTCTCACAAAGAGGCAGTGAAAGGAAAACACTGGGAATTGGTTTTGAAATTACATAAGTGGTCTGACAAAATCTTCACTGAATAAATAGCCCCTTTCAAGAAGGACGAGCTTGCAGTGCTTCTCCTATCAGACAGACAGCAAAGCATTCAAGAGGGCAAGAAGTTCAGCAGCACCAGGAATAAAAAGAAACAAACCCACACATTTGAAAAGAAAAACAGGAGTGGAAAATACTGCCAGTTGCCATGTAGAATAGTATTGCTACAAAGACTGTCACTTTTTCACCTCTCACTCGTAAGCTAGCAGCTTTAGATTTAATCTTACATTTTCCATTTTGAGTTCTGCAGTTTCTGTAAAGAGGAAAAAGAAAAAAGAAATCTAAAACCCTTCCCTCAAAATAAAACTTTATGTTATAGGAACTCAGGGTGATCATAATTCCTCCACAGCTATTATAGTAATCTTGCTAATATTTGTGTGCTATCATCCATTAACTCACGTCATCACTAACCAGGCTATTAACTATTAAATTATAGTATGCTTTAAAATTCACTATAAATACGTGGTTTACATTAGCCAAACACCTTACACATCACCTGAGCAAGAGCTTCACAACAGGATCTGCACAAGGTTTTATACCACCCTTGGCAAGCAAAAAGCTGCTGTGACCTTCTAAGCAGTCATAGCATGGAGCTCCCCAAACTCCAACCGTTTCCCAAAACCACCCTCAATATTGTAAGTGCTTGTGACACAGCCCTTGAAACGGGCTCTTCAGCTTTCAGAGCTGCAGGTCTTCCGGGAGGCAGCGAAATGTGTTCCCAGCACCCCCGACACTATTTTCCTCCGCTCTGCCTGCAAGCACCGTAGTGAACACCCCCCTCCGTGCTCTAGCTGCTCCCCAGCACCTCTCGGCCAGCGGTATTTGGGAGGAACCGGAGGTCTAAATTCAGAGGGATCAAACCAAAGCGCCGCAGAGGCCGCCGGAGCCGGGCGCAGCCTGCAAGGGTGACTGCTGGGGGTCTGGTGCCACCTCCTGCGCCGCACGGATATTGCAGCGCTCCCGGCAGCAGCTCCAGGGTGCGCGCTGCGAAAGGCGCAGTCTCCCCTGGCAGCCTGGCACGGCTTCGGGTGATGGTCATTAGAAATAGACCTCCATCTTCTGAATGAACAGATATCATCGTTGAAGGACAACGTATACAGGATAGAGCACAAGTCTCATGACCTTGGAATAGCTTTGGACTTCTTTGAAGGAGGCTGGAGATGACAAAGACCTTGCCATGGGGCAAATGAATACTTCCTTGCCTCTTTTCTACCAGATACTTTAATGAGCAGATACCTTAATCTCAAAAAGTCTTGCATTTCTGTGTGCATGCACAATGGCAATTTATAAGGATTGGATTTGTAGGTACAAATCACTTACCTATTCATAATGTGTTCCAGGAGTGAACATGCAATGTAAATGCATGTGTAAATGCATATGTAAACATACAGAATCACAGGATAGTTAGGGTTGGAACGGACCGTAAAGATCATGTGACGAGTATGATAACTGGCCTGAGGAAGCTGGCCCCTCAGCCTTCTCCCTGTTTCCTTTGGAGCCCAGTAGAGAAAAGGTCTTCCTGGTAGATTATTAAATATTAGTTGATACATTTCTCCAGGTTTTTTGCTCTCTTTAGGGAGGCATATGTGTGGGACACCATGCTTTTTGACCTAGGATTGGGCTGTCTTTGTTTCTGAGTAAAAGAACGAGCAGTCAAAGGACTAAGAAATGACAGCTCACTGTGACCAGACGTAGCTAGCAGCAAAAGCACACCACCTTACTTGAGGTGTCCTTACAGGCACTTTGTAAGCATTACCAAATTTGACTTCTTCTATAATTATTTTCTGATGAACTGTGATGGCAAGAAGCCAGGCACTTCCATGACCTCTTTGTAGACTGTGAATTCTCCCTGACCTCAGGAAGCACTTGTGGCTTTGGGCCAAGTTCTGTGATGGGATTTGTGCCACAAGTTAAATAAGCCATTTTCTATTTTAATCACAGGCCATGGCAAGCTGTTTATGGATTCTGTCATCCAACCGTACTGCTGCAGCTTAGGCCTTGAAGTGCTTCGTTGCGACTGCTGACAAGAAATACATCGCAAAATCCTCAGATGATCAGTTCACAGGAGCGTTTCCTCAGCACACACACACTGGAACTGAACTGACTACATCTGGTCCAACTCACGCTTATAGCAACTCTGGTATAAAGCTATGTGCGGATGAAATTAAGAGGCTTGACTTATTTTAAAGATCTTTTGGGTTTTTTTAAAGTAACTTTAATTAAGTCAAGATAGGAAATTCTTACTCCTGAGTGTTCGCACATAAGCTCACACTGAAGCATGTGCAGCTGTGGAGGAAAACAGATTCAGTTACTCTTGGAAAACAGCTCACGACAGTGTCAGAAGCCCACTTACTGCAGCTGGGCTAAAAGTCCTCATGCATCTTGCTCTTACAGTGAAGGATCACGCTGGGGGACTTCAGGCACCGTGGAAGCCTGAAGGCCTGGAAGAAGACACCTGAGCTCTTTCTCCAGCTGCTGGGAGCATGGAGATGGGCTGACCTCAGCATTCCCTGACACGCAGCTGAACCTCTCCATGTTGGCCCTGTGGGGCCACCAACTCACCGTTCAGCAGCCATAGAGCAGGTTTGCCCTGTCTCAGCCACTGCTTGGAGCTCCCACAAGTTGCTGCTCAAAATCAGCTGAGATGCCTTTGGGAAACATTTCCTGAGAGACACTGTCCTTCCAGTCAGCTGGATTATCTGAGAAATACTGCCTTAGTTGGCAGGAAAGCACATACATTTCATCAGCATAGTGCAATCAGAATCTGTCAGCCTTGGGAGATTTGCTCTGTAAATAAATGACTCAGGCCCAAGGAATTTAGAGAGGAAAAGCCAGAAGTCACTGTCCCAAAACACTGGTTCATCTCACTGTAAATCTCACAAAGTATTAAGTGTTTCTGTGTGGGAGAGATGGATGTGCGTGTATTTCTAATGTTACTCTTGCATCTTGACTACCACAATACATGCAAGGTAATTCAATAGCAGTAAAAGATGAGCTGAAAGTTCTACATGGATGTCTCCTTGTCTCTTGCCCTTTGGCATGTAGAAGTACAGACAGACACTGAGTGAGGCTGAATGATGCAAGGCATAAGGGCTTCTGTCAGTACAAATGTACATCTCTGAGTCAATTCTGGCTTTGAGGCACAAGCCATTTTGGCATGACTGAAAACATTACTCAAAGATTTACCACTGTGTTTGGAAAGCTGAGGGTTGTAAAGCTTTTTAGCGGTATTGGCACAGTGCTTAATACAGTGGAGCCCTTAGCCATGATGCAGTCCTTAACAATATGGCAGGATTAGTATTGACAATAACAAGAAGCAGAAAGAATACACAGCCCAGAGGCTTATGTGCTGAAAATGTTAAGTAGCAAGTGATTACAAGCGCTGCTTACAAAGTCATTGCAAAGCCTGGAGGATGAGACAAAATGGATGTTTCCTCCCCGTGCCTGACCTGCAGGCAGCACCAGCCTGTAGGAGATAGCAGCATATTCATTCCTTGTTTGAACTAATGTGGAAAGTCCTCTGATTTCCATTTAAGTTGGCTGTGGTTTAGGTTCTCTCCTTTAAAGCAGAAGTATGAAAGCCACTTACTGTACAGCTAAGGTCATGATGCATTCCTCTTTCTACCTGAAACAAGGACTTCCATCCTCACCATAAGCAATTTCCAGGGATTTCCATGTTTGCCAGAAAGTAGGCTATCAAGAAGTTTTCCACACATATCTTCTGTTTTGCTTTCGTGAGCCGACTGCAGGGAACAGAACCAGCATTCTCTCTTTTTCTCACGTAATGCCAAAGGGAGTGTTGTTGCTCTGCTTTTCGGAGAAAAAGTGAGATTCTAAACATTTCCCTTTGCCATAGAGGAAAAGAAGACACGTCCTCTCCCACTTCATTCATTTTTTTTTTTTGTTGTATCCACACTAACAGTGAAAAGAATTTGATTTCTGCTGCTTTTGCTCGTTGTGCAATAACTGTATTTGCTACTTCTTTGAACCATCAGGATGAACATCTGGTTTTGGTGCTCACCAATCTGCCAAGTCGGGAAGCTTTGAATGTTTTGCCAAACCATTTACCCAGCCCTGAGTTTATAACTAATATCAGGAAAATCACTAGGGGAAAATGTAAGCAACAGCGGACTGTGTAACAGCCAAGGTCAATTCCTACAGGGTAATTTTTACTGTATTTTTATCAATGTGGTTCACAGACAGCTGCCCCTGATTCACAGCAGTGTATTCATGTCAATGAGCTGCTCTAAAAATATGCAGCCCAAATAGTTTTATAATGAATGTACATTAGTGAAATGATTTGGGGAAAGAAAAACAGATTTTGGAACTGAGTCATCAGCAAGGGATAAATACGAAACAAAACAAGTTGCCTCAATGTTTTAAGAAACCAAACATCAAAACTTCAGAAGAGCCACATAAATAAAGAACAAAACTATGCCATGAAAACAGAATCACAGCAAAGAGGGAAGTATCAAGAAGCAGTGCTAGAGTTTTCTTTACACTAAGCTTATTGAAGTGCTGAAGAAGGTTACTTCAGAGTGCTGTGGAATTGTCATCGCTGGAATTCTTCAAGAGTCACGCTAAACAATGGCTTGCCAAAAAGGTTTCAGGAAAGTACGTCCTGCTTTGCATTAGCTCTCAGGATCTTTCTTTTGATTTCCTTCAATGTGGTAAACAGAAGGAAGAATCCTGGAGCAAAGCTCCTCTACCTCCCCACGCACTGCCCAGAGCTAACTGTGCTTTTACTTTGAGGTTTTATAGCTGCTTTTCCAGTTAGCCCATGTCAGCCTCCCACCTTGTTTTCACCTCCCTGATCCTGACGTTCCGGATCCTAGCCAGCATTTTCGGTATTTACTTTCATCTAACGGCGGTTACCTCAGAGCTGAACCATCAGATAACGAGTGCTGCCAACGCTCCATAGACGTGTGAATTAAAAACCAACAAACGACACGAAACACACACGAAACCGCAGCAGGGAACCAGTCACGTTCCTGCGGCGCTTCACGCGCTGCCTCTCCTGGGGCCGCCACCTCCCTGCACCCTGCCGCGGCAGGACCAGCGAGGTAGGGCCGCTGCCTGCGAACGTACGCCCCCTGCTGGCCGCTCTGTCGCCGCTGGGCGACCCGGGTCGGGTCCCCCCTGTACGTGGCCCGGAAGGGTTCCTCTGAGCGGGAAGCTGCAAATTGTGCCGGTTATTGCTTCATCGTGGACAGTGAGCTCTGCGGCATGGAAGGGAAGGGAAAAGAGAAGGGAAGGGAAGGGAAAAAGGAAGGGAAGGGAAAAAAGAAGGAAACAGAAAAAGGAGAGGAAGGGAAAAAGGAAAGGAAGGGAAAAGGGAGGGGAAAAGGGAAGGGAAAAGGGAAGGAAAGGGAAAAGGGAAGGGAATGGAAAAGGGAAGGGAAGGGAAGGGAAGGGAAGGGAAGGGAAAAAGGAAGGAAACAGAAAAAGGAGAGGAAGGGAAAAAGGAAGGGAAGGGAAGGGAAAAGGGAGGGGGAAAAGGAAGGGAAAAGGGAAGGGAAGGGAAAAGGGAAGGGAAGGGAAAAGGGAAGGGAAGGGAAAAGGAAAGGGAAGGGAAAAGGGAAGGGAATGGAAAAGGGAAGGGAAAAGGGAAGGGAAAAGGAAAGGGAAGGGAAAAGGGAAGGGAATGGAAAAGGGAAGGGAAAAGGGAAGAGAAGGGAAGAGAAAAGGGAAGGGAAGAGAAAAGGGAAGGGAAAAGAGAAGGGAAAAGGGAAGGGAAGGGAAAAGAGAAGGGAAGGGAAAAGGGAAGGGAAAAAGGAAGGAAACAGAAAAAGGAGAGGAAGGGAAAAAGGAAGGGAAGGGAAAAGGGAGGAGAATAGGGAAGGGAAAAGGGAAGGGAATAGGGAAGGGAAAAGGGAAGGGAATAGGGAAGGGAATAGGGAGGGGAAAAGGGAAGGGAAAAGGGAGGGGAAAAGGGAAGGGAAGTGAAAAGGGAAGGGAAAAGGGAAGGGAAGCGAAGGGAAAAGAGAAGGGAAGGGAAGGGAAGGGAAGGGAAGGGAAGGGAAGGGAAGGGAAGGGAAAAGAGAAGGGAAGGGAAGGGAAGGGAAGGGAAGGGAAGGGAAGGGAAGGGAAGGGAAGGGAAGGGAAGGGAGAAAAGAGAAGAGAAGAGAAGAGAAGAGAAGAGAAGAGAAGAGAAGAGAAGAGAAGAGAGGAGAGGAGAGGAGAGGAGAGGAGAGGAGAGGAGAGGAGAGGAGAGGAGAGGAGAGGAGAGGAGAGGAGAGGAGAGGAGAGGAGAGGAGAGGAGAGGAGAAGAGGGAAGGGAAAAGAGAAGGGAAGGAAATGGTAGGGAAAAGGGAAGGGAAGGGAAAAAGGAAGGGAAGGGAAAAGGGAAGGGAAGGGAAAAGAGAAGGGAAGGGAAAAAGGAAGGGAAAAGGGAAGGGAAGAGAAAAAGGAAGGGAAGGAAAGGGTAGGGAAAAGGGAAGGGAAAAGAGAAGGGAAAAGAGAAGGGAAGGGATGTCATGGGAACAAAAAACAAGAGTGAAAGATAACAAGGAAAGCAGAAGGAAGATGGGGACTTCTGGCTATGCAGCTCAGACATCTGCCCACAGACCTTTTTAGGCAAGCAAGCTGGAAGATGGAGACGGCTTTAACTTTGTTTAACACAGCACACAATGCAAGCTGGTTTATTCATCTGCCTCTTTCCCCTCTCTCTCAAAGACCTACTCTTCTATTGCATTTTGAACATTTCATTCTGTGGGCTTTATCCTTTTCAAAGGGAAGTTAGCCAAATGATTTTGGACAGATAATCAGCATGTTAAGGCTTCAGATGCAAGCAGGTTTTAAGAATTTGCCTTTCCTTGCAAGACAGTCCAGAACCATGCAGGAATTAAAGTCTTGCAGTGCCACAGAGAATATATGATTTCCAGGACTGCCAGAGTAATCTTCCTTGAGGCTTCTGAGCAGTTTTTACTGAGGACAGCTCAGGAAAAGTAGTTCATCAGCTGCTGTCCAGGAGAACAGCAGAAACCTAACGAGGATCTCTCAGACAAATGGGGAAATCCTCACAGGTGGAAGAGAAAACGTTCATGGTTGAGCACATTGTTCCTTTCATGTTCAGTGAGGAGAAACAAGACTTTAGTTTCAAGTCCTCTGCCTATTTCTGTATGTGGATTTTACTTGTTGGTAGTTGCCATAGAAGTTCTTACCTCTCCCTTGACATGAAGGGAATCTGGAAACCTGGTTCAGACACAGATACCTGTGTTCTTAGTTGAATGAACCCATCAGGTCCAGGCAAAGCTTACTCATGGGTGAGATCCAGATTCACATCTGTGCAACAGGCCCAGGAAATTCCTGAATCACATTGAAGATAACTTTTTGGATATAGATACTAAGGGAGCCAACTAGGAAAAGTGCTGTCCTCAATGTAAATAGAAGTGGTCTCATGGATGATGTAGTGATTGGTGGCTGTCTTGGCCGCAGTGATAATAAAATGGTTGAGTTTAAAATCCTTGGTGATATGAGAAAAACTGTCAGCAGTGTTACTACCCTGGACTTTGGAAAAGCAGACTTTAGCTCCTTAAGGAATTAGCTAGTACTGTCCCCTGGGAATCTGCTTTCAAGGGTATTCAGGTCCATAAATGCTGGTCACTTTTTAAGAGCCATCTTATAAGAATACAGAAGCAGGCAATTCCAGTGAGCTGGCAGTCAAGCAAACAGGGCAGAAGGCTGGTTGGCTGAACAGGGATCTCCTGGAACTTGACAGAAAAAGGAAGTGTATGAACTTCGCAAGTAAGGTCAGGCCACCCAGGAGATTCTGTTTGCGACTGTAGGGAGAAAATGAACACATAAGGCAAGAAGAACAGGAAGAGCTGCTGGCTCTGGTCATGTTCTCGGCTACAGTAGCCCACCATGCACAAATGCCTTTCCCAGTCTGGCCTGTAGAAACCCTGACAGATTTGGACTTTTTAGGATCATAGAGTCATAGAAGAACTGTAGAATCATTAAGGTTGGATAAGACCTCTAAGATGAAATCCAGCCATTAACCCAGCACTGCCAAGTCCACCTCTAATCCGTGTCACTAAGCATCATATCTACATGTCTTTTAAATACCTCCAAAGATGGCGACTCCAGCACTGCCCTGGGCACCCTGCCCCAGTGCTTGACAGCCCTTTCAGTGAAGAAATTTTTCCTAACATCTGATCTAAACCTCACCTGGCACAATTTGAGGCCATTTCTTCTTGTCCTTTTACTTGTTACCTGGAGCAATAGACTGACCTTAACCTCACTAGAACCTCCTTCTGGGTAGTTGTAGGGAGCAATAACATGTTCCCTAAGCCTCCTTTCCTCCAGCCTACAAAACTCCAGTTCCCTCAGCTTGTGCTCTAGACCCTTCACCAGCTTCCTTGCTCTTCTCTGGACCCGCTCCAGCACCTCAATGTCTCCCTTGTAGTGAGGGTTCCACAACAGAACACTATTCAAGGTGCGGCCTCACCAGTGGCCTTACCATAATCACAGCCCTAGTCCTGCTGGCTACGCTATTTCTGATACAGGCCAACATGTTCTTGGCCTTCTCAGCCACCTGAGCATAAGTTGGCTCATGTTCAGTCGGCTGTTGACCAACAACCCCAGGTCCTTTTCTTCTGGGCAGTTTTACAGCCACTCTTCCATAAGCCCATGGTGTTGCACGGGGTTGTTGTGACCCAAGTGTAGAACGTGACACTTAACCTTATCGAACCTCATATATTGGCATCAGCCCATCAATCCAGCCTGTCCAGATCCTTCTGCAGAGCATTCCTATCCTCCAGCAGATCAACAGTTCCACCCAGTTTAGTGTCTTCCGCAAACTTACTGAGGGTGCACTCAATCCCCTAGTCCAGATCATTGATAAAGGTGTTAAATAGGACTGGCCCCAATACTGAGCCATGGGAAACACCACTTGTAACTGGCAGCCAACTGAATTTAGCTCCAGCCACCACTCTTCGGGGCTGACCACCCAGCCATCTGTTTACCCAGTGAACAGTACACCCGTACAAGCCATGAGCAGCCAGTTTCTTCAGGAGAATGCAGTGTGAAATGGTGTCAAAGGCTTTTTCAATTATTTGTGACCAAGCACTGAATTAAGAAGGAACCAGCATGACTAAATACATTTCACCTCAGGAGTTTGTCTTTACCTCCTGCAGCGCATTGTGCATTGCAGCTCCTGTGGAGAAGGGAGGAATACCTTAGGAGACTCAGGGGATGGGGTGGGGTTAGGGGCACCCATGAAATGAAGACTTTGAGAGCTCAAAGGCTTTGAGAGAGCATGCTGCTGCAGTACTGCATGGACCTCTGTGGTCAGTGGAAACAAGGCACTGTGTCCAGCCCTGGAGACAAGGCAGGATGGGCAGAGGGCTTCCTACAGTGATTCACCCTGCATAGTTGCATAGCAGGGATTTATCAGCATTCAGGAACCGCTTGCATGAAGGGGGCACTGTTGCTGAGCTGAGAAATGGTTCTGGGACTGGGAGCTCCCCACTGAGAGGAATGAGGAAGATTGATGCCTTTAGAATAAAAGCAAATCCCACTTTCTTGCCCCACCCTCCCACAGAAATGCCTCAAATGCCAGCAGAGATACAGCCCACGCTTCATTGTACTGACTTGAAGAGACACTCCCACTGCTATCAGTTTTGTTCCTGAGAACAGCCCTGTGCCATGCCTGGCAGAGCTGTGTCCCTGCAGTTTTAGAGTGCAGACTCTGGCACACAAATTTAATGCTTGACCTAACATGTCCTAGTTTGCTTCTTGTCAGCACTTATTCATATCACCATGTCCATCAAGTGTAGCTGCACTATTCTGTTAACACAGAAAAAAATGCAGGGGAAGATAAAATTTTCAAGAGACAGGTGTAGACAACACTACAATTACTGGCAGTAGTTGCCATTTTCAGGTTTCTGCTGTGTTCCATAAAGCATCCCTAACTGATCAACAAATTTGATTTTAATACTGGTTTTGGCTGGGGTGCAGTTAATTTTCTCCATAGCAGCTGGAGATGTATGGGATTTGTGCTGAAAACCATGTTGATAACAAAGGGATGATTTAGCTATTGCTTATACAGGGTCAAGGTCTCTTCTGCTCCTCACACCACCCACCAGCAGGCAGGCTGGGGGTGCACAAAAAGCACAGCAGGGACACAGCCAGGACAGCTGACCCCAACTGACCAAAGGTGAGGGAAAAATCACAGAATCACTGGAAGAGCCCTCTGCAGATCATCCAGTCCAACGCCCATGCCAAGGCAGGGCCACCAGGAGCAGGTTACACAGGAACGTGTTCAGGCAGGCCTTGAATGCCTCCAGAGAGGGAGACTCCACAACTGCCCTGGGCAGCCTGTGCCAGGGCTCTGCCAGCCTCAATGTAAAGAAGTTCTTCCTCATGTTGAGGTGAAACTTCTTGTGTTTTAGTTTATGGCCATTGCTCCTTCTCCTGCCGCTGGGCACCAACGAAAAGAGTCTGGCACCATCCTCCTGGCACCCACCTTTGATATATTTATATGCATCAATGAGATCCCCTCTCAGTCTTCTCCAGACTAAACAGGCCCGGCTCCCTCAATATTTCTTCATGAGAGAGATACTCCAGACCCCTGGTCGACTTTTTTGCGCCTTCTGTTACCAGGACACACATCTAATTCAGCTGCAGCCCCACATTTTTACTTATCTTCTGTTTGCTGCTGATACACTTCTAGAAGCCCTTCTTTGTTCTTGGTGTTCTTTGCAAGACTCAATTCTAAGTGGCTTTGGCCTTCCTTGTCATATACCTGCATACTCTGACAATGTTCCTAAGGTTCTCCCACTTGGCTCCTTCCTTTTTGCACATCCCATAAATTCCCTTCTTGAGTTTAAGAATTACTAGGAGCTCCCTGCTCATACACAGGTCTCCTGCCCCCCCTGCCTGATTTCTTCATCATGAAAATACACTGGTCTTGAGCTTGGAGGAAGGGACGCTTAATATTGACCAGCTCTCTTGTAATCCTTTCTCTTCTAGAGCCCTACCCCGTGGGATTCCTCTAAGTAGGCCTTTGAAGAGGCTGAAGTTAGCTTTCTGGAAATTCAGGGTTCTAGTCCTGCTTATCATTATGCTTCCCCCACACAGTTTCCACCGTCTCATGATCACTACAGCCAAGGCTGCCCCCAACCTTTACATGTTCACCCAGTCCTTCCTGCTTGGAAGTACAAAGTCCAGCAACACCCCCGTCCTCTTTGGCTCCTCCACCACTTGTATCACAAAGTTGTCTTCAGCGACCTGCAGGAACTTCCTGGGCTGCCTGTGCTGGGCCATGTTATCCCTCCAACAGGCATCTGTGTGGTTCAAGTCCCCCAGGACAACCAGGGCCTGTGGCTGCAAGGCCATTTCCAGCTGCCCATAGAAGGCCTCATCAACCTGCTCCTCCTGGTCAGCTGGCCCATAATGAACACCCACAACAGTGCCCCCCCATTATCATGTCCCTTAATTCTCACCTATAGACTATCAAGTCGTTCATCTGTCCCTGGGTAGAACTCGATGCATTCCAGTTGCTGTCCACCACAAGAGAGCAGCTCCACCACTCATCTCCCTAATCTGTCTTTTCTAAGCATACATAGCCAGGCAAGACAGCATTCCAGTCATGTGAGCTATCCCACCATGACTCAATAATTGCAGTGAGAACATGGCTCTGTGACCGCTCACAGATTTCCAGTTCATCCTGTTTATTTCCCATTCTGTGCACATTTGTTTACAAGCACTCACAACCAGGCTCCCTAGAAAGAGTGTAAGAGGATCCACCATAACCATAAACACTCTCAATGTGGTTAACCCTTCATTCCTCATCTTGAGAGGCAGTTAAGGAACATCTTTCACTGCACTGGTTGGCAAGATCTATCCCCCAGGAGGAAGCAATGGCGTGAATATTGACATCCTAAATCCTTCAGTTTAAAGCCCATCTCACCAAATTGGCCAGCCTGTGCCCAAAGATTCTCTTGCCCCTTCTAGACAGATGGAACCCATCCCTCCATATCAGTCTACAATCATTGAAGCACGAAGCACTGCCATAGAAGCCAAAACCTTCTCGACAGCTCCAGCCATGAAGCAAGTCACTGATCTGCCCTATGCGTCTGCTTCTGGCTGTCCCCACTTCACTGACCAGTAGGATAGACAAGAAGATGATTCGGGCACCAGTGTTTTTCACCTCCCTCACCAGGGCTCTATCGTCTTCATTGATCCTACCTATTTTTTGGCTTGCTGAGTCATTTGCACCCACATGCAAAAGTAACGTCAGGTAGAGTAGTCCATGCTCTTTACAAGTCAGGGAACCCTCTCAGCAACATCACAGATCCTGCCCGTGATCAGCAGCATGCCTCTTGTAGCTCCCTGTCAGGCCAGCGGATGGGCACGTCAGTGCCCTTCAACAGTGATTTGTCCATTGTGATCTCTCAGTGTTTCTTTTTATGGTAACCACCACGCACTGCTGGTGCAGGCTCTCCTTGAGGGCCTTGCTTGTGGGTATCTAAAGCCTTCAAAGCATCATACCTGTGAATAGTCTGGATGTTGGAGGGCAGGCGTTGAGTCGGAGCCCTCTTTTTGTGGGTCACTAGGGTCCAAGGTGCCCCAGACTCAGCAGTATACACTGTATCCCTTATTATCCTCGTGGACCTCCCCTGGACTTGGTCCAGCAGTTCCATGTCCTTTTTATGTTGAGGACACCAGAACTGCGCACAATACTCCAAGTGAGGTCTCACAAGAGCAGAGTAGAGGGGCAGGATCACCTCCTTCAACCTGCTGGTCACGCTTCTTTTGATGCAGCCCAGGATACACTTGGCTTTCTGGGCTGCGAGCGCACACTGAAGCTGGCTCATGTTCATTTTCTCATTGACCAACACTCCCAAGTCCTTCTCTGCAGGGCTGCTCTGAATCTCTTCTCTGCCCAACCTGTAGCTGTGCCTGGGATTGCCCCGACCCAGGTGTAGGACCTTGCACTTGGCATGGTTAAACTTCATAAGGTTGGCATCAGCCCACCTCACAAGCGTGTCAAGGTCCCTCTGGATGTCATTCCTTCCCTCCAGTGTATCAACTGAACCACACAGCTTGATGTCATCAGCAAACTTGCTGAGGGCGCATTCAATCCCACTGTCCATGTCCCAGCAAATCTGAACAGGATCAGTCCCAACACCGATCCCTGACTTGTCACCAGTTTCCACATGGACATTGAGCCATTGACTGGAATTCTGTGCATGTGGCCATCCAGACAATAAAAGAGCCTTTGGCAGTTCAAGAGTCAGTACTCCGCAGCAGTGGAAATGACCGGAGAGGCCACAAGACTTTTGTGATCAGACAGGTATTGTGGAAGAGTGACTAGGATGCTCTCATAAATGCTTCAGGTAAAGAGCATAATATGCACAGGTGGGCTGCCAACCATAACTATATCCCGAGTCAAACAGACTTGTGATGATCATTGTTAGTGTGCAAGGAGGAGTAATTCTCCTTTTCCAACCAGTGTGTATTACATACCACTTAACCTCTCTTTGAGAGAAGCTAATTTTTTCTCCTATTTCTGTGCTATTGCTTGCCTAAAACCAACACAACCTTAAGTTCTTTGCACATTGCTCAATGACATCTTCTGCAGAAGCAGCCATCACAGTCAGCGTTGAATCCACTTCTGTTGGTTTAATTTCAATATTTTGTTTTTCCTCCATGGTTTCTAGTACTGGAGTCAAGCTGTGGAACACAACTAGGATGTTTAAAAGATGCAGACAGACATTTCTTCTGCTGAGTGCTAAAATCAATTAGTTCTGAAAAGCACATTTCTACAGGCAAGTAACTCAGCAAGTCTGGAGAGAGCAATTGATTTCTTATGTTCAGCTGCTCAGCTGTGTTTCCTATTGTCAGTTTGAAGTACTCATTTCAAGTGTAGAAAGGAGAAATAATTCCAGTGGTCCTCTATGGGAGGAGCAGCCTGTATTTGAATAAGCCATTTGAGATCTTGTTTCTCCCAAACCTAGCCCAGCTCATCCCCATGCTGTCCCAAACTCACCAGCTTCTTCTCATTTGCAAGGAGATGCTGAAAATAGGTTTCAATTCATAATTCTGACACACAGATATTTAAGGAGCACAAGTATTGAACATTCTTCACTGATGTGATGTACACATTCTTAGAAGCAAATCCATTAACCCTAGCAGATTTTTAAACAAGTCTTTAAACAGCCTTCAGAGTAAGCACTTGTGAAGACTGCTCTGCTGATGAATGGTCAACTTGATAAATAGAACAGAAGAAGTTTTCCTGTTTGAAACTGAGCTGGATTTGCAAAGTATGGACCATCTGTTCTGATATACCACGCTAGTATTTATAGCATATAGTCTATAAAATACAGCCATGATAGTCATTCAGAAATGTCAACAAGAATCATCAAATCTGTTTCTACCTTGGCGGCTTTAACATTAGTGTTCAACAACTCTAGTGTTTCCACAGATTTTAATTACTTCTGTATATCTGAAGGATACATATCTCAAGTTATAAAAATACTCTGTCTCTCACCCTCAGTCTATTGACTTTATGAACCCTCTAAAATTCGGATCTGTATGTTGGGTCCACAGGTCACAAATTCCAAATGTCTTACTGCTACATGTGTGAAAAATACATGACTTCTACAGTATCTTCTTCCCATCAGAGAGTGCCCTGGGAATTGCTGCATATTCATTTCTAGTCTAAACACCAGCTATTGAGGAGCTTGCCCATAAGTCAGAAATCTCTTTCTGAAAAACATAATCTTGTGTTTGAAGTCCTGGGCTATTGTACTCACTATTATGCTGCAAAAAAAAAATACCTTGCTGTTAATCACAGGCCAGCTCTTGTGTTCCTAAACCTTAGGCACTCTCCCTGAGAGTTTTTATTCACACTGTTAGCCACGAGTATAAATCTGTTACTTTCAGCTTGTGTACTCAGTTTAATAAACAGCTTCTGTTTGCTGTAATGCAGCTTCAGGCAGCAGACTATAAACAGATTTTTCTCTAAATAACACTTAAGGCAACTCAACTCCTTATTCACCAGAAGTTTTCGGAACAAGTTTTTTTAGCAAAAAGAGATTTTGCATTATACATGGCAAGTAGCCTAATATGTGTACATGTATAGGTGTGCACTCAAACATCCATCTTTAAAGAACTGCTTCATTTTGAATTAGGCTCAGAGCTCATTATCAGCTGTAGTCCTATCTTGCAAACTTCTCTTTTCACGAACAGGTCTTGCTTAAAGCAGTGCTGACACAACAACCATGGCACTGCATAGGGGGTGGCTTCTTGATTTGGGAAAAGGGCTGCAGCATCAACAAATAAGTTAAATGTGGATTTGAGAGTGTCCAAAGCAGCAGATAAATTCTGCTGAATTTGCTTTGTGTGATTCTGGCCACAGAAGGACTCTTCATTGTCCCCTTAGCCACATCGAGCCACAGCAGCTACCACAGGAGGTAAAGGCACAGGTACAGTTGCCTTGTGCCCATCTGCCCTTGTAACAGAGGCTTTTGTTAAATAACAGCTAGGAAGTGTAGAACTGCTACTCCAGAAATGACAGCAAAAAGAGATGAGGAAAGTTTCTGAAATACAAACTGTTGGTAATTACACTAGAGATACAATCCTGTCATTACCACTGCTGCCTGTGCCACTTCCAGGATTTAAAGCCAAGGACATTTACCAGAAAAGGGTTGGTTTAAATTCCTGGAAGGCTAAAGAACAACTGTCTACACACTCACTGGCTTCCACAATTCATGAAAGTCGATGTTATTTACTTCATGGAGAACAGGATTAGAGTCTCCATGCTAAAAATCTGATTTAAAGTTTTAGGTCACAGAAACAGACTTACTCATTAGGAAGACAACTCTCACTGCGCATGTTTCCCTGTGTGCATAATATTTTAATCTAAATCTTTCCAATAACATTTCAATCAGATTAATTTTGTCTGTTTCTAGAAATTTTCAGTTCCACCACCTATTGGCTTCATTACTTAAAAAGCAGAATAGCCAGCTATTTTCTCTGCAGTTCACCTATAGAGCTAAAGGTACATTATGTCAATATGAAGCATTGCCCTCTTTGGATTTCGTAATGGCTTGGTAATAAATTACATCAATGACAAGAAATTGCAGTTCTGCACAGGAGTCTCTTCTTCATGTTCTGAGTATTGAAGAGAAACCCACCACCTGGATGAAATCTTCCTTTACTTCTATATGAGAAATGTAAGATCTTTCTAACCAGTCCTGTGGCTCAGGTGGTTTCATCAGTTGTCATCCATGTCACAGGCATGGACAAGCTACTCTTCTGCTAAAGGCTGATACATACAGACTTGACATGAGTAACACTGATGAATTTTGTCTGACATTTCCTGTAATCAGCCCTCTGTCCAGTTGCACAGACATTTGCCAAACATATATAGGCCAGAAGGCTAAAGGTTTTCCATCCATGCCTTATAGGTTGAACCTCTGTGATCATTCAACAAAATCAGTTTGGCTGTCTCCAAGAGAGCACTATGTCAGCCAACTGCCCTGTATTCCTCCTGCAGCCAGCAGGAAAAGCCGATGTTTTAGAAAGGGGAGTCATCAGGTCTCATTCAAATTTATTTAACTTTTTTTTCTTGGATAGGATTTTGGGGAGGAAGTGGGGGATTTAACTTTGCATTGAGGATGTCACTCTCTGCTAAATCCATCCTTGAAAATTATACAAGAATAGGTCAACTCCTTTCTTTCTGAGTCACATGCTGTTTTCAAAACTGTCAAAACTAACGCTGCACCTGAAAAGAGCAGCCTGTCTGATCTGTGAGTTGTGCCAGCTATTGTAATCTCTGCTAGGGAGTTAATACAAAGTACTGCAGGCACTCTAGACTAATCTAGAATGATTTGATCTGAGCTCAAGAAACTGACTGAAGAGAGTCTATGAAGCAGTAAATAAGATCATCATCGCTCAATGAATTTCAAGTGGTACATGAAATCATAGGTAATGACTGCACGCATGGAAATTGTATTCTCCATTTGACTGAAGCATAGGATTTGCTTTTAAGTTTTCAATAGAAAATGCTTTCTTAGAAGTATGGAAATGACATCTTATAGTCAGATTTGAAGTCGAATACAGTGCTCTGATATTTAACCAAAATACTTTTTAAAGTATGATGGAATTTCCAGAATTGGCTTACTGCTACGTGAGTAACATCAGATTTGTCTCTCTGAGCATTTCGTTCAAAAGTGTGGGGTAGGTGTTCCCTTAGAGCATGAAAGGTGGTCAAAAGGGACATAAGGGGGAAGAAGGATATCAGTCACAGGCTTCTGAACTGATCACTTTTTTTTTCATGAGGCTCTATTTAATGAGGTGGTGTCAAACATTCCCGAAGATTTGAACTGATGGAGATTATCAAAACCATCTGCCAAAGGATTTCACAAAACCAAAGAATCACAGCATGAGTGAAGTTGGAAGGGACCTTCAGAGGTCATCTGGACCAATTCCTTGTTCAAGCCAGGACAGCTAGAACCTGTTGCTCAGGATCATGTCCAAAAGGCTTTTAAGTACCTTTAAGGATGGAGACTCCACCACCTCCCTGGGCAACCTGTACCACTGCTTGGTCACCCTCACAGTGAAAAAGTGTTTCCTGATGTTCAGAGGGAACCCCATGTGTTTCAGTCGGTGCCCATTGCCTCTGAACAACACTTTAAAAAACCTGGCTCCATCCTCTTTGCATCCTTCCTTCACAGACTTACACATGCTGATCACATCCGCCCTGAGCCTTCTCTTGTCCAGCCTGAACAGACCCAGCTGCCTCAGCCTTTCCTCGTTTATGAGGTGCTCCAGTCCCTTAATCATCCCAATGACCTCAGATGTCTGAAGAACTTTGCTGTAGCTCTCCAAAGAGCCTGCAAAATGCATGTCTTGTTTTGTTATTAATGCCACCATTTCTTATACCTGTCTCTGAGATCACAGATGCACACACTAAGTAGCAGGATCAAGACTACATTCCACCAGCAGCAAAGGAAGAGCCTGTTGAATAAGATGTGTCTCAATCTCTTGATAACATCAATTAAAACATTTAGATGGATCAATTTAGGATGCAGCATTTTTACTTCACAGTGATAAACAATGGTTTATGGTTATGGTGAATCCTCTTACACACTTTCTAGGGAACCTGGTTGTGAAATTACCTCTCTTAAGTGCTTGTAAACAAATGTGCACGGAATGGGAAATAAACAGGATGAACTGGAAATCTATGTGTGGTCACAGGGCCATGTTCTCACTGCAGTTGAGTCATGGTGGGATAGCTCACATGACTGGAATGCTGTCTTGCCTGGCTATGTATGCTTAGAAAGGACAGATTAGGGAGATGAGTGGTGGAGCTGCTCTCTTGTGGTGGACAGCAACTGGAATGCATCGAGTTCTACCCAGGCACAGATGAATGACTTGATAGTCTATAGGTGAGAATTAAGGGACATGATAATAGGAGGAGCACTGTTGTGGCTGTTCATTATGGGCCAGCTGACCAGGAGGAGCAGGTTGATGAGGCCTTCTATGGGCAGCTGGAAATGGCCTTGCAGCCACAGGCCCTGGTTGCCCTGGGGGACTTGAACCACACAGATGCCTGTTGGAGGGATAACATGGCCCAGCACAGGCAGCCCAGGAAGTTCCTGCAGGTCGCTGAAGACAACTTTGTGATACAAGTGGTGGAGGAGCCAAAGAGGACGGGGGTGTTGCTGGACCTTGTACTTCCAAGCAGGAAGGACTGGGTGAACATGTAAAGGTTGGGGGCAGCCTTGGCTGTAGCGATCGTGAGATGATGGAACTCATGATCCTGTATGGGGGAAGCAAAATAGGTAGAAAGTTGGGTTAGGGATAGATTAGACAGACTTCACACCCATAAATCCATTGGCATTGATGGTTTTGGATGCCCCCACGCATGCTGAGGGAGCTGGCAGAGGTTGCTCTGCCTCTTTCGTTCATCTTTGAAATATCCTGGAGAGCGGGAGAGGTGTCTGATGACTGTAGAAAGGCCACTGCTACTCCCATTTTCGGAAAGGGAAAGAAGGAGGACTTGGGAAACTACTGGCAAGTCAGCCTCACCTCCATTCCTGGAAAGGTGGTGGAACAGGTCCCTCTGGAGGTCATCATCAAGCATGTAGAAGAGAAGAAGATGATCAGGAGTAGTCAGCTTGGGCAAACGTTGCTTGAGCAGTCTGATAGCCTTCTTTGATGACATGGCAACATGGGTGTTCAAGGGGAGAGCAGTGGATGTTGTCTACCTTGATTTAAGCAAGGCTTTTGACACTGTCTCCCACAACATCCTCGTAGGAAGGCTTAGGACATGTGGGTTAGATGAATGGACAGTGAAGTGGATCACAAACTGGCTGATTGGCAGAGTTCAGAGGGTCCTGATCAGCAGAGTAGAATCCAGTTGCAAGCTTGTAGTCAGTGGATTTCTCCAGGGTTTAGTACTGGGTCCAGTCTTACTCAAGCTGCTTATCAGTGACCTGGACGAAGGGCTAGAGTGTATCCTCAGCAAGTCTGCTGATGAACTGGAGCTGGGGCAGTGGCTGATGCACCTGAAGGCTGTGCTGCCCTTCAGCAGAACCTTGATGAGCTGGAGAACTGGGCAGAGAGAAAGCTGCTGAGTCTCAAGATGGGCAAGTGTAGGGTCCTGCACTGGGCAGGAAGAAGCCCAAGCACCAGCACAGGTTGGGACCTGACCTACTGGAGAGCAATTCAGCTGAGAAGGGCCTGGCAGTATTGGTGGGTCACGAGTTGACCATGAGCCAGCAATGTGCCCTTGTAGGCATGGAGGCCAATAGTGTCCTGAGGTGCATCAGGAGGAGTGTGACAGCAGGTTGAGGAAGGTGATCCTCCCCTGTACTGGACCCTGGTGAGCCCACATAGAATCAGGGAATAGTTAAGGTTGGAAAGGACCTTAAGATCATCAAGTTCCAACTGCCCTGCCATGAGACTGGGGTTTGTCTGCCTGGTCTCAGGGCCAAGGTAGCTCTGCTGGGGCCTTCGAGAAAGGCTCCTAGAGGCACTGGGGGGCGGCCACAGCCATCCTTGGTCTTGGGGAAATGCTTGTAAGTTTGAGGCTCCATCTCCCCGCCTCTGCCAGAGCTACGGCCACTGCTATGCCATGGTCCTGACATGCTGTGGCCTCTGGTCTGGGTTCAGGCCAACATGCATGTTACCAGGCATTACATGATCCAGGCAAAAGAAGAAACAGACACTGGGTTACTTGCATGAAAATTAAATTGTTAGCTCAGCTTGAAAGCTCCTTTTATGCAACAGGGGGATGTTTTGATGAATTGCCTGGGGCAGAAAGCAGAAAGGGAGCACATTTTCCAAAGAAACATTAGGGCTCTTTGCCATTAATTCTGTATTTATGTCACTTCTGTTTAGAACATATCTGACTAATTGCATTTATGGTTGTACTCAGAGAAGGGGAGACAAATATTTTAGCAGTTTGGCTAAATGTTATATCACTTCAGGCTCTGACTGTAAAAATAAATAGTTTTCCAAGTACTGTGCCAGAGTCATGATTATCTTATTACTGAATATGCATCCTGCTAATGGGATTCTTTCTCTGATAACATGATTGAGGGTTTGGAGACTGAGAGCACAGAAATCTTTAAAAATATACCGCGTGTAGTTAGCTCTATCTGAGATTAATGGCAAAGACCAAACAACACTGTCACTAAAAGCCTTCTGTTAAACACAGATACAGAGGTTTTTTTCACAAGTAATTTATCTAATTACAGTTCAGATTTTGAGCAGAAGATCATTTTTCAGGAGGAAATGACAGCTACTCTTTTCTTCAAACAATCACATTTCACAGAAGCTGATGAAGAAAAATACCCTTTTAAACTAATTCAGAGACATAAGCAATAACTCCAAGGTCCTGCTTATGTGTTCCAATTGCAATGTTTGATAGAACAGCACTGGAGACTTTGTCACTGCTCCCACAGCACTAAGGGTTGCTTCTGTGTTTTTGCATTCCATTTGGTTGCTTGTGGGTAACTTTTCCTTCTCTTCCAGCTGCTTTCAGGACAAGCATATCTCTGAGCTACTGTGTCATCTGTGTGGATTTTCCAGGCTATTTTTCTGGTCATATGTCCTAAGTATTTGTCAGACACAAAGAAAAGAGTAGTCAGTGCTCTGCCACTGCTGTCTTACCATGCATTACAAACTGCTGCTGTCCCTTTGCCAAAGCATCTTCCAAGATCAGGTTTCTCACTATACTTTGGGGGCTGGCCATGGTCTTGTTTTTATTCATATATTTTGGTCTCTGTGACCTTTATGGCAGATCCACAGAGTAGGCAAAACCAAAACACACTAGAAGACATGAGCTCCTTCAGCAAAACCTCAGAATACAAGCACCATCAGCAGATTATGAAACCCCAGCTTTCACAGTGCTATCATAACAGTGATTATTTTGCCAAGAGAAAGCCAAAAACCTTACCAGGCAAATAAAACACATTTAGAGAAATACACAGTATAAAAACTTACCTTTAAAAAATATAAACAGAATATTAAAATATCTGGAAACTAACAACTGACTGAAATACGTAATAATGTGCCTCCGTCTGTAGTGCAGTTATCAGCTTTCAGCTGCTCTCTACAAAAGAGGCATTTCTGTGTCCCAGACAAAGCTCTGCCTTCCCAAAAACCAGCAGGCAGGAAAACCCACCTCCCACTGATCCTTTTCCAATGTCCAGTATCAGCTGTTCATGGGCCCGTAAGCCCTACTGGAACTTCTCACCACCACCTACCAACCCCGTGGAGCTAACCACTGGCTGCTCCATTCACACTAGGCCTCTTGCAAGGACATCTGCCACTGTGTTTTCCCCGGGACATCCCATCCTGCACCATGAGGTGCACCATGAGGTGCACCATGAGGTGCAGGAGTATGAGGTGTTCCAGAGCTGCTGCTGCTTCTCCTCTGCTGCCACACCAGCATTGAGCAGTCTGGGAAGCCCTAGCCAGCCGCTGGACAGATGTGGGTAAGCCATCAGCGGACATCACAGCTCACCGCTTGGGCTTTTGCACTGCAGGATATGTCTGCTCGCTTGAGGTGAACCTCTGGCTAATGAGTTTAGGCGTGGGGCAGGAGGGGAGTTTGGGAGCTCAGTTTGAACTCTTTCTTTCTCAAACCATAGGCCAGCTGGGAAACAGGTTGCTTAGCAATGGCCTTCTAAGAGATTAAGGGGGATTCTCTCTCTGCAGTCCCTCCTCCTGCCACTGTAAGAAACCATAGCTGCCCTTCCTTTGAACTTTGACACGGGCAGTTTGTCCTGGGGTGCTGAGCCTCCTCACATCTTCCATATCTGCTGCTTTGCCAGGAATTGACATAGATGGCTTTAGCATGGCACAGTTAATACGTGTGTATCATCTCTATTTAAGTTAGCTCCAGTGCCTATGACGCTGAAGAAGCCACTTTTGAGTTCAAATCATTTTGAAGCAGCAATGAAGCTCTACTGCACTGTCTCCTCAAAGGACATGTTCCTTTGGCTCAGGCGTTGTGCTGAGTTCCCAGCACTTCAGTGACCGTGCGTATCTCATTACAGCAAGGAGAGCTTCCTGAAGTCTATGTGTAACTTTTGATTACACCTTCTTCTTTGCAGGCTGAGGTGAGGTGACTGCAGGAGCACAGGGCTTTGCTCTCCTCCAGAGCACATGCCACATTTCTGTGGACTTGCTGCCATGTTTTTGCTATTGTCTGGCACAGGTTGGTTCTTTGGAAATGATTTATGGGTCATGCTTGTAGTCAGGCCTGATTTATCAGAAGCTGGAAAAATACTTATTAAGATTTCATAGCAGAGCTGTCATCTGTGATTTCTCAGTGACAAATGTGCCTACAGTGCTTGTTTTAACAGCTGCTCTATTATTAGATTGAAATGTCCTCCATGAGACAAACGTAGTAAAAGTATAGATGCATATGTCGTAGCTCTGTCTATGTATAGAGATATAGCAAACATAGAAGCTTAAGCAGTATGATACCTCACATAGGTGATAGGTGATAAACCCACTCATGGCAGGAGAGGTGACATATTAGTAGTCGGTTACCTTCCTCCTCTCTCTTTTTTCCGGAAGATATTTTCTCAGCCTCTCCTCATAGGATTGATGCTCCAGTCCCTTAATCCTTCCTTGGACTCTTCAGTGTGTCGTGTCTCTCTTCTACTGAGGAGCCCAGAACTGGGCACAGCACTCCAGGTGTGGCCTCAACCATGCTGTATAACATTCAGGTAAAAAGCTTGCTCTTTTGCAGGTGGGATGCATTCATTTCAGATTGTTCAGGATGACGGTGCAATGTTTCCAATATTGCTGCCTCTGGTGAGTTGGTCATATGATGTAGTACAGAAACAGTCATCTGAGGCAATGGAAGCTTCTGCTTCCTTCTGTTAGAGCATACAGTGGTAGGGACGTATATAGCATCAGCTGTTCGCTCTGGTTACTTTCCTGGTTCACGCATCATGCTTGTCAGTGCAATTCTTGTGACTGATGGCCATGTTTGACTTAATGGCAACTAGCCTTGACATCACGCTTTCCAAGGTGTGTCCCTCAAGCCCTCAACTGACCAGAGACTGATGTCACAGAATCACAGAATGGTTTAGGTTGGAAAGGCCCCCAAGATCATCTAGTTCCAACCCCCCTGCCAACAGATCTCTTTTTCCTCATATGGACTACTATAATGTGAGTAAGTTGAATTCACCATACATGTGTATTTTCTAATAATACTTCAAGTTAATTTTTTCATTTTAAAAATCAGAAAGCAAAGAAAGATCAAGCGATTTACCCCAGAAATCAAGTGGTTTACCCCAGAAGTCTACTGTGAAGTGTTTTCCAAGCTTTGTATCATACAATGTATTTCTGTGAGAAGAAGCCCTGTTACATTACTGCTTTGACCTTGCCATCAGTGCTGCAATGTTCTTGTGCTTTTGCACAGGGAACAGCACAGGCAACAAGCACAGTAAATGTGCGTTTTTCTCCGCTTTGTGAGTTGCCTGGCTATTGGTTAAGTTCTGCTGCACCAGAACCACTCTGGACTTAAAATCCTCTCTGTGCCTTTCTACATATGCCTATGTGTATATTTATAGATACATATAGAGGTACTTGCTCCTTTCTTCATGCCATGCTTCCCTCCAAAATGTTTGGGAAGGGGCACAGGGATTTCTTCCCATACAGAACCATAAACTCAGACTGATTCAGGTTGTAAGGGACATGTCATTTAGCAGCAGTTTGCAGTTTTAAGGTGGATTTTATAAAGCAAGTCAATAGAATTTATGACAATTGCTATAACAATCTATGCACACATATGCACACATGCATACGTGAAGACATATATATGTCTATATGAAGAGGAATACCTGTTAGAAATTCCACTTGAGTCAGTGAAATATTCAAGTCCAATGTCTCTGCATTTCTTCACAGCTGATAGTCAAATCTCTAGGAGTGGGGGATTTCAGCCCAGGTTCTGTCTTTTGGCAATAGTCCTCCAATTACGGCAAACTTGAGAGTTTGCAAACTCTGAGGGGCATCCCACTCAGAGGGACATGCTGGTCATGGCCTGCTGTGGTCTAGGAGAGCTCAGAGGGCCTCACTTAGGAACACTGTTTGTAGGATTGCAAGGTAATTGGCTTTAGTCATCAGTAAATTTCCATCCTGGCCTGAGTTGGAATTACTAGCAATTTTTCAAAACTGTAGTAACAATGGTACCATTCCACTCGAGCTATGATCTAGAGAAGGAGTGTTCTAAGGCTGTCAGGGAATAAGTGATTATCCCCTCTCTTGCTCCCCACCTTAGTCATAGAACAGGAGTCCGAGGTATGATCAGTGCCTCCCTCCTTAGCCAAGCAAGAGTTCCTTGTGTGGTCAAGGGATGCTTCACCACCCACTCATTACACAAAGGCCAAGATCTGATGGGAATTCCTGAGATCACGGAGCAGCCCAGAGGATGGGAGAGGGAGGATGCACAACCACAGCCTAATGGGTGATATCAGCAGTGCATTTGTCACATTGGAGAGGAGGGCCACTATTCGGAGGGATAAATAGCTTAAGAGAATCTTCATTAATTTCAACCATGGTGAATGCAAGGCCTTGCACCTGGAATGGAATAGTCCCCTGCACCAGTTCTGCATGTGAAACAGACTAAGCCCACAACATTATGGGCTGGGAGCAGCTTGGATGAAAAGGATCAGGGAGTCTTGTGGTCAGTGGACTGAGCACAAGTTCACCACACACACTGGCAGCAATGAAGGCTAACAGTCAAGTGGACTCTATCTTCAGGAGCATAGCCCATAGATTGAGGGAAGTGAATCTTCACCTTTACTCATTACATCACCCTGGTGGTACCACCAGTACACTGCACTTCACTCATTACACCACATCTGGAACCCTGGTCCAGTTCCAGGCCTGACAATATAAGAATGATAAAGATAAATTTGACTAAGATCAGCAGGCGGCCATCAAGATGCTTGGTGTCTGGAGCACCAGAGCAGTGAGACAAGGCTGAGGGAACTGGGCTTGTTCAGCCTGGAGAAGAGATGGTTTCATCAGGACCTCATAGTCCATGGATACTCCATACACTGGAGAATGCAACCAGTGCTGCAAGGGACATCTCATGGTGAATGATAATCAGGTATAAAAGGGAGAAACAATACAAGGACACCGTTCCCATATTAAGAGACTATAAACAAAGTTTTCTTCAATGTCTTTGGAAAAAAGTTTGTATTTTCTAACTGGAGTAAAACAAAGGCAGGTGTTACGATTAGGAAAATTTAAACCAGGAGAGTGGGTGAGGGACAGAAAATCAAAATAACACAAAGACACACCTTAGGCTTTGCTTTTAAACTTTTTTACTATTCTTGTTTATTTGAGCTTTCATAAAATATGGTTAATTAATAAAGAGAAACAGTTGCTTTACTGTACGCTTTGCAACTGATGAATTTTTAAGATTTTTGCAGACATAAGGAAAATAATGTTTAATTTTTTGAGAAGAAACCTTTGAAATTCACAACATTTAGCTGTCTTTCAGAAAGATGTCTATATATTTATACACATTTGATAGTATTCAAAAAAGAATAATACATTAAGAATACAATAATGACAAAAAATTATAATCCTATGCTCTTTTACATGTACATTCATCATTTAGAGGTGCAAACATACTATTTTCATCAAGACTTTAATATGGCTTTGTTGTGGTTTAGACCCAGTTGGTAACTCCACCATGCAGCCACTCACTTACCTCTCCTCCCCTCCTCCCCAGGTGGGAAGGGGAGAAGAATTAGAAGAATGTAGACTCCCCAGGTTGAGATAAGAACAGTTTAATAACTAAAGTACAATATACTACTACTACTACTACTTATAATAATAGTGATAAGGGAAATAACATGGGAGAGAGAATATAAAACTAAAAGGGAAAAAGGAAAAACAAACAATAAACACAAGTGATGCACAATACAATTGCTCACCACCTGCTGACTGATACCCAGCCCGAAACAAGCAGCGATCTGTGCCTTCTGGGTGACTCCCCCCAGTTTCTATGCTGGGCATGACATGCTGTGGTATGGAATACCCCTTTGGCTAGTCTGGGTCAGGTGTCCTGTCTCTGCTTCCTCCCGGCTTCCCATGCCCCTCCTCGCTGTCAGAGCATGAGACTGAAAAGTCCTTGATCACAGTAAGCGCTACTTACAACTAAATCATTAGTATGTTATCAGCATTATTCTCAGACTAAATCCAAAATGCAATGCTGCACCAGCTACTAGGCAGAAAATTAGCTCTATCCCAGCCAAAACCAGGACAGGTTTAAAAAATGCAATGTGTGTTGAACATCCACATTTACCAAATTAAAATGTGTATGTATTAACCTACCTATTTCCAGTTAAAATGAAGATACAAAATATTGAAAGTAACAAGTCAAACAATTGACTGAAATTAATACAGCTAACACAATGGCAGAAGAACGTAGTTGTGGGGTTTTCTGGGTTGATGCAGAAGAGTACACTCAGCATCACCAGATGTTCTACCCAGTCTGCAATGACTCATTCTTAGGTACTAGGAAGGGTCCAGATATCTTCAAAGTTACACAGTTCCTGAATGAGAAGACTCTTATAGCCAGCTTCCATTTTCTGTACTTTCAACTACAGGGTGTTTTTTCTTAACTGTTCCTTTTGCCTTGTTTGTTTCTTCTAAAACTACTACTAAATTTGACAGAGTTGTGTGAGGATCAAGCAGTTTCAGAAGAGGTATGTTCACCTTTCTCTCTTGAAAGACATGGTTCTGAATTGCCATAGCTAACATAGAGTCTATGCCCAATGATGAAAGTGCTGTATTCATGGTTAGTTCATCTGGGCTCAAGTTGGTGAGTTCAGTCACCAGTGAGATGATATAGTCTTCAGGTTTGATTGAGGCGGCATCCTGGACTTGAGTTTTCCCCAAGGTTTCAGGCGTGTTCCTGAATTCTTCTGTTAGAAATGATAGGATGCGATTTCTGAGTGAAACAGACTGAGACAAAATATGATTTAATAAAGCCTGATAGTTTAATTTGGCTACAACTTGCTGCGGATTATTGGTAAGTAAGCTCTTCCTGAGATACTCATGAATTTCATGCACTTGCAGAATGTCTATGCCCTTGGATTCCAGAAGGGACTGAAGGTGGTTTTGGTTGAGCAATATGCCAAGGTTCAAAGCACCCCAGTTAATGGATTGGCCAGAAAGCCCACAGTTCCTCCTGTAGAGGCAAAAGATATCCAAGAAAGAGTTTGCAGCTGCATAGTTTGTCTGGGTGGAATTTCCCAGAAAGGAAGTTACAGAGGAATAGCACACAAAGTAGTCAAGCTCCTGGCCTCTGGTAGCCCAGTGAAGATTTAGGGTCCCTGCTACTTTTGGACTCATCACTTTCTGAAAGTCAGCCAACTTCAGAACTTCAAGATGGCCGTCATGTAAAACAACAGCACTTTGAAATACACCTTTGATTGGACTCCCTGCAAAGATGTTTGCAATGGACTGGAAAGCTTTCTCAACATCATTGGTCGAAGTAACATCACACTGCACGAACAGTACTTTGCTCTTTCTATACTGCTGCTCCAAAGCTTTAATCTCTTCTTGCTTCTCATTGCTTGGCATTTTCCTGGAGAATATTGCAATGCACCCTCCTCCATTCTTGGCTATGAATTTCACTGTTTCAAAGCCAAGTCCAGTGAGCCCCCCAACTACTACATAAACAGCATTCTGCTTAAACAGCTTCTGGGATTCATACAGTGGTATATCTGAAAGCATAGAGATGCCCTTCTGTTTTCTCAGTACAGCAAGTGGGACAGATTTGCAGGTAAAATATGACATCACAGAGTTTATCCTTTCAAAGTTCTCAGTCTGCTGAAAAACAGAACCTGACAGATGTCTAAACTTTTTCATATCCATGGAATTGATCCATGCACGCAGACCCTTTTGCAGTTCCTTTAGATACGCTTTCTGGAAAATACTGGCAAGTGTAAGGATATGAAAGCTGATATTTTCATGGTCCATTTCACTGGCATTCTGGATACACTCAGACTGTCGATTGCCACACACTATCACCACATCTTTAAGAAAGCACATGTGGGCCAGATCCTCCTGAGACAGTCTGTTTACTGGAGGAAGAGCAACAAGGGCATTGCATGACTTTATATACTGGAACTTATCAGCAGTGGGCTTCGCAAGTACTGTTCTCCAACACATCTCTTCTGCTGCAGCAGAAAGAACACGGCAAAAAACTGATGATGGCTCTGTAGATATAATGCCCAATGTTCTGCCATATTTCCCCTTGGGTAATCTCTTATTGAAGATTTCCCATGCAATGATAAAGTATGACATACAGGGGACATTCTGGAAGCATGGGAATTTATTTACTTTGAAACAAACTGTTCCTGGAATCTGAACTCTGGATGCTGCAGCAGATGGATAACATGAAACCACATGATCTCCCACTTTAACTTTCTTTACATCAACGCCCGTTGCTGTGACTGTGCCACCGAAATCCAGAGCTAAAAGTCTGTGTTTGTCTACTACTTGTGAATTCCAGTACAGTGTATTACCAAAATTATGACTAGAAACACTAATGGGAAAATAATCTTCTGAGTGGAGACATATTTTATCCAGTTGAATTTCAATGCTGTGTTTGTCAAGTTCAGTAGCAGTGCTGGTGGATAATTCAGCAGACAAGTCTTTTGCCATGTACGGATCAGAAGTGTACAAAGTAAACATTTCTGAATTCTGGACAGATCTTACAGGTTGGCAGTAATCTGCATCTACAAAAGGTGTGTGTCTGACTTCAGCCATGTAAGTTCTTCCTTGGCTGATGCAAAGTTCTGAATACTCTATAGTTTTGTGTTTGACAAGAACATCTGCTAGCACTGAGATGTCCAGGGAACTGGCTGAGCTGAGGTCAATCATCTGAAACATGATTTCCGGAACTTCAACGATACAAGTTCTGGTCATGCCATACAGTGCAAACCCACAGTTAACATGGTCTACATATCTTTCAGTTGTTCTGTAGGTGATCACTCTGACTAAACAGTGTGACATTTTCTCTCTTAATGCCACAACAACTTGGCGATAGGCTTCACAACACTTTGATA
This sequence comes from Psittacula echo, assembly GCF_963264785.1. NCBI lineage: Eukaryota > Metazoa > Chordata > Aves > Psittaciformes > Psittacidae > Psittacula > Psittacula echo. The sequence goes on along the minus strand of NC_137737.1, from coordinate 43,120,585 downwards.
ATTGGTCTACCACTTTGCTTGGGAAATGTTCATTTAACTTTTGAATTCCCCACAGGAACAGAATTTCATCATAATTCTCAACCTCTGCTCTCATTTTATTCTGCGTGTGGCCTTCCAGGAGGGCTTCCCAATCTTCATACATAATGTATCTTGAATCAGGATGCAAATACTTTTTGAGCTTCTCAGCTATCCCAAATTTGTCAGCAAACACTAGGACTCTGGGCATAGTCCCCCAATTTCCAGCTATCTGTGAAAGAGATATTTCTTTCCACTTGTTTTCAAACATGAACTCATTATCTCTGGAAGATGTTTGCTTCATGAAAGTGATGGCAACACGCTTTAATTCAGCCAAAATGGAGCCTTGTTTGTCCATAAAGCACCCACAGACCTCCAGGCAGTTCTCAGTGGATTTGCTTGTTCTCATATATATCATCATTTCTTCCTCCAGTGGTCGGAGCACCACCAGGCTGCCTATTTCTGAAGGAAAGCCTACTGTAGATGGGAAAGTCCTTGAAGTCATAACAGTGGTCATCTGCAGAAAACAGTCAAGCAGTACTGGATGGATACAGTAGCTGTACATCTCTGTGGCTGTCTCCTTGTTTACCTTTATGCTTGTTATAGCTTCCTTTAGTTCCTGGCAATAGTGCACATCACTGAGCTGCTTGAATATGGAGCCATACTGAAAGCCAGTCTGAGACAGTGCTTCATAAACCTTCTCTCTGCTTATCACCAACCTGCATCTTTGACAGATGTCTTGGAAGGAGATAGTCCTTTCTTCCACCACAGCTTCAGGCCCCTTTGTTACTTGGCCTGCAGCATAAATTACATTAGAGGAAGACAGTATCTCAAAGGCTGTAACTGCTTTTTGTGGACTCAGCTTGACGCTCAAGACTTGGGAGCTCTGTGTGAGAACACAGGGTGCAGAAAAATTGATACTCATCTGACAAGAACTCAGAGGCACTTTAGGCCTTGAGCTGCTCATCACAGAGGCCAGAGCAAGCTCCACATAAAAAGCACCAGGGACTAAAGCCACACCATTGTTCTTGTGCTCATATATGTACGATGTTGTGCCCCGAGACAGCAGGCAGGTAAACTCCAGTTTGTCACTGTTTATGCCATTAATCAGAGGATGACTGTCACTGACATATTTTCCTGCATCTTGATATAATTTCAGATACCTAATAAGTTTTTTGCGATCAAATTGATACCGTGGAATGTCCACTGGAGCACTTTGATACCCATTATAAAAGTGCTGCCAGTTGGGATTATATCCCAGTTCAAACAGATTTCCTACCAGGGTGAAGAGTGTCTGATACTCTACATCATTTTGCAAAGAAGAGAACACCTTTGTGCTATTCCCTAGAGTTTCCTTTATGTTCCGCTGCAACGCTCGGTGAGGACTTATTTCCACAAACACCACGTTTTCCCTATCTCTGGCTGCAGTTTTGATGGCTTGAGTGAAAGCAACAGGCTCACGAGTATGCCGGGCCCAGAATTTGCCCTGAGCAAAGTCATTATCAGAAGCAGCCACCCCGGTCAGTGTTGAAATCACTTCAATTTCGCCCTTCTGTTTTTCTAAAGGCTGTATGTTCTCTTCCAGCTCCTCAAGTATAATATCCATGCTAGGGCTGTGGTACGCAGCTGAGACGCTTAAAACATGAAGAAAGATGTTTCTCTGTCTGAAGGCTTGAGCTAAATCTCTCTGGACAGCATCCATAAAGTAGGAATTCCCAGACAAGGTGCAGGAAATTGGGCTGTTGAAAGCTGCAATGCACACCTTTCCTGAGTAGGAATGCAGATATTCAACAATCTCTTCAACAGGGATGTTTCCAACCACCAGCATCCTGCCACTCTCAGTCTTTGACTGCAGCCTACTCCGGTGATAAATCACTTTGACTGCATCTTCCAGGGAAAGGCACCCAGCAAAATGCGCAGCAGCAACTTCCCCTACTGAGTGGCCAACAACAGCGACTGGCTTAATACCCCAGTATTTCAGAAGAGCACCCAGGGCAACCTGCAGGGTAAAAAGCATGACCTGGAAAAGCTCTGGATTCAACAAATCCTTCGGGCTTTCACCTCTTGCTGGCAGGAAGCTGATGGGAGCATGTTTCTGAAAAAGTGCTTCAGTTTCCTTACACTTGTCTCTGAACACAGGCTCAGAGCTCAGCAATACCTCACTGAACTCCTTCAGCGTTACACCATTGCCACAGAACACAAATACCAGCTGTGGTTCCACCTTTGACATGGTAACTTCAGTGCTTGCTGCCAGCATAACCTCCTGCTGCAAGTGTTGAAGAGAATTTGTGACAAATGCTTTTCGGTACCTGTGGTTAGCATGGCTTCTTCTGCAGGCAGACGTATAGGCCAGGCTTGGAAGGGTTATGGAATTCCTTGTGCTCAGCCGGTCAGCTGTATCAGCCATTGTCATCTGAAGGGACTTACTTGATGCTGCTGACAGCAGAACTAATTCCAGAGGCCTCTTAAAGGCAGGAAGAGGCTCTAGCTGCTTTGCCTGCCTGACTACAACATGAGCATTGGTTCCTCCAAATCCAAAGCAGTTGATGGCAGCTACTCTTCCATACTCACCATATTCTTCCCAGGGCTCTACAGTTGTGGGAATTTCTAGGTTTAATTTCTCTGTATCAATGCTGCTCATCTCCTTCGAGTAATGCAAGGATGGAACAATCTTTCCATGATGCATCATCAGAAGCACTTTGATTAATGCTGCTGCTCCAGCAGCTGATTCAGTGTGCCCAATATTTCCTTTCACTGAACCAATTTTCAGAATGGAAACTTGTGAAGACCTCTTTTTACTAATGACATTACCTAGGCTTTCAGCTTCAGTAGGATCTCCAGCAGCAGTTCCTGTACCATGTGCTTCAATGTACTGCACAACCGAAGGATCAACATGAGTTTCATAAATTCTGCGCAGTAAATTCTCTTGCTGTATTTGAGATGGTCTTGTGATTGGTGTCGCGGACCTACCATTCTGATTAATTGCACTGATGTTTATAACACCCCAGATTTTGTTGTAGTCTTCCTTTGCCTGTTTCATTAAAAAGGGAAAATGATCTTTAATAATCTTATGCTTTCTCTGTATAGGAGAAAACAGAACAACAAAACCAAGAAGAGACAAAGTATGATACTAACTTTTAAATGTGTGATCCATTTCCCATAGTAGGGGAAGTACATAAACGCTTAATGCTTAATAAATGTTTCATTAATCTTAAGCTTGAATTGGAAAATCTTTTCTGGAAAAGTAATTTTAAGAGCAGGTGAGCCCACTCTTATGTTACACTGCTTCGCAAGCAGTCTTACCTTTTTCAGTGGTTTGAGGAAAAGAACACCACAGCCTTCTCCCCTTCCATAGCCATCTGCCTGTTTGGAGAAAGGTTTGCTTAGTCCCTCCGGAGAGATCATTTTTGCTCTACTCAGAGATACAAAAGTGCGGGGATCTATTATGCAGTTCACTGCACCACAGATTGCTGCCTCACAATCTCCTGGAGTAAAATAGAAACATACTCATGTTGAGATGTCCAGAATAAGAGACAGAAATAGTAGCAATCCTAATTTCATTGTCTAGCATCTCTTCAATCCCGTTACCTGATTTAATTGCTTGCAAGGCGTAGTGCAGAGCAAAAAGAAAAGATGAACATGCAGTGTCAATAACCAGTGACGGTCCAGTCAGATTAAATGTGAATGACACCCTGTTAGCAATAATACTCATTGCTGATCCAGTACCATCATAATGGTTCATTTCAGTCACTATTCTGCTTGTTATGACTTCATAGTCTCGATTCATAATTCCTGTAAAAATATCAAATACATGGCATATTAACCCAAGTGAGGAAAAGGGATGTACACTTCTAAAACTGATAGTGTGGTTTGGGGTTTTTTTTGTTTTAATAGTGAACGACATGGCATCAATAGTGCTTCTATGGTGAAACTTTGCTTCAACACAAGTCACAGGCAAAACTCTCAGCAATTTTCCCCGGAGCCAATTTACATAAACATACCTAACATTTGAAATTGCTACCTGCACAGTAAATGACAAGCCTTTCCTGATGGCTTAGCTCATTGTATGATGCTGCTGAACTCTTTGTAGCTTGTATCTCAGTTTGAGAGTGGTTGTTTTGATTTAGCTATGGGAATTAAGAAGCTACAATGAGGATAGCTGGGATATAAATATACAAGACATTAGTTTCAGTTCCTCACATGTACCAAGTTAAAGGTCATAGCATAAGCCACATCTAACGCTTTTATCTTTGGTTTGCTCAATGTGATCCAGTAAATAAGACAGAAATAGGAAAGAACAGGGCCTTTGAGAGAAGTTGTGTCCTCTTTCTGCGAATACATATGCTTGAAATACAGTGGATCCTCAAGACTATGGGCATGTGTAGAAAATGCAACATCTTTATTCACAGAGCAAGGAATAGTCTCGTCTGTGAAAGAAGAGCATATCTCAGACTAAAAGGTGAAGAGTTTATCCCTATAATTACATCAGCCTAACTTTCCCAGAAAACTCCTCTTGAAAGAGACACAGATTACATCAGGAAAAATGTGCTGTTATTCTAGCTCCTTGACTGAATAGCATAGCATAGCACAGCATAGCATAGGTCAGTTGAAAGTTACCTGCAGTGATCATGTAGTCCAACTGCCTGACCAATTTGCATCTCACCAAAAGTTAAAGCATATTATTAGGGGCATTGTTCAAATGTCTTTTAAACACTAACGGGCGTGGGTCATCAATCTCTCTAGGGAGCTTTTTTCAGTGTTTGACCACTCTGTAAATAAATGCTTCCTAATGTCAAATCCAAGCCTTTCCTGACACAGCTTTGTATCATTCCCACGCTTCCTGTCACAGGGAGAAGAGAGCAGCATCTCTCTTTCCACTTCCTCCTCTCAGGAAGCTGTGGAGAGCAGAGTTCACCCCTCAATCTCCTGTTCTCCCAACTAGACAGACCCAGGGGCCTTAGCCACTCCTCACAGCACACGCCTTTCAGCCATTTCACCAGCTTTGTTGCTCTCCTGTGTGCACCTCCTTTTTAAATTGTGGTGCCCAGAACCGCACACAGTACTCAAGGTGAAGCTGCACCGATGCTAAATACAGTGGGGTAATCACCTCTTTTGACCAGCTGGTTACACTGTATTTAATTAATGCACCAGATCTCTTTCTGAAAGGCACTCCTTTCTCCAGCCTTTCTCCAGCCACTTCTCTCCTAATTTATACTTGTGTCCAGTGCTACCCCATCCCAAGTGCAGAATCTGGTATTCTTTTCTTGTTACATTTCATGCCTTTGAGGATTGCACAATGCTCTAAAATATCTAGATCCCTCTGCAAGGCCTCTTGTCCTCTAAGGGAGTCAACACTATCTCCCAATTTAGTATCACTGCAAACTTACTAATAGTGTATTCAACTCCTGCATCCAGATCATTGATAAACATAGTGAACAGAACTGGCCCTAGAACTGAGCAATGAGAAACACTGCTGGTGACTTGGTTACCAGCCAAATGCAGCCACATTCACCATAAGCCTTTCAGCCCTGCCATTCATCCAGTTCTTCACTGAGTACAGTGTACCTGGTCATCTACCAGTTGGACTTGTCCAGAAGAATGCTGTGAAAGACAGTATCAAAAGCCTTACTAAAACACAGGAAAACTACATCTTCCACTTTCCCTTCAACCACTAGGTAGATGTCCTTACTTGAGAAGGATATCAGATTAAACAAAACTTTTCCTGTTGACTGTGTCTGATGACTGCATTGTCCTTTAAATGTCTTTCAACAACACCCATTATATTCTCCATAACTTTTCTAGGTACTGAGGTAAGCAGCTGGACATATGCACCTTAGCAGCACACTAATATATACATGAGGATTTCTGATGATTTAAAAGGATCTTTACCCCCACAACACTTTAACAATGTTATACTGGAAAACAGTATACTGGAAAAAAGTTTAGGCCTGTTTTGAGAGTATCATTCCTGGAAAGGATTGGGTTGGGAAGGCAGTTTAGCTGTTTCCTGCTTCAACCTGAGGGTATGAAGATGCTAAGAGAGGCATCTAAAACAGATACACGAATTATAATGAACTTCTAGAGTAGCCTAGTAATTCTTATGAAAAATAATCAGCAGTGTCATAGCACAATAGCCTTAGATCTCCAGTGCTAGATATGTATGTAAAGTTTATGAAGGACTGCTCTGATCTCTGTGAGGTTCAAACATGCTTTATTCACCATTAAATTTTCATCTTACCAACAAAAACGCCTGTGTTGGTGCCACTGATAGCTTCTACAGGGACTCCTGCATCCTCCAGGGCTTTGAATGTGCATTCAATCAGTAACTTCTGTTGCGGATCCATGCGTTCAGCTTCCATATTATTAATCCCAAACAGGTGGTTGTCAAATGAATTAAATCTAAAATACACAGCCCATAAAATGATATACTATCTATGCACCTACTTCTAGACACAAAGTATACATTTTTTGCAATTTCATCTAAAGCAAAGCAGTAACTGGTGTAATAGTACTATAGACAGTACGAATCATTTGACAGGCTGGAGCCCAACTCAGATGCAGTATAAATACCCCCTCATGCATAATCCCTGTGTACTTTTGTAGACCAAAAAATGCAGACAGGCATGCACATGGCAGGTAACATGTCAACACATGGCTAGTATCTACATACATGCTGGATTATGTTATTTTTTTATTATGTAATCAAAGATCATATGTGTTCACAACCATGTACATATGTGCTTAACATGGCCTGCAACTAAATTTGCTCACTGAAGTTCCACACCAAACATTCCTGCAGTTTGACAACTGAATGTCCATCATGTTAGAGAAAAGAAAGACAATTCCTAGGTCCCATTTATAAGCTCTCCTTGTGCCTTGCACCCTCTGAAAGGCTGGGCTTATCAGTCTAAGAACAAAAAAAGTCAGTGGCACAGCAGAATAACAGACTCACTCATCGAGAAGAGCAGCTCGTGTTGTACATATTTTTCCTGGCTTGTTTTCATCCGGATCATACCAGTCTTTGATATTGAATCTCTCAGGGGGAATTTCTTCTGTGCAGTTTCTGCCTTCCTCTAGGACTTTCCAGAAATTGTCGATTCCATCACCTGTTGCAGAAAGGCTTTTAAGTAGGTTTAAGTCTGTGTTCCCCCTCCCCATGCAGACTGAGAAACGCACACTCAGTTAGGAGGAACTCCCACATATAAATCTAGGGTGCTCAAGTATAATCACCAGAGAAACAAATGATCATTCTTCGGTGACAGGACAATGGAAAGGCATGACTGATCCCATCACTGCTTGCCTAAAAGCAAAGGAACTTCACAAAATCCTTAACCTTCTGCTGTCGCCATTTCCACACCCTGCCACTGCATTTACTACATGCATGCATCATGTCCTTAATGACCACATGAATACGATGAGATCTTTCTGTATCTGTACAGCACCACTCCTCAAGCAGCTCCACTGACAGCAAAAGGTCACCTCTGGCTCTTTGAAGACAGACTGAGCTTACAAATACCAGGAAAATGCAAGAGGCATTACGCTTTGTCCCTAACACTAGAAGGGCATCTAAATCAAGCATATAAGTGTGTGTATATTCAGCGCTGATGGAGCCAGAATACCTGACTACTGGATTGTGAGGGACCTTGTCCTTACTGGTTGAGATACAGAGCTCCAGGTCCAGGTACTGAGGATATGTCCAGGCACTCAGCCCTGAAACCAGCTAACATGGCATCCACATGGTGAACCACATTTCTCCTCCTCCCAGATTCCACTTCCCCCAGCATACATAGTGGCCCCACCCACACTCACTCTGCAAACAGTTCCCTGCTTTTAGGCAAGCAGTAAAGAGATAGATCAGTCCCCGTGCTAACTAACCTGTGGCATGCCCAAGCACTGACCAGGAGAGCACTAACTAATGTGGGCCAGCACTGGGCTGGGGACCCTGCTAGCAGTCAGTAACAGTGACCACAGGACAGAATTCCCACCTAAGCCCTCCCACAGTTAGTCCTTCATCATAGGCACAGCCTCAGACACAGGGTAGTTTAGCAGCTCCCATCACTCAATGGTTCTTTTGAGGCAAGCTCAGAAAAGCAGTTCTGAGCAGGCACAGCGCAGGATGAGGGCACGTGTGCACTTACTGCATGGCGAGATAATTAAGAACAACAGTTGTGAAAAGAGTCCTTATACTGGTATGGCTGGACCAGCAAGTGGCTTGCACTAAATTAATAGTTAATGCTCAGGCAAGACAATGCTGCTACATATTTACTAGCACTTTAGTAGACTCAGAGCATTCACATTTGCTCACAGCAAATAGGACACATAGTTATCATTGTACCACATATACCTACTGAATCTTGGACAAAGTGAAGTCAGCAACTGAAATGTGGTGAGGACAAGAAAGAAAACAAGGAAAGGCAGAGATTAGCATGGTCACCTTTAAGGCTGAATGCTGGTTTGAAAGGACAAAACTGTATTCCACTCCCTGGATTATTTCTGGATTTTTTAAATCCACATTTATCTCATGTAAAGAGTACGGAGAGTTTGACAGCAACAGACAGACCCTAGCAGCCTCTCACAGCTATCTGAATATTTCCACTCAACTAATCTCATAATTAGTTGACTAATCCCATTAGTCAAATAGTCTCACTAAATCAACTGCCACTTTTACAGGGCCTAATCTAAATTAAGATTGTAAATACCAGACTACTATAACACAGTCTTTCATTGTGGTAGGCAATACCAGTTTTCTTTACTGAAGTCAGCTTTCTGTCTTGTACAGAAGGCAGCATTTAGGTATGTATTTATAAGAGGCAGAATTTGGCCAGAGACAGAGTTGATTTATCTAGCTCTTCTGGGACCTTTCAAAGTTTATACTGTGATAAAGAAGGCAGCTTTCATTTAGGAAGGCACAACCTATTTATATTACAGGCAGACCTGGTGATACTGGCAGGCCCTCAATCTGTCCTGTCCCTATGGATGCATATTCCTGCAACAGTGCACAATCATTTGGCCAGTGCACATGAAAAAGTTCAAATCATCCCAGGCCCATCCAGTTTATTTGTATGAGTTACATATGTGCAGCTTTACAGCACTACAGGTCTGTCTGTCAGTGGACAAATTTGAACCAATTAGTTTCCACCACAGCGGGACCTTATAAAAAGATCAAGCAAGTAGCAAAGCAACAAATTCTACAGAAGTAAGGGAGGAATGTGTTGCTTTTCTCCATTTCAACATTAATAAATGGCTGTGATTTTCAATACTCACTCAGCAGCCTGCTTTCCTTTCACCAAAACTCACCCCCAGGAAAGTTGCATCCTATTCCCACAATTGCAATTTCTTCCGCAGTCTCGATCTCCATCTTCTGGGCTGCACAACAGAGGTATAAGTGTCAGACTTATAAGTGTCAGCTCAAACAGTTATGCATTTGTTGTTAAATAAATACTAGGTTAAAAGGTGAGCTTCCCACGAGCATACATACTTGCTCAAATACTGATTAATGTGGAATGAAGTATTATTTGTTGCGATGAGAAATGACACTCCCCACAGGTAACCAGAGTTATGCTTTATTTTTCTTGTCTCTACTTTCAGAGGGAAATCCCTCGCTTAATCCCAGGACTCCAGTTCACAGCTATTTCCTTTTACTGTTTAACCTCTACTATTCCTGCCACCTGCTGAGCTGCTCTTGAGCCTCTCCCTACATCAACCCCACTTCACTTCTTGTTTACAGAGCTGAATTGTGCATTGACCAAGACACATTTCCAGCTCTATCATCTCTATCTTATTCACAAAGCAGATGTCCCAAACAAACTCTGCAAATTACCAGTTGAAGTGGGACCACCTAAATGGGCAACAGACAACCATATAGCTGAAGGAACAAAAGGCGGGTCTTCCACACCCTGGAAAAGTGCCTGGAAAGAAAAACCTCATTCAGAGCTCTGCTTTACTGGATCCTAAGGCTGCCTAGCTTTTGCCTAAGTCAGCTTCCTCTGTAGTCAGAGGTTAACCCCTATAAACCACACTTAAAGCCACCAACAGCTACAAGATCTCTCTCTTCCTAACAATGTGCAGCCTCCATGTAGCCCCACTATAGCCACATACAGCCTTCCAGTTCATTTGCAGCTTCACAGGGAAAGTTGGGTTTTTTTGTGAAGCAACTCAAAATAAAATGTGATTTTTTTTTTTCAACAAATTAGATGGTAAATTAAAAAAAACCAACATTTTGAGGATCAAATTAAATACTTCAGTATAGAACTTAAAGCTGATGGGGTATTTTTTCTTTAATTCTGGGAAGGGAATTTGTGAGATAAAAATCAGTTCAATTCAATTAATTAGAACTTACTAGGATGCCCACCTCAGAACCCCTCAGTCTTCCTGGACTGCCTTCAAACTACAAAGAGGATTAGATTCATGTTGAAAGGGATTTTTGGATAATCTTGGCAGTGGTGATAGGTTCTCAACTCATTGATACCACAGTAGGTATTACAGTAGGCCCTTCTCAGTTATTGATTGACAGCAATGAAGCAGAGATGAGGCTGTTATATAGCCCCATACATCATTCATAGTCACTGTTTCTTGGAGGTTTGCTTTGAAACGTGAAATTAAAAATGACTGCTCAGATTCATACTTCGAAAAATTTACTTCTTGTTTCCATTAGACAGAGAAAGTTAAACGGCCACCTAGCAAAAATTAGGAGACTGGAGTCTGACTTTCTATGAGTCAATTCTATTTTACCAATAATGCGAATTCTAAAATGATAAAAAAAATTGTTTTATTTTTAGTTCTTTCAAAATTGTCTATGATTTCCATGTTTTTTTCTATTTCATATTTTAATTTCATTGCAAACCTAAAGCTGTGAAGCCCAACATAGATACTCTTATCACAAAGGTACTTCTAAGCATTGTTCCTAAGTTAGCATTTATATAGCATATAAAAGAAAAATAAGGACCTTCCAATTATAACATAAAATATATCTTTGGCATCTATTGAATTATCCAGTGAGCTATGTAACTCTTACCTTATGTCATCCCAGTATGGGGTACTAATAAGCTGAGTCTGTGGAAGCTACTTATATAGGATTCTGTGAGGATTCTTTTTCAAATACGCATGCTAAAACATGGTAAAAATGTTAACGCCTTTCAAAGTAAAACAGAAAACGAGTCATGTGATCAGTCAATGGCCCCGACTAAAGTTCGAAACTGCTTCCTTGAAGTAGTAAATTCTTGATGAAATCAGGATAAGAGTTCTGTCTTATCTAACTTACAGTTAGCAAAACAATATATTGCCACTATCATGCCATGAAATAGCCCATAAAAATCTTACACGGTTAAGAATATGATTTAAAATAAAGTCTTTAAAACAATAACTCAGTTTGGTTTGCTTTTATTTCAACAAATCTGAACTAGTGTTTAAAGCCTCATCTATTTTTTGGCAGCACCATTTGTCAAAACTAAGCACAAACTCTCTATAAACTCAAAACCTGAGTTTCATGTTTGATTCCACAGCTGCATTCTTTTACTCTTACAGAAATACGCAAGCACACACAAAAAGCCTTGACAAAAGACAAATAGTCTCAAAATGCTTCTGAGTCCACCAGGACACTGAAAGCAATACTGAGCTTTCTTTCTGAAAACTGCCATCTTCTTAAAAGCAAAACAAACAGCAGAATATCCAGAAGTAACCTCTGAACGTTACTCTGCCAGATGCCTTTTTAACTCTTTCAACTAGCCAAACTCATCTTTCCCTTAACTTTGTAATGGAAACACAGTGTTGGATGAGCCAGGAGAGTTCATATATGGTTAATGTTTTCCCTGGTAGTGGGACCAAACTCTTTCCAAGAGACAGCAAAAGACCACTGTGCTGAGGAGGAACAATTTAGACTATCACTGCTTCATAACCTGCTCTGAAAAGTTCACATTCTGCTATCCATTTCTCAATTCACTTTTCTGAATTCTGAGGTTATTGGAAGTTATTTAATGATTTCTTTAACTAAATTAATCAACTTTTCTGATGTAGTTACTAGGCTGATGACCAAGATGGCTAGTCTGAAGCTGATGTGAATATCCCCATATTTTATGGATGTCTAAAAAGTATTCTTGTCAGTGCTGCATTAACACCCCTTAGCAGAACAGAACGGGGATTCATCAGATGAGCTTAGAATATGCTGTGAAACTTCCACTGCACTTTCACAAGTACCATCTAAAAGAAATAAATGTTAAGCCATATTTTGAGGTATTGGTTAGGTATTGGAAAGAATATTGAAATTAACCCTGCACAGCTGTGGACATTAATTTCAATGAAAGTTAAACCAATCTGAACATAGAATCATAGAATAGTTAGGGTTGGAAAGGACCTTAAGATCATCTAGTTCCAACACCCCTGCCATGGGCAGGGACACCCCACACTAAACCATGTCACCCAAGGCCTCATCCAACCTGGCCTTGAACACCGCCAAGGATGGAGCATTCACAACCTCCCTGGGTGACCCATTCCAGTGCCTCACCACCCTCACAGTAAAGAATTTCTTCCTTATATCCAATCTAAACTTCCCCTGTTTAAGTTTGAACATCAATGACACAAACACAATATGAACAATATGAACACCAGTGCAGTACTAAGAAAGTGCCATTAATATCATTGGTTCAAAACATAAGATTGGTTTATACTTATGAGTGTATTGCCTAAGTGTTGATTACTTTGCACTAGCCTCATCACAGCTGGAGTATATTCACTAACCCAAAGTAAAGCAACGATTGCTTAGTCCTTCTGAGATATGCCAGTAACAGTAATATGAACTAAGCATGGAAGCCATGTAACAGTAATGGGTTGAGTCTACTACTATTGACAGGAGCGGCCAATTTATAGCTGAATTATAAGAAGTTGGTTTGTCATCAAGTTTCTTAAACAATTCATCTCAATCTAGAAGTTAAAGGCTAAAAATGGAAACAAAACCTTGTGGCCAGGAGGGCCAATAGTAGCCTGAGGTGCATTGAGAGGAGTGTGGCAGCAGGTTGAGGGAGGTGATCCTCCCCTGTGCTGGACCCTGGTGAGCCCACATCTGGAGTGCTGTGTCCAGTGCTGGGTTCCTTAGTACAAGAAAGACAAGCAGCTACTGGAGAGGGTCCAGCAGAAGGCCACAAAGATGATCAGGGGTCTGGAGTATCGCTCTCATGAAGAGAGATTGGAAGAGCTGGGCCTGTTTAGTCTGGAGAAGAGACAACTGAGAGGGGATATCATTACTGCATATCAGTATCTCAAAGGCAGGTGCCAGGAGGATGGTGCCAGACTTTGCAGTGGTGCCCAGCAACAGGACGAGGAGCAATGGCCATAAAATAAAACACAAGAAGTTTCACCTCAACATGAGAAAGAACTACTTGATGTTGAGAGTGGCAGAGCTGCCAACGATGGGTTGCGGTGTTTCCTTCCCTGGAGACATTCAAAACCTGTCTGAAAGCATTCCTGTGTAACCTGCTCTAGGTGGCCCTGCCTTGGCATGGAGATTGGACTGGATGACCTTCAGAGGTCCCTTCTAACACTAATGATTCTGTGATTCTGTGATATGGCAGGCACTACATTTGCTTAGTCGTCCATGTCATTACAGTACCCACCTCTGAACCAAAGTTTTGGGTTGTTCTATCCAAATCTATGTCTGATAACTCCAAATAAAATATCTGTGTATTTCACCAGGTTTTCAAAAAATTACATCTTGCCAAGGTTCATGTATAGGGAAATAGCTACTCATTTGCCTAGTCTTCATTATTTCAATCAAGACTTTCCTGTCTGCTGGTGGGGAAACATGCGTAGAATCATGGAATAGTTAGGGTTGGAAAGGACCTTAAGATCATCTACTTCCAACACCCCTGCCATGGGCAGGGACACCTCACCCTAAACCATGTCACCCAAGGCTCTGTCCAACCTGGTCTTGAACACTGCCAGGAATGGAGCATTCACAACTTCCTTGGGCAGATTATTTATGAAGATATTAAACAGCATTGGGCCCATCATCGATCCCTGGAGGACCCCACCTGTGAAAGGTTGCCAGAAGCTATTTGCCACATCCTCTGCTTGTGGCCAGTCAGCCAGTTCCCACCCACCACGCAGACCACTTGTCTATACCATAATGCATCAGTTTCTCTAGGAGGTGGCTGTATCTTAGCCTTCTTCCAGCCTTCTGGAATGTCCATTGATCTCCATGACTTCTCAAAGATTGTGTAGAACAGCCTCACAGAGACATCAACCAGATCTTTTAACAACCTCAGCTGGAGTGTGTCAGGGCCCATTGATTTGTAGGGCTCAAGCACCTATAATAGTTCACAGACAAACTCTTCCTTCACTGGTGCTGGGTCTGTGTTTGCAACAACCTGGATTTTTGTTCCCAAGGCCAACAGTGCTGGTAAAGACAGAGGTGAAGAAAGTATTGAGAATTTCTGTCTTTTCAGCATTGTTGGTTTTGAGGCCAGTAGCAGATGAGTATTATAAGATCCTCCTTGGACACAACTCCTCTGATCTTGACCAAGAGGCATTTGATAGGGTTTTCACAATCATCATAGTTGACTTCTATACATTCGAAGTTCTCCTTAACATAGAGCGCAACAACTACTCCTCTTCTTCTTTGCCTATCTTTAAGAAAAAACCTACAACCATCCGTCACAATCCTCCAGTCATGGGAGTTGTCCCACTGTATTTCAGTTATTCCTATGATATCATAACTTTCTTATTTGGCACAGAGCTCCAGTTCCTCCTGATTGCCCCCCACACTGTGTGCAATATATACATTTGAAGTGCCTGATCTCCTGGTTCTCATTTTTGGACACAGATAAGGAACATTTGTAGTTGCTCTGGTGGGCCTGGCTTATTTCCCAGTTGGTTGCAGTGGTCTGAGCATTGCCATTTTGGACCCTACCCTCACAGTCCTCTAGTTTAAAGCCTGCCTCACCAAGTTGGCCAGCCTGATGCCAAGGACTCCCTTGCCTATTCTAGATAGGTGGATCCCACCCCTCCCTAACAGGCTATAGTCATTGAAGATGTCCCATTGTCATAAAAGCCAAAACCCTCAAGACCCCAAAGACAGAAGTTGATTTGCATTATACATCTATTTCTGACTGTGCCTTTTCCTCTAACTGGTGAAATGGAAGAAAAGATATCTTGGGCACCAATACTTTCCACTTGCACCTCCAGGGTCTTGTAGTCTTCCTTGATCCTGCCCAGGTTCCAGCTTGCAGTGTCATTTGTACCTACGTGATAGAGTAGCACTGGATAGTTGTATGTGCTCTTGCCAAGCTGTGGCACCCTTTCAGCAACATCTTGGACCTTAGCTCCCAGAAGGCAGTGTAACTGTCATGGTTCCCTGCTCGGCTGACAGATGGGTACCTCAGTGCCCCTTAGCAGAGTAACACACTACAAGCAGTCATAATTTCCTACTGACATATCCAATGCTAGAAAATGATTGAATAATTACAGGATCCATACATAGAAGAGAAACAGTACAGATTTCAGTATCACAAGGTACAGCATATAGCGACAGCACCTAGTCATGCTTGGAAATATTTGACCCCATCCAGATTCTGCCCCAAGGGCATTTCCTACTTTCCAGTGGAAGACGGAGTCATATCCACTGCTGGTACAGTTTCTCCTTGCAGACATTGCTCATGGGTGTCTACAGCTGTTAAAGCTTCATATCTGATTGTAATGCTGGAGGGTGGGGACTGAAGCAAAGCACTGCTGTTGTGGATCACCTGTGACCAAGGTGTCTCATTCTCTGTGGTGTCCACCACAGAAATATGTTTCTGAAACCAATTACCTATCTCTGTCTCAAACCCTGTAATACTGCACACCCTTTTAACTGTTTCCTAGAACTTGGCCACCTGATGTAACAGATCCTCAACCTGTGAACACCTTGTGCAAGTACTTACGTTTTCTACAGGAGAAATGTCTGGACACTCACTGCAACCTACCATCTGTACGCAAGTCTCCTTCCTAACCAGTTCTACCTAAGTGGAAGCACCAGGCATCACAGGGGCTTTCTCTGTAGAAACACTGGTCTTAACTTCGAGGTGAGAAGAGACTTGGAGCACTTCCTAGGGCTGTGGGCCTACAGGGAGGGTGCATAGCCCTTACCACATGTCCTTCTGCATAAATGGTTGCATAAACTGTGGTACCCTCTCGATCCCTGTTTTCACACCCTGGTCACCACACTCCCTGGCACTCACACTCCCTAGGGCCATTCAAATTTCCCACAGTTGTTCCTGGCGACACCCAAACCACATCAGCTTCTCTCTCAAGAGCTCCTAGTGCTCTTCCTCAGGTTCCCCTGGCTCCAGGAACCCCTCTATATGCCCGGATCCAGTGTCCAGCCACAGGACTTACCACTGCTGCCGCTGTGTGCTTCACCAACTTTACTTAGTATTCAAAAGCAGATAATTTATGCTTCTCCCCAGCTTTAAGTTATAGAAAAATTACAATTTTTAATGCAAAAATAAATTGTGTAAATTTAAATCTAGCCTGTAACCAGAACAGTAATGAATACAATCAATAAAGCTCTCTATTTGACTGTTAACAGGTTGTAGCCTGAGGCTTCAACTGACAGCTCAACCAACTCAAAACTAAGCGAAGCTCTTTTTTTCCTGGTTCCTATAGACATGGTAACAGACCTCAGCTCAAAAGCATGTATCAGTCTTTGCAGATTGGCGCACTGTCACAAGATTATAGACAGCAAATAAGCTTTCACAGAAATTGCATCTTCTGGCAATTCATAAGGGTGTTATGCAAATGGTGAGACAGCCAGGTAATTCTGTTTAAATATACATATGTATTACTGAAGGGAGTTTCTAACTGGCCAAATCTTCAGGCTGCTTTGCCAGTCTTGCAGGCAGCAATGTTGTATTTCACTTTTTTAAGAAACTTTACATACATGGCTGTGTAGATAAACACTGCACTGTAGAGATATCTCTGGGACTAAGAAGTGGGCAGACTAAGAGACAGAGTTTCTTACTAACGAAAGAGTTCCAAAAATGTATTATGTCTTACTGCCTCGCAGCAAAGTAAACCAAGATCCATCCCAGATTTATGCAGTTCAGGTTACACTTCCAGGATTTATTTCTAGTTCTTAGCAGCTCTGTCTCTAAGACAAGGAACAAACAGGTGAACAGTAGCCCAGAAGAAAGACTTGATGACTCTTCGGCTCACCTGTGCACTTGCCTCCCTGATTTCACACTTCCCTGCAAGCATGACTAAATGGCATGTCAACAAAAGATGTAGGAAATACAAGTTTTCATAGAATCACAGAATGATTTGGGTTAGAAGGGACTTCTGAAGACCATCTGGTTTAATGGCCCTGCTCAAGTGAAAAGTTGAAAGGAAAAGTTGAAGTGAGGCTCAAAAACACATTAGTAAATGACAGCAGAACAAATTTGACTTACCTAAAAAAGTCATTTGATGGTATAGATACCTACATGCAATGACCCTTATATTTTCTATAGTCCATGCTGAAACACCAACAAAGATTATTTTTGTTTTCCAAAGCATGTGTTCATCTACGATTGACAACAGGAAAACATCACAAACTGGATCCAAATAAAGATTTCAAGAGCTACCTCAAGATTTCAGTGAATGTTAGTCACTTAATAGACAAATTTCATTTCAAATAAATAAATTTGCTCACCTTCCTGTCACTAATCCGTGAGGTGAATTGACAAGATTCCTCCGTCTTCAACTTATATGCTGCCTGATCCCTGAAAACCTAAGCAATGCTTTCTAGACAAGCTTATGGAGTTCTAGACAGACACAATAGCCAGTCCAATGAATTTAATCTGGTTTAGCTGGCCCAGAGCACACCTATCTCAACCAATATGGGTGGAGCATTTCAAAATATAGCACTGATAACATTAATTTAGCTATCTTCTGGTTAGCACTGGAGATGGTGAAACATCCCTGCAAATACAATGTCCACCATAATGGGGTTCCAAGTAACCTGTCCTACAATGCTTCTTTAGGCACCAGGGAATAAGTAGGAACATTTTGTACCTTTTACCCTGAATTATCTTGCTAGTTGAGTCAGTAACTATTTCATATGAAACCATTAGTCTTGATTTTGAACTCAGATCCATCATTTCCATCTCATAAACACCCCAGCCTCCAGGCTGCAAAAGCCAAGCTCCTTTGTGCTTCCCTGCTTGGTGTCCTCTTTGCTCTCCTTATGTAACCACGCAGCTAAAAGGACTCACAGCCATGCTCTACCCTTCTTGGATAGGGGCTGTAGCCAATAAGATGAAGAAGTGGTACATCTTTACTGGCTGATCATAGAATCATAGAATAGTTAGGGTTGGAAAGGACCTTAAGATCATCTAGTTCCAACACCCCTGCCATGAGCAGGGACACCCCACATTAACCATGTCACCCAAGGCTCTGTCCAACCTGGTCTTGAACACCGCCAGGGATGGAGCATTCACAACCTTCCTGGGCAACCCATTCCAGTGCCTCACCACCCTCACAGTAAAGAATTTCTTCCTTATATCCAATCTAAACTTCCCCTATTTAAGTTTTAACCTGTTACCCCTTGTCCTGTCACTACAGTCCCTGATGAATAGTCCCTCCCCAGCATCCCTGTAGGCCCCCTTCAGATACTGGAAGACTGCTATGAGGTCTCCACACAGCCTTCTCTTCTCCAGGCTGTTCACTTCTTTTTAATTCCATGTACACCAAAGTCTCCATCTACAGCCTGAAGTAAGGTATGCAAAACATGAGATGATTGGTGCCACCCAGAGTCGTAATTTTCTCTTGTTCAATGGTAAATAGGACTTCTTCCTTATTCGTAATCTCTTCAGTTGTTGTTGTTCAGCCTTCTGAGGCTCTTGTTTCCTCATCCAAATGGGGGACTCTAGCCACCTACCTTTAGCTTCTGGATTCACTGCTGAAGGCAGTGAACCTACCAGGTAGCTGAGTGTCCACCACCAAGGTCTTAAAGTGGACCTACTCACCAAATGACAGTTGTGCTGGGTTTGGCTAGGATAGAGTTAATTTTCTTTGTAGCAGCCAGTAAGGGGCTTTGTTTTAGATTTATGCTGGAAACACTGTAAATAACACAGGGATGTTTTAGTTATTGCTGAGCAGTGCTTACACAGGGTCAAGGTCTTTTCTGCTCCTCACACCAACCACCAGCAGGCAAGCTGGGGGTGCACATGTTGTTGGGAGATGACACAGCTGGAAGAGCTGACCCCCGCAGATTCAAGAGATATTCTATACTATATGACATTGTGCTCAGCATGTAAAGATGAGGGAAGAATCACAGAATCATTACGAATGGAAGGGACCTCTGCAGATCATCCAGTCCAAACCCCATGCCAAGGCAGGGCCACCTAGAGCAGGTTACACAGGAAAGTGTCCAGGCAGGTTTTGAATGTCTCCAGAGAGAGAGACTCCGGGAACTCCTCAGGCAGCCTGTTCCAGGGCTCTGCCACCATCAACATCAAGAAGTTCTTTCTCATGTTGAGGTGAAAATTCTTGCGTTTCAGACGAGGAGGCGGAGTAGCCATTTATGTCAGTGATAGCCTGGAAAGTATGGAACTCTGTCTGGGGACAGTCAACAGAGACTTTGTGGGTCAGGTCAAAGGGAGAACAGCTGTGGAGGACATGACTGTGGGGATCTGTTACAGACAGCCTTATCAAGAGGACTTTGTGGGTGAAGTGCTCCATAGACTGATAGCAACAGCCTCACGCTCGCAGGCCCTTGTCCTCATGGGGGACTTCAACCATCCTGATATCCGTTGGAGGGACAGTACGGCCCAGCACAAGCAATCCAGGAGGTTCCTTGACTGTGTGGAAGACAACTTCCTCTTGCAAGTAATAGAGGAGCCAACAAGGAGAGGTGCCATGCTTGACCTTGTGCTGGTTGATATTCAAGAATCACCAGCTACAAGCTCAGAAGTGTTGTATCCCAACTAGAACGAAGTGCAGCAGAAGGGCTAAGAGACCTCCTTGAATGGATAAGGAGCTGCTGGGGGAAATTAGGAGAAAAAAAGAAGCTTATATAAAGTGGAAGTGAGGACATGCAACCTGGGAAGAATACAGGGATATTGTCCAGGAAGCTAGAGAGCAGGTTAGGAAAGCTAAGGCCCAGTTAGAAATAAATTTGGCAAGGGATGTGAAAGATAAGAGGAAGGGCTTCTATAGGTGAGTATCAAATAAAAGACAGATTAGGGAAAATGTGGGCCCCCTCTGAAAGCTATCAGGAGAACTGGCTACCCTGGATTTGGAAAAGGCTGAGGTTCTTAATGCCTTCTTTGCCTCAGTCTTCATGGCAAATGCTCTGACTGCACCACCCAAGTCCTGGAAGGCAGATGCAGGGACTGTGAGAATGAAGACCTTGGGCCCACTGTAGGAGAGGATCAGATCTGAGACCATCCTAAGAACCTGGATGTGCACAAGTCCATGGGACCTGACGAAATCCATCCGCGGGTCCTGAAGGAGCTGGCAAATGAAGTTGCTAAGCCACTGGCCATCATATTTGAAAAATCATGGCAGTCAGGTGAAGTTCCTGACGACTGGAAAAAGGGAAATATAACCCCCATTTTCAAGAAGAGGAAAATGGATGACCCAGGGAATTACAGACCAGTCAGTCTCACCTCTGTGCTTGGCAAAATCTTGGAGCATATTCTCCTGGAAGGCATGCTAAGGCACATGAAAAACAAGGAGGTGCTTGGTGACAGCCAGCATGGCTTCACTAAGGGGAAATCCTGCCTGGCCAATTTGATGGCCTTCTATGATGGGGCTACGGAACTGATGGACAGGGGTAAAGCAGCTGACATCATCTACCTGGACTTGTGCAAAGCCTTCGACACTGTCCCACATGGCATCCTTGTCTCTAAATTGGAGAGACATCAATTTGATGGACGGACCACTCAGTGGATGAAGAACTGGCTGGATGGCCCCACACAAAGAGTTGTGGTCAATGGCTCAATGTCCAGCTGGAGACCAGTAATGAGTGGTGTCCCTCAGGGATCGGTGTTGGGACTGGTCTTGTTCAACATCTTTGTCGGTGACATGGACAGTGGGATTGAGTGCGCCCTCAGCAAGTTTGCCGATGACACCAAGCTGTGTGGTTCGGTTGATACACTGGAGGGAAGGGATGCCATCCAGAGGGACCTCAACACACTTGTGAGGTGGGCTGATGCCAACCTTATGAAGTTTAACCATGCCAAGTGCAAGGTCCTACACCTGAGTCAGAGCAATCCCAGGCACAGCTACAGGTTGGGCAGAGAAGAGATTCAGAGCAGCCCTGCAGAGAAGGACTTGGGGGTGTTGGTCAATGAGAAACTGAACATGAGCCGGCAGTATGCGCTCGCAGCCCAGAAAGCCAACCGTATCCTGAGCTGCATCAAAAGGAGCGTGACCAGCAGGTCGAAGGAGGTGATTCTGCCCCTCTACTCTGCTCTCGTGAGACCTCACTTGGAGTATTGTGTGCAGTTCTGGTGTCCTCAACATAAAAGGACATGGAACTGTTGGAACAAGTCCAGAGGAGGGCCACGAGGATGATCAGGGGACTGGAGCACCTCCCATATGAAGACAGGCTGAGAAAGTTGGGGCTGTTCAGCCTGGAGAAGGGAAGGCTGCGTGGAGACCTCATAGCAGCCTTCCAGTATCTGAAGGGGGCTTATAAGGATCCTGGGGAGGGACTGTGCGTCAGGGACTGTTGTGGTAGGACAAGGGGTAACAGGTTCAAACTTTGATTAGTTTGATAGATACCCACTTAGGTACAAGTAAGAGGTTCTTTACTGTAAGAGTGGTGAAGCACTGGAATGGGCTCAGTGGAATGGGTTCCCTTTTCAACCCCAGCTGTTCTATGATTCTATGATCAGACACCTCTCCCGCTCTCCAGGATATTTGGATGGAATCTTGAGTGACATTGTTTAGTGTGTGGTGTCCCTGCCCATGGCAGGGGGGTTGAAACTACATGATCTTAAGGTCCTTTCCAACCCTAACTATTCTATGATTCTATGTTGCTCCAAATGGAAGCATAAAGAAGACGATGCATACTTGACACAATTTTGCCATTAAGAGGTTTACCTTGCTTATCCCTCAGCAGGGCACTCCCCACCAGACTTATGTTATCTTGCATTTCTCACATGACAAGAACTCTCCTAGAGGGCCATCACAAAGCTGAGAAAGGAAGATGAGGAGTTATAAATGTTCAAGGAGACTTTGGGAGAGGAACAGTAATGTACTGTCATGACAAAACTGATCACTCCTTTGGTCTGCCCACCTGTTGAAGTTCTGTTCCATATCATTATGCAGACCTCTGCAAGAAGGAAGAAGGGGTTGGTTTATTGGTCTTTTGTTTACTGATATTTTTAACTCAGCCCACTCACAATAACGCATGAGACCTCAAAGGGACTTCAAATAGAATAATAGAATGATTTTGGTTGTAAGAGACCTTTAAAGGCCATCTAATCCAACCACCATGCAATGAGCAGGGACACCTTCAACTACATCAGATTGCTCAGACATCTGTCCAACCTTGAGTGTTTCCAGGGATGTGGCATCTATAACCTCTCTGGGCAACCTGTTCCAGTTTTTTACTACCAGCATCATAAAAAATTTCTTCCTTATATCTGCTCTAAATCTCCCTTCTTTTAGTTCAAAACCATCACCCCTTGTCCTATCACAACAGGCCCTGTTAAAAAAATCTCTTCTCATCTTTCTTGTAAACCCCCTTTACGTATTGAAAGGCCACAATAAGGTCTCCCTGGAACCTTCTCTTCTCCAGGCTGAACAACCCAAACTCTCTCAGCCTTTCCTTACAGGAGAAGGGTTCCAGGCCTCTGATCTTTTTTGTGATCCTTCTCTGGACCCATTCCAACAGGCCCATGTCTTTCCTGTGCTGAGGACTACAGAGCCAGATACAGTACTCCTGGCGGGATCTCATGAGAGTGGAGTACAGGGGCAGAATCACCTCCACGGACCTGCTGGCCATGCTCCTTTTGATGCAGGCCAGGTTTCACTTGTCTTTCTGGACTGCAAATGTACACTGCTGGCCCATGTCCTTTTTTATCCACCAGTACCTCCAATTCCTTCTCCACAGAGTTTCTCTCAATCCTCCCCATTCCCCAGTCTTTATTAATACTGGGGGTTGGCCCAACCCAGGTGGAGGGCCTTGCACTTGGCCTTGTTGAGGTTTATGAGTTTCATACAGATCCACTTCTCAAGCTTGTCTAGGTCCCTCAAGCATGTCAGCTGCACCACTCAGCTTGGTGTCATCTGCAGATTTGCTGAGGGTGCAATTGATCCCACTGTTTGTTGTGATGAAGATATTAAACAGGACTGGTCCCACTATGGTACCCTGATTGACAGAACTCATCACTGATCTCCATCCAGACATTAAACCGTTGACCACTGGTCTCTGGATGTGGAAGCTTTGCTCTTTGTAAAACTTGTTTCTGTAAGCCTGTAATTTTAAAATGACCCAGAAGAATCTGTATAGCCTAACTTTTGCTTTATTGTCAGAACAGTCCTTTATAATGAATTATTTTTCTAAACAGACTTTATGGAAATAGCAGAAAGGCACATGAACCACAAGATTAAGCATCTGCTTACACTGGAGATGAATGTCTGAGCACCTTTTACAGTTTATGGAGGTCTGGTCAACAAAGGCAGTGGAGCATTGAAGAGAGTTGGCTGTTTGATCAATGCAGGTGGTCACTGCATTCCCACTCCAAGTGGGAGCAATGAACACCGAAGGAATGGATTGGGAAAGGAAGGAAAAGCACTCCTTCAGTTAGAGGATAATTCCTATCCAAGAAAGAGAAATGAAAAGGAAGAAGGCCAGGATTACATTTATGTCTTACAATTAGTAATTTGGGAAGACTGCTAACCGAACAAGAGTGATTTCCCAGAACAATTATTGCAGCAGGTGAAGAAAAAGAAAAGGGTGAAGAAAGATGAGGGTACCAGGGAAAGACCAAGGTGGTATCAGGATGCACTCTAGTTCATTTATGAGAAGCACTATGTAACACGGCTGGCACTACTCAGGGATCAAAGAGGTCTTTTTCCAAGGACATGCAGTCTCTGTGTGATATGTCAGCATTCTAGGCAATGTGCTCCCAAGCTGACAGGAATTCAAGAAGCTGAAAGTCTCTACAGGTTTCCCTGTATATATATTATATATATAATATATATATTATATATAAAGTAGGTTACCCAGGTACTGACATTTCTGCAAATATTCTGGCTCCCCAAATAAGTTTAGATCCTCTTATGAATAAAAATATGTAATCACAGATAAAGCCACACAAACAGACTTCATATGGTTCCTTGCTTGCATCAGTAACAGAAAATGATATTACTTTGATATCACACCCATAATAAATAAAGGTAAATGCCAGGAAATTCTGGATTGACCTGGGAAGGAAATAACTTCCATAACGTCCTTTTGGCACAGAAGCAGTGGTGCTGAAGGGCAATAATTACATTGTTTGTGTGGCTGGCAGAAACTTTCCATCTCAGGGATATATAAAATAACCTTCCCATAAATGAAATGGGGAGAGCTACGAAAGGTCATCCAATATATGAATAACAGAATAAATGCTTATGTTAGCCCCTTTGATGTCCTTGTGGTGTATCTGAGCTCAAAGTTTATTCTCAGATCAGTATTCTCTGATGCATAAGCATTCAAAATAGTAAGTTAGTGTTTCAAAAACTCACAAGCAAAGGCCAAACAGACATTGGCTGATCATAGCAAGAGCAAGAGAGAGGCACTGTAGTTTCACTCTGCAGTTTTTCTTCATAAAGAACATTCACTTACGGTTCCTGAAGGTCTTCAAGACCTAACTGACCTTTTCAAGAGGAAGCTTATAAACAAGTATGTGAGAAAAACACAGCCTACAAAGGCAACACACTCCTTATTAATACAACATGGATTGAAGAGGCAAACTTCTTACCGTTCTCATGGAAGTAAGTTGTGAAATCATTTATACGCATGAAGAAAAGTCAAATGGTATGCCTCCTTTTCTAGGGCAGTATGAGTACAAAAGTTGGTTAGGTTCTTCAGTAGACTCACATTATGTCACACTCATAGCACTCCAGGGTTTTAAAACTATAATTTAGAGTGGTCCCCATGGAAAACCTCATGATTCTGAAATCATAATGAAGATAGGAATTTCTCTTTATGTCAGCTTGAAAAGAAATATTCCTGGAGTAATAAAATCTGGCAGTTCACCTTGCCTTTTTGTTATTCTATAAGCTGAAATTCTGTCCATCACTATAATGTACAACAGAAACAGCGTATCACTTAGACATGTAAAATACATATGCAACTTCATTCTTCCTAAAAAATAAAAAAGAAAACTCAAATGAATGCAGAAATTTCAGGCATTACACAGAGATGGCCTCAGAACATGCTTAAAATGTATTGACAGCTCAGAGACTTGTAAGTCAGTGACAGCTTTTTGCACAACATGGCTGCCTCTGTTGACATTTCCCCTCCTATATAATGGCTCAGCAAATACCAGTCTCATCATCAAGCAGAGGAGCAGCAGCCATTCATCCTGCCAGTGCTCAGAGGATGGAAATCTCACAGGGTCACTGTGCGCTCCCAAAACAAGGAAAAGCAGAGCTTCAACTTGAACAAACATGTTAGTTCCGGGTCCCTATGCCAGAGTAACTTCAAGGTTTTCTTTGGAATCATATATTCTTACAAGATAAGCCACCCTTATCTGTTTAGAATATATGGAAATGAGGAATTCACCTGCCATCTGGCTGTCCTTATCACCAGGCCACCATACCCTCCATTGTTCCTTTGTGGGCATTTTCCTGACGCGTGATTCTTTCTTGCACAATGAGGGGACAGAGGGCACACATCTCTCAGCTGACAGCCCACAGCTTTGCAACTAGACTGTTTGTGTTGGATATAGGGGTCTGAAATTTGGCATTTCCCAGGGAAACTGCAGTCATGTAACCTCAGGGCCACGGACTGTCACTGCACAGCGCAGGTAACAAAGTCCTGTTGTTTCACCCAAGCGTGCATGCAAACAGAGGCAGTAGCTAGGCAGCCCACAGAGCACTCCTGTCTCATTCAGATGGAGAGAAAGAACAGGAGAGGAGAGAGGGAACAGAGAAGAGGAGAGGAAAAGAGAGAACAGAGGACAGAGGAGAGGACACAGAGAGGAGAGGACAGAAAGAGGGAAAGGAAGTGGGAAAGGGAGAAGGAGAAGGCTTTCCTCTCATTGTCAAGTGCTATGGTGGGTACTGTAAAGAACAGGTTAGACAAATTTCTTTCAGAAATGGCACAGGCATACCTGATGTTGCATTATGGTGGAAGGAATGGGATAAAACACTTCTTGATGTCACTTTTTATTGCAGAGTCCAGTGCATCTTACACAATTGGCAAAGCTCTTTCCATGTGCAGCCTGGGTACAGAAATGCCCCTCTGTCCTGGCGTTCCAAAGACAGGGGCAGGTATAAGCCATCTCTGCTTTTACTGAGAATTTGAAACTACAAATCTCCATCTCTGGTGTAAGCACAAAGCTCTACATTTTGAAATTAAAAACCACAGTGCTTTCTGATACTTGTTTGTGTTGCACTTCACTACAGAGCAGGAGTCTGCCACTGAGCTCAAAGACTTTATGACAACAGACAAACAAGAGACGTTCAGTCCTGAGCTTCCTGAGTGACAATCTGGCCCATACTGGCATTCACAGGAGGTTTTACACCTTTTCTAGACTACCCCTATAACTGTAAGAATCATAGAAAAATGTTTTTACAATGAGGGCCTCAGGTACTGGAACAAGTTCCCCAGAAGCATGTGGAGTACCCATCCCTGAAGATGTTCAAAACTGGACTGGACAATGTCCTGAGCAACCTGCTCTCGCTGAGCCTTCAGCGGGGCAGGTTGGACTAGATCTCCAGACGTCTCTCCAACCTGAACTATTCTGTGATTCTGTGACATTTATTTTACTTTACAACAAATTGTGAAATTCTGATTTCCCCAATTTTTAATGAAAGCAGAGAGCTAAGAAACAAAAGGTAGGTAAGGAATAATATTAACATAATGTAAAATAAATCAATGCAAAGAAAAAGTCGTTTCTCATTTGTAAGCTGTACGTTCCAAACAATGGAACAAATAAGCTGGAGTTTCTGACAAGGTTTTCAAGAAAGCAGGAATACTCATATGAAATGCTATCTCGTGACATTGTATTTCAAATAACATGATTCTAGAAGATCTCTGCAGGTGTATATGGAAGTTGTTTCAGGTTACAGGGATTTCTTGGAAGGACAGAAATGACGGACATATTTTATGCCCGTGAAATACAGAGCAGGATTTTCATTAATGCACACTTGGAGCACACAATGTAACAGGCCAAGAGAGCTAGATTCAGTCTGGAAAAGACCAAGGATGAAGTGAATCTTCCTGCTGTCTTCTGCTATGTGACACGAACGTGCAGAGACGGCAGAGCCAGACTATTCTGAGAGATGTGCTCAGAATGGACAAGAACCAACTGGCCCAAGTTGTGTCAAGAGAAACTCCGGTATGATATCATCACAGACAAATACTGTTTACTCTTTCAGGGAATTTCCAGGAATGTAATTTATTTCCTAATTAAAATCCATTCATTACAGATTCCAGTATCAAAGGCAGACAAAAACAATCAACCACAGTTCAAAACACCCTTCCTCGAGCATATGCAGTAAGAAAATCAATGATGTAACCTTGTGTAAATGGTGGGGGGGTTATGGGGAGTTAATAACCTGAATCAAATAGTATAAACATGTGAAATTAGGAAAGGAAAAGGAGGGGAGACTACAACACAACTTCTGGAATCACCCAACAGGCTGAACCCGTCTTCTCCCCAATATAGATGCCTATTGGGTAAGAACTTTACCATATCCATGCTAAATTACTAACTCACACTAGCTGTTATTATTGATTATAATCACTAATATGTGTATCACTTCAAGCTGGTTTTTGCAGACAGTCCCTATCACTGGCAGTCTGTGAAATTATCCTGTCATGAACTTGTGTTTCACATAATAAATGACTTCAGATGAAGTCCATATTGTGCGAGTTTCCGACAACCTGAATATTTGAAAAAAGGGATTTGACTTGATGATGCTGTCAGTGCAGGCCTCTGAGTAGGTTAGATGACTCACCCTCTGATCTGCAGGGCTGTCCAATAAGGGTCCCCGTAATACTTCCCAGTAGCTGCTTGACCTTGTACTGAGGAGCCCAGCACTGGACACAGCACTCCAGATGTGGGCTCACCAGGGTCCAGTACAGGGGAGGATCACCTCCCTCAACCTGCTGTCACACTCCTCCTGATGCACCTCAGGACACTATTGGCCTCCATGCCTACAAGGGCACATTGCTGGCTCATGGTCAACTCGTGACCCACCAATACTGCCAGGCCCTTCTCAGCTGAATTGCCCTTCAGCAGGTCAGATCCCAACCTGTGCTGGTGCTTGGGCTTCTTCCTGCCCAGTGCAGGACCCTACACTTGCCCGTCTTGAGACTCAGCAGCTTTCTCTCTGCCCAGTTCTCCAGCTCATCAAGGTTCTGCTGAAGGGCAGCACAGCCTTCAGGTGCATCAGCCACTGCTCCAGTTCATCAGCAGACTTGCTGAGGATACACTCTAGCCCTTCGTCCAGGTCACTGATAAGCAGCTTGAGTAAGACTGGACCCAGTACTAAACCCTGGAGAAATCCACTGACTACAAGCTTGCAACTGGATTCTACTCTGCTGATCAGGACCCTCTGAACTCTGCCAGTCAGCCAGTTTGTGATCCACTTCACTGTCCATTCATCTAACCCACATGTCCTAAGCCTTCCTACGAGGATGTTGTGGGAGACAGTGTCAAAAGCCTTGCTTAAATCAAGGTAGACAACATCCACTGCTCTCCCCTTGAACACCCATGTTGCCATGTCATCAAAGAAGGCTATCAGACTGCTCAAGTAATGTTTGCCGTTGGCGAATCCAAGCTGACTACTCCTGATCATCTTCTTCTCTTCTACATGCTTGGTGATGACCTCCAGAGGGACCTGTTGCACCACCTTTCCAGGAATGGAGGTGAGGCTGACTTGCCAGTAGTTTCCCAAGTCCTCCTTCTTTCCCTTTCTGAAGATGGGAGTAGCAGTGGCCTTTCTACAGTCATCAGACACCTCTCCCGCTCTCCAGGATATTTCAAATATGAACGAAAGAGGCAGAGCAACCTCTGCCAGCTCCCTCAGCATGCGTGGGGGCATCCAACCCATCAATGCCAATGGATTTATGGGTGTGAAGTCTGTCTAATCTATCCCTAACCCAACTTTCTACCTATTTTGCTTCACCCCACACAGGATCATGAGTTCCATCATCTCATGATCGCTACAGCCAAGGCTGCCCCCAACCTTTACATGTTCACCCAGTCCTTCCTGCTTGGAAGTACAAAGTCCAGCAACACCCTTGTCCTCTTTGGCTCCTCCACCACTTGTATCACAAAGTTGTCTTCAGCGACCTGCAGGAACTTCCTGGGCTGCCTGTGCTGGGCCATGTTATCCCTCCAACAGGCATCTGTGTGGTTCAAGTCCCCCAGGACAACCAGGGCCTGTGGCTGCAAGGCCATTTCCAGCTGCCCATAGAAGGCCTCATCAACCTGCTCCTCCTGGTCAGCTGGCCCATAATGAACACCCACAACAGTGCTCCTCCTATTATCATGTCCCTTAATTCTCACCTATAGACTATCAAGTCATTCATCTGTCCCTGGGTAGAACTCGATGCATTCCAGTTGCTGTCCACCACAAGAGAGCAGCTCCACCACTCATCTCCCTAATCTGTCTTTTCTAAGCATACATAGCCAGGCAAGACAGCATTCCAGTCATGTGAGCTATCCCACCATGACTCAATAATTGCAGTGAGAACATGGCCCTGTGACTGCTCACAGATTTTCAGTTCATCCTGTTTATTTTCCTCTGGACCCCAACTCCTGAGTCCTTCAGTGTAAAGCCCATCTCACCAAATTGACCAGCGTGTGGCCAAAATTCTCTTGCCCCTTCTAGACAGATGGATACCTTCCCTGCATATCAGTCTACAATCATTGAAGCACAAACTATTGTCATAGAAGCCAAAACCTTCTCAACAGCTCCAGCCATGAAGCCAGTCACTGATCTGCACTATGCGTCTGCTTTTTGCTGTCATCATTTCACTAACCAGTAGGATAGACAAGAAGACGATTTGGGCATTAATGTTTTTCACCCACCTTGCCAGGGCTCTATAGTATTCATTGATCCTAGAAGAAGAATGAAGAGGGGGGACATTTGAAGTTATAGTGTTTGCCTTCTCAAATAACTCTTACGCGTGATGGAGCCCTTCTTTCTTGGAGATGGCTGAACACCAGCCTAACCATGAGAGTGGTGAATGTTCCTCTTTTCTGTTCTTGTGAAACCCCACTTGGAGTACTGTTCTGGTGTCCTCAACCTAAGAAGGACATGGAGTTGTTGGAGCAAGTACAGAGGAGGACCACAAGGATGAGCAGGGAACTGGAGCACTTCCCATATGAAGACAGGCTGAGAAAGTTGGGGCTGTTCAGCCTGGAGAAGAGAAGGCTGCGTGGAGGACTCATAGCAGCCTTCCATTATCTGAAGGGGGCTTATAAGGATGCTGGAGAGGGACTCTTCTTCAGGGAGGGACTTTTCATCAGGGACTGTAGCTATAGGACTAAAGGTAACTGGTTCAAACTTAGACAGGGGAAGTTCAGCTTGGATATAAGTAAGAGGTTCTTTACTGTGAGGGTGGTGAGGCACTGGAATGGGTTGCCCAGGGAAGTTTTGAATCCTCCATCCCTGGCAGAATTCAAGACCAGCTTGGACAGAGCCTTGGGCAGCATGGTTTAGTGTGAGGTGTCCCTGCCCATGGCAGGGGGATTAGAGGTAGATGATCTTAAGGTCCTGTCAAAGCCTAACTGTTCTATGATTCTACGAATTCCTTTTCTTGCTTTGCTTGTGCGTGCAGCTTTTGCTTTACCTATTAAACTGTCTTCATCTCATCCCACAAATTTTTTCACTCTTACCCTTCCGATTCTGTCCCCCTCCCACTGGTGGGGAATGAGTGAGTGGCTGTGTAATGCTGAGTTGCCAGCTGGGATTAAACCACAACAGTCCTTCTTGGCACCCAATGTGGCCTTCAAAGGGTTCACAATAACGTCAGATTTTATTAGAATGTGCCAGATTGCCTTTACAGATGTTATTGCTATTTAGCTATCACTTGGCAGGCTCCTGTGCTTGCCATGCAGCTTGTTTGCCTCACTGTATATTAGAGTCTAGTGCTCGTTAGTGGTTGGTTGTTATTTTGCCTTCGTTGCTTGCTATACTGCTGTACTGCTGATCATCTTACTCTGCTGTGCCTGGGAACATTCTGATAACAGCAGTGGTGATGCTTCTGGGCTGTCAGATAGCCAGGGCATCACTGATCTTTCTGTGCTGCTGTACTGGACAGTCTGTAACTCCAGTGTGAACTCGAGTCAGAGGTAGCGGTACACCCTGAAGTGTCTGTGGCCATGGTTATGTCTGTGCCTCAGACATACGTCTGAAGGGATTGTGGCCCAAGGATAAGTCCATGCTGGAAAAGGTAAACCTCGAAGTGTCTGGCTGTGGATAAGTCCATGTTGCAGCAGGTACACCGTGAAGCATCAGTAGCTGGTTCACCCTTGGAGGGACTGCAGCCATGGGTAAGGCTATGCTGGAGCAGGTTTATTTCTGAAGGGACTGTGGCTGTGTGTAAGGCCATGCTGGAGCAGGTATATCTTCAAAGACATCATGGACCATGGAGAACGCCATGATGGAACAGGGTGCACCTCAGAGTGACTGTGGCTGTGGGTAAGTCTACGCCAGAGCAGGCATAGTCCTGAAGAGACTGTGGCTCATTGAGAAGGCTCCACTTGGAGTAGGTACACCCCTAAGGAACTGCAATCTGTGTGTAAGTTCAAGCCAGAGCAAAGGCAAGGTGAGGATTTCATTGCAAAGTTAAATCCTATAAACTGGCCCAAAGGGACTAGGGGTGGAGACTGTAATTGAAATACCTTTAAATTGTTGTAACCCAGGGTCTGATTTGTATGTTACAGGAATTACTATAGCAGGAATCACTGGAGCCAATGGAAGACAAGCCTTGCAGGAAACAGTAGAAGTGCAGCAGTGACCCAACGTGAGCTGGCTTTGGTGCCCAGTAACTCCGTGTGACACATAACCTCTCCTGTCCTGAGTGACCATTACAACAGATGGAGCCCAAAGTCATGGACTAAATGAACTCAGTGGACGTTTTGTGAACATTTATGGACACTTTTTTTACAGACATTTTGCAGGGGTGGTCCACAGACTAAGGGAATGATATATGTGTATTATATGAAAGGATGGGAAGGGGGTAAGGATGGGTAATGAGAATGTACTGGGGAGTGTGAGACCTGAACACAGAATCATAGAATGGTTGAGTTGGAAGGAACCTTCTAGATCATCTAGTTCCAACTTCTCTGCCACAGGCAGGGACACCTTCCACTAGACCAGGTTGTGCAAAGCCCCATCCAGCATGGCCTTGAACATGATATAAATAGTATGGAATAAAGGTGGACAATATGCTGGTTTTGACTGGAATAGAGTTAATTTTCTTCATAGCAGCTACTACGGGGTGATGTTTTGGATTCATGCTGAAAACAGCATTGATAACACAGGGATGTTTTCATTATTGCAGAGCTCAATTTCTGCTGCCATAGCAAACCCAGAAAGTAATTTTTCTTTATGACTGGTAACACCCACAATACAGCCTAACACTGCATGCACCAGTACAGCACAAAGGTCCTCCACAGAGCATAAGGGCTTTTGGATAGAAGAAAGATGGGTAAGCAAAAGGCTGCATGCAGTCTTGAGATAAATAGCAAAGGAGAAGATCTAGGTGCCTCCCTGTTTGTACGTATAGCTTTGCAATCACTTTGAAGTGGGTGATCAAGGAGTCTCAGGCAAAAGATAGAGCAGTTCTGCAAATTCAACTTCTGTCTTTGTTTAGAAACTTAAATCCTCTTATGGCTCAGATTTCAGCTGATACCAGTGTCTTTCTATATAGTGTATATATATCAAGTAGAAGAGCCTGTGGCTTCCCACAGTGTCAAAAATTCACCCGCAATTTTTATTCCCAGTCTGTGGTAGGGCTTTTTCTGAACCAGTGCATGGTTACAAATGCATCAGAGGCTGGGACTGAAGGCAAAAACTATGCTGCACCCAAAAAACACTAAGAAATCACATTATGCTGCCTTGAAGGCCTGTATAAAAATGTTTCTTTCTGAAGGTAAAATAAAGTTATACCATACTTCAGTTGACAAATTCTGTGGGGCACAGCCTTCCAAAACATTCATAATATTCAGTGCTGATAGAGCTGGTTTAAAGTGCAAAATGTCACAAACTTACAATTGCTTATGACTGTAATTACAGACTTTATACTGAAGTGACATAAAAAAGATTATACTGAAGAATCAGTTTATTATTTTTATTTATTATACTGAAATACTGAGCAAAGTTCCAACTACATATATTTCTTTCTGAAAGCTGTAGTAAAGGTTCAGAGTGCCAAGTGAAACAACATTTCTTGACAATTTGTCATAGAAAATTAGCCTAAAAAGGATGATTTTCCAATATTCAACACCCACATATTTTCCTGAATGACCAAAACTAAAGCGTAAACAAAAAGCCCCATTAAACCTCCAAGATCACAGAGAAGGTCCCATTCAGAGGCAGATATCATGATCTGTCATGATTGGATGGAATCTTGAGTGACATTGTTTAGTGTGTGGTGTCCCTGCCCATGGCAGGGGGGTTGAAACTACATGATCTTAAGGTCCTTTCCAACCCTAACTATTCTATGATTCTATGTTGCTCCAAATGGAAGCATAAAGAAGACGATGCATACTTGACACAATTTTGCCATTAAGAGGTTTACCTTGCTTATCCCTCAGCAGGGCACTCCCCACCAGACTTATGTTATCTTGCATTTCTCACATGACAAGAACTCTCCTAGAGGGCCATCACAAAGCTGAGAAAGGAAGATGAGGAGTTATAAATGTTCAAGGAGACTTTGGGAGAGGAACAGTAATGTACTGTCATGACAAAACTGATCACTCCTTTGGTCTGCCCACCTGTTGAAGTTCTGTTCCATATCATTATGCAGACCTCTGCAAGAAGGAAGAAGGGGTTGGTTTATTGGTCTTTTGTTTACTGATATTTTTAACTCAGCCCACTCACAATAACGCATGAGACCTCAAAGGGACTTCAAATAGAATAATAGAATGATTTTGGTTGTAAGAGACCTTTAAAGGCCATCTAATCCAACCACCATGCAATGAGCAGGGACACCTTCAACTACATCAGATTGCTCAGACATCTGTCCAACCTTGAGTGTTTCCAGGGATGTGGCATCTATAACCTCTCTGGGCAACCTGTTCCAGTTTTTTACTACCAGCATCATAAAAAATTTCTTCCTTATATCTGCTCTAAATCTCCCTTCTTTTAGTTCAAAACCATCACCCCTTGTCCTATCACAACAGGCCCTGTTAAAAAAATCTCTTCTCATCTTTCTTGTAAACCCCCTTTACGTATTGAAAGGCCACAATAAGGTCTCCCTGGAACCTTCTCTTCTCCAGGCTGAACAACCCAAACTCTCTCAGCCTTTCCTTACAGGAGAAGGGTTCCAGGCCTCTGATCTTTTTTGTGATCCTTCTCTGGACCCATTCCAACAGGCCCATGTCTTTCCTGTGCTGAGGACTACAGAGCCAGATACAGTACTCCTGGCGGGATCTCATGAGAGTGGAGTACAGGGGCAGAATCACCTCCACGGACCTGCTGGCCATGCTCCTTTTGATGCAGGCCAGGTTTCACTTGTCTTTCTGGACTGCAAATGTACACTGCTGGCCCATGTCCTTTTTTATCCACCAGTACCTCCAATTCCTTCTCCACAGAGTTTCTCTCAATCCTCCCCATTCCCCAGTCTTTATTAATACTGGGGGTTGGCCCAACCCAGGTGGAGGGCCTTGCACTTGGCCTTGTTGAGGTTTATGAGTTTCATACAGATCCACTTCTCAAGCTTGTCTAGGTCCCTCAAGCATGTCAGCTGCACCACTCAGCTTGGTGTCATCTGCAGATTTGCTGAGGGTGCAATTGATCCCACTGTTTGTTGTGATGAAGATATTAAACAGGACTGGTCCCACTATGGTACCCTGATTGACAGAACTCATCACTGATCTCCATCCAGACATTAAACCGTTGACCACTGGTCTCTGGATGTGGAAGCTTTGCTCTTTGTAAAACTTGTTTCTGTAAGCCTGTAATTTTAAAATGACCCAGAAGAATCTGTATAGCCTAACTTTTGCTTTATTGTCAGAACAGTCCTTTATAATGAATTATTTTTCTAAACAGACTTTATGGAAATAGCAGAAAGGCACATGAACCACAAGATTAAGCATCTGCTTACACTGGAGATGAATGTCTGAGCACCTTTTACAGTTTATGGAGGTCTGGTCAACAAAGGCAGTGGAGCATTGAAGAGAGTTGGCTGTTTGATCAATGCAGGTGGTCACTGCATTCCCACTCCAAGTGGGAGCAATGAACACCGAAGGAATGGATTGGGAAAGGAAGGAAAAGCACTCCTTCAGTTAGAGGATAATTCCTATCCAAGAAAGAGAAATGAAAAGGAAGAAGGCCAGGATTACATTTATGTCTTACAATTAGTAATTTGGGAAGACTGCTAACCGAACAAGAGTGATTTCCCAGAACAATTATTGCAGCAGGTGAAGAAAAAGAAAAGGGTGAAGAAAGATGAGGGTACCAGGGAAAGACCAAGGTGGTATCAGGATGCACTCTAGTTCATTTATGAGAAGCACTATGTAACACGGCTGGCACTACTCAGGGATCAAAGAGGTCTTTTTCCAAGGACATGCAGTCTCTGTGTGATATGTCAGCATTCTAGGCAATGTGCTCCCAAGCTGACAGGAATTCAAGAAGCTGAAAGTCTCTACAGGTTTCCCTGTATATATATTATATATATAATATATATAATATATATATTATATATAAAGTAGGTTACCCAGGTACTGACATTTCTGCAAATATTCTGGCTCCCCAAATAAGTTTAGATCCTCTTATGAATAAAAATATGTAATCACAGATAAAGCCACACAAACAGACTTCATATGGTTCCATGCTTGCATCAGTAACAGAAAATGATATTACTTTGATATCACACCCATAATAAATAAAGGTAAATGCCAGGAAATTCTGGATTGACCTGAGAAGGAAATAACTTCCATAACGTCCTTTTGGCACAGAAGCAGTGGTGCTGAAGGGCAATAATTACATTGTTTGTGTGGCTGGCAGAAACTTTCCATCTCAGGGATATATAAAATAACCTTCCCATAAATTAAATGGGGAGAGCTACGAAAGGTCATCCAATATATGAATAACAGAATAAATGCTTATGTTAGCCCCTTTGATGTCCTTGTGGTGTATCTGAGCTCAAAGTTTATTCTCAGATCAGTATTCTCTGATGCATAAGCATTCAAAATAGTAAGTTAGTGTTTCAAAAACTCACAAGCAAAGGCCAAACAGACATTGGCTGATCATAGCAAGAGCAAGAGAGAGGCACTGTAGTTTCACTCTGCAGTTTTTCTTCATAAAGAACATTCACTTACGGTTCCTGAAGGTCTTCAAGACCTAACTGACCTTTTCAAGAGGAAGCTTATAAACAAGTATGTGAGAAAAACACAGCCTACAAAGGCAACACACTCCTTATTAATACAACATGGATTGAAGAGGCAAACTTCTTACCGTTCTCATGGAAGTAAGTTGTGAAATCATTTATACGCATGAAGAAAAGTCAAATGGTATGCCTCCTTTTCTAGGGCAGTATGAGTACAAAAGTTGGTTAGGTTCTTCAGTAGACTCACATTATGTCACACTCATAGCACTCCAGGGTTTTAAAACTATAATTTAGAGTGGTCCCCATGGAAAACCTCATGATTCTGAAATCATAATGAAGATAGGAATTTCTCTTTATGTCAGCTTGAAAAGAAATATTCCTGGAGTAATAAAATCTGGCAGTTCACCTTGCCTTTTTGTTATTCTATAAGCTGAAATTCTGTCCATCACTATAATGTACAACAGAAACAGCGTATCACTTAGACATGTAAAATACATATGCAACTTCATTCTTCCTAAAAAATAAAAAAGAAAACTCAAATGAATGCAGAAATTTCAGGCATTACACAGAGATGGCCTCAGAACATGCTTAAAATGTATTGACAGCTCAGAGACTTGTAAGTCAGTGACAGCTTTTTGCACAACATGGCTGCCTCTGTTGACATTTCCCCTCCTATATAATGGCTCAGCAAATACCAGTCTCATCATCAAGCAGAGGAGCAGCAGCCATTCATCCTGCCAGTGCTCAGAGGATGGAAATCTCACAGGGTCACTGTGCGCTCCCAAAACAAGGAAAAGCAGAGCTTCAACTTGAACAAACATGTTAGTTCCGGGTCCCTATGCCAGAGTAACTTCAAGGTTTTCTTTGGAATCATATATTCTTACAAGATAAGCCACCCTTATCTGTTTAGAATATATGGAAATGAGGAATTCACCTGCCATCTGGCTGTCCTTATCACCAGGCCACCATACCCTCCATTGTTCCTTTGTGGGCATTTTCCTGACGCGTGATTCTTTCTTGCACAATGAGGGGACAGAGGGCACACATCTCTCAGCTGACAGCCCACAGCTTTGCAACTAGACTGTTTGTGTTGGATATAGGGGTCTGAAATTTGGCATTTCCCAGGGAAACTGCAGTCATGTAACCTCAGGGCCACGGACTGTCACTGCACAGCGCAGGTAACAAAGTCCTGTTGTTTCACCCAAGCGTGCATGCAAACAGAGGCAGTAGCTAGGCAGCCCACAGAGCACTCCTGTCTCATTCAGATGGAGAGAAAGAACAGGAGAGGAGAGAGGGAACAGAGAAGAGGAGAGGAAAAGAGAGAACAGAGGACAGAGGAGAGGACACAGAGAGGAGAGGACAGAAAGAGGGAAAGGAAGTGGGAAAGGGAGAAGGAGAAGGCTTTCCTCTCATTGTCAAGTGCTATGGTGGGTACTGTAAAGAACAGGTTAGACAAATTTCTTTCAGAAATGGCACAGGCATACCTGATGTTGCATTATGGTGGAAGGAATGGGATAAAACACTTCTTGATGTCACTTTTTATTGCAGAGTCCAGTGCATCTTACACAATTGGCAAAGCTCTTTCCATGTGCAGCCTGGGTACAGAAATGCCCCTCTGTCCTGGCGTTCCAAAGACAGGGGCAGGTATAAGCCATCTCTGCTTTTACTGAGAATTTGAAACTACAAATCTCCATCTCTGGTGTAAGCACAAAGCTCTACATTTTGAAATTAAAAACCACAGTGCTTTCTGATACTTGTTTGTGTTGCACTTCACTACAGAGCAGGAGTCTGCCACTGAGCTCAAAGAC
The DNA here is from genome assembly GCF_963264785.1 of Psittacula echo. Lineage (NCBI taxonomy): Eukaryota > Metazoa > Chordata > Aves > Psittaciformes > Psittacidae > Psittacula > Psittacula echo. Next base: position 43,082,077 of record NC_137737.1, on the reverse strand, counting down.
TTTATGACAACAGACAAACAAGAGACGTTCAGTCCTGAGCTTCCTGAGTGACAATCTGGCCCATACTGGCATTCACAGGAGGTTTTACACCTTTTCTAGACTACCCCTATAACTGTAAGAATCATAGAAAAATGTTTTTACAATGAGGGCCTCAGGTACTGGAACAAGTTCCCCAGAAGCATGTGGAGTACTCATCCCTGAAGATGTTCAAAACTGGACTGGACAATGTCCTGAGCAACCTGCTCTCGCTGAGCCTTCAGCGGGGCAGGTTGGACTAGATCTCCAGACGTCTCTCCAACCTGAACTATTCTGTGATTCTGTGACATTTATTTTACTTTACAACAAATTGTGAAATTCTGATTTCCCCAATTTTTAATGAAAGCAGAGAGCTAAGAAACAAAAGGTAGGTAAGGAATAATATTAACATAATGTAAAATAAATCAATGCAAAGAAAAAGTCGTTTCTCATTTGTAAGCTGTACGTTCCAAACAATGGAACAAATAAGCTGGAGTTTCTGACAAGGTTTTCAAGAAAGCAGGAATACTCATATGAAATGCTATCTCGTGACATTGTATTTCAAATAACATGATTCTAGAAGATCTCTGCAGGTGTATATGGAAGTTGTTTCAGGTTACAGGGATTTCTTGGAAGGACAGAAATGACGGACATATTTTATGCCCGTGAAATACAGAGCAGGATTTTCATTAATGCACACTTGGAGCACACAATGTAACAGGCCAAGAGAGCTAGATTCAGTCTGGAAAAGACCAAGGATGAAGTGAATCTTCCTGCTGTCTTCTGCTATGTGACACGAACGTGCAGAGACGGCAGAGCCAGACTATTCTGAGAGATGTGCTCAGAATGGACAAGAACCAACTGGCCCAAGTTGTGTCAAGAGAAACTCCGGTATGATATCATCACAGACAAATACTGTTTACTCTTTCAGGGAATTTCCAGGAATGTAATTTATTTCCTAATTAAAATCCATTCATTACAGATTCCAGTATCAAAGGCAGACAAAAACAATCAACCACAGTTCAAAACACCCTTCCTCGAGCATATGCAGTAAGAAAATCAATGATGTAACCTTGTGTAAATGGTGGGGGGGTTATGGGGAGTTAATAACCTGAATCAAATAGTATAAACATGTGAAATTAGGAAAGGAAAAGGAGGGGAGACTACAACACAACTTCTGGAATCACCCAACAGGCTGAACCCGTCTTCTCCCCAATATAGATGCCTATTGGGTAAGAACTTTACCATATCCATGCTAAATTACTAACTCACACTAGCTGTTATTATTGATTATAATCACTAATATGTGTATCACTTCAAGCTGGTTTTTGCAGACAGTCCCTATCACTGGCAGTCTGTGAAATTATCCTGTCATGAACTTGTGTTTCACATAATAAATGACTTCAGATGAAGTCCATATTGTGCGAGTTTCCGACAACCTGAATATTTGAAAAAAGGGATTTGACTTGATGATGCTGTCAGTGCAGGCCTCTGAGTAGGTTAGATGACTCACCCTCTGATCTGCAGGGCTGTCCAATAGGGTCCCCGTAATACTTCCCAGTAGCTGCTTGACCTTGTACTGAGGAGCCCAGCACTGGACACAGCACTCCAGATGTGGGCTCACCAGGGTCCAGTACAGGGGAGGATCACCTTCCTCAACCTGCTGTCACACTCCTCCTGATGCACCTCAGGACACTATTGGCCTCCATGCCTACAAGGGCACATTGCTGGCTCATGGTCAACTCGTGACCCACCAATACTGCCAGGCCCTTCTCAGCTGAATTGCCCTTCAGCAGGTCAGATCCCAACCTGTGCTGGTGCTTGGGCTTCTTCCTGCCCAGTGCAGGACCCTACACTTGCCCGTCTTGAGACTCAGCAGCTTTCTCTCTGCCCAGTTCTCCAGCTCATCAAGGTTCTGCTGAAGGGCAGCACAGCCTTCAGGTGCATCAGCCACTGCTCCAGTTCATCAGCAGACTTGCTGAGGATACACTCTAGCCCTTCGTCCAGGTCACTGATAAGCAGCTTGAGTAAGACTGGACCCAGTACTAAACCCTGGAGAAATCCACTGACTACAAGCTTGCAACTGGATTCTACTCTGCTGATCAGGACCCTCTGAACTCTGCCAATCAGCCAGTTTGTGATCCACTTCACTGTCCATTCATCTAACCCACATGTCCTAAGCCTTCCTACGAGGATGTTGTGGGAGACAGTGTCAAAAGCCTTGCTTAAATCAAGGTAGACAACATCCACTGCTCTCCCCTTGAACACCCATGTTGCCATGTCATCAAAGAAGGCTATCAGACTGCTCAAGTAATGTTTGCCGTTGGCGAATCCAAGCTGACTACTCCTGATCATCTTCTTCTCTTCTACATGCTTGGTGATGACCTCCAGAGGGACCTGTTGCACCACCTTTCCAGGAATGGAGGTGAGGCTGACTTGCCAGTAGTTTCCCAAGTCCTCCTTCTTTCCCTTTCTGAAGATGGGAGTAGCAGTGGCCTTTCTACAGTCATCAGACACCTCTCCCGCTCTCCAGGATATTTCAAATATGAACGAAAGAGGCAGAGCAACCTCTGCCAGCTCCCTCAGCATGCGTGGGGGCATCCAACCCATCAATGCCAATGGATTTATGGGTGTGAAGTCTGTCTAATCTATCCCTAACCCAACTTTCTACCTATTTTGCTTCACCCCACACAGGATCATGAGTTCCATCATCTCATGATCACTACAGCCAAGGCTGCCCCCAACCTTTACATGTTCACCCAGTCCTTCCTGCTTGGAAGTACAAAGTCCAGCAACACCCTTGTCCTCTTTGGCTCCTCCACCACTTGTATCACAAAGTTGTCTTCAGCGACCTGCAGGAACTTCCTGGGCTGCCTGTGCTGGGCCATGTTATCCCTCCAACAGGCATCTGTGTGGTTCAAGTCCCCCAGGACAACCAGGGCCTGTGGCTGCAAGGCCATTTCCAGCTGCCCATAGAAGGCCTCATCAACCTGCTCCTCCTAGTCAGCTGGCCCATAATGAACACCCACAACAGTGCCCCCCCATTATCATGTCCCTTAATTCTCACCTATAGACTATCAAGTCATTCATCTGTCCCTGGGTAGAACTCGATGCATTCCAGTTGCTGTCTACCACAAGAGAGCAGCTCCACCACTCATCTCCCTAATCTGTCCTTTCTAAGCATACATAGCCAGGCAAGACAGCATTCCAGTCATGTGAGCTATCCCACCATGACTCAATAATTGCAGTGAGAACATGGCCCTGTGACCGCTCACAGATTTCCAGTTCATCCTGTTTATTTCCCATTCCGTGCACATTCGTATACAAGCACTTAAGAGACGTGATTTCACAGCCAGAAAGTGTGTAAGAGGATTCACCATAACCATAAAAACTCTCAGTGCTGTTAGCCCTTCATTCCTTATATTGAAAGGTAGTCAAGGAACATCTCTATCTGCACTGGTTGGCAAGATTTACTCCCCAGGAGGAAGAATTGGCATGAGTGTGGCCACTCTGGACCACAACCCCTGAGTCCTTCAGTTTAAAGCCCATCTCACCAAATTGGCCAGCCTGTGCCCAAAGATTCTCTTGCCCCTTCTAGACAGATGGAACCCATCCCTCCATATCAGTCTACAATCATTGAAGCATGAAGCACTGCCATAGAAGCCAAAACCTTCTCGACAGCTCCAGCCATGAAGCAAGTCACTGATCTGCCCTATGCGTCTGCTTCTGGCTGTCCCCACTTCACTGACCAGTAGGATAGACAAGAAGATGATTCGGGCACCAGTGTTTTTCACCTCCCTCACCAGGGCTCTATCGTCTTCATTGATCCTACCTATTTTTTGGCTTGCTGAGTCATTTGCACCCACATGCAAAAGTAACGTCAGGTAGAGTAGTCCATGCTCTTTACAAGTCAGGGAACCCTCCCAGCAACATCACAGATCCTGCCCGTGATCAGCAGCATGCCTCTTGTAGCTCCCTGTCAGGCCAGCGGATGGGCACGTCAGTGCCCTTCAACAGTGATTTGTCCATTGTGATCACTCAGTGTTCCTTTTTATGGTAACCACCACGCACTGCTGGTGCAGGCTCTCCTTGAGGGCCTTGCTTGTGGGTATCTAAAGCCTTCAAAGCATCATACCTGTGAATGGTCTGGATGTTGGAGGGCAGGCGTTGAGTCGGAGCCCTCTTTTTGTGGGTCACTAGGGTCCAAGGTGCCTCAGACTCAGCAGTGTCCTCTGTAGGTACGTGGTTGTGAAATCATGTATCTCTCTCTGTTTCAGCCCCTCTAATACCGTGAAGCCTATCCACTGTTTCTTGTCGTTCTGCCAACTGCCACAACAGGTCCTCAACTTGTGCAGATTTTGTGCAGGTACTAGCTCTACCTCCAGAAGAGTTATCTGGGCATCCATCACAGGGTACCACCTGTACTGATATCTCTTTCCTTACCAGTTGTGTCTGAATGGAAACATCAGACTTCTCAGAGGCTGCTTCAGCAGACAGAGTGGTTTTGGCTCTGAGTCGAGGGCACACCACCATGGCAGAGACCTAGAGCACTTAGTACTTCCCTGAGATACTGTGCAGTCTGCAGAGACCTCCTGGCACAAACTGCTGCACTACTCTCCTGGTCACCATGCTCCTTACAGCCTTTCAATCTCCTGTGGAAGCTCATGGCTGACTGGGTGCCAAGGGCTGCCAGGACTGGCCAGGGCTGTGGGCTGCTGCTTGGTGTCCCTGGGCTCAGAAGCCCGCACACAGAGATGAGCTGAGTTCAAATCCCGGGTTCATTGCAGTAGTCACCGCCGCTGCTGCCTCACTGAGAGTGTCCAAACAGTAATTTGCCGGAATCTCACTTTCAAACTTCCAGGGAATGCAATGAGGAGGGAGGCTGGACCTTCATCCAAACATACAAGAAAGCTTGACTTGCTGAAAGTCCTGTAGTCCTGTTCCTGGCCCTGCTCCAAGGAGCATTTCAGATTTAATCCTATTAGGAGTCAATATAAAATACAAGAATAGGCCAGGGAACAAGGACAAGAATCCAGATTCTTGGACAGAAGACTGGAACATATCTCATGCTTGAAGATCACTCTGAATTGAGACTTGGTGGAGCCACCCCCACGTCTCAGAGTTAACTTAAAGGCACTTACTTGCGCCAGAAGTACTGGGTACCCTGATCAGGCAGCTCCTTCCACCAAGCTATTTTGAAAGCCTGAGAGAGTTGGGGTTGTTCAGCCTGGAGAACAGAAGACTCTGGGAAGACTTTATTGCAGCCTCTCAGTTCTTAGAAGGGGCCCTTCCAATCCAAACTATTCTATGACTCTATGATTCTATTTCCTACCTCCCCATCATTACCAGAGCTTGTTTCCACCTCCTGTGGAGCCAGAAAGAAGCTGGCTATGACAAGTGGTCAATTTTTATTTTCTTCCTTGTTGAGCTTAAAAAAAAATCAGTAACCCTTTATGGCTGTTTTTTACAGTGACACCATTCAGCTGGACCTCCTCTCTTCATGTCTGCTGTGACATCAGTGGATCACTCGCAATCTGATCCACTGCTAGATTATCCTAGAAGTCTTCTTGGTGCCTGTCTAGGGGGATAGGTGTGTGTCTGTAGTTTATTCCCAGACACAGGTCTACTTTTCTCTGGGGTTATCTCCAATAAGAGAGGTGACCTTTTCCAGCTGGCTAACTCTTTGACAAGAACTCAAGTGTCTACATGACATTAAATAGCCTACCCCCTTTTTTACTGGGGACAGATCCCACCTATGTGAAGAGCTGTTACTTGTGCTGGTTTGTTAATATTTCCATAGTTAGTATGGGGTGATGCTTTGGATTTGTACTGAAAACAGTGTTGATAACACAGGGATGTTTTCATTACTGCTGAGCAGCGCTTACACAGGGTCTAAGCCTTTTCTGCTACTCACACTACCAGCAAGGAGGCTGGGGGTGCACAAGAAGATGGGAGGGGAAACAGCTAGGACAGCTGACCTCAGCTGACCAAAGGGATATCCCATACCATACAACATCATGCTCAACATGTAAAGCTGTGAGAAGAAGAAGGAATGGGGGGGGGGGGAAGTTTGGAGTGATGGTGTTTGTCTTCCCAAGTAACCATTACGAGTGACATAGCCCTGCTTTCCTGGAGATGTCCTGCCCATGGAAGTGGTGAATGAATTCTTTGTTTTGCTTGAGTGTGCAGCTTTTACTTTACTATTAAACTGTCTTTATCTCAACCCACGAGTTTTCCCACTTCAACTTTTCTCATTCTCTCCCCATCCCACTGAGGGTGGAGTGAGCAATCAGCTGTGTGGTACTTAGTTGCTGGCTGGGGTTAAACCGCAACTTTGCTCTAACATGATATAAATTCATTCAAGGAAAATGAGAAGAGGATGTGGGAGACACTACCAGTTTGGAGTCAGATCCATTAAAAAACTTAGATTTCAACAAGGTAGGAGCAATGGGAAACAGCTTCTCAGTGTCTCTCTCCAACAGAGAAATTCAGAACCGATGTACCTGTCTCAGAACACCTGCACATGGAAAAGGGAATTGCCAAGATCCAGCCTGCGCTAAATGTTGGGACAATGGGAGATGTGTAACACTGCTCAGAGCCTGGCTAGCTGTTTTATGCTTGCAGGTGGCAAGCCTGTCTCCTTAGAATGAGAGAGAAGTAATACCTACAACTTTTCTTTGCAAGTACTGGCAGGAGTTGCAAAGAGAGAGAGAGAGAACAGAACAGAGTTGCTTCTTTCAAAGGAGGGCAAGAAAGGCCTGTCTGTGAGGCATGGCTAATTGACCTCTCCACAAGCATCACATCCCAATGTTCTCTTTAGCCAGAGGGCACTCAAATCACTCATTTACCGGTGTTGAGATCACCGAGGAGCAGGGTATTTTTTGGCTTGTGGAAGATGCTATCCTTGTTACTGCACAAAGCTCTGGCGTACCACAGAGATTTTTGTGGCTTGCCCATTGCAATCACTAAACCTCAGTTCAAAGTCTTTCATTTCTTCAGCTCTCACTTTCCTGTTCCGTAAACTTGTTTACCGAGAGATCAAACACAGCAAGACGTACATCACTACTTTCTATGTTTTGATCCCGGGCAGAATAATCCTTAGTGACAGCTTCCTTAAGACGTATTTATTGACTTTCTCAGAAATTAACTGCTTCTCGGTACCTACAGATGACATGCAAAACTGAACTCTCTCTTACCTCAGAAGACAATTCTAATTAAAACTTACAGAAGGTGTCCAAGGTGTTCATCATTGGGAGTGTTCAAGGGGAGTCTGCATGGGGTTTTGGACAGCCTAATGTAAAGGTATGTGGAAAGGAGCTGCTCCCCCCTTGCAAGGGTTTGACTAGACAATCTCTAAAGGTCACTTTCAACCCCCAAAATTATATGATTCTATGAAGCAGTGACTGCAGCAGATTCGTGGGAAAAAAAGAAGGGGGCTTTGAGCAACCTGGTCTAGCAGAAGGTGTCCCTGCCTGTAGCAAGAGGGGTGGAACTAAATGATCTTTCAAGTTCCTTTCAACAAAAACCATCCCATGGCTCTTTGACTCAACTGTTAAGTTTAGAGGACGAAGTCACGGGGCAGGGCCGCGCACAGCAGCTCGGGACCTGCAGCCTGCCCCGCAGGAGCGGGCCCGCGTGGCGGCGGCACAGGGCTCCGGGCAGCGCTCCGCACGATGGGGGCTGTACCGGCACCGAGCCCGCTGCGGGGCACGCCCGTCGGAGACCCGAGTCCGGGCCTCGGCGGGCGGGGGGAGCATCGTGTCCGCGCCTGCCCGCCCCGGGGGGGCGGCGGAGGCCCCCGTGAGTCACAGAGGGGACGGCCCCGACCGCGCCGCTGGAAACGTTCATTGCCTCCACGGCCCCGTCGGGCAGAAGGGGGCTCTGCAACGGCGCTGCAGGACATCTCGCAGCAGGAGGCAGCAGCGCGGGGCCCGGCGTGAGGTGTGCCGGCAACCCGAGCGCCCGCCTGGCCCATGGCGGGGCCGCAGAATCCCGGGGAGGGCTGCTCCTACCGCAACACCAACTGGTTGGAGCGGCCGCTGAGGCGGCTCTTCGAAGGGCTGGGGAGCGGCGTGGCTGCCTGCCCCTGGCCCTTCGTGCTGGTGCCGCTGCTGCTGTCGGGCGGGCTGGGCTCCGGCTTCCTCTTCTTACCGCAGCGGCAGGCAAACGACATCGAGGGGCAGTTCACACCGACCGGGGGTCCCGCCAAGGCTGAGCGCGATTTCGTGCGGCAGCACTTCCCCACCAACGACTCGGAGCGCTTCTCCATTCAGCAGCTGCCAACCGAGGGCGCCTACGCCGCCTTCATCGCTGTGGCGCCGGACGGGGTCTCGGTGCTGGCCGCGACTCAGCGGCACGATGTGCAGAAGCTGGACGAGGCGATGCGCGACCGCGGCTACGAGCAAGTCTGCGCCCGCAGCGACGGCTTCTGCGTCAGCCCCAACCCGCTGCTGCCGATGCTGGGCGACGCGGAGGCGGACGCCCTGAAGGAGCTCACCTTCCCCGGCAGCGGCCCGTTCTTCCTGGGCACCGCGCTGGGCGGCGTGCGGACGGACCCCAGCGGACGGGTGCTGTCGGCGCGGGCGCTGAAGCTGGTGTATTACCTGCGGGAGGACGGCCCCGAAGCGGCGGAGAGCAGGCGGTGGCTGGAAGACTTCTTGCAGGACGCCCCGTCGGACCTGGCGGCGATGAACTTCACCTCCATTCAGGTAGCAGAGGGGAGGGTACAGGCGCGCGGGGACCGCCGAGACCAGAAGTGCCCCGGCAGCCCCATCGTCGGAAGGGAAAGGAGATGGTGGAGGGAAGAGAGAGTATGGCGTGCAGGTTGCAAGAGCCTGAGTGTCAGCACAATGTTTAGCGTTGCCTGTGCGTGTGTGTATAGACCAAGAAAAAGAGTAAAAATGTTTTATCTTTTCTTGTTGTTTTAACAGGTGACTTACTTCACCTCGCTGTCCAGACAACTGGAGTTTGAGGGAAACACCAAGAGTGTGATCCCACTCATCTCCATAACGTATTGCTTGACAATAGCTTTTTCAGTTGTCTCCTGCCTAAGGTAAAATACCTTTGAAGCTAAGGATATTCCAATGTCTCACCACCCTCATAGTGAAGAATTTTTTCCCAATGTCTAATGTGAATCTCCCTTCTTTCAGGTTAAACCGATTCCCCCTTGTACATGCCCTTGTAAAAAGTCCTTCTCCCATTCGTCTGTTCTCTGAGCTGTCAGTCATTTCTGTAGTCCCTACCTCATAAGAATCCTTTTTGTGGCAATGGTTTCGGAACTACTTAAACTGAACCCCCCTACACTTTTATCTTTTGAAGAGACCTGAGGTACTGCAGCTTTGGCAGTGAAAAACGCTGTGCCAAAGTAAACAGTTTGAATTATGACCAGGTTCTACTTTACCCTGTGCAGGGGGGGTTCAACAGCATGATCTGGCCAGCCTGGCAGCGGCAGAATCTGCACAAGCAGTTCTGTTGGATAAAACTTAACAACTCAACTTGGCATGTGGAGACATTCACCAAATAGATGCAGAGAAGCTGGCATCTGGGGGGGATGGAAGAAATAAGTTGTGCTGTTCCTAAGGCTGTTCTACTTTCATAGCTTCTATCCTCATCCCGTCCACAAGGGTCAGTTACAAAGAGGAAGGACACAGGGGAGGGAGAGGAGGAAGTATGCCATGTTAAATTCTGTTTGCACACTTTTTCTGCCACCTGCTCAGTTAGAGTACAGCTGAATGAGCACAAGCTTCTTAGATCGCTGCCAGTCTGTGTACAGCTTTAAGTATTCTGCTTGCTAGGAGAATCTGAGCCTTTACCTGCTCCTCACAGAGAACTCAGTTTGCCCCTTCTTTGTGCTGGTGGAGGGTGAACCGTTGCACATTTGACAACCCTACAGCTGTGCCTGAGAAAGAAAGTACTCAGAAGGTGGGCTTATTGGTTTAGTGCTTTCATCAAGCATCATGCCCTTAGGTTGTATGATTTCTGGATATCAACTGTCTCACACACGGCCATTTGTGGGCGCAGACAGAGTAAGGGTGGTTCCGCCAACACACGCTTCTTGCCTTGGAAGTGAGAGTCTCTTACAGCTCAGAAAGTCTCTTACAGCCTGGAAAACATTACTGACCAGGCAAGAAGTAACTCTTTATGCCCTCAGTGTGGTGTGAAGTTTCCCACTGGGAGCATTTCTTGCGGAATCCTTGAGCCATGTCTTGGGAGTGTCTTAGCAAATGGCTGCTTGAAAAGAAAGGTTCTCTACACAGCACTTACTGCCTGGGAGATGCTTCTGTACTTCAGGGATGCCACACCAAGAGCCCAGGCAAAAGGACACAGCTTCTAAAATTCATAATTTTTTTTGGTCACCCTAAATCTGACCTCTAACAGGAAGAGCTTACATATCTTCATTTGCCAGCTCTCTTGTTATTGATGCAAAGACTGGTACCATCTTTACACTTATGTACATAACTGGCCAGCATTAATAATGTATTTAGCACCTCCTATATAAGGTAATCTTATCCAATGCTCACACCTGCTAGCAGCTTTTATCAAGAGTTTTCTACACATAAAGGGTATCATTGATATCTGTGCACTTGTCATGCCAAGCAGCTTGGTGAAATATTTGACATGTAACTAATATATTCCTTAAAATATTTTCAGGCTGAGCTGTGTAAGAAATAATGTCTGGCTTGCATGCTTTGGAGTGATTTCTGCCGGTTTAGCTGTCTTAAGCAGCTTTGGATTGCTGCTCTTCTGTGGAGTGCCGTTTGTGATCACAGTAGCAAACGCACCATTTCTTATTCTAGGTAAGTAGAAAAAGTGAGTCGCATTCAGGTATAAAGACTAAAGCAGAGTTAGAACAACCTGGCGGTATGGCTCTCTTTTAATGTGAGCATCAGGTCGTACGCAGTTCCGTCCTGCCGTGAGGGGAGGAGACGCTCGGCTCCTGCAGGCAGGGGCGCTGCTCAGTTCAGCGTACCCGCCCTGGGACTGCAGCTGGGCTACGGCAGAAGGGCAGCTCTTCCCCAAAACCGATGCCTGCTCTAGTCCCACTGCTATGGCATGAAAGCTATAAACGAGAGGGTGGTAAGGTTAGCACTTCCGGCGTTGTTCTAGTATCCCTGGTAATTTTGCCATGATGATAAGTTACTTCTTTAGCTAGTGCTAATACATGAGTTGAGCTCAACCAGGTTCTGTCACTGCTCTTTTCTGTAGATGTACTATAAGCATTTCATAGAGTCATAGAATAGTTAGGGTTGGAAGGGAGCTTAAGATCATCAAGTTCCAACCCCCCTGCCATGGGCAGGGACACCTCACACCCTCCAATACTTATGCCGTATTTACATATCTCGTTAGCCCTGGATAAGTTTGTCTACTCCAAACCAGTTTGTTGTAATACCATTCTATGGGGCTGCTGAATTTGTCAGAAATTTAAGCAGGTGCAGAAGTCTTCCCCAAACCATTCACCTCCTGGCCACCTCTTTTTGGAGTGCAGTGAGAGCTCCCTAATTCTCTACTGTTACTCAGCCTCAGGATAGCTCAACAGCAGCACCATGAACATGTGGCCAGCATGCAGCTCGTGCTACACTAGCACTGACTTAACCCGGTACCTGTATTATGAAGTGAATATGGGGAATAAGTTACCATGAGTTTTTGTATCCCATTTTTAGAGTGTAGTCTTTGGTGGGATAAACTTGGGCCTGAATATGGCTTACGCAATGAGCAGGACTTTGTAATTTCAAATAAGAAACCCATTTTGTTTTGTTAAGATGTGAAAGTTCCTCTGCGATACAATGACTATGTACTTAACAGTCTCATTTAGCTATCCAGCAGAAGTGATGCACCATTCATGCCACCAGCTTCCCCTCAGAAATGTGAGGAAGTATCATCACATCACGTTTGCACAGACTGCTTGACAGCCAGTGCTGAACTTTCCAAATAACATTAGATAATGTTGCTGCAAATAAATTACTGCTTTTAAAATCCTTAACTGGTCTCCTATATGATAAAGTCATATGATATTTTCTTGTTCTTGGTCTCATGCAGAAGAAAGCACATGGAACTCCTGGGATGATAGAGGCTCTGCATCATGCTACATATCTAATGCAAATGCTCCTTGGGGCGCACAACGTTTGTTTCCTGCATAATTCAAATGCATTTTGTATTTGCTTTTGTTTGCTTATCAATTGCAGAAGCTATACAGTTCAGAAGGACCCCTTTGTATACTTGGGAAAGGGCTTACGCCAGTCTCTTCAGATCTTTGTTAACTAACATGCGGACTTTTCCTTGCATTAAAGCAAACAAATTATCAGTACTTTAGATGAACTGCTTTGAAGCCTGCCTGCTTTCTGGAAGCAGCCTGCTTGCTGCCATCCAGCTGTACCTTTTGATGTGCTGCCTAATTCATCTTTGCATATCTACTGGCAGTTGCCTGTTCAGGCAGCAGATAGTGACTTCATTTATTCTTTTATGCTTAGCTATATCATCTATGCTTGCTCCTCTGTTCATGTGGTCTCGCTTTTCTTTTTTGTGTGATTAATTTTCATGGAATACAAGAGCCCTTGATAGAACAACATTGGCAAAATACTGAGAGGTCTATGATTAAAATCTCGATTGTTAGCAGGGCTGAGAGAAGCACATTGGCTCTTCCTTTTTGAGCTGCGGCTGACTCACTCTTGTGTCTTAGCAAAAACTCCAGCCCAGGGTCCAGTCTTCCAGGCAGGATTTCCCAGGACTCTGTAGGTGATATATGTGAGCACAGCAGTATAAATGTGAAGATAAATGAATAATGTCATGAATAAATGCTCAAAGATAAACTGGAGAGAAGGCAAGTGGAGAGCGGAAAGCATGAATAAGCGAACCACTGGCAAACTGGGATCAGTGTTCTTCCATATGATAGCAACTGTTCTCCCTGTCTGCTGAAGGCAGAGCAAAAAAATTATCGGTCTAATTTGCTACAGTAATAAAAAAGATTCCAGAGGTAATGGGGGACACTTCCAGTGATGAGGATAGTTGAGCATCAGAATAAAGGATTCATTTAAATCTACATCACTGGACACCTGGACAGCAGGTACAACACACGTCAGAGCTGGACTAGGTGGGCTCAGTCCTTCAGCAGAGTAAGGTGAAGGATCAACACACATCAGGCCACCAGGAGTTTCTGAAATGTAATAAGTTCAGCTACACACAAAGGATTTTCCCCCCTGCATCAGCACTACAGCAATGTCAATAGCCTAGCTTTCTTTTCCAAAATTTTATGCAGACTTAAATGTGAATAATTCTGTACTCAGGTGTTAGTGGAGGCCGCCATTTGCAATGCAGCATTAACTTTTTCTGCTCTTGCAGGAGTTGGTGTTGATGACATGTTCATTGTGATCGCTTCCTGGGAACAAAGTTTAAGAAAGAAAGATAAATCCGATGTTAAATCTCTGCTGGCTGAGACCTACTCAGAAGCAGCACTTTCTGTGACCATCACCACTCTCACAGATGTTTTGGCCTTCTTCATTGGCACCTGGACTGCTTTCCCATCTGTGAGATCATTTTGCCTCTATACAGGCACTGCCTTTGTCTTCTGCTATATTTATACCATGACCTTCTTTGGGGCAATTATTGTATTAAATCATAAAAGGGAGCAAGGAAACCGTCACTGGCTAACTTGTATGCCTGTGGGATTAGGTAAAGACCAGGCTGAGAAGTCCTGCCTATACAATGCTTGCTGTATAGGCAACTGCTCTGGGCAGTCATCTCAGCCAGAAAGTGAACATCCGATGAGTGTGTTCTTTACAAAGTATTATGGCCCTTTTTTAACACATAAATGGATCAAGCCACTTGTGGTGTTGCTGTACGGAGTGTATTTGGCTGGCAGTATATATGGATGTACTCAGATCAGGGAAGGTATCGATCTTCGAAACCTGGCAAATGATGACTCTTACGTTATTCCATACTATGATGACAATGACAAATACTTTTCAGCATATGGGCCCAGGGTCATGGTTGTTGTTACTGACAGTGTAGATTACTGGAATGAGACTGTTCGTCTCGGCATTGAGAACTGCACACAGGATTTAGAGGGCATTTCCTATGTAGATAAGAATTTTTCACAGTCATGGCTAAGGGCATACACAGAATATGCCAACCAACAGTCACTAAATATAAATGATAAGGATATCTTCATTAGTAACTTACCTGAACTGTTCCAGTATGTTCAGACTTTTGAGTGGGACATTAACAAGACTCACGATAAAATAGAAGCTTCACGTTTCTTCATCCAGACGGTGAATGTGACCTCAGCCATTGATGAGAAGAATCTTGTAAATCAGCTGAGAGAGACAGCCAAGAAGTGCAGTATTCCATTAATGGTGTACCACCCAGCGTTCATCTACTATGATCAGTACCTGGTAATAGTGCAGAACACCATCCAGAATGTCATTGTTGCTGCTGGGGCAATGCTTGTTGTCTCCCTTCTGCTTATTCCCAACCCATTGTGTTGCTTGTGGGTGACTTTTGCTATAGCTTCTGTTATAGTTGGCGTTGCTGGCTTCATGACATTTTGGAATGTCAATCTAGATTCCATATCCATGATCAACCTGGTCATTTGTATAGGGTTTTCAGTGGATTTTTCTGCTCATGTTTCCTATGCCTTCGTTGTGAGTGGAGAGTCATCAGCCAACAACAGGGCAATTGACGCTCTGTCCCTGCTAGGTTACCCAGTATTACAAGGTGCAGTTTCTACTATATTAGGAGTAGTTGTCCTGGCTGCAGCAAAAACCTACATCTTTAGGACATTTTTCAAAATCATGTTCCTTGTTATTTTGTTTGGGGCTCTTCACGGTCTTGTTTTTATTCCAGTGTTTTTAACATTTTTTGGAAACTTTGGCAGATCACCCCACAGTACCAAGTCTAAAACAGAAGTGCCTAGGTATAGAGAGAATGAAGATTGTCCATAACTAAGTTAAATGTGAAATATTTATATTAATTCTATGTAAATGTAAACAAATCATTTGTAAATGTAAAATACGTCTATTTATTATATGTAGAATAAAATGCAGTCACTTTCAGGGAAGAGAAGAAATGGAGAAAATGAAGGACAGAAAAATAAACACGCCAGGGAAGCAAAGGCTTCAGAAAACCCAGGCAAGAGAAACAGAAGAAACGAAAACACATAGAATGGATTTGCATTTCTGATTGTTGTGTGTGCTTGACTAACACCTTAACGTTGCTAAATATATCTTTGTGACTTGTTTACTGAATGTGTTAAAATTATTATAAACACCCATCACTGCATCAGCTTCATGGATTATGTCACGGGTTTGTCAGGAAATGCACACAGAGAGGAATAACAACTCCCATAGGTTTGCATTTCCTGCCTGGTTACCTTGATGCTGTAACCCAGACCAGCACTGAGCCTGGAGACAATCTCCCCCCAAGAGGGGAGACTCAGACATGGAGGTTTTACAGCAAGATTACAAGAGGTCAGAACTGCCTCAGACTGCAATGACTCATAAGCCTTCAGGAGAACAAGTCCCTTTCATAGGCCTCTAATGCAGCACGAGAAACCCTAAGGGAATTAAAACTGACCCGCATTTTCTATTCAGATCCTTCTTTTCTTGGTGTCCTGTTTTCTAACTAAGATTAAAGATCATGTAGCTTCAAGAAGGTCATGTGTCACTGCTGTTGGCCACAGTTTGCAAAGAGATAGGCTGTAGGTGCTTGAACTTATGTGAACCTCCTGGGTGACCATGACAGCAGAAGCTGTGCCATGGCATGACTGGGCAGGGATTCACCCAAGAGGATCACACTCTGACTGAGGACAAAGTGGAAAAGCAATTCAGGTATAAGCTTCATAAACTCTATTGTGTTCATCAGTGACAGCCCATCCTGTGACATGTCAATAGAACAGAGGAGCTCTCACTGAAGCTAAGACTGTAAGAGGTGGTCAGGATTACAGTCAGCAGCATTACATTTCCAACTTTACTTGCAAATTTTCTACCTCCTGCACCACCACCCCCCCCCATCAGTGCGGAAGGAATGGGGGTTGTGGTCAGTTCATGAAATCTCTGCTGCTCCTTCCTTCTCAGAGGAGGACTCCTCACACTCTTCCCCTGCTCCAACACAGGGCTCCTCTCATGGGAAGACAGCTCTCCACAAACTTCTCTTCAGCTCCTGGATGCACCTGAGAACACCAGTGCCTAAAACAGGCAAGTTTCTTTGAAACCCCACAGACAACACATGCACACAACCATGTAGGTGCGTTAGTGAGGTCTTATTTTTCTCCTTCAAAAGCTTCATGCTATATGCAAGTTAGACATCACTGACCTCCACCTCAAATCAGATCATCCAATACAGGTTTTGGTGACTTCAAAAGTGAAAAGTTTTTTTACTTTTGTTTCTAAATGCAGATTCACATTATTTAGCTGGAAAGGTCCCATTCAAGTCCCACTACTGAAGCAGCAACTGAAAAAAGATTTGAATTTCTAGGGAGAACATTCTCTAGAAATCTAAGCAGAGAACATGCAATTTGGCCATCATTCTCAAATTTATTTACAAGCTCAAATGTTTCATACACCTCAATTTACACAGTAGGGAACTTGGTATTACATTTTATAGCCATTTAAAGGGAATAAAAAGAAAACCAATATGCATAATTAAAATTAACCTTTATTACTTCAAAAACGGATGCCAAATACGCGGTATATTTGTTTCTGTTGGCATAATCCTAAAATACATGTACAACTGGAACTAGTCAGCCTAGACATTTGGCATACTGATTTGTAACATTCAGAAGTTCTCCCACACTGCACTGGGATGGCACTAGTAAGCTGACAAAAATAGGCAAAGAGAAAGTCATCCTGGTTTTGAAGGAAAAAAAAAATGCAAGTGCTTTTACTAAAAAACTAGGTTATAATCAAGCATTACACTCAGAAAACTGTAAAATACTATGTTATTTCTACTTTTAAGTGTAGCTACCGATTTCCATTCACATTTATAGGCACCAGCCCAACTATTTTAATGTCCAATATGGTAACCTCCAACATCAGTACACTCATAAAGGCCCTTTCTGCAACAGAGTTTATCATCCCAAGAGTCTACAATTAACTGTGCAGAAGGATTATGATCAAGATGTGTTATTCCTAAAAATCAGTTCCATGATACCAGAATAAAACTGGCATATGATTGCTTGCAATCACTTCCACTTGACTGGAAACTGCTTGTTCTCAAAACCTTTTCGTTATCATCTTAGGAGTTCCAGAGGCTTCTGTAAGGGTTGAAAGACAAGGTGTTTTCCCTACCTCTACTGTAGAACAGAACTGGGAATGTTATTTGAAACAACACATGTTCCAAATATTTTCCAAACTACTCTTCAGTGAGCAATATCACCCCCTTGGAAGAAATCATCTGTTGGATTATCAAACGCCTATACATAGTATTACCAGAATTTAGCTCTGTAGAATCTCCAGCAGTGTAAAAGCACTGCCATCAAAGCACTGTTACCCATTTACTGCAGTAATAAAAACTCTAAGACTCTTGTCAGCAGCACATCAGAGGTCACAGGTATTTCCTCTTATCCCTGCCATGGTTCTGCCCAAAACATGGTCCAGGGAGGCTTAGCCACATTTAGCCTGTTGATTTTGCATTACAGATTCTCTCCCAGCCATACACGTGTCTATTTTAACCCCAAGAGCACTGAAAACACAACCATAATGGTTGTCTAACATGAAGTTCTGACAATTCCCTTTAACAGAGATGGATTGTGTAGTCGCTTCACTCTTACTCAATGTTTTGTTGCCTAAGAAGTCTTCTTAAAAAGTGACCTCTAGTTTCAGAGTATGAGCGTTAGACAGACTAGTTAAGAAATCAATCTGTCACACAAACATTACACAGCATGTATTGTGGGGTATCACTTCAAACACACACAGCAGCATGACCCAAGCAGCTCTGCCAAAACACACCAGTGTATCTGCATGTTTTTATTCTCAGCTTCAACACATTTGACTGAACCAGAACACTGAATTCAACCCTGAGTTTTATCCTCCTGAATAACTTATTGTGGGAAGAGTAGCGGGACCAGAGGCTGAGGAACTTGCTTTATTTTGTGTGTCTTATTTTGATGAGACACAACAAACAGATGAGTAACAGAAGCTCACAAGAGACAGAATATTAAAAAGTCGCTAATGCCATACACATCAGGAAGGGAAAAAAAGGCTCTATGCTTCGTAAGACTACTGCATTGCAAGATGTACATTCTTCAAATTATCAGTATCCCAGAAGTTATCATCTTACTTCTAGTTTTTTTCCCTCTAGAACAATTTGGATTTCTTTGGCATCCAAAGTCTCGTATTTCAATAAAGCTTCTGCTAAATTCTTGTGTTCTTTTGCATGGGTCTTCAGGATGTTCTTTGCTCGCTCATACGAGTCCTAATATTAGGGGACAAAAAACCAACCAACCAAACAAACAAAAAAGGTGGAAGGAGACTATGAGACTTCAGAACAAAAAACCCAGCAAGATTCTGCTTTAAACATAATTTCTAGCTTGAAACAAGTATCTGAAGTGCATACATTCATAGCTAGCGCAGCTCTTCTCTCAAAGACTTAAAATCTAGCTGGCATAAATCAAAAAACTCCAAACAAGAAATAAAAAACAACACCACCGCACTTGGTGCCACCTTTGCATTTTGCGGAAGCAGGGACTAAAACGAAAATCCTGAGAAAAACCTTAGTACGTATGACTTAGAAAAGACTTACCAGATTTCAAAACTTGCCGATTGATATATTTGATTTTCCATTATAAGCAGTGTTAAAGCATTAAAGAAATGTTCCTCAAAGACTCAAATTTTTAAAAGTTTATGAAACTCTCAAAGTATTAATATGTGCTTTTAGAAAGATTAAGGATACCCAACAAGTTACCAGTTGCTGCAAGGAGATGCATGTTGCCAGCATTACCAGCTTCAACTTGAACTTCTAGTTCTACGTAGATGGTTCTTATGTGATCAAGTCAGTTCAAAAACAGCTACAGCAAAAAGGTGTTACTAATTTAAATGTTATAAAGAAACAGTTCTCCTGCCTGTACCAGCTCAGATTACCAGAATAGCCATCTGGAAGTTCTGTGGTTATTGACGTTAAAAACTTCCGCAAGCAGCTGGTACTGACCACACTGCGAGGAATAGGCTACTGAAAAAGGCAACTCTCTGATCCAATATGGCCACTCCTGTGATTCTAGACCAAACCAGCTAGCTGCAAGCTACGAAATGTGGGAGTAACACAAAACATTCTCATCTGTTCTAAAATATTTTATAGGTGTATTTTTTTTCCTACGAATTGGAGAAGAAAAATAAATCCTGACCAAACATAAGAGGAAGTCTTCAAGAGTATATTAAAGAACACAACACCATCAGCTTGTTTCTCACCGCTTGTCCATGACAATCACCAAGAAGTTTTTATATGCAGGGATTTGAACTTGCACCTACATTAAGCAGGTGTGAATGCTTTCATCCACCTGTTTATTTTCACCAATACATATTTACCAAATGAATGTTATCAGAGTGGAAGAGGAGAGAACCTTACCCGTAGAAGTGTTCTTACTTCCTGTTCAATTGCAGATTGAGTTTCAGGGCTAACTTTCCCCGCATCAGTATAGGTCATAACACCAAGCTAAACAACAATAACAAATACCTTTATGTTGCCACTATTGCAGTAACACACATAAAACACTGTTAGAGCTTCATCACCTATTGTTTCTATGTGCTAAGTCAGTTGTACGCTTGTTGAAGTGCTTGCAACAGAAGCAAAACAAGAAGCCTATTCATCAACTACATAATGCAGAGTTCTATTTCAACAGGTCACAATGCAGAACCTGATTAAGCATTTTCTTATTAAAAAAAACCCAAACCAAAATCCCTAAACTATTAATGCTTGGGTGTGTAATAAAGATGACTAAAGAAGATTCTTTTAGAAGTCTAGAAAACTCACCATTGGTGTCCCAACCCCCAAGATAATCCCCTATTCCAAAAGATTTCATTTTATTGTAAGTATTTTCTGCAGACATTAGTAACTTCCAAGGAAATTCTGAGGTGAAGATCTTGCAGGGGAATTTTTAAACTGTCAAAGGTTTTCTAGTTGAGTTCTCTATAGCAGGGACAGCCAGAACTACTTAGTGTCTCTGATCACTGACAAATAGGCATTTAGTTACAGAACACTCATTTGTATCAAACAAATATTTAAGGATTGCTGATACTACCTTCTCGCTCATTCCAAATCTAGTCACCATCAGTCTGGCAATTTTAGTAGCGTTGTCAAAATCACTGGAAGCACCTAGATAGAGAATAGATGCAAGTTATGTTATTGAAAGCAAGTTAAAACATGCTAGTCCACAGCTTTGATCACAAACACTTTTAACTACCCATCAGCTGACCTGTTGTGATGTGATCACTTCCAAATATGAGTTCTTCTGCTACTCTGCCTCCCATACAGACATCCATCTGTGCAAGCAGCTGAGATCTAGTTTCACTCCATCTGTCATTTTCTGGGAGCAAAGATACCTGTAAGATTCAGAACTGTGGTCAGGTAACAAAAAAATGGAAGAAACACTGAAATAACCTGGAAAACATTCTTGTTTATATCCAAAACAGACATAAAGACTTTCATGCAACAGTTTGAATGCTCTGGGCCTGCTCCTAATCTGCACACTCATCAGGTTTGCTTGGAGGTGCTTAGTCTACCAGCTGAAATAGCCTCCTACAGGCCAGAAGCACCACTTAAAATAAAGCAACCTAAACCTACAACCAGATCAAACAGAACAACCTATCCCATTAATTTCTCCTTACTCCCTACACTTGTATTGAGCACGAATCCACTTGCCTGGAGGATTCAGGCCAATGGCTTTCTTTAACAGAACTTAGTTAACATTATCTTCAATAAAGTTCAACAGAAACAGACATTAGAGGCATTTTTCTGTTCAAATGCTTGGCAGCTGGAGGCAGAATAGAAAAACTTAGGGATATCTATGCTAGGAACAAGGTAGGTAACCACTTAGATTTAGAAAAAGTCACACTGGGCAAAGAATAACTTGATACAGGATGTCTGTATTAAAAGTACAGTTGAGCAATGCTTCTACCTTAGAGTTCTTTAGACATTCTTCAAAGTTTCGCTGTTGGGAGCTATTTTAACTGCAGCAGAATCAGACACACTTTTATTTCTTTCCGTGTATATATGAACTCTCATACCAGCACAGGCTATTTAGAAATGGAGGAAGAAAGCTTTCTCCATCACACAAAAAACATGACCAGAAAGTTTTCCAACAGACTGCTCATAGCCAAGTATTTCAACATACTACAGTCTGCATTAACATAATTACAACAAATATCATTGTTGGCAAATTCTTCATCAACATCAAAACAACATAAAATACTCACATGTCCAAGTGTTGTTCCTCGTGTCATGATTGTGGCCTTGTTGATTGGCATTGCATCTTTGGTGTAATATGCAATGATAGCATGTCCGGATTCATGGTAAGCAGTGATGGTTCTGTTTTTCTCATCAATTTCTACACTTCTACGTTCAGGTCCTTAAAAAGAGGAACGTAAATAAACTACTTTTGTACGGGTGACCACCAAAGTCCACACGTTACATACACTCGCATTACATACACTCAAACAGAGCACGAAGAAGCTGAGGAACAGCACGAAAGCAAAATTAATGCTCATTAAGTGCAAATGTTTATGAGTAGGATTTTAATGTCTAAAATACACCCTAGAAACAAGCTGCTTTTAAAGGAAAAGGTTTAAAATGCAGTTTAAGTATCTGAGAAAAATCCATTTCTTCTCTCAAGTATGAGCAGACCAGATTTTTAGTGTCTACATCTCAGATGTTTTAGTTCTGTGGTATCACGTGACAAGCTAGTTAAACAGAAGTTCCAGGTTTCTGGTCTTTTATTCACCCCTTTCCTTTAGGAGTAAGTAGGGGAAGAATAAGAAATTAAGCCTGTGTCTTCCACCATGAAGTACAACATGCAGCAATTCTGATTAAAAAAAAAAAAAAAAAAAAAAGGCACGAAGTGTTAAAGAACGAATTCCGTATTAGATTTTACATGGTACTCTCTGGTCTCAAAAGGTTCAGTTCAGAATTAGTTACCAGAAGACTTACTTGCTTAAAAAAAACCAAACACCCAAACAAAACACCAAATTAAAAAACTCCAAATAACAAAACCACCCCTAACAAACCAAAAGACAACAGCATAAAAACCCTCTTTGTCTGCAAAAGTCTTAATCACACAAGAAAACCCCTGTGTAGTGTAACATATATGTGTCTTTTGTATAAAATCCTACCCATTAGAATTTTGTCCTTGGAGAATTCTAGTTCTTTCATGGTTACCATATCTTTTCCATCAACAGCTGCCTTTAAGGCAGCTTGATTTACAAGATTTTCAAGCTCTGCTCCAGAAAATCCTACTGTGCCTCGTGCAATTATTTCCGGATCTACAGCTGTGGAGAAAAACAAACTTGTCATAGGGTCCATACTCCTGAAAAAGTTTGTACTGTGAAGATATATCAAGAAATTATCAAATTTTAAGCAAAAATCATGTTCTATTCCAAATAATGACTTAAATAAAAAGTGTTCAGCTTTAGAAGAGCTGAAGTCTAATTCTTAAAACACAGTGAACTGCTGGAAACTAGAAGAAACACTGCCTCAGCAAACTTGTAACACTACATACCAGGCAATTTTTGTATTCTTCATTGAGACACACAGTAAAGCCACAATTGCTGGTGGAATAAGGACTAATACATGAGTGGGCTGATCAAGTATAACAACTGCTACATAAGGTGTTACAGTAAAGTATTTACTTACATGGATCATACTTTATTTTATTAAGGTACCACTTCAGAATTTCTGTACGACCTCTTACATCAGGCTTGGGAACAGTAACTTGCATATCAAAGCGACCAGGACGTATTAAAGCACTAACAGAAAAGACAATTTAACACACTTACTTAAAAATGCTGCAGTAAATTGTTACTAACATATTTAAGGAACAAAAATCCACCTGATATTTCTGAAGACATCTACACAGACTACGTCTGGTGCACAAATGCAACAAATTCGTTTTTCTTAACTTTTTGTAAAAAGACAGATGAAAGATATATACTAGCAACCCATTCTAAAGGGTGTTTTGGGTTTGAAAGTTCTGCATTGTGAACAAGGAATGCAGCTGATCAACTTAAGCAGAAAAGCTTCCGGACATTTTAGATGCTTAGAAACATGCTACTTATTTCTTCATATTTAACTAAACAACCTTTTAAATACCCCAAACTGGTCAATACACATCATTTTTAAGAGGGGAAAAAAATCAGCTATGGGACATTGGGGCAGGTTGCCCAGAGCACAGCCCAGATGGTGGCTGCTCCATCCCTGGCAGTATTCAAGGCCAGGCTGGACGGGCCTTTGAGCAATCCGGTCTAGAGGAAGGTGTCCCTGCCCATGGCAGGGGGGTTGGAACTAGACGGTCTTTAAGGTCCCTTCCAACCCAAATCCTAATCTGATTATCATGTACAATTTCGAAGTTGCAGTGTTTCGGGGGTTTTTTTGTTTGTTTGTTTCTTTGTTTTTTTGAATACATATTCTGTAAAAATGATCAATTCATTATACTCACTTATCTAATGCTTCAGGGAAGTTGGTTGCACCAATGATAACAACACCTTCATTAGGTTTAAAGCTACACAGAAAAAAAAAAAAAGGTAAGAATTTTTTTGTTTTGGAGACAGAATTTACACCTTTTTTTGTCAGTAACTTATTCTATTTCTTATTCAGAGAAGAGATCCAGAGCAGCCCTGTGGAGAAGGACTTGGGGTTGTTAGTCAATGAGAAAATGAACATGAGTCGGCTTCAGTGTGCGCTCGCAGCCCAGAAAGCCAACCGTATCCTGGGCTGCATCAAAAGAAGCGTGACCAGCAGGTCGAAGGAGGTGATCCTGCCCCTCTACTCTGCTCTCGTGGAGACCTCACTTGGGGTATTGTGTACAGTTCTGGTGTCCTCAACATAAAAAGGACACGGAACTGCTGGAACAAGTCCAGAGGAGGGCCACGAGGATGATCAGGGGACTGGAGCACCTCCCATATGAAGACAGGCTGAGAAAGTTGGGGCTGTTCAGCCTGGAGAAGAGAAGGCTGCGTGGAGACCTCATAGCAGCCTTCCAGTACTTGAAGTGGGGCTATAGGGATGCTGGGGATAGACTATTCATTAGGGACTGTAGTGACAGGACAAGGGGTAACAGGTTAAAACTTAAACAGAGGAAGTTTGAATTGGATATAAGGAAGAAATTCTTTACTGTTAGGGTGATGAGGCACTGGAATGGGTTGCCCAGGGACGTCGTGAATGCTCCATCACTGGCGGTGCTCAAGGCCAGATTGGACGGAGCCTTGGGTGGCATGGTTTAATGGGAGGTGTCCCTGCCCATGGCAGGGGGGTTGGAACTAGATGATTTTAAGGTCCTTTCCAACCCTAACTATTCTATGATTATTTTGGATGACCTCAACAAGCCAGTCAAAAACATGCTATCAAACAATATGCCATCCAAGCATGACCATGTTCAGCCCAGCAACTGGTTAAAAACATGTCTGGATCCAAGCTGAACTTCTTCCTTTAGATATATAGGTAGCCTAAAAAAATAATGAGCAATTATATAAGATAATCGGAGTTATTGTGCTACTACAACTCCAAAGTTTCCATATGCTTTACTGTAAGGCCATTAATGCTACTGTTGGCAGCACTAGAAAGTGGTCATAAAAGCATCTTCAATTTCTATTCTTTAAAGCATTACAAAAAAAAAATTACAAAAACGAAGAAAAATTCACCCCAATATTCTGAATAGTCAGTCAAGGACCTTCTGTGCCCTCAGAATCCCTATATTTACCCATCCATTTCAGCAAGAAGTTGATTAATGGTCTGTCTTGAATAGGGATGCATTGGAGATTCAATTCTCTTCCCACCAACAGAGTCCAACTCATCGATAAATATAACACATGGTGCATTTGCTTTTGCTTCCCCTGACAGAAGAAAAACAGCAGAAGGACAATTCAACCACACAAAGAGTGTATCATATGACTTAAGATTCTATTATTTCTATTATTCTTGGATTATAAAAAATTCTATTTGATATCACCAGAACTGTCCTGATTTTAGCCTAAAAAAATATTCAATCTATTTCTTAAATGAAGTGATGCAAAGAGAGGCAAGATTCTTTATCTCTACATCAGCTTATTGTTACCATGCTACAAGAAATTACTACTAAAATAGGTACAGAAATTTATTGTATTTTGCATCCACTCCCTACAACAGCATATTTCATGTGCTTGAGTAGACAGCATTGACCTATTAAATAAAAATAACATTAAATGTGATGGTATTAAAAATATAAAATAAAAAAATGCAATAATAAACTTTAAGACCAACAACAGATACATGCATACCAGGATGCAACTCATGTTACCCTGCCAGACATATCTGTAAAATATTAATGTACAAGTCAGTCATCTAAACCTCTGTAGTCAACAGAAAGTAATGCACACTTAAAGGTACAACACGTTACAGTTTGCATCCCCTTCCACGTGAAGCAAGTCATATTTCTTCTACAAATGCAAACTAGTTTCTACATTGTATATGCCTGACACCATCAATATTTCATTTAAGAGAAAATCGGATTCCCCCCTCCCCAATAATATTTATGTGCATACTTCAAACAGAAAGCCTTTTCTGTCAAGGTTAATTTGAGAAGTTTCATTATAATGCCCTTCTTATTCTGGGCCCATTGATGGGTGTGAGAAAGGACATCTCAGCCCAGTGCTACACTGTGATGCTGCAAAGTTCCCAGAAAGATTTAAAAAAAAAAAAAAAAATTAAAATATGAGGGAAGTAACCAAGAAGATAAATATTTTTATCTTAAATTTACAATTAAAATTCAAATTTACACTAATTTACATATGACAGTAAGTAAACTACAATGTAAATTATTCCATTTATTTTATAGGACACTGCATTTCTAATTAAATTACTTCTCTCTGGGAGTGTTGTAACATCAGTTGTAATTTTTGCTGTAATTTTGCCTTAGGGGCAAGATTCTACAGTTAACTCATGCTCACAGAATTCTGAGGTCTACCTCCACAATCAATGTTTTATTAGCCTCATACCCTGCTTTCCAGTAACCAGAACTGTACCTAATCAACACTGAACACTTAATCTCACATGTGAAAACACCACAAAATATTTAACTTACTGAATAGGCTTCGGATGCGACTAGCTCCTACACCAACAAACATCTCATCAAACTCTGATCCAGATGCATAATAAAAGGGAACATCAGCCTCACCAGCTACAGCCCGTGCAAGAAGAGTTTTACCCGTACCAGGTGGTCCAACTAACAGAATACCTGAAAAGACAAACAAAAACCCAAATAACAAAACCACCAAACCCACACAGTCTTGTTACACAGGTACTGTTTCTTCCATGCATTAGGGGAAATAATTAACACTTGACTTCATAACTTTTAACATCCCTTTTCAGATACTGCTTATCACTTGCCATCTGAAGTATCTTCCTATAACAAATCTAGATACGCGATGATCCATATTCAAACAACAGACTTGTAAGGCTATCAAAGAGAATACTTCAGGCTTCTGTATCCATTAATAAAGAAGCTTTCACAACTCTTTGAGAATTCATTTGTTTCTCAAGTATTTTAGGAATCCACTATCCATGTCTAATATTATTTCAGCATTTTTCCAGATCCAAGCTAAATAAAACAGTAGTATTTAGGCCCATTTTGGTTATATACTTTCCTGATTCCCTAACTAAAGGAAAAAACATTCAGAAGCTAGGCTGTAAATCAGTCCTTCAGTATAGAATAAAGCTATGAAGACAGCCACAGCGACATATGAATTTTACTTCTGCTGAGAATGAATTCTTACCTTTTGGAAGTTTACCTCCCAGTACAGTAAATTTATGTGGGTTTTTCAGGAATTCCACAACTTCTTGCAATTCCTGTTTAGCTTCTTCAACCTACACATAAAAAACATGCCACAAAATATAACCAACGATTTCTAAAATAAATGTGTTTTGTAGGCAAGTTTTGTATTAGAGACTAAGTCTCTAACTGAGTGTTGATCGAAAATATACATCAGAAAGAGGAGACAAAAGTGTACCACAGAATTTCTGTGGATACCAAGTGTCCATGGATTTAACTCAATCTATTTCCTAGAACTGTTCATAGGAATCAATAAGTACTGAAGTTGTTAACACTGAAAGAATAACCAAACAGTTCAAGACCAGATCTGACTGACAAGATAGATACAGAATAAAAAATACGACATCAAGATTTGCCTAATTAGTTAAAAAAAGATTAAGTCTATTTGCCAAGGGCAAGGAGAGGGGAGGGTCCTCATTTGGCCACTGACAGCCAAAGAACAGCTGAATAGAAACAATAAAGCTATCCCACCAGCAGTGACATGGCCACTTTTTTCTGGGAATCTCTCCATCTCCTGTCCTAACATCAGAAATCCCAAAGAGATGGTGCTAAGAGAGAAATAATTAAATGGCATTACCATTTTCTTGTACTGGTTAACTTCTGCAAAAAACAGATTAACATGGATACTCACGGCCTGGTTTTTGCTATTCTAACCTTTCAAAATGCAATTCAACAAGTCAAGAATGCACTTTTTATAAGGTATTAAAATGCCACAAAGATACCAGATAGAACAAGAACAGTTAAAACCCTCCTTCATCTTGGGTGGTCAATATGTATCAGGCTTCTGCTCATACAAAGTTTCTTGAACAGAGTAAACATTCTTCAGGCTGACAATGATTAGTTAAGCAGAAACTCAGACTTTACTCCTGAACTTACCCCTTTTACATGTTCGAAGGTGACGTTTTTCAACTGGATTGGATCAACTGCAGCATCAAAGATACTTGATGTTCGAAAGCGTACTGATAGCAAACAGCAGATGATGAACAACAAGTTTACACAAAGTCACTTTATTCCAAGATGAAATTTGCACTTGAATGCATATCACCATTAAGCCACTAATTTTACACCTGCCCTTTTAACAGGGCATGTTTCCATTTACAAGTGTCCAGCAAGAATTAAGATTTATTTAAACAAAAAAGGAAAAAATATTTGTAATTAATTCAGAGATGTGCTTTTTAGTCATCTGTAGTACAGAAAGGCAGAAGCTTTCCCTCAATGTTTCTGCACATAACCTTTCTTGACATCCAAGCTGCAATTCAGCATGAAGCTGAAATTCTCCATTTACATTAGTTCAGCGTTTGATCATTCCACTATTCCCAACAGGTTTTAAGATGACAATTTGGCCTGCAATTACCTAGTCTCTATAAACTAAGCTGTGATTACAAATAAAATCCAAACTGCTGACCTAGATAACACATCATCTAAATTCAAAGACAAACACATAACTGGTGAAC
Organism: Psittacula echo; assembly: GCF_963264785.1. Taxonomy (NCBI): domain Eukaryota; kingdom Metazoa; phylum Chordata; class Aves; order Psittaciformes; family Psittacidae; genus Psittacula; species Psittacula echo. The sequence goes on along the minus strand of NC_137737.1, from coordinate 43,053,610 downwards.
AGTCTGATAACTTCTCCTTCTGGTTCCATGTAATTGTTTCACCAAAGGAATTAAAATAATTACGCTTAGAGCCAACTTTTTGTCTCCATAAACATTTTGGTACACCATTGTCTGAAAGGCTGTAGACAGAAGCAACAAACACCTCCTCCCTGTTATCCTAAAACTATCATAATATCAAAACACATTTAATTTGTGCTAAACCTGCTGGAAGTAACACCACAACAGAAACAATGCAGGAAAAAGTTAACTAACCAGCATCAGAAAAGGAACCTTTCCCAGGTAAAAATGATGAATATATAGCAAGGTAAAAACAAAGAACAAAAAGAAAGAAAGAAAGCAAACGTGATCTTCTCAAGGAATCTGTAAAAGAAAACAAAAAAAAAGTTTTAATATGGGCTGAAATAAACTACTTTCTGAATGCAAAGACAAAATACATGAACTAAAACAACTTACCAAGTGTTTTTTGCAGGAATACCTGTGCTTTCAGAAAGCCTTCTGCAAAACCAGTTTTAAAAGCATCCTGGTGTGCCTCTGGGATGTTTTTGGTTTTCATCAGTGCATCCAAATTTTCAACATCAATCCTGCGCTTTCTCAGGATAAAGCCCTGAAATATTTTCCACAGCCACGTTAGTAGGCACTGAGTTTTGATACATAGTTCATTTGCTACCTGGTTAGCATGAGTTAAAAAAAAAGAAGCACATAATTCCGGTGCTATGGGGTTAGTTAGATGACACAGGGCTGTAGTTTGAGTGTGGAATCACAATGGCTCCTGCAGGGGCACCCCTGAACAGGTTAGAGCCCTCCTGGTCAGAGCCCAGTTTCAAATAGAAAACACAGCCAAAGGCAGATATGTACACAGCTAGCTTTGTACACGGGATACACTGGGAGTTATTAGCTTAAGCTTTTTGCTTCATTAAATCAACATAAATAATTTCCAAATGTGAAATATCTTTGCAAGTATAGCTTTGACAGAGCCTGATACATCTCATATGCCCTACCAAATTTAAGACTAGCACTGAATGGAGCTAGCTCTGATTTATCTTCACCCACAGTACACCTAGACCACAGATGAAATTAAATACATACACCTAGAAGAAGGAAGAATTCAAAGCTAATTTACACACAAAAGTAAGATCAAATGCTTTAACTAGCCTGACTTCTGTACAACCAATTAGGAGCAAAGATTATTTCAGCTAACTTGGTTTATTAAGTCCTTTGCTACTCCAAGCCTGAAGTCACTTGCCACATTATAAGTATGTGAGTTTGTAACTTACAAACCCACCAAGTTTCAAATTTTTGTATCTTAAATTATACTAGCCACAAGAAATGATATTTTCTATTCTGAAAACATCAATCACATGCTGAACTGCTTAAAAAAAAATACACATTCTTGTGTGTTAAACTAACTGTATTTCTGTTTAAACAAATAGTTTCACTCCAAGCTATTTTTAAAAGCTACAAAAACAGAACACAAAGAATTTTATTTCTAGAATTTAAAACAAACCTACTGAAACTACTCTCCTAAAAAAATTCAAATAATCTTTAGAGTGGCGATATATGAAGCAAATCTGTGTATTAGTAAGAAAATACAGTATGCTGCCACTAGCTCAAGTTTCAGAATAAGGAAATTTTTTCACACAAGTAAAACAAAACACCCTTGGTAAATTGTGCAGGTTCATTCAAGAGAAACAGATGGTCTGAATAACCCCAAACCAACTTCATAATGTTATTTGTATTTACCTTCAGAATTGAAGAAAGTGAACTTTTTGTTTCTGTGAATTGTTCAGATGTTGACTGCAGACGTCTTGTTCTTGATCTCAAAGTCTTAAAGTTCCGTGTTTGTATGTAAACTTAAAGTAGTAATAATAAAAAAAAGTTAAGAATTATCCATTACTACTGCTAAAAAAAGGCCTAAGAAATTTCAGACACTATTACATCAAAAATACTATCCTGATTGAACTGAATATAATCTTCCCAATATATCCATAGTAAAAAGTGAAAAGAATTGCAAACAGCAATCTGTTTAAGATGCCTGACCAAAAAAGCATGAACAGGAAACCGTATGAAAGACACCTCTGTATGTAATAGTAATAACTGGATAAATAAACCAATAAATTTCAGTACTGTAAATGTATAGTTAAGTAAGTGTGAACCATGTTTGTAACCTGAACACACAAGCAAACTGCTGACTGTTTCACTATATTTTCCCCATATATTTCTTTGTTAAAATAATCAGGAGTTTATGCAGTGAATTACAGGCAATTGGCGAACCCCATCACCATCTCAGGAACAGAAAAGGCATAAAGCCGAATTAAATTCAGACTGTCTGACAACCCTGAAACATTCAGAAGTCAATCCAGAAGAATGGGAATGAAGTTTCCTATTCTAAGATAAGCTTTATCTAAAAGCTCAGCCGTGATGGAGATTTTATCACATAAATAACAAAATCTAAGAATATTTATCTTTTTTCACAACTACATTTTAAAATAATCACAAATACCTGTGAATTATATAGTTTTCACTACACCTTCTGATATAGAATAGCACCAGACAAAAGGAACTTCTGGAAGTGATCTAGTCAAAGTCCTGCTCAAAAAAGCCCTAATTTCACCAGTCAATCAGGTACTTCTGGACCTTGTCCAGTTCAGCTTTGAAAATCTCCAAGGATTAAGATAACCCCAACACTGCAGGCCACCTGTTTCAGAATCTAGCCATTCTCATTGTGACAATTTTCCAAACAGGAATTTCCTTTGCCTTTACTTGTAATTGTTGCCTCTTCATCAAGATGTTCAAGAGCAGGGCAGCTACTATGGCTCAAATATCGCTTACATCATTCCTTGCCTTCTCTTCAGCTAACTTTAAAACTTTAGATTCCTCAGCTTCCCCTAAATATTAAATGCTCAAAAATCTGCACCCTTCCTTTTGTCCCATCACTGAGTGACAGGATCTGTTTTGTCAGCATCTCTCTCAACCATAGGACACAAAACCAGACATAGCATCCGGATGTAGTATCAAAAGAATTGAATAGAGGACAATAGCTGAACTCCCTGAGCTCCTGATTATGTTCTTGTTAATGAAATCCTGTTGCTACCCATCCCATCACACATCCAGGAGTAGTTTAAACCAGTCATGAAGCACCTTAGAAAGTTCATCTGGATGAATAACAGATTCTACATACTTATTGATTCAAAAGCAGTCAGCTCATTATCATCTTTTAAGAATAGGAGCCAGAGATACTGTTATCTTTGAACAAGATTCTATAGTTACACAATGTTTACTAACTTAATTCTGGAAACATACTACTCAAATGCAAAAATAACTGCATTATTTAAAGTGTTAACATCAATATAAAGCTCCCCCTGGAAGTTTACAGTATTTCCTGAGTGATGCCTCTAAGAAAAAGTAAAAATACTGTCCCAGAATAAGAAGATACTATAGAGATTAAAACCAGTGTAGTTTATTGTTTCATACCTGGCCAACCCCGAACCTCTGAAGAGAAGTTTTGGAGGGGATTAGGATGCTGTCTGTACAAACAAGATGAGCGCAAAACACTGAAAACATCTACAAAGCCTGTAAAAAGATACAGCAAAGTATAAATACACCCAATATTAAACAACAGCTAAACACTTCTTCTTCCACAGGATATTAATTCTATTTTACTGTGGTCCTTCAGGCATCTGTAATTAAACTGTCATAAAGCTGAAGGACCAGCACTCAAACATTTAGTTCCAAAGGCTTTAAAGAACAGATCGCTCAGTGGCACTTGAAAACATATATAAAGTTTATATAAAACATATATAACATGTATAAAGTATGAAAAAATTTTAAACTACACTAAGTCTACTTAATTGTACAGTCCTCATTCAATACAGAAGCAAGAAGAAATGAAAGAGGGCTGTCATTTATCTGTTGTATAGTTACCAAAACTTAAAAGAACTCATCCTCATTTAGCAGGTAAGAATTATTTAAGAAACATCAGAGACCTGGGGAGGGTAAAAAAATTGAGACCAACCCTACATATGCAGTCGTCATAGTAATTCAAAAGCTAATGTAATCTTAAAAAGTGTGAGGGTTATTTTTTGTTTTATGTATTCTGAGAAAGTTATCAATTAGATACATCAAGGGTAGCAAAAAGAACCCTGAAAGTTCCTAATAATTTTTTGAAGTTATATGATTGTAATAACAGCTTACAAGCTAACAATTGAAATACTGAAGAACTATGGGAAGAAGAAAAAAGTATTAGCTGTTAATTCTACAATACTTTATATTCCATTATCTTCTATACCGCTGCACATTGGTTAATTTAATATAATGTAATTAGGAACACATTAGTTTAATAAAACAGAAGTACTCTCCTGATTTCATGCAGAAGTATATGCACAATATACATGTATCAATAGTAACAGTCATTCATAGCCTGCAGTGTCACCTACACAAAAGTACCTCCTCGAAGATTTAGCATCCCCCTTGCCTGTGGCAGTTTTCCACCTATAACCTTGCTTTGACAACCAGTCTGATAAGCTTCCAGGGCAATCCAGCAAAGCTCTGAAGCATCTGCAAGTCTTCTTCACGTTCAGGAAACTGCCTCTGGGCTAATTTTTTTATATCTCGCATCACAATGCAATTTAATAGTAGCCCTGAGATATTGTTCTTCTTTTTCTCCCAACTGCTATACTATATAGGCAGTATCTCAATTGTTAGCTATATGCTTCTGTTTCCAAGACATTCTTGAGCACCTACAATGGCCTTGCTTCTTGTATTTTAGATTAATCCCAACAAAGCATCTTCAACTGTTAAGGAACCACGCTTCCTTTATTTCAGTAATTAAATACTCTACATGGACAGTTAACAGTTTGCCACCCATAATTCCTTTCTAATTAAAGTCCTCGTGTAATGTTCCTTCAATCGAAAAACTTCACGTAAACTGGAGATGTTCATGACTGCGTTATGTTCTTCATCAGAGACTGTAATGATAGGACAAGGAGTAATGAGTTTAAACTTAAACAGGGGAAGTTCAGATTACATATAAGTAAAAAGTTCTTTGCTGTGATGGTGGTGAGGCACTGGAACAGGTTGCCCAAAGAAGTGGTAAATGCTCCATCCCCGGCAGTAGTCAAGGCCAGGTTGGACAGAGCCTTGGGTGACATGTCTAGTGTGAGCGCCCCTGCCCACAGCAAGGGGGTTGGAACCAAGTGATCTTAACGTCCTTTACAACCCTAACTATTCTATGATTCTATGACTCTATGTTAGTGTATTAGTAAATCTCATTTCTTCTACTTAGTGAAAAAATTCACAGGTCATCCTTAGGAGACAATGCACTTGCACTACTGCTCAGTTCAGACAATGTTAATAGCAGCCAAATTAAAATCTGAATTGTAGAAACAATTCCAAAATCCAGGTTGAATTTTCTCAAATTCCCAAGATTCAAAAGCACTACTCTAGAGACAACCTGTACACGATGAAAAACGACATTAATACTCTTTTTATTAAAGCTTTTTAAGACTTTCAAGTTATCTACAGCACGAGAGATTAAAGAATAACTGTGTTCACCTTTACAATTTACCTCCAGTTTTCATAAGCACTTTATTCTGAAACATACCATGCTTATTTTCAAAGAAGGATTCAGCAGAGATGTATGATGTATGCCACTGTGAAGAGACTTTGTTTTCTAGACAGTAGCCAGGAAGCAACCTGTTCACCAGTTCTTTGAAATGGTTTGCTTTCAGATCAGACAATCCCAGATCTCTTAAATTAAATACAGACTGAAAAACAGAAATAAATGTTCAGAATTTACTTAAGATTACCTTAGGGGGAAAAGTTAAAGAATAACTGAGTTAACTTTTTGGCTCAATACAGCATCTATATTTCACAGTTCAGACTGAAATAAAAATTTCTAAATGAAGATAAACAAATTAAAGGACACAATCAAAGAAAGAATATTTGCTACTGTCAGTACAGAAAAACTTTTGCATTTGCACACACTGATATTTTGTCACCATACATTTATGACAATGTGTTTTCTTTCAGATTTAGTCTTTTCAACATCTTCCTGCTCCCTGATTGAAGGAGACACAGAAAAAACACAACACTTTTCTAACTCTTTATACTCTTAATGATAGCACAAATGCCGAGCGTGAAGGGCAACGATGTACAGCAATAGCCACCCATTATGTTTTTATTAAGTGAGCAAATAGCAAAATCTCCCCCAACCTCTTTTTTTTTTTTTAATTAGGTTTTTGCTATCCTTTTTGCAGCTAGTGCAGATGTAGCAGCAGCAAAAGACTGGATACTCTACCCAGAGTTAAAACCTTAAAAAGCCACAAGGTATGTAGACACACAATAAAAAAGGCAAAAGTTTCTATGAGGTAAAGGGTAAGTACTAGGATATGGGATTGAGTTACTAAAGAAGTAACCTTGATCAAAGCAATTTTACTCCTGTTATTTTACAGACAGGAGAAAAACTTTTCAGGAAAAGCATGCTTTAAGAAACACATATTAGTTTGGACCCTTTAAAATATCTAACAGCGTTTGATTTTTACACATGGTTTAAAGGAATAGCTCAAGCCTTCCTACTTCAGCTTAATAGCTGCTTGGAAAAGTACTGAAATGCTGCAGGGGTGTTAAAAAAAAATAAAATTAGAGAAAATGTGCATTTTCTGTGACCCTCCAGAACAGGTTACTACCTCCAAACACATACTTAACTTTGCAGCAGAGAAGTCTCACTTTCTCAAATGACGGGTTTTGCCACAGTAATAGTTCAGCTTTATTTGATACTAGAACAGCATTTACTGTGTCAGTACTTGCTGACTTAACATTTGAGCTTAACCTTTATTTAAACTTATTATAGTCTAATCAACTTGCTTTAAGAACTTCCTTTAAAAATCCTTTGAGAGACTTTTCTAATTCTTATTTTTATACTTTTACCATGTCTGGAGGAAGTAAACAGGTGTATGATGAATCAGAGAGAAAATATTAAACGTGAAGATCCCTTTGTATTTAAAGGAGACTCTAGCTGATTAGAAAGACAAATATAGAATTGAATAAACGAAACACATATTTTGTTTCATTCAATAATCCAAATCTCCCACTGAAATAAATTTTTATCACCAGAAGCAAATACAGTATCATGAAAAATCAAAAATAAATAAATAAAAAACAATTAAAAAAACCCAATGGAATTACAGCTTTGCATTTTCTGTATTTTGATTTTCAACGTGAAAAACAAAAAATGCCTAATGAAAATTTAACATATTTTCATAGAAAAATAAGAACTCATGCAAATTTTAATATCTTAAAAACCCTCAATGTATTTTAAGTTACAGCCCTTTTTCTCACAAGCAATAATGAAACAAACTTTGCTGGAACTCAGTGCGTGAAAAAATAATAAGAGGTTTACTAACAGGAGTGTTATTGTTACTTCAGAGCAAGAAACCTTAAGTTGAAAGTGAAAACAAATCTCCTCCTCATTTGCAAATTAGTACCAAGACAAGTACTAGCTTTTTTTCTTGCTAATGAGGTGCTGTATTTTGTGGAATCCTTAATGACAAAGCATCGACTAAAGTTCTGCCGAAAAGTTACATCTCTGTGTTAACATTCTGCTTCATTCAGTTACATTGCATTATTTTATGAAACAAGTCAAATACTAAATTCCCTTAAGCTAATATTATTCAGATTTAGTTAAGTTAAAAGCAAATCACCACTTTTCCCGAAGGATTTTAGTACCTCACTCTTCTGAGGATCATGCTCTGGGGAACTGTCCCTCTGAACAGGATGTACGGATGCTGTGCTGGCAGTAGTAGTGGAGCTTTTTGGTGCATGAAAGGCATTAATAAGGTGACTCAGAGGAACAGTAGCCTGGAAAGAGGGGAAAAAAAAAAAGAAAAAAAAAAAAAAGCTTTTTTAAATTATTTAAACACATCCCCATTCCAAACCCTGACTTATAATCGTATAACTGAGGACTTCATAAGAAACCACATGAAGTTAGCTTCAACACCACAGTGTCAGATGACACCTCTAAAGAAAAAAAAAACCAACCAACCAACCAAGAAAGTTAAGAAACTTAACATATGCATGACAGATTAGCAGACCACAAAGCTTGGAAGAGGGGAAAAAAAAAAAGGCTACATTTCCTGATTTTCAAACATAAGCATGGTTTAAAGAAAGTAATTGCTAGATTTCAAAACAGAACAGTAGGTATAGATCATCAACACTTAAGAGATGCAAAGGCTGCCCTTGATTTGCACTTAAGCCGATATTCAGTTACAAAAAAAAAAAAAGAGAACTTCTTACAGATATACATACATACATATACACTTCCTTCAGAATATTTTTCTATTTTTCCTTCTTTTAATGTATCACTTGTTTGCTGTGTTAGATACGTACTGTTGCAACCAAGCAACAGAACAAAGACTGTTGATGTCTTTGATAAATATTACAAACTTAATTATTTCACAAAACAAAACCTTGTGAAAGGATGTTTATCCCTTGTAGTCACCGCGCTCCCATTAAGTCAATTAGCTAACATTCCAAATAGGTGTGTTTTCCTCACACAGCAATAAAAGAAATCAAAAAAGAAAACATAATCAATATGGGGGGAAAGAGAGAGGGAAAACAATAGCAAATTACTTCTACTGAAATGCCTGCAAGTTGGCCCCATCTCTTGAAATTAAAACCTGTTTAAAACCTGTTTAGAGTTATTGTCACTTAGGCACTTCTCTTAGGAAGAAATGTTCACTTAAAATATTCCTGATTATTGATGTCTGCAAGACAAAGCTACGATCATCAGCCTGATAAGACTTCACAACACAGCACAGCCACAGAAGAGAAGTAATGCTCCTTAAACATGAACAGAAAGAAACAGAAAAAAGAGAAAAGAATAGTAAATTAGGTATTCCACCTATTTAGTAGAAGGCCTTAATTTCTGATTTTAATATGAAATATTGTAGTATAATGAATTTTACATTATCCCTGGACAGATATCCAAGCAACAGATCTCATCAAGCTGGTTCACTTGAACAGACAGTTCAGTGGCTGCTTTTGAATTGCACAGAATCATGAGGATTTATGAACATCTCACTAATTCAGAGATCACCATTCTTAAGTTATTACTGATTCCTGCATTATTTTCAAAACACCACGTATTTTAATTTATGAAGTAGTACTTTTATAACTGGAAATATCTATCTTTTTCACTAAATTATACAAGGTATTCCCCAAAGTTTCCTGTTTCCTTCCTTGGGATCTCACTATAGCAACATACCTAAGCATCAAACTATCCTACAGAAAGCATATGCACATATCACAGTCAATTCTGCAGTTCAGCAGCACTCAGTGACACCAGCTGATGAATCAGAGCATAAAAGCCTAGATGCACCATGTATCAGGGCTCCTACTCTAGCACATGACTATGGTTGTCCTGGGTTCAACAGTAGCAGTCATTATTTTCTCCTTCTTAGTAGCTGGTGCAGTGCTGTGTTTTTGACTTTTGGCCTGGGAACAGTACTGATAACACCGATGTTTTTAATTACTGCTCAGTAATGATTACTCTGACCAAGGACCTTCTGAGTCTCATGCTCTGCCAGGGAGGAGGGGAAGCCGGGAGGAAGCAGAGACAGGACACCTGACCCAAACTAGCCAACGAGGTATTCCATACCATAGCACATCATGCCCAGGACGTAGAACCGGGGGCAGTTACCCAGCAGGGCTAGTTCACTGCTTGGTCAGGCTGGGTATTGGTCGGCAGATGGTGAGCAGTTGTGTTCTCTTCCCTTGTTATTTCCCTTATCATTATTATTATTGGCGGCAGCAGTAATGGTTTGTGTTGTACCTTAGTTACTGGACGGCTCTTATCTCAACCCATGGGAGTTACATTCTTTCGATTCTCCTCCCCATCCCTCCAGGAGCTGGGAGGAGGAAAAGGAGTGGGGGGGAAGTGAGCGAGGACTCTGTGGCTGATTTACGACTCAGCTTAAACCACGACAATGGTACAAATAATTCCAACACTTCCAAAATGCCTCAATCTTATTACATGTCACAGAGTTGGGGTGCAACTCCGGCTGCTGGAATGACACCCAACCACAATATCTGACTGAGCCTCTGCCTATGGCAGAGGAACATCCTTCCACAAGAACTTCCATCTCTGTGTTGACTAGAGAGAAGATCAAGAGAGACAGTGCTGTGACAAATGAAAACTGCTTCAGAATTAATTGTCTAAAGTTATAATTAAACTCTTGGAGTTTGTATGGTAAAACCATAAAGCTTCCAGAGGTCAAAGCCAGCATGCCAACCACTAACCACACTGACATTTCACCATGCTAACGAAAGCAATTAACACATTCTCAACAACTGGCAAGCACAATGGAATTCCACTGTGAAGTAAGACTATCACATACTAATCCCCCTAGCTCAAAACATAAACCACACTGGTTCAGCTCAAAGTCCATAAACCCCACTAGTCCCATCAGACTCGCTGTCTAATAAAAGATGACTTCCTGATTGCATCCAGACTGTTCTGTATAACAAATAATTGAGATAATTGAGGGATTTTTCCTTCACGAGCTCTTCCAATGCCTATGTTTCCTTTTGGTTTTCACAACCACCCGTGACAATCAACAGCACAGTTTAACTTCAGCTTTAATAACACTGCCAAAGCGCCATCTCCAGGCCACGTCTTCATTTCATATTTGACAAGCTTTTACCTTCTCCATTTACGTACTTTTTTCCACAAGATAAGAACCCTCGGCCACCGTAGCCCCTACTCAGTGCCACCAAGCCGGCAGCCTCCCGCTACGCGGCCACCACACCCGCTCAAACGCTCTCCAAAGCTCCCAGAATGTGGCAGCGGGCTCTCAGCTCCTCCAGCCGAGGCCGCAGACCTGGGCCTCCTGCGTGCCTCCGTCCGGCCTCGCGGCCTCTACCCGGCAGCGAAACGAGCTCCCAATGGGGAGGCAGCCCCACGCCCGGCGAACTGCGCACAGCCACGGACCAGAACCACCGCCGGTACGCTCCGCCAGCCACCTCACCTGAGGCTGCACGGTTGAGAACGAAAACATCCTCCCAGCTGGGGCGGCGGCGACCGCAGGCGCCTCTTCCGCTTCGCAGCACAGACGTAAAGACTGTGCCCCGCCGTGAGGCTCCGCAGCTCAGTCGCTGTGGCAGCCGCCGCCGCCAGCAGGAGGGCCCCGCAGCTTCACTCCTCGGTAAAATGGCCGCCCCCTACGGCGGGCGGTGACAGGCCCGGAGCTGGCCCGGAAGCGGCTGGAGATGGTAGACCTTCCGGGCCGCCTCTCCCTGCCCCTTCCTCCCTCCCTCTCGTTCCCCGTCTCCCCGAGCAGCCGTCGCTTAGCAACCCCTGCTGTCCTGGCTACGCTGTGGTGAAGGTCTAACCATCAGCTACCGGAGGAGGAAGCGGGTGAGGGGCAAACCATCATCCCCAGCAGACCTGCCTGCAAGGGGAGCCGGCCGGCCGGGCCGGGGTAACCCCGTGGGATGCCGCTGTCGCCCGCGAGGGCGGAGAGGCCAGAGCTGGGCTCCTCACCATTCTTAACTAAGCGTAACAGGCGAGGAAGGGTGGCAGTCTGAGGACAGCCAGCGGGACAGGGCACGGGGCGTGCTCAGGGCTACCTTCCTCCAGACACCTCTGCAGAGGAGAGGGTGCTTTGGGCCCTAGGGACTCCTCTGGACCTCGCACAACAGGCCGCTGCTCAGGCCAAGGTTCGAAAGGGCGCAGCTGCACTGTGCCCACGCCAAGGCGTGCCTGGGGAGCTGCCACTGCAAGCACAGTTCTATGTGTCTACCAGCTAGGCCGGGCATCAGCAGGAGCCGCACTATCAGTGTAGCTGCTGCATGCGGAACAGGTTTGTGAGAATATGTGTCATTTAGGTCACATCCCGTACAATCACTACTCAAAATGCCATCCTTAAATACTGGAAATATTTTCAGGGAGTTGAGTATACCACGTGTAGGAAAAAAAAAAATAATTGGAATCAATAACCTAAATACAATTATTCACATTCAGTTAAAATGTCATTTAAACAGACATTACAGGCACATGCATCTATACAGGGCAGAATCTGGTCTGATAATCATCCTTTTTCCATGTGCTGTCTAATTATTTTGGAGGTTTGTTAGCATTTTGTTCCTTTTACCTGACTGCTCTCTTCCTTTTCTCACTGAAAGTGCTATCCCACACTGATTTACTGTGATCTGCATCAGTGCAGCCATGATGCTGCCTCCCCCTGCCTTCATGCATATCTCTTCTGTTTTCCAGTAGCATTCTTGTGATCACAGTGATGTGTCTCGGCTAGCTAATTTGGCAGAAACCTCACCCAACAACAAAAAAAACCTAAAAGGTGATGAACATTTATCTGGATCCACCCCATGAAGCAGTTTCCACGCAACTGCTGCCTCAAGGAAAGGGAGTGAACGCTCAGGTCTTAGGTCATCTCTTAGATGAGCTCACTTGTAGCGGAATACATGCTGCCCCAAGGGTAGAGTTTCACAACTGGAATAACCTGATGTCAGGATGTGATGCCAACAAAAGGAGCAATAAATCGGTCCTGCTCTAAGCTGGGCTTCTCTGCTGAAAATTGCTGCCAAGGATATATGTCTAAACTAATGTACAGAGTTAAAGGACAAATACAGCCAGTGGTAACCTGTACTTAATACCGGTATAGAAAGCTAATTTAAAACACATTTTTTACATTTGCGTATTAAATTGAACCTATTAATGGGATCTGTGGGGTTGATGAACTTTTTCACAAGCACAACCATGGCCTCCCTGTGCAGTGTGAGATTGTAAGTAGCGATGGGACAAGGGGTAATGGCTTTAAACTGTCAGAGAGTACATTTAGATATTCGGAAGAAATTACTCATTGTGAGGGTGGTGAGGCACTGGCACAGATTGCCCGGAGAAGCTGTGGCTGCCCCAACTCTGGCAGTGTTCAAGGCCAGGATGGACGGGGCTTTGAGCAACCTGGTGTAGTGGCAGGTGTCCCTGCTCATGGCAGAGAGGGTGGAACCAGACAATCTCTAAAGCCCCTTTGAACCCAAAGCATTATCTGATTCTATGATCCTGTGTATTTTAAAGCAAAACAAGGGCATGATGAGACTAACCAACTGTGTTAATAGAGACCCACGGCTCTGCACTGACTCTGTAGGGAGAGCTCTTTGGTGATGCAGAGGTTGCGAGAGAACAATTCAGATTCATGTGAGTGAATCATGAACAACAACATAACTGCAGTAAAGCAAGGGTGAAAAGAATGCCCATGAGCACAAATGAGAGCAGTAGATATGGTAAGCTGAGAAAAGCTGTATAAGATGAGAGCAGAAGCCCTGCTTTCTGCTAAGGCTATGCTATCATAGGTGATTTGTCAAAAGGCCTCTGCTCTCAGAACAGAAGGATGGCAGCAAGATCACTGCATGCTGTAAATGCCATCCCTGCCCTGGCTGTCACAACAGGAAGTCAGGGCGTAGACACGGGGATACCCAAGGAAACAAAGAAAACAGGGAGCAGTCCTGCCTGAGATTAAAGGAGGCTGAAGTAATAAAAAACTGGAGTAATGACCCACTGCCAAATTGGAAACATAAATGGCAAATTGAGTAGCTATTACTCAGACCAAAGCTTTGACAGATTGTCCTAATGAATGGTCTAAAAAAACCCCAACCCACCACAACAGAATGTAATGCCATGGATGGGGTTTAACTGCTATATGCAATAATGACAGAATGTTTAAGGAGCCCTTCTGATCAAGGTGGGAAGGCTGTCATGAGGCAACGTGCTTTAGCCAGATACCATGACAAGAGACTGTTGGAAACACTTGCACTACAGCAACACCGCAGACCTCGAAGGTGACATCGCAACCTATTTTATTCAGCTTGACTGTGCCAATAATAAACACTTAACTCCTGACTGTGACGAAAACTGAGCGCGCTGCCAACCGGACGCCACCCGCAGCAGCACCGCACGTGGGACAACGGAAGGCAGGCACCTCAGCAACCACAGAGGCGGGTTCAAAGCGGTTCTAAAGCACCACTCCCCCCTCACCCTTCGACCTCCATTGCAACCTCCTTCTTAGCTCCCCCAACGGCCACCGCGCGAGGGCTCTCGCGAGAGCACCCCCACTTCCTCTCCCGCGCCCGTCCGTTGGCCGGCGACGCTAAGGGGCGGGGCTCGCGCCACTTTGAATCGGTGCCGGGCGCCAGGGCCGGGGCGCGACATGGGGACGGTGGAGCCGGTGGTGGAGGCTCGGCTGGAGGAAGGGGATGGCATTGTCGCGGCTGGCCCGAGGCGTTTGGAGGTTCCCCGGCCACCCTCCATCGAGGAGTTCACCATCGTGAAGCCCATCAGTCGTGGCGCCTTCGGGAAGGTGTACCTGGGCCGCAAGGCGGGGAGGCTCTATGCCGTGAAGGTGAGGGGCCACGCGGGCCAGGGGCGCCTCCCCGTCCTCTGCCGCCCTCGGGGCTCGGTACTGCTTCCTCGCTGCCCATTGTCGCAGTGCTCCCGCACTCCGCTTTCGTTTAACCTAGTGTAAGGAAAGGGGTGTCCAGCCTATCCTGACCCGAGTCCCCTGCCTTCTGACTCCTGGGCTTCTAGGGAGCTGCCGCTGTTCTGACAGGAGCCCGGTGTCTGGGAGATGGGCTGTCGGCATCACTGTGTTTAGCTTTCTCCTCACAGTCGTGTTTGCCTGGAGGCTTTGGATAGGAGGCACCTGATAACGGCAACTGTTTTTTAGAACTACCTTAGCTGTCGGAGCAGGCTAAAAGCTTTCCAAAGTGCCACCGCGCTATTCGCTTCTCGCTTGTAAATGCTTACTAGAATCGAATGCGTGCAGCTGTCGTGTTATAGGGGGGGTGTTCTCGCATCTAAGTGAAAAGTCTGCCTCTGATATGTATAAAGAAAGCAAATTATTTAAGAATTTTTGCTGAGTACACATTTTAAAACCTATACATTTTCTACATTGATATGCAAAGGATTGAAAGTGAGGCTTGTCAGTAGTAAAAACTTTACTGATGGTTTATGTGAGCTTGACTTTTCAATAAAAAGGATTATAACTAGCTGCATAGTGCACAAAGAACAGGAAAAGTAAAACTAGTCATGCAAAGCAGACATTGCTCTTCAGAGCGGTGTATGTCTATTTACATGATTTTACTATAAACGTTTTGAGGTGAAAGCTTATTTGTAAACTATTGTTGTGAAGTTTATGGGCTGTTCACAGCTACAACGTTTAACACATGCTTAAATATTTGTACAGTTAAGGTTAACACTTGTTAATAGTGCAGCTCTATGTGTTCTGTGTATATCTTGGATTTTTTATTTTTTTTGCTATCAACTGTGATAATAGTAATGTAGTAGTGGAAACTAGTTTCCTGCAGTTTCGGTGCTGCATATAGAATGGTTCGATTGCAATACTTCAGTATCTTACACAAGTTTATTGGAAGTTTTGTGACCTAAAGGCTTTTGTGTAAATTCTTTATTGTTGTTGCGGTGAAACTTATGGATTATTCAAGCTACAGAGCTTTATGTGCTAGATGGTTCTTACCGTTAACATCAACACTTATGTTGATGGTATCAAATTACATTTCTTAATGTGTTGCTGTTTTTAAATGTTACCAAATTCTGTTATTGAATGCCAGTGGTAGCTGTAGATTCAACTTTTTAGTTACGTTGCACAGAGAATGGATAAATTAAATTTGCTTTAATATCACCATGCAGATCTGGACCAAAGATGTTGAAAGTGGGCAAATTTTCAGAGTGTACACAATGCTAGCCTACATACCTATCAGCTGTGCTTTTATGCACCTTCTATTCAAGGTTAATGTTAAGTGGCTATCAACATAGGTTAATACAGGAATTAGATTCTAAATCACAGTTAAGCTTCTTATTTCTTCATTGTGAGTTGCATGCGTTTGAGGAAGGAAACAAAAAAAAAAAACAAACAAACAAAAAAACCCAAGGAAACAAATATTTGTTGGATGACTTGATTGTAAATTAAAATTAAGCTAAAATTCATTGCTTTCTCTGTAAAATTAAGAATTGGAGACTGGAATAGTTGCAGTCTTGCACTTGAGGATGCCAAGATAGGATGGCTTACTGCTGCACTCTTCAATCCTCAGAACATATATCTCAGCCTCTGAAGAGCTGGAAAGACTGTCAGGAAATGCATATCTAAGCATTGAACAACCCTTTCTGGTTCTGAGTTGTATACTGTGTATAAGAGGATTAACTCCAGGCAGCTTAATTTCACATACAACCTAAAGACTCATTTTCGAGTGTGTGCAATTGCAGTTAATATTGGTAGTGTGATTTCCATTCAGGAGTGAATTAGGAGGACAGCAATGAAAAAGGTTCTTTAATAACCTGTGATTTCAGATTCTTTCTGTATGTGAAGTAGTAACTGTTTTATTTATATGTATGTATGCAAGATAAGCAATATATGAACTGACTGACGAACTGGGTTGAGCAAATAAAAGAATGTTTAGTTGATTCTGTTTTGTTTTTCAGGTGATGAAAAAAGCAGATATGATCAATAAAAACATGGTTCACCAGGTCCAGGCAGAGAGGGATGCATTGGCACTCAGTAAAAGTCCTTTCATTGTGCACTTATACTACTCACTTCAGTCAGCTAATAACATCTATTTAGTAAGTAAATAAATTATTCTGGTGGTTTATGATAGGATTGAAAATGGAGTGCAGAGCTTTATTCATGTAAGAAAACTATTTTCATGATGGTAAAAGTGACCAGGGAATGGACTTGCTTTCTTTCTTGGAATGGTTGAACAAGTGAAATATCTCTCTTCCCCTGGTACATTTTGAAGTCTTTCCACCTCTTTACCTTTTTTACATGAAAGTCTTTTCTAATAGGTAATCTGAGGAATATGTAGAAATCTTAGGGGAAACAAAACAAGAAACCATTGTATTCAAGCAGAATCCAAGTAACTGAAAAATACCCTGTGACTCACTTAAAGGAAATCTGGTTTCCTTGTTTCCTGTAGTCAAAATTCATTATGGTGGTTTGCCTAGATGACAAGAGGATAACTGAGTGGTAAAACTAAATGCTAGTCTACATGGAGCACTGTGGAGTACAGAGGGCTTGAATATGATTTTATATGCTGCCTCCACATGAAAATAGATTAAGACTCTATATAAGGATCTACTGTATTGTCTTGTTTGCTGTAAGGATGGACAGCGAACAGCTTGATTAGATTGAGGCAAGGTTGCTGTGCACTCCTACAATGCCTTTTGGGTGTAAATGAAGGCTTCTTTTCCTGGAATCTCTGTTTAACTGCTGTGTAGAGTAGAGGAGATCAGGGTGAAGGATTTTAAAGGAGATGCTAGTCATATATATGGAATAGTATTGTATGTTGGAATCTAAGTACTGATGAGATTGGTTGACAGAAAAACTTATAAATTCTTTCTTGTTATTGAAAAGTGAGCTTCTGAAACCCTGCTGACTTTTCTTTTATATTGACTATGACATGGGCCATAATAATGTGTGGGTTTGATTAATTTTTTGTGTGTGTGTGTGTGTGTATTTTTGTTAAATACACTTTTTTTTGTGTCTTGAATACAGTAGCTCTCACTGTATACATTCCTGGAAAATTGCATTTATTTCACAAGGCTCACATCTGAATTTGCTATTGTGTATAAATACTTGCAAAATAAAATCATTGAGATACCTGTTCTATACAAACCAAATACCAGCGCTATTTGGCTTCAGGCCTTGAGATTTGCATAATCACTTTGTAGTTTATTTTCTGTAATACAGAAATCTTTCAGAAATTAAAAAGCTGAGCTGACTGCAAGAGTTACTTGAGAGCTGACTATTGAAAGTAGGCTAGGCAAATAAAATCAGCAAATGGTCTATTAAAAGAAAAATGTTTTATGTCCTATATAGTTTGAAGTTTTAATTTTATCTAAGCAAAAAGTATCGTGTGGGAAATGAAGTTTGCACAAAGAAACTGCTTTTGTTTTCTGCTGTTTGAAGTTACGTCTTCCTAGGGGTGAAAGATATTTTGTGTTTGCAAATTTTAAATGTGTTTTAAAAATGGTAAATTTAAAACGTTTGAATGGCAGGTGATGGAGTATCTTATTGGTGGTGATGTCAAATCTCTTCTCCATATTTATGGATATTTTGATGAAGAAATGGCTGTTAAGTATATTTCTGAAGCAGCATTGGCTCTTGATTATCTTCACAGGCATGGGATAATCCACAGGTAAAACCTACTTTTTATTCTCTTACAAATAAGCATCTGGTAGTTCGAGGTTTTAATTTTTCCCTCAAACACATAACCAATCACCATTTCATAATACAGCTGACTCACTTGCTAGAGCTTCTGAAAGCTCTTTTTGCATGTGTACATTGCAGCAATATCATGAAACAACAATTAAAATAAAATCTTTCAGTATATGTTAATCAGACAAACATACTACACTGATTTCCCTTGCCTGTGCGTTCTTCCCCCAGTACTGAGGTGTATTAGTAGCTATGCTGCCTTCTAGGTCCCCTCCTGCTTTTAAACGATTGTTAGTTCTGGAACCCTCTGGGTACTGCAAGCATGTAAATGTAGGACAAAGGGACATTCACTACTCTAGTGCTTCCCCTGTAGTGAGAATTCTTTGCTGCATTCAGTAATGCCACACAGAGAACACACATGAAAATTTTTACTGGAGGCTTGCTTGTCATATGTGGGAGCTACACATTAGTAAATGTTGTGAAGTTAGTACTCACAAAAAAGTTTTTAAACCTGATGAAACAAACTCATAACATGCATGGTCATTTTACAAGCTGAGATGTTTGTACAATACTTAGTACTAGAAATGTTTAGTTGTTTTGGTGCATTCTTCCAGATGGAATCTTCTGCTGGCTAAGAGATGCTACTGAAAACCAGCTATAATCAGTGTTTTGTATTGAGTGTTTCTGGTTAGGTAACTTTCTTAATATTGCTCAGTTGTCTTTTTGCTGACTTTAACTATATTCATATCTTCAGGGATCTGAAGCCAGACAATATGCTCATTTCTAATCAGGGCCATATAAAGTTGACAGACTTTGGGCTTTCCAGAGTTACTCTGAATAGAGGTAAGGGTTGTCTGTATCCTTTTGCTTGTATTGAATTGTGTGTTTCTGTCATGTCCCCATATTCTTGAATGCTTTACAATCCCTATAGGGGGCAGCTTTCAATTAAATAAGCACAAATCTTGCCCTAATATCTGTTTTCTAGTAGGTAAGTAGTAATAAGGCCCATGTTATAAAGGGTCTGCTCTATGCCTTGCACTGCAGAAGCTAAAATATTTGTTCTTTGGGACAAGGGTGCATGAAATATGATCTAGAGCCATTTCCCTTGAGGGGTATGGATTTCCAAGTTTTCTATGAAGTTCACTAAGAGAATTCAAATGGTGAATGAATAATTCTGGCTTTTTCTTTGTGTTTCTCTGGCTATTTCTGTGCTTGTATGTATTTTTTCCAACTTGAACCTTCCTTAATGTGAGAGACAGGAGGAGGTAGTGAGTCTCCTACAGAAGATTAAAAATCAGTGCTTTAGTATATGAACATACTGTTTTCAAGTAGCAGAAAATATAGTTGAATAGCCAAATGACTGTCTGGCACAGGCAACAGGCTGCACGTCTTAAGGTGAATAGCCAGTTCCTGAACTAGTTTGCATCTCTGACCCTTTAGCTGCGTAAGTCAACCTAATGCCACACAGCACCAGGTTTTTTGTTCTGTTGTTGTGTTTGGTGTAGGTGGATTTTGTTGTTTTGTGTGGGTTTTTTGTGTGGTTTTTGTTTGTTTATTTTTTGGTTTTGTGGTGGGTTTTTTGTTGTTGGGTTGGTTTTGTTGTTTTTTTTTTTTTTAGGCATTGCTGGTGGGTACATCCTTTTTATTGAGTTAAAGAAACGTAGAAATTCAGAGTTGTCTGTGGAGCTTGCCTTTAAGAGTATAGAGGAAAATCCTAAGTTTAGTGTGTTTTCAGTAATACACTGCTTTAATTGATAAGTTCTAATGCGACATACAGTGTCTAGTTGAACATATGTAAGCTGTAAGCTTACTTGCCTTTAGTGAGCAAAAAATGGCATCTAAGGTTAAACTTTCACCCATGGAAAATTTGCCTGTAGCTTTGTTGTGATATCTTTGGTAGAGAAGACATGCTTTGCATTAAATTTACTGTCTTAGCCCACAGGCAATAGGCCAATTGCTACCAAAAACCAAAGCTGTTATCAAGTTAGAAGACGTAACACTTCCAACATGGTATGTTGGAAAGGAAATTGGACTTTAACAGTTTCCGTATTTATAAACTATAGTTTTATGATATACAGGAAGAAACAGCTTGTCTTGAATAAGTATGTGTGGGTATGTCTTCACTTGGGTTTGGTGGCTTCGTTTGTATATTTGTCCAGTATGTGGCTAAATTTTTTCCCCCCTCTTAATAAAATTTAAGTAAATGCCTGCAAATTTCCTTATTTAATAGCAAAAGCAAAAACTGATCTGCTTTGTATCTTTTTCTGTTTGTAGAGATAAATATGATAGATATCCTTACTACACCATCAATGGCAAAGCCAAAACAAGACTACTCACGTACTCCAGGACAATTGTTGTCTCTCATCAGTTCTCTGGGTTTTGTAAGTAATTTTCACCATCTTTAAGTGCTTCATTCTTTTGGCTTGCTTACTTTTTTTTAATGTAATAATAGGAGTGTTAAGGCTATACTTGCATTTAGCAGGACTTGTTTCCAGTACCTTGAAGTTCTGAAGTGATTACCTTGGACTATGTTTCAAACTGCTGACTATCAGTTGTGCTTCAAAAATTTGGTAAATGGGCATGGCTAAACTCCAGACATAATAAAGTATGTGTGTGGTTACACTCCCAATCCTGGATGTTTTGTTCAGGCTTCATTAACTTGTGACTATGCTTCTTCCTGTTTGATAGTATACTCCTGTTGGAATGAAAATGCCAGAGTACAAGTCAAGTGAATCATCTGAGAGTCTGTATGGAATGGTTTCTCCCTTACCTATGGTCCAAAAGGAAGAAACCCCTCTTTCAACTAAATTATTCAAAACATGTGAGTATACCACACCTTGTACTGAGTAATACTCTGGCTGTTAGGTTGTAGTCTTTCAATTTTATGGGATTAGCTTGAACCCACTTGATAAAAGATGTGCTTCTGTCAGTGTCTTGCTGTCTACTGTTCCTCTAGTATGCGAGGTCTGACATGGTTTCACTTACACTACTTGCATCATCTTCTGATTTTTTTTTTTTTCAAATGCACAACTACTGAATGCAAAATGACCCTTTAAGATTTTACAGAAATAGTGTGAGTTCTTGGCATGTAACATGATAACGTGTGCTTTCATTTAAGTTGCCTTATCTCCCTGCTTTCTCATTTCTGACCTGAAATGAGGAAGAAAGCTACCATGGCACTAATGTTCATATTGCTTTTAAATTCTTGGTGAGGCCTTGCTTCAAAAAATGAGTGAATTGATTACGCAGGAAAGATGATGAGAGAAATGAATGTCATGCATGGCTTTTCATAACTTCCTTCAGTATGAAAGCTTGACATACTGTGAAGCTGGTTAATATTTGTTGCCTATTTGTATCAATGCTTGATTGATTTTATTTTTTTCTTTCCCCTCTCGAGATCTTGATACTTCTCCATTAACTCCTGTGATGCCAGTAAGAAGTTTAACTCCTACTCTACTTCAGTCAAGAAAAAGGTTTGGTACCTCCAGTGCCAGTAGTCAATCCCAAAAATACCTGTCTGGTATGGAATCAGAATGCTGCAGCAGCCCCAGGTGGGAGAAAGATGTAGAGGTCAGGACTGTTTTATTTTCCCACTATACATTAAAACTAGCTTGTAGTTTTATATATACTGCTGCAGATATCCTCTGCTTACTTCCCCCGGTTATTTCAGACGTAGAGAAGCCTTCCTATGGCAGGAACAGGGGTTGTAATCCTTGCTGAGTAGGAGTTTTGGATCAAACTAGTATTATTTCTTTCTTCAAACCAACAGTAGTCTTGTGCAGCATAACATGAAAAGCAAATGCCACTTAATCTGCAGCCAAGGCTTCTGCTGGACAGCACTGGCTTAGCTCAGTTCTTCACAAGATGGGCAATGCTGGAAGCACTGGCTCTTCAGAAGCTGACCTTATCCATATAGTTGTGTTAGCTCAGCATGCAGACGAAAGAATTTCTTTTAAAAGGCAGAACTTGGGAAAAATAATAAAACACACTTCAAACTTCCACTAGCTATTAAAAATGGGAAAAGCTTAAGGTTTATACTACTGGAAGGTTTTGTATCAATTATTCAAATACCAGTAGTTATAGCTGGTATTGTACACAAAATACTTTCTCCTAGTTTAAGCTGTTAATTAAATTCTGTACAAATACAGACTTAAAAGAAAATGCTGCCATATTTGGTCCTTTGCACAATTCCTATTTAGATAACACACAAACCCTCATGTTTAAAATAACTTATAACTTTGTTGTATCTGTCCATTTCTCAAGATGATGTTTTTAATAATTGTGCTACCAAAGTAGTAGTAATATTAGATTTTCCTTTTGTCATCTCTGAAGTATAAACCACAGGGTAGTATGATGGGGTTCTTTGGTTTGGGGTTTGTTAGAAACTGAGAACTTCTGTAGCTTAACTTTTTAACATAAAATCAGAAATACAACTTTAATTACTATATTTCTTCCTTAAGCATTTAATAATACTTTATTTTCTATTGTATTCTACCAAGCTTATGTTCTTAAAGTCAAATTATCCCTAATCTAGTTTTGGTTTTGTTTTTCATATATTATGTCACATTTGTGACTGCTAGTGTTTATAAAGAATAAGTGACGCTTGGCAATTTGCAATTTTTTATGGAAGTGGAACTGAGGTATTTTAAGACATTTCTATAATGCTGTAGCCCTATTTTTCTTGATACTCAACTTAATCTGCTTGTTTGTAGCAAAGTGAAGATGACCCATGTTCTACAACAGGCAAACCAAGTAACAGTGGGTCAGCTCTCCTTTCAAATGTAGAATTACAGAATAGCAAAGGTCTGAATATTTTAAAGACAAAAGAACTGGAGTCTGCCATTTCTCCCATCAGCAACAATGACTCTGGCAATCGGCAGACGTTGGGAAGCGAGCATTCTGATATAACAAATACTCCTGTGACCGCACTGGATATGAAAGGCATAGTCAGAAAATGTCTTTCTGAAAACAAGATTTGGGAGGAAAAACTCTTCATAAGTAAAAGAGAGAGCACTAATGAAACAGCAGAAACTTCCAATGAACGACAGTCATGGCCAAGGCAGAATGAGCCTGTCAAGCCTATCAAAAAGGAGATTTTTGAAAAGCCAGGTGTAAAAAGAAGCTTTGAATTAGTTGACACTAGTCCTTCTGAGGAGCTTAACTATGTTAAGAAAAGCAATGCAGAATATAAACGTGGCTGTCAGATCATAGAATTTCCAGCACATAAAAGGACAGGTTTGACAACAGAAATTCAATCCTTAATGCTTCGTGATGATGGATGCCTACAGGACACCTGCAAAAGCAAGGAACACATTCAGAATCTTACTGGTAATCAGCAAACAGCAGAAAGTTCGCTTATTTCAGTTATAGCCAAAAATCTTGCGTGTGATCTGGATGCTGACTATGAAAAGAATAATAAAAAGGAGTATATGAACTTAAGTTTTTTAGGCAGTGATGATGAAAAGCCTTCAGGAATTCTCAGTGCAGATTCTGACTTGTCATTTCCTGAAATGTCTGTTACAGAAAACCATTTAGAAAAGCAGCTTTTAGATTTGGACAGAAGTGTTAAAGACCTTTCCTTTGAGGAACTAAAACCAGAAGGTGTGCTTGTAACATCACCAGAGTCCCAAGATGCCACACAAAATAGAGAGGAAGCACATGCTGTCCAGGAATGCAAGCTGTTACTTGGTGAAAAGGATAATGACCAAAAACACATGAAAGAAACTCACCGTGACATAGTATCTTCTCCTTCTGAAAAGATGATGGAAGCACTGAATATGTTAAAAAAAAATGCTGTTGTTTTTCGAAGTTATAATAGCCCAATTAATATATCCAATATATCTGACCCATGTAGCATGGCTTCCTTAGATATAATGGATGTTTCACCTGCTTGTAGTGGCTCTTACCCGACAGCTATTACTCCATTACAGAAAGGAAGGCCATACCGAGTCTATCAGGTATGTAAGGAGACATTTGGAGGCTTTGTGTGTGCATTAGGCATTAGTGATCCAAAATTTTCAGTTGCTAATTTAGAGGGAAAATTGTAGTAGCTTGAGATAGTCTGTCATAGTGACCTTTGTGGACAGGCTTTCACTTGCTGGACTTGGGTGGACAAAATTACAGTTGTTGGTAAGCTCTTAAAGAAATTATGTCCACTGGTTTGCTTCTGGCTCAGCAAGCGTTGTCTATCCACCTCTTAGAGAAATCCTTTACTCTTACAGTGTACCAGTAAAGAAAGCCTGGGCTATTTTGTCTTATCTAACATTTAGTGCAGTGTGGTATTTTCTGTGGGTAATTGTATGCTTCCTGATGTGATGGGAAGGCTTTGCTTTCTTTATTTATTTTCAATCCTGCATTCCTCCCAAGACAGTTTGCAAATGCTGTTCAGGCACAATAAGAAATATTGTGCCTGCTGTTTTCTTATCCTGGTAAAAGTGATGATGTAATGTGTACTGCCAAGTACCAATTGCGAGCCTATTATGAAGCTTAATGTAAAAAGTTGCTGTGGATTTTACATTGGAGGATGAACTTAGGCCAGTTTCCTTAAGAATAGGCATCTTAACTTTTTATGCTTTGAGACAGTTGAGATAAAGAAATGGAAACACATTTCACAATTTCTCAGGGAATATACATTGTGATATGTGTTTGACTTTGCTATTGACTTTGACTATCAACTATTGCATCCATTACCAAACCTGGAGATGGGAGTTTCTCAGCTGTTTTTGATTGACATCTGAAATCTTTGTTGCCCCTTTTAAGACGCCTCATCAGGGAGATGCTGGCACACCATATAGGACTCCAAAGAGCGTAAGAAGAGGAGCTGCTCCAGTAGAAGGTGAACGCATCCTGGGGACCCCAGACTACCTGGCACCTGAGCTACTTTTGACAAAGCCACATGGTAAGACAAACTATGGAGCGTCTAAATACTAGTTAAGGTGACATACTTACATTTCTAAAGGTCTCTACAAATCTAAACCCTTTAAATAATAAGACTATAAGTTCTTTAAAACTACCTAGTGCTTACTTTGGCCAACATGCATGGCTGTGTTTGTTCCCCTCCACTTTTTTCACATCTCCAAAGGTTTTGACTGTCTAGTGTAGTCTTGTCTGCTGTTAATCTAATGCACTGGAAGTGGGCTTAGGCAGCCTGGGACTTGTATGTGGTTTAGGAATCACAACTTGGTCATCCTGAGTATTCTTAAAGATTCTTTGGGGTGGGGCAGGAGTAACTTAGTGAAATTTAGTATGAAAGGATTAAGCCTTTGTTCATTGATATTAGTGTTATGTGTATCCAGACAAGTTTATAACGTTGCATCCAAATCAGTTACCGAGTTGAATGACTTCATGAAAACTTAAGATTTTGGCAGGATCTTTCAGACAAGTGGACGTTAGTAGCCATCAATTTTATGTTGTTTTTCAAAAATACAGTAATAAAATAGCAGAACTTTGAAGTCCATAAATTTCTTTGGCTCAAATACTGAGATCAGCAAAAAGTCTTGGAAGTATTTTCCTGCTAACTTGCAAGAACCATTAACAAAATAACTGCAATGTATCCCTGATATATTTGTTGTATTTATAATTACATTTTATTTCCATATCAAAAGTATACTTCTATTTTATAGAGCTAATAGTCTTAGGAAAATTGTATGAGATAAGTGATCTTCATTGAGAAATAAAACTAATCTGTGGAACAATAGAATTCTGCTGTATGCAGCTAATATATGTTAACTAAAACTGCATGAAGTGATTTAACAATTTAACTGTAACGACTAAAGTTACTAAACATATGTAGTTGTTGTTTAGCACTTCCGCGTAAAAATTCTGGTTATTTTGGCAGGCATTAAACAGGATAATGGCTTGGAACACAATTAATGCTACTTAGACAATGTGGAACTTTGTTGCAAGGTGACATCTGTGCAGTTATTGATCATCTTTAGGACTTCAGTGATAACTTGCAAAGAGTCTGGGGTTGATGTCAAGAAATGCCAAATCTCCCATTACCTTCAGTGAAGGCAGGGCTTTCTGGCTTCAGAACTTAAAACTTTCACTCACTAAATGTTGCTGGTGTTGCTGACTTGCTTGTAAATGTGGTTGTAATCCTAAACTATAGCCATGTTGCAGAACTATTTTATTTCTGTTTCTAACTTAAATTTAGCATTGACATCTATCTTTATTGTTGAGTGTATTCCTATGCCTTCAGAGAATCATACCCGATATTTGATGTTCATATAGGGTTTTCATGCAATAACTGTAATTTTCTTGCTTCATTGTCTTTTCATATGCAGGGACTCTAATCTCTGGTGAGTTTGCTATATGCTGTGCAAAAATGGAGTGTTCAGCATAACTGTAAACAGTCAAAGTAAAACTAGATCACAATTTCAAAGAAACTTGAGTGAACAACGTTTCTATATAGAAAGAAATGCCCATTATGCACTGCACGTAAGAATCTGTGGTGTTTCCATAAGGCATCCAGGAAACATCAGTGTCACTATGACTAGGCCATCAGAAATGGCACACATAAGCCTATACTTCAGGAGTAAAGTCAGCATTCTTGAAGACTTTGTGTAAAATGAAATAAACCCGAGACACCTTTTTTTCATTTCTTCCTTTCACTTTATGCAATCAGTCTGATTTACTTTGTGTGTGGGTAAAAAAAAGGCTCAGATGCTTGAGACCTGGTATTTGCTTCTTGCTTCAAGTATTGATAAACATAGTTTAGTAGAGGTATGTAGTAGGGAGTTAATCTAATATCTGGTTAACCTTTGGGTGGGAAAAATTGCCAGTGATCCCCATGTTACTACACTGTTCAGAGTTGTGATCTTGCTAGACTTTGACTGAAGTTGGGAGTATTTTTCCCTGAATGTCCAAGTGCCTCTTAACAGTGGTTGTGATCTCACAGCTTTGATATGCTTATACCTTGGTGGGCCACTTATGCAGTTAAAACTTGCTGAAAGTGTGCTAGATTACTAGTTACACATTTCAGTTTTCAGCATTTCTAAACTTAGTTGATAGTCCTTTTGAAGTGGCTCAAAACACTTGCTTTCCTAACTGTCTTAATTTTTTATGTGCCAAAAACAAAGCCAAGAAAAATTACACTTACCTTGAAAAGATTATTCTTTTGCAGCAAGTGTGGCATCTATTCTTTATACAGCAGAGTGGGCATGGCTTGAAGATGCAGAAAGCTTAGAATGCATGCAGTAGTGTCTGGGATTGCTTTGCCTGCTTGTTTTAAGTAGGCTAGTAAGATGGGTTTGGAAAGAAAAAAAACTGGAATGAGAACCAAAATTACTTAGTAAGAGGAGAGATAGGTAGTGATTGTGTTGCCCTCATCAACTTTAATGTAGTTTGAAGTAATTCTAGCTTCTTGCATGTGGCTCATCTCTGCAAGCTGTCTTCAATAATTTGACATGAACTTAAACTATTGAACTTCATTTTTATTTGTCTAAGTTCTTGGAGTTCTCTCGAAGAACTGAGAGAAGGATACGGGTTATGACATGGAGCACTGCTCCAGGCTCTAGAGCAGCTAAAGGCAACTGTTTCTTATTGCAAAATAATTTCTTGGAGAAGCCAGCTCCTGGACTCCCTGTGATTGGAGTTGATTATTAGATTGTTTTTTAAAAGCCACCTTGCTTTTATCAGTAAACCCTGGTATTATCTATAATGAACTAAGGAGGAGACTAGCTTCTAAAAAGCCCTTTAATACATTTTTAATTTTTCTGCATGACTCTTAAGTACAACTTATTTTGTGTCTTCACTTCCAAAAACTTTGTGGGATTTAAACACTTCAGTTTCTGTCATGACTAAGCTTCAAGTCTTTGCAAATATCATTTGTGTTAGTGTAATGACCTGGATTTCTCTTATCAGGTTCTGCTGTAGACTGGTGGGCCCTTGGAGTTTGTCTGTTTGAGTTTCTAACTGGAATTCCACCTTTTAATGATGAAACACCAACACAAGTCTTCCAAAATATTTTGAAGAGAGGTAATCTGTCTCTGTAACTGGAGGAAAATATGTATGTCCAGCATGTGTTTTATGGCTTGAGTTACTGATTCTTCTGCATCTTTGTAGATATTCCCTGGCCTGAGGGTGAAGAAAAGCTGTCTGATAATGCCCAAAATGCAATAGATATTCTTCTAACAATTGACAGTACTAAGAGAGCTGGACTGAAGGGTTAGTATTAAAATTCTCTTTTGTTCCTTGCAACTAGTTAAATATGTCAAAGTGGTGATATCCTCGACCTGAAACTTAGACTAAATCTTTAATGCCAGTTTGGGTACCAGGTATAATGCCAGAACACTTAAGTTGTGGTATTTTCTGTATTTTTGTAGGGATTTGCCCTCTTGCAGGAAATTTTGAGGGTGGAGTCTTTTCTGGTTTGTTTTCATTGAACTTTTGATTTGCTCTAAATGCTGTTTTGCT
The DNA here is from genome assembly GCF_963264785.1 of Psittacula echo. Lineage (NCBI taxonomy): Eukaryota > Metazoa > Chordata > Aves > Psittaciformes > Psittacidae > Psittacula > Psittacula echo. Next base: position 43,024,961 of record NC_137737.1, on the reverse strand, counting down.
GTGAATGTTTAGTGTTTGATTATCTGATGTACCAAAGTTCACTCTTGCTTAACTCATTAACAGGTATTTGTGGTTTTTGACCTGACTGATTTAGGGGGGCCTTCATTAAAAGCCTATGATTTGGGGAAAAAAGTCTCCTGCAAAAGTTAATTCAAAGGAGCTTTTTCTTAGGAGTCAGCCTGTCTTTACTGAATGTACAGAAACAGTTAAACGCTGTGTACTATACAAAGTCTATATAATATTTTTCCCTTGTAAAAGGTCTTAAATGTTTGCAGTTCTAATGGTGACTATTTTATTTAAAAAAAATAACATGAAGGAAAGTTACAGTGAAGCTTTCAAAAAGGTAGAAGGAATCTTGAGACAGCTACCCTAGAAATCACTAGAGAAGGAAATGATTATGCAAATGCTTACTCAAAAAGAGACTAAAGGCTAGAAACTGAAACCAGGCCAGATCAAATCAGAGCAGGCACACAGCTACAAATGAAGATCATGATGTCAAAGGGGAATTCTGTGGCTCTTTCATGTCTCACAAAAAGCATCTTATGTCTTGATTTGAAGATGTTTCATTTAAACACAAGTTACTGTCTTTATCCTTGCATATTAGGGTGAAATCTAATTGCCTGCCATGCATAGAAATTTTAACTAGATGACAGAATGGTTTCTTTCAATCTGAAGTTCTTGGAAATCCATTCTTTGTCAGGACCTTTATAACTGTATCTGATCTCTGTAGCAAATTTGTAGGCTGCTGAAGTGAAGTTCTATGAGTAGCTTTCAGGACAACCGTAAAGCTTTCCTCATTGTGACTGAGTTTCCATCACTGCCTGTTGTTTTCCCCAAAACACATGCTCTCACACTCTCTTTCTCCAGTGTAGAAAACTAGCTTACTGAGAGAAATCCTGGTTATATCATGTCCTAGCATAGTACTTCTGCAAGTTTAGTCTTACCAGATAGGAGAAGCTTTAAAGAAGCATTTGGCAGAGAATGCTGGTTCCAATGTCTGGGTTTGGCTTTTACAGCCCCTCTTCAGAGACGTAGACAGGAGCTGGCTGCCAGCTTTTCTTGGGAAAAGACACTGAAGTCTGCTCACCTTTTCAGCTGAAGACAGCTTTCAGTGTATGGGAGCAATCTTAGGAGCAGAACTATGGACAGTTCTGAGATAGTGGATCTGTGCTGTGCCCTGCTGCATATATGGGAGCTGAAGCGATTAGGAGTTAGAAGACTCTGATTTATTGCCTTTTGACTAAAATAAACAAATAGTGTTACATTATTTGATCAGGAAATGTAGAAATAATAAATATTAATTTCTTACTGTCTATCAGGTAAAAGCATGTGCTATGTCCTTAGAACTGAAATTTGTAGTGAGTATTTGTCTTGGTCAAACTTCCATCTTCTAAATGCTATTTTTACCTGTCCTATTTGCTTTTGATTTTTGTGGGGTAGGTGATAAAAACATGGGTTTGTCACCTACTCTGCTGAAAAGGTGCTTTCTTGGATTGAATCCAAGTAGCAAAGTCACTTTCATCAGGGAGTGGTGTTTTCAGGCAATGTAAAGAAACACCAGACCTTGTGTGGCAGGAAATTGTGTTCTGGTCAGAATGGACAGGGCAAGGGAGTTCTTGAGTCAGCAAGTCTTGCAGCTTGGTTAGTTAACCTTTGGGCTGGGGAAAGATGAATCTGGTGGTCTGTGGTATCTTTTACCATAATGTTGTTTAGACTCCTGTGTCCAGTAGGAGGCCAGAGAGGACTGTGCAGAGCAGAGAAACTGTGAGCTAGAAAAAGGCAGGTGGCCTGGAGGAGTGGAAAAGGATGGGAGACACTCTCACACGTCCACTCAGCACAGACCTTTGGCAAAATGAGAAACAGGCATTGAAGTGATGCTTAACATTTCTGTGGTGTCCTAGCATATGAGACATGCTGCAAGGGTACCTCTGATCTGCTGTGTAGAACAGGTTCTCCAGCTGGGGGAAGATGGTTGGTTGTCGTGGCAGTCATTTGATCCCACTGAGGTTACAGTTATCCATCAAGGGAACAAAGTGACTATGGGGCTCGGACAAGAGGATGTTTGTAATGCTTGTGTGACTTCTCTTTCAGAACTAAAAAATCACCCTTTCTTCCATGGTGTGGACTGGGATAATCTACAAAATCAAACTATGCCATTTATACCTCAGCCGGATGATGAAACTGATACTTCTTACTTTGAAGCTAGGAATAATGCTCAGCACCTGACTGTGTCTGGATTTAGCTTATAGCATCAAGATAAGTGAGCCTTCTCCATGTTTTTGCACATTTACAGGTTGTCCTACAACACTAGCTTGGTCTTAAGCAAGTTTCTTTGCCAAATTTAGAGTGCGTTTTAAGTTAACAGTCTGGTTTTATTATTGTATCCTTTATTCTAAAGTGAAACTACTGTATGAAATTTAGCTGGTATCAAGTGCCTTCATGCTACTTTTTCTTGCTTACTGCACCTTATTAAGAGACCAGAGCGTTGTGTTTCTTGGAGCTGATAACACTTGGCAATGATGGGGCTTTTTTTAATAGCAATGAGTAACTCCAGCAAGGTGGTGTGAAGTTATTTCGCCCTTAAACATAGTAGGGAGAGGATATGAGTGCATGTAAATTGTAGCTAATTATAACTTACCTATTGGTGGGTTGGTGTGATGGCAGCCTTGTCTGGGAGTAAACCATTCTGGCCAGTTTGCGTATACAGCCACTGTACAAAACTGTTTCTATTTGAGGTGGGAAATTGAAATGTTAATGCAGTGTTGAAATGTCTGTCTTCTGTTTATCTTATCCCGAGAAGGGGTGGGAAGAGGCAGTGTTGCTCAAAGCTAACTCAATGAGATGTGGTGGTGACACTGACAGCAGCTCTCCTGGGGAAGGATACTTGGGGAAGTCCAAATGCTGTTTAAATTGTTGCACTGTAACCACTTGCACCATACCTAGATGGATTGGACAGTATATGTTTTAGCAATTACTCATTTTAAATAGAAAATTCTGAGTGTGTGTGTGGTCACTCATGTTGGATGATAGAAAACAAAATCACCTGAGTGTTTGCCAATAAGTGAAGTAGTACTCTTACTGAAGCTGCTGTATATTAAAGACAGTAATGTACTGTAAACAGGCTGTTCTGTAAACTCAACAACCAGATCTTAGATTTTACTAGAACTTAAATTACAAGTGTATATTAAGTATTACAAATCCTAATTAGGGGGGATATATTTAAATCTATTTTTAAATGCAACATACAACTTGCATCTGCTAGGTTTTAGAGGTTCATTTGTCCATCATTCTGTTTTAATCACTTTTAATATTTTTCTTGCATAGGTATCTTTGTCAGCTGACTTACTGAAGAAGTTTGTGTTTGAGGTTTGTACTTGTTAGATAAAGATCATTTGAGCTGATGGTGCCAGCCAGTGGCTGCCTGTCAGAAGCCAAGTATTCTGCTAGTGAGTTTGGCCAAGTGGCTTTTGAGTTTCATGAAGTGACCTGTATTGCAAAGGAAGAGAGTTGTACCTCCATTGCCTTGCTTCTTGGGAGACAATGGAATTGTCAATGGAATTCTGAGCAAGCAGTGTCTGCTAGGTTCCTACTGCTGCTCAGAGAGCTGCAAAGTAATAGGGATGGGAGCAAACAAGATGTTTCCTACAAGGGCCAGAAAAGCTAATTCTTAACAGCTCAGAATGACAAATCCCACTCTAGATGTGATAATGTCAACATAGTGAAGCAGAATCTTGGCAAGTTCCAAAACACACAGTGACTCTTTCCCTTTGCTAAGGACTTCAATAGCAACAACTTAGCTTTCTGAAATCCGTGTTACATGAAGAAGGTGCAAACAATCAAATGTGATGCACTACTGTAGCAGTGGCCATAAGCAACATTCTCTGAACATGGGGAGAAGTTCTTCACCATTTTTCCTGTGTATAGTCAGAATACATAAACTTAGGGAACACCTGAAGTAATCACTGGTATTTTACATAATTTATTCTTCCATTTCTAGTAATCTGGTTTAAGAAAACTTAGTCTTACAAAGATGTACCTGTTTCATGCTGAGGAAAATACTCCAAAAATGTGTAAGGATATAATGGAAACAACACCACAGCAGCTCTGGGTCTTCAGTACTTTACTAAATGCTTGCAGCCTGTTCCCATTTTGTGTATCATACATTCCTCTCACAGCACAAAACACTCGTTGCAGGGGTATGACACGTTAAAGATAACCCCTTGAAATAATTCTCAATCAGCTGCAAGGGTCAAAGCAAGCTTCTATCAAAAGTTTTTCTTTACCAATCACAGTGAGCTACAGAACTGATTAAAGTCTTTTAGATAATCTAGTGTTAGTGCACACAGCCAGAGCTGGTGCTCCACCAAAACACTGGGCATAAAAAAAATCTTGTTAACTTTTTGTTTTATGAAAACCTCAAGTCTCTGTATAAAAACCTTTATTTTAAAAGAAAATTATGGTTGTTCTACCCTAGTTGTATAATACAAACCCATGAGTTCTGTACAACAATAAACAGGCTGCCTGACAAACCAGAATGTTTAATATGACCAGTTACCACCACACTGCTGCTATTACACCAGTTACCACCACAGGAGCTGTTAAATTCTGCACAAGCAGCACTTAAGACTTGCAGTACCCTGTTGTCCTTGATGTCTTCCATTTATCCTTATCATAGCAAATGTGGAATTGAATTTCACATGTTCATTGTTGGGGATTGTGGTGTGAGTTTGTCTGTTGGGGTGTTTCTGTGGGGGTTTTTTGTGTTACATTTTTGTTAAAAAGGTGAATCCTAACCTTATTCTTCAACATGTTAACTTTCAATCGTGCTGGTTTTGCCCCACTTATTGACTTAAAATGTCAATTGACTGACTTCCAGGCAAAAGTACAAGCTGTAATATAGCTGAAAGATGTAAAGTTTCTTCTCATTAGTAATTAACTACAGCTATTTGTGTAAGCTTGGTGGAAGCTTGACACTTTGAAGCTATGGATACCACCCTGGCATGTATTCTAGCTGTTGCATTGCATTTCTTGAAGGCCTGAACTTCATGTGCATAATCTACACCTCAACTCTGTGGTTTCCAGGTTATGTTGGGGTACAGTTTACTAGCTGTTAGTTGGACAGAAGTGTGTGAACAACTGTAGAGATCAGTTACAGTCACACTTTCTTACCTGGAGATAGCAGTCTTGGACAGCTGCAACCACCAGTAACTTGCTGTTACACACAGCACAGTGGCTGGAGGCTGAGATATGGAAATGCTGTTGTGTCTTCTTGAGGTAGTAGATTCCAGGTTCAGCATGATCAGGTTTATCTATGGTTACTCTTACAGTAAAATGCATTCTTTTCCTCTCTACTCAAAATCTTTCCTCTTTTCTTCTACTACCTAGTCTCAAAAAAACCCTTACTTTGCACAGTTGTATAAATATATAAAATAAAACACTGCAGCCCTGCTTTGCTGGCTTCTGCATTATTTTTTTTTTTTCTTCCTTTAAACTGATACTTTTGACCCTGCTGGCCTTTTACACAATGCAGCCCTGCCTGCTTTCCCCCACCCCAGCAAAGATGGGGATTTGAAGTATAGAAATAGCTGACAGGCAGTGCCTCCATCAGCATTTGCTGTGGCGCTGCAGAACCAGAGCAGGAGACAGAACTGCCCCTCCACATGTTGCTCCTCAGCTCTGCTCAGGTTCCCTCACCTGAACACCTGTTTGTAGGTGGAATGTCTTCATCCGTGTTCATCCAGAGGAAGCCTATGATGCTTAGATGAAGTTTGAGTTGCTGCAGTTAACTGGAGCCAGCTCAAACCTGCACTTCTGAAACTGTGGTGCTGCTGTGCAGAGCTTTTCTGACTGCCAACCCTCCTAAGGAGAGCCCCACCTCAAACAACATGTCCCAATTTTGAGTGCTGATGACCTGATTATGCCACTTTCTCTAAGTTAAAGCTGTGTCTTTGTAAAAAATACATCACTTTTCCTTACCTTTAAGATTAAATACCAGTGAAGTAGAATCTGTTGAAGTTACAGTGCACTATAGGTATCCCTAGCACCTGAGGCCCAGTTACGACTTACAAGTAAATGATTATCACACTGCTGTTGGTTTGCATTACAACTTTAAGAGTGAGATCACTTCTTTATAACATGGATACCAGGCTCTTCTGTACAGCCAAAGCATCCACTGTCCAGCATGCACTGAGCATTAAGAAAGTTCCAGATAAAATACAAAATATAAAGTGATTGATTTATTGAGCCGGTAAATAACAAGGATGGCACATGCCTACATTTCAGGGGGAAGTTAACAGTTCGGCACCTTTGAGATCCTCTGTACCATCTCTAAAAGCTGGACACCTACATGTAACCTTGTGAGTGAGGTGCGTCAGGAAAGTGTTTTCTTAAAGTGACCTTCAACCTAGAGCACCCTTCCTGTGTAATCATATCTATCACTTTATGATAAGAAACCATCCACTCTCAGAACTTCATGCTACAGACACAATGGCTTCAGGTCCCAGCAGAACTTCCCTCCCAGCACAAGCTTTGTTCAAACCTGAGTTTTTGGTACAGCTCATGCCACAACCCATGTCTGGCCCACAAAACCATTGGATTGGTATACAGCAGCCTTCAGAGAGGTTCTGACCATTTTATTCTTTAATTAATTTAGCTTTACAGTAAGAAAATCAGACAAGGGAAAAAGTAACTAAAAAAGAAAACTGCACTTAACTAAGAACAAGATTAAAATTGTTCTGGTAAAACAAACAGTAAATTCTATGATGACATTTTTATACAGCGTAGTTTGTATGAAAAATGCTTTCCAAACTAGAAAAGATTTTCAGGAAGGACAAAGAATAATTTTCCTCAAAAATTATTTGTAATATCTAGTCCAGGTGGAGAATTAAAGCATATCAGTAATATGAAGACATTTCTGAAGACTCAGATCTTAAACACGGCTTATGTTATGATGTAATTCTTCACAGCAAATCAATGTCTTTGTTTTCTGTCAAATCTAATTTTAGTGCATTTCCCTTCTCCGGAGATTTAGACAACTTGCTTATATATTAATTTATTTTAAAATTAAGTGTAAAGCATGCTTTGATCAAGTAAACTTCACAAGGTTGTAACTCAGTATATTGGGTAATAAATACTCCGTGGGGAAAAAAATCAGCACCAAAATGAGCTGAAAAGTTTTGTTTTGAAAGAAAGTAGAAGGATAAAAAAGAAGGAAATACCAGAACTGATATTTTTCATAACGTGGCTTGGGAAAAGTCCACAATAGATTTGGGCAATTAATTAATAGATTCATTAATCTATTAAATCTTGCTTTAGTTTGACATAAACTAAGAGAAATCTTAGAGTGCACTGAGCTTTTTAAAACCTTAGAGCTATACTTACAGCATTAGCTTTCATCTCATTTTAAAGCACCTTGTGCCTAAACTATATTTCAGTTAAAACAAGCTGTCGTCAACAAGAACACAATTCTCAAAGTTACAAACGTAAGGCGCAGCCTGTTTACATGAGTCCCTTTACATGTGGTACCACACTTGGTTTCCAAACTTGTATTTGACAATCCCTCTCTATTAATGGCTCTAACTTGTGAGACACGTACCAATTCCCAAATCTCCTTTGCAATCTTTAAGGAGAAACAAAGGATCCAACTTCAGTTCTGACCACTTTGCATGGAGGTTTGCCCCACGCTGGTTTAGCAGCAAAAATAACCAGTTGAATTCCTCAGAGCTATGTTGTATTTTCCCAACAGCTTACAATGTATTGAATTCATACTTTGTTAGTGCTTTCATCTGGTAGAAGGTAACCCGGTGGAAAAACAGCTAGGGATGTTGTTGCTGTAAAATTATTTCTATATTAAAGTGACAGTGTACATATGTTTACTTACTCTTTTACAAAGATGATGTTCTCTTCATCATCTGACATCAGCAAGACCAGTAGTTTCTGAAGGCCCATCCACAAGCATATTCCAAAATAATTAATGTTCGTATGGTTTTGAGGATGAAATTATTATTAAATTTATTTGTAACCTAGGAGCTGTGAATCATTCAAGTTTGAATAATGTTAGTCCTTAAATGTTTAGCTCAAAGGCAGTAAAAAATATTACTGTAACAGAAGGAACTTCATCCCAGATTCCGAGATTCTATGAGAATTCAGAATTCCTGCACTTTCCAGGGCCGTCTTCTAAAAGTCTTTAAGCAAAGTCATGAGTTCTCAGTTCAGTTTTCTAGAAGAGGAATCAAATACACTAGTTTAATGTACCTTCACAAAGAAGATGATTTTTCATTCATGTAAAAAACCTGAACCTATTATGGCCACATGTGAATGACTTCCCATCTATTAAAATACAACTTAAAAACACTGCTTAAAGATACCTGAAAATCTGCCCTCTGAGGTTACAGAACTATCTGCCAGGTTACCGAGCTGGCACAGCTTACACCGAGGAGCACAAAGTATCACTAGGAATTCTGAACTGCAGATGAAATTCCTCAGGTCAGTCCCTGACCACACCAGTCAGTGGTTTGGCTCACAGCAGAGCAATGCTTATGAGTTTCCAGTGACTCCAGGCAACGTGCAATCAGAATGTTCTAAAACTGTGAGCCAAATCTAAACAACTCTCTATTATTATTAAGAATACATTTCTATCTGTGGTCAGGTTTAGAGCCCTTAGGTTTTCAAGCTTTTCTCAGTGAAGGCTCCAATACGAGTGCCCAGATTTTCAGCATTAAGTTCCCTGTACAGGAATAAGACGGGTTAAGAGCCTCAGAAGACCTAAACTGGGCAGAAGGGTGCTAAGAGTGAGCTGAGCTGGCCATTGCCAGGGACATGAGCTAAACACAAAGCTGCTGGCTAAAGAACGTTTCCCTCCACCAGTTCCATGGAATTTGCTCCGTTATGCAGGAAAGTTCAGGAGTCATGGCTCCACAGCTTCACGATGAGAAAACCTCACCTGGTAGCAGAGACTAACCGAGGACAGTTCACGTATTTTAAAACCAAAAGTACATGGATGTGCTGAACATACGTACTGTGTAAATGTGTTGCCTAAAAGCTGACACACCTCAACAGAGCATAAGCTGAAACTGGCATTGGGACAACACAGAAGGGCTCTTGTTTTGCAATTCCATTTTCTCTCTAAGTGTACTTGAGCAACTTCCTACCCGCTGCTAAGAGATGGGAAGGTGGTGCAGGAGCAGATGGTAGTCCCTAAATTCTGGCTATGGGTAGATTTATTCAGAAACCAAGAGGAAAGCTGAAGAACACAGAAACTTCCTTAGTTGCTTCTGTTCCTGAAGCTCATGTTAATACAATCCATGAATGAGTAAACAAAACAAGGACTGACTGGGGCTACACCATCTCGGTGTCTCATGGAGACACTGGTATTATTGTTAGTGGACTGTGGTACAAATCCTGTTGTCCAGAACTCACAAAGAATGTCGATAAACTGTGGAGCATTCAGGAGAGAGCCACCAGAATCATCCCAAGACTGGAAAACAGCTTTAAAATGAGATTCCAGTTGTTCCAACTGTTTTGTTCGAGCAAGAGATTGAGATGACCTGGCGATAGCAATAAAGTACCCACAGAAAACACATCATGGGCTCTTTGGCAAGTAGATAAAGTTCTAGGAAAACCCAGTGGATGAGAGGTGAAGACAGAGAAAGCCAAATAAAAAGAATGTACCATTTGTTCAGTCATTTATGCTCTGAGCCATTAGAACAATATATTAGAAAAATTGCTGGAAAATGTGCTTTTCCAAAAACTGATTTCTGACTGAATCTGTGAAATGATTGCGAGAGCTACAGAGGTCAGAATGGATGATCAAAAAAGTTGTACAAGAACAGCATACTACTGAGAGAGATTGAACATGGCCATTTGAAAGCTATTAGCTAAACAACACGAAAGTTCATAGGAGCTTCATGTAAGATACTAAAACCAAAACTGTATTGATTCTGAAAACCTTTGTCCTTGCTGATTAAATTGAAACCTTCACTTACCGGTGCAGAAAATAAGGAAGATGTGTGTAAGTGCCTGAAAGCCCAAGTGAAATCTCTGGTTTCATCAGACAGTGCAAGTTACACCAATGCTGCTGATGACAGCTCTGAGACAGGGTAACTCCCCAGGAGCCCTTGTGGACATTGTTTGTTTACAACACCATGGGCTGGGCCCAGGGGGTGGTGACTGGTGAGTGACAAAAGTCTAGTTGGAGGCCAGTAATTAGTGGTGTGTGCCAGGGGCTGGTACTGGGTCCAGTCCTGTTTAACGTCTTTGTTTATAGTCTGGATGGTGGAGCAAAGTGCACCCTCAGCAAGTTTGCTGATGACACAAAACTGGGAGGAGTGGCTGATATGCCAGGGGGCTGTGCTGCCATCCAGAGGGACTGCAATAGGATGGAGAAACATGCTGACAGGAACCTCATGAAGTGCAAGGGGAAGTGCCAAGTCCAGCACCGGGGAGCAGCTTGGCAGAAAAGGACCTGGTGGTTCTGGTGAACATGAAACTGAACATGAGCCAACAACATGCCCTTGTGGCAAAGCAGGTCAATGGTGCTAGTAAATGTTAAATAAGAAGAAGGTGACAGATGTGACTCTGCAAAGGATTTGAGAGGAATATATTTTCTAATGGCATAAGGGGACTATGGAGTCTAGGAGCAGTGAAAATGGCTCAAGAGGATATTGGGAGTGACAGGGTCAAAGAATGTCATGGAGACACTTGAAGCTATCAAGCCTCACCCACTTGTGTGTGCTCCTGCATCATGTTTCATGGATTTAACCTAAATTGCCACATATACAGTATATCACATATAAAGACCAATTAACCAGTACTTTCTTAAGCTGAGAAATTTTCAAGGCAAAGAAAATGACATGTCTCTTCCTAGAATTCCCAGCTAGTGGAAGGTACTCCTACTAGCTTCCAAAATTTCTTTTTGCACATTTGGCTTGAGTTCCTGTGACTGAAACACACACCTTCCTATCATAACCATACCAAGGACTCTACAATCTGCTTTAGCCTGGTATCTTCAGATGAGTCCCTGATACATACAATAGAACATTATGCGAGGTGTGTCCTGAAACTCAAGGAAATAGGATTTATCAAAGCAATTATTATCAAGCTCCTCATTTCAAAACCGACCTGATGTTTCAGATACACTGTCAAAGCCTTACTGAAAGCATTCCCTTGCATTTTTCTTCCCATTAAGGCAGTATTTTATATCCTGTCTCAATAACACAATATACTACATATTGGTTTCAACAGCTGAAATACAGTATATATGTCCTACTGAATGTGCATCTTTACCTTCGCTTTCTTTGAAGATACACGTGTACCAACCACTGGGCAATAAACGGCCATACAATAGCAAAAGCTAAAACACCAGGGGAGATTTCAAAGGGCCACCATGATGGTTTCTGAGGGAAACAGAAAAAATTCCAGTCAGCAGTCTGTGTGCACATATCCAATACACATATGTACTTCTCAGTCACTGCAAATGCTGCAGGATCAAAGTAGAAAATACTAGTAAGACCAGAAAAGAAAGATTAATCTATCGAATACCTTCTTCAGACACACATTATTATCTCATAGTCAAAGTACAAAAAGCACGTATCAAGAGCTAGATATAAAATATTAATCTCATCTTTTTCACCATTCACACTTCTTTTTACAAACAGAAAAAGCAGTATTTTATTACCTTGACAGAGGAGGCAGGCTCACAATTTGACTGTAGTGTTGCAGATTTTGCCTTTAAATACAAACAAAGGCTGGTAAGTATGAAAAAAGAAACTGCAACCAAATTTTTTCTGCTTCAGAAAAAAAATGGGAATATGAAGTTTTTCATCTCATGAAGGCTTTGCAATCTGTATATATCATAGAACCACCCCCATACAACCCCCCTTTCACCATTTAAGTTTCCATTACTCTTTCTAGCATTTTTATCACATCTCTCTGTGTTAAAAAAATGCGTAAGTGTCACTCACTGGGCCTCTATACAGTTTTTCAAGGCCTCCCTGCCCAACTTGTCATTGCAACTTTCTCAACTTCTGTCCAGTCCGAGCAGTTGCAACCCAGAGTAGAAATCCCAGCAGCTTAATTTGCACAATTACATGTTTCAACACTGGTCTGTACAAAGGCAAAAGCACTGGTTTAGTCTTCCCTGAGCTATAGCTACAGGCATGCCTAAGAGGATAAAGGAAAGAGAATCTTCTAGGCAATCAAGGAAGTGAGAAGTGCCAGAAACTTTTCAAGACTATTCCCATACACTCTTGTGCTGTTTCCACAAAAACAAAGCAGTCAGTTTTCTAGGTCTTTCTTAATTTATGTAAGTGTGAAGCAGAAGCTTCTGTTTCTCTTTAGGTAAGAGTAGCAAGCACAGCATGAACTGCTGATGAAGGGTCTTTTACTATTTCATCATATATGGCTTAGGCAGAAAAATAAAACCAGTCTATTCTTCCCCAAAAGGGTAGTCAGGCATTGCAACAGGCTGCCCAAACCCACGCAGATGAGGCCCTTCGTGCCATGGTTTAGTGTTGGACTTTGCAGTCCTGGGAAAATGGTCAGACTTGATGATCTTAAAGGTCTTTTCCAATCTAGTTGATTGTATGATTCTATATCCGAACATCAGATGCTTGAATAGTTTCTGACAGAGCAAAACCATGGTTTTACTAAATCCTTTTCCCTAGTGGCCTGAGATTTGGAGTATGTGCATCGCATAGGATACTTATTCTCAGGTAGATCCAAATATCAGGAAGTCAAACAAAACCAAACATTTTTATGTTCCTGATTCAACCATATTCACAGCATATTCTGTTCTTCTGAATATACAGTGCTTCTATTGAAAAAGAAGGAAAAAGAAACACTACATCAATAAATATCTACACTTGCTTAAGACTTCTTTTGCCTATTTTGTATACCTGATGTGAAATTCCAAGAAAACTGGATTACTTCACGGGGAAAGAATGCTATGATGAATCAGCCTTTTGCTAACTGGAAATGGAATCAGAAGTTCTACCTGCAAACATTTACCAGTCTGGAAGATGAATGTAATTTCTCACTTCCTTTGAAAATGCTTTGAGATCTACTGATGAAGAAATTACCATGTATTACATTAACTATGGAATCTCTATATAGTGACCGTGTAATGTGTATAAATAACTATGGCTAAGATTACGCTGATCAGAAAACAGTAAAATAATGTGTGGTTAATTTCTATCTCAAAATGCATGGGTTTGCTCACATGTATGAGAGTCCTGAATTGCGTTCCTGAGAATAGATACCAATAAGGAATTTTAAGTTGGAATCAACTACAGAATACGACTGAAATGTCTTCACAGTTTATGAAAATATTGTTTGAAAATTTAATCTGAAAAAGCATAAAATTATCAAAGGAAATTTAATAGAAAGTAATCAAGTAACTTCAATGAATAATACCTGTGATGCTGTAACTGCCTCCAACATATGCAACCTCTGGAGGACATTCTGCATGTCTTCTTGCAACCGCATCAGCACTACCGCAATCTGTTCATTGAGGCTTCCCCTGGGTCCCCTCTCCGATCCCCAGCGCTCTCCATCCCCTCCACTACCCATCTGTCCACCTTGCAAGCCATCTCCTAGAGGCTGAAGTCTATGCCCTGTTTTGAGGGATAAAAAACCAGATACATAAACTACAGAATGGGCTACCAATTCCACTGAAAATCTTTGATGCTAACAGTTCAGTTTTCTCCCTCCCGAGCTGCGTGTAGTGCTCTTAATTATAGGCTGTGTTCAGACAGTTCAAAAACACTGGGAGGTCACTGCACCATCATCTGAGATGTTTCCCTACAGCCTCAGTGTGACAGTATAATTCTGGTCCTGGAACTGCATAAACGTTTAGCAAAAAATTACTAATTCACATCCAGTCAAGTTCAGCAATAAATTCTGTCCTAGTGAAAACGAAGTAAGATCTGTCTCATTATCAAGGGGAAGTGTGTTTTAAGCTTGGCACAATCTCCAGCTGCAAAACAAGGAACACCAGAATAGAGTGATGAGACAAGACAATTGTTTAAATCCTACAATACTCCTTTAAACTACATAGGTCTAGTATGCACACATCAAACGTAAGTAAAACAATAAAAAAAGAGAAGGGGAGATGGCTAAACTATAATATGTTTTTCATAGTTTTCAACATAAATGTTATATTTGGATTTTCTTTTTCATTTTTTGCATTTGATTACACATAGGTGCCATACAAAAAGGCATGCTATATATAATAAAATACTTTCTGGCCTTTTTTTTTAGTACAACTTTATCTTTGGCTTTACAGATCATACTACTGGAATATGGTGCTGCTCCTAGGTAACAGTATTAGAAGTATTATGGCATTAAAAAGAGCAGAGGTCCAAAATAAACTGAACATCGGGACTATTATGTCACTAAGAATCATTAAGTTTTAAATATCATAATAGATGGTATCAGAATCACTCAAAGGTGTGGCTAACACCCCAATTATATAGAAAACAATGTGTCACTGATACCTATCCAAGATGTTCCATGGTTTCAAATAAGAAAAAAATACCTGTCTATATTTTCAAATCAAGAGGTATAAATGCACATGCATTTAAAAATAAATATGCAACTTATAAAGAAACTCTTCTCATGCACAGACAGGTTTTGAAGATTATGTTTCTACAAAGACAGGTGCCATAAACAGCAGCTGGAATTTAAGGGAAGCCAAAACAGAAGAGCCCAATATGTTTATACACAAGATCTCCATGGCACAAGAAAATCCTTTTGTAATACTAACTGTGAATGAAATAAATACTCTGAAGATAAAACTGATTGCTACCCATTGTAATTAGGATTTTGTTATCTATTTTTACTGTGAAGGACAGAAGCACTACATAGCAATGGACAGTGTTGACAAGTGCTTCTCAGACACCAGTAACTTACGACAGTCAGGAGAGTGGGGAACACAAAAGCAGTGCACAGTACCTCTCCCTCTTCTGACACTGTAGACATCTGCTTTATCTCCACCCTTCTTCTCCTTGTGAGGGCCCCCATTACTGGCTTTGCCATCTTCTCCTCCACACTTGACTTCACCTTGCTCTTGAGCTGCTCCCTCTACAGTATTTCCAGGCTGATGATTCTCATAAGTCATGCAAGTGCGCTTTGGAAAATCCGTATTTTCTAACAGAAGACTGTGATCTACATCCAAGAAATGGGATGAATGCTTTAAAGATCCTTTAGCTGATGTGATGATCTCCAAGGGCTACAAATTAACATTAACAAGTCATTAAATTCTGTAAGAAGCATCGTCTCTACTTTAACTTTTAAGAAAACAGTCCGCCCAAAATTCATACTTTTTTTTTTTTAACAGAGCAGTAGAATGTGCTTACGATTGTCTAAATGTCCTCTTCAGATTGAAAAGGTATTTGAGGCAAGTATGCTCAAAACATTGATACCACTTGGAATTAGTTCAGACATTTCCAACATACAGTAATACTCATTAATCAGTGAAATTGAATATTAAGATCTAAAAATGCTCAGTTTCCCCTTTTAAAATTGGCTTTGCTTCCTAGACAGGGAAGTGGCATCCCAGCTTGGATTCCTGAGCCACACGGTCAAATGTCACGTGCTATTAAGAGCCCTGAGTAGGAGTGTTTACACTCACGGCAGAGAGATCACGTTGCTTATCATCAACATGTTCAAAACAGCTTGGCTGCACCCTGTGCTTCTCACCAAACAAAGGGAAGGCACAGAATTCATCAACGTCTCTCTTAAAATCAGTGCTACTGTAGGAAGATATTAAAAATGGACAAAATATGCATTGATCAGGTCACGATTACATGTTCTGCAACAGGACTGCCTTAAGGTGGCTCAAGCAACCCTTTGTTCAGCACAAGCACAAGCACTTGCAGAAGTATATGCTTAAGCAGAATGGTATCCTCAGATAGCTGAAGAATAACTCCATGAAAAAGCCAGAATAACCGAAAGAACGGGCAAATAAATGGAAACTACTGCCAAAGTCCTGTTTCACAGAATCACAGAACATTAGGAATTGGAAGGGACCTCAAAAGATCATCTAGTCCAATCCCCCTGCCAGAGCAGGAACACCTAGATGAGGTTACACAGGAATGTGTCCAGGTGGGTTTTGAATGTCTCCAGAGAAGGAGACTCCACAACCCCCCTGGGCAGCCTGTTCCAGTGTTCCGTCACCCTCACTGAGAAGAAGTTTCTTCTCAAGTTTAAGTGGAACCTCTTGTGTTCCAGTTTGTACCCATTACCCCTTGTCCTATCATTGTTTGCCACTGAGAAGAGCCTGGCTCCATCCTCGTGACACTCCCCCTTTATATATTTATATACACTAATAAGGTCACCCCGCAGTCTCCTCTTCTCCAAACTATAGAGACCCAGCTCCCTCAGCCTTTCCTCATAAGGGAGATGCTCCACTCCCTTAATCATCTTTGTCGCCCTGCGCTGGACTCTCTCCAGCAGGTCCCTGCCCTTCTTGAACTGAGGGGCCCAGAACTGGACACAATATTCCAGATGCGGTCTCACCAGGGCAGAGTAGAGAGGAAGGAGGACCTCTCTTGACCTACTGACCACCCCCCTTCTAATACACCCCAGGATGCCATTGGCCTTCCTGGCCACAAGGGCACATTGCTGGCTCATGGTCATCCTCCTGTCAACCAGGACCCCCAGGTCCCTTTCCCCTTCACTGCTCTCCAATAGGTTATTCCCCAACCTGTACTGGAATCTGGGGTTGTTCCTACCCAGATGTAACACTACACTTCCCCTTATTATATTTCATTCCATTTTTCACAGCCCAAATCTCCAGCCAGTCCGGGTTTGTTTGTCAGACAGCAGTTCATAAAAACTGGATCATCAGAACTGAAGGTCAGAGTGCTTACTACAGCTTTTCCAGTAAAAAGCTCTAGTTAATTCTTTAAATGAACCTCTTCTAGTTTGAATTAATCCATCTGTATTCCACTTGTATATTTATTTACATATACCTGAACATTTGTTATTTTGTTCAAAACAAGAACTTTTCTCTTGCAGGTTGGGAAATTCTGACAGATTATCCACCCACTTCAATTAAAGAATCTCAAGCAAGCTTGAACAATACATAGGATGACTGGGAAATCACCCAGATCAGAGAGCTTGCAGAACTTCTACCAAATCAGCTTTCCCAACATGCTTCACTACTGGGTAAAATTTTGATCTGCTGAAAGGAATTCTCTAGATCCTCAGGGAACAGCCGGACAACAGAATGATGCAGTATCAGTGTGCTTACTGGTCTTTCCAAACCCATGCATCACTCATATATTCATTCCCAGAATCAGGAAACTAGCAGTTTGACTACAAAGTCCATGCTTAAACTGGACCTGTGAAGAAGGTCCAAGCTAGTAAAGTCAACTAAGACTGCAGTTAATACAATGAGCAGGAGCACAAATTCAGTCAAAAGTAAGCCAGCACAGTTGGTACCCACCTCTCATATGAAAGTTGGAGATGTACATTATGGCTGAAGAGAGCACAAGAGAACCCAGAAATCGTTGTCATCTCCCACTTCTCTAGACCTAGGCCACTTTCAGGCACTGGCCTACAGGCCACCTGCTAAGTCTTACTCTTTATTTATCCTTAGAAACAAATACAGGATTCATCAGGCCAGAAAAAGAGCACGTAAAAAGCTCATTGTTACAAAGACACTGCTTCTCAGAGATAGCTGAGTTCTGGTCCCTGCATATATTATGAGACCCTAAATTCATTTGTGCACACAGCCTTTAGTTTCTTTGTACTGTTGGTTTGTTGTATTTTCTCCTCACATAAATTCTCTGAGGAAAAAATAGCACGGCTTTTAGATCAGTAGTAACCAACTTCTAAAAGGCTGATGACAAAAGGAGCAAAAAACAATAGTCCAAACAGGAGAAAGGTATGTATGAGTTACTTCATTCACCTCTGCATGTCCAGGTTCACCTGATAGATAGGAACCTATTTAAACATTATCACACCACTCTCAAAACTACACCTAGGAATACTAAGCCCCTACCTCTTCTAGTGCAAGTTGCTCCATAGAGTCACAATAAACTTCACTGTCTGAATCACTGGTTAAGTGCTGAGTTGCTGAGATCTCTTCATTACTTTCTTCACTTGCACCTGTACAGAAAGGACATACTAACACATGCTTTGTAAATGTGAGCTGAGCCTGGCAAAGAGGAACGCAGTAAGTTAAAATGTCTAAGTGAGCTTCAACTCATGCCCCGTTTATCTACAACTGTCATGTTAAAGTTAGATTCTGAATAAAGTGGTTATATTAACATAGGAATTATGTAAAAGTTTTACTAATTGGAAAACTACACCTCACACTGGCACTTCTGCCTTAGAGGCTCATAATTTTAATTTTACCTTGCCGATTTACTCTCCTTCCTAAGGTCAGTATAAAGCACTTTCGTCTGAAATTATCAGTTAGCTTTAAAATGTTCTATTTAAGACATCAGTTTCAACAGACAGACATGTATAATATGTTCAGCCTTTGAGAATGACAAGTAAGGTATTAGTGCTTCTCATTTTACTACAGATTAGCTTTCAAAGGCAGGTACTTGCATTGATAATACAATGATTTCAAAAGAAAGCAATTGTATTTCTGTGGGTCTGAGCCCCTGACTCTGAATTCATCTCTCTTTCTGCAGGAGATCCTAAAAGAAAGCCTTACGGTCTTGGTTTCTTTTTCTCAAGTATTCTTTCTTCATGTTTCTACAACTGAAAGGCACCACTGCTGGTCTCTGAATCCCAGGATTAAGCTTTCAAGAAAAGAATTCTTTTCCATGAAAAATTTGTGCAAATGAAAACACGGTCTTCCAGGGACAATACCTTGGTGGGTGCTGTTTACTATTTCTAGGCTTGCCTCAGTTTTCTTTATTTCTTCTTCTGGATTCAAGCCATTCAGGGCAGATTTGGTTTGGATGTCATTCTGCATATCTGCGATAAGGCTGTCCTTGTAACTGCCATTAGTAACAACACCTTCGAAATCCTTAGCATCTGCCGATTCTGGTTTCACATTCTTATAGTCTGTAAAAGAACAAGGAAACCTTGCAAATAGAACGCTATGCCCGCAATACTCAAAATATTTCTTCAAGTAGCTAACTCTAATGGACTAAGTACAACGTATCTGCAGAACAAAACAGATCCGCGTTTGCAGGGATTGTTCTGTTCTTGTAAAAAGTGTAAATATCAAGTTTAACTTGCACAAAGAGCAGATGATATTTAAAACAAATGAAAGCAAATCCCAAGTAGGTCTCTCTGATAAATTAAATAATAATCCTCATGTCCTTGGAGGTAAAAACCTGTATAGAATTCTAAATATGTAATTTCATTTGGTTTTTACTTGATGTTGGTTTTCCCCAAAACTCTTTATGAACCCCTTAAATGAATCTCTGAAAGTTCTATTTCTTCTGAAGAAAAAAAAGTGATTTTCAATTCTACTGTTACGGTCCATGTATTGATTCACAGCTCTCACAAACAGCACTGGCATCAAAAAGTACAGGGTATAGACTTTTAGCTAACCTATTGACAAGACTTTTTAGCTGAGTCAAAAATCGTATGGCATAGCTCACAGATCTGTACTAGTTCTGAATCTTTTAATCCAGGTTGAGACACTACCATTTTTTCACACATGCATCTGCATGCGTTTGCATCTAATTCTCCAGAACAAGTAAAGAATTCATGATCCTTTGGGATTTTCTGCCACTTAGATGGTAACGCATAACTTTAGAAGAAACAATGGTCTAAGTGCAGAAAACATACCCTTTCCATTTAGCTGCATTTCCTTTTCTTCCTCTTCACGAAGCCCTTCTTCTTCTGATTCTGCTCCACTATCACTACTTTCAGCTTTTCCATTCACAGCCTTTATATTCGGAGTGGAATTCATGACATTACTAAGGTCTAAGAAAAATTAAAGAGGGAAAAAAAGATGTATTTTAAAACAAACAAACATACAACCCTCCCCACCCTCAGACTATTAGTCAGTTCTACACAAGTATTTCCATATTAGAAGATATACCAAATAATGCCCGCTTCATTTCTGTAAGCTCTTCCTTAACTGATTTAATGTTTTGCGTTCATGGCCCAACACAGAGTGCCTGACCACTGGTGAACAGATTGTCAATGATACTGAGGAAGCCTGCTGGCGGGAAACAGACACTCTAACTACTCAGTCTCAGACCAAGATTATTACCCAAACTTATAGCATGGCTGCAGCAATGTTTTGTCTACGACCCATGTGGCTATGTTCTTTTAAACCCAGAAGTCAGTGGTTTTATAGAAGTTCCCTTTTGGGCTGAAATGCTTCAAAAATGCTCTCAATTCAAAGGAAAATTTTGAAACACTGTATTCAATTATGTGAGCACACAGGACTCTGAAGAGGTAAATACAATATCCCATGCATCTTCTCCTGCAGCACAAGCAGACACAAAAGGTGGGAAGAAGTCTCACATTTATACAGATCTTTATCTAGCAAAGTGCATATGGAAATAAATTCTCTGATTTCAGTGATAAAGATGATGAAATACACTGAGCATTTGTTTGCATGTCAAATTACATAAATATTTAAAACAAGCCCCAAATCTTGAAATGGACAAATTGCTAAATCCTTGGTTTTCACTTTGATTGCTCTGAGGATCACAAACAATTCACTCTGACTGTACAAAGAACTGCAAGATAAAGATTCTTAAAAAACATGAACAATTTAAGGGACAATTCTACCACCTCCGGTAAAAAAGATAGGCTTAAGTACATCCTGATGATCATTTAAGCCTCCTAGGTTAGGACAGAGTGATTAAAGTACAAAGAGGGGACAGTTTCTGCAAGACACACAGTTTACATGTTGACTCCAAGGCTGAATTCTGACTGTTTCAACTGTCACCACAGCATTCCATTTG
Source organism: Psittacula echo (assembly GCF_963264785.1). Classification (NCBI taxonomy): domain Eukaryota; kingdom Metazoa; phylum Chordata; class Aves; order Psittaciformes; family Psittacidae; genus Psittacula; species Psittacula echo. The sequence goes on along the minus strand of NC_137737.1, from coordinate 43,004,070 downwards.
CATAATTTCTACATTCCTTGTCAGAACCCTGAAAGATTAATTCTTATATTTAGGCTTAACATTAAACAGCAAAATAATAATTATACTGCAGTTGCCAAACCAGCTCTGCCACTTTCTTTGCTGCATGACAATTTAGAGCTAAGGGGTTTCTGCTTTAATCTTGCAAGGAAGATTCCCACATTCCTCTAGTTTCAAATCTTATCCATAGTGGTTTTTTTAAGAAAAACCCACAAGCAAAACCCCCCCCCCTTAATTTCTTGTACAGGAATAATATGTTGAATACCCTGTTCACCTTAGTTTTACTGCAAGGTAAGGGTTCTGTGGGCACCCTGCATCAAAATTTTATATTGATTTAATCCAACTTTTATCTGAAGATTTAAAATATGATTATTGTAATACAAGAACTGCAAAAGCTATGGTCTGTTGGATAGGCAGGAATATAAGCAACCACACATTTTCTCCTCACTGAAGAACACTCCTATTTTGCAAGGAAATTTGTTTCACAAAAGAAAAAAACCAACATATTCCCAGTTTATTTCTCATGAGAATGTCTCATTTATTGTGAAACCCAGTTCTCAAGATGTTTTTCTGAGAAGCAGCAATGTAAGGAGGATAGGGTAGCAGTTCAGTCCTCACAGGGTGAGCTTTTAAGGGCAGACATAGCTCCCTTGCCACATTAAGGCAGCCATCACCCTTTGTGTCCTACCCAGTCGTGGGAGTAAACAGGAAAGACAAGACTAGGAGGAACATTTAGCTGTGACAGAAGGTGAATTTAAACTGCAAACCTCCTCACCCTACCAACTATACGGTAAAAAGTCCCAGCTATACCATGAGCTTTTTTCTTAAGATTCACACTTTTTCTTTTTTGTAGGAAAGGTCTTTAAATATTTTAGCATGTTCTCTCCCCGCTTAATTTCAGTAAGGAGGTTTATTCATTTGAGGAAACTTCCAAGTGATACATCACATACATTTAAACAAAGAGGGAGAACTGAGAAAGTTCCAGGAATGACAGATACACACTATCATGCCATGGGACACCCAAAGAACTGAAATCCATCAGGACCATATTTCTTCCACAAAGCTATTCTCAGCAACAGTGCTCCTAAAGACCATAAAGAGGCATCACTTTGATGCAGAGACTGAAGAACACAGCATTGTAGACTCTTGGCCGCTTAAAATACCACACTTAATTGTGTACTTTTCCTCAGAACCTGTACACTGCTGTCCTCATCAGGGCTTTTACTACATGGTAAACACACAGCTTGCTTCCATCCTCTAACAAACAGCAGCATCTGCTAACAAACCAGCACTGATGGCCAATACTGGGTGTGACGGGTTAAAGACTAAACAGAGCCAACTAGTAGTGAAGTCTACAGTCCTTGTTGCAGGTTAATGCTACTCCCTGTGGAATGTCTCTTGTAACATACATGATGTAACTCAAGCAAGCTTTTAAAACTTATTTACTTTGTGCTAATCCTCCCACCCTTTACTCTTTTTGTTTACCCACATCCAATGCAGGCAAAATGTTAGCTTTTTCTGTTGCCCTGGTTTAGATACTACAGGATTCATCTTAGCTTATTTTCATCTCACTGCCTACAACACTCAACTGGGAGATTTGTGACAAGTTTCTACATCAAAGCTGTACTGCACTATAGTCATCCCAGGAGTTAAATTCCATAAAAGCCTGAATTGTTGGGGGGCTTTTTAATGCTATACAGTAAGAGCTGTGTAATAGTAACATGCAAACAGAAGGAAGAAGGATTTAACAAAAGAATATGGTGAGATGGAAAGGATGTGAAGAACAGACACACAGCCTCTTTACAAGCTTTTAGTAGGTGTTTCTTTTCTTGTGTCAGCTCTATTAAGAGATTTCCTTAGAGTAATTCTAAATATACTTCCTTAAAGGCAGCACTACCATTCTTCTCAGTGACCTGTATAATGGGCCAAGCTTCTCAAAAACATGTATTTGATTTTTAACTCTTCACATATTTCAAGGCAAGTTTTGCTACCCAGATGGGAGTTGGGAGCTTAAATACCTCTGTGGATCTGCCCCAGCTTGAGGGGCATTTTACAAACTAAACCTGGCCTAGCAGGCTTTTCTCAAATGCCTTGTATTTTTGGATTTTGGAGGTACACAATTCTAATACAAAATTAACGTGCACTGCTGGAGCTGTACTGATGGTTGGCTCAGCACAACACAGTACCCTCACACAAGTCCTACAGTGCCTTACACTCTTCAAGTACCAGTGATGCCAAGACAGTCTACAAAAGCAGGCAAAACAGATCATAAAACACTTAACTATCTGTGTATGCCTTCATCACTTAAAAATTATGTGCTTTTGTAATATACCATAAGTAGACTCAAGCTTTGTCAAAATTCTTATGCCGAGTCTCAGAGGCCTATATGCTGTACAGAATTGGTTTGATAATCAGGTGACTGGGATTCTTTTCCTGCCATCACAACACAATGTTTCATGCTTGTTATTGATCCAAGTAGGCTCCCTCTTCAATTCCAAGTTTATGCAACCATGTTCTGCCATTTCCAATACACTTGGTTACAAATCTCCACCTCCCTTTTGAAATAGATGTACCAAAATCCTGCAAGAAGTCCACTGCATGGAGTGACTGCAGTGAGAAAGGAGGGATACATGCAAGCATCTGGGAGCAATGAGTTCTTCAGCTAGAACAAGAGTTTCTATACCCTCATTTCCTTCCATTCTTTTTAATACAGCACACTACAAATAAAATTTCCAGGGGCCCAGCCTGCTCTGTAACATCTGTTCTACACTACTGAAACAAGCTGCCATCACAAATAAAAAGAGCTTTTAGAAGGCTCTGTTAAAAATAAAAGACAGAAAAATATAAAATTCCTTACTTTAACTACCACTGTTTTATCACTTTTAAGCTCATAAAGCATTAAGATCCCTGAAAAATGTATTCCCTAAGCACATAGATTATGGCAGCCAGATCTTCCTCTATACAGTTTTCCTTTCTTGTTGTTTAGTCTTCCTAAACTTTAATACAACAGAAAAAGAAGCCTCTTCTCCTTTTGGTTATCTTTTATTATACTCCAAAAGACTGCAGCCTTGTTTTGCCATCATTCCTCTCTTTGGTTATGTCCTTCTCAAGCTGTTACAGTCTAAGACATGCCACTGCTTCATAAAACAATTTAATCAATAATATTCATGTCTTTATTTACCATTTATAAACATCAAAACAATAGTTTGTGGATAAGAACACACAGAGACAATAGCAGCTCCTCAGACATTTATATTAAATTGCAAGTATGGTATTTAGGTTTACTGGTCATCCTGGACCTTTACACTTCTCAGTAGGTACAGAGTTTCACATCTCCATCCATACCAACAGTACCCATTCCCTTGAATTTTCAGTATATGTCCAAGTCAAATAGGGGTACCAAGTTTTGGGGTTGACTCAGATGCATTTTCCTCCTCACTGATACTCCTGAGCCTTCTGCCTGGGATTTCCTGACAAAGCAGCCCAGGAGAACAGCAGCTGCCCTGCAGGCATTCCCAGAACAGGCAGGTAGCTCCACTGGAGATGGCCACTGGACATCCAGAGTGCAGGGCCACCAAGTACAGGCAGCTCAGTTACATGGTGCATGTGCAGCAAGACCAATGGATCCAGGCTCTGCCAACTTCCTGTCAGCACCTTCACCAACAATCCCAAGTGAGAACAAACAGTAAGAATAGCTGCTGCTTTGATATGTATAGTAACTTGCAAGAATAGCAAGATCATTCCAGGATTCAGGATGTCCCCATCTCTGGTCCTACTTTGCTCTGGGAGAATGAGCAGGACTTGCTAAGCTCTCTTGCATGTGGAAGAGATACAGTCAGCAGATGGAACTTACACTTTGCATGACAAGTAGAGGAGCATTACACTCTTGAGTTTTGTCTCAGAAAATACCAAACATGAATACAGTGAACTTAGAACCCTACGAAGAAAATTGAATTATGCTTGAAAGCAACAAAACCCCATATTGCTGAGTCACTCATCGTCCAGAAACTCTGGTCTATAATATTGTAGCGTGAATCAAAACTTGTTTTGCCCTGCACAAGAGAAAAAAAAAACCCAAACCAAACAGAAAATAACACAAAGATCATATTCTCATGCCACCTACTCCAAGCCTACCAGCTGAACAGCAGTTTAAAATGCCCAGTCTCATCAATAACATAGATGACTGAACAGTGTGTGTGCTTAACACAGATGGTTTTTCCATACATCTTAGAGGCTATGATTAAAGTAATTAGTTTTGCTGTAACAAAGTTATGCATGAAACACCAGCCCATGCCCACTGGGCACTTTTCTGAGAGCAATCAAGATATGACTGCCTACATCTGTTCTTCTGCAGCCTCCCATACCTCTGTCTCCTGCTTCTTTGCAGCTTGCCTTTGTAGAACAGAGGTGCAAGAAATCTGGATTTCAGTTCTCTCATCACAAGATCTGACGCAAGTGAGACCTCTAAAAGATAAGACACCAACATTTTATAGCAAGTGGGTACACTGCTAGATTCTCAAAACCTGAAGAGCTTTTGACAATTTATTCTCCCTTTTGCAGGGAACTGTTGTCCAGCTGGAGGAAAAAAAGAAAATCCGGGTCCAAAGACCAATTATGCACAAAAACTGTTACTGTTGACTCAACCCAGCATGAAAAAGAATAAAGAATAAAGACAGGCTTTGCTTTGCTTTTCATGGAAGAAAGCTTCTCTTAGCTCACACCACTTTGAAAAAAAAGCACAATTTTTAATCTTACATTTTCACATTGGGATACTCTGCTGCTCACCCTGTGGTGATACATTCTCTACTACTCTGTACGACAGAAGAGCTGTTGATATCCTCAGGGTTGAGCTATGCTGATGCTCTGCCCTAATTTTCCAACATTGTTAGACAGCACTGACATAAAACCATCAGTTTGAAGTCAAGTCACAAAATAAGCTCAGATTTGAGCTGGAAAGCCTGAAGCAGGTACATACTGCAACAGGACAAGGCACAGCTTGTTGAGACACTGATCCATATCTCCTTGAGACTCTCCACTGACTTTGGCAGTCGCTGGCCCAGCCCTTAATCCTATAATAATCCCATCCTGCAGCCAATGCTGCAGATAATGTTCTAGATGCTTCTGAAGGTAAGATATTAAACTACTGAGATATTAACAAAAAGATTTTGTATAGTAAGTTTCACAGTAGCCTCCCTGAACACAAGTGAACAGCTATAGTCAAGATTACAGATAATCACTGGAAACTAGAAGAGAAGTAGTTTAAAGGGCAGGCTTTTAAAAACCTCTCCCACCCATTGTCTCCTCCTGCCTCATGCTTGCCCTGCCTTGATGCACCTCCTTGCTGTGGTGCTGCCACCCATTTAACATACCCTACTGAAGCACAATGATTTCAAACTAGCAAGGATTTTAGCTCTTTTTCCCCTTCTTACAAAGCATTAAGAAGATTCACAGCCATTGAGTTCCTTAAAAATCCTAATAAGGAAAGGAGGAAAATGAAGGAAATCAGTTTAGCAAGTATCTTTGAAGTCGGATAGAAGTGTAAAAGTCAGTTTACAAAACAGAGGATGTTTCACAGAAAAGGCCCACAAACAAGCAGGAAAAGTGTGCCATCAACTGCTCCTTTACAAAGCAAAGATGTTGAAAGTAACTGGAAAAGACCTTTGAGAAAATAAAACTATTTAAAAAGATAAACTGATCCTATGTAATCTACAGAAGTACAGTTAGAAAATATATTGTATTTTAAGAGTAAGGAAAGTGTTTCTGCCTGGAAAGTAATAAAGAACAGAGTCCCTTTTTTCCAAGTGCAATTCTCTCCTCCAAGCTGACCTACGTCCTGTACTAACTACTGCCTTTGAAACACAAGTGTTTACGTGTATTTGTTTGTTTTAAAAGCACACAAGCCTCAGTGAGTATTCTCTTTTAAACCTAGCTCCCATATTCAATGCAGGAAGGCACTGAGCAAGTTGCTAAATAGCTGTATCTGCCTGTGAGTCAGGCCAACTTCTGCCATTCGCACAAGCTGCTACTTAAGCAGTGTCCTCTATGGGCTCCTAGCAGCAACACGCTACACTGCCATCAGCGCTGCCCAAAGTCTGCCTATGCAGCAATGAGTCACCTTGCTCCAACAGGGCTTCATCTTGTGTGTGCAACTGCAAGACAGTTGGGAGCAAAGTTTTCAGGAGAAAAAGCACTCATTAGGATGACAAAGTTTAAGACTATTATAATACCGAAACTTTCCACAGCCTCTGCAGTGCATAACTTATCATTACTGGAAGCAACATAATCCTCACAAAGGCTTACAAAGAATACTACTGCTCAACACAAAGGCAAAGGGACATCTTTATTTAGCAGGATTTTAAAACAGATTAAATGCCTTGTCACAAAGCAGAAGCAGTACACAGGAAAATTCTACTGAAGAACTTGTGAACAATTTCCAGATACTTTGCTTAGTTGTTGAGATAACTCAGGGTGGGCCTGTCAGGGAGCGATTTTCTTGTTCTGCCTTGGATTTACTCACATTCAGCAAGAAAAAAAACATTCACAAAACATTCAGAAGGACAAGCTGGCTCTGAAACTCTTGATGTTTTTCATCCAGTATCAGATCAGTAAGGTGCCAATTCTAGCCCACCTTTGGCTCCTTCAGGTATAACATAACAAAAAAGCTTGAATGTCCATTCTGAATATTTCAGATTCCCTGAGCAATGGCATTTTGAAGCTTCTTTGTCTTTTCAGCATTGGCTTCGATAGGCGAATTTTTATGAATTTATTAGCAAATGCAAAAAGTTAAAAGGCTGCACTTTTAAAGCATCCCTCCAAATCTTTCAGCAGCTGCAAACAAAAGGGTCCTTCTGCAAAACTGCAAGTATTGCCTATTCTCTTCTGCAGCACTATGACAGTTAAAAGCCCACTTTCTTCTTTGATATTCTAGGATTTTATGTACCTGAAAATAATTTCTCAGTAATTTTCTCTGTAAAGCAGTACCTCATACCTGTCAGAAAGAGACTACTGATTGAATTTTCCAGAGAACCTAAGCTTCTCACATAGCTGCAGGGTGAGCCCTCAAAACACTACCAAGGATACACAATTTTGAAATACCCCTCAGATTTGCTGAGCCTATTGGAGGGAATTCTCTAGTTTCCTTTCTTTGCCAACACACCCAAGTCCGGATATTTGTAACCCATGGATCTGGCAAGTTTGTCCTAGTTATCTAGTAGATGTTACGAGTCATTTTAATGCTGGCATGTCAGGCTTAAGTGTTCTTTATCAAGGAAAGCCACAAGCTCTATTGATCCAGGAAGACAGTAGTTCAATGGTTTGTATTAGACATTTTCAATGAAACCACAAGGGGTAGAAATTCAATTCTGAAAGGCTACACTTTTCTGTTGAGGCCAACCTGCTAGAGACAATACACCAGTCACAGCTGATGCACACTAAGCTTCCATACAATCCTGTCAACTAATTAAAGAATACTGTTGATTTTGAGAAAATAGTATGCAATTCTTAATTAACGATCTTCATACAGATTAAAATCTGGCAGAAGAAGAATGAAAGGTGAACTCAAACTGGAATGGGCCAGAAGGGGGGGCAGTACAGTATGAAGTGAGAGACACAAGAGAAGGGTCCCAGTTTTCAGGACATACCAATTGCCTGCCCATGACAAAAAAACACCTTCCACAACAGAAACTACAGAGAGTAGGGGCTTCGAGACAATGGAACAAACAAGACTGGAGAAACTAATGCAACCCAAACATAACAATGTCTCAAATTTTTAACAGGGTTGTTGCCAGTGCGTACACCATCTCAACACAGACTTGGGCACACTGGTTCTATTCTTTAGCATGAATTTGGAAGACTGAAGGTACTCATGCTTCCTTACTTCTGTGAACTAGTTTGAGACTTGTACTGTAAACAACAATAATTATTTCCAGCTTCACTTTTACTTGAAGAAGTGGCCAGAGCCCTGAAGAAAGGGTTTCAAAGTCTTAACTGCAATGGTAAAGTTATAACATACAATCGACTTTGTGAAAATTCTGTCTTAATTCATTGTGGCCTAATCAGATGTTACAGCTTTAAACTGTATGAATGATGATATATAACCAGATTTATTGCAACCCTGACAGGACAAGAAATAGCTGAGATTTGCTATTCTGTTTTACTTATACTGCCTTATGGCTAAGCTGCCTCTTTAAAAACCAGTACGTTATTGATACAGGTATTGTTTAACTTCTGTGATTCACTGTTTGCCTAAGTAAGTCACTTTAAAAAGTAGCTTTTGGCACGGTGCCACAGACACCAAGCCCAAGTTGATCTGTATTACACAGATCACTGACTTGAATCTACTGATATTCTTACAATCTTGCCCGTCAATCCAGCTGTCAGGCAAGCTCATTAAATCCCAGATATGAAGCATACAGAATTTTAGTTGAGAAAAACAGTCACAGAGCTTTCAAAATGGCCATCTAAAAACTTCTACCATTATCTTTCCCCAAAACCAATGAAAAACTATTTGTTTCTCTGAGACCTGACACAAAAATCAAAATCAAAACTTTGCTCCTTTAAGGTAGGGTGCACGCCACATCCAAAAGGCAATTTAACCAGTTGACTCCTACTACTTAAGCACTTCAAACCAATTAATTTGTGCAATGATTCACTTTTTAAAGACCGTTTCAAGTTTTACCCTGTTGCATTTCAACTTTTAACTGTAATTTTGAGCCAGATTTAAACAACTGTAAGCCTTATATTACAACCTTATGAACATATTACCTGACACATAATAACTATTATCAAAAAGTTCTCACAATGGTATTGCTACATAAAAATCACCACACTGATTTTTATGCAGCTATGACACCACTGGGTTTGCCACTTGTCAGAGATTTAAAATGTTTAAATAGATATCCACTTCATGAACTTCAGCCTCAGAATACTTAACTTCACAAACCCATCATGTATTCTTTAATCATGGTTTCTCAAATACATACAAAACCATGGGCTTCAATTGTGGATTTCTTTAAATTTTAGATCAGATGGTAGACCTGGATTACCAACTCTGCATGCGATCTGATACTCCATAGCTACATCAGGATGTAGCAATACACATTAATTGTTCCTTTACTAACAGAAAAGCAGAAACTAGATTTGACTGGGGGAGCTGTTTTAAATACTCTCCTTTTTGGGGTGGAAGAGGCTTCCCTTCAGCAGCTTAAAGAGTCTGTAGACAAGGACTTAAAAATGCAGCTTCCTGGGTCTACCTGGGTTTTGTACCACAAAAGCGAAATAAAACAAAATCCAGCCTAACGAGGTGGCAAGCCCAGAAGTTATGGGTGTTAGCAGGAAGTTACTACAGCACCAAAACAATGGAAGAGATGGACTTACACATAATTTATTATTCCTACCTTCCAAATACTTAGAGACTTTCTCCATTCGAACTGCCATACAGTAAAGAGAATGAACAGAAAGATGCACAGTTTAGCTTTAAAATCATTTCCAGAAAACAAGCCCCCAAAAATCTGGAGTTGTGATTATTAGTAGTGTAAAGGTAGTTATTTGTTCGAACCTGAGGTTAGGTCAGATCCTCTGTTCTTTTTATCTTCTACTATTTCATAGAACGGGCCTATTACTTGTAGCAATTCTTCAACTTTGTCCGTCATTGGCATACTCTCAAGAATCTGCACAAGTCCAAAATATGAAGCATCTTATGAAACAGCATTTCATGATTCATTCATTTCAACTGATGTTAGAAACTGCTGGTCATTGTACAACATTTCACTGAATCACCACATTATTCTGATTTTCTTTATTTTTTTTTTTTTAATTACAGGAAAACAACATAGAATTAATCTACCATACATGAATCTGAACTAGCTATATTAGCTTTCTTAGGTGAAGAGAAGATGGCAGAGCATAATGCATTTGCCAACAGAATACCTCAAAACTGGGATGGTACAAAGACTGAAGAGCAAACCAGAACTAAGAGCAGCAAATTAGAACCAAGTTCTGCTCTTGAAGTCACTTGGAGCTCTTACTTTAATCAAAATTCCTTTATTTTAAGTTACAAAACCAATACCTTCAATCATCTGACAGGAATGCAAAATCTTACATCTAAAGTAGATTAAACAGAAGAGATTTAATAAGTATTATTTTAAAAGCATACCTTCCAACACAAACCTTTCTATGATTCTATGATATTATTGTCCAATTCTATTTTAAGGTCCTTTCAACCAAGCTTTTTGCTGATAGCTTTGTTCCTCCTTTACTCTCTATTTTTTTATTATTATTTTTAAAGAGGTAATAGCTCTAGGAAGACACTCTGTAGAAGCAAATTAACAACTACAGTACACCCCCTCCTCCAGAAGAGCACCAAGAAAGCAACAGATGGAGATACAAGTTGCCACAGAACATGCTGCTCAAAAGCACCAAGCGTATCACTAAGCAGAAGCAGCAAAAGCTGCAGCATTACTTCACAAAGCAGGAGTGCCAGGCAGGCTAACAGTCAACAGGTAACAAGTCAGCACTTGCAAACCAATCCAGGACACCAAGAGACAATAATCTTATCAATCTGCAGTTTCATTGCCACTTCTCTGATCTATTCAGTGTATATAATTCATTCCCTATTTTTCAGAGAGAAATGCTCTGTGCTCAGACACTGAGCTGGATACAAACCAGAGCCAGGGCAGTTCTGTGATTTTAATTATTTATTTTTTTAACTTTAATAACATTGAGAGAAACAAGAAGCCTACTCTAGAATAACAGTTGTATTTGCTATGTATTTACTTCTACAGTCTGCACTGTAAATTGTTTCATCCATGTTATCTTCATGATGCCCACAAATAACTGCTCTTCATCTATTCCAAACACACTTCAATATAATCTTGGAGCAATTTTAGAGCCTTACCACACAGTTTCTACTGGAGTTTTGTAATTGCTACCTTTTAGGTGAGCAAGAAAAAGAGCAAATATTTCCACAAACAAAACCAGTTGCTTACTTATATAGCCACTAGGCATCATATGCAATCTTAAAATTTGAAAGTGCAAAATAAGTTATATGTCCTTATCACTGTTCTCTTTGGATGTCAGACAATTCATATATGAAGACTCTTGTTTTAAATTAAAAACACCATATAGCCTTAACTCTTCTTTATGCCAAGGTATCACTCATTTCTAATATACAACAAACCAAGATATCTGAAATGTAAATCAATTAAACAGTATTTCAATATAAAATTTCAGAAATGCTTCTTGGAAGTTAAATTAACCTTAAACAAAATGCACCTGAGCACTTAGCTGAGACCAAGACATGTTTGGTCATCTCCCACCAGCACCTCAAAACCTCACCTAGACACATTCCTCAACAGCTGCCATTTTCAAGGCTATCACATGAAGCGAAAAAACTAACCAAAAAAGCCCCATAAACAAGTTTACAATAAAAAGTATTTTGTGACAGGGTCATCTGAAGCATGTGTAGCCCAACTATGATGTGCAAATGGTAGGGACATGCCTGAGGGGCAGGGGGGAAATATGACAATCTTATACACCCTTAAACACAGTCCTGTAGTATCAGTATACAAGTAGGGTTTTGCCCCCTTAAACATTGATACCTATGCAGCAACAGCAGAAAGCCCACAGTAACACCACAAGGATTAGTGCAGTATGTGCTGATAAAACAATCCAGTGGATCCATTTGAAATGCACTTCCATGGACATTTCAAGTAGAATCAATTGGGTTGGAAAAGCTGAAGCTAGTATTTCCAGCATGAGAGCTGAAACAGCACCACAGCAGGGTAAACAGATTCCCCAGTTTCAAAGCAGAGTGAGGCAAGAAGCCATTTACTCTCCAATCCCTACACGTGATCTGTTCAGAGGCAGAATATTTGTGCTTTATTAGGGTCAACTGAGTACATTTCCTCACAGGAGGCTTCCAAGAAGGTTTTTTTACAACAAATACTGCAGTTTCACTGAAGTTTTAGTGTCCTGACCAAATCAATGCAATGACCTGCACCAAAAAAATAAGATTCTCTACATTTTAAGCCTGAGATTTAAAATAAAGTACTAAATCTCAAAGTACACATTCAAACAGAACAATTAAAATTTAGTGAGATTTTTGAGCAGATGAATATTTGGCTTTCTGTGTTTTCTGGAGTTGTTTATTTCTCATTTTAAAGCAACTACATTAACACCAGCAGGAACTAAATTGTCAAAATTGCAGACAGGAAGAAGAACAGTAGTCAGGCTCCATTTCCATGCCTAGTAGAAGTTTTAGTTGTATCAATCATTAGACGTGTTAAGAGATCAATGTCAAGATAGTGGCCCAGGAGAAAAGCGTCTTCAGAGTAGAACTTACATTTTCTCCCTGATGCTAACCTCATTACAATAACACATTACAATGATACTTTCATCTGGATTGACAGTAAACAATCTTTAAACTGGAAAGGCCACCTAGAAGAGCTTCAGTGAAAAGACTGCAGTGAAGAGTTAGTTAATAAAAGACAATTACTTTAATTCTGAATGTTTACTTCAGCTAATGCTGCAATTCCTGCTTAATAAGTATGACTGTTTGCATTACACATCTATTCCAAAAAAAGACAGACCAAACTACTCAGTTGCAATAATATATATGCATGTATATAATAATTAGAACTATTATATACAAGGAATAGTTTCATGACAAGTACAGAAAATTCAGGTTGCCAAGTTCTTCTTGGAAAAAATAATAATTTAAAAAAAAAAAAAAAATCATCAAAGATTACCTATTTGATTATACTCATGCCTCCAGTCATGACAGTGAGGCTCTTGCTCCTGAAGTCCTTCTGGAAGGTTGTTTTTAACTTTCTAAGGTAAGGATCAGTTACCTCTTTCTCAACTCTGAGAGCTGAGACAGTTTGCAGGAAATCAGCTTTTCTTTTGTTGTACTTTAAGTTCCACTGTTTTCCCCACTGCTCCCTTTACCATGATTTACCTTTCTTTAGCTCTGTCATTTAAGCTTCCTATCAGCTAGAGCTCTCCTGTTTCTCTGAAAACAACCAAAATTCTACAGCTTTGGAAGGAACTACCTAATTTTCTTCTCCCTGTGGGCCAGACAGCATAGTACTGAAACATAATGGTTCACACAGGGAATAACTCATTTGGAGCTTTGACAGTAGCAGTCAGCAAGAACCCGCTCATGTTCCCTAATTTATTTCTGGAATATTTGTTCTAGAAGATCCCTCCCTCTCATTAATAAACTTACCTTTTTCATTTCTTCAACATAGGCTATCATGGCTTCTTCTTTGGACATGTCTCCCAAGGCACTCCAAGCATCCCTAGGAAAGAAAGCCGCACACACCTTCACTATCTCCAGGGCCTACTGGATTTTTTTAGGCCTGGCCTTAAGTAGGTCAGTTATGTAATGCCCAAAGTTCCTCTGATACAAGTAAAATGCAACAACAATTTACTTTTTTAAGTCCAAATATATAATTTGCGAGGATAATCACATAGTGGTACATCAACAGAGATGCAACAAACTGAACAGCCTAGGGACTGAAGAGCTCCTTGCTGACTAACTATTGTCTTGTAAGCTGTTAACAAGCCCAGATATGAGACACACACATTTCCATTTTGATCAGCCGGATTTTTTTAAGACTCTCTGCTGCAGAAAAAGAGCAGGCACAGACACTTCAGCCAGCACTTGCAAACGGTTGCCAGCAAGTTAGAACAGTTTAGCCATCATTCCCAGTTACCACAGTAGCTACTTATGACCTAAAAAATCTCCTGCTCTCCAACTCTACAACACAGAAAGCTCAAATCCGGTTTATCTGTACCGCATAAGGAATATGTCAGAACAGAGACTGGAATAAAACAGTTCCATACTCAGTCATGCACTTGATTCTTGATTTGTCATTCTCCCTCCCTCTTGCCAGAGTATTTGTCCCACTCAGAGCAAAACTCCAAGGTTGGTGGCTCAAGGTTCAGCTACAACCAGAAAGTTTCCAGGAAGCTTACTGCCCTAGTCCTCTGCAAAGATAGACCCTTTAACCTGTCTTGGGGAGAAAGGAAGGCAAGAAGAAGGGGTGAGGAGGATGGTTGGGTGAGGGAAGTCAAAGGAATCATTTCACAGATCCCAAGACAAGATGACCATGACCATAAAGACAGCAATGATACTTGTACTTCAGGATAAGTCTTTACTAAAATATAATAAGCAAAGCATTCAGGTGGCTTTTCAAACAGATCTCAGCAATCTGGTGCATCAAAAGTCTTCTCAGCACAAGGAAAATACAGTGGGAAGCCCTACCACTGAGCTACCACAGAAAGACACACAAACCAGACCTCTCCCCAAGAGCCTGAAACTGTATTATTAGCCATCAATGAGCACACACGTATTTCAGGTTCACATGATACATGAAAACTTGAGAATGAAGAATTCCAGCCTCATCCACATCACTCATTCTGCAGAGCACCTACAATTTCATTCTACAACATGGGATAAACACTGCAGAAATACCGTGATGGTGCCTGCCCAAGAAAAACCTGCCCACCTGCAGAACCCAAGGGACTGCTCTCACCTGCAGCTCTGAGAAATTAGAAGTCATCTGGGCAAGAAAGTTGTAACACAAGACAGAATATTAATTCAAGCATCAAAGGTTGTGGTCATTCTTTAAGAGAGAAATAAACTCACCACACGCTTTCTCCAAGCGCCACTCTGCTAAATATCTCCACTCTAAGCATTAATAGAAACCCAAAACAACCCCCCCCAAAAAAAACCCCACAACACCAAACACACCTCCCCCACCAAGAAACACCACAAAACAATAACTCATGAAAAGTTACCATTTATATCTCCCAATCGGATCCCAAAATCCAGGTCGTGGAATGTTACAGGGTCCTTGGGTTGCTTGCTTATAAAAGCTATAGAACTTGAGCATCATTTCATTCGTTGGCTGGAATGAACCTAGTGAAGGCATTTTGAAATACAATTAAATTGTAATCAAGAATACTAACAAGTATTTTACAAGCTTAGCTTTTCTGTGAGAAAATAGGCTGCAGTTTGTTACAGCCTGAGTCACAGCAGTACAATTTAAGTAAAAAATGAAGCCTTCACTTCATCTACCATGAATCAGCACCACCATTTACTTCACAAACAGCAAGTTGCAGATTGAGTTTAAGGGACTATAACCTTTATTGCTCCTAAGGTCAGAGTCCACAATTAAAATAAAAAGAGAGTAATAAGTAACACGAAGCAAGTGTCCTTTCACTCAGTTTAAAGGGACACGTAAACAAAGTATCTTGCAAGTCACTTTACTGCTACAAACAGAAACTTACGGAAAGACTCCAGAACTTTAAACAAACCAACAACAAAACAAACCCAAACCCACGGCCTTCTACGGTGCTTTTATTATTTGGGGTGTTTGACAGCACTTTCAGTTAACAGTTCCACTATATCTTCTTCCCACTTTTTTCTCGTCTTCCTTTGTGGAACACACTTTTGTAGAGGTAGACGACGTAGATACAAAACTGTAACAGCTGGCAGGGAAGATTCATAACCAGTCTATTAAATCAAATACTTTAAGGTTCAGTTCTACTAACTGGGAGAAATTTACAGTGACCTTTACCTTCATACCTCAACAAACCCAGTTTTACTTACACCAGAGTAATGACATACCCAACAACCAACTTTTATTATTATTATTATTATCTTAATTACTCTTATCAAAAAGACATTCTGATTGTTTTGCTTTTCCGTTAACTCTTTCAGCAGAGCACACTCATGGTAACATCTCTGAACCCATCAAACCAACTTGAGGCTTTCAGGGAGGCTGAGACCCTTCGCCTGCGCTCCCCGCACCGCACCCCGGGCAGCTGACAGCCCCCTTCTCCAGGCACCCGCGAGGGCCCCGAAGCCCCAGAGCCGGGGTTTCTTCAGGACAGGCGGGCGCAGCTCTCAGACCGAGGTTTCCAAGCCGCCACCTGCTGACAGGCACCCGGCGGCCCTGCTGCCCTGGCCTGAGCCGCCCGGCGGGGAGGGCCGCGCCGCCGCCCCTACCCCGGAGGAAGCAGGAGACGGGGCTCGCTGCTCCCGGGCCCCGCCCGCCCGCCGCGCAGGTGCCAGCCGGGCGGCCAGGCCCCTCGCCGGTACCCTCGGGTGCCCCCCGCCGCACGTACCATTTTTGGGCAGGCTCTGGATCACCTTCACGGCCGCCTCGAACCTGGTGGCGTGCACGGAGCCGGTCTCCGCCATGTCCCCGTCCCGCCGGTTCACCGCCTGCCGCCTTCTGCTGCTGTTCGGCCGCCGAGCCGCGTCCGGCGGGCCGGGCTCAGCTCTGCCTTCTTCGTCGCGGCACCTGCAGCCGACTGCACGGGAGAGTGGCTGAGCTGCGCCGGGCCATACGCAACCAGCCCCGGCTGCAGCGGGAAGGAACGCCCGGCCCCAGCCGCGCCGAGCCCCCGCCCCGATCCCCCAGCCCTCCCCCTCCGGCAGGCCAGGGCCCTGCCCGGCCCGGCCCGGCCCAGCCCAGCCCGCCCCTCGGACCGGCCTCGCCCCACGGAGCGCGGCCCGCAACACCCCCAGCCCAACGGACAACCCTCCCTACCTCCACCACGGCTTCAGGCGCCCATGTTACGCCTGCGACCGCTGCGCCCTTCCCCTCTGCTCGCACCACCCTGAGGCCGCCATGGGCACGCCGGGAAACGTAGTCCGCCCGCCGCGCCCGTCAGCAGCCCGGCGGGCCCACACAGGTGTCCCCACCACCCGCGCCTTCTGTTCCTCCCGCCGCCATCTCAGGCCTCTGTTCTCCAGCAGCTGCTAGCCACGGCGGGCAAGGGCGGCGAGGCCGAGGAGAGGCCCCGGGGCAGCCTGTGCCCGCGGATCTCTCAGAGCTGCTCTGGGGAGTGGCGGGTTCAGTCCTGGGGACCGAAAAGCCGTTGGAGTGCTGATCCCAGGGAATGCCTCCGTGTGCGCTGACGGAACAGTTCTCTGTTTATTTTTTCATTTTTTTTCCCTTCTTTCTTTCTTTCTTTTTTCTGCTTCCTTCTTCTTGCTACACTTTCCCTTCCCTGCTTGTAATCTGTAATTACATTTCTAATTGTGCCGTATTCCACCCGTTCTTTGGACCTCCGTTATCCTCAGGAGATCCCTCACCACCCTGGCAGTCTGCTTTGCTGCTTCCTCTTCTCCTCACAGCCTACTACCCACACCTAGTTCCGTGTAATTCACTTAAATTACCACTGCAGCCACCTATTTCTGCAATAGCTTTAATGACTCCCATTTACATTAAAATGTTAGGTGTAAGATTTGAAAAGCCGAGAACCTGGGGAGTTACTATTTCCATGGTATTCGGAGATGAGGGTGAATACCAGCACAGTACCACCAGCTAGCTCAGTAGCTAAATAAATGAATGGCCTTATTCAAAAGCCCTGCGCATCCAGCACTCTGCAAAGTCAAACAAGAGAATGCTAAACCAACTGCTTTTGTAGCAAGTGGAATAATTTACCCAGTGAGCACCAGGATGAATTAATAGCCCCTTTGAATAAAATCGAGTACAAAATCTTGGCATTTGAGTCAGTTAATTTATCTAGTACAAAAAATACATTTTCAATTCCGCTGAAGACAGTTGTGTGCTCACAGTAGATGCCCTCTGGTGGGAAAGAAAAGCTCCAGAGAGAGGGAATTAGAGCAGCTCAGCCCCTGCTCTGCTGAGCTAGTACATTCCACAAGGTCAGCAGCCAGCTGGCCAGGGGAGAGATTTGCTGGAGAGAAGCTGACACTTCCAGAGATGTTCAAACAGGATTCCCTGCACTGGGCGAACGATGAACCCGTGTTATGAACACCATTGCTCCACTTGTGTGAACGTTACAGATGAACGTATCTGAATTTTTGAGTGCTGGATTTCTAAAGCTCTTGTGAGCTCTGTACCGAGATCTATCATCTTTTTTATCCACAAAGGCAGGAATGACAGAAGCTCAGATCAAAAGGAAGTGAGTTTTTGAAGATACGTGGATCTCTGTATAAATACGAATTCTTTGAGCATGCAAGCAGTTAAGTGCAAAAAAGTGATAAAAAAATTAAGAGCCTCTTGTGGCACCAGCTGATGTGTAAATTGTATTTACCTGAAAACATCTGTAATGACATTTGCCATTTTAACTGTTTTAAGAGAAATGCACCCTGAATTTTTATAATGAATGTTCCCAGAGATTGGGAGTAGGCTTTAGAAGAGATGCAAATGACAACCTGTTTAATGGCTGTACACAGAAACAGAAGCTGCCCTCTTTGCACTGAAGATGCGTGAGAGTATGAGATCTGCAGATCCAGAATGAGGCACTTGAAGTAACCCAAAATAATCAGTAACATCGTGCCCTGAGACAAGGATAAAATAGTAAATGAGAGGCAAATTTTGTGCACTGGTGAGCCTGTGAGAACATATAATGAATGAGTAGTTAATTTAAATGCTCACATATAATACTAATCAGCATTGCTGTGTATACATTTTGCATTCTCACTGCAGTGACTTCCATATAGGGTTAACAGTAATCAAATGTGGAGTACAGGTAATAAAGGAGACCCTCCCATCTGTTGCAGGAATGGATCTGCAGCTTTATCTCAAGATGAGCATCTAGACTCTATTTGTCAGGGAACAAAATTGTATGACGTTTCACTGTTTTCTGCTGAGTACCTATTGGGAATGACCACATGCTTGTAAAATCTAATTATAATCTATGTGTTGAACTGGGCTGTGTTTCTATTGCTCTACAAGAGCAGTGTCCAAAGCAATCAACCGTAAGTATGACCAGCTCTTACTTCCCATATATTGGTTTTGATCCAATGTATGAGAAACTGAACATGGGGAACTTTGATAGATTGTCCAGCAATGCTCATCAGCTGAGATGCGAGAGAGGAGAGACCATGGTACTGTGCTACCAGCATGATTTGCAGTGAGTGCAGCATGTGGCACTTAACATATCTGAGTGCTTTGCTGTCCTCACACTCTTCTTCACATGGTGTTTCACAAACTACTTATGGACAGCCTATGAACTGCTAATATGAGGCATTCCTGGTAATGCTGAGACACATAAAATCTTGTATGGAAGCATGCTGGAGTAGTCACTGAAGGAGCACAGTTGGAGGACGTCTGGAGAAAAGACAGACAAGCTTGATCCTGAGTGTAACCTTGGACCTATCCTTCAGAGATGGATTAGGGATGGTTATTGAGTTCAGTGGCGTTATGGCACAGGATAGTCTATCAAAGTCTGATGGGTTGAGCTACCTTACATTATGTGTGGTGTGTAAGCTGCCACTGTCCCTTCACGTTGTTCTCATCTGTATCACAGGTCTGCCTTATTTTTCTAGTAGTTTCCAGTGCTAAGCTACACCCCAGTCTAGCTTGAAAAGCACCTTCATTTTACTTGAGGGACAAAGAAGTCAGTTAAATTATGCAAGTGAAAAGCAGAAACTGGAACCAATTATGCCTATTGCTCCCTCAAGGGTCTGAATCATAGCAGAGTATTTTACAGAAATATTTTTAAATGGTTCTTAAGAAAGTAGACCATAGTCTCATATGCATTATGAGCAAGTTCTGTAAGCTACCACATCCAAGAGCATGTAATTTTAGCAAAGCTCACGTTTGAAGTATGTAATCCAGTGGGGAGGGAGAATGAATTATTTAAAACCTAATAGTCATAATTATGAAGAACTGAATTAGCATTACAATTTCTAAGTCAAATCTCCATGCTGATGAAGAACACAAAAATGTTGTCTAAGAAGGGTAGAGCTTTTCGTAAGTAGTTTTCTACATTGTTTACAATAGAAAATCTAATGTATCAAATTACATTTACTTTCAGAACTTTTTAATAAAATCATGAAGGATATTAGTGTCAAAATCAGCAGTTCTGGGGAAAGAGAACTATTTACCTACCATGGATATGGCAAAAACCAGCAGCTGAAGTTTGCCCACCTATGTAGGCCAATCCCTGTTCTTCAGGGAAAGCCCTCTGGGCAAAGGACTAGTTTGACACAAACAAGAATGCTTTAGGGTACGGAAGTTTCCTTCTGAGGTTCAGATGCACCCCTTAATAACTTGTTGAGAAGTACCGACTCATTTCACAGTTGGGGATTAAGTAATAGAATTATTTTTAACCATTATTAACGGCAGCTGCTTTACCTACGGGTTAGGCTCCATGTTGTCAAAGGCGTTAAAGGTGATACATCTCATTTCAAACCTCTTTGGAACTATTCAATTGGGAAACCTCAGGTCTTTCAGAAATCAATATTTTGAGCCTCATTTTTGTTTTTCCCCACGCCTCCCCACTTCTCCCATATTTCAAAAAAGAAGGTGCAGTAACAAAAGTGTATGTGTAGATCTGTTTCATAAAATGCCCTTTGAAGAACAGAATATGATCATACTTCCAAAGACACTTAGCAGCACTTGACATTGCATTGAACGATACAGTACTTACGAAGTCAAAACCTTTTACAGGTTTATATCTGTGTAGGTCTAAAGCATAATGCAGTGCCGTATTGTCTTGAGCCCCTCTGTTTTCCTCTGAGCTTACTATTCATTTCTTTTATGAAATTTTTAATAAAGTTCATTTTCCTCACTGCCTGAAGGTATTATTCTTGTAAAGCCAGCAGACAGTTATAAGAGAATTGCTCAGATTTTACATATTCTGTAATAACATTTACAGAATGTTGCTCCCTTACACAGCCATGAACTGCGCTTTGAAAAGTATCAAAGTATTCGTCTTGCAGCAATGACAAACTGTCTTATTACAAACAACAGCAGCAGACAGCCCATAACGCATACTTATTATTTTCCCTTCAGTAAAAAATACAGTACCTGTGGGTCAAATTGTGCTGTCCTTTACAGTGATACAGATTTAGTTACTTGGTTGATTTGAGGATATTTATGGTGTTGCACATTTTCATAATGCAAATGAGTAGAATTTGACTCTGCAAGGCCTAGCTATGTCTGATGTATTATTTCTGTTTCAATATTTGTGCTTCTTCACAGCTACTGCTGCTAAAGTTTGAGAAGCCTATCCTTCTGTAATATGCCTCTTGGGAATAGCAAACAAAATAGTGTGACTGTATCATATTAATGTGCTTATGCAATGGCATATTTATAGCCAAACAGCTCTTGTGATTTTTTTTTTCAATATCTGTAAGGGAAAAATACAAACCACCTTTAGTTTATGTGTGTCCTTTTAAAATTCTAGCAAGGAAGGATATTATTCTTTCTAGCAAATCTGAAAAATGACTTTGTGGAAATGTTTTCATGACATGCGTTTACTACTGTGCGAAACCTGGAATATAACTGGCAAAGATAACTGAACTTAAGCATTTTCAGGCCTGTGTTTATCATTTTGGATACTTATTCAGGCAGAAAATATAACTCTGTGGCTTTGGTCAATGGGTTTCAACAACCTAATCTAACAAATCCGGGATGATTTACAGGAGTGAGTCCTCCAACGAAGAGGCTCTCAGAAGGATTTAAGACTGTGTTTAACTGGGTGTTTCATCACTCAACCACCACTTTGTTACAATCCTCAGAAGCATCCAGCTCTGTTCATGTATGCGTCTTAGTAAAAAAATCAGACTTCCTTAGAGCCAGTGCCAGCTAGACACTTTTTCCAGCTATAAACCACAGCTTTTTCACTCTTATATTCAGGTCAGGCCTGATACTAGACATTATCCGGGGAAGTTTATCTGGGAAGCTTTATTGAGGAAGAAATTTGACATTAGGGAGCTGTTTCAGTTTATACTATTAGGTCATTTCTGCCCCACTGAAATAAAGAAGTCATCTCTGCTTCAGAGTTTTTGGGTAATAAGGCCTGTCTGTTTCACTCAGGGAATAGACACAGGTGAACTACAGCAGCATACCACACCTCAAGATCTGTACCTGCTGGGTACCAAGATCAAAAACTTCCTGGGCTTTGCCAGTTAAAACAGAGAAATAATTCTTAGGCTGAGAACTCTTAACCAGAAAATTATTGGATGAATAAATGGTGTGGATGAAAAATTAAGAAATTAAGTGTCTTAAGTGGTGTTTTTTACTTGCCTTTGCACTAAAATGTTCTGGTTACTATAACATAGTGTTAAGCATAATAAGCCTAATATCAAAGCTGCTGGAAAGGTTAATGAGGAAAGACAGCTGTCAGTTCTTGTTCCCCAAAAAGTAGGAAAAAAAAAAAACAAAGAACCTGCTGAGTACTTTTCTAAGTAAATTACTCTTGTTTTTGTTTTTTTTTAAAAAAACCAAACAACCCAAGAAACACAATTGAAGCTGTATGAAATAAAAATGACCATTGAATCCACAGAAGCCTTTGAATGCACCTAAACAGAGATGTTTAAAGGTCAAGTCACTTTGCTGCAGATAAATGCAGCCCTAAACTAAGCAGGGAGCTGTGGCAGCCACGTCACTGTGACAACAGTTACATTGGAATCTGTTTGTCACACTGATTAATCTAACAGAGGCCAGAGGGCACTTTTGGAAGGCATTGTAAGTCTTCAATCAAAGATGTACCCATTAAGGAGCCCAAGTCTGCAGTGTCAAATAGATCACTTAAAACATCTTGAAATCGAATATTAGTACTGCATTTTGCCCTACAAATACAAAATATGCCCTATTTCTTCTATTCATTTGCCTAGCTTTTGTTAGCAGTTTTTAATCTTTCTGTAGCTTTGTTTGCTGGATTACAGAGCTCACTATTATCCTCCTGAAGGATTCTCTAACAATCCTACAAACCATTATAAATAGAAATCAAGCAACCCCTTGATTTCCTTGATACAGAATTGCTTTCAGTGATGCTTTCACTCCAGTGAATTAATTCTTTCATTCTCTTGTCCTTCCAATAGTTTGACATCTTTCTGAATCACAGATACTACTGCTA
Organism: Psittacula echo; assembly: GCF_963264785.1. Taxonomy (NCBI): domain Eukaryota; kingdom Metazoa; phylum Chordata; class Aves; order Psittaciformes; family Psittacidae; genus Psittacula; species Psittacula echo. The sequence goes on along the minus strand of NC_137737.1, from coordinate 42,981,198 downwards.
GGTATACTGCTATAGGAATACTTGTATTAATGTTGGGGGCAATAGAGGACTGAAGTACTGCCTTCTCCAAATGCAATATTCTCATTGGAAGATCAGAATTAATTGATTCTTGGATGTAGAGGTAGATGAGAACCTCAAAGCCCAGGCGTCTCATATCCTACTTGTAGCTGAAGACCCACATTCTAAGTGGGCACTCAAAGCTTTTGTTTGGAGTGATGGAAACAGTTGCTGGTTGTACTCAGTTACACTGTTTTTGCAAATAGCTTATCAGATGATTCTATCATGTCAGTCTTTTCTTTTGTCACTCTCCTAATCACTGTACTCTGCAAATTTTATCAGCAGTGATTTTATTGCTTTCTTGTAGGTTATTCAAAAGAAGTTAGCAAGGAGTCAAGATTGGTACAGCCTTTATGATGACATTTGAAGACTGACAGCCATTTTTTCATTTAACTTGCACCATAATGATTTTCTATTACAATAATAATTTCTTTTTAACATTTCATTGTAGCTTCTCAATCAAAATTCTATGTAGATGGATATTTTACGGAAGTATAAAAACATTTCTAAAACACAGTTACATTTATCTATCAAACTTATATTCTCATGGAAAAGGATATTGTTATATTCATATATTCAGGATAAGGTTATCCTGAATATATGTACACTTCTCGATATATTATTATTGATTTGCATTAATTAAATTATCCTTCTTTAATCCTTTCTTAATGGAATCTCCCATCAGTCATTCTGTCATATACTTGGGATCACTATTAAGTTGATAAGACTACAATACCAGTATATCTTTTTTTCAAGATTGGCACAACCTTTGCTTTCTTTCAGTGCTCTGGAACTTCTCTAATATTTGAAAACTGACTGAAATGAATATTCACCATCCATAATGCTCTTTGCTGGCTCATTTAAAACTCTTGGGTGTGATTAATCTGTACATGCTGATTTAAGAAGATCTAAATTTAGAACCTGCAGATAACGAGATCTCCCTTGATTTTCATTTTAATGTAAATAAAAAATTGGAGTTTAAACACTGTGATTAGAGATGTCTTTCAGTTGCTCTGTTCAGTCTCCTGATGTTTTGCTGTTTCAGTGTCTGTTTGAGATCCTGCAGGTGGAATTCAGGCCTCTGAATTTCTAAAGATTTGTTTTTTAAAAAGGGAGCTACACATTTCTTTGCAGATTACCTTTGGCTTGTATGAACTCTCCCAGCAAATCATGCATTATAAGCAGCTCAATCCTGTTTCTAACCTTTGCAGGAGGGAGTTGTTGTTTGGTTTTCACTTAACTTGGGTGTGCATTCTCACTCTTTTGCGTGGTAGTTCTGGGGAAAAAAAAGTCTTAAAAACTAAAGCTTTTGATTAGTAGGGTTGTCTATCACAATGTCTCAACTTTGATGTCATGATAAACTAACGTGGACACTATTTACTGACTTCCTTTTTCCAAGACTTCTAAAAATATTGAAACCTTTGGAGAAAGTACACAAACATATTTCTGTTTTGTAATAGAGGAAACAATGCAACGACCATCTATATACAAATATATTTGTACATACATAACATATAAAGTAGTGATGTGATATACAACATTGATAAATACATTATGAGCTGTTGGTAAAAGCAATATATTATTTTTAAACAGATGAAAGGAAGAGACTGGAGAGTCTGTTTCTCCCTGAATTAGGTGGGTTGTGCTGTGGCTTACATGGCAGGGGGATGCTCTCTTGGATGCAGAAGCCTTCCAACCCCACTCTCACCACAGCTGCCCCTTTTTTCTGCATAAGCAACTCCAAATCTGCATTAGGGGCAGAGTAAGGAACAAGAGACATTCACAATAAAGAGACTAAACCACTGTAACCACAGCCCAAATACATATATTTTGAAGACAAAATAGCAGTAGCACTAAGTCTGTGATTATACATGTGTTCAAGCTCAACATCCTGAGTATCCCACTGATTTCACAATAGTAAAATTAATTCCTGTGTACATTTACAAGATGGAGCCCTTGGCTGTCAGGAATTCTGGCCTTGTGTTTTATTTCTGCCACTTTCCATTACCCCTATCTGCTGACTCAGATTTGCATTCACAGTAGGACTCACAGATGGATATTTTCTCATCATTGTGAGTTTCATGTTTGCTGAATGCTGTCATCTGCATCACTAAAGTATCACTGTAGTGTATTTAATTAAAGAATCTCTGGCATACCTGGTATAGGGAATCGATGATAACAGAATAAAGATGCACAAAAAATGATAAAACTATTACATTTTTTACCTCAGATATTGAAAATATTAAGTGGTCTTGTATGTCTTGAAATGAGAAATTTGGTGGTACAAAGAAGCAGGATAAGTCCCCAGATCAATGGATTTGGATGGTTTACATTATTGAAAAGGAGTTGGAAGTTACTTGAGAAAACACAATTAAAACAGTTGCATTAAACGTAAATATAGGCTCATGCCCACCCTAGGAAGCAGCTCTGTGGTGCCTGTTCAGTTATTCCAAACAGACCAGCTTTACTTCCTCTAGTCTGCATCTCCTTCTCATGTGCCTCAAATTATGTGCTTCTTGGTGGGGCCCACCATATTCAGAGCAGTTTGTTAACACACTGAAGCTTTTTAAAATGCATACCATGTGTGCACAGAAGGTCTTCATTTATCAGATTAGCTCACAGATCAGACACCATTCAAAAGAGCAGAATGGTGCTAGAACAAGGATGTCATCTTATCCTGTAGTGAAACTGAATTCCCCCTTCAGTCAAAGGCTGACACAGACACAAATGACTGATTTTCAAGTTTTACTCCAATAATTATGAATTTAAATAATTTTAAAACTCCTTCCATGAACACAGGTTGCATTCACGCATTCCCAAACAGCTACTTCCAAGACAGCTGAAGAGGTGACCATCTCTTGCACATCCACAGCTGCTGACTGCTGCTCCTCCGATCTGCTTCTGGAACAGCTCTCATAAATGCTCCTCTACTCATTTCAGACAGAGTAAACCAGGTTCAGTTAAACAGTTTAAAGGTGCTGACCAAGTCCTTGCTATGGATTTCGCTTGGTGGGGCTGTTTGGGATTGGCCAAGCCATGGCTACAAAACCATGCCAGCACAAGCCTCTAGCATGGATGCAGATGACTTAGCAATGCTCCATAGTCATGGCACAGCTGGTATTGTCACTGGAGTTGATTAACACCATCCTGTAGCCAAGAACGAGGCTCCCACAGCTGAGCTGAAGCACTTTGGCAATACAGTAACAGGCATTTCTGTCCAGCTGGAACACACTTTTTGTTTTATTGGTGCTTTAGTATTTGTGAGGTAGACATGCTCATTCATTCACACCCACACAGAAGTCAGGTGTGTCCTAAACATCTAAATTAGGTAGGTAGATAGGATCAATTCTTTCAGTCCTGTGTGACATAGTTCTATTCATGTAATGTGGCCCTCCCTCAATAATAGACATGGCAGTATGTTTTATGGTAAACAAATTTCTATCCTTTCCTTTCTACAAGGATGATGTTGAGAAATGGTTGAGCAAAACCAAATAACCTTAATTGGTAGGAGAAGATGTGCTTAATTATCCAGGATTAATTATTGAGTAATATAATCAAATATAAAACCAGATTTTTAAATGTCAGGAATAGTGACAAGGAAGAAATACTAATCATACCAGCCCTCCAGGTAGCATCAGGGACTTTTGTGTCCTGAATTTAGCTTTCTGATTACTGATTTATATATAAACAAACCCCTTTGGGACTAAATCTCTTCCTATTAGCCAACAGAGAAGGGTAAGAAATATGAGTTATATTGAATACAACTGGTGTATTGCTGTAATGAAATAAATACATGCCAACTGATCACAAAAGATGTTATTTCACTATTTTGATATTTTCCTATACAAATTCAGAAGACAAATGATCTACTTAGGGTGGGGGAGAGAGGGGCAAACACACAAAAGAATTTCTTCCTTAGATCCAATCTAAACTTCCCCTTTTTAAGTTTGAATCTGTTACCCCTTGTCCTATCACTACAGTCCCTAAAATGAATAGTCCATCCCCAGCATCCCTATAGCCCCCCTTCAGATACTGGCAGGCTGCTATGAGGTCTCCACGCAGCCTTCTCTTCTCCAGGCTCAACAGCCCCAACTTTCTCAGCCTATCTTCATACAGGACCAGCCTGCTATTGTGAGATTTCTGGCATACATTAAGGCATGAATTTGTTTTGGTATTACTCTGCATAGCAAAACCCTTATTTCACAATGAGTAAGCCTTTTTACTTATTTTCTTTTCATGGAACCATAGAATCATAGAATGGTTTGGGTTGGAACGGACCTTAGAGATCATCTAGTTCTTGAGTCAAAATACTTCCTTTTATTTGATTAAAAACTTTCGCACAAAAATGGTTATGCATTGGACAGCCTAATTTATACAATCTATTTTGTGAATAAGCCCTAGCAATGGATTAAACATGAATTGTTAGACTGTTGCTGTGACCTGATTCCTGAGCACTTATAAATAAATATATTCCCCTGTGGCTTCACTAAACCTTTGAAAAGTACATTTGTATGCAAATCTGTGAAAAGGCGCATGGCAGTGTCACCCTTAGCATTGCGCAAGTTGTGCAATACCATAGTGAACTGTGGAACAGTCTGACAGCTGATGTATTGGAAACTCCTGGCTGTTTTTAGTAGGGACATTTAAAATTAGAGATCATAAGAAACTGGGCTATGAATTACAGAGGACAATTTTGCCATATTCAAGAGATGGACTGGGTGATCTGCTAGCCCTTCCTATTAATATCTTCTACTGATACACACAATATTCTTATAGTCATTTTCTAACTCTTACTAGTATTGCTTAAGGAGTAAAATAAGTGATACTCTGAGGCAGAAAATGCAGGTGTCTACCATGTGCCCAGGAAATGGGCCACCATTAGCTACCAGCCTGGCCTAGCACTGGTGTGCCATGGCCAGTAGTGACCATGCTGGAAGGTAGCAGGGATGTGACTGCTCTTTTAACCAATACCACCTGGCTTTCAGCTGAACTGCAGCAACAGAATAACTTCAGCTATAGGCTCGTGTTACAGGTTGGTGTAGTTTATACCTGTCACAGAAATGTAATGGGAAAACCGCTTTATAGCAATTCTATTCTTCTAATAGACTATTATAACATGAGGCTATTGTAAATAACACTTAAAGAGGTAACTGAAATGAGGCTTTTTCAGTTAGGAAAACATAATATCTTTGAATGAGGTACCATTTGTTAGATTTGCTCCTCTTTTCCTTGTGCAGAATAAGAAAACATTTGAATACTAAGTTCTTTTATCTGAAATGAGCTAAGGAACCTTTCAGGCCAGACAATAATAATAATTAAAAATTATGTAAATTAGCCATTTCAGCAAAGATATTCAGCTTTTTTTTTTTTTTTTTCTTCGACAGAACACTTTTTCTTCCACTGGAAACCAGAAGAGTTTTGAAAAGAGAGCCTGTTTCAACAAATTCCTAGGATAAAAAACACCTGCCTCCTTTATTAGCCTGTGTGATGAAACCCAGCCAAGTATCACATTGTTTGTGAGATCATAAGAGGGTGGCACTTACTAATTAACTGGATAAAGTAGTATTTCAACCTGCTAATCGTTCAGTGTGTTGTCAACATCAGTACCAACATCAGGATTTGATTTTCAGGTCTACAGCAAATTACTTACATAGCAGGAACAACTGACAATGATTGCAGATTATAGTCTGCAGTTTTCTGTGTTTTTTTTGAGAGAAAATAAGTTCTTGAATCCAAGCTTATGTCCTGTGAGGGAAATGTCTCTAGTTTTTAGTGCTCTCCTCAACCTGCCTGTCCTCTGCCATGATCAGCTCATCATGTTACACCACATACCTAAACAATCTTAACCTATTCTTCTCTTCTTTCACACCTGTATATGCACCGTCTTCTGACCCCTGCAAACCCCTCCACTATCTCATGCCCCAGAATTTGTCATATTGTTACATTCTACTTGCCAGGGGATATAATCCCTCCATAGCATTATACCTCACAGCAATATCCTTAAAAAAACAAAACCAGAGAAAGTCCGTTGGACCTTGCAGTGCACAGTGAAACATCTTCAACATAGCCCAGTTCCTCAGTGGATGTACCTTAACTCTTAAAAACTCAGTGAGAGTATGCAGATATATTGCTTTTAGAAACTTAGAAATTAACCCAATGTCGTGAGGTTTTCTCAGGAAGAGCAGAAGGTATGGCCCTAAAATGACCTCCTGCCGAATTTGAAAGTCCTCATTCAAAATATAGAGCTGCTGGGGTTTTAAACCTCTTGGCTGAAATATTTGTAACAGATCTGATAAAAAAGCATTTCTTCCTGTTTCCATCTCAGAAATTCCCTGAAGGGAAAAATAAAGTCTGAAATAGAAATACATGCTACTAGGGCTAAATTAAGACTGGCAAAGGTATAAGCAACTGAAAACAAAGCATTACAAGGGAAAACTTAACTATAAATTTCACATACAGTACAGTGAATTGTGTATAATATATCTTGCATGTAAAATAGCATCTTGATCTCTTTTGCAGTCAGAACAGTATTAAACAAATCTTTTTTTTCCATTAGTGCATAAGCACTAAGTTATGAGACATCTTCCAATTGATGTAAAAACCGAGACAGCCTCCACCTTATGCAGTGAAGGAACTTTGAGAAGTACAAACATGTCAGATACAGAGTGAAGGGTCAGACATTTAAAGAGAAGTGACAGCAAGCATAATTAACCCATTTCAAACTCAGAATTATTTTAAAGAAGGTTAGAAACATTTTTAACTGAGTAAGTACTTCTTTATTACATGACAGTGTTTAAAAGTTCCTTTAGGAAACACATTGGCCAGAAATATACTATGGGATTGTTATGGTTATGACCAAATAAATTGAAACATTCACAACTAATGTTGACACCAAGTAGCTGAGCATAGCAGGAAGCTGCCCATTGGTAAGTTGCATATTCACTTCTAATTGTGCCTGTGCATCATAAAGATTGTTCATATTTGCAACTGCTGCCCTCTGAACCAAGTAATTTTCCAGTGGCATATATTCGCTTTCACTGCAGGTAACTTTCATTAATGGTAATTAAAGGACAATTTTTCCTGCATTATGATACAGGAAACAATAAGTGGTTGCTGGGTGATTAATATCTAAACTAAGTTTGAGATGTAATCAATCTCATAGGCACAAGAGATTGTTCCTGTTATGTAAGGAAAAGTATCAGGAAAGAAACCCCCTATTTCTTGTGAATAGCCCTGCTTACCCTTTAAATTCTTTTGGATGGCACTAAATGGCCTGATTTATTTTTAAATGTTCCCAACAGAGAATAGCCTCAGTCTGTGTGTAATGACTTTTACCCTCATTATCTGCACAGTCTGTGTTTGGGCTCTGACTGGGACAATACCAAGGAGGATGTCAATGTTATCTTAGTGTGGAAATTATTTTCTAGTAGACAACTACATCCGAGGGTTGAGTGCATCCAGTCCCATCTCTTTAGCCTATTGAAGATGCTCCTTTTCAAATACTACTCTACTCAGTTGAAAGCTTCCAGTTGAAGCTTTACTGTTTCACTGGGAGCTGGAACAGACCCAGTAACTGTAATGTGTTTTCACTTGCTGAAAAACCCCCTAACCTATTATGCTGTGCCTTATTTTGCCATCCAAATATTGTGCTGAGAAACACTATCACTACAGAATTGCTGTCAAATATTTATTTTTATTGGGAAAACAGCACTCTTTCTGTAGTGGCACGATGTTATCATTTAATTATTTTTTCTTTTCTCCTTTTGGAGGGAAAGCTGCAATTCAATGAAGTATATATTTAAATGCAAAAAAGGCACACCAATTAATCAGTACAGAATACGAATGCTTTTAATCTGCATCAAAAAACCTGTGGTGCTTAGGAAAAAAACAATCTTTTGAATAGAAAATGTATAAAAGTAATTCCCATCCCTGTTCACATTTCTTCAAACACAATGAAAAATTGCAATTGTGCAATTAAATTATCTTCACAATATTACATTATTTTAAGGCTTTGCATTATGCTAAGAACATCTTCATAAGTCTTTCATTTCTTTTAATTTAGCATAAAAATGGTCATACATGATTAATTTAAATTGATAAAAAAGTAAAATATCCATATAGATAGATCAAGTGCTAGCTCTGAAACACTGAGAACTGAAACATAGATGTTTACTGCTTTCTAATTAATGTACAGAAACTTAGTACTGAAGATAGGAAATAAATTAGGCTAGAGATTGCAGTTAGGTATAGCCATTAGCATGGACTAATCAATTTTAAGGTGCATACAAACAGGATGATGGAATTATTAGTCAAGTCTTCATTATCCGGGATCATAGGAGACTGGGAACTGATGGAGAACAGAAAAACCTGGATATTAGAGATGCTCCAAGGAACACCAGAAACACTTCAGTTCTGTATGTAGTAAGCACAGTCCAGAAAACCTTACTAACTCCCAGGACACAGAAGACTTGCCTTTGAATCTGCTATATTCCCTTTCACAGCTAATTATGCAAATACTACTTTATGCAGGGCAAGGTGTCTCTCTGTCTGCTTTTGACCAGAAGCTCTATGCAGGGTGAAAAACCTTTCCTGGGGAAGTTTCATTTCATGTATACATATCAAAGAAAGTCTTCCATTTCAAAGGATTGGTATCCCCCAACAAATAGCTATTTCATCAGGAAATTCCAGCCCGTCCTCTAATGTGTGGGCCAAACCTGCATGGGTGTATCCAACATACTGACTTTCACTCAGTGCTTACCCCTTGCAATGGGATTGATTTTTTTCATATTTTAAAGATATGAAAAAATTTTTTTCATTGGGTGGGCCCCTCCCCCCAAGCCACTAAATAAAAGAACATTTGCAAATAAAAAGGATTACTGCCAGAAATCCACCTCCTGCTTTAATTGCTTGCTTTAAAGCCAGCCTTTCCTCAAAATATTTTAATGACAAAATAGTTTAGCCTTGCTTGTTCCTGGTGTAAGAAGCAAGTCATCTTGTCATGTCACACAATACCCATGTTACCTAATTTAGGTCTAGGAAGAAAGAAATGGGCTTTCTTGAGGTTCTGCATATGTATGGCTTCATCACTGCAGTCTGGATCTGCCACTTTTCTCATGCTCTTAGGGTGGTGGATGCCTCCTCTGCCTCCGTGGTAGTTTGAGGGATTAAGAAGATAAGCCTACTTTGTGATGGGCAGCTGGAAGTGATGGCAGCAGAAGGGACCTAGATCAGGAGCTGGGAACAGAAGATATGGGAGGAATTCTTTGATGCAGTGAAAATGGAAAGGCAAAGTCAGGAGGCAATCTGGTGGCCAGAGTCTGAGCTGAGAAAGATGAAAGAGTGAAGATGAAAATGAAAGAGGACAAAGGAAGAGGGGATCCAGCATAACATGGGAGGGGAACAGCTGAGATGACAGATTGAGAAAATGGTAGTGGCGGTGACAGAAAAGGAAGGACTGTTGACACTACAGCACTGCTGAGGAGCAAAGATAAGCTCGCAGGAGGGATGAAGAGGAGATTAAAAATGAGGTAAAGACAGAAGGCAAATCCTGCAAGTGAAAATACATTACAGGAGAAAGGTCATGTCAAAGTACAGTAACACTGTTTATCTTTGTGCTGCTCGTATCTTGTGCATTCTCAAAGCTGCAGTTTTGAATGTTATTATTTCTGTGCTCTCAGGCTGCCTACCAATGCCTGGCTGTTGTGTGCTGGCTATGCCGCACAGAGCTCGCCTGCTGCCTAGCAACTGCCAGGAGGGCGAGAGGGAGTCCCTGGGCCAGGCTAAGTGATGCAGCCCTACCCCAAACATTCCTGCTCCCGTGGCAAAGCAGGAGGGAACATTTCCAGTTGTTACAGCTGTGAGAAAAACCTTAAAAATATTCACTGGAAAAAGGGGCACGTGGAGGTGCCCACGAGAGCACCGAGAGCCTGACAAATTGTCTCTGAGAAGTGGGAACAGCCTCATTCATCTCTGCAATACTTAGACACTCTGTGATGACAATTGAAATAGTAATATGGTTAATTCTTCTGGTTCTTAAGTAAGGCTTTGTGTGATGAATCTAAAGCACAGGAAAGCAAACCAATAGAGTTACATACCTTCTTGGCAGCTACTCTAATTTGATGTAGGAAATATGAAAAAGGCAACTTTTGGCCCCAAACCATTGAAGTTATAGCATTAAGTATTCACATAGGATTGTCCCAGTACTGCCACACGTGTTTTACTGTATCACTGTAATCAACAAAAATTTTCTTACAAGAACATGAGATTTGGCATTTGGCAGTGGAGCTGATAACAGCTGATCTGAACAGGCCCTGCGTCCTCTGTGCTTCCAGGTGTTCTCAGATCCCTCATCTCCCTGTCCATTGCACTGTCAAAAGTGCTTGTGTAGCTAAACAACCAAATCAGGAATTAACCCAGCTGAGAAAAATTCCACAAAATGTTAGAGTTATTTTCCAATCAATGCTACTGAAGCAAGTACTGTTCCCAAGGGAAAAACAAAGACACGTGTCAATCTATGGCCTAGAAAAGGGAATATTTACAGAGCTACACAAATTACAGTGCAGAAGAAGTTGCTTTGATGCTGTTACTTTGATGCTGTTCTAAACAGGTGTGTTTAGAATATAGTCACATTTTTCTCTCCCAGTCAGAACTGGGCAGAAGGACAGTGTTACCCTTGAAGATCATCATGCCCCACTGAGGAGGAGCAAATCTCAGATTGACAGCTGAGACAGTGAGAGGCATATAAGCACAATGTACTCCAGATGGAATCTCATTCAGGTGACTGAATGGTGCCTGAAGAGCATCACTGCATTTTTTCCTCTACCACTCCAGCCACCCCAGCCAGGAAAATATTCATTCCCAGCTCTCTTGCACACTTTAAGTATCTTGAGCAAGCCAGTTAACTTTTCTTTCTAATCAGCAGTTTATTGTCTGTGGCAGTGGGAAAGTGTATTAAAAACCAAAGAAACAAACCAACCCAGCAAAATAAAAGAGTTTCTAAACAAAAACCCAGTGAATGCAGTTCAGAGTGCACAGTAGTGTCTTCAGCAAATATCAGCTCAAGTCCAATGTCTATTGGCTGTGGTTCAGTGCTGGTTCTGCTAGATTTGGCTGGCACTAGCATAACTACGCGAATGTCTCTGTCCTTTCAGGTGCTTTGGAATTGCTCTGTGTACACACTGTGTATGGAGCCAGCTTGGGTCTATTGCATCTGGGTCAATAAACGTTCCAAGAACCTCAGACACAAAGAACACACTGCAAAGACACTCAGGTGACCCTGCAGAACCATTCTGAAAGCAGGAGGGCTAGCATGGGGCAGGAGCTAATAAGGCCTGCTGAACCTGGATCTGTTGGGCATGTCTGCACCACAGTTCCCAGTGCATCTTGCATTGTGTGGCCCTTGCACTGCTGCGGTAGTATGGCACTAAGTTAAAAAAGTCCTGCTGGAGATGACTTAGCCCAGCTCGGAGCCAGTTGGGGTATATCCACAAATCTATCCACCAGGCATCGGGTAACACTCGTCTGTCCCAGGAAGGCTGAAGTCACAATGCAGATGTCACAAGGTGGCGCTCTTTGACGCGGTCTTCCAAGGTCGTCTTGACTTAAGAGCACATTTTAACAGTTGGTGGGGGTTTTGTTTGTTTCGGGTTTTTTTGTTTGGTTGTTTGGGGTTTTTTTATTTGTTTAGTTTGTTTGTTTGGTTTTTTTGGTTTTTTTTGGGGGGGAGAGGTATTGTTCTTTTTTGGGTCGACATCCACTGCAGGGGAAGGGGCTGTAAGCCTCCCTGGAGTCTATACTGCCTGAAGTGGGTGTGTTTCCTGGGAGTCAGCACTGCCCTGCTCAGCTGCCATCTGCTTGTAGGAGTAGGTTGCCCACCAAAGTGAAGCACAACACGTTTAGCAAAAGACACACCACTGATTTTTCCCGTACCGATGTGTAAGGCTCCACATATCTGCCGTCTCTGGGTACAGGGGCAGCCATAACATTTTAAGAAGAGCCAACAACAGTTTTGAGGATGTTAACACCTTCCATGAAGTCAGTCTGTGATCTGTAGGCAATTACAGACTCACTGAAGCCAATGGATGTTAAGCAATTTGCAGCCACACTGAAGAGAGAAATAAAATTTGTCTTTGTATTATGATAGCTGGAAACAAGGAGAAGCCAATGCCCAAGATGGTTTCTGATCACACTTACCCTGGGACCCATTAAAAGCTTGTCTATACCTCAGTAGTGTTGCAGATCAAATTTAATTATTTTATATTGAAAGGGAATAAAAAAAAAATATTTTATTGGAAATTACGTGCTGTCTATTGAAGCCACTTTGGAAACAATTTTGCTAAGCTGCCAAATAAATTAACCATCAGAAGATGGCAATGTAAATGCATTTCTACCCCACAACAAGAGCTGCAAATATACCAGCTCCTTCCTCTGCTGTCCCAGACGGCACTCAAATCTCTCTCTCAGCACCTGCCTGGCTGTTCCCAGCCAGGGGGTGGTTTTTTGTAACTCCAGCTGCAAAGACCTTCTCAGGCCCATCAGTTTGTCCACGCTACCTACCATTCATCCTCACTTCCACAGTTCTAGACCAAGATGTTAGACTTTACTGACCTCAGAGGGAAGGAAGAATTATTTTTCCTCTTCCCTCCTTGATTTAGAGACATCAGCAGGTATGCTGAAGGATCCTGAATGGAACAGTTTTCAGAGCTGCAAACTGAAGATAAGACTCCACAGGACATGCAAAATACCACACAGTTACTCAGAGGTGAGTCAGTCTGCTCTTACTATAATGTGTTTGAGAATATTTCTTTCCAAAACCTGCTGACTTTTCACCACTGTGTGGGTTTCTCTGGGACAACTACTAAAATGCAAGGACTAATACCAGTTGTGTTTGTAATTGCATATACACAGCATGCAAAGCCAAGGCATGAATAACATCTTGGAAACTGCTTCTTCTGGGCCTGTTACTCATTGCAAAGGCAGGCTTGGACATCCCAGCATAGCAGCCACCTGCCGTTATTGGCTTTTCTTCTGGTATGATCACAGAAACAGGATTTTGCTTACAAAAAAAACTACATGCAAGAAAGATTGTGCTAAATAATCACCACGTATCTTCCACACCTTGTAACAACTAGAGGAGGCCCAGAAGAACGATTAACAACTGAGATAAAAGAGTGGCAGGAATAATGTATTTACCTCAGCCAAATATATCAGTTATTCTTAAGAAACTAAAATCAAAGAACTGCGGTAAAAGAGGAGCAGGAATAATGTATTGACCTCAGCCAAATGTATCAGTTCTTCTTATAAAACTAAGACCAGAAAAATGCAAATTGTCAATTACTTCTTGGCAGGCCTTCACAAATACCTGGACAGTTTAGATTATTTGCCCCTCCCTACTGGATAACCCCCTGCTATGGGACTGACATTAATCATGACACTCCTATCGTTTTACCAATTTTACTGTTATCTTACAAGCGTCTGGCCTGCAGGAAGCCAGACAACCAGGGCAGCACTTCCCTCCCAGCCTTTCCCTTTGGCTTCTGCAGAGGCACCACTTTCAGGGCAACACCAATGGGGCTGGGGCTAATTCTGAGAAGTGCGAGAGAACGCCACAACCTTCTCCCCTCGTCTCTAGGCGCCCAGCAGCACGGTCCGACAGCTCTGCAGCCACCCTGCTGCCGATGGCAGTCAAGCCAGGCAGTGGATCCGACGCAGCGAAACGCCCCTCACGGCCGCGGGCGGGGGCCATGAGCAGCACCCGCCCTTCGCATGCGCCCTACGCGGCGCAGTGCTGCCTACAGCTCCCGGCTTGCTGTGCAAAGCGGGCGTGGGTTCTTCTCTTTTTTTTTTTTTCCTTCCTCCAAAGCTTTTATTTTTCCCCCTCCCCTCGGAGGAGGAGGATGGGTGGGGAAAGCGAGAGCTCACGAAAGCGAGGCGAGGAGGAATCCCACAATACCAGGCGGGTTGCGAGCACGGCGCTGCTGCTGCTGTCTCTTTAATGCAAGAGGAAGCGATGCGGAGGGGTGGAAAATGGCAGAGTTGCAGATGTTGCTAGAGGAGGAAATCCCTTCTGGCAAGCGGGCTCTGCTCGAGAGCTATCAGAACCTTACTCGAGTCGCCGACTACTGCGAAAACAACTACATCCAGGTGAGGGGCGGTAGCGCAGCGCACAGGGGGCCGCCGCCGGTGGAGCGGGGAGGCTCGGCTGGGCTCGGCTCTCGGGTGAGGGCTGCGGGGCCGGAGCCGCCTGAGGAGCAGCGCGGCCCCCGGCTGCCCGCGCCGTAGCTCCCCGCCCCGCAGTCTCTCCCCCGGCTTTGCCTTTTCTTTCAACTTTTCCAGCCGAACGACTGGGCTTCCCTCCCTCCCCCCCCGCTCCGGAGGGGAAGGGAGGGGGTTATTATGTCAGCCCGTCTCGGAGGGTGTGTCTCTTCTTTATTTTTTCTGCTTTTTTTCCCCCCTCATTTTTCTTCCCCCTCTGTAGTTATTTATTATGAGTCACATCCCGGAGACCTCCCTGTGCTGGGGTGAGTGTGGCGTGAGGGCCGTCTCGCCTCTCCGTGTGGCCGGCTCAGAGCCGGTACCTCAGGTTTTCCCCTTGCTCCCCGGCGGCGCGGCGCGGCTCCCTCAGGGGGAAGCCGGCAGGGCGGCGGTTGGTGACGGGTGCTAAGGCGGGCAGCTCCGCGCGCCCCCAGCGCCTCACGTGGAGCGCGGGTGCCCGCCGCCTCCTTCGCCGGAGCCGAGCCGGCAGCGCGGGGCCGCCATCCGCAGCGACGCGGGGAGCGGAAGGGGCCCCGCACACGCGTGACATCACGTAGTTCAGTCACCGGGGTGGGGTGGGGGGATCCGCGGGCCCTCCGCGGTGAGCAGCCGGCAGGGGCAGGAAGCTGCCTGTCCACAGGCACCGGTGGGAAAGCGTGAGGTGGTGGTGTTTCAAAATGGCAATCGGTGCCTCCCGCAGGCTCCGCGGCTCAGGAACCCTACAGCAGGAATTTCAGGCCGGGTCTCTGGTGCTGGAAGAGGCTTCATTTGCTGTGCCGTGTCCCCACCAGTCTGTGTGGATTCTTTCTCTCCCTAGCTTGCCATGCTTCCTGATCTCGCTTAAGTCTGTGTTTTGTGAAGCTTCTTTAAGCACAATTTACTATTGCTATTTTTTCAGGATTTGCAGCACGTAACTCTGTGTGTATATTTTGCCCTGCTGATCTGGACACAGAGAGCCATCCAGAGATGCTCACATTCAGTTTGGTTTTTTTTTTTTTTTTTTTTTTTTTTAATTAAAAAAATTGAAGGGGAAAAGCAGATAAACTGCACTCTACTTACTACCAAGCTTGTAAAGTGAACTTGTTGAATCTAATGCTAGACTACCTGTGATGAGTATTCTGTACAGGTTATTAAATTCTTTGGCATCCATCGTCGTTAAGATGTCTTACCGTTTTTAGTAATGGAGCAGCAAATTTGCCAGCTTTAATAATATGAAGTGAAATAGATGTAGATATTTTAAAATGAGCTGCTTGGATTGAAGCTGCTCTAAGAAGTGATATTTTCAACGTTTGTTTTTTTCTTTTGGTGGTGGTATGTGAGGTAGTATGAGTTAATGTCTATTTACTCTTCTGAGTTGTTTGCTCCACCCAAAGAAAGTTGCTGATATAAATACTTCTGAGAGGCGAGGTTCATTTGGTTTTACTCATGGGAAACATGACAAATACATGAGCATGGTAATTGCAGCACAAGTTTTGACCTGTCTCCTGCTCCTGACTTTTTCCCTGTGTCAGAAAGTTAGAGAATCTTCAGTTACATCATTTTCTTGAGAGTCCTGAGGTTTGTCTTTCTTTTCTTCAAGCAGACAAACCAAAAAACCCACCACTTCTGCTAGTTCCCATCCAGTCATTTGGGGTGGTTTTCTTTTTTTTTCCTCTTTTTTTTTTTTTTTTTTTTTTTGTTTTAATTTGGTAGCTCATTTTCACCCCAAGTATCAAGGTCAGCTGGATGTGGGATTGGTGCGGTCTGTTTTATCTGTGTACAGCTGTGTTTACCCTTTCTGAAAGGAAGCTGCAGTTCAAAAATTCCTAATGATGACTTGTGCAGTAGCTTTGAAAAATGTGTACCTCTCTTGGACATGTATTGTACGTTTACTCAGTAAAAATGGCAAATATATTGATAAAATTAAATGTATACATGTATGTTTAATGTGTAGTGGAGGTGGGTATTTTAATCAGCACTTTGTATGAAGCCATCTGCTCTCCAGTTGGACTACTGAGCAGATTATACTTGCAGTGCCCATGGTGGGGCCACTGCAGGATTAGGCAATATGACACAGGACACTGGGTTATGAGATTTGGGAGAGTGTATGTATTGTGGGATGAGAAGGGAGGAAAGGAGAGGAAGAGGTTTAACCAGCACATAATACAAAGTGTTTGTATTTAATGTAATTGAGCATTTTATAAAAAAGGCAGGCCAGAACAGAAAATCTGGTCATGAAGTGAGGGTTAAAATAGTTCAGGAGTGGCTCTGCATTGTAATTTGCCCTGTAGCATGTAACTGGTCCAGTCTGGCCTCTGAGCTTGGATAGATTTGGAGAGTTTTCCCATTTTCTGTGGTAAAGGCTATGTGCTCCTTAGTAGGAAGACATAATGTGTGCTGTCACCAACTCTGTTGTGGCACTGAGGTGGAACAAGGTTGTCTGACTATTCTGAGCATTGGTGCTAACAGTTTGTAGTAACTGTAATAGCATTCGGCTATTTATGCAGAACTCATGATATTCTCAGTCTTATGTTTTATGTTCTTTGCTCACTTAAGAGGGAAGTAATTTCCCACTCCCAATATTGCTGTATTTGAACTATGTCTGTATTTTTGATCTGAAAACATATGAATTGTGCTTTGTCTCTTTCACTTCATCTGGGAATAATTCTCATAAACTTTTAGTTTTGCTGATTTTAAGAGAATTTGTCTTCAGTATCTTTACAGATTCCTCAAAAAAAAAAAAAAAAAAAAAAACCAACCAAAAAACAAACAAACAAACAAACAAAAACACCCCAAAAAAGGGGATGAGTGGGTGGGGTAGGAACTCATCTGGGTGAAACTTGGCTCCCTAATAGTGAATGTAGTTTGTTGACCACAAGCGTCCTTTTACTGAACCATTTAGGAAAGATGACAGTGTGTTCAGGACTCTCAAGTTGGAAACTGCTGTTCTCAGAAAAGCGGGGAAGCAGTTTCCTGCTAAGGCAAATTCTGAGTAAATCTAAATGCCAGGGAGTAACAAAGTTTCCTCCAGACCATGTATATTCTTGTTATCTAGAAGGTTTATCTGGTAGGAAGGGAAAAGAATTCAGGAGAAGCTAAGCAAGTAAGTTTCTAAGGAAAACCTGCAGTGCTAGAAGGAGAGTACACTATTGTGGCTGTCTTGGGAGAGATCAAGGAGAGAGGGAGATAGAAAAAAGGGAAGGAATTTGTGATGTTATTGGTGAGGATTTTTGCTTTGACTGCAGAGAAAAAGGCATTATAAATACATCACTATATTTAATCTGCCAAAATTTAAAATCTGTTATGTTTCTGGTGGTCAGCTTCAGTGACAAGCAGGCAGAAAATTAGATTCCTATTTTCTTTTAGATCAGAGACTTAAAATCTGAACAGTTTTAAGAGCCAGTTTTGGATCCTGAATATTTAACCAGAAGCACGTTTTTTGTCTCCTGAAGTAAGTTTTTTTAAATATAGAGAAATGGCATTTTTCTTAATCTTCTCTAAATTCTTTTTTTTTTTTATTATTTTGCCTGGCACTCTTTAGAAGACTGGTATGACTGTGATCTCTTATGATGGAGACGTTTGCATGTGAATTGACATACTTTAGAATAATATACAGGGAGATTAAGTGGGGGGAGGAGTAGTGAAACTGTCTTACAATGGAAATAAATAAAACTTCTTCATAGATGCCATATAAATATAAGTTACAGTAACTCATGCCTTCCCCAAATGCTTTTGCCTGCCAATAAAATCTGGGACTAGCTCCTTCCAGTGTGTGTGTAACTGTGAAAGGTTATCTGAAAATCCGTAGCATAAAGCTGAATATACTAGTAAGGAATTTCTTTGGTGTCCTAAACAGCATGACCTTTATCAGTACCAATACAGAAATAACATACGGAGTTAAAGCACAGCTTCAGTTATGATTCTTCAGCTGAAAATAAATACTAATTTCAACAGAAAATTTACTTTTCAGTGTCCTGGCAGAATTGAGTTCTTTTCAGGTTTTAATGAATTTATTTTCAATAATTACATTATGAAGTGTTAAAATGACGCAGAAACCCAGCGTCTCCAGTGTCACCAGACTGATGACTTCCTTCTGAACAACTTCAGTTGACTGTTGTAGCTCAGAGAGGCCTCTCTGTGCTATAAAAAAATTGCTTACAACTCTTGCTACTTGCTACTGGCTAAATCAAATGTTTCTTATAGCCTTGTTTATTCATAGGCAGATACCTAGGTTTCGTCAGTCTCTTCCCTTCTAGACCACTTGGGAAGATCCATTTGTAATTTTTTAAGTCAAAATCAGATATGATTTTAATATGACTCTGAGAACCTCTAAATGAATAGCTTGCAATATGTGCTACTTGTGTAAATTCCAATGCTGGTGGTGTCTAGTGGGTACATTTACCAGCTTTAGAAAATAAATTAAGTGAAAGACCTTTTAAGGAAGTAAGTGCTGTGTTGCTGAAATGTGTGTTTTTGTTGTCATGTTATTTCCTTCTGTAGCTTCCAACTGGTATGTGGAAATTGAATGGTGAGTTAACAAGCTATTCTGGGTAAAACAAACCAAAGCAGGGACAGATTTCAGTCTGACTGCTGTTGCAAAAAAACTTAGTTTCCTTCCCGTTGGTAGAAAAAGAAATGTGTGGGGTTGAGCAGAGCATTATGTGCAAGAAGTTCCACAAATCCTTATGTTATCTTCCAATATGTATATAGGAATCCTTTCTGTTTGATAGGTTGGATGTTCTGCTCTTCATATTCCGTAGATGGGAAAGAAAAGAACCTTTTTGTGTGTGTGTTTATTTTTCCTTAAATGTTGGTAACTGATCTGACACTTTGGTTTTGTTGCCGAGTGTACGGAAAGTGGCTTAGCTTAGTTTAAGACAAAGAACTTCACTGAGAATGTCTAATTCAGGAAATGACCTGCTTTGAATGAATAAACTTCTTAAATTGTCACTAATACAAATCTTCTATGTGCCATGAGAACTTGCATGCTTTTATGTTCATAGGTTAATTAGCTTGTATTGGGAGTAAATAACAGTGATTTCTTTTTTTTTTTGCCTGCTTTCATTGCTAAATTTGGAACGCTTTACAAAAAAATCAAACTAGGGTAGTTCATTTTCTGTAGCACCAAAATGTAATTCAAAATTAGAGAGCTTGAGAGCAAAGAGAAAATATGGGTGTATGATCCACTATCCTCTAAGTTTAAATCATATTCTTTAAGAAAAGGTGTTATCTTATAAACACTCTTTTCATGTAGTTAAAGCAAATGTTTGCCATCAGTGTGAAAGGCACTGGGTGTTCTCTGTGTGTTTGGCTTTCTTTTTTTTATAATAATGATTTGGTTACAGGTTAGTGGGTTAGGCTTGTAGCTCTTCTGCCTTGTATAGGTCTTTGCTGGTGCTTTGTTTTGGAAAATACAGCAGGATGTTTAGCTAGAAAGCAGCAATAAGACAATAGTGCAACTTCACTGAATCAGCAAGAGATTACCCTGCATATGCAGGAAACAGCTCCTGAAGTGTTTCATGTCTGTTTTGTGTCCAGAGGAGGTAGAGGATACAAGACCAGCTTTCCCTAATTTATATTTTTCCATTAATTCTGGTACATTTGGTTTAAGAAGTCAGCAAGATGTCAGCTGCTCCTTCTGCTCCATTTTTCATTAGTATTTCAGCAGATGATTGTGTCAGCACTGTGCTAGCTTAATCAGGCAGAGTAAAGTGGCTTGGGATAAGCTTTTACAGGTGCATAACGATTCTTCCACAAAGGAAGCACTGGCTGCTCCTTTCCATTTCCATGCACATTGTAAGGAAGAATGGTGCAGGTTGTCTGTTGTCAGTGTACACTAAGCATGATCCTTGCTCTCTGCTACACTTGCAGTGCCCAGCCCTGTAGGAAGGAAGGCAGACAGACATGAGTAAGAGGGGCAACTAATACTTCCCTCCAGATCTCTGGGTGCTTGTTGCAGTAATTAGCTCTTATGGTAAAGAGAAAATAGAAGGGCCTTGAGGAGAACTCATAGTGGATCACATTGTAATGAAGGTAAGAATACATGAGTTGGCTGTGTAGAAGTAGGAAGCATTGTACCTCTGAGGGTAGAGTTCCTGTTAGTATCTTTGCTACTGCTGATCTAAGTTTAACAACAAAAAAAATGCTAACTCTGAAACAAAAAACCATGCAGCTTCCCATTATTTTTGTTTAGTATTGTCAACTGTCTTAGTCTTACAGAAGCATAAATGGAGGCATACAGTTTATAACTAACTTGTGGAAGGTCATATAGGGATGTGCTGTCAGATTTGGGAACAAAACCTGATTGTTTGGACTTCCAGTGCTGTGCACAAGGGGTGTCCCTTCCCTCACCCCTCCCTTCCAAATTGCCTCTGTTATGCACAGCAAAAAGTGCATATCTGCAGGAAAGCAGAGACAGTGTTCAGAGAGAAAGTGCAATGAATCCCTTGGGAAAACAAGCACCTGAGCTCATTACCAGTGATTACTTTTTAAGAGTTTAAGGTGTCTCCTCTCATAAGAACCTTGAGTTTATAATTTTTGGCTTTGCAAACTTCTGGAGTTACAATAATGCTTCCAGTACTGCCTGTCTGCGTGTTGGTGGGTCTCTGTCTTGGCAGAGGCAATAGAAGATGCCGCTCTCTTTCTCATTAGGGAAAGCAGTTTGTGTTTGACTATTTTAGGGACTGAAATCTTACTGAACTGCAGAGCAGTGGGGTGGCAGCTGTGGGGTATAAGTGTCAGTTCTGGTGTAGCAAGGCATCCTTGAGGAGTAAGAGGGTATCTTGCTCTCTCTGTGCCTGTCTTTGATCCTTAATTAATAATGTGGAGTCCAAAGGAGCATGATGTAGTTTTTATTTGTTGTTGCCTGGTAGGAAATGACTTGTGGGCCCTCAGTTACTTGGTGCTCAGGCTTGTCCCTAATTACCTGAGCATCTTTTGCTCCTCAGTACTTGTGTTACCCAGAGCTGTGTTCCTCTGGTGCAGTCTTTCCCCGACCCAATCTGAGCACTGGTGACAGAGGCTGGAGGGGTTGACCAATAGGGATCCTCCTTTCCCTACACTCTTAAGAGAAGTAACTGCTGAATTTGTAACAGTGGATATGGTGCCTCAGTGTGGTTCCTCCCTTTTCCTGACCTTGCTGATGAGGCAGTTGCTTCAAACAGAGACATAATCTCTCCTGTGGTTGGTAGAAATAACCTTTTGCAGCTCAAAACTTGCACAGAGCCCTCTGGGGCCAACACCAGGGTGCTGTGGAGAATAGGTCACTGTGTTCCTGAGCACTTGCTCTGTGAGCAAGATGGCATCTGTAGGTGCTGTTTCTCCTTCACCGCCAGCCTGTCAGTGTGCCCTTCTGACTGTACTGGAGGGGCTCAGTCAAGTGTTTCATCGGCTTAGGGCCAGGTAGTGGAACCACTTCTAACAGGTGGGTTCTTTGAGGAATCCATTTATTTCATTCATTTCAGTGAATGAAAGCAGAACTATAAACTCCTCCTCTTGGTATTAGAGGGAATGTGTGTTGCATGGGTTTTTTGTGGTCCCCCTCCTCCCCCTTGTTAATTACTAGGAGTGTAGATGGCACCTTTGCTTGAGACTATGTGAATAGTGTTACTCATTATTTATGCAAGCCCTTAATGCCGTTCACAGGGGCCATGCACACTTTGCAGAGTGTAGATTTGTTACTACAATGCTGATGTTTTAGAAGAAAAGGAGGGGTGGAGAACCCTACATGAGAATTTCAGCTTGGAGCAAAAAGTGCAGCATTTTCAGATACAACTTGTAATGTTCATCAGTCTGTATTAATATGAGATGAAATTGGTAGACAGCTTGCTGGCTAAGCTGAAAAAACGAATTGGTTTTACTCTGAAAAAAACCCTGTCTGCTTGCAAGGTGACTTTATTTTTTATGAAGTTCCCAAGATTCCAGATCAAATATGTTTGGCTAATAAGTGCTGGGTTTCGCAAACTGAAAAAGGCTCCACAAATCAAAACTTCTCTTGGTTTGGGCCTCTCTTACACTAAAGTCTCTTCAAAAGAGCTGCAGATGATGTGTGCCATGCTACATCTTCTGCCATTGTGGAATGTTCTAAAAGAACAGTAAAGGTTGTCTCTTCTGCAGTGAGATACAGCTTTTTATGTCCCTTATATTTCTTATCCTAGGGTAGCAGGTATATTGGTGATAGTGTCATCCCTCACTCTCTAAAGACCCCAAAATAATCAACTCTGCATACCCTTTCTACAGCAGAAGAGCAAGCATGCTCCTCTCTGCTTGAGGAGGCTCTGATACTGTAGTGATGAGCAGTTAAGGAACTCATGGGGAAAAGACTTCGCATCACTTTCCTAATTTTAATGTAACTTCAAAGACAGGAGTGAAACATGGTGCTGTTCTACTTTTGTTAAGAAAGCAGGGAGGTCTCTGGGAACTTGGGCAGAGGAGGCTTGCTGAAATGAATGTTAGTTTTGACATCCTTAGAGTTGAACATAATGTTCTTACTGGGTGGCCTTAAGGTTATAAATAGTTCCAAGAAAAAAAATTGTTTGTTTACTACTTGAAGCATAACAATTCTTTGGTATCTTTGGGAAAGAGTTGAAGTGTAGACTCCTCTGGCATCTTTCACACCAGTGTTTCACATAATGTTTTTTTCTATGCTATACTTTATCAGGCAATTGTAGGGTTCTTTTTTGGCTTTTTTTTTTTTTTTTTTTTCCCCAGCTAATCTTTTGCCAGATGCATATCTTCACTTTCATCCTCTGATCTCCTTGTTGTACTTTGGGGTCAGCAAATCTGCCAACCAGTATTTGTCCTGCGGCAATCGTTGTCAATTGAGCATCTTATTTGACTTAATTTGTAGGACGCATACTACAAATTAATACTTGAACTATGGTCCCCATGCAATAATCCTGTGTTTTCTGGAGGCTACGATAAGAAAAATCTCTGCATAAAACAGATAAGAAGAACAAGGTGTCCAGGCAGTTATGTCAGACTAGTGCAATAATATTTAAGTGGCTGCAGAATGCCATGCCATGACTTGTCTTTTCACATTTGTACACCTAATAATGTTAATTATTATGTCAGGAAATGTTAGTGATAATATTTCTCTTTCTAGGTGCTGCTTCTAGCCTGTGATCTCAAATGTGTATTTACTGATTTGTCTCACTGTTGAAGTCTCATAGCTGCTTGCTGCAGGCCATTCCCTAGATCTGTTGTCTCACTCTTCTACTGTCAAATACTGTGGACTTTGTCTTTTGCTGCCATTGACACAAGATTGCTCTCATCACAGCTTCTGCCTCAGAAATATGTTTCCTCTCTACTTCATTGACTTTGTCTCATTTCAGATCTTATCTGAAAACCTCTTCTCCCTTGCCTATTTCTTTTAATTAATCTCTTTCGATTATTTAACTGCATATTTTACTGCCTTGCAGCTTAAATTATGCAGCTGTTTCTCATGATGTTTTTCAGACAAACAGCTTCTACTAGCATGGGTTTGAATAATTTGAAACCTGCAGCTACTGAAGACATTTATATGTGCTTCTTCTTTAGATTGTCTTTATTGGCACAGAGTTAAGACTAAGGCCTTGGCTGTGAAGTTATCTGTAACCACCTGAAGAAGCTATGATGAGCAGGATACAGAGGAAACAAAGGGGAACTGGAGGGATGTGATGTGCAGTGGGACTAATGTGATTCTGTTTGCTCGTAAAACTCTTAGGAGGCCTTTGCCAGTCCTTTCCTTTATAAGAAGTCTGTCTTGTTCAGGAAGCTGGTCCTTTTGTTACTCCAACACCATGGAGTGGAAAGGGCTTAAAACTTCTCTGCTCAGGGGACTTTGGATCTCTTATCAGTGAGGGAAAAATGAATGTGTCAGGGGGAATGGTGTTCTGTTAACCTACATTAGTAGGTATGTATCCACAAACCAAAGCTGGACCTGATCCTGAAGGGTTTTTATAAAATACGATTATAGCATTCAGAGTTCCTGCTGTGAGGCCTTGTGGCTCGTGGCTTGGATGATGCTTCAGTCAAGGTCCAGAGAGTATCAGACTAAACAAATAGAGGTGTGATGGATCAATGCACTTATGTTGACAAGATCCTTGGAGACCTGGCTGGAAATTGGTCAGGTTTTGATTTGCTGGCTGGCTTGCAGGATTTCTAAATCTCTGGGAGGAGCTATTGTGATGCAAAGTTCTGGCTTTAGCTGCCTTAGATAAAATGTGCTGTCTGGTTTGAAAGTGCTTGGCTCTACAAGGGCTCTCTTCAAATACCGTGGGTGTGTTTCCTGCTGCAGCATACCGTATGTTCTCCCAGCACTGAAATGATCTGGTTGCCGCAGTAGTCCTGAGATTTGTCTGGGAGCATTGCAAGTACGTGTTGTCTTAAATGGCAACAGATTTTGTATCTCATTTCTAAGGTGTCTTTAGCTTTGAATGTTGAAGAAAATCATTGTTGCCATAGATGTAATTGGGTTCACAGTGTTGCTTGCTTTGTAAGAAGTGTCCTTTCTAGATGTGTGTTTCATTCCTCTTTAGCAGTCTGTCCTTTAAACCAACGAAGAAAGATAACAGTCACTGGAAATCTTTCTAGCACACATTCCCTCTTTGGAAACCTGCTGTACATGAACAAGAACTGTAAAATCAGCTCCTGTCAGTACTCTGCAAGGAATGTTGAACGTTCAGAGACCGAGGGAGGTATTTGTTGTAACTATGAGAGAGACTCACTTACTGGGGCGAGAAGCCAAGTATGCAGGGTTATGGTACCTGTGAGCTGCTGCTCCTCTGCTGAGGGAAGAAAAGTTGGTTTTGGTCCTGAATGTGGGACATGTGTGGGATTTGAGTTTGGGATTCCTTGGGCGTGGAAAGTGCTTAAAAGTTGACAGAGAATAGTCTGTGTTGAATAACTTTGGCTGACAGAAAATGGAAATGGTTTGAATGGTGATTGAAAAGCAAGTTGAAGGTCTTGAGCCTTTTTCTGGTAGGAGTAAAAGCCCACGAGGAATGGGGGAGAGTATATAACCTTCCTTCACTGTGTGTCTCTCTTCAGCCACTCTCTTGCTAAGTGTGATGTGGCGGAAGGGCAACATGAAAAGCAAATACTGCTACCATTTGCTTCTTACCTACAGCAGACAGCTAGAGAAGTAGCTGTACTCTTTCTCCAGGTTGCTGTAAGGGGTTACTGCAGCAGCACTGGGAATGGGGGAGTATGAACTAAAGCAGGTACTTTCTGGCTGTATAACATCCCACGAGGCTTGCGGGAACGAATGTGGGCAATACTGTGAGTCATGCTTGTCAGTCTCAAAAAGCAGGAGGCTTTTTAAAATTGGCCTTGGAGGGGAAGAGGTGTTTAATGGAGCAGTTGTGAAGGGGTTATGCAAATAGGGAACATAAATAATGAGCAAAAGGTACTCATTTAAGCTTCTTGCTGCCTCAGAAAATGACTAAATGCAAACTTAACCGCTGCAAAAGTAAAGGAAAATGCATTATCATTAGGTATAATGGGTGCAAAAATGTGGCCATTCATGATGGTAAGAAAATTCTCCTTTTGTGACTAGGAAAATGTATTTCTGTTGTTGTTCAGCAGAAAACATTTTATTTTTTTTTTCACCCCCCAGTTTCTGTTAAAAAATGACAAGTTGGGCATCTAAAAGCAGTTCCTCTTGTAAGAGGTGGTTAGGAGGGGAGGTAGTAAAAAGACCAGTCTCCAGCTTTGCTTTGGACATAACTTCAGTGTTTAGGCTGGTTTTGCATAGAAATCCTTTCCTTTTCTGTCTGCCCATTCATGTAGGATTCCAATTACATATAAATACTGTCTATTCTTTGGTAAAAGTGACAGTATGTTGTTAGGGTATAACTTTTTTTTCTACTGATACAGCCATTTCTTGCTGTTGTAAATTGCAGAGTTTCTAACAGAGTTTAGGAAATGTAATTGTTCCAGTTCTGGGCTTGCATCTGCTCACATCATAGCTGGAATCTTATCTCTGGTAGCTAAGTCTTGCCAGCAGACTTTAATTGGCATATAATTTGCTTGGATGATTTCTTCTGCCTCTCTTGCAGTGTAGAGAGGCCATCCAAACTTTGAAACAGTGGGATGTGCCAGATATGCTGTCCCACATGCTGCTCTGTGGTTGTGCGTGTGCTCCCTTGGCCTGCCTTGTGTTTTAACGAAGTGGGGGCAGGCGCTTACTTCCTCTGGGGCACACAGATGAGGTAGATGGTAGTTTGGGTATGGGTGGATCCGTGGTTGTGGCTGGTGAGTTCCTGTTGTGAAAGGGCTGTTTCTCTGAACACAGTTCCTCTGTGGCTATAGTAAGGCCACTCATCTGTCAAGCTGATTACAGACAAGATAGTAGCAAGGTGTCCTGGTGGCCCTACTACAAGTGCTGAAATAGTTCAGGGGTTGTTTTACTACTGGGGGTAGGGGAGAGTGGGTGGGTGATGGGGAGTGATGTGTGTGTGGCTACTCTCACACATCTCATTGTGAGCACTATGTGGCTCTGCACCTCCTGCATCTGCCTAAAGTTGCCCTTCTCTGCGTTCTGTATGTAGGGGAAGCAGTCCTTAAAATCATGTGAAGGAGCAGCATAAAAACACAGTGGAACTTCAATGTGGATTAGAAAACTTTGCTGTAATTGTTTCTGCTAGAGGCGTCGCAGCTGTATTTCTAGGAAAGGCTACTCACTTCAACTGCTGTGGTTACTAACACCACACCAACTGTCTCTCCAAGATCTTTGCTTAAAAAAAAATACCAGCCCAAAACAAAGCAAACCCCTCACTCCTGAATTTAACACTGTTTCCTATTGAAGAGCTTGCTTTCTGTCTTCTATTGGTTTTTGTAAGTTGTTTTATCTATTTCTGGATGTGGAGATTACCATAGTTATTTACATTTTGTTACCTGGTGTTCTGACTATGTGTTTTTTTTGGGAAAGAAACAATGGTATATTATTGACTGTCTTTTTTAGGTCCTTCTCTTGAGCTGTCTGTTTTGTTCTGCTATGTGTGTTTGTTTTTTAGAGGAGCTAAATTCCTACTTGCTGCAATTGAAATAACCCAGTATTCAAATAAGTTTATGTATGTTTTGGAATATTGTTGCTAACAATAGGCTCAAATTTTAACATAATAAAAAAAAAATTATTCAGCAAGTAACTGAATGTAGTGTACTTGCAACCCTTATCAGCCAAAAATTGAGTAGTCAGGTGCAGGAATACATAAAAGTCTAAGTAATATTAGCAGCTGTTTATGTGATCAAATAGAAACAGAAACTAGGTTGATTTTTCTCCACTTGCATGCAATTTCTCATAAAAACAATCAGTCCTTGTATTGCACTTCATTAGTTTATTGCCATGAGATCACTGTATAGCCTGTGTGATATGTGAGAGTATGCCTTCTGCTGGGAGGCAAGCTACTACAAAACTGTAGGGACTTACTGGTTTCTGATCTAAGCATGTTGTTCAGCGTTGAGATCTGTGCAAGCCCTTGGATGGTTTCCTACTGGAGAGAGTATATTGATCTTCAAGACACTAAATAGTCATTAGTGTAGTGCTACGGAGTATGAGAAGAGAATTTGACCCTGTAATGGACACTGTTTTCTTCTTTGTTTTAAAAATACCATGATGTTTGGGAACTGCCTGAAAGGTAAAATCTGGGCAGCAGCTGTGTGTTGAAAGCGACTTTCTTAAACATGCGAACTCTTCCTGAATTAGGAACACTTGTAGTCCAGGCACTTGCTGGATGTCAGAAGGCCTGTGTAACTCTTGGCTCTACGTTTTAGTGCCTTGAGGTTTCCTGGAGCTGAACAGGCCTGCTAAATGCTTTCCTTTCCTGCTCCCCTCCTGCAACATCTGTGGCATCTCTGTATAGAAACCTGTTGTGGTGTGTAGTGTAGCTTTGAGCCTGCATGCTTCTGGACCAGCCCTTTTGCAGATGCTGATGCTGACTCAGTATGTAGCTGTCTTACAAACAGCACCTGAGGTGACCCTCTTGTATGTGCACAGAACACTGTTGCCATACAGCCTGTGGTACTAGGACATGCCGAGATGACACTGTAATTTCGTCCTTTGTGCTACATCTTATTGACTTAACCTTACTTGCTCAATGTTGTCTGGTCTGATTCTGGGCCTGTCTAAAGTGCAGGGAGGGTGGAAGACTGAGGATCTGGAAGGTAGTGTTGGAAGCTGACTTATAGAAGGTCACTGAATTTTAGCATGTTGCTTGTCTTAAGGGATAGATTTATTGTAGTATTCTGGACTTACTCCTTCAGTTTGATTTGTCAAAACTGAGATAAGAAACTTCTGACTGTGTGAGCACTCACCAGTCCTTGAGAGTAAACTGAAGAGGTAAACAAAATCCACAGAAAGAACTACTGTTACCAATACTATGAAAAAGGGCTTTTTCACACAGTATGAGCTGAAGATCATAGCACAGAACAACTTGTTTTGGGACAATCTTGATAAAGGCTTCCATGGCATGAAAATCTACCCAGCCCTGATTTTTCACTCCAGTGAGGTTCTGTGTGGCTGCCACTATATTACAAGGAGGATATTAAGGTATCTAATAAGTGCTAAAGTGTCTCGTTCCCATTCCCATAAAAAAATCCAGTGAAAAATAAGTCTGACTTACCAGTGAGCGTGTCCTTGCTAGATGAGCTGAAATTTGTGGGTGGCTGCTGGCACTTAAGAAGATAAATGGAAAGCCATTTTAATTTCAAGCCCCATTACAAACAGAAAACAAAGGATCAATATTTGAGAGACAGTGTATAAAAAAACCAAATGGAACATAAATTCTCTAATTCACTATTATCTCCTGTCTAGTGTGCCGAAATAATTGTATGCTCCAAAGCCTTGGGTAGCCTTCTTGGTGTGGAAGAAGGAAGACTGCTATGGAAGTGCCAAGGGCTTCTTTTCCTGGCTAACAGTCAAAGGGTGTCATTGGTCTGTATTTGGAGCTCTGGCTGATGTCTGTCATGTCAGAGCCTGCTTTATGTGAGCTCTGAAGAAATCTGTGTGTTTTGTGTCATCAGCACTGCAAGGAAGTTAAAAGTCTAGTTTTGAAACAACTGTATGTGCTGACACTGTGCAGTGCTTTACAGGTATTGAAAATATAGTTTCTTTCGTAGAGCTTCTGTTGTCTAAATCATGTAAAACATGGAAAATAAGACTCAGACCAAATTTTTTAAGCTTGCTGCATATGCAGTCTTGAAGTCTTGCTAGTTTGGTGTGCAAGGATTGTGTGACAGTGACATGTGGTATGTCTGCTTCTGTCACTTCAATGTGGCATGCTATTTTGGTTGTATACACAGACTATAACAACTGACATTAACAATATATTTTGCCCACATACATGTTTACTGTGACATCTCTTCTATTGGATTTGACAGGAGAACTGAAAACTGTGTTTTTAATGATCTTTTTATATATATTATTTTTTAATAATAAGAGTGGTTTACTCTAGAGCCAATGTGAACACTGTTTGCTGCATTGGGCAGAAAATGCTGCTAACAGCAGCTGACACATATCTTCCCAGTCTCCATCTGTCAGAGTCGGCATTGCTTTGTAAATCACGCTCCTATTGGATAGATTAATTTCTTGCTATAATGTTCACAGCCTGGATTAAAACAGAACTCCTAAGTTGATTTTTTTTTTTTTTTTTTTTTTTAAGTTATTTACTGTTTGGGGGGAAAAAAAAAAAGTGGTTTTGTAGGCTTCTTCTGCTCTCCTTTACAGATACCTTAAAGTAAGCATTCACAACACTGATGCAACACCTTGTGGGCTTGTGTTAAAGTAAGAATGTAGGAGGGTAAGGTAGTTATTGGAATCTTAATCTCAAAGACATGGTTCTCTGCCATGTACATATAGGTCAGAATGAGATCTGATCATAACCTGTATCAGTATATCTGAGAAAGTTGAACACTTCTTTTAGAAATGTGAATGTCCACAGTCATCTTGCATTTTTTGTTATCAAGACTGATATACTTTTACCATTGTGAGCTGCTGTGTATGTGTCTATGTGTGTGTATACATAAAATGTATGCATTTCCCTTGGACTGTCCTTTGGAATGAACTTCTCCCCTTAAGAAACTTTATTCCCTCTGCTTTCCCCAAGAGATAACGATTAGAAAATTTGAGAGTCTTCTTTCTACAGTTATCAACAGAATGAAGAGCATCTCTCAAGTAGAAGAAAATCTGCAAGGGCACACAGGAGGTTGGCTAAATTGGTCTCAGCCCATAGAAATGCTAATTTTCTATCAAGGCTATTCAGGACTGGTCAGGGGAATATTATTGATGGAAATGAAGGATTTGCTTCTGGCTGATTGTCTAGTATATACAGGATTTGGGGGAAGGGCCTTGTCTGAAACAGAGGTTGTGAATTATAGACAGTGCTTGTTACACCCTCCTATGTTTCTTTGTTAAACTACAATATCTTCGTATATGTCGTGAACCTTGAGATAAAATAGCTGACTAGTCAATGATTTTTATCAAGATAGTGTTCCTAAAGAGAAACAGACTGAAATCTTGCTTGTGGGACGTGGTATGGTTGTTGCTGTGGTGGTGAGCACCTTCTTGTTTGGTGCCTTGAATGAGTGCCAGCTTTATTGTGCAACGTCTTTACCTGGAGAGAAGAGTTTTCAAGTTTGACCAGTTCCTCTGCATTTGGTAGAGCTGAGTTGCTGTGTCTTATCTTGGAGGAACTCAACAGACATGGTATTATTTCATACCAGTGAGCTTTTTTGTTGTCGATGTTGGAAGGAAATTCACTGGAGTTGAATTGTACGTGACTGTGCTTATTGAGGATTTCTGCCTCAGTAGATGGGAAGAATTAGTGTTTACCAAATGGATTTCATCATCCTGACTTTAAGCTTGGGGTTACTGTAGTGAGAGGGATCTTGGGTTTTAGAACTGTTCTGAATGGTTAGGCATCTTTTTGTGCCTTCCCTGTCTTTATTTGTACTCCTGGAACAACCAGTTATTTAAGTGGTTGAGAGCTTTGATGCTTCTATTTGATGCACTTCTCACTATGTATAGAGAGGTGTGTTTGATAGTCTGTTCTATTTCTTGTTTTCACTGTCAGTGGAGGATTGACTTCCAGTTCCCTGGGGAGAAGGCCTTGGACAGGAGGTGGACATGTTCAGTGACTGCAATGTGTTGCTATTAATAGCTTGCAAACTACTGGGTAATTAAAATCTTGAGCTTCTCCCCCCCCAGTTCAGGAATGGTAGAAAAGTAGAACAAAATGACTAGTTACAGCAAATCACTTTAGTAAAACACTTGAACATTTTCCTACTGCACATATTGTAGTACTGATCATGGTGATGCACAATTTTAGTTGAGATCTGTCTGTGAGCTGGAACATGTGGGCTTTTGGCTTTAGTTCCCCTCCGTATGGAGGCTGATTTTGCTCTGTTGTTTTATCAGGCTGTGCATGTACTAAGTCTCTTCCTGTTCCTTGTCCCCATGTAAATGCTTTCATTTTAAATTTCCCACAGTTGATTTTTACTGATGATATGAACAATACAAATGGCAGAGCAGGTGGTTCCAGTAGCAGGAGTACTAATGGCGCCTGATCTGGGACTGATTGTGTTGAAGAAAGACAGTCAATGAAGTCTGCTGGTGACTGTCTGAAGGCTTATCTGTTGTCCTATGGGAGGGTGTATCTTGTGCTAGTGTGTTGGGCAAAGGTTGAGATTAAACTTTCTCAGGGTGGCTTACTTCTGTTTCCACTGGGAGGACTGAAGCGCTGATCGGTGAGGAACACTGTAATTTGTAGGTAGGTAACACCATGCCTAGTATAGGTCTCTGGATATTGGGATGCATCATCCCCTTGAAGTAGGTGCTACCCTAATGCATTGCAGAGAGGATTTCTTCAATTAGATTGCTGTGTTGCCTGAGCACACTAAGATGGTTCTAGGAGACAGCTGCGCAATCTGATTGGTACTCTGTCCTTACCTGGATGGCATACATAGCATAAGCAATATATATATATATATATAGTATATATCCCTTAAGGCTATATCTGTGATGAGAGAAACCCTGAATGCTCCCTGCTGAGCACTTGCTTGTAATAACCACACTGTTTAAATCTCCTTGCATGGCTTTCAGATAGGTAGTTGGCTCCTGAAAGTTCTTCAGAATGTAGAAACTTGTGGCACTTGCTGCTGTGACTTGCCAGTTTGACTTTCTTCTCTCATTTATTACTGATATTCTTGTATAATAACTATGAATAACAGCCAAAAAATCTACCGTAGTGCCATGTGCTTACAAAGTTTTAACAAGCTTCAAGAGCTGTGGATAAGGGGGAACGTGTATCCACGGGCTGTTCTTTCAGTTATTTGCAACTATCTCGATTTACAGTTCTTGATATTCAGTGTAAATTTTGGCTCAGTAGGTAAACGTTATCTAGTGTGTATGGCATATTTAAACCTTTGAAACACATTGCTGCAGCTTGTTTGTGGAATACTTGTTCTAAGCTGAACATACATTGTGAATAGTTTAGAAATGCCCAAGCCTTTTGCTGTTAGCAGTCAGAAGTAACAAATAAACCCTTATGACCAGCTTTTAGTTATTAAAAACCTTATCTGATCAGTGAAGTAGCAATTTCAAACTCATAGAGGCATCCAGGAGATGCTTTAGAGAGATTTGAGTGCTCCTGTTCTGAGTGGGGGAGTCACTTTGCAGAGATAGATTCCTTTCCCCTTGGAGCATACCCAGCTAGTTCTCAGGAAGGTTAAATACTGATACCTAGGAGTCTCCAAGCCACAGCCTGGATGTACATCTTCGCCATTGTAGAAAAATATTTCCAATTTCCTTGAAAAATGAGGTGCTGTAGTTTGTAACTTTTTTCAGTAAATTTCAGTCCTGAGTTTGTTGGGACCGTATCTCTGAACTAGAACGGCAACACCTTAGTGAAGGAAGAGAACTTTGAAACCTTGACTGTAGTATCTGTCTTACCAGGAAGTACACATTCTGTAAATGTCAAAGATGGATAAATGACAGCATGAACAAAAGAGAATAAAAATGGGTGTATCAATGACTTTAGCATAGTTGCATTCTGTGAATGCTGATACACAACAGAGATTGCTGAATTCATGTGGCAGCTGGTTGCAGTAATCCTAATTTGCTTGCTACTCAATTGATGAACAGTGGAAGTGTTTTTTTTAAAAAGACAAGCTGCAAACCTAAACAATTATCTTGTGCTTACTTGTGAAGCAAACACAAATGTAGTGCACTGTTGAATTCATTAAATGTGCATGAACAATAACAGCAAAGGCATATAAAACTGGATGTAAAGCTACTCCTGTAGCTTGATTGCTGAGAGTGATCTAGCCCTTGAACAGAATGCCAAGCATCTGAACAAGTATGGGGCACTGAATAATTACACTGTTTAGCCTAGTGATTATTGGTCTGCTTTAGGGCAGCACTCCATTAGTAGTTTATCCTGGATGAGTTTTTATGTGCTTGAGTTTGCGGATATTCCAGCAGCTGAGAATGCAAAATGTGGAGCAACACATACCACATACTGAGGAGGCAAATTAATTTCTTTCTGCTGTGATTTTGGGAAGAAGCTTGTACATGTAGTTGTGTACTGCGTGAACTAGGAGATGGTGGGAATTAGCTGAGAGAGAGAAAGCTGGATGGTTTGCACACTGCACAGACACTCGTGGGGATGTGTCTGTGGGTGGTAGTTTGGAGATGGGAAATAAAAATTGACTATGTGACTTGGAAAGATCAGCTGCCAAGTGATGGACAGGTTCCTCATTACTTGAACTTGATCTGCTACTGAACTGAAGAATCAGTAAAGAAGCTCCTACTGATTTTTTACTGTGGCAATTGCTTAGGTGCAGAATCACTTTTAACTTGACTATAGTAGTTATGTGAACTTCACATTTGCATTTATCAAAAATATATGGTATACAGTGTGGAATGCCATGCAATTTTAACTGTCTCTTTATGTATCCACTTGAATTATAGGAGAGGTTTTCCTGGTATGGTTTTTTTTCTTCTTTTTTTTTTTTTTTTTTTTTTTTTTTTTAATATTAAACCTAGTTATGTGAAAATGAGTTCACACAGCAATTTTGCCATAGTAAAATGACTGTTAAGGGTGAACTGGGGGTATAGGTGGGAGCTTACTTTAAGAGGGGAAACTTCAAAAGCTGCTATGTTCTGCATATATAGATTGTTCACTTTGCTACTAAAGGACACTCAAACTTTCATTTTATCAAGGACAAACAACAGTATCTTAGAAACTTTTAATATGAGATCGTAAAGTAACTATGAGGAAAACAAGTCATTTGACAGCCTTTATATTGTCTGTGAATAGTTAACTAGCGCAGATGTATTATACTTTACTATGTGAAGGCAGGCAAAGTATCTGAAAGCATGGCAACATGTGCATTATCTTCTACACTGGTTTTAGTCTTTGCCTTAAGAGGTAGATGAAAGAAAACAGTTGAAGAACGCTGGAAATTCCAGCTCCCTCCTGTTGCTGCCACATAGCTCTTGGCTTCTCCCTCTCCATTTCCACTTTTGCTGGCTGTGAACCTTTTAGCTTATATCTTACGAATGCCAGCAGTTCTAATTAAAAAATGCACAAGATTGTATGTCAAGTTCATTCTAATCTAAACTGTTAAACTGCAAACTGAAACTGCCTGAATTATCTGCAAAGCTTGAAAATATTTCTACTCTAATTCTGCTAGACCATGGAATATGTTCTACATCACAACGATGAGCATGTAATCCTGTTGCCAAGCAAGTCATTTGAGCAAATAACTAAAATGGTGGATGCATAAGCAAATGAGGGCAAGGCATTTGATCAAATAAATCATTAGAGATGAGAAGAAACTCTTTATGCACTGAAGTTTTCTCATGTGACAGCACTTGGTAACTGAGTGCTGTGGATTGGTAACCTGTTAGTGTTCAGCCTAGCATTATTTAGTTGAAACTTCGTAGTAAGCAAACTGCTTGGGTAAAGGCTATAGATCTACATGAGTGTATTTAAAGTTAGAATCATGTTGACTACCACTGTATTGGCTGTGTCTGTTTCATTAAACTTTTTATTTTAGATAGCACTGAACCTGCTACCTTTATTTTCATCGTTGTCCAGGGTGGCAGAAGTTGTTTCTTTAGGCTGTGGCTCAGTAGGACAGTATGTTTAAAGGTACTACTAGTGATGATTTGAAGTTTAAAACGCCTCTTTGGAAAGACAAGGTGCTTTGGGAAACTTGCTTCTTGAGCCTTTAATAGTTGCTTTACAGATCCTTCACCACCAAAGTTTGTTTTCTGGGGAAGCAGTGTGACTTTTACTAATGTTTTCTGACTGCTAGAAATGTCAAGACTCTTTAGGTGAAAAGTAATTTTGTTTGCATTTGGAAATACTAAAAACTGGAGTTTTGTGTAGTGTGGCCTTAGTACACACAGTAGGTGGTTTATCTTTTGGCAACAGATTGTACTGAACCTTTCCTGCTGCTTTGCATTGTAGAAGGCATCTGTATGTGAATCCATTTGAAGGATGGCATTAACCAAGTGTTTTAGTAAGCGTCTAAACACTGCTAGGAATGTTAATCATTATGAACAAACTTACTGGATTGGGAGGGAATTCACCCTTGTTTTAAAAAATGTTTAAAAGTAGCCTAGGATAGCTTGTGATACAGTATTTAGGTTGCACTGTGACTTTATAATGTATATGAACAGCTTGCCTTTTGGTTTGCTCCTTGAAGAGAGACAAGAAGGATTCTTTATTAGCTGTTGCATCTTTTCATACTTGAATTTAGGGACAGATTTAACACCTGTGGATGTGTCCTGGGTTCAGCAGCAGCAGTCAGTTTTTCTCCTTAGTAGCTGGTGCAGCACTGTGGTTTTGACTTTCGGCCTGGGAATAATACTGATACAGCCGATGTTTTCAGTTGCTGGTCAGAATGTTTACCCTGTCCAAGGACTTTGTGAGTCTCATGCTCTGCCAGGGAGGAGGAGAAGACGGGAGGAAGCAGGGACAGGACACCTGACCCAAACTAGCCAAAGAGGTATTCCATACCACAGCATGTCATGCCCAGGATGTAGAACTGAGAGTTCCCGGAAGGGCTGGAACTCTGCTGGGGTGGGGTCGAGGTATTGGTCAGTGAGGTGTTATATTCTCTTCCCTTTTTATTTCCTTTATCATTATTATTATTGGTGGTAGCAGTAGTGATTTGTGTTATACCTTAGTTATTAAACTGTTCTTATCTCAACCCGTGGGAGTTGCTTTCTTTTGATTCTCCTCCCTGTCCCTCCAGGAGTGGAGGGAAGAAAGGTGTGTGGGGGGGAAGTAGACTGCGTGGTTCTAATTTACGGCCTGGGCTTAAACCACGACAGGATGTTAAACTAAAATATTGATGTGAAGACATGAAAGGCAGGACTTAAGAATGAATGAGTGCATGGAAACTGGAAAACACAGGGCTTGGTTGAATGCAAACAATTTCTTTTGTTTCCTGCTTAATATTTTAACTGTTGTGTACAATGTGTGTTGAGTGTTATTCAAAGAAATCAATAGAAATAGAAATCTAGTTGGAAGGGGCTATTAATCTTTCCTTTTGGTTGTTGAGATCAACTGACTAGTCTACAAATAAATGAGGAAGAAACCATGCTAACACTGAGTCACTGTGTACTGCACATCTTTTTGTATGCAGTGCACCTTTCCTACAAAGGGAAAAGAGAGTTCTGGATAGCTGCAGTTTACAAGTTGGATAACAGATGAAGTACATGGCCTCCACTGCCAGCTCCCAAGCTGTGGTGCAGGGAGCACCTCAGAGGGGGGTGTGTGTGCATTTTTCCAGGTAGAGGTGGTGTTAGTTACCCCCATGCTGCCAGTGAGAGACTTAGTTGTGCTGTGTGATTCAAGTCATGTAATCAGTTGCTGATGGTGGACAGTAACCTGCCTCCTGATTTAGGGAATAGTGCCTCAGGGAATAGTACTCAGCACAGACCTTACCTTAGCAAGTGGGTGATCCTTTTCTCATATTTTTGCCCTTTTGTGGGGAAGCTGTCCTCTTTCCTTACACCTCAAAACATGTGTGTCTTATCAGTCAATGATGAACTCTGTCAGCTGTCAAGGAAAGCTTAAGCTTTTGTTGTGAGGAGGAATAATTTCACAAATACTCCTGTGTGCAGCAGCCCTCTGTGTATGCCATCCTGATGCTCTGCTTACCCTGCTTCTGAACTGTGGCCAGCAGTAATAGCCAGTATAGCTGGAGGGCTGGCTTTGTAGGTAGCATGTGCAGTAGGGGACATCCAACTGTGGGAAAATATTTGTCTGTCTTTAGCTGGCTTTGGCTGTGTGACCTCATAAAGATGGCAGAAGCTGCATTTCAGCGTTCCTGAGGAGTTGGAGGCTTTTCGGGAAATGAAGGATTAGACAGGCTTTTGAAATGCAACTCCAACAAATCATGATAGTGTTGTTTTTTATACTGAATGAATTGTTTCTTGGCATGTAATTTTGTTATGGTTAAATTCTTTATCTGCTCCTTATTATTGAGAATTTTCAAAATGCAGATGCAGATAGAATACTTTGACTGCACAGTCAGATCTTCTTGATTACAGATTCTTCTAGATATAGGTTGTATTTTTTGTTTCTGGCCTTATGTAAATGTCTTGTTCTTTTGCTTTACAGGCTCCAGATAAAAGGAAAGCACTAGAAGAGACCAAAGCCTACACAACTCAGTCTTTAGCCAGTGTTGCTTATCAGATCAATGCACTGGCCAACAATGTATTACAACTGCTGGACATCCAAGCATCCCAGCTACGGAGGATGGAGTCCTCCATCAACCATATCTCCCAGGTAATCTTTTTCCCTTCGTTTTTAAGAGGACTGACAACATTAGAGCAGGTGTTATCTTACCTCTTGTATTGCTGAGTTGGATGGTTTATGTTGACTTCTGTGGATTCTCTGAGTAGCATGACAGAAAATGGTAAGGCTTTTTTTTCTTTTAATACTTTTGGAACTACTTTATGACAGAGGTCATGACTGAAATAAAACAGTTCCTTTATCAAGAAGTACTGGAATTGTATTTGGTTTAAAGCAGGAGCTAATTAAAATTCCAAGATCTGAAGCTGCGATTGAGGGAGGAGTAGAGAGGAGGATCCTGGTCCAGAAGGAAATCCATTTAGAAGTACTATGTGAGTGATGGTACTTTATTTTAACATTGGAACATGCAGCAATCTCGTTGTTTTCATACCCCTGCAGGATGTAGTGTCATGAGCTGTGTGAAGAGGGGGAGGGGTTGTTCATATGTTGCCACTACTTGCTCAAGCCAAACTTTCCAAGCCAAGGCAGGTGGATGCGTGAGCTGACCTGACTTGTACAGTTACTGCAGTGTTGCTAGAGTTGATGCATGGAGGACACGGAAATAGACGATGGGAAAGAAGGGACCTGTCCCTGTGAGTGGCAGTCTGTATTTCCTTTGCTGAAGCTTTACTTTGCTGGCTGTTGTTGAGGAGAGGCAGCTGAGACAGCTGCCTGCCTTGTACCTGATCTATCACTGGTCTGATTGTATGGGAACTCAGCCAAAAAAATAAGTGTGCTGTGTTTAACCTGGAAGTAGTTTATTGCATAATGAGGGGTGTGCTGTACTAGTGCCCAGGAAGGGAGGGACATGATCTGCTCGATTACCTCACCCTTATGTTGCTATTCTGAAGTGGGCTTTGGTGAGGTTTTTGAGGGAACAGTGTTCACTCTGTCATATGCTCCTCCTGAAATTCAGTTGAATCTTTGCTGGGCTTTCTGTTTGATGCTTGGCTGAGACATTTAATGAGTAAATCTTAGAGGATTCAACCTAAAAATTTTCTTCAGTGCAGCCAGTGAATTTGAAACCTTTGTTGATCAGCCAGTACCCTGTTAGTGGCACACCTTGGACCTAATACTGCAAAGAAAGTGTTTCTTCTAGCCTCTGCTGTTTATCTCCACTTGGGCCCTGCTAACCTCTGTTTACTGTTCTTTTAGAGTAATTGTTGTTTCTAAAAATCTTTGTTAAA
Source organism: Psittacula echo (assembly GCF_963264785.1). Taxonomy (NCBI): domain Eukaryota; kingdom Metazoa; phylum Chordata; class Aves; order Psittaciformes; family Psittacidae; genus Psittacula; species Psittacula echo. Next base: position 42,941,933 of record NC_137737.1, on the reverse strand, counting down.
TGTCAGCACAGTGGTTCACTGAAAGCATGTCAGCAGGGAGAGGATTCCAGTGCATGTGGAAAGGCCCTCCTAGTAACAAACCTTTCTAAAAGGCTTGTCAAGTTAGCAAGTGCTAGGAACTAGTGTTAAAAGCTGCATTAAGTATTTAAAAAGCATCTGCCACTGAAACAGGAAAGCAGGAGGAAGTACAAGTGCTGTAGATAATTTTCTTGTTTTATTAAGTATTCAGAGATTTCTTAATTCTAGTATTACAATGATCTCTGATGAAATTACTGTATAAAGGACTGAACCTACAGACTTGGGAAAACACTGGATGTGCTTTAATACTGAGTACATCTTAGGCGTTTCAGAGCTAGTGTGTGTAGCAATTATTTTTAAATTCTCATTGGCCCACTGATATGACTAACCCTGGAAAAAACCAAAATGCTTGATAGTAGCACAAAAGGTGTTAACCCTCTGTACTGTTTGCTGCTTGAATTGGAGGCGCTATGCTGAAAGCTATTGAGTCACCTGATACATGAACTGTTTGCTAAAGACTGTGAACAATCAGGGCTTTGTAGAGCTTTTGAGGAGTGTTTAGCAAGGTCACTTGCTTGTAGTTTCTGTCCTGGTTGGTCTGTCCTGAAACTAATCCTTGCTTATAAATGAACCTCTGCAGACTAATTTTGTAGAATTAAACTGGATACAGATAATGCACACATACCAGCTCAGCTATTTGCTTTGAAATGTTTCTGCTTAGATGCTTCAAGTGCATATCTTAAATCTGTTGTGCAGTTGCTTTGATAGACTGTTTCTAAATTCTCTGGTCTCCAGAGTGTCTTTGTTGTGCTTGTATCAGTCATGAATATTTTTATGCTATTAAAGTATGGGAATGAACATATTCTCAAAATGAAATTCTTCCCTATGGAAGTATTGCCTAGAAGCGCAGATCTGAGGCATTGCCAATCAATGATTCAATTCTGGGTTTTGTGACAGATATTTTTGCAATAAGGTACAATTTGATAGTTTTTTTGTTAAAATACCTTTCTTCTTTCTGTGGAAGAAAATCCTGTGGATCCTGTTCTGGCCTTCAGGCAGTTTCTGTTCCCCTACTGCATTTCAGTTCTCCATGTGCGTTTTCCAGAATGTCTCTAGGTTGAATGGCTGGATAGCTAATCTTCATTAGTAGCCACTCAGGTATTTTTTCTAGCTATGTGCCTTCTTCATTGGAAAAAGCACTCATGACAAGTTAGGTGATGGAGTGTTGTGTTGAAGTCTTGTTGCTGGAATTTGATTTTACAGAGAGAAAGTTTTCTTGCTTTTATAGGAAAAAATTAATTCAACTTTGGCTTGTCATTGAGGGCAAACAGGTTTCACATGAGTAATCACACTGCGGTGAAAGCGCGCTGTTCTGGGCACATGGAGGCATTGAACAGCTCCAGGAATGGTTTTCACATAGCAACTAGAGCAAAAGCATGCCTAGCTGCATCTATATTTCTGTGCTCGTAGTTGTCTTTCAGCTGTAATGTGTGGATCTGGAATGACCTACCACATAATTATTTACTACATCAAATACACAGAGCTGTGCACATACAGCTCAGCTCTTTGGTTTAAACCCTTGATACTGACTTTGAGCTTTGCTAAGCTGACTTAACTTACCAAGCTGCTCTGGTATGGCAGAGGAGAGACTTGTTCACCATCCTGGTGAAGTTCGCAAACCCCTCATGTATACTCATTGGTTAGGCAAGATCTGGACAGAAGAAAGGGGAGTGGGAAAGAGGTCAATGCTATACTCTGGATCAGTGTGAGCATCAAGGCTTCACTAAAGGCATTAAGGATAGCAAATGTGATGCCCATCTACACAAGAAGAGCTGGAAAGGAAGATCCAGGGATCCAGACTGCAGGCCTGTCAGTCTGATCTTGATGCAGGGAAGGTTATGGAATGGGTCATCCTAACTGCCATCACGCAATATGTACAGGACAACCAGGTGATCAGGCTCAGTCAGCATGGGTTTATGAAAGGCAGGTCCTGCTTGAGGGAAAGGCTGTACATCTTGTCTACCTAGACTTTAGTAAAAACTTTAACACTACTTCCCACAGCATTCTTCTGGAGAAACTGGCTGCTCATGGCTTGGACAGGTGTACTCTTTGCTGGTTGAAAACTGGGTGGATGACTGGGCACAAAGAGTGATGGTGAATGGAGTTCAGGTCCCTCATTGCAAGGAAGCCATTGAGGTGCTTGAGCAGGTCGAGAGAAGGGCACTGAAGCTGGTGAAGGGCCTGGACCACAAGTGTTGTGAGAAGTCGCTGAGGAAACTGGGGTTGTTCAGCCTGGAGAAAAGTAGGCTCAGGGGAGACATTATCGCTCTCTACAACTGCCTGAAAGGAGGTTGGAGTGAGGTGGGTGTTGGTCTCTTTTTCCAAGTAATAAGACAAGAGGAAATGGCCTGAAGTTGTGTCAAGGGAGATTTAGGAAAAACATTGGGAAAAAATTCTTCACTGAAAGAGTTATCCAGCATTGGAACAGGCTGCTTGGGTAAATGGTGGAGTCACCATCCCTGGAGGTATTTAAAAGATGGTAGACGTGATGCTGAGGGACATGGTTTAATGGTGAACTTGGCAGTGCTGGGTTAATGCTTGGACTCAACCTTATAGGTCTTTTTCAACCTAAACAATTTTGATGCTATATATATCCCTGTATGAATGCATGGCCTCGGCAGTGATAGGGGACAGGAGAAGCTGAGGGTCAGCCTGCTGTGGAAGACACCAGGAAGAATGCTGGACTTTGAGGTAGGGAAGGAATGAAGACTGTAACATTCAGTGTATGATATTCTTTGTTGTTTAAACTTTGGTTGCTCATTCGTGCCATTCTTCCATGAGTTCCTGAGCCAGCGAGTTAATTCTTTAAAAAATAAAATTAAAAGTCCTCTTGTATCTCTCCATTCTGAAAATTGGTGTCTTTTAGTAGAGGAGTTAACAATTCAGCTCTTCATAGCTTGAATATTTAACAAGGGAAAAATGCTTCTCTAGAAATTTGGGCCTGTGTTCTTTTGCTCTTTTGAGTAACTGTTTCTTGGTTGTTCTCCTCTCTTCCCCTCCTCCTCTTGGACATGAGAGCTGAATTAAGCATGTACTTTTGGATAAATTTTTTGCTGCTTCACTTTCACAAACTTGGAAAATGAAGATGCGGCAGCCAGACTTGTCAGAGGAGGGAGAGGTTGACAGGGACACTCTTGTTTACTGTGTCAAAACTGAAAAATGCAACAGATTAGTGCTCACATTTATGTCGGAGCAGCTGCAGTACTGGGTGTAGCAACTAGTCCTTTTTTCCTGAACATAAAACAGTTTTTAAATAGCTCAGTATAATCCATGCCTCTTGAAGCATGAAGCAATAGACTTCCTTTTAAGAAATAATGGTTTGCACCAAGGAGCACTGCACCCTTTAAAACATTCAGTGTTAAGATTTTCTTCTGCATCTGAAGCTCTCCTCTAATGTGAAATAGGGACTATGACAAAAAAAAGTGTTATGAAAGCATAACTCCCGGGGGGGGGGGGGAAGGGTGAATCTTTTGTCACCATTAAACGTTAGAAGCATTTAGAACTAAAAAAGAAAGAAAAAATATCCCTGAATTAATTTAGAAGAGTCTTACCTGTCACCATCCGTGTCTAATTCATTCCATGTGTAGTTCAAATACTGCATGCAAACAGAAAGCCATATGCCTTCTGTTTCTATGGTGTGGTTGTCTAAAGTCAGGGCATGAATGTAGGTACACATGTGATACCTTTTCTCATAGGGCTTCTGAATCTTAGAGCTGTAGCCTGTGTTGAGTCACACCTACACACTATACCCATCCCCACATACTAAGGCCTTTTCCATTAGGTGAGCAACCAGTCAGGACTGATGTGTGTTAGGTTTCAGAGCAGCTCTGCTGAAGATGTTCTGGGGCTTGAAGGGGTGAGCTACTTAACAGCAAGTTGAGAAGAGTGACTGGTGTTTGATGTCAGTGATGAAGAGCACAAGAGTTATGTGCTCAGCAGGTTTCTGATGTTTGAAGAGGCATAAGGTAGTGTGGGGATTTTTCATCTTCAATTTGTGGGAAAGAGCTTTCTTGGAGTGTGCACATCTGTTCTTTGAATTAATGTGATACTGCATTCATGGATTATGGTACATGATCACAACACAGTTCACATTCATGTTTGAAAGCCAAGATGTAGAAAGAGGATAGGAAATGTGACAAACCATCTGCTGATTAATGTGGGTGGTCATGCCTAGGACCATGAGCAATTATGTACTTTTGTACACTTATGGATGGATAACAAAAGACCTCTCCACATCCTCTTGGTGATGACTGTGCTTCTAAAAGACAGCTGTCCAGCTACTTTTATCCTGAAGTTGCTTCTTTAAATGGAAGAGGATGCTTAAAACTCTGATCTTGTTCTCTGACATGCTGGACGAAAGGACTGTTAACTGGAAAGAAAATTAGAAGTAGCACATGGTTGATGGCTGCTAATAAGCAGGGCCAGTACTGGAGCCCACACTGTTCAGAATATTCTCTGGAGACCATTCAGGACATAAAGCATGTCCTCAGCAAATCTGGGGATAACCTTAAATTATGAAAGGTGATTCATATGCTGCATAGCAGAGCTTCAGTGCAGAGGAACCTTGATAAACTTGAAGACTGAGCCAGCAAAAACCTTGGGAAACTGGGCAAGGTGCAAGGCCTTACACCTGAGATGGAATAAAACCCCATGCACTTGTATGTGCTGGAAGGTGACTGTGTGAGTAGCCATTCTGCTGAAAAGGAGTTGGTGTGATGGTGGATGCTGTGCTGAACATGAGCCAACAACACAAGGCCATCTGAGTAAGTGAAATGGTACATCAAGGCTGTGTTGGGAAAAGTGTGGCTGGCAGATGAAGGGCAGTGATTATCATCAGCTCTGCAGTGATGAGTCTTTACCAGCAGTGCTGTGTCAATCAAGAGGGGTGTGTGTGTCACCCGTGCATTGTTCAAGGGCGTTCTAGGGAAGTTGGAGATAGTTAGCAGAGAAAGACACTGAGATGTTCATGGGCATGGAACATGCAGCTAGCAAGGAAAGGTTGAGATATCTGCTTGTTTAGTCTGACAAAGCAGCAGCAAAGTGGTGACATTAATGGTAGCCTACAAATAGTTAAGCCTGGCTCTTAAGACTATCTTTGCAGTTAGTCTTTCTATTGATAGTGACAGTGTAAGGTTGAACAGTTAACCACAAGTTGGAGCTCTGCAGGTTAGTGCATGGAATTGGGAAAATCCTTTTAATTTTGGAGTGTGGTGCAGCACTGCAACTGGTTACCCTCTAGCATGACTCTTCTTGGTGTTACACTGCGGTAGCTGGATATATCCTAAAAGCTGACTTTGTATCCTTGCAAGGTACATCATAAACTATAGGAACTATATGGTGAGAGGGAGATAGTTACAAAGAGGAGAAACTGTCTCTCCATGTCTACAGATCCTTGTAAGGTTCACTTTTTTTATACAAACTTTTCTTTCCATGTGTCCAGCAGTGTGTGAAGTGACCAAGTGTTTCTGCAGGAACTAGAGCATCATCTAGTGTTGTATGCATTAGAAAGGTTGTGTCTTCTCTAGTTCTCTTGGACTGCCCTTGCTTGTCAGTAGACACAACTACTCTAAATACGGTGAGGAAACTTGCACCTTTTGTTTAGCTTAACTGTGCCTTGGGTAATGTTCCTTCTCCTAATAATGTGCTGACATTTATCTCTGTGGCCTTTGCTTCGCATCCTGTTCTTCCTGTACTCTCTATGATAGAGGTCAAGGCTCCAAGAAGTTGTCCTGTGCTTGCTCTGGTTATCTGTCTGCTTAGGGGAGTTGTTGTTAACTTTGTACACATCAGCTTCTACATGGTAGGTATGCATTGCTCAGAATGTAGTATAATGTGTAAGGGTTGCCTTGTCAGCTGTTGAGAAATTCTCTTCATGACCACAAATGAACACACATGTGATCTGTCTATAAAGCCTGTACAGTTTAGCTGATGCAGTCAAAAAAATTAGTTATGTACACCTATGAGAGAGTAACCATGACTGTCAGCCTTGCTGTGATGGGGAAGGGCAGTTGCTTTGATGGAGAAGAAACTGAGCCAGAAACTTCTGTTTCCTGTCGTTCTCTCCGCCTTCCTCTGCCTTTTCTTTTAATGTGAATATGGGGTTTGAACATGGTTTTGGGGAATGGGGAAGTTACTAATGTTAATAGTCATTGCCTGTAATGAATTCCTTCATATGCTGATTCCTATTCCACAGTCTGGTAGACAGGCAGTCTGAATGGTAGTTTCAATGTGTTTCAGACCATTAAAACTGCCTTCCTGCTGAATGGGTATTTGGCCATAAGCTCTGGATACCTCATTAAATACTAAATTAAGAGGCCTTATGCAGCTTCATTGTTTTTTTGAAATCAAAGCAAAAAATCCTAGGGCTGTGAATATTACTTTGAAAGGCCTTTTTGGTAACTGTGCAATAAATGAGTCAAGGGTGTTGGTGCAGTCTTTTTAATGAAAACCTCTCCTATCTGGAAGATACACCACATAAATGAAATGCGTCACTGCCTGCTGTAAAGCCACATATCGGAGTTTTTGGCATCTTTTATTTTATTTTTTTTTTTTCAAGATGGGTCTGATTAGATTGTTGCCTGAAATTAATTTTCCTTCTATTCCATCAGTTTTCACATATGAATAACTCCTGTTTTACACTGAATTGAGGTTTTCTTATCTCTGTCGATGTTTCAGTCACATAAGGGCAAAGCAAAAAGGAAATGCAGTGTATGATGTGATGAATATAAGAATTTTGCATCTAACACAACAGTAGGTAACCAGCTACCAAAGCATTAGGTAGCTCACTGTATCTGTACTATCCAGTGCAGCTTTTTGGGATGTTTGTTTTCATGGTAGCTGCGTAGTGTTATGGTTGAGCTGACCGTATTTGAGGAAAAGGGGGGAAAAAGCAACTGCAAGAAGCTTACTGTGGAGTAGATAAGTCTTGGTTGTACTGCATCCCTGAAACTACATATCTCCAAAATTTGCCACTCCAGCACATGAGCATGTGCATCTGGGTGCTTGTGGCTGGACTTCTTGTGCTGTTCAGAAGGGAATTACTTAGTGTTTTCTACTGGCTAGTTTTATTATGGGGCACATAAATGCTTAGTTAATGTTGATCTGCAGATGGAAAACTAAGAATTGATTCATATGTTTTATAAGCCAGCAGTAACATTCTACCACTTTCTGTACTGCTGCTGGTTTGCCTTTATGCTTTTTACTAGCAGCCTTTTGGGACCTATTGCTGTCTGTTATGCATGTCTTGTAAAAGTTCCATTGCAGGTTATATACATACCTAGTGAACAAACTTTCATTAGTTTATAGGAGGTGTATGAATGACTTAGCAGCGCTTCTAAAGCTGGGACAGCTTCTGTTGTTTTATTGTAACTTTGAAAAAGTGTGTATGAAGTGTGGAAATCTATCTAGCTGTGTTAACCATAGTGAAAACTTGTCATGTGACTGCTGTGCTTCTGCGTATGTCTCTTCCCCAACATCACCTGGGACAGTATAACCTCTGCATCACAGGGGCAGTTGCAGAGCACAAAGTGAAAACTTTTTATTGTAATGGAAAAAAGCATGTGTGAAATTGTATTAACTGATGCAATTTATGGCTAAACACCCAACTAGAAATAGGTGGCCATGAATATTATTTTTTCAGAGCTACTTATTCCACCAGAGAATGTTGATTCTTAACTGACCCTGCTGCTAGTGCGGTCACAGAAAGGGTATTGTGGTGGGAATGGTAGTTTGCTTGGTTAAGAGCTGCACTCTGTGTAGGGTTTTTCTTTCTTGAGAAAAATCTGAATGTGTTTTGGAGTAGCACAGTTAGAGTGACAACTAATGGAGGCCATGATTCACTTTTCCAGTCATTCCCATTTGGAATGCTGCTGTACATGTTGAAGTAAACACCATTAAAGTATGTCTGTCTCTTCCTGAATTTCATAAAATAGATTAAAAAAGCTGTTGCTTTCCATTCTAATGTTCATTCCTGGTTCCAGCAAATAGTTGTTATTTAATAATTTTGCCTAATACTGCACTTAGTTATATCTTAGGGGCATGAATATGTAAGTAGTACATGACCATAGCATCATGTTTGCTTCCTCTTTGAGAATCTCCTAAACAGCTGTGACTCGTTTCATGAACACAGGCTTGTGTGAATGCTAAGTACAGTGGCTCTGTAGCTTCACCTGTTTGTGCCTAAAAGAATCTAGTTTCCTCTCTCAATGAGGCCCTGTGATTGTTATTTATGATGGATCCATCAGTACAATTTGGTGTGGTGTCACATGAGGGTTGAAGCATAGCTTGCTATTTCTTTAACTGGCTTCTCTGTTCCTTTCGTGCAAGAGAAAAATAATATCTTGTCAACCTGATCTTGTCATGCTATTTCAAATTCCTGTATGTGGAAAAACTAGGAGCAACAAGGGTGTAATTAAAAGCTATCAAGCTTCTATACAAAGTAAGAACAAGTAGGGTGAGTACCTTAGATTTAAAATGGGTCATGATGGAAATAATAAAATGTATCATTGCTTCAGGAAAGGTCAGTTGGACCATCTTTTGAAAACACAAGAACAAGGAAATACTGAGTAATGACTATAAAGCTTGATTTGATCATAGGAAGTTCTTCTTTCTTGTCAAACTCGGTGTTATATGGGATTGATTTTTCTTCTTTTTAAGTTATAATTTTGAAATGTGTTCAAAACTAGGCTGTATAAGGTTGCAGGATAAGCCTTGAAACCACAAATCAACCTTTAGCTGACTGGAAAGGGGATAAATGTAATCTTTTGAGAAGCTGATCCTTTTTTGTCCATTTATAGGATTTTTCTTACGTGTGTTGTTAAGTATTGGGCAAGATGCAGCAATGACCAGATGTGCTATAGGACTAAGAGACGAGCTGTACTGTGGGTAACTCTTGTCTCCTAAACTGGGCTGGAAAAGGTGTTACTGAAGTTCTTGAGCAGTGTACATATTTTTGCTCTCTAATAGCTGATAGGTGATGTATGGTAAGCTGATAACATGCCAGCTCACGTAGACTAGAAAATTGTTTTTCTCTTTATTAGAAGCAATTCAAGTACTACTTAAACCTGGATGTTTTTAAAAAAAAAAAACATTTAGCTTGAAATTATGCAGTTGATCTGCATGTGTGTCTTGGCAGATGAAACATGGCATTTGGGAGTGGATGAACACTATAAACACTTTATTCTAGTGCTCCAGCTCAGGGTACTTTTTGCCTGTGGTGGTGATGAGTGAGATGCTGAAATAAATGAGGACAGGTTCCATTTGGGAGGTGAAACCTGTAAGTCATACCAGAAATGTGCTATCTTCATGTAGTTATGGGTCATTAAGGTAAAGAGAGAAGTCCAGTCAAGTGGTCTGAAACATATTAGACACTCAGCTATCTAATCTCTTAACCTGTGCCACTGTGTTTGGATTTAGTTTTCTCATACACCCTAAATCTTATGTTAAGAGGCAGCACTGACAGGGTTATAAGCCTGTAAGCTGATAGCAGCTAGACCGTGCTTTATTTTATTCCTCTCTGCCTGCTAAGGATGGTCTGTCACCGCTTACGTATCACTGTTTTAGTCTCCTCCTGAATTTATGTATAATTAAGCATATCTGTTGCAGTGCTGTATGAATGGTGTTCATCCATGTGACCTATAGACATGTCTGTTAGTGTCTTATTTTGACAGTAGCATGAGAACTGACCACAGAAGTGCTTATCCTTTATATATTACAGTTTTGAAGCATCCTTAATGTAGTGGTAGCATTTGGTGCTACTCTGACATCTGGATGCTAAAACCAGAGGACAGAAGTTCTGGGGGTGTTCATGGTGTTTTGGGTAAATTAATGTGGCTTTCCCTTTTCCTAGTGCAGGCTGAGGCACATGAACTAATAATGAAACTTCAGGAAGTGGGGAGATGGTTTCCGTAAGCTCTCACTGGGAGAAATTCAAGTTCAGTTGCTTGGGATTTTGCTGCTTTAAACATTCTTCTGCAGTGCAGCATGCCTCTTGGCTGGCAGATAGACTGTCAAGCTTCAGTGCAAGTTGACTTTCTTCTTTCTAGACCTGGGAGCCAAAGGAGCTCTGTGGGACCACAGCTCCAAGTTACTTGCATCTTATTTTCAATGCAGCATCTTCATGAAACTGTATTTTCCTGGGCTGCATTAAACGTGTATTCCTTTGGTCAAAGCAGAAACTCTTCAGAGATGCTCTCTCCTAGTTGCTGGCTGAATTACTTGGAATAAATGTATTTAATACATTTTTTCTTTTGGAAATTATTTGAAAAACTGTTTTTTTAAAGACTGTTTTCCACATGAAATTTTTGCTGGAAATAAGATTGAGAGAATGTCATTATTGGATAATGACAGAACACCTTGTTCAGTAACGTTTTAAAGCATCAGCTGATCAGTAGAAACAGAATAAAGAAGATGTGATGGTGTGGCTTGTTTTTTTTCTTTCTTTTTTTTTTTTTTTTGGCACTTTTTTTTTTTTTTTTGTAAATGCATTTTTTGAAAGCAGAGGTTGTGCAAACAATTACATGACTTAAGCAAACATCCTGGAAAAACAGATTGTGAGCTATCTGCAGATCATATTCAAATAAAGATACTTTTCCTGTGTGCTCTTCCTTTCCTGCCCATTTGCCTAGATTTCTTCATTGTGGTAGTTCTTAAAACAGATGCATAGTTGTTGATTACATTAGCTATATACTTCTGGGAGTAAACAGTGTGTCTGTATTGCTGAATGGATATACACAAATCCAAAAAGTACGTTGACCTTTCCGAGGAGAAACAGGCTTTACCAAAGCAGTGCAGAGGAGGCAGGCCACAGAAGTTTGAACAGCTGTCTTTGTAGTCCATTAAATTGTGTCCTGACATACCTCTTTATCACTCTGGACTGGAGCACCTTCTGTATGGAGACAGGCTGAGAAAGTTGGGGCTGTTCAGCCTGGAGAAGACAAGGCTGCGTGGAGACCTCATAGCAGCCTTCCAGTATCTGAAGGGGGCCTACAAGGATGCTGCGGAGGGGCTATTCATCAGGGACTGTAGTGACAGGACAAGGGGTAACGGGTTCAGACTTAAACAGGGGAAGTTTAGATTGGATATAAGGAAGAAATTCTTTACTGTGAGGGTGCTGAGGCACTGGAATGGGTTGCCGAGGGAGGTTGTGAATGCTCCATCCTTGGCGGTGTTCGAGGCCAGGTTGGATGAGGCCTTGGGTGACATGGTTTAGTGTGAGGTGTCCCTGCCCATGGCAGGGGTGTTGGAACTAGATGATCTCAAGGTCCTTTCCAACCCTAACTATTCTATGATTCTATGATTTTATTTCTCACCAACACTGCTCTCTCCCTGATGAAGGTAACTGTAGCAATATACTGATCCCAGCCACTTCTCTGTGCAGTCAGGTTTATTGTGGAAGTCTAGTAACTCTTCAGTGTGTGTTTAGCTGTTCACTATTGCACAGGTCAGTGGGCAGTCATGCAAGAGTCATGGTGGTTCAGAGGCTTGTAATCCACCATGGTGTTTAGAAGAGCATCTTTACCAAGGCATCAGTGTCCCTTCCTCAGCTTTAAACATTTGTCAATATTTGTGTAGTATATACGGAACTTTTGCCTAAAGTGACATTAAGAGATGGCGGGTGTCACGGATGTTTGTTTTTTTTTGGGGGGGTGGGGTGGTGGTGTTTGGTTTTTGGGGGTTTTTTTGGTTGTGTTTTTTGGTTGGTTTTTTTTTTTTTTTTTTTCCCCCTGCCATTCTTTTGTGCCAGACAGTGTTTTGCTCTCTGTCCCTTGCCCTGCATTTGTGGGCTTAATTACCATGGATGCAAGGTCTAGAAAACTACAGACCTCTACCTGCTTCTTTCTACAGGCTTCTTTGTATGTGTCACCCCCAGTGGCTTATGCTCCTCTTCTCACTAAGCATTTGTAATCAAGTTTAATCATTATGCTAATAGCTGCACAGTGGAAATGTCTAATTTCTGAACACATGATCAGTGTGACTAATGAATTTACTGCAATGGTAATGGGATAATGCATTCAGCAGAAGGGACATAGTGATGTCCTCTCTGTGCCTACGCACAAGACTTCTCTTCCTGACTTGTACTGCTTTTCAGCCTGTCATCAGGCTGGAGCATTTGTGTTCAAGTGCACTTTCACAGGATGGAGCCAAGAACTCGCTGTTGGGTGCATGCACATGTAAGTCTGAGGTGGTCCTGGAGGAGGGTTGCCTGCTGGCATGGTTTCTTCTTGGGCCAGTGTCTTCTACCAGAGTGCTCGGCTTTAGCCTGGAAAAGTTTTGGCTGGAGAAGGCTGTGGCTCACTACAGACTAACTGCTACTAGGACTGTTGAGGCTGTGTGAATGTTCCCAGCAGATATACTTGCAGTATTTCATATCAGCCATGGCCGAGAGTAGAAGGCTAAGGGAAATCCATTTACAGAAACAATGTGCAACTTCCTGTTCTAGTTGTGTGTGGAAATTGAAATGGCAATGGACAAGTAGAGCAGCCTTAGCAGTTCCATCTCTGCCCTGTCCCTTCCTCCCCACCCTGTTAAATGGGTAAATGTCATCTATGCTTGCGATTTTGTTGTCTCTCTTCTGCTTTTACTTAATATGTCCCAAATCACACGAAGTCTGTATGACTCAGCCCAAAATAGTAACACAGTCTTAGGAAACGTGTGAGGGAGTTTTTGTTAACTCTCTCATTTTTTTCTTTTTTTTCCTAGAATATCTTAATAGTCTTCCTTGTGTAATGCTGTGGAAACTGGGATTTCAGAAGTTTCAGTGAAGTTTGTGATGCTCATGAGCTTGTCCTCTGTACCTTCAGAACAGATAGCTGGTTAATGAGGGGGGTTGGAGTAATGGGGACTCTGTGGAGAGAGAGTTGAACTATCTTGTTTGTTTTTGAAAACAAAAGTGAGTAGTTTGTCAGATCCTATTTAAAAGTGACTATTAAAGAGACAAGGAAGAGCTCTATAAAAATAATACACAAAAGGTAGTAGTATAGATAGTAAGTTAATTGCAGAGTGGAATAATTATGTTGAAAACTTTTAAGGGGGATCTATAGTGACCAAGGTTTGCTCCTGACATCTTATTTTACTGATAAGACTCGCTGGCAATGGGGATAATAGGAAAAAACTGGCCATTGCTGGTTAACCTCTTGTATGTTGTAACACGGTTGTTTGCCATAGAGACTTGCTTGCTTTGTACAAAATTTGCTTGAAAAAATCCATAACTTTACTAGTTCTCTTCTGGAGAAAATGCAATCTTCAACCTTTCAACATTTAGGAAACAAGTGAAAAAGAAATCTCATGTGTAGTAAGCTGTTTGTGACACTAAGTCAGAAGGGTCTGTGGTATAAGTAATATGACCAGTAGCCATCTGATGGCTATGTAATTAATACTCAGGAGTTACTGTCAATGTAATGCAGGCCCAGCTGAAAACCAGCAGATTTCCTACTAGCTTATATCACTGCCATCAAATGGGATACAATTAAAGCAATACAGAAATAACATGGTGCCTTGGATGGTTTGTAATCAAAACTATGTTGGCAGGTGGCTAAAGGGCACTCAGTGTCATTTCCATGTATACTGTGTTTTATGTGTTAATCCTGGGACAGACTGCTATTTTATCAGTCTCAGACACCTCATAGACCCTGTATTTATGTGGAGAGGGGGATGCTTGGGAGAGGAATTTGTTGTGTGTATGTGTGGCTTTTGTTAGTGTTTTTTGTTGGTTTAGGGTGGGTTCTTGGTTTGTGGCTTTAAGAAAAGTATGTGCCTAAATATTATTTCAGAAATTTGTCAAGGATAGATTTTATGTTGGAGTTTTATTATTCTTTAACATAATGATTATTTTGGGATACACAATAAATCCTGTATCCCAACCATGTAACATAACCTTTCTTGTTGGAAAATATTTTATTTTTGCTAGTAGAGGTGATAAACTAAAGAACTAAAGAGGTGGTAAATTAAAGCTCAGGCTACGTTAGCTTGCTTCTCTCGGTGTGTTGTGTTCTGCCACCCACCTCAACCCTAGCTTGAAATGCCAAGTTACAAATAAGTGTGAGGGGTTTGGCTTTGGGGTTTTTCTGTTCAGGCGTGAGCATTCTGGCTTGTCAGTATTCTAGCTTTCGCAGTTCCTTACCTCAGACAAACTTGAAGAAAGTTCAGACTTATTCTGCTGAGTTTATTTTTTTTCATGGGCTTTTTTTAATGGTTTCCTCTTCAGCCACCTGCAGTGCTCTTTGCAATTGCACATGTTCATCTCCTACAAAGTTGCTTTTTTTGGCACACAAAATGCTTTTCGTTCGACATACAATTTTGTTCTACTCCCATGGTGGCTCTTTAGTGAGTCCAAACTACTGAAGAAGCTGTTTAATTTTTCCTTTATGTCCCTGTGCTTTCCTTCAGTCAAGAATATATACAGATTTGTATGTTTTGTTTAATTCTAGGCAAGTGCATTGCTTCCAGTAAGGAAAAGAGGACTCATTCAGCCACTTTAAAATGCTGAAACACTCATGTGGGAGCTTGCATAAGCATATTTTGGTTTTTTTATTTATTTTTTTTTTTAATGAGCCTACTCATGCATGCATATCTTGAGGAATACCCCGAAAGGAATTTAAAATTACTAAAATCTAATTTCAGGTACTGAAATGCACTCACACATACAGTTGGGATTTTGACTTTGCATAATCAAAAGCATTTATCTGCTTTTTGTGCTTTTAAAGACTGAATATGAATGCAACGTGTTATGACTGCACATCCCAAATGTTGTTCTGTCAGAATCAATCAGTAGGATCGTACACTTGAAACACTTCTGTTCTGAAGTGTCTTCTATTTTAAAGACTGTTTTTAATCAGCAGATTTTTGCATTTCTGGCTTGTGTTCAAATATAACTAATAAGTCTTTGGTTTGATTTAGATAGTTTTTAACTCTGGAAACTTGTATTAGCTATGCAACTGGTGTTAGCTAATCATGGAAATGCCTACTCAGTTCACTGTGTAGAACACGTTACAGCTCACTAGAGGAGCAGGGGTATGACCTTGGTAGTTCCCTTATCAGAATCCCGTCTCGGTGAAGGGGGAAGATAAAGGGGGGCAAAGGGAGGACTGAATAAGAGAACTGTCCTTCAAAAAGGTGTTTGTCATACAGCATGAAGCTCAAGTGGATGGTTAGTAATTGTTAATGTGCCACGTGCTGTGGTTTTGATCATCAGAGCTGAGTCTTTACTTCCTGTTGTACAATGGTTGTGAAGTGGTGGTGTGTAGTGTTCAGCCACAGCTGAATCTCCAGTGAATACTGGAAAGCATAATCTAGAGTGACTGTGGATTTTGTGTTAGAACAGGAATGACACCATGGAAGCTA
This sequence comes from Psittacula echo, assembly GCF_963264785.1. Taxonomy (NCBI): domain Eukaryota; kingdom Metazoa; phylum Chordata; class Aves; order Psittaciformes; family Psittacidae; genus Psittacula; species Psittacula echo. The sequence goes on along the minus strand of NC_137737.1, from coordinate 42,926,516 downwards.
CTTCTCTCTCCCTGCTCCCAGCTTTTGGTGCTGAAAAGCCACAGATTTTAGGAGGCAAGTAGAAGAGAATTGCAAATAATCTCCCTATCTCACCTTCTCTGTGTCCTCCCACAGAGATCTACATTAGTGCTGCTTTTTGTTTTCCCAACCTGTTTATTATACTCACACTCTTGAAGGGGGAATTGAACTAGCATTTGAATTTGAAAGACCAAAAAAAAAAAGCTAGGATGCAGAAAATCGTATTGTACTCCCCAGGAACATGTACCAGAGGTCACTGGAGGGCTTCCTTTTGTAATGTTCACAAGTCATTTTTTATTGAAGTTAATATATTTTTGGTTTGCTCAAACAGTTAAAATTGGCAATCGGGTTTGCCAAGCACAAGAACTCACTTCTGCATTTTCGCTAACAATTAAAAACACTGGTGGAAGCTGTTCTACAGAGAGCTTTTGGGTTTCTCTGTCACTGTGTTTCACTGTGCTCAGGGCATGCAGCTGTGGCCTATACCTGTGCCCACCTACATTCTGTCTGTGTCTGTTCTCAAAGCTGCTGCAGGTGGGCAGCTCCAAGAAGCTGACCCAAGCAGTGAAGTGACTTGCTTGGTGTAGCTCAGGAAGTCTGGCAGAGCCAGGAATAGAACTTCAATCTGCCGTTTTCCAGGCTCTTGCCCCCAGCCACAGACCCATCCCACCCCTTCCCTCCACTCGGCTGATGTCCCAGCAGACAGCCGCCTCCTGCACGTGGGGCCAGCTGCTTCTGCAGTGCTGTCTGATCTCCATACTCCAGATGTTTGAAGTTCCATTTCCCCCATACTTATGTGAACTTCAGTAAAGTGCTTCTGGCACTTCACCAATGCAACGTGGAGGGGGGAGGACTGTTGTCTTAACTGTTTTCTTTCCATAATGAGAGCCTCTGTAGAGCTGCTAAAAATCTCTTCCTCCGTAGGACTTAAACTCCATGTGCCTTCAGTTGCCATCTGTCTGTCTTCCTTCCTACATCCCTCTCCCTGTTCCCAGAGATGCTCCTGCAGATATTCCCTCCTTATGCTCTGTGCTGACATCATCTTCCTTTCAGTTGGGGAAGGTGGAGGATGAGGGTGTGATGAGATGCCCTTGTATCTCCCCATAGATGCTCCTCGTTTATAGAGCCTAATTCTGTGAGGTGGCATTTCAAAAATGACACTTGTTTCTTTCTGCTGACCCATTTTATGTTCTCAGTGTCTTGCATGAATGTGCTCTGAAGTAGCTGTTGGAGGATAGAGTGAAAAGCTTCTTTCCTTCTGTCCTATCTGAAGGAGGAAAATGTGTCCTCCATAGCAATCCTCCCATTTCCAGTTGGCACCAGGAAGGAAAAATCAGGCATGAACTCAAGCCTAGCTCTTAGATGAGTGGGCTGGTTTCTTTGCTCTGATTCTTGTCCTAGAATGTCATGTACCTGCTCCAAGCCCTTCTGGTCAGTACTTGCCTCTTGTCCCCTTTCTGCTCAGTTTCTCCAGCAGAATGTGTGACTAGATTTGCCAAGAGGGTACTCTGAAAAGCAGCTATATAGATAACCCTTTAGCTGAACAGACCTCTCTTCCCTCTCCTTTTTAATGCACCTGTATAGGTCTATGTGTATGTGCCACTTCACAGATTGTGTTTTGGAAATTAGGGTCTCTGAGTTGAATTCTCAGTGGATCCTAGCCTTTCTTTTGGAAGAAAGGCTTTCAGTTTCCTAACAGCAAGAGAACTAAAGGTGAGGCTCTTTGTTTATGGCCAGTAAGCTTTAAGTCTGTTTCTCTAGCTGTTTTTTTCAGCTTTTGGATTTTAATGAGGCTTATCAATATGCCCCCCCCCCCCTTTTTTTTTTTAACATACAAGTATTGTAGCACTTGCAAGCTCATGTTCTTTCAGGAATCAATTTTTTTAAAGTACACCTTGCATGGAGATTGGTTGGTGCAGCTTAAGAAAGATAATTCTGAAGCAGGATATGCTGTGGACTGTTTGCAGTACTGATTTACATTCTGTGTTTCTGAATTCTTAAACAATACAGCAAGCAAGCTGTCCTTGGTAAATGGGATGCTTATGGTATACATCCCCCCCTGAAACCCTCCCTCCCAGCTGTCCTGATATCTCAGGTAAAGTACTTATGTAAAGGTAGAAAATATCTTCAGACCTTTGCTGAAATCTGGTCTGCCTTATGCTGGTGGTGATTGCGAGGAGAATCTGAGAAAATCTGCGAGTGGATAGAAAGAAGAATATTTGAATTCTTAAATCAAGGGCTACGCCGTAGGATTAAACTGGCATATAATCTGAGTTCAGACATAATTGATGAAATCTGGTGATGAACTGTCAAAATAAAACACTGCCACCACTTTTCAACCCTCCTGATGTTAGGTGATATTAGTAAAATACACTGTTAGCATTATGTTTTATATATATTAAAATTATATGTTGTCTATGTATACAAATATATATAAAATGTGTGAATTTACATATGTCTTACCTGTGGAAACAGGACTTAGTTTCTTCTGTCTAGTGCCTTTCTCTCTCTGATAGCAAGCATATTACAGACTGCAAGTTGCTCTGTGTGTGTTGATGACCTTAGTTCATTGTGTTAATCTGTAAAAGCTCTTCATTGTGAACCCTCTCTTCAGGAAAAGGAAGGTGACATATCAGATTACATGGACATGGTTTATCTGGCTCTCATAGCCTTTTTACCTTAAGAGGCCTGGATTTACGAGCACTTCAGGAGATGAAGCTTTCTGGAGAGCCTGTCCTACTTTTGTAACTTGTCTGTATGCTGGAGGGAATGTGTGATGAACTTCTATAAACCTATGAGAAAACATTGCTGGATTTGTGGTTCTGGAAATACAGTTCTTAAATCTATTTCATTTGCCGTCTACATTGTCAGTACCAAGTGCAAAGCAAGCACACAAGGTGAAACTTGGATGTCTAAATGCTCCAGAGGTGACAGGAGACATGTCTTTCATGGTGCAGCTTCAGAACGCATGGCAGGATATTCTGAGGATTCTCAGATGACATTAGACACTGGTGTTCAGGCAGCTGACTTTTAGCGTTAGTGAAAATTGGATTGAAGGATTGTATACTTGAAATAATAAAGCCTTGAAATCCTTATATTTTTAAAAGAATTTGAGGAACTGAAAAAAGGCACCTCTTTTTCTTTTTCCTTCAGTACTTCTTGCTTGTTTCTAGCACTGGCTTTCTTCTGTGTATTTACTGATAAATTCACAGTATTTTAGCAAACTTGTTTCTAATGACTGTCCAAGCGGCTTGAATTCATCTCTTGAGGGAGGTAGTAAGGTGAACCTTTGCCTTTTTTTGCCATGAAAGATAGCTAGTATAAATCTTCTAGTATGGCACCTTCAGATGAAGATTTATTCAGACCTGATTAGGGACTTGAATTTCACACAACTGATGGCTAACAGGGCATGATAAAATGTTGTATAAGTCTTCTACCTTAGATACAGATTTGCCCCACCAGTCACTGATGTAAGAGGCCAGTGCTTCTTTCTTTCAGGTTTCTTATATGCTTCTCAAATGTTGGATAACTTAACTAATGTCTGTGCTGAAAAACTAGGAAGAGGCAGATGTCCACCAAACTGCCCAGCTTTGGTGTTTCTAGCCAGTGAAATTGGCAGTTACATTTACCAACAATAGCAGAGCCTCATACCTTGGAAGAGCTCCCCATGGGAGAAATGAGTGCATGCATAACTATAAGCAGGGGTAGGTGGTGCCAGTTGTACTGGCACTCTGCTTCTGCATCTCCAGTGAGGCCAGGCTGGCTTAGCACTTGGACTCTGCTGGACAAGAGTTGGAATCACCATCCATGAAAGTGTTCAAAAACTTGTAGATGAGGCCCTCAGTGATATGCTGTAGTGGTGGTCTTGGCAGTCCTGGGGTAATGGTTGTACTTTATGATCTTAAAGGTCTTTTCCAACCTACTTGATTCTATGATTCTATAAAATCATTTCTGTAGATAAATTCTTGAGTTTCTTGTGCTTCTCATGCTTGATATGCCTTGAACCCTTGAGTAATTGATCTTTTCTATAGAATATTTCTCTTGCAGTATAAATATGTTTACATTTCCCTGCATGGAATATACTACATTCTCTTTTGAATTTCCTTCACAGAATAACAGCATAAAATGGTGCTATCCCTGAAGAAGTTAGCTGGCTGAGCTCATTAAATGCGGTGATTTTATTGTCGTTTTTGTAGGTCAGACTGGCTTCCTTGCAGGTAGTCTATGCAATGTGTGTTGTCCAAAATCTCTTCAGTGCTGTTATTCAATTAACAGTGACTCATTTAAAAAGTCTAATTAAACATGCTTTATTTATGGAAGTAGCAGTGGGGTAAATCTGTAGTTCTAAAACATTAACAGATTAATGTTCTTAGCCTCAAGATTTTTTTCATTTCAGGGAAGCTCATTGTGTACATGATATATCAAGATAATGAAATCTGCAGTTTTGGAGAATGACAGTAAAGTCTAATATTAAAGCTGAGTCTAGGAACACATTACAAAGAGTGAGGGTTTGTAATTTCTTTTTTATTTTATTAAGGGATGCTGAAAACACCTTTGTTTGTTTCTGAAGTTCTGTTTCCTTAGGTTCATGCTTCAATTTATGGTCTGGGTACATGAGCTTGTAGTGCTTCATAGAAAATGTGTATTTACTAGAAAATGTTTGTTGGTGTTTGTTATAATGTTTGTAACGTTATAGTAGAATAGATCTTAGCTTTCCTATTCAAACCTGAACAAGTAAACTTGGAATCCAGACAACTGTCCCAGAGGTTGAGGAAGGAAACTAAACTCCTTTCTCTGCAACACTCAGTCTCAATGTATTGTATAGTTTTATTGACTAGGTTCAATCTGAAACCTGTGTCTTTGCCCAGTATTTTGTGTAATGTGAAGCACAGTTTCTGCTGAAAGGAGATCCATACCGGACAGATTGCCAGCCTGACTTGGTACATCAAATCTAGTGTTCCAGTTGGCTTGTCCTTGACTAGAAGACTTACTTTCTTCTTTTATTTTTTTTTTTTTTTTTTTTTACTTTGCCATTCTTTTACACTGCCAGCAATGTCCTTTGGTTAAGGGAATTTTACTGCTCTCAGATATTAGAGTGAATGAAGTACTGTTCTCTGTTAACTTGTTTTTCAATAATGTTGGCTTTAGCATAGATCATCTCAAGCTGAAAGTGACCTATAAAGATCAGAGAGTCCAACTCCTTGATCCTCACAGGATTACCTAAAACTAAATCATAGGGCTATGAGCATCATGCTTTCCAAGCCACTATTATGATTTTATGAAATCTAAGGGGTATTGGTGTAAATCTGTGGTTGTAGTGTAGTGAGTTGTCTTGTCCTTAAGGACAGCCTGAAGTTGGCAATGCCTGGTTACCTGAGTTGAGCTGATAAGAAATTTTCATTTTCTTTTTAATCCCTGCTCTCTCATCTGTATGTGCATTTCGTGAGAGGAGCAATGGCTGTGTCAGTATCTGGGTTATAAATCTGAGTTGCAGTGGTTCAGGATTAGAAAGATTGACGAAGCTTGAAATTGTTCCCCCTCCCCCCCACCCCTTTTTTTTTTAACATCCCAATATATGTGAGCTTTACTAAAATATTTAGATATCTTCAGATTAGCTTGGCCAAATGTACTACAGTTTGTTTCTTGTGAAGTGTTTGTCCTGGGACTGCACACTGTACTGCATGTGTAGAGCAGTATCTGCAGCACAAAAACAAGATAAAAGAACAACTATATGCTGTATCATTGCTGTGCTGCAGTTGGCCTTGAAGCTACTTCTGAGGAAGCAAACAGTTAAAATTTAACTCTACATCCTGTTGTCCAACTGTTGTGGTTTTCTTTTTTACATATGGTTTGCAGAAAACAGATAACAGATGCAGCTAATCATTGACAGTTCTTTCAACCTCCAAGCTTAATTTTGCTTCTGGGATTAGCTGGCATGGTCCCTAGCACCCAGTTGTAATGGCTAGGGCTTTGTTTGATGGCTTAGTTGAAATTTGCCTCCCAGAGAAAACATATTGTGCTTTTGGAAGGGCTCTCTTCTCCCACTTTTCCAAATCAGTGCAATGCTGAACTCTTTCTAGTTGGATTATGTTGTCGAGGAGTGAAAATCCCATCCCTATCCTCCAAATTTTAAATTATGCTAGAGCTTTGTTTCACCATAGGCCAAACATATTTGAAGTTGGTCTGTTACTAGTGAGTGATCTCATCTGCTTAGCTTCCCTACATTCTAGTTTGTGACCACTGACCCCTTTGTCTCAGCATCAGAGCAGCCAGATGATGATGTGCTCCCCTGGTTGACGGGTAAAATCTGTTCGCGTATTCTGTGGCTCAGTTGAGGTTTGGGGTCTAGAAGTCACCTCTTCTTCCTTTTCCTCTGATTCACATAATAATAACTCTTGATCAGATGCTGAGCCGTGTAGTAGGTGCATTGCTTCTTCATCTTTCTTCACTGTACAGGTTGCTCTTTGCGCCTCTTGTTTGCTTTTCCCCTTGCGTATAGGGGCAGCCAGTATTAGCACAAATTGGTCCTCTGGTTTAGCTGCAGTGGTTATCACTGTGGTTGGAGTGGCTGCAGTATCTGTTGTCAGGGTGGGTGCAGCCGCTGTGCTTGGGGTTGGAGTAGCTGTGTTACCTGTTGCTTTGCCATCAGAGTTTGAGTAGCTGCTGTACTTGTCGCTGGGGTTGGTACATCTAGGGAGCTGGATAGATGGTCTCTCAATTGTTTGAACTCCTGGGACAGTTTTTCCACAGCTGAAATGGTGGAAGGGGTGAGATTGTCTTTGAACTCTCAGAGTTGACGAATCAATTCATCCGCTGTTGGCACTGTGTCATTACCATAAACTACAGTGAAAGAAGAACCTTAGTTCAACCCCCCCAGCTGTAGTAACAAGCTAGTGTTTGTTAACCTGTGTTAACCCAAGCTGTTTTACCATACTTTGTTCCTCTCCATCTTTGGTTAAAAATAGGTTTTGTGCATGAAATCACAGACTAACTATTGTTTAGCTGTCTTGTTACTGTATCAGAGCAGACACAGCTGCAAGTGCCAAGTGTGGCCAAAGCTTTGAGAAACGTCTATCTTGGATATACCTGGTATATATGTGGTTTGTCTCTCTTGGGAATTGACTGTTGTCTGGCTGCATAGCTATGCTATCCTGCTAAAAATTGCTTGCATTATGGGTTTTTCCTCTTTTGGAAGTGAAAAACATTGCCTATGATGAAACACTAAGTTTCCACATCAACATCAAGCAAATAGATTTCAATAGTTGTTCATTTTTGGGTTTATGTGCTTTGTTTTGCTTAATGATCACATAACAATTAATAATGTGCAGTCTTCATAGATCTAGAAAAAGTAATGTCTTATTGAAGAAGCAAGATGCTGTGTAGTAGCTGATGGGCGATATATTGCTCTGGGCAAAGCATATGCTGGGAGCCTTTGTTCTGCATAGGGGCAAAACACTGCCTTGCTTTTCCGGTGTACCAGATGTGATCAGAGCTGCAGTCACATTTGCTTTGAACAGTGAATTAGTTTCTTGCACAGGCATGCCTGCATGCCATTCAGGATTTATACATGCACCCTAAGTTGCTGGCTCTGCATTTTGATAGTCTTCTCTTTGCTTGGTGCTTCCAAGCAAATCCATGGAAAGACTTTGTAAATAGCTGCTCTATATTTAATTTTGGGTATATTGTCTGATATACTTAATACATGCTCTTTTCCTGTTTAAGGGGTTTTTCCGTTAACAAGAATTTGTTGCAAGATTACTTAAGTAATTTTCCAAAGCATGTATAGAGCATCTGTTCCTGGAATTTCTTATGCTCTGCTCTGGTAATTTATGGAATTTTCATTGTTCATTGCAGGGAGGAAAAGTTGTTCTTTATGGACTGCCTACTAGGAGAAGATACATATTTTTGTACCTGGAAGGGCTTTGTTTTGTTTCTTGTTTTTTCTCTTCACATGAGGCTTAAGAGAACTCTTAGTACAATTTGTCCATCCAATCCACTGAACAAAAAAGGAATTTGCTAGTAAAACCAGATTAGAACAGCAGGTTAGTGAGAATGAAGTAGAAGCATAGATTTTTAGGGGCATAGCAGTATTTTAAAATACTCTTATTTAAAACGTTGTAGTATTTGCCTTAAATTGACATTCTCCTCATCCTCCTATGTTGCTGTACTGTTTAAGTGATTCTAAAGTTTTGGGGTTTTTTTCACCTGTGCAGTGCTCATGTATTACAAAATATGAAGAGTTTGTGTGTTATCAAAGAGTTCTGTAAGTTAGTTTGAGACCTGGTAGTATCATTTAACAAAAAGGTTCATGTTGTTTGGAGGAACTGGAACATGTAGCTCAGCACTCAGCTAGTATTTCTTGATCTTGCTGAAAGCAAACTGTAAGTCAGAACCAATATGTATAATTTTAGTCTCTAAAAGGAAAAGAACAAATAATAGCTAGAGCTGAAGAAATAAGGGTAGTCTTATTCTTATGTCTTCTTTCTGTTGTCTGTGAAATTAGCTGCCAGAGCAAACATAGGTGCAGTAGCTGATCTCTTATACTGCTTGATGTATAGGATTGTCTCATTTGAAAAGGTACTTTTTGTTCCTGACTTTGGGACTTTTTCAGAGCATGAGCATTTAGAACAGTAAAGTTTGCTCCAAAGCTTTATTGGGATATTTAATTAACTTATTCCAAATAAGCCAATGCAGACATATACACTTAATGTTTTGCGTTGCTCTAATTGTATGCTTCCAAAGAAAACACCTTTTGTGATGTTAAAAGCTGTCTGTTACTTAGCTATAAGCTGTGAAACCAAGCTTCCTTGATATCGCTGCTTTTAGGTGCTTCTCCACTTGTGTTCCCACTTGCAATCTATGCAGTGCAATGCCATGTATCAAAGCTGTTAAGGAAGATTTTTTTCAGTACTTGCTCAGGAATATTTAAGATTATTTGAGCGTGTGCACCAGTTAATGAAAAAAACAGTTCAATTGAAGACATTTCATAGTGAACTCTCAATGCTGGCTTTCCTGGAAATGGCAATTTCCAGGATGCTTACCTTGCTTTTTTCATCTTGCCTCATACAGAACTAGATTGTAATACAAATGAATTTTGTGCTTCATCTTTGACTCTGCTTCTCTAAATAAAACCTTGCACATCACAATCTCCATCTTAGATTAGGACATTTCTAGAGACATACTGGTGAACAAGGACTTCTTTATTTCTGAACCTTTACTCTGTTTCCATGACAGTGTCTCTGTGAGGAATTGATGCTTATGGACAAAATTATTTTCCTTAGAAAATGGAATGGTTGCTTGATTGTTTTTGTTCAAAGTCACTTACAGCGTGCTTTTTCTGTTAGATACCATCTCCTGCAACGAGATCCTGAGGTTCTAGTAGGTACTTTAAACAGTAAATTCAATCCCTGAATCTTGAAATAGGCTTCCTAGAGGTAGAACTTCCTATGGCATCCGATGCTTGATTTGTACTCCTTCAGCCTGGGTTTAACCAGTAGTTATATTGCATGTAGAAGCACGTGTCTGCTATACAAATCTTAGTTTGATCCTTCACAAACTGCTGGACTGACCATTCTTTCTCTTTTTGGGTGTTTTCTAATAAAGTGGTGGAGCTTAGGGTATTTTTTTATTCCTTTACTTGCATCTTTAAGGCTCTGTTTTATTCTTTTAGTAAAGCTGCTATAAACAGTATGACTGAAACTAGCCCCAGTGCTGAAATTAACTGTTCTCTATGCAGACTTTTAGTCTGACATGCACTGATGGCTTTGCTGAAAGAAATTACAGCACAGACTTCCCAAGCTTAGTGCCCCCTGGGGCTGTGGGCAAATTGTTTAGCTTGTCTGTCCTGGTTTCCCAGCTGTGGAGTTGGAGTAATTCATGCCTAGTGTCAGTCATACGAATGTTGAGGGTTAATCTGCAAGGACTGTATCTGCATAGTGTCTTAGAGTGTCAAAGCAGTAATGTATAATTGTAATTTTATTATTAATACTGGTTATTTAATTAAAGTGTAATCTTCAAACAGTGTTCATGTAGGTTAAACTCATTTCATCAATAAACTGTCATTCTTCCAGCAGCTTTAACTTGATTCAGATTCTTTGTCTAATGGTGAAACCTAAACATGTAGATAGCTCTGTAAAGAAACCATCAAATGCCTAAAGAACTCTATGCTTTCTTGTTTTTAATCTAGACTGTGGACATCCACAAAGAAAAGGTCGCTCGCAGAGAGATAGGCATTTTAACGACCAATAAGAACACATCAAGAACTCACAAAATTATAGCGCCAGCGAACATGGAACGTCCTGTAAGGTATATTCGAAAACCTATAGACTACACGGTGCTGGATGATGTTGGCCATGGCGTAAAGGTAAGAATACCTGGATGCTTGAGGATTCCAAATAGCACAGATCAGGAGATAGGGTTGGGGCATTAAAATGTTTAATTTGTTTATGGTAGGAAGGATTATGGGTTTGATACGCTCCCACGCACAAACACTGCAATAACAAAATGGGGGTTTTGAGCCTTGTTTGCTATAACCTTGTGACTGTCAGTGGTAGTCACAGTGTCTGGACATAGTGGCTCATGATCTTAGGCTAATGACTTGTCAGAAAAGGTATGACTGACTTAAAATTATCACTCCTTCCTCCTCTGATTAAGTTGTCTCTGCCACTCCCTTTATTTCTTTCAGTATTGAGAAAAATTAAGTCATCTGTTACAGGGAAACTGGCTGGTGGGATGGGGGTTTTTTTGGTTTTTTTTTTTTGGGAGGATGGTCAGGAGAAAGGGGTCAGATAGCTGGTATTTAAATCTGTGGCATTTGATGTCTCACTCCCATTCGTGCTTTCAGACAGCCTTATTTTCCTGTTCTCTAAATAGAAGACTTCATAACTTAATGTCTGTGTCCCTTGAAATGGTCATAGTTGAAATGAATTAAACTGGTCCCTGGACATCTTTTTTTTTTTTTTTTTTTTAATAAATAAAGCAGCTTTGTATCCCCCTAGAGCAGGCCTTCCAGGTATATTCAGTTCACAACAATCTTCCCTTGAATGCCAATAAAAAGCTTTTATTCAACACGCATGTATCCTCTAAGCTTGATGTGCTCCGGTCAGTCACTTGTGCAGCTAGATCAGCCTGTCACGTGCTGTTTGAGTTACTGATCTCTTGAGGAGCAGATCTTTCAGAATTACTCAACACAAGAGTGCCAGGGTACCTCCTGCTTTGTTGTAACCCTCCAAATGCCCAGAAGGAGTCTTAACTCCAGCACAAGTTAGAAAGCAGCTCTATACCGTGACAGTTCTAAGCTAGGAATTAATGGAGTGACTTTGGATTATCTTTTTAAATGTATAAAAACCTTTACCTTGATTTGTATTTGTATCAAAACCTTTACTAAACCTGTAACTCTTAGGGTTGTTTTATATAAATGATTTAAGCCAGACTGGATGAAACGCAGCCCCTATATAGAAGCCTGAGAGATATGCCCTGTAGTGCTGTAAAATAGAAACACTGAGGTTAGAGAAATTGTTAATTTTTCAGTACAATCTGCAATCGTGGAGATAGCTCTAGGAATAGAGAATACAGGAATCCACAAATTCCATGTCAGGATATTGGTTTCTGCTTTTAAGTGCTCCAGGGATCAAGTGCTGTAGAAAACTTCTAAAAAGTAGAATAATTACTGTTAGTCCTGAAGGTGATGCTTTGCTGAACTGCTTGTGTTGTGCAGGCTCAGAATAGATTGCTTGATCCATGAACGCTGAAGTTGTTAAGGTGTAGCAGTTACATTTTCTGATGTGACTATTTGCTTTTAGGAGCACTGGGGTCTTTATTTAATGTGACCGTGTTTGTTGGGGCTGGGGGGAATGAGGTGCTGTTTACCCATTTCCAGGCAGCTCTTATGTTACATTGTTAGTATAAAGGGGTTTTTTAACCATTAGTAGTTTAATTCTGTATTAAAGACTTGGTTTGTTCACAGGTAAAATAGCTTCCAGTAATAACTAAATTACCAACTCATTACAAGCCAGCTACAAATTATATCTTGCAGTTGTTTCTTTATTTAGTGATTTGCCTAAGTCTGTGGAAGGCATGAAACACTTAATAGAAAAGTGATGTTGGTATTTTTTGTGTAGATCTACTTGTTATGCAAACATTTAAAATAAGCTGCCAGGCAGGCCTCGGATGTATAGTTCCAGATGGTTGTCATGCATTTGACAACTTCACCAGTGTTGACATTTACTGGACACACTGTTGAGAAAAGTGAGCTGAGGTAGTGAAAGTCGTAAGTAAATGTTTTAACTATCATACTACTTGAGGTCCAGGTGTGACACAGATCATTGTTCTGAAGGAAGTAGCTTACTGTGTCTTCAAACCTAGATATAGGAAGTGCTGTCACAAGGAAATCAAACCAAAGCAACTTAAGAAACTGGATCAGGTCCTGTTGGAAGTCATCACAAATAGCATATGATACAGAGAATCTTGAGTTGCCTCTTGAACATACAGATTAGGGGGAAACATGCAGTAAATTGAATTACAAACTTTGTCTTGTCCAGAATGGTCTTAGAAGATGCTTCAGGCTAAGTCTTATTTTCTTGACCAAAGATTTCACTCCAAATCGGACAGCAGTGCATCTGATAAAGCCTCAGAAATCATATTTTTCTAGAGGAAAAGAAGTGTGAAGTTTTGCCTGAAGCAACTGTCAGTTTGACTAACTTGCAGGTCTTTGGATGTCTTCTGCTGTGGCAATGGGCAATAAAACACTGTACAAGATGTACATTGACGTATAAGTATTAATTTAAAATTATGCAGCACTGAAATCTGTAGATGAAAGTTTATTGCTGTTAATGAGACTCTGTGTTCTGGTGCAGCATTTGATAAAGAAATAGAAAGGAAAAATAGAAAGGAAGAGAAATAAAAGATAGAGGATTATAGCCTGTTTCTGCTTTTATTTGATCACATACTGATCCTAGGAAAAATGTCATTAAAACATGCAGTATATTTTAAGGGGTGATCCTGCATTGCTTTATATAAAAAGTGCAAATAAAAATACAAATGTTTCACAGAATTAGGGGGAAAAAATAAAAAAGATTGGGTAATCCTCAGAGTAAATACCATCTTCCCCTATGCATCTTCCATCTGAACAAATGCATATACACCTCCGATGCATACTCACAGCTCATTTTCATTGTGTGTGTCTGGTTCTTCTCATGGCATATGTAGAGGGGATGCAAAAGCAGATGCCTGTACTTGGTGCATAGAGAAGGGCTCCACATGCCTCCCTCTGTCTCACATGCATGCAGCAATTTTTGTGGGGGCAGGTGATGAGGGTGGGGGTGGCAGTGATGGTAAGCAGCTGCTCTCTATAGCAAGTTTGCTCCCTGATGGGAGACAGACACCTCCTTGGAAGGCAGAGCTGTTTCATCTTCCAGAGGCTTCTTGGTAGAAAAGCTTTTGTAGAGCAAACACTGTCCCTGCAAGAGTTCAGAAAAAGATGAGGCCCCTAGTGTCATGGGTTAGTGGTGGCCTTGGCAGTCCTGGGGTAAAGGTTGGACTTGATGATCTTAAAGGTTTTTTCCAACCTGGTTGATTCTATGCTTCTATGACTGTAGGATCGCAAAGGTGCTTTCTCCTTCAGCTTTCAAAGCTCTATGGCAGCCCCAAGCTACCTCAGCTGCTCCATTTCCTGCTCCTTGCCTGTACAAGGCCAGGTGCAGATGAAGTCTCTAAAAGAAATTGCCTTTTCTTTTTTTAATATATATATGTGTGTGTGTGTGTATATATATATATGCCTCTCAAGCCAAAGCTATCATCAGTCAAAATGAGCAGGGCTTTTAAAGTTGTTTTGCTAGTGAGAAGGCTTTCCCTTGCAACACAAATGTTATGTGTAGATGACTCCAAGAAACACACAGGCCAAGCATTTTTGTCGATCTGTTAAGTAGTTGCTCAGCTGTCACCCTCTCGGGTTAGGGGAATGTAGCTGAAGTCGTTCTTGGTAAGTAAGAGTAGCTGTCATGATGCAACAGCCTACCTTCCTGTGTAGAGCTTGGTTTAAAATTATTAGGCAGAGGCTGCTTTAACATTTCCTTCCTTCTCTTCCCCTTCTTTTGTGAAAGAAAAAAATAGTGTGCCAGCAAATAAATAGGTCAAATACAATTACTCACACAGAAAATCCTCAGTTTAAGAGGGGGGAGAAGGAGGAGGGAGCTTGAAAGCTGGCTTAAAAGCCCTGAAGTTTGCTTTTGAATTGATTATAGTCTTTCTTTTTTTAATAGGAGGCAGGTGAAATTGCAGCAATTTATAAAATGGCAGCTAAGTAGGAAATTGAAATGATGCATTATGGTAAAGGCAGATAAAATGTTGAATACATGCAAAGTTGAAATGCCTAATAGCTGTAATTAAATCAAATTTGGTTTATGGGACTAATAGTTCTTTAAAACTAAACTTGAATTGTATATGAAGATTGATCACTTTTCAGCTCTGTTTTAAGAAAAAAAAAAATAATTTCATCACTGTAAACCTCTTGCATTTCAGTGCATTGATACTAATAAGCTTTCCAGCCCAGGAAGTCAAACACAACTTAAGCATTCAGAAATCTTTCTCAAGCAAATGGAAATTGGAAGGACTCCCTTAAAGCAGGGATTGGGTCAACACCAAATACTAATCTTGGAGAAGAGAGTCTTGCTCTCATCCTTGTTATGCTTCTCAGCCTGCTCTACTCACCTGCAGTCCTCATGCTGATACATGTGTTGGCAAAACAGAAATACAGATGAGATGTTGATGTGAGGGTGGCAGGCTACCTAATTTTGTGCCTGCTTCCGCTTTAGAATAAGTCCTTTTATGTGTTAGCCACTTGAGGATTAACTTTTAAATAATTCACTGTAATAAAACCAAAGTGAGACAGTGATCCTGAACCTAAGCCTTTGCTGCCTTTGTCCCTGTATTAGCCTCTGTTGAGACACTCATGCTTCAAAGAATGTCACGTTGCCAATTTCGTTAATGTCACATCATCTCTCTGGGGTCATGGCCAAACAGTAAATATTGCTGTAGGGTAAAGAACTCTTCTCTGGGGGGAAAAGTAACTTCCTGTTGCCAGCTCTAATGACTTTGTTGTGAGTGGTGACACTGTGCTTTTCATAGGGCACTTGCTACTGGGACCGTGCATAGTGTCATCTGATACAATATAGGTTTCAGGCCTTTCTGCTTGCAAGGAAAACTCAAAACTATGCAGTCTCTTATTATCTAATTTTGAAAATAATTCTTTTTTATGTTAACCTTATTTTATTGTAGGCAGATTCAAAGCTACCAACTCAATTCAAAACCTTGAAGTATTTAAAGACAGGAATCTAGGTATTTTTTCTCTGAACATGACTGCTGAGGAGACAGTATTAAGTTTATAATGGTTTTGTATGTTAATGGCTAATAAATAAAAAGCACCTTAAGGTTAAATGGTGTGACTTCAAAATCACTGCAAAAAAAGAAAAAAGGAGTAAGGGAAAGAGAAGCAATACTGACAAGCTACATCTGGTTGTTGTTAACAGGAGACTGAATTACTAGATTGCATATAATACTAGGAGAGGTTATAGTTATAAAGATAAAATTTCACTGAAGAGATACCTACTCGTGTTCAATTTTGAGAGAAATACCTTAATTTTCTCAAAAAAAAAAAAAATCTCCAATAGACTATAAAGAAATAATAACAAAAAAAGGCTTCTGACCCATTCTAATAAGGAAATTGAGACACAGGAATGATTTCTTTAAAGCGACACAGAGCTAGTGGCAGAATTGTGTTACCCTGTCTGACACCCACATGCAGTCTGCCTTCTGAAACACATCTTTGATTGCATATTCTCCCTAAGTCCATAACTTGTTTTCTGTAAGGAAACCATGTTCTAGACTTGATGATTTACTGTATCCTTTTCTCAGGCATTCCATACCTTCATGTACAAACACCCTTCCAGCTGCTTTTCTTGCTCTGTGTCATCCTGTGGTACTCCAAAACTGCTCCACTGATAAGGTAGAAGGCAGTGTTGTTCAAAAATCTGTTGAGGATGCCTGTGGAGCAATTGAATTGCCTAGCTGCAGATACATAGTAGTACTTCAAAAGGTCTTAATGGCCAGCTGCCTTTCTGTAGGGATGTCTCAGATAATTTTCCCTTGACTAATAAAGGAAATACCTTTTTAAGTAAAAGAGGAGGTTGACTAAAGAATCAAGAGCAGTCATGGGTTTTTTTTCTGTTGCAGTTGATGACTGTGATTACTGGTCAAAGGTAGTGGATCTAAGGCTGGTTATTGCTTTTGTAGAGCATACATATTAAGGTTCTGAGTTTGCCTGACACTTACTCTTAATGCAGATTAAGGCGCAGTTTTTAAACTTTTGTTTCCATTGATCAGTATTTGTACTGGATGGTCTTTAATGACTGCTTTCAGTTGTCCTGGGTTTGGCAGGATATAGAGTGAAATTGGCCCTTTAAATGCAGGAGCTAGATGTATAGTGAGTGACATACAGCAGAGGATGTACAGCCAACCTGCATAGAAATTTGAAGTTTCTGCAGTCTGAAATTAGAGAGTTCAGAGCTGAAATGTGCAGGAGAAATTTGCCTGGGTGTCAGTGTAATAAGGATTTTGCTCCTATGTGCAAGTGGCCTTTTGTGTTTCTGTGCTGATAGATACATTTGCTCACATAAATGAGTTGTGTGCAATGTCTCTACCCCTAGTTTTCCAAACACAGTTTATTACTCAGAAATAGATTTCAGGTTCCCTGAGTCATAACTAATGTTCCCCCATGACTTGTCACTTGGCATGGAAGCTATTAAAAACAGTTAGATGGCTGCCTCCTGAGGCCAGCCAGCTGAGTGCCTCAAATGTCTTGACATCCTTTGGCTTCCAGTGGATACTTCTCTTTGCCTCACACCCTACCCTTTCATGCTGTTCTTGGTTTTGTCCGTTTGGCCTCAGTCACAGAAACCTGCAGTACTACCTTTTTAGGCAGGTATTTTTTACTGTTTAAACTACCAGAACTGAGCATGCTGGAATTACCAAAATAGTTGCCCTAATCAAGTAAGCCTCTTACTTGATACTTACAGTCAATACTTAACTGTCCCAATGCTTGTCCTCTTCAAACCCACAGCTAAAAGTCCAGGTGGTCTGAATTCCTGGTATCCGTTACAGAAGCAGCCTCACTTTTGGCTTTGATAAATGCCTTGCATAGCTCTTGCAAACACCTGTTTTGCCCATTGCCTTAATTGTATTACTTCTTTTCCAGCCCACTGCTGGCTCTCAGTCCTTGGCCAGCCTGCTCTACCACGCTGTCAAAACCCAGCAGATGTGCCACTGCCCTGTCTATGAGCTTTTGGAAATGCAGTGAGGTTGACTTCTGTTTATTGAACCTGAGTCTGTGGTTTCTTTCTCTTAATTCTGTGACAACCCTTAAAACTTCATCCAGGGCTGCTGGTTAGTGGGTTTTCCTTGGAAAGACAAAGTTTTTCTGCTTGCTGCTTTGAAACATTTCTCTGCTATGATGCTTGCAAGAAATTAAAACCAGTACTGCTGCTTACCATGTTATCTTGTTTCTGGAACATCCTGATCTGTCTAGTTCTCTGCTTCAGCATCACAAGCATCCCCAGCAAGCTGATTTTATTCTCCTGTGTACGTCATCCAGGATGCTGGTATCTAGCTGAAAACTGTCTCCTGTGTGTACAAAGGTACAGCTAGCCGGAGAGAAGGGAGTCGTGTTTCTTATGGGTTCTGCAGGACTTCTCAGTGCTGCTCTGCATTTGACTAAGCTCTTTTCTTTTTGCAGTTCCTGTCACTTATTTCATAGATCCCTCTCAGAACAGCCTCTTTTTTCTTGAAGCTGTGAACCTTATGCATGCTGCTTGCTGTTTCCCTTCCTCATGTCCTGCATTTCATTTCTTCCTTCCTGACTGAACTTCTTGATACTGATCAAGCAGTTGGTGAGGGTCATGTTTTGCCTACTGGCAGACTGGCCTAGAGGCATTTGTAGAGAGAAGCCTGAGCCTACATTAAACACGTACCTGCTTTTCCTTTTGGTTTTCTGCCTTTTCTTTTTTTTCCTCCTCCGTTTTTCTTAAAATCATAGTGAGTCTAGACACTGCTGCCAAAACTGTTCCCAATTCCAAGGAATATTTTAATTGCTTAGAAAGCAGTAAATTTGGTTTTCAAACCCAGAAATGCAGCAAGGTTGACCTCATAAGTTCAGCCGATAAATACAAGAAAATGTCTCCTCCTAATTAATTAGCTTATTAAAAATTACTAAATAGCCATATGGTTCGTCTTGCTTTGATTCATTTGCTTTCTTCCCTTACTTGTGTCTTCTGGATCAGGAGTTCCTCTCCCATATGAATCCCTGTCTTTTTGTGTTCCTTCCTTCTGTGTTTTCCTGTATTACGTATGTTTCCTGTGTTTTCCTGTGTTACATATGACCCTTGTCTGTATTGACAGCAAAAGAGAAAACATGTACAGAGCTTTTTATTTATAGGAAGCAGTATGACAACAGTTACTAATTCTTCTGCGCAATAAAGAAGTGTGTATCTGCATATTGTTTGGTAGCAAAGGAGATGAAGCTCACCTGATATAGTGGTAGAGATAGGAATAAAGGTCAAAAGCTGCTGGATTTCAAATACAGGTTTCGTATGTTAAATTGTACTTAGAATGGTTTGAAAGAAGATAAGATTCCTGAATCATCGCTAGAAGTTGATATTTGTATTGTCACTGCAGCGGAGGCAGAATGTAACAGTGATTAAGGAGGAGGTGGAAAGACTCACCATAAGTGCTGAGTGACACTGTGAAAGGGAGGGAAAGAGAGCAGCCTTTCGGATTTATGTTTTTGAGGAATGCAAATTTAGTTGTAGAGGCTGGGTAAGAAACCATGCCACCCTTTCTCTTAAACCTTGAAAAGGTTTCTATCTACAGCTGCTGGGGATGGACAGGACCAAGAGTTTCACTTTTCGGTCTGTTTTAACAAATTCTTTGTATTATGCCATTGCCTTTGGCAACTGGTGAAGTAAGGGGAAGGGTCACGTATTCCCGTGAGAGGGGAAAGCAAATTTCATTGCTAAAAGCCTGTTTTAAGAATATAATAGTACCCTGGCATCCTGGAAGCTGAACCTTTGTGTTTATCCATGGAATAAGTATGTGGGAACAGAGGGGGTTTAGATTGCTTAATTTTACTGCTCTGCTGATGAACTTCTCCCCACATGGAGTGAATAGGATGACCTTCAAATTTACTTACCACAGCTAAACATTTTCACTTGAATTTTGGAGCAGGTTTTTGTGTTTCTGTTCTTGTAATATGAATAACTTAAGGGCAGCGGCTTTGGCTTTCAACCTCTTTTGATTTGTAAGCCCCATCTGTTTTTTAGTGTTTTTGCAGACCCTATCAAACATCTTGCATATGCACATTGCTGCATAGCATGTTTTAATTATTTTTCCTGAGTTCATGGGTGCCTTTAAGCTAGTCTGTGTTTCTTTGAGAAGGAGGAGGAGAAGGTGCAAACCACAGTTTGAAAAGCTGTGTGTTACGAGGCTTGTCCTGCATATGATAGTTAATTTCCAAACAACCTCAGAAAAAGCATTTGGACTATTTTGTATTTTGGGGGTTTGTGTTAGCTTGCCTTTTCCCTATTCAAAAACATGAGTCCTCTCCCTGAATAAAATCAAGAGAAAATTTGAATTTATGTAAAATGTTGTATTTGTTTTCCTTATGAGGCCAAGTTTTCGTACTTTATTTCCCTCTGCAGTCATGAAGGTTGTAAAAATGATATAATGGAGTCATATAATGACTTGATTCTAAGAGCTAAAATTTCAGAGTAACAATCATTAGATTGTGTGCCAACACAGTTGTGAGCAGCCAGCACTGTGCTGGCTTGAATCAGATTTCAATCAATAAACCAGAGGTGAAACGCGCTGCTGCTCATCCTGTTTGAGAGGTCCCTTTTCTTTATTTACTATTCAATGCAGCAGCTAGGATTTCTTCAAAACACGTGAAGGTTAAGTGTCAAAACAACAGGCAAGCCTATTCTGCACCATGCAGCTGAAATTGTGGTTTTGTGAACGAATTCTTAAGTAATTCTTAAGTGCATGTTGTCATTAAAATAGAATCGATCTGGGTTTGGACTTGAATGGTCAGCAAAGCCTTTTCAAGCCTTTACTGCCCATGAGCAGCCTGGCAAACAAATCTGGCAAAGCTTAGCTAAACTTCGTTTTGTTACAAGTTGTTTTTCCTGTGGTCACTCAGTCAGACACAGAACTTTCAATGACTAAGTGAGGCAGTAAAAACTGCTGTTAGTGTATGGGGATGCAGCTAATTATCGGTAGACACAAATGATTTTTTAAAAATGTGATTATCTGTAGTTTAACCTGTCCTGTCAGTTGTGCTGGATTTGCCATTAATTTCTACCTTTTTCCCCCCTTTTTTGCCAACGTTAAGTGGCTAAAAGCCAAGGTAAGAAGTGTTATTTCTCCTTTGACCCACAGTGCCTCATGTGACTGATAGTAGAGGCTGCGGAGCCATTAAAACTGAAAACTAGCACTCTCTTATGCTCTGCTCTGCTTTCCATAGGATATTTAGATTAAACGTGCTATACTTGATTGTTTTTATTTACAGCATTTAGTGTGTGTCAATATATCTGTGATACATTGACATCTGCATTTATACATAGATACATTAATTTCTCTAACACATGTAGTGCTTTGCTCTGAATTCAGTAGATGCCTTGATTCCCTTCACTGACATTTTTTTTGCAGGAGACTTCCCAGACAACCTGAATGACTCTGCTAGTCGAATAGCAGGGGCAAATTGAGAAATTCTGGGCCCATGCTGACTGTATTGTACTGTCAGCATTAAAGTTTGATTTAAATTATTACCATCTGAATGGAGGTGAACACAAATGTGGCTTCCCTTTAAAGAAAAGAGGATATAAGGGATTTATGCGTGAACCTGTCAATTACCTACCTTCCTGGTGTCTGTTGTAAATTAATAGCAAAAATAACTTAAAGATTGTATTTACATGTCTGTCTTACATGTAGCTGAAAACTTGCTGTTTGACAGCTGTCTGGGAATTCTCACTTCAAATCCTTGCACTTAAAAAAAAAAAAAAACAAAAACAAACAAAACAAAGAAAAAGCTGTCAATAACAGAGCTGCTCTGTTATAAAAATAAAACCATGTTTTCCCTTATTTCAGCATGGAAATAACCAGCCTGCAAGAACTGGCACCTTGTCAAGAACAAATCCGCCTACACAAAAACCACCGAGTCCTCCCATGTCAGGCCGGGGAACTCTGGGGTAAGAATGGAGGCAGCTTGGTCCAGCCTCTGGGATAGAAAGTTCTAAGTGTGATGGTGATGATGGTGTTTCTTAAATACGTGGATAGAGGGCAATTCTCACTGCTGTTAGCAAAATACACAATCACCATCTCCTTATAAACCCTTTCAGCTGCATTGACTCATTTTCAGTATGACCTTTTGAAACAATTTTTTTTCATGGGGGAAGGATGTATTATAGATATGGCTAAATGAGGAGGCTTTTGTTATTCCTGATTTTGGGGAAGAAGACCTTAGTGACACAAAAGAAGATCAAAAAGGTTTTAATTTCATTAGGGGAAAGAATTTGTTGTTAAACTTTGTGTCTACTCATTTCTCAGTATTATAAGAGGTATGAAATGGCTGTTTGTGCCCTATTTATTGCATTATCTAAGCAAAATTTGTTGCATTGTGAACACATTTGCAACACTGATTCTCTCAGGCTTGTGCATTTTTATTTTTATGCTTATATGAGGAAGGATTTTGCTATTCCCGAGTCCCACTGTGACCAAAGTTCCCTGCCTGCTGTAGCATCTATTTTGCTCTCGTGCATCTGTGGGGAGTGAAATCTGCTTATCTTGGTGTGCCAGCAAGTAGTTGTTGCTAGAGACCAAAATATTAATATTTGAGAAGCTCAGTGCACGTGCCATATGGCTTTGTCTGTCCAACTGTGCATCCTCTTCCTAAAGGTATCCTAAACAATGATTGTGTTGGCTTCAGGTATGTTGCCTGGTAGAGGCAGAGAGCTGGGAAAATGAGGAACAGTGGGACAGAACAGGAGGGGGATCAGGAGCAACGGTCAAGGAAAATTAGAAGCAGGAACTCCTTTTGTTGAAGACTTAGTTAATTTTAATCCTGATTTGATGCTTTGCTGCTCTACGATAGCAGTGTTTTGTTGTGTGTTCTGCAGAGAAATTACCCTAGAGGTTTCCTCAGCATATTTTGTGAAAATTCCCATTGCTCAAGGGCATGCAATCAGTATTCCAATTGTCTCTCTTATTCCAGCTGAGAAAGAGTTGTTTATCAGCTCTGGGAAGCTGGGTAGTGCTTTCATGTTCTCTTGGATGTTTGCTAGTGAAACAGCAGTGTTGGTGTACTGGTGAGCTGCTTCTCTTTCATACTCCCCCCTGATCAAGACAGAGCTGTTCGGTTGCCTTAGCTGATGCCTGATAAGGATTAATCAGCTGAATGTCATTTCCAGATGAGCTTGACGAGAGGCAGCAGTTGGCTGAGGGGGAGGAATAATGTGGGTTTGTAACAGAGATTTGTATCTGCCATTCTTGTTCGGGAAGTACAGCTCTTGTCTTGAGCAGCAGTGTTCTGCCAAAGCATGAAATATCATAGGCATGACTGTTTCCCTAATATATGCAGAAAAACTGCTAGAAACTGCAAGGATACTCTTCTGCCTTTGATCCAGAAAACAGAGATGAGCGTGTAAAATCAGGAGGAACTTGGTGTGTAACATGGGCCTTTAAGTATATGCTGCCTATTGTACAGTTTGTCCCTCCAAAGAGGACTGTCCAAAAGAATATGGTGGGGAGGGAGTCTTACACAGAAATCGTGTGGGCTGAAAGGGGAAAGAGATTGCAGGAATCAGGGGGCTTTTCACCATATGAGGGAAAGACTGGGGAAAACCTTGGATGCTCAGGTTAGAAGTACCACAGAACAAGTGAAATGCTGGGGCTGGATGGAGGGAGTAGTTGCAGTGGTGTCTTGAGGTCTTGGGTCAGAGCATGGCCTTGGCATCCATATATCTCTCCCTTGTGGCTACTGGACATCAGGACTGCAGTGAAGCATTGGGGGACAGCAAGGTGGGGAGCACTGGGCAGTGTCAGGATACAGTGTTTTCCTCCTCTGCCTAAGGCTGGCAGAAGAGCAAAGGAGAGGACTGGGCTTGAGTGATGGAAAGAAACTGGTTTTGACTTCTCTGGTGCTTAGGAGTTTGAGTTCTTCAGTGAAGCTAAGAAGAACAAAGGAGAAACTGAGGCATGGCTGAACCTAAGGGTGTAGTGGGGCTTTGCTTTTGACAATGTTTTTAAATTGTACAGGCAAAATTAATAGTACCACACAGCTGAGGACTAGTTCCTATTGCCAGTGCATTCCAAGGTAGAATACCTTAAAACATTAGTTTTCAAGGTTATTCCTGTTGGAAGCACATTTAAAATCTTCCTTGCGTATCACTTTATTCAGCAGTGTTTAGAGCTTTATCTCTTACAATTGGAACACAAGGTTTCTTTATTTTTCCCACGACTGATCTCTTTTGGCAGATCTATAGGTGGTGGCAGTCTGCATATTAAAATCAGCTGGAGTTCTTTATATAGACAAACTAGTTTACAAACACCACAGTCCATGCAAACAATTACAAGAATTTCTCCTTGATAGGTTTTAATAATAAAATGTTACGGTTAAAATTCAGTACTGTTGCATTCCATACTGTAAAAAGGAAGTCAGTAAGTTTCTTAAAATACCAGGAAGCTGTACAACTTAACCAGCTCGGTTACAACCAGTATTTGAACAAATTATTAAATGCCAGTAGTTTAGTATTTTTGTTTTTGCTTTGCTGCTGCATTGCCAAATTCCACATCTTGCAAGGGATCTCTTAGTTACTGATGAGAACTGAAGGGCTCTGCAGTTAAGTACAATAAATGCACTGTTCTTAAGGCAGTAATGGGTCTGGTAAATAGATCTCAAAAGATCTGTGTTGTATTTCTGACTTGATGCAGTCTGCTAGGTCATCTTGGAAGTCTCTGGGCTTCACTTTCTTGGGCTGCAAAAGAGAGACAATAAAGCTTCAATTGAGGCAATGGTGGGGGAAGAGGAAATTGTTACAGTGGAAGAGTTTCACGTGCAGTGTACCGAAAAGTAACCCCAGAATATTATGTGGATGTAACTATTGTGTGTCATGTAGTTCAAAGAATATATTTTGGGTAGTAAATTTAGTTTAGGCTTTTTTAACCAGTTTATTGTGCTATAGGCCAACGTGTATGGATGAGCACTTTAGAGAGTCAAATGTGACCTGTCTATCCTGCCTGGTGGAATTCATTTTATATGCTTTGATGTGGGTCACCGTGCAGTGATCTCTCATGAAAACTTAAGAAAACAAATGGCTTCATTACTTCATTCATTTATCTTTTTGATCTTCTGATCCTTTATCTTTCTGTCTTCAAATCTCTTTTTCCTTGGCCAGACGAAATACTCCTTACAAAACCCTGGAGCCAGTCAAACCGCCAACAGTCCCCAATGATTACATGACAAGTCCTGCCAGACTGGGCAGTCAGCACAGTCCGGGAAGGACGGCTTCCTTGAACCAGAGACCAAGAACACACAGGTAAAGCATTTTCTCTCTGTAGCTCTTTCCTGCCTGGCATACTGATGCTTACTGAAGTCACAGCAAAGCTTTGAAGCTTTGTGCCTGTTGGCTTTTTGTTGAAAGGCAAAAGGTGGGTTATTCACTGCATTGTTGACTTCTCTAACAACATGGAAGTGTTGTCATACTCTGTAGAAGCCTTGTGTCGAGCAACTTCTGTAACCACAGGCCTTGTTTTATATAATCGGTTTATTTTGTTCTATGGTATTTGTTTCCCAAGGATAAGCAAATCTTCAAAATTTATGCAGTTTCAAGATAGGGTAGTCATGGGCCCTCGAGGGTTGAAAGCTGCATCATTCACCTTAGCCTAAAATATGCTTGGGCTTTTTTTGTTTGTTTTCAAGACCACTGATTGCAAAGGGAAATTTCTGTTGATTAGAAACACTGTGATGAAGGTAGTCAGAGCCAATTGTTTTCTTTTGGCTAAAGCTTAATGCTCATAATCAGTGCATGATAGAAGTAGAAAATAAAACTCTATTCACAGAGCAGGTATTGGCATCAGCCAGTTGTTTCTGCATGCTTAAGAGCTTTGATGAAAGAGTAGTGTATGTTTTTGGTGAGAAGGGTGTTCCAGGTGTATCTCACTTCTTGTTTTCAATATCATGTAATCTTTTTCTTGAATTGCAAAGCTGGATCTTTCTCTGAGCCTCTTCAGAGAGACCAGTTTTTTGCAATCTGATATTTAGCATCTGCTTCTGGGGGGGAAAAAGCCAGACACAAGAATTCAGTATACCGTTAGAATGAAATAACTTTTAAATCTGGCTACAGCGAAGATCTTGTTAATCTGTTTAGCTGGCTACTGTGAATGCTCCCTACTCTGTCTCACAAGATTGTCTTTTTATGTAGACTGCAGTTAGAAGTTCAGCTGCAACCATGGTGACAAGATCAAGATCGTCAGCAGACAGACCGCTAATTTTGAAGGAATTATCTTGGCTTCCATTTTAGATCACAAATTTTATTTTTTGTAACAGCATTACTTTCTTAAGATACATTTGAATGATTTGTGCTTGACTTTTGACAGCACTGATTTGCAGCCTTCCAGGGATGGTAAATAAATTCTAACATTACTGAGTACTCTTTAATTAACATGGATGAGTTAAAATGGTGTTCTGGCTTCAAAACATCTTGACTACTTAGTTCCATTTTTGTTATCCATTTAATCCATGCAAATTCAAGTCTTGGCCTAAGGACTGCTCTTGGATAAGAGTAAGGACAGCTTCACCTGAATCTTGATTCTTTTTCAGCGTCCTCAATTAAAAGAAGTGTTACAGCCTCCAAAGACATGTAGAAATGTTATCCAGTAGTTCATTAGAAGTACATTCTGTAAAAATCTGTATTGCTGGCCTCTAATGCGTATATCATGTAACCATACTTGGACAAATTGTGACCTGGCTGTACAGTTACAGTTTGTAGAAACAAATTTCTTGTACATGAGAAGTGTGTATAGAAGCAGGGAGAGTGTTAAAATACACAGAAAATTATCCACACCATACCCCACCCCAACTGGTTTATTGTGACTGTTCTCAATTATAAAGTTCTCAGTCTAAACTTCTGTTCTGAGCAAAGGAAATGTTCCTTCATCTGACAGCATAAATAGTCTTAAATAATTATTTATAGTTTAGGCATGAATTCTTCCAGCCCCAGCTTATTAATTTAAATTATTACAAGGCCCCTGAACTATTCCTGCACTTGTTACTCCATTGCCTAGAACTGATATGGTTCTTACCTTTTTATTTTTAAAGCATTTAATTAGATGTTTATCAGCATAGCTAATTCCATTTATTAGGGGTGTAATGCATCCAGACTTGATTAGCTGTATGCAATTGTAGGTACAGACAGAGGCATATTATAGGGGGTTTTTCAGCAGTCTATAATTGAGTTGGACTAGCAGAGCTCACACAAGAAGTGTGACTGCTGATAGGCCTTTGTAGTAAACACTGTGCTAATACTTGCAGTTTTCTTTTGTAGTGGTAGTAGTGGAGGAAGTGGCAGTCGAGAGAACAGTGGAAGCAGCAGTATTGGCATTCCCATTGCCGTGCCTACACCTTCACCGCCAACCATTGGACCAGGTATGCGGGACTCTTCCCATGTTAACTCATGGCTGTAATATCACTCACTTGTGTTTGCAGAGGGATTTTGACTGAATACGATGAGGTAGAAGCTCTCCTGAAGCACAGTCCTAGTCAGGAAATATGAGTTCTGAGGGACATTTGAAGTTTTAATTCTTCACCAAAAGTACCTGCAGAAGAATCACTTACAGAATAGCAGATGGTTAAAACACCTTTGTCAGTCCATGTTTTACAAGATAATCAAGGTGGGAAGGGGAGAGAAGGAGAGAGGTGTATCCTTTTAAAGCTTAAGTAGATTTTTAAATGCCTATCTACAGTTTGGCTTTTCTGGATGCCCTGAGAAGGAGCAGCAACTATGTTTGATGGGCTGTTTCAGCTGTCTTCTGAAATAGCCTGCGAACTTTACCATCTGCCAGTACATGGTTTGGTTTTGGTTTGTTTCTTTTTTTTTTTTTAACTAAGTAAAAGTCTCTATATCAAAACACAGAAGATGACCTATAAAAACACTGCCAGTAGCAAAATTCAGGCTTATCCACCAGTCTTGTGTGGTGGAGATCATTGAGGAAGTAGAACTTGTGTGTATAAGATAGCACAGCAGTAAATGAGAACCGTGCAGGATTTCTCTGCATCAAAAGCATACTCCTTTGTCTTTAAGAATGGTGAATGGTGAGAATGTGTTTAATCTGTCAATAATAAGCAGTCAGGATTGTTGGTAATAAACCAACTCAGTCACTTGTTTACTAGCTGTGTATTTTGTAAGCTAATTTGCACAAGAAAATGGTGGATTTTTGGTGTAATGTAGTTTTGCTATTGCACCTCTTAAACTTCTGTTCCTCAGATGAAAAGTCTTCATGTATGCATGTGTAGGCTTTCCTTTCCCAGCTGTCTCTGATCCTGCAGTGGTAAAACAGGCATGAAATCCTTACTATTGTCTGACATCCCATAAAAATCAATGGGAATAAAGAGCTGCAGATACAGAACCCTGTGTAGGATCAGGGCCTGCGTTTGTACTAGTTGGCAGAAGTGGAATTTTTATATTAATTTTGGAAGCCTATCAAATGCCCATGCATTCTTTTTTTTTTTTTTTTTTTTTTTTTTTCTTTTTTAATAAAATGGCCTAATTGGGAATATAAACTATTTTATTAGCTCACATTTCTGTTCTTCCTCCTTCTGGACCCCTGCTAGCACCACCACTGCCACCACCTCTCCCGATGGGCAGTCTGATAGGTGAGACATTTGTCAATGCTGAAGTAATTGTAGTCATGCTGCATAATCAATAATCACCTCCTCCTAATGGACTTAGTGAGGGTGGTTTTTTTCTTGTATACCAGGGTCTATATGATTTTTTAAAATCAGTTCTGGGAATTTTTGTATGTCTGTTTTTAAACAAATCTAATCTCCACTAATTTCCTGTGGTTAAAGCCTCTGAAGGTAAATGCACAAGGTATGGGGAAAAGGCTTGAAATCAGTTGCTTGAAATCTCTGTTCCCAATAAAGCTAAGATCCAATTAGTCTGATCTATAAGAACTCAAAATCAACCTGAATATTGGTATTCTGCTATGTCACTGCTGCAGCTGAAACTAAGCCACAACAGTTGCTCTCTGGCTTAAAGATGGTAGCTGATGTGTAGGATGATCTACGTCTTCTATCTTGTGGACATATGGTGACTAAAAAGCAGAAGTATCCATCACAGTGGCTTGGGTTTGATTCTGTAATGCTGCAGGCAAGTGGCAACTGGAAAACTTTAGGATATGAACTAACAGTTCTTGCAAAATTGTTTCAAGCATTACATAGAGCTGTTAGGATGGGATCTAAAAGTAGCACTTTTCCAAACAGGCAGGAAAAAAAATACCTCACCCTTTCCCATCACAGGCTGATGACAAAATTCATTGATTGTGTTGTGAAAGTAGCTTTGGAGGCTTTGACCCACGTAACCATTTGCACTTTGTCTTACTGAAGAAACAGTGACTTTGGATAGTGTTACAGGACTTTAAACTTCTGGTCACATGCTGTTTGTGTGTGTGCATTTTTGTCTATATTTATGTATATTTATATAAGATACATACATATGTATATAAAAGCACAAAACATTTTGCTACAAAGCAATTTTTGCATTTAAAAATTGTATTGATCCATGTGACTTTAACATGTGAGATTCATTAGTTTGCAAGGTGTGATTTGTTTCTCTTTCTGTCAGAAGTTAATCCAAAAGACAACTTAATCTGGTTTATTAACCTTGAAGTTTGTGCAGCAGCCATATG
Organism: Psittacula echo; assembly: GCF_963264785.1. NCBI lineage: Eukaryota > Metazoa > Chordata > Aves > Psittaciformes > Psittacidae > Psittacula > Psittacula echo. Next base: position 42,897,494 of record NC_137737.1, on the reverse strand, counting down.
GAAGGTGAAAATGTGTGTTTTTGAAGATTGAGTCACATATCTTTCTGTCAGCTGGCATTGGTGATTCTGATTTGTTAGTGCAAATTCTATCAATATAAAAGCACAACCAGCAAATATGATTGATAAACATGCCAAATGTCTGAAGCTCATGACATTTGTTTTACTGTTTTGTTAGAGTGGGTTTTTTTTGTATTAGATTGGAGACAAGTTCTGGTTCACAATGGAAAATGAGCAGAATGTGGATTTTTTTCCTGTGTGTTCCTTAATAAAGGGTATTGCATGTAGAATTACTGAGATATACTTAGGAGTTGGAAGCTGATTCAGTTTTCCAGTCCAGTCTCTCAAAAGTAGTTCTCAGTATTTCTCAAATGCCCTTTATGTGAATGTTGGTTTATGTCCTGGGTGGTTTTTTTCTCATTATTGATTATAACAGGGATGTTTGTTTTCTGTTAATTTCCTGGTACTGGCCTTAAATTATTGGAGACCTCTAATCAAGTATTTCCCATGGTCTGGGCTTTTTTCTATTTTCTGCATTCTATCCCAAGTAATGCTCTGCTTAAGTCTTTTCCTTGGTTCCTCTGGCTAATACTTTTCAGCTGCTCCTGGTTCAGCTCCTGGTTCCCAGTATGGCACAATGACCAGGCAAATCTCGCGACACAACTCTACCACTTCTTCAGCATCTTCTGGTGGATACAGACGGAATCCTTCTGTGACTGCCCCATTTTCTGCTCAACCTCATGTTAATGGCGGGCCTCTTTATTCTCAAAATTCAAGTAAGCTGCTGAGCTCTGAAATCACAAACTGTTTTGAGCAAAATTATTGTAAAAGCATGCATGGCATTTTAATTCGTTTATGAAGAGCATCAATCAGATTACTGCTTTCTTTCCTAAAATAGGAGGAAAAACAAACAAGAAAAGCCATACTGAAGCTGTATAGTGATTGCACTATATGCAATTATACTGTTTTCCCCTCTGACTTGTTTGCTGTTACTCATGATAAGAAATTATTATGATTGCCTACCTAATTATAGGCACATTATACTTAGCATTTCAGGTGTGCTTGGAGAACATAAACTAAAACCACAGTTTTTTTGCAGGAGACTCAATATAGTTGTAGTACAGTCCCTCCACTACTGGGCTAGTGGCAAGAGAGTATGGTCACAGCACAGTGCTCATTGAACAAACCTCTCCCATTACACAGTTCCTCCCTGTCTCTGTCTCTTTCCTAAGTCCTTTCTTGATTCCAAATTTCTCCTTTGTTCTCAGTTTTAAGTTTAACTGTTAAAGAAGAGCTCAGTCTCTTTTTAGCAGACTCCTCCTCTGCGCTTCCACGCTACTAGTAATATAGATGGAGATGGATGAGGGAAGGGATGGATGCAGTGGGCAAGTGGGCAGGTTTGAGTCAGCAGCATCCTGCCTACCTACCCAACAGGGCAAATGAGGTTCAGTGCAGAAAGATCTGCAAAATAAGGATCTACGTTGGTAGAAAGCTGTTTCTATCAGGACACCTCTTGGCCATTTCTGTGAATTTTGACCAGATACACTACAGAGGAGTGATAGTCCTCTACTGGTTTCTGGTGGTGTTCTTCAGCCAGAATGCCAATTCTTTACACTTCAGTGATATTTCTTTTAAAAAGAAATGTTGATGATTGGGTTGAAGATCACTTTGGACCAGTGTTTGCTGTTGAGTACTTACTCTTAAGGAAAGAATGCACAATAAAATGTTTGAAACACTGAAGAGTCTTCTCAGTGGTTGAGAAGTATTACGTTTATCAGAAAGCATTTTTATATGCAGACACAAAGTCTATTTCTTTTTTTCCCCACTCCTGATTTTCCTCTTACTCTCTCATCCGTACTGGCCTTCCATTTCCTCCACACTCTTGTTCCCCCAAATTAATTCACCATAACAACTGAAGCTCCCCCCTGTTTGAACAGTTGTCTTCTATTGAATAAACAGGGCTTTACTTTTGGAAATAGTTGTCTTAAATGCTGTGCACACCACTGTTTCTGAACATTTACATTTGTCCAAAGCAATTTTTTGCTCAAATGCAGGTGCTTACTCTTAAGGAAAGAATGCACAATAAAATGTTTGAAACACTGAAGAGTCTTCTCAGTGGTTGAGAAGTATTACGTTTATCAGAAAGCATTTTTATATGCAGACACAAAGTCTATTTCTTTTTTTCCCCACTCCTGATTTTCCTCTTACTCTCTCATCCGTACTGGCCTTCCATTTCTTCCACACTCTTGTTCCCCCAAATTAATTCACCATAACAACTGAAGCTCCCCCCTGTTTGAACAGTTGTCTTCTATTGAATAAACAGGGCTTTACTTTTGGAAATAGTTGTCTTAAATGCTGTGCACACCACTGTTTCTGAACATTTACATTTGTCCAAAGCAATTTTTTGCTCAAATGCAGGTGCTGTTCCTTAATCTGGCCTTTCTGGTGTTTTCAAAATACTGATTGTCAATGTTTTTAAACAGTATTTTGATGGGTGTCTTTCTACTTAAAACTGTTTTCCTCTGTTTCTGTAACTGGTGATTTTTTTTTTTATTTTTTTTTTTTTTTAAATTTGTTAATGCTGCTGTCTTGATGTTAAATCCAGGTCCCATGTTTCCTTAAGGCTTTCCTTCTCATGTTTTAAAATACTATGCTTTTTCTTAGATGTTTACTTCAATTTTGTGAGAAACCTGTTTGTTCTTCTTTTATTGATCATTTCTCCCATACAGTTTGTTTGATTATTGGTTTTGTAAAGAACTAAATGCTCCATTTTTATTCATCAAACATTAATCTTAGTTATGGCTTTATTTAAAACTGTTGCTTACTTGGAAGTAGAGAACCTCTTTCAAATTTGGTTCCAACTGGATTACCCTGCTGAATTCCCACCTTCACAGGAGTTTCTCTGCTTCAGTGCAAGAGAACATTGTGGTGTTTTGTTGGGGTTTTTATTTTTCTTGCTTTTTCTTCCCCCTGCTTCATGGGGAGATGTCCTGGCAGAGCTGATATTTTGAATGGCATGCCCTACTGCTACCATGCCTCCTTCCTACCTGTAGTGGGAAGAGTTGAACATCTCAGCTGACAGCCCAGCATCTCTGAGCACTGGTGCCATGTGTCTTATCTCATTGCTCACCATATAGGTACATATTTCAGAGAAGATGAGCTTTTAAAGTGCTTCCTGGGAAACTCTGTGTTCTAGTGTAGGCAGCTGTAGCTGTTGAAGTCATTGCCAGCCTCTTAGGTTGCTGAGTGCCTTCTAACCACAGATGACTTAGAATAAAGTTATACATGATATACATAAACACTATATACATATATGTTATATACATAAAGTATATACATCATATATAAGCATGAAGTGTATATATATGTGTGTGTATATATACACATAAAGTATAAATACATTATGCTCTAAATCCATCTGGTTTTCCTACCAACAAGCAAGAAGGTCCCTTTTCCTATGTAAAACAGAAACATAGTAGAGCCAACCCAGTGCCCCTTGCCCCAGCAGAACAAAATTACAGGAGGTGCTCTCTATGAATATGAAGTATTCATATTCATTGCTGCACTGGAGGTAGCATCCTTCTCTTTTATTTCAGAGGAAGAGTCCAGAGTCCTGTGAAAATTGCCTCTACTTCAAATAGTGTACTTTAAAAAGATAAATACTGAATAGCAGTAAAGCTTATTTGGCAGCAAGACGGAAAGCTCAGCTTTATGTGCTCCCCAAGTGAAGCAGAGCAAGCCCCTTCACACGCACACCCTGTGAGCATCCAGATGCGCAGCCTGCGCTTGGCTTCTTACTCAGCTGAACACAGGGGCATGCTTTGCTTTTTGATCCTCCATTGGCAAACCAGGAATTCAGCCCTGTTGGAAGCACTAGCTTGAAGGAGGTTCTTGTGTGTGTGTGTGTGTGTGTTCTTTACATACTTTGTTTTGTGGTCCTCGTTACTGACGGCTGCTTTTGTTTGTTTCCTTTTTTTTTTTCCTTTGTCTGTTTGACTTGCCCCGATATCGTGTGTGTTGCTACCAGTTTCTATTGCTCCACCCCCTCCCCCTATGCCTCAATTGACTCCACAGATACCTCTCACAGGCTTCGTGGCCAGGGTGCAGGAAAACAGTAAGTTTGGACAAGCTCAGCTGTTAAAGGGTAGAGCCTACTCTTTCCTCTAGCATGCATGGCTGGCAAGTCAGACTCTTATTTTGTTTCCTTTTCCAGAAGCTAATACCATCTTGCATTCTAGTGTCAATACGCTATTGGAGCTGAAGGGCACACTCTTCAATATTTTGTAACACGTGCATGATTATTACTGACCCATTTAAGTTCTGAACTGCAAATTTGTTACAGAAATAGTGTGAAATTCATGGCATATGCTTGGTGTGAATATAGAAATGTATCTTAATTAAAAATATTAATTTCATGTTGAATCATCCTGCCTGAGGCGCTTTCACTAGAAATAATTGATTAGTTGTTATTAGAAAGGCTTATGTAGACTGTCAAAATATGTCCTGTGTAACCATTGATTCTAATACTGTAGTAGCTTTCAGGAAGCTGTATAGTCAATTGAAAATGTGTGCTTTTATGACCTAATGCCATTATAAAGGAGCTTGTAAGGTGTATCTCCTCTCAGCAGCCTTTCTTCTCCATTTCTTTGTGTTCTCTAGACAGATTTCCCTCTTGAGCTTCTTGCAGCATAGCTCTGCTTGTTAGGTTTGTGAGAGATATGCTTCCTGGCCATGATCTGTGCTGCAAGGTGTTTTATTCTGATAACTCTGCTTTTACTGTTACTGTCCCAAATGCTAGTGCAGGTATAAAGTTGTGTTCCTTGATCTGGTGATGTCTTTGCTGTAGGAGTAGTTGCAGTTCTGTAAACGACAGAGTGAATGCAGTGTAGATAAGGCATGAAGTAAACACAAAATGTCTCTGATGTGTTTGGGAGCCATAGCGAAGTTGCTAGCATCTCAGGGGCTACTATTACATAGTAGCTATATAGATCTAGCTTACCTTTAGTGGCCCCCTAGATCTCACTAGTGCTGCTGTTCAGCTTCCCGTTAGAGCTTTTAAGTGGTCATATTCTGAAGGATACCCTAGCTATAGGAGGCATCTTTCTGGTTCTCATTTGAAAAGAAGGTATTTTGGTGTTGTGCTAGGTAAATGGTTAAGAATCATGTTGATGTAGAGTAAGTATGTTACAAAGTTGTGCCGATGAACCTTTCCAAAATTCGGAGCATAGAGGTAAACCTACTGAAGGTGGAGGTTGCCGCATGTCTTCACTTGTAGGTAAACTTGGAAAAATTGACGTCTGCTTCTGAATTGTTCCAAGTACATCCTCCTGGAGATGACACAGCCCTGGGGAGAGCATAGGTGAAAGGGACAGACTTGTCTATGTGTGCAACAACAAAATGCAAGCTGACTTGTGAATGAGATTGCAGCAGAAACAGCTGAAGCTTGAAATCTTAGGATCAGTTCTTTTAGCGTTTTTTTTTCCCTTTTAACAGTGCCTTGGGTTTGACAGTTACATAATGAGTATGGGTTTGAGCTGCTGCTGCTGCCTTGTTTCGGAGGCAGGGCGTGTGTGGCAGGCAGTCTGCGCACACGCTCAACAGGACTGGCTGTGGAGGCTGTTGTTGAGTTTTGGCATTGTGCGCTAGACTTTCATCTGCCTCATCTTCTGCAAGGAGTCTCCGGAGGAGTGGCGCTAGGGAGACACGTGGGTAGACTTGTCTTCTATCATGACGGTCTGTGGGTTGGAAAAGCAGGATCCTCTGCTCTGTGGACTTCTTTCAGAGGGTAAGGACAGAGAGCTTAGAAACTATGCAGCGCCTGTTCGTTTTTCCTGCGCCCTGTGCCCAGACTATGGGTATCTCCTTCAGTGAGGATTTACAGTGTGTCCAGTGCCCAGGGAGAACTGATGAGATGTGAATTGCTGTACTGTCGCACCCAGGGCTTTCAAAAGGAGTCTGCTGGTCCCCATTTAGGGAACTGGGATGTGAATACACACAAGAGAAGATGTCTCGATTTGGGGCTGTGTAAATACTGGTCCTTTTACCCTTTCTTATTTAGTATGATTTTCTGTATGCTTTTTTTCTTTTCATCCCTTAAGAAGAGTAGTGCTGTTCTACAGCCTGCCTGTTCTAAGTTCAGAACTAGGAATATTTTAGATTAAAATCTGAGATGGGGGGAAGCTTCCTTGGGGTGGCATTTGTCTAATGTTTTGTTCCATTTTCTCCCCTTGTTTAAATGTGAAGTTGAACTGTTTAAAATGTTTCCTGTAAAGCATGCAGGTTTTGCACTGTATCTCAGTTAGGGTATGTGTTGGTGCTTTCACACTTGCATTTCCTGTCCTCTTTTCAAATAACCAACTTCGTTGTTGAATAAATACAACTTTTTGCATTTCTTAAGGTCAGGATTTCTGAAGATCTCACATGATTGTTGTTTCAGTACTGAGTTTTTTCCTGGCTGCAGACAGAAATTAAGGAGAGAAATAAATTTTGTGAAAGATGTGCTGAAACTACTGCACAAACTCCATCTATTCATAAACAGCGTTGTCATGTGTCTGTGGTGGATTAATGAAGCCTGCCTGTGAGTGCGGTTCAGTAACACAGGCAAGACGTAGCATTCACTCAGCCAAAGACATTGTTAGTTTGTCTCCAAATGACATAAATGGGCTTCTGTGTGGGAGAGGAATCACTAGGAGAGTGGCATCCACTCTTACTGATGGAGAGAGCTGTGAGGTATACCGCTCAGCTGGTCAAGCTGAAGAGCAGTTGGGCTTGAGGGTGAAGAATAGCTCTAGTTTGTCAAGGGGCAGAGAGCAGGCTGTGTGCCAGGGCTGAAGCAGCCTCTGACCCAGCACCTCCTTGCTGGCTTCGGCTCCCTTGCAGCCGAAGGATTGGCTTTCCCTCTACCAGTGCAAGCAGTCTGACCCAGCTAGGACATGAGAGCTATGCTCAAGCCCCTTGTCATATGGCTGAAGAGCAAAGATTAGTCTTTGATGGAGTGCTGGCCAGGTGAAAATAGAGCATTAAAGCAAGCAGAAACCTGAATGCTAATCTACAGTGCCATTGTAACTAGCAGTAGCTAAAGCTTCTCTCAGTATTGTTCTTTCCTTGCCCTGCAGCTTGGCTTTCTTCTCAAAATTAGTGGTATGTGCTGGAGCTACACCTTCTGGAGCATGTGCACAGCCTGATGGCTCCTTTGAATCAAACCATTTCCAGAGCAGTGATTTTTAGCCTGTTTTCAACATGCAGGCTCCCAAATCTCTTATAATTACATCTGTATTGCTAATAGTTGAGTATAGTGACAATAGCTTCCTTTCAGTAACTTCTGGCTCCATAGTACCTACACCTAGGTCCATGTTTAGTGGACCACAATTCCCAAAGAATGGGACAAGTGACTTCATGTCTTGCATCTCTTTTGCTGCCAGCTGCTGTGAATGTGACCAACACCTAATTTAATGAACTGATTTTAAGAGTGTTTTGTGCCATAATGCCTTTCTCTTTTTCCTTTTCCTGAAGCAACCTGTGATTGTGCTGATTGGAGAATCTCAGGGCAGGGATTTGACATTTTGGATTATACACTTAATTCCTTCAGCACTTTTTCCCCCCAAGAGCAGCAGCTGCCTGTTGTAGTTTTTCCATTTATTAATTGAATCCTGGATATGTGCACATTATGGACACAAGCTAGGCTGCAAGATAAGGATCTGTACAAAGCTTTTCTTCTGCAGAAGGATTACTTGGCTTTCTCTTACCTGGTTAAATCTTAAAACACTAGTCTCTCTTCCCTTCTTTTATGATCCACACCGGATCTTTTTGTCACCTTAATGCTACTTTGAGAGAGAAGGAATCCAAGGAAACAGTGTTCAGAAATAAATTGAATTGACTGTTGTAGATGAAGGATTTGGTAAAAAATAATCAAGCTGCTGGTCCAGCCCAGAGGCCTGTTTCTGCCTGGCTCAGAGGGTGCCACTCGGAGTCCTCCCATAGCTAACCGCTGCAGCTAGCCCCATAGCGCATGGGAGTCGGGGCAGGAAGCTTTCCTCACTGCTGGTGTTCAGCTTATGCCCTGCAGCATGTGCTTTGACTCTAGTAGCATTTACACGTAGATTTGACCACTAATAATAATGTAGTTGTGTGTCATAGCTGTTAATACAAAGCCTCTGTTTCTAATCAGTGCATGGTGTTGTAGTGCATGCTGTGTGTTGTCCCCCCACCCTGTTTATTTACAGTGTACAGCCTCAGGTTTGTTTGCATTTCCATACTGTTCTGGTTTGAAGGAAAAAACTAATCTCCAAATGTTTCTAGTTGCTGATAGCCCGACTCCTCCCCCCCCACCGCCTCCCGATGAGATGCCGATGTTTGATGACTCTCCTCCTCCTCCACCCCCACCTCCTGTGGATTATGAGGATGAGGAGGCTGCTGTTGTGCAGTACAGCGATCCCTATGCAGATGGAGATCCTGCCTGGGCACCTAAAAACTATATAGAGAAAGGTAAGAGAAGCATTGCAGCTCTGTTACTGCAGTATAAGAAGATAATGGTATCTGAAGGGAACAGAGGGCTTTGCTTGGGTCTGAAAACAGTCATTATCCCTGCTAAGTCAGAACTCAAATCATTCTTTTGCTTGTCTGTGGCTACACCTAATGTGATAAAATATAATCCTTCTCTGGAAGGATTATAAAATACCTTCAAGCATTCTAGAATGGATTAAAAAAGAAATCTGTCATGATGAGGAGCAGATGTAATGGGATGGCTTTCATCTTTGCTGAGCTGCTGGACTGTGTCTGTAGCTATCTCAGGATTGATGGCAATTGTCTAGAAATAGTGTTGCAGAAAGGCCAGGAAGCCTGAGCTGTGTTTATCTCATCAAACTAGATAGCTGCAGTAGATCATTAGACTTTTCAACTGTAAGATGCAGTGAAGCTTCCTTGGAGACTTCCTAGTGACTCTGGATCAGCAGACTATAAACTCTGCTTAGGTATGAACTCATATAGTAAATGTCTCTTCCCATGAATAATTGAGATGCCGATTTCCTGCCTGTAGAGTTGTCTGTGTTCTGACAACAGCCATTCTGTCAACAGCAAGGTTGCCAGCTTTCCCATGGTCTGGCTGGTACAGTAGTGGCTGTGAGATGGGGCAGGGTGCCTGACACCCTGTCCTGTCCCAGCAGAACCGCCGTGTTCCATCTGTGCTCCTAGCTGGACTGCATGCAACAGGTACCCATGGGATGACAGTAACTGATACATCATTATTTGCTAGGTATTAAAACATCAGATTTCTGAGCATATGTATATATATTTAAAGTAGTAGGCTCTTGAAATTCATGAAACAGATCAATTGCATAAAGCCATGTTAACTGTTTGGAAGGGCAAGACTGTGACGTCCAAAGCTTGTGTATTCACAGTGGTAGCCTTTAATTACAGTCTTACTGGTGGTGACTTAGGGAGATCTTTGCTGTGTTAATTGCACACAGTGAGTTGGAGGTTGGGAAGAGTAATACATTCATCAAGTGGGTACTGAAAAATAGGTGTTGCTGCTGTAAATTCGCTTCTGCTTTTTTCCTGCAGTAACTTTAATACTTGCAACTCATTGCAGCTCTTTGAAAAGTAACACCAAAACCTCTTACCGCAGAGAAGCTCTGTCACAAAGAGCATCCATTTCTGTACAGTGGTGTTCAACATCTGTTCACAGGAGGACATGCTGAAGTACATGCTATAGAGCTGCAGGGCCCATAGTGTAGAATTTTTTTCTGTTGGTCCATTTCTACAGAATTATTTATTTAATTTGGGATTTTTTAGGCTTTCTCTCATCAAGAGATCTCTGTCCAGGGATCTATATGCTTTTGAGGTAATCTGACCAGAAATGATGCCACATTTATGCAGCCAGTTATATCATAGTTCGGCTTTTAAGTGTCCATACGCTTCACTTTACTGAGTCGCAGTCAAGTGTACCTCTCTGTCAGTAGTTCAGCTGAGCTTTTAAGTATAGTGACCACCTGCTTCTTACTGGTAGCTAATGTTGTGAGAAAAGTGAAATTTTACCTTCTGGACATAAACTGCAACAGAGAAAGCATATGAATTGGTTATGGAAGATCCCGGGATAGCAAACTTGTAACATTTCTTTGAAGTACAATTATTCTTTAATGCTGGTGCTATGAATAAAATGCTAAATGTGTCCCTGTTCAATCCACAGTTGTTGCTATATATGACTATACAAAGGACAAAGACGATGAGCTGTCATTTATGGAGGGTGCAATCATTTATGTGATAAAGAAGAATGATGACGGCTGGTATGAAGGAGTTTGCAATCGAGTAACTGGCTTGTTTCCTGGGAATTACGTTGAATCAATCATGCACTATGCCGATTAAAATCCTTTGCTTTTCCAAGTTGGGTCTTGTATTCAGTCATACCATGATTATTTACAAGGGTAACTAAAGCTAACAGAATTGTCTTAATATACTTTCAAATAAAAATGTGCCCATTTCTTCAGGCCATACTGTTTATTTTAATGGTATGATTGAATGTCCATCTCTCTGAGTCTCTGGAGACAGTATGTCTTACCTGATGGCAATTTGTAAAACAAGCAACTGTCTATAACTGGTTATACTTATTTACTTATGCATTGTTAATTTTATGACCAGCCTAAATATTCTGGGGAAGTAGGGTATAATATTTAATGAACCATGATCAGATTGTGCCATTACATTTTTCAGTACAGCATGGTAACTAACACTACGTTAGACTAACATATTAAAATCTGGATGAGAAGTTTAATGTTAGTGCTGGTCATATTATTTTTGTTTAGACTCTTTGCTCATTCTTGAACTATTATTTGTTTAAAGCATGCATACAAACTTATGTATTGAAATATACTTTTTTAAAAATCCAAGATGCTTCCAATTGTTGTAATCTTTACCTGGAGTATTTCACTAAAGTCTATTTCAATGAGTTGTTTGGGTCTACGGTGTCCATGTGAATCAAAAAATGGGTGGTCTTATGTATGTGTAATTTGTACCCAAGTTTTTTTAATGAGTAAATTTACATTATGACTTTTTCCATTCATAAATATATAAGTGAACCAAAGGTCTTGTCCAGTACTTTGTTGGTTGGCTTGGCAAAGAAGTTTGGAATGCTAACGTAGCAAAATCACAGCTGTGTTATCCCAGGCAATGTACTAAAAAGCAATGTTTGTAATGTGACTTTATCACTGACAGAGGGCGAATAAATTAGATATGAAACCTGAATTACACATTTATACATACTCTTACAAGTTCTTGTCTTCCCAAATTAATTTTAGCAAGGATTCTTGATTGAATCTAGTTGTCTGGATGCAGGAAGTTGGACATCTGTAACTGATGTTTCCCAGAGCAAACTGGCTTGGGGATGTGCCCAGTGAGAAGAGGCAGCAGGCTGCCTGCAAGATGTGACAAAGGGGTAACAAACTCAGCAGGAACTTAGCCACTGCCTTAAGGGATCATGGATTGAGATGATGCACTTCCCTGCTCCACAAATTCTGTGGCTTAAACAACCTGAGAAGGAATGTGGTGGTACTGGATAACTACTGTAAGAGGAGTGTGTCTGGGACTTCAAAGCAGGCTTCTAGGAGAGTACTTGAATGTATTCTGTAAATGGGGGATGAAGTTGAAACTTTCACTGGCTGCTGAATTTTAGTGTGAGTTCTTAACTGTAGCACTCTCAAATTCTGCATCCTAACTGCTACCAAGTAGCAACCAACAGCGTACCTGTATTTCATTATGAACTGGAAAAGTTCTTATTGAAGTCCACAGAGAGTCTGTTACAATAAACTGATTTCTTAATATACAATTACAGGTATTCCTAGTTTAACAGCCAGGAAAGCATTCAAGCCATTTACCTTCCTACGACTTTCCCAGATAGTGCCATACACTCTCTGTTTATTGGTGCCAACAAGTGAAATCTTGGAACAACTTCAGTTCTCATACACTGATACATATTTATTCTTATTGTGGCCTTTGTGCATCAACATGTAAACATCTTCCCTGCTCCCCCCCAATTAACAGCCCCCACTAAAACAATTGTACAGCACAGTCTGATTTGCTCTGAACTGTGGCTTCCCACAATAAAACACTTTAAACTTTTTTTTTTTTCTTTTTAAAAAAACAGAACTTCCAAAAAAAAAAAAGTTTTTAAAAAAATAATTTTTGGTAGCATGTGTTGGAAGCAGATAACTTTAGAAGTCAATTTAGGCACAGTCTGGTAAATAGCTGCCAGAACGAGTGGAAGGAGTTCTCTCACTTGTCTCTCGTGAGCACCATTTCTGTCAGTTGGATGAGGGCTTCTCTTTCAGGGGATGGTCGTAGCTTACTGATCTCTCGTGTAGCTTCATGGCAGTAGCGCTGGGCGAGGTAGGTTGTTTGCTGCACACCATCACTCTTATGTGGGAAGACAGGTAAAGGTAATGGGTAACTGGTTATCCTCCCTCCTGCCTTTTGCCTCCTCCAGTTACAGGAAAGTTTTACAGTCACTATGTACCCTGAACACTTAGTTATATTCTGAAGGGTAAAGGAAGAGGATTCTGTATTCATTGAATCCTTCATCTCTTCTCCAAAGTGTCAAAATACTAAAACTTACCCATGCTAAACTTCAGTATACTTACAAAACAACACTGGTATTAATAACCTACTATTAGGAACTAATAGTTTAACCTCTCCCCTCTGCCCTAAATAGAGATGGTAAAAAAAAAAAAGCTTTCCTGAAAAAGTATGTATTTATTTTGCGTAATAAATTTTTAAACTTTGCAGACCAGAGTAAATTTAAACTGATAACGGAGTGTGTACTGCAGTTCCAAGACTGGTATTACATGCCGCTTACACCAGTTGTTGGATACAGCTACTCTTCAGCTGAAGGAACTGAGTTCACGCATGAGCTTTTAACTCTTATTGTGTGGATTTCATGCTATTGGAGGGAAGAAAAGAAAAAAAAGCTCTTCAGTACCTAGCATTTCTGCTAAAGCATCCATCACCAGTAAGACAGTTGAAGAGTACTAACTTGGTATTGTACACAGCATGCTACTTAACATGGATTTGAAAATGCAGCCCTGCTGTTTTACTTCAGAGGCAGTGAATTTCAGACTGACTTCAGCAGGAACAGCACTTCAGGAATGAAATACCTGGTTATCAGTCCTACCTGCAACACATACTTCCGAGCACGTTCAACATCTCCTGGTTTGCTGAATCTTCTCATTATCATAGCATTCATTTCTGGAAACTAAGCACAAAGGAAGGAGGTTCTGTAGTGCTTGTGAGTTTATTGCTCCCTGCTATGCCAAGGTCAAAAAGTAATCAAAGTAGAGACCTCCTCTGCCACTGGTGTTAGTACAGATACAGCTATAGGTAGATACCTGTGATCTGCACAGGACTGTAATGCAGTAAAGCCCAGGCATTTAAAACTTAAACTGCCTGGCTCTGGCTGCAGCCAGCTGGTAGGGAAAGTTAAAACCTGTCCTTTCATCATGTTGAGCAGATAATCCTAGGTGTGTAATCTGTTCAGGTATTCTTATCTCACAAATGATGATTAATATGACACATTGGAGAAGCACCTCTTTCCCCCACACGTACCACAGCAGATCCAGGAGGTTTGTTATAGCTGGATTGTGCAGTTCAACCTGTAAAACCCTTCATGATCCCTTCGACTGTTAACTTCCACTTATGCTTTCCATTTGTCTAGTATTTTATAGACACAGGAAAAGCTCAGGAAAGATTTTTATAAGAGAAGAATGACAACTATAATGTGTTACTTTCAATCACACAGGATTTGCATTTAGTACTGCACACTCAATTCCCTACAAATCAAGTAGATAACTAAAATCAGTTGTCTAAGAAAGTCACCGCATGTCTTTCCTAAACATGCAGACACCTTCGTCAGGCAGTCCAGAAATAGCAAAACCTGGTGCTTAACAATCTAAGGCCACAACTTAAGGCAGCTACGCTGCAGAAGACTTTAAAAGAAAGGTATCTGTTGATGCTGTCTGAAAGGGTTATTATAGTCAAAGGTTATTTTGTTGCTATACACTTGTAAAAAGTAATCTGCTTTCCTTGCACACCTTTGGGCCTGAAACTAGATCTACAAACGTGTTCGCTAGGAACCAAAGATGTAGCATCCCTGTTGTGACATTTCCCTGTTATTCACAGGTAGGCTTCTTGGGAGATGCATTTAGAAGTCTGTTGGTGACTCATACTTGGCTTTCTCTGGATCCCAGCTTTCTTCTCATGTAATGACAATTTAATTGCAATATTCATATAATCTATTTTCATATTATTCATATTTACAATCATATAGGATGCACATACATTCACTTTTTATATTTAAACACTAAAGGATATAAAAATCCTCAAACTTGTAACGTAAAGCTGTTCTTAGCAGTTCTGCAGATTTGACAAGAATGCTTAACAAAAATAACCCCTCATTCTTCAGCTGTACTAGCTTAAGAGTGGCTTTAGACTTAACATATACTAGTGTATTTCCTTAAAAAAATAAATGTTTGGGCGTTTTGGATTTTTTTACTGAGTGAACTAACTTAAAATACGAATAAATAGGTCTCACATCAACATAAGCATTTTTTATATAAAGCCTTCTCCTTAAGATTCTAACACACAAAGATGTGTTTCAGACAGAGAGGACAAGAAGATAAGGCGGCTGTCACAGAAGATCCAGAGCACATTAAGAACTAAAGTATGTTTGTCAAGAAGATGATGTGAAGATTACCAGATATATTCAGGGAATGCAGGATAGCAGTAATATTAGTTTCAACAGAAAAGACAGCCTGTATTTACCAATTACAATCTGGACTATCTTCAAGGCTCAGGAGGTTTTATTCTCAGCTACAAAGAGACGAAGCATCTTTTAGTAGCAGCACAAAGTGTCTGTTGAAGCTCTACATTTTTTTAGCACTTATACTTGGTTTATGCATTACTTAAGGCTGTAGTGCTGTTCTTCCACTTGCTTGAAAACAAGCAGGAAATTTTCCAACAAAGCAACTTTCTGTTTAATACAAAAAACTTCGCAAGATGGTCAAGTTACCTTTCAATGCAAAAATTGAAACTTTGCATCTAGCAAAGGTATACATGAGGACAAGCATTTACAACTGACCTACAAAGAACAAGTAAGAATTTGCAATAGAAGTGACAGGTTTTCTTTTCTTGTATTTCCATATTATGAATTCATTTATCTCATAAAGTTAATTAAATGATAGATGGAGTTGAAAGTTGGGAGACAGCCACCCCAAACAAATGAATAAAAGAACAGTTTTAATTTGAAAAATGTAATATTCAATACCCACAAGACAATCAGTGTCGCCCACTCTCTGCCAAAATCAAGAGTACGTGCAAACGTCCTTGTTTCTCTGTAGAAGCAGCTTTAACATACAAACCATGTCACAATTGCATTCTCTTTCTGTACCCGAGACTCTCACTGTTCTTCAGAGAACTCCAGTTGCTGATGAGTAACAAGATCCTGCTGCTTATCAACAAAGTTTGAAAGAATGACTCAAGAACAGGTCTGTGAATCCCCAGAGCAGTCTGTGGGGGGGAACTGAGAACATGGAGGAGATTGGTCTCAGCATGCATTTGTCTGCTTTCCTGTCTTTCTCCAAGCTGCCTATCCTTGCAAATGCCCAAAGGCTGAGGAAGCGGACACATGCACACGTTCCATCTCCTCCTACCCCAGGCTCTTTAAGAAAAAGGAGAAGTTATGAAGTTGGGTTTTTTTTGTTCAATCATTTAAAACTTTTCCCATGTCAAGCTCTGAGCAATTCCAATGCAAGATCACAGACTAGAGAGCTCTGCTGGAACTATGTGCCAGTTTTTATACCATGCTGTGAAGCTGGATAGGAAAGATTGGTTTAAGTCCTGAATCTTCTTCCCTCAGGTGAGTCAAGAAGCTTGAACAAGGTGCATTAAACCAGTTTCTTCCCCTTTTATGAATTAGCACCAATTTTAATGTTCCTTTTCGTGCTGCTGGCACTTCTGTTTTCCTTCCACTCTGCCAAGTCATTTTTAAGCCACTAAAAATCTTGACCAATTTTAAGCTTATTCTATTTATGATATTCCTTTTTTATTCTCATCCAAACTAGTATTACAACTTCAGAAGGGAAAGCTCCCCACGTGTGTAACTGCACAGGACTAGAGGACAAAGAAATGAAGAGTTCAAATCTAATAAACAGAGGTGCCCACCTAAAAGCTAGGCAGAGATTTAAGTTCTTGGCTCCACGATGAATACAAAGCCCACAGTTTGGCAAAAAGCCTACACACATAGTCAAGTCTGTGGAGAACAAGATGCCTCAGGGATGATCATAAGGAAGAAGCTACCTAGGAATAACCTGAAGAAAACATGCAAAAAAATTCGGAATCCCTGGCCCTCTGCAAAGGTTAAGCACTTGAACTGGGGCAGCATATAAATACATATACATACAAGGGCTTCATAGCGAGAGCACATGTATAGGAAGGTGTTTCTCAGTCTGAAAGCACATGCATGTGCACACTGAATCCAGCTGATCCTGAACACCCAGGACATGCTCATCACTTACATTGTAGACTTGATGTGTTCAAGCTGGACCTCTGTGTGTGCTATGAAGAGCAGTGTACACTTTTTGTTTCGGGAATAGAGTCTCCTCTTGACTTACCTGTCGACAAGCAAACAGGACAGGGCCTGTGGCTAATCCAAGCTTGAGATCTGCTGCTGCTGGCTTCCCCAGATGGTCGGCACATGATGTAAAATCCAGCACATCATCTATTAGCTGGAAACAGATAAATTTACAGATTATTTACAAATTGCAAATGAGAGCTAAATACAGAAGATGTATAGAAATGACTAAGACAGCCCACTTTTGATTTCTAAGGGAGTTTGTAAAAGTTTAGATTTTAGATTGTAGATTCCCTTTAGTTCAACAAAGGTGCTACCTGAAAAGCTATGCCAACATTTTTTCCATACTGGTATGCAATCTCATGAACTTTGGGATCAGGGCAGCCTAGAATTGAAACCTGAAAAGAAAAAGAAAACCCCGAGTAAACAGAAAGCTTTAGTTAGTATCCACTTTTAAGTCTCTCACCATAGAAGTGGCATAGCAAGCACAGACAGCAGGGATATGGGAAAGGGAAATAAAGCTGACTCAGTAGCACATTCCTGCTTATCTCTGCTCATGGATACATACAAATAGCCAAGGTTATTAGAAAACAAGGCTGAACAGCAGTGCAGTATTAAAAATATATTCTTCTGGAAAGAGATTAGCTTTATTAAGTATTTATCAGACTTAGGAATTATAATGCGAGGATGAAAAGAGAAGAAATGTGGATACACTGCACATGCAGGCTAGTACTCATACACAGTCCAGTGGCAGGGGAATTAAATTTATTACATGTATAACTCAGCCAGGGGATAATTGGAGGTCAGACAACAGATAAGTGGACATTACATGCCTCATAAAGATCCACAAAACTGGCTGCGCTGCACCCAGTACAGGACGAACAGTTGTGATAAGATCAATTTTAAGGGTGATATTAATGATAACTGAACTGCTCAGGAAGATAAGTTGATCAGCTTGCAGACAAAGGTATCAAAGGATAGTTAGTGGCAAAGACAAGACAGTGACTGAAGAAAGGACACCAAGCTAGGCAGAAGTACCACTGAGATAAACAAAACACTGTAATTGAGTAGAGATAATCGACTGCTTGAGAGACAGAAGTTTTGCTGCATAAAACCCCACTAAGCTAAAATATAAGACACAAACTAAGATTTGAGAATTAATATCTTGCCTCAAAGTAAGGACACTTATGCTTCTGCATTTATGTATTGATTATACACTTTGCAAAATGAGGTTGGTTATATTTAAATACTCAGATTTATTTCAGCCTTCAGTAAAGCCATTATGAATAGAGGACAAAAATCCATTCTGGTTTAATGCAGACATTCCAAAACTGCTGTGCCTAACGGAAGGACTGAAGATACAGTCTACTTAATGTAAGACTAAAATACATGCTAGGAAAGCCACACAACATTAAAATATGTGTGTGTATATAAAAATTCCTCTTTAAGACTATGTAAGGTAGGATCAGTAAAAAACACAAACAATCCCATAGTAAAAGTGAGTCCAGCAGTAGCTTTGAAGATGAACACGAAGATGGAAATAAGAAACAACATTATATCATAATAAATGTGATGCAACTCGCATAAGATTAGGGACTATTTCAGGCATCAGTGCATTTTGTAATTCAGCATCAGAACAATTCCCAGTAATAATCTGCATCCGTGGATAATAGTTAAAACCCAGAGGAATCTGGAGGCCTGAGGCATTAACAACATCTCACACTTTCCAATTTTATTTAAAAGAGGAGGACAGTACAGCACGAAATAAATGTTACCAATGTCTAATCATACAAAATCCTGACAGCTACTAAAACAGAGTGAACTGTAAATATGAGATATTTGAATAGATGTTGCTAGGGACTATCAAACTAGAACATTTTGCCCTTTTATATTTCTTTCGATGCTTGCCTCTTACATAGCAGTATTTGCCCCAAAGAGCTAACATCTACTGCTGTACCATGCCTACCAAACTTTTGGTTGCTTCCGTTAATACAGATTAATAAGTATCGGCAAGGTAGGGGGACTCCATCTACCCTGTTTAGTGAAATCTTTACCTACCACCACATTTCATGTAAAGAACTAGAATACAGAGTAGAACAGTGACAAAATCCTGGCTGATCGATAGCAAAGGTTTAGAGCAGGCACAAGTTGGTAGATAGGGAGAGGAAGTGCCATGTAAAGAGAAGAGCTTTCTCATTTCATCTGAAAGGCAGCGCTATTCCTGTAGGTACACAGTTTTCTGGGGATGCAGACATTACCTGTATCATGAATTGCATATATACAATTGAAGAAACAGAAGTGTGAGTTACAGAATTCATCACTGCAAAATTAATTCTTTTACCTCTGCAAGAGGAGACCTTCATAGCTCCTACTGAGGTTACAGACATTTCTGCAGACAAAAAGAGGACACTGATGTGTCTGTCACATCCTAAGTGAGCAAAGACCATGACCACATCATAAACCTGCAACATGACTGGGTCTTACCTACCAGGGAGTTCCTTCAGGAGCCCATTTCTCAAATAGCTCTTGTGGATTATTGCCCCCATCTGGACGCTCACTAGGATGCAGGCAGGCAGACTTGGCCCAGTCAGACTGACACTGAGGAAGTTTAACTGAAGCCATACTGGGATAATAGCATGCATCAGCATAACAATATTAATCTAATGATATATGTTTAAACAATAAAGCTCACCTTCTGAAAACATCCTATAGCTCCCCTGATATGACTGGTTGATTACAGATTTAATCTTATGAGAATTCAGGCTTGTCCTCCACTAAATCATACTGAAAAATCCTTCCTAATACCAAGCAGAACAAGTTCTTCAGATTCTTTGAATTCAGCAATACAGCAAGTCAATCTGCTTGGCATTATTTCAAACACACTTTTTAAAATAGAAAAAAAAAAGTTTCTATTATTTTATGTTCCATGAGAGACTATAAACCAATCCTGCCTCTTTACTGAATTTCACATCCATAAAACATTCTGTCATCAGCTCTGGGGTAGCTACACCCTGCTCTGTTAGTTATGATGTGAGGCTATGGCAGCTGGAATTTAAGGCACTTGCACATCTACACCAGTGCCCTGTAGCTCAGAGAGGAAAACCTGCTGCTGGGCAGGGAGGGGATATGATTGTATAAACAGTACTGGAGATGTTTGCTCTCACACTCTTAGATTTGTGGACACCATGGAAAGGAAAAGGCTATAAAATCTTCACATTTTCCAGCCTTTCTCCTCCATGCCCACCTCCTGAAGCAATCAGGATCCTGCTTTCTCCTTCATGGCTCATCCTACCACTGTTCTTCCAGACAGGAGCACTGTTCCTCTTCCCAGCAGAATCACAGAATAGTTAAGGTTGGAAGAGAACTCTGAAGTTCACAACTCACTGTGAAGTAAGCTTTGCTTACTCCACATTTAGATCAGGTTGCTCAGGGCTGTGTCGAGTTGTGAGCATCTCCAAGGATGAAGATCCCACAGCCTGTCTGGGCAACCTGTTTTAGAGCTTTGACCAACTTCATGGAGAAGTGTTTCCCAATAGCTAATTGAACTGAATTTTTCCATGGTGCAACTTGTCGTTTCACGGTGCATATCTCCATCCTCTCTACGGCCTCCTGTTACACAGCTGGAAACAGCAAGAGGACTCCCCTCAGCCTTCTCTACTGCAGACTAAAACCAGCTCTTGACATATCATTTGCTCCAGCCCTCAACCATCATGATGGCCCTTCAGCAAACTCACTCCACGAGCTGAATGTCTTGTATGAGGGAGCCGAACCTTGAGGTCTCGTGAGCTGAACAGAGGTAAACATTCACTTCCCCTGATGTGCTGGCTATGTTGGTAGCAATGCAGCCCAGTATGTGCTTACCCTTCACTGCTGCAGGGCACAGCGCTCACTTTTCCTCCAGGCTCTTCAAATCCTTCCTGGTAACTAGTCTTGGAAAGGGGGTTATGAAGGCCTACCTGGGAGAGGACGATATCTACCCAGCAGAAGCCTACACAAACAGCAGACAACTATCTTGTCCTGAGCCTGCTTTTTCATGCATTTGACCTTTTCTCAAGTAATTAATATTTTAACATGTTAACCCAAGTACGTGATTACGAAGAATTGTACTTCTACAGAGGTGAAGATTATCTGCCTCAATATCTGTGATTTATTTATGCTGATCTTTTTCATAGCAAATATTATGAAGAAATACCCCCAAAGGAGTTACTGTATTTTAAATAATAAATAAGGAAATCTACTGGCTGACCATACTTGATGCTACTGATACTATCACCCTACATATGTCATTGGACTTTACTGTAGTCTGCATTCCTAGCTGGGCTGGGGGGATCAGTTTGGCTGGTGGGGGTCAGAGGTCTTATTGTTCTAGACACCAGTTCCACACCCTGGTAGGTTTTTCTGCTGGAGCCCTGTATACACACCAAACTATAAGTGAGTTAAAGCAGAAGCTCACATGTTGAGCCAGAGCTGCAGTAAGCTCTTCAGTCCCTAAGGAAGACCTACCATACACAGCCTTGCCTTACACAAGAGGCTGCATGCTTTCTCCTAATAAAGAAACCAAGAATCTCTAGAGCAACTTCACACTTATCTCAAAACAAGCATGATTTAATCCCTCTTCTGAAAGTATGCTATGCAAAATATAAACAGCTTCATGAGGGTTAGGAATTCACATTACAGCAGGATAAAAAGAAGACAGAATGAACCTGCTCAGCTTATTTTGCCATCTCCAGCCTGCCTGATGACTAATAGAAATTCCACTTCAGCTTTATTGTTTCTGAATTCTTGAACCAAAGTCACCTCTCATGTTTCTCTGAAAAATGCCTTTCAGTAACTAAGGCTTCAGTGATCCTTTGGGCCATCTGCCACCATTTCCTTTTGCAATGTATTACTTAGACTGCAACTTTGGTAACATTCCCCCATGCAGAACTACTGTAGAAATAAACTGGAGACTGGGATGGCTCCAACATCTTCAATAGTCTGTTCTGTCCATAAAGAAAACATTTTGCTAATTTAAAGGGCTTTTGATTTAAAGGCAGTAATGCTTTGGAGATGCAAAAGGTATCTAATGCAGTAACTAGACCAGTGTTTTTAGACTATTACCTTGTTTAGACATTGTTCCAGGAATACTCTACTCTTCCACCTCTAAGCCATGACACTGTAGAGTTCTAAGATGCCACCTGAGCTTGTTTGACATCTTTCCAGTTAATACTTCTATCTTATTTGTGCACAGAAACAAATCACTGGTTTTTTTCCTACGATTAACAGGAACTGAACTGCTTCTAATGACACACTTGCCTGGTTGTAACTGATGTTCTGAAAACCAGTAAGTCTCTCCTTAGCTTTGTCCCCAAGAACAAGATGTGAATATTCTTGATTCCCCAAGTGAGCTTCCTTTTCAGGCTAGAGCTGATGATCCTGCTTATTATTTTTGCTACTGAAAACGGAACTCCCTTCTGATTCCATCCTTTTCCTTAGTAGCCAAAACCATCAAAGCAAACAAACAACAAACGAAAAACACTCCCCCACCTTAAATCCCCTTTTCACTGCTATCAATAGACTTCTCCTAATCCACGCAGAAAGAAACTGAGAGGGAAAAGTCAGTGCTACTGTGTCCAGTAAGCATGGCCATAAAGACAGACCTCTCTCTTATTTTTCATATATCACAGATTTTACTACATGTAAAATTCCAGCAATTCAGCAATGGAACAACCACTAGAAAAAAAGCAGCCAAACACCCCCTTCACCAGCATCACAGACACAATCTGGTGGGAAATGCTTAAATCCTTAACTCTTTCAAGTTATGAAAAAGGAAAAAATTCAAACTAGCTCATTTGTAAGAAGAATCCACCCAGTGGGAAGGTGATTTCTTCTTCTTCTATCTGTGAGGGTGCTTTTAGGAAGACTGTCAAAGTGAATATAAAAAGTTGTATATTTTCACTGGGCTAACAGAATAATGTGATGCTCCTTACTAATCAAATTGACCACTTATATAAATGAAGATTTGCAAACGGTCAGGTTGCCATTAATATGAACAATCCAGAAGACATTTTTTTCGTCCAAGTAGATGTTTTCCCTCCCCACAAACTCTGTCTCTCATTCTATACAAACCTTTCAACTTCAGCAATTTTCAACACCCATCTATTGCACAAATGTACCAGGTCTCTCAGAACAAAGGAAAATGACTAACAGTAGCACAGATTGTCAGTCTAATTCTCTTAGAACTGCCTCTTGCTATAGCATACACCAGTTATACTGCCTTTAACTAAAATAATAACTTAAAAATTGTAACTCTTTTGGGGTGAGATTATTGCCAACTTGAATCAAATTTTTTTGTAATCAAGTAACAGAACTGAGTGACAGATAGGGTTGGATATAGTAACTGGTAAGCAAATGCCCCAGACAAATCAAGAAGTACCTGGTTCTGTTCTTTTACAATGTAGTGTATAGACAATCAGTTGTTTCCTCACATTGTTATCATTTAAAGTTCTAGTCAGCACTAAGGAGTGGGACCATATGTGAAAGACAACTTAAATTGAAGGCTACACAGCTGAACTGTGATAAAATGCACAATCCCAATCACATTCACGTTCTGGCACAATACCACTTAAAGGGTTTGCTTTGGAGGGTCTCCAGAGAAAACAGCAATAACTAGGAGTTTAGCTGTGAAGCTTACAGTATGATATGTTAACTTTAGAAGAGACAGACGTACATACTGCTTTACAACTGTTTGCTATGAGACTTGCAGTCTTCTTAAAAGTCTTCTCGAGGTAGTGAGCAAATCTCTCATTTTCATTTTCCTTGGAACCCAACTGGAGGAATTCACCTAAAAAGTTGCACAGATGGGAGTGTTTATTTGAGGGCTTACTACTCAGGCAAGCAAATCTGAAGGTAAAAACAGAAAAAGACCTTACCACGCACCAGATCTTCAATCACCTGAGTTAGAACAGAGATGATAGTAGTATTTCCAATTCGTGCTAGAGCTACGGAAGCAGCTGAGAGGATGAAGTCACCAGCTAGAACAGCCTAAGAATTAAAAAAAAAATTGATCTTTCAAGTCTTTTCCTGTAAGTGTTACTACAGACGATACAATTCCCTTTATTTGGCAGGTTTACCCCTCAAATCCCATAATTTTCCTACGTAAAGCACGTCTATCTCAAGGTAAGAGAGAAAACATAAGATAATCAAATACTACAATTTGAACCATTTTTGAATCCCTATCTTCAAGTGCTGGTTATATTTTCTATATAAGTGCTGTCCTCCCTATATGCAATACCTGAACTGCCTGTGAAGGTTTTTTGAACATTACTTCTCTATTTGACCACCCTGTTACGCCATGTTAGCTCTGAATTGCCCTGGTAAATTCTGATGTGTCAGCACTGTACTTCTTTCCTTGCATTTCTGATTAAAACCTTCCTTTTAATGCTCTATGAAGAAACACCTCTCTCAAAAGTCAAAACACCTTTCATGCTGACTGAAAACCTCTTTGCATTCACTACTGAATCACAGTAACATATAGTGTTCTGGATGATGTACAAGTTCAAAGTATTCCAACAGCACTGGAGGAAATAGCACAGGGAATGTAAAATCAATAAGAATCACAATGCAGTCAGACATTATATCTACGGCTTCCAACAGTTCAAAAAAGGAACACACATTTTTCTTACCCAGAATCTGTGCACACCTCTTCATACTTTTTCTGGCACATCCCAAGACTGTGCCTAGGCATAGTAATGTGACAAAAACCCCAGGTATTTGTGCTCTCCTGAAACTCAAAGGCAAGTCTTGCACATAATAGCAAACCCACCTTCCTCTCTCCCCAGATTTGATTGACTGTCATTTTTCCTCTGCGAGAATTTGCATCATCAATAACATCATCATGAACTAGGCTAGCTGTGTGGATCATCTCAGCAATTATGGCCACAGAGCGCTGGCTTTCTTGCACCTCCCTGAAAGAAAATCCCAAGAACTGTCAAATAATTAAAACCAGTTCTATGTGCTGCAATACATTAAAAGAAATCTCTATGAAAACCGAACAAAAATACATTTCTCTGAAAGCAGCTGTTGCAGCTTTTCCATGGTCTGAACCCCATCTTTCAAACCTGGAATTAGGAAGACAAAAGAAAGTGAGATCACGTTAGTACAGTAAGTGCAATGGGATGTTTCGATCCTTATTAGGCCTGTTTCTGTCTTGCTGCATTAGCAGTACTGCAAAACTCCCAAGTTATTAACTCTAATCCCTCTAAATCCGGACTGCAATAAATAGCAGAGTAGCAAGGATGCTTGGCTCCAAACAGATGGAAATCTGGAAAACAGCAGAGAAAAGAATGCCCGGTAGCTTTGTAGATGAGTTTAAAGTTTTCCTTTTCTCAGTGTTGCTCTACCTGCAAGATGCAGCATCACAAACTCTCCAAAGCTGGCTAACTCTACTGACCTGCAAGCTGCAGAGATCAGCAGGCACAGAAACCTGTATTCTACATCTGAAAGCCATAGCTCATGGGTCTCATCCTTTAAGTTACTTGATTACCTTAAGACCTCAGAAGTTCTTCAACAGCCTGAGGAATTAACCGGAATTATACTGCAATCACTTTAGGACTGTAAACACTAACTACCTAACACTTACTGAAATTCAGCCTTTGGGAAGATCTAACACTGATGATTCAACTCTCAGTAGTTCACACCTACTTTAATTTTTAAACTAGGTGAAAAGAAGAAAATGGAAGAACACAGAAGCAATTATCTAGGGAACAAGGCTGGTGAAATGTACAGAAAAGAGTCAACTTAGCTTACACAAAAGACCATCTACCCGACTATCCAGCTACCACTGCCCCGTTCTTGTATCTATGGTTTTTTCTACCTATTTTCATCATGGGTTGTATGCAGGATCCCAGAAATGGCTATCCCAGTCAGCCTTGACTTATAGTAGTAACAAGCGACATGGACAACATGGACATTAAAAACAACAAAGCAAAGAAAGAAAGAAACAAAACCAACAAAATAGCCAAAAAAACCCCCAAAAACTAACCCACAACCAAAAACACAACCACAAACAAAACCAAGATCCAAACCAAAAAATTAGGAAAAGAAAAATATTAATTCTGGTACATAGAATCATGGAATAGTTAGGGTTGGAAAGGACCTTAAGATCATCTAGTTCCAACCCCCCTGCCATGGGCAGGGACGCCTCACCCTAAACCATGTCACCCAAGGCCTCATCCAACCTGGCCTTGAACACCGCCAGGGATGCAGCATTTACCACTTCTTTGGGCAACCCGTTCCAGGGCCTCACCACCCTCACAGTAAAGAATTTCTTCCTTATATCCAATCTAAACTTCCCCTGTTTTAAGTTTTAACCTGTTACCCCTTGTCCTGTTGCTACAGTCCCTAATGAAGAGTCCATCCCCAGCATCCTAATAGGCCCCCTTCAGATACTGGAAGGCTGCTATGAGGTCTCCAAGCAGTCTTCTCTTCTCCAGGCTGAACAGCCCCAACTTTCTCAGCCTCTCTTCATATGGGAGGTGCTCCAGTCCCCTGATCATCCTCGTGGCCCTCCTCTGGACTTGTTCAAACAGTTCCAGGTCCTTTTTCTGTTGAGGACACCAGAACAGCACACAATACTCCAAGTGCGGTCTCACGAGAGCAGAGGGGCAGGATTACCTCCTTTGACCTGCTGGTCACGCTCCTTTTGATGCAGCCCAGGATACGGTTGACTTTCTGGGCTGCGAGCGCACACTGAAGCCGGCTCATGTTCATTTTCTCATCGACCAACACCCCCAAGTCCTTCTCCACAGGGCTGCTCTGAATCTCTTCTCTGCCCAACCTGTAGCCGTGCCTGGGATTGCTCCGACCCAGGTGTAGGACCTTGCACTTGGCATGGTTAAACTTCATAAGGTTGGCATCAGCCCACCTCACAAGCGTGTCAAAGTCCCTCTGGATGGCATCCCTTCCCTCCGGCGTATCAACCGAACCACACAGCTTGGTGTCATTGAAAAACTCGCTGAGGGCGCACTCAATCCCACTGTCCATGTCACTGACAAAGATGTTGAACAAGACCGGTCCCAACACCGATCCCTGAGGGACACCACTCGTTACTGGTCTCCAGTTGGACATTGAGCCATTGACCACAACTCTTTGTGTGCAGCCATCCAGCCAGTTCTTGCATTGCCTATGTCTACGGAATTCTAGTGATTAATCACATAATGAAAGAACATCTTGCAGTCTGCTGACATAACACTGCGTTCTGACATCCACCTCTGTACAGAACTGTGCACTGCTGTTAGTGGGAGTTCTATACCCTGAACAATAGCAGGATGTGTGGCTCAGGCTGTGAAAATGTAGCTTTTTACACAACAGAAAATAAGAGCTGGAAACCTTCACAGCTGTTTGAAGGTAAGTTTCACTGTGGACTAGTAATTTAGTCAAATGCTAGTTCAGTGTAAGTATCTAGCGTTACTAAGTAGGAGAACTTACCTTCAAACAACTGTAAAGGTCCCCAGGCTCTTTCATGCACTGGTCTCCTTTTGGGGACTCCCTTTTCATTAATTATGTCAGCAGACTGGACTTCCTGCTGAGAAGTAGCAGTAAAGGCAAAACTCACCGACACGCCAAAACCTTTCAGTAGTATGAAGACAGCACAACAACAGACATTTCAAAAGCACGTTTTGAAAAGTTCTGCATTATAGTGCATTTCATCTCTGACAATGACTAAAAATGGCATAGGAATGTTCATGGCTCATGTGTCTGGTCCCCAGAATGTTGTATCAAATGTGATAATTTAACCTGAAGAGGGCTTTTTTTAACTACTATTTCTGCAAGGTCTCAAGCAAGGTTCTTCCCATTGCTGGCAAAAAAAAATCTGCAATAGTTTCCTACAAATATCTTGTGAGAGTAATTGTGAATCACAGCATGCTTATTTTAAGGAAGACACACAAGAAACAGGATCCTTCTCATTCCCTACCATTTTTCATTCCGCATCGCCTGCAAAACAAAAGCAAAAAGTAGCAGTAACTCAAGTCAATAGATAACTGGGTCCCCACAAGTCCAGTAAGTGGAGAGATGCCATTTTTAGGTCATTCTCAAAGTAAAGGCACCCTCAGATTATATATATTTACACAAAATTTTTATACAACTTTGAGTTTATCTTTTTACACATGCATTATAATAATTCTGAAGTCCTTGATCATTTTCTATATGTCAGTAGGACCCGCTGCTTGATTCTGTGATAAGCTTTTATAGAGCTACAGTACCCTGAAGTCTTTTCTATTACAGAACTTGTGTCACGGACATTGAACAAGACCAAAGCTGCTTTTACAGACTGGAAAGAACACCCAAACAATTACACCTCTACCTCCAAATACCCCTCTTCAAATTAAAGATAAAAATAAAAATAAAATTAAAAATAAAAATAGAAACAGGGGGTAAGAGGTGACGAGGACAGACTCAAACCAACACAAAACAGTACCTTACATTTTGCAACAAAGATTTGCAATGTGCTTGCCAGTAAGCAGCTATTGCCAGTTAAAAGACAGGAAACATGCAAAAGAACTTGCAAAATTGCTGTGTTATAACCACACTCCCAAAGTACGCTGTTTGAGAAACACAGTCTGTGACATGGAAGAACACTGCAAACTAAGGGAAGCACAGAAAATGGATGTGTTAACAGGGGAGCAAATTACAGACCAGATGAAAAACCAGTACACAGTACAGATATCTGACAACCATGGTTTAGAGGAGTGAAAGAAAAGATGACAAAGGTTGTTGGCAGGTCATCATATCTTTAGGAAGTATTATTTTATTAAGTTTAGACAGGTGAATATCCTGAAGTATTTCTCACACTATTCTGATGGATTTATTTTCTTTTACCCCTAAATCTTTTGTGCTATTTTCTCTATTGAGATGCCTCTGTTCTTCTTTGGCCTTCTCTTACTTGTTCGTCTCTCATTTTGGTTGCCAAAATAGAAATAAAACCTCTTATTTAATTTTTTCCCATCACTTTTTTTGGATACTTTACAGTTTTCAGTAACTGCTTTGAATCAAGTCCATAAGTTCATATAATATGCCAAAAATAGATTAACCTCAAGCCCCTATTACCACTCTGGCTTTCTGTATCACTTACTACTTAAGTGGTTTACAAGCAATTATAGACTAAGTCTTCCAGAGTCGCTTGGAAGGAGCATTTCCTACCCCAATTTACAAAGAGAAATGGAGCATCGGAGAGAATCAGATCCTGGTCCACAGCATGCTGAACATCCACCTCCATGAACTGCAGAAAGGAGGCTGCTCTGCTGGCAATCTGACCTTGTAGCTAAGTTGGTGAGGTTTGTATAGCTGGACAAGCAAAGAGGCAGAGGAGCCCGCAGAAGTATGCGGAGTGGGGAAGGGAATGTATGCAATAAAGTAGACAGCATGTGGTTAATCCTTGTTACAGGTGGAGAGCTGGGAACAGGCTCTGCAGTGCATACATGTGGCTGCTGTACAAAAGCTGGACAATATTAACTGAAACTGTTGAACATGAGGGGAGATGAGGGGTGAAGGGCAGTCATGAGTGGTGATCATGAGGGGAAAGGAGGGGCAGCCATGAGAGGAGATCATGAGGAGAGATTAGGGATGGCCATGAGGGGTACAGGGCAGTTGTGAGGGAGATCACGAGGGGAAAGGGACAGCAGCCATGAAGGAAGATCGTGAGGGGAAATGAGGGATGGCCATGAGGGGTAAGGGGCCATTGTGAGGGGAGAGGAAGGGTGGCCACAAGGGAAGATCGTGAGGGGAAAGGAAGGGCAGCCATGAGGGGAGATCGTGAGGGAGAGAAGGGGTGGCCGTGAAGGGAGATTGTGAGGGAGAGAAAGGGCAGCCATGAGGGGAGATTGTGAGGGAGAGAATGGGCATCCATGAGGGAAGATCATGAGGGGAAAGAAGAGGTGGCCATGAGAGGACATCATGAGGGAGAGAAGGGGTGGACATGAGGGGAGATCATGGGGAGAAAGGAGGGGCAATCATGAGGGGAGATAGCGAGGGGAGATGAGGGATGGCCATGATGTGTGAGGGGCCGTTGTGAGGGGCGATTGTGAGGGGAGAGGAAGGGCAGCCATGAGGGAAGATTGTGAGAGGAGAGGAGAGGAAGGGTGGCCATGAGGGGTGAAGGGCAGCCATGAGGAGAGATTGTGAGGGGAGAGGAAGGGTGGCCATGAGAGAAGATCGTGAGGGGAGATCATGAGGGGAGAGGTGGGCAGCCATGAGAGGTGAAGGGCAGTTGTGAGGGAACATCATAAGGGGAAAGGAGGAGCAGCCATGAGGGGAGATCGTGAGGAGAAAGGAGTGGCAGCCATGAGGGGAAATAGTGAGGGGAGATGAGGGAAGGCCATGCGTGGTGAGGGGCTGTTGTGAGGGGAGATAGTGAGGGGAGAGGAAGGGCAGCCATGAGGGAAAATCGTGAGGGGAGATGTGGGGTGGCCATGAGGAGAGATCATGATGTGAGAGCAAAGGCAGACATGGGATGTGAGGTGCGGCCATGAGGGGTGAGTGGCATTCATGAGGGGAGATCATGAGGGAAGATTATGAGGGGAGAACAGGGGCAGCTGTGGGGTGTGAGGGGTGGCCATGGTGGGGTGTAGGGGTGGCAGCTGTTCAGTGTGGGCCACTATGGGGGACAGATGAGGGGTGGCTACAAGTGGAGATCATTAGGGGCAGCCATAAGGGGAAATCAGCTTGCCCTTAGTGCCATGGTTTACTTGGCAGTAAACCTTGGCAGCCCTGGGGTAAGGGTTGGACTTGGTGATCTTACAGGTCTTTTCCAACCTAGCTGATTCTATGATTCTATTTGCAAACACCTCTGGAGAATACACTCTGAACAGAAACACTAGGTCCAGTCAGGCTAAGTGATAATGCAATGAAATTCTGCACAGAGGGCTGTGAAGAAATGCTGGAGCATGTGTGAAACTGAGGGTTTGCATGACCTCAGCTTACACTCCTTACGACAATTCTCACTCTTGCGCAAAGCTAAGTTGTTATCATTAAGCAAAAAGCCATTGCTCAAGGGGCTCAAGTACTCAGGGTTGGACTTGTGACACTTGGATCTCCAAGGGAAGAAAACCCAAAACATACCAGCACAGAAAAACTGGAATGCTTCAGACACTTCTTCTGACAATAGTTCAGATTCTTTACACAACTGTCATTCTCCTTATTATAACTACAATAAAATGAACTCACTCTATACAGAGACAGTTAACCTGCTGAGGGCATTCTGAATACCTAGCCTTCCTCAACTCTAACCACGAACCACCTAACTTAAGCAGAGCTATCTGGGTGTTCCCCTCTATTCACTTGAGAAGTCTCAGCTGTTCTGGTGGGGCTCTGTGATGATAGAGAGGTCTCTGTGGATTGCCTCATAAGATCAGGACCTATAACCTTACAGAATTGTTTTCTGTTATTTGAACAGCCAAACAAGGAAGAGTATTACCTTTTCTGCTACTACTGCACAAGAGGAAAAGGGAAAAGAAAACCCACCCAAAAAATAACAAATGAAAGAAGAGACAAAAGCATGCTGGGCTCAGCAAGTTATCTGACAGTTGAGAATGGCAGCAAGATGAAGCAGAAACTCAACATTGGTAACACAAACTCCAGAGGCAGAATGAAAAAAAATTCTAGGGATGAACAGCACAGGATATTGTCTCACTCCACAAGTCTAGAGATGCTGTGGCCAGCATGTTTGATTACGTGTGTGGGAACCAAAGCTCCAACAAAGAAAAACAAGTCTAGGAGAAGAATCAATATTAACTGAGGAAAAGAATAATAAAAAGTTGGAAGAGAAATGACAAGTTGAAAGAGAAAAAACATCTTAAAAAGAATTAATATTTGTTGTGAGAAGCAGAACAGAAAGCAAGCTGGGTTTTCTTTTACTCTCACGTCTACAGCAGAGTAACAAATACACACTGTTACCTTCCCTATATATACAATATTCCTCACAAACAGTAAAAAGCTGGAAGAACAACTTGTCACCTGAAAGCAATACTGCTTTAAGAAACAACAATAATGAAACCAGTATCAGTGTGAGCTGGAAGTATATGCAAATACAAAGAAGATGTAACAGACTGCTTCAAGAAGCTTAAACACAAAAAGTGGCATGAAGTAAAGCAGAGGAAGATATATACCTTGGGATATCATTCTTTTCCTTTGCTGAAACGTTTCTGTTTTCCCTACTCTGAATTTCATTCTAAAAATTATATGACAGAGATAGTGACTCTATCTGTCCTTCTACAAGGAATGTTCAGATTAATGAGGAGGCTTTTAAACATTAGACATAGTTTGGAGGTGCTGACAAAAACTCAACACATGCAGAAAAGCTGCCAAATTACATGGGCATCTATAAATCAGAGTGTTTATGCTGGGGGTCAGCTACTGAGAAGCAAACACTTGCCTCAGGCATGTGTGGCACTTGAAGTCTGAGATGACACTTTCTCACTGGCGTAGGGCAAGTCTCAAAATTCACCACCCTCATGATTTCAAGACAGCATAAAGCAGGGACAAGAATATGTCCATGACCATATACATACGTCATAAGACAGCAAATATGCTTTGAGCATATAAAGGCAAAAGCTACTAGTCTTTGCTTCGTTGCTCAACTCCTGCACTGTATGACATTAACTCCAGCCTTCTCAGTACTGCATGCACACTACACAATTTTGTTCACACATTTCTCATGCTACACACTAGAACGAGATAAAACTATTTTTCCTGTTACTCTGACTAGAAGGATGCTCCAAAAATTCATTGCCCCAGTTGTTGTCCTGATTATCTTTGCAGCCCTTCTCTGAAGCTAGCTGGACTTACCTATTTTGAATGGAAGGATCAGACATGATGATGATTTCACAAGGTGTGATATACAAGGTGTGATATCAGCACACCGGTAGCTGATCTGAATATATTATGGTTGATGCAAGCAAGGATTACTTTCAAGGTTTTTCATAGAGAAGGTGGCTACAAATCATACAGGGGTTACATGTAATGGGATACTCACAAGCCTCCCAGCTCAAGAAGAAATTTCTGTTTAATTGTGGTGCCTTTCAATACACCATGGGTGGCCAGTCATCAAGAATGACTCTGTCATTCTTGATTGTCATTCTGAATCATTCTGTCATCAAGAAGTGCCATCATCACACTCCTGCTTTTCATGTCAAGATCACTCATGAAAATATTAAGCCAATCAGGGCTGTGACAAAGGACATCCTTGATGAGTTTCACAACTGATATTGTTCCTTTTGCTACCTCTAAGACAATGACAATGAGCAGTGCTGAGTGGAGAACAGAATCAGGCTGGCATGAAGTTCATTAATCCTAGACAACATTCCCCTAAACCAAGAGGAACTGGCACACACAGGACAGGACACTGCCAACTAGGTTTTGCTTTCTCCTCCAAAATGATATTCACACGGGAGGGGGTATAATGGGAGAGGTGCCATATCAAACAGCAAAATATATGCTACGCTCAGGTAGAAATCAAGTCTAACAAGGCATTAACCTACTGCTAAGTTAAAACTGATGTGAGAGCTGAGAGAAATCCCTTAAGACTGATAAATTGGTCTGGAAACACTTCTGGCAAAGGACCAAAGATTTCATATTTGAAATTTCGTATGAAGGAAGACTGGAAGCGTAGCTGGAAGGCAGAGAACACTCTGCCCAATGTCTTTCCTCAAAATGAGAAAGTAACAACTGATAGGAAAGCATGGAAAACCATTTGCAATCAACCAGAGCGAGCAGTGGTGGAGAGTACAGAGCAAGCATGATGTTCTGCTCAGTTAAAACTGCTTTCATAAACCAAGTAACTTCAAAAATGTGAGGATTACACCAGCTCTAAGCTTAGAATCTTACACTGAAGTGTACAACCTTGCTCCTAGGGTTTGGGGCAGGGAAATCTGACTGCTTTGAATGTCTACTAGACTACTTTTTTTTGAACATAAGAATGATAAATTTCAAGTACAGTACTTGGAATGAGGTTTAAACTTAGGGAAATGAAAGAGGGCAGATTTAGATCAGATATTAGGAAAAAAAAGTATTCACTAAGAGAGTACTGAGACAGTGGCACAGGTTGCCCAGAGAAGCTGTGGATGCCCCCATCCCTGGCAGTGTTCAAGGTCAGGTTGGATGAGACTTTGAGCAACCTGGTCTAGTGGAAGATGTCCCCACCTGTGGCAGGGAGTTGGAACTAGATGCTCTTTAAGGGCCCTTCCAACCAAAACCATTCTATGAATATATGTCCATATATCTAAAAGTAACGGACTCACCTGGAATTATTATGGTGAATGTTGCAAGCCCTCGCCATTAGCACCACAATCATTGGTCGAAAGGCCTTTCCTTTCCCATCAAAGTAATAATCACACATTTCCTTAAGTTCTGCTGCAGATACAAGTAATTCCTATAGAAAGGAAATTAACATATCAGCATAGAAGTCACAAAGCCAATCTGTTTAGTGCAAGCAAAACAGTATGTATGTGTAAAGTTATTGCCTGTATTGCATTATGGCTCTGTAAGGTATGTAGAAATGCTTCCTTTGCCTTCAGTTTAAGTTTCAGACAGCTGTTCATAAAGAATATTCTTACAATAACTATACTACAAAGCAATGGTTGCTATTAAAATCAGAAGCATCACAACATCCTAGAATAGTAAGAAAAATCCCTTACCTTTTTAATATCTTCATAGAGATTCTTCAAGTCTTTTCTACCAAGTTGAAAAGGGTCTTGGTATTTTTCATTACTAACTGTTTTACTGCACCTGCACCAGTGGGAGGTACTTGTATGATGAAACCTGGTAACAGTGTTTTTCAAGAGAGGAATATGTTAAAA
Source organism: Psittacula echo (assembly GCF_963264785.1). Classification (NCBI taxonomy): domain Eukaryota; kingdom Metazoa; phylum Chordata; class Aves; order Psittaciformes; family Psittacidae; genus Psittacula; species Psittacula echo. Next base: position 42,863,057 of record NC_137737.1, on the reverse strand, counting down.
GCAAACCTTCCCCAACTTCCCAGACAGAAACATTTCAAAGCATTCCCTCCTCCTCCTCTGCCCTCATGCAAAATTCAACCAAATAGCTAAAATATAAGCAGAAGGCATCAAAACACTCTTTTCAGACAGCTAATAAGGTACAAGGACAGCACAGCTACATACTGATGATTGTAGACTTTTAGGGAGCTGGTAAAGTGCAGCATTTGGCAAACAATAACCCCCCCTCCACCTGTAACAGATTACACAAGTCTTCCCAGACACATAAAACTACACTGCTCTCAATGTATTCTTTTTGAATACACTACTGATAGCATGGCATACGTTTGGAGATGAAGCCTTCACTTTCCAGTAGCACAATTATCCTGTTTCTTCCCATTCTTGTATAATCCTGGAAGAAGCATTTCTGACACGGATTTGAAAATTTTTCTTTGCACACCCAGCTACGTTATAAGTTAAATCAATACCTCCAGGTAGCATGATGATACTATAAAAGTTCATCAATAAAAGGTGAAAGCCCCAACTGGATGCATTAAGATGCATTAGGCTTAGGCCTGATTTTTTTTCTGTAATGTTCCCTGGAGTTTATGTCTCTTATTATGTTTCCTTTTTTCAGAGTGAGCTGTATGGGTTTGCTTGGGGCACTCTTGCTCTACTCGTCGCTCTACAGCATGAAGGACTTAGATTCACACTCAGCACCATAGGAACAGTCTGTACAGAATTATCCAGTACATACTAGAACAGAAAGCTTTTTTTCAAAGTTTACAGTTCACAGGTGTAACTATATCCAGTTCAGCCAATAACTATCTCTTTCCCCATTACACAACTATATGAATCTCCAACTTACCGCCAAAATATATTACATAATTTTGGAAATGACAATGTTGAATTTCTTTGGGTAAAGTGACAAACCTGCACAAAGAAAAATCAGGGTTAAATTAACTGTCAGAAAACATTTGGTTACAAAAAATAAGTGTCTGTTCATCAACATTGCTCAGTTTCTCCATTTTAACTGCCCAGCAGCCAATGGAGTCTCCTAATCTCCTTCCATACCACGAGACATAACTGCCAGTATGCACATTAGCTTCTGACTTGAACTGACTCTTTCACTCAGAAGAGTTGGACTTTCTCCCCTCACAGGACCAACCTAGAAGACATTATCAGTTAACTTTCCAGAACTGCTCTAATGTAACCTTGCTTTTGCACTCATGAAAGGTGTGATTTCCAAACTTCCTGTCCTGCAGATAAATCTGGACTGCACCAGTCAAGGCACAGAGAAAAGGACAAGGGTTGTTCCTGTAAACTACTACACTAACAGAAGAAGGTGTCCTTATTTTCCCCTGAAGCAATTTTAATTCAGCTTGCTTCTTATGATAATTTACACCTGCACATCTTCTCTGCTACCATGTCAAGAACCTAACCTCCAAACCCAGCAACCTCTCCCAGCAGAGCCCAGGAGCCTGGGGAAAGGCGAAGTCCCAGGTCCAGATTCCAGCACAGACAGGCTGAGAAGGGAAAGGCAGCTTTTGCTCCACTCCCAGCAGTGCTGGCAGGAAGTACCCAGCCCTGCCTTGGAGTACACGCTGACTCAGGGGCCCAGCCATGTGGACCTAGCCCAGTATCACTGCAATACACACACTTCACCAAACTTCCTCTTCAAAAGCCTGTACACAAATGCGCAAGGAGACCTAGAACTGGAGAAGGATTCCCTCAATTTGCTCCTTATAGCTCAGTGACTCCTTGTACATGGCCCGAAGCCTCTCTCTCCCTGCACATAGCAAGAGATAAAAAGAGCACCACACTGGCTGGCTCCAGGGCACCCTTCTGTCCAAATTGTGTACAGGGTGAAAAAAAAAAAACAAACAGGCAAGGAGACAAGGAAAGGAGACGAAGAAGAAGGAGAGGTACCATAACTTATCATAGGTTTGCAGCTCCCTGCTGTATGATTCCAACGCCCAGATCTATTGCCAAGACCCTCATAACCTCGCTCTCTCACCATTTTCGGTTGTTAACAGGAGATCTCTTCCTATTCCTTCTTCTGTGAGGGTACAGGCTCTCTCCTTTACACTGCTGCTTGACAACATGGGTTTGGATCATGCACGACTCCAGACACACCACAGCCAGAACACTTTACTGCAGGTCAGAACAGTAGCCTGGCCTTGTGAAGAAGGTGTGAATGAATGCACTAAGAGAACTGCCTCCCCATTACAACTCACCAAATTATGCACTAACACACTGAAAACCTCTCACTAAGGAGAACCACTTTCCCTGCTTTCACTTAGAGAGAGCTCCAAGAGGTTGCTCTCCACAACAGCAACCAATACTGCCCTGAAAACCCTCAAGCCAGTACTTAAACTTGCACCGAAAGAGCTCCTACCCCCTGCGAGGCCCCCGGCCCGGGCTGTGCACCGTCTGCCCGCTCACCGACGGCCCTCGACCACCGGAACCGCCTCCGGGCCTTCGCGCTCCCCAGGCGGGAGGGACGACGCAGGCTGTGACTGCCCGGCCCCGCCGCCCGCCCGGCTCCCCCCGCCACCGCCCCATTCATTCCCGGTGACCTCCAGGCGCCCGCCGCCGCGCCGCACTCACCGCCGCGCTGAGGGCCGGCGGCAGCAGCGGGGTGCGGGACCCGGGCCCCGGCGGGCGGAGGCGCGGCAGGGAGCCGAGCGGCTGCGCCCAGCGGGAACAGGGGCCGCACCGCCACCACCAGCGCAAGGCCATGGTGTCCCCCAGCCCCGCCTTCCGGCACCGCCTTCCGGCACCGCCGCGACCCGGACGCGGAAACCAGACGCCGCCACCACCCTCTGGCACGGGTGCTGGGAGGACATCCGAGCGGGCGGGGAGGCCCCTTTCCCCTCGCCCTTTCTCACCTCCCTTCCTGCCGCTCCCTCGAGAAGCCGAGCGTGGCTGAGGGCCGGGAGGGAGAGCGGCACCACCTGGTAGGGCCCGGTCTCCGCTCCCGGCTGGGACAGGACAGGGCTTGGGCCGCACTTCAGCGGGGATCCGGCTCTGCCAGCCTGCGAGTACGGGCGGCTCTCCCAGCCCCGGCCCAGCCAGAGCGGAAATGGCCGCTCCGTCCTTCCCGCTCGGAGGAGGCACCAGCCTCTCCTGACTTCTCTGTGAGGAGATCAGAGAGGAGGGTTTGTTTTGAAGGCAGGGAGGCTTCGAGCCGGTTTCTTACGTGAATTGGTGAAGGCGAGGTCTGGAGAACATGTAGTGGCTCCCCTGGCTGGCCGCTGGAGCTGTGCGCCTGGCCCCGCTGTGCGCTTCCCGAGGTCTCTGCCGGGCCTCTCGAGGCCTGAACGAGACCCGGCCGCAGAGCTCTGCGTGTAGTCCTTCTCCGAGAGCACCCTGCTCTGCCGCGGGGTTTTTCCCTTGTACACCCTGCTCTGCCCTGGTCCTGTTGTTTAGTGGGTTGTAGCAGCTACTAAAGCAACAGTGAGTTAGATATTATGAAGAAATTCTTTACTGTGAGAGTGGTTAAACGCTAGAACAGGTTGCCCAGACAAGTTGTGGGTTCTCCATCCCCTGCAGTGTTCAAGGTCAGGCTGGACGGGGCTTTGAGCAACCTGGTCTAGTGGAAGTTGGCCTTGCCCATGGCCGGGGGTTTGGAACTAGGTAGTCTTTAAGGTCCTTTCCAACCCAAACCATTCTGTGATTCTAAGGGAAGACCTTACATACACAAATACTGCACTTAAAGTTAAAACTAGATTGGCCATAAGGAGCTCTCTTTTCCCTTCCCTTCTTATTACCAATTTAGTAATTTAGCAAATAGTAATGGAGAGATGTGCAAGTCCTAATTATGTGTTAATGCAAAATTGACAGCCTGACACCTGATTGGAAGAGCATAAGCAGTATAGCTTGCAGGCATACAGAATTGATTATAATAATAAAGATCAGTTATGTGATAACATTACAGAAATAATTTTTGCAGGTAATGCAATTACTTCCAAGCATTAAGAAATAATAATCGGTGATATGTCTTGTAGCAGCTGGGTGTAACAGGGTTTGTCATTAGAGGTATTGAGAAACATGGTTAACAGCAGCTCTCCAGAGGTGCTAACTAAGGTACAGTTTTTACCAAACAGTGACTCTGAGGTACTGGGATTTTATAATTAACACGGAATCATAAGATTGTTGCAAGCAAAAATCCATAAAGATGTTAAAACACACAGTATTAGTCCAGGGTTTGAAAACAGTATTTGTCCTCTGTTACCATGGATCACGGCACAGAGTAAGTGTGAAGGAAGAATGAAGCACATTTTTTCAGTATATATGTTGTACTACAGCAAGAATTGCCTCTTCTGCTTCTTCCATTCACTGTTTAGATTACTGAGAGAAGATTTCAAGCTGATTTCTTAGGCTAATTGGTGATAGTTGCTGCACATGGACAGTATACACCATGGTTACTGATGCACAATGACTTAATCTGTGGGATTAGCTGAACTTCTCTGTCTCATATAAATATCTTTTAGGGTGGCATATAACTGAGTGCAATATAAAACTGTTCTGAGACTGTTCTAATCAGTTAATTGAATCTATGTTTAAGTATGGTTTAGATCTTAAAACTAGCATGCTCTATCAGGTTCTTTAACTGCAGAATTCAGTCCTTCTTTTCAAATATCCCAAATAGAGTAAAATCCTTGCTTTGCATGTAGGCTTAATGTACCTTAAAATCATAGAATCATAGAATAGTTAGGGTTGGAAAGGACCTTAAGATCATCTAGTTCCAACCCCCCTGCCATGGGCAGGGACACCTCCCACTAAACCATGCCATCCAAGGCCTCATCCAACCTGGCCTTGAACACCTCCAAGGATGGAGCACTCACAGCCTCCCTGGGCAACCCATTCCAGTGCCTCACCACCCTCTCAGTAAAGAATTTCTTCCTTATATCCAATCTAAACTTCCGCTGTTTAAGTTTTAACCCATTACCCCTTGTCCTGTCGCTACAGTCCCTAATGAAGAGTCCATCCCCAGCATCCTAATAGGCCCCCTTCAGATACTGGAAGGCTGCTATGAGGTCTCCACGCAGCCTTCTCTTCTCCAGGCTGAACAGCCCCAACTTTCTCAGCCTCTCTTCATAAGGTTGGCATCAGCCCACCTCACAAGCGTGTCAAAGTCCCTCTGGATGGCATCCCTTCCCTCCAGCGTATCAACCGAACCACACAGCTTGGTGTCATTGAAAAACTCGCTGAGGGCGCACTCAATCCCACTGTCCATGTCACCGACAAAGATGTTGAACAAGACTGGTCCCAACACCAATCCCTGAGGGACACCACTCGTTACTGGTCTCCAGTTGGACATTGAGCCATTGACCACAACTCTTTGTGTATCCACCGAGTGGTCCACCCATCAAATTGATGTCTCTCCAATTTAGAAACAAGGATGTCGTGTGGGACAGTGTCAAGTGTTTTGCACAAATCCAGGTAGATGATGTCAACTGCTCTGCCCCTGTCCATCAGTTCTGTAGCCCCATCATAGAAGGCCACCAAATTGGTCAGGCAGGATTTCCCCTTAGTGAAGCCATGCTGGCTGTCACCAAGCACCTCCTTGTTTTTCATGTGCCTTAGCATGCCTTCCAGGAGAATCTGCTCCAAGATTTTGCCAAGCACAGAGGTGAGACTGACTGGTCTGTAATTCCCCGGGTCATCCATTTTTCCCTTCTTGAAAATGGGGGTTATATTTCCCTTTTTCCAGTCGTCAGGAACTTCACCTGACTGCCATGATTTTTCAAATATGATGGCCAGTGGCTTAGCAACTTTATTCACCAGCTCCTTCAGGACCCGCGGATGGATTTCATCAGGTCCCATGGACTTGTGCACATTCAGGTTTTTAAGATGATCTCGAACCATATCCTCTCCTACAGTGGGCCTAGGGTCTTCATTCTTACAGTCCCTGCGTCTGCCTTCCAAGACTTGGGTGGTGCAGTCAGAGCCTTTGCCAGTGAAGACCGAGGCAAAGAAGTCATTAAGAACCTCAGCCTTCTCCAAATCCAGGGTAGCCAGTTCTCCTGATACCTTCTGGAGGGGGCCTACGTTGTCTCTAGTCTGTCTTTTATTCGCTATGTACCTATAGAATCCCTTCCTGTTATCCTTAACATCCCTAGCCAAGTTTAATTCTAACTGGGCCTTAGCTTTCCTCACCTGGTCCCTAGATTCCCAGACAACATCCCTGTATTCTTCCCAGGCCGCCTGTCCCTGCTTCCACCTTTTATAAGCCTCTTTTTTCCTTTGAATTTTCCTGAGCAGCTCCTTATCCATCCAAGGAGGTCTCCTGGCCCTCCTGCTGCACCTCTTTCTAGTTGGGATGCAACACTCCTGAGCTTGGAGCAGGTGATCCTTGAATAACAACCAAGAGTCTTGGGCCCCCCTGCCCTCTAGGGCTGTATCCCATGGAACCTTACTAAGCAGGTTCCTGAAGAGGCCAAGGTCTTGAAGTCCAGGGCAGTGAGCTTGCTGCATGCTCTTCTCACTGTCCCAAGGATCTCGAATTCGACCATCTCGTGGTCACTACAACCAAGGCTGCCCTGGAGCATCGCATTTCCAACCAGCCCTTCCCTGTTGGTGAGCACGAGGTCAAGCACGGCACCTCTCCTTGTCGGCTCCTCTATTACTTGCAGAAGGAAGTTGTCTTCCACACAATCGAGGAACCTCCTGGATTGCTTGTGTTGGGCCGTACCTTCACTCTAACAGATGTCAGGGTGGTTGAAGTCCCCCATGAGAACAAGGGCCTGCGAGCGTGAGGCTGCTCCTATCTGCCTATAGAGCACTTCATCCACAGATTCCTCTTGATCAGGCGATCTGTAACAGATCCCCACAGTAATGTCCCCCATAGCTGTTCTCCCTTTAACCCTGACCCACAAACTCTCTGTCGACTGCTCACCCGTCCCCAGACGGAGTTCCATACTCTCCAGCCTTTACCTTGTGGTAAAGATTCAGGTTTTAATTGTTTCTGAAGTATTTTGATTGGATTTAAGAGAAAAGGTATTAAGAATAATATGATTGTTTTTAAAACCATTTCTTGACTCTTTCATGTTTACAGATCTTTTTCCAATTGACGTGATCCAGGTGAGGAGCTGCATTCTTTCAGTTGTCTGTCCTACACCTTCTAAATCTAGAGTTCATTTTGTAGCTATTTCAAAGGCTGGCTATTTTTTTTATTTTAATTCCTCTCTAATTAATAGACATTGTTAATACATGTTCTAAAATATACCTTAATATTCATATGCTATTTATAGTGAAAGCATCTTATCAATATATACTTTAAACAAATAGAACATTTAAAACATATTGTCAGATGTCTCTTAATAACAAAATCTGTAGAGAAAACACATTCATTACCACTGAAAATTTGATCATCTACAAGTACTATCTGTATTATCTTTTTCTCCAGGAAGTTCTTGAAAATATTTAATGTCTCTCAAAGGGACATCTGATTTTCTTCAGTTTGTCAGTGGTGAGAAAGTGATAGTTGGGTCTCTTCCATTGGCCCATAGGTATGGGGGCCATCATGTAACTATGGCACGCAGTCTTCCAGGTGGAATTATGTAGGTTTTCATGTGAATTGTATCTTGATAATACCTGTAACAGCATATGCCTGTGAGTATATATACTGAGGAACATTTTTCTTGCAGATTTGTTCTTCTTAAGGGGTTGCAGATGGACAGGAACTATGATATTCTTTCCTGGTACCATGTCTAGTTTCTATGCTTCTGTTTATGCCAGAAGCAAATTATCTTTTTAACCTCTGTTAGCTGTGGAGCCTGCTTAGCACCCCTGCAGCCTAACAAGATCTGATTCATGATAGGCATTATCAGCTTAGAGGAGTGAAGAAGGGCAGAGCCTCACTGCAATACCATGATTACTAAGAGTTAAGTTTCGTAAGATTATTCATGGAGAAGAATGGTAGAATTTGATTTGTAATTTCCAATTAAGAAAAAAAATTGTAAGTTGTGTCAGTTTAAAGGCTCATTATACAAAAGAGACAGAGCTGTAGCTGTGCATCATAGCTGGAAGGTAGAGGGAAAAAAACAACAAAGGATTACTGGCATTATTCTTTTTCTGTGGTTTTCTGATTCATTATTGGTGTGGGTGTGGAAATACAGCTTTAGGGATCAACATCTTAATGACTACCTGAGCAAATGTCTCATTATATTGTGTAAATCACAGAGAACCTACATGTAGCTCATACTGTTTTCATTGTAACTGCTGTAAATGATAGAAGAAAATAACTTGATTCTCATTTTTGTCAGTTTGGCAGCTGGGCAGGTCAGCTGGGTGATGAAGAGCCCTCTTGATTGGAGTATATTCAAGTAGGTGTGACTTTTAAGAGATTGACTCAACTTGGCATTCTATTTAGCTGATTCATGGATAGCTCAAGGTGTACTGTTAGAAGTGCTAATGCTACTTTTGCAGGCATGGTTAGAGGTGGGAGCTACGCTTAAATGGTCAGGAAAGACCCTGTGCTCCAAACAAGTTGCAGTTAATATATGTACGTCCAAATTGGATGTTTTCTGTTTGAAATTTGGTTTGATTTTATGACCTACTCCTTGTTTCTATGTTCTTCATAGGAATGGCAATGGAAGAGCTGTGCTTTGTTCCTCTGTGTGAGAGTTTTCGTGTAGTGAGGCCATGCACTATCTTGGAATTCCTACAGGCAGAGCTGCTACGTGTTTTTTTCTTTTTCACGGTACCTAATTTGCAGGTAATTTTGTAACTGAGTTTCACTGAGCAGGACAGTGTTTCTGTTTCCAGGAGGGGATATCTTTGTTTTCATATGTATACAATCAGAAACAAATATGTCCCTCCATTTTCACAGATTTTTGGATAAAACTTTGCAGTAATAATGAGCTCCAGCAATTAATCCATTTGCTTTTGTCTTTGGTATGCTTTAAAGTATTACTTTGTTTAGATACAATATTCTGTACTGTTTTTGTCTTGCAGTGAACTGCTCTTGTTCACTTGTAGAACTGAATTACCTTAATCTGAAATCTGGTTCATTTTGTAAAGAAAGTTTAAAGTGAAAGTTAGATCAAGTGTTTATATCTGACACTAACTTCCCTCTCCAGCTGTTATGATACTGCAATCAGGATTTTCTTCTCTTAAAAATAATTCAAAATTGTTCTCTACCTTGTTACTCACCAAATGACCTGTAAAACCATCAGGACTAGACTGCTTTGTAAAGAATAATAATGATAATACCTTTAGCATATGTGGATAATGAGTGAGTCTATTAATACATTTTTATATGGTTAATAAATGAGTCTTCTATTACACTAGAGCTAAGCATTTGGACGTATTTTTCTAGAATCAAGCCAAGCAGGAAAATATTGAAAGTGGCTAATTCTGTATTGGCATAGTCATCTAGCTGCAATTTTTATGACTGGTAGGAAAAATGTCAGTCAGATGGATAGGTGTTAATATTGGAAGTATGACTGAATGTAGGTATTCCTTATTTGTGCAAACACCTCTTCAGCAGAAAGGGAGATTTTTATAAACAAAAATAATTTAAAACTAATTCTGTTTTAACCACAGAATCATATAATCACAGAATGGTTTGGATTGGAAGGGTCCTTAAAGAGCATCTAGTTCCAACTCCCTGCCACAGGCAGGGACACCTTCTACTAGACCAGATTGCTCCAAGCCCCGTCCAACTTGGCCTTGAACACTGCCAGGGATGGGGCAGCCACAACCTGTTCTAGAAGACCACCAAATTTATCAGGCACAATTTGCCCTTAAGTGAACCCATATTGGTTGTCATCAATCACCTCATTTTCCATGTGCTTTAGCTCAGTTTCCAGGAGGATCTGCTCCATGTTCTTGTGGGACACTGAGGTGAGACTGACTGGCTTGTAGTTCCTTGGATCTTCTTTTTTTCTCTTTTTTAAAAACTGGGGTTACATTCACTCTTTTCCAGTCAGTGGGAACTTCACTGGACTGCCATGACTTCTCAAATAGGACAGTGGCTTAGCTACTTCATCCACCAGTTTCTTCAGCACCCATGGACTTGTGCACCTTCAGGTTCCTTGGATGGTCCTGAACCTGATCTCCTCCTACAGCAGTTCTTCAATCTCCTAGTCCTTGCCTTTGCCTTCTGAGATTTGGGCAGTGTGGCTGGAGCTCTTGCTAGTGAAGACTGAGGCAAAAAAGTTGTTGAGTGCTTCAGCCTTCTCCATGTCCTGGGTAACCAGGTCTCCCGTTTCCTTCTGGAGAGGGCCCATGTTTTTCTTTGTCTTCCTTTTAACCCTCGTGTACCTGCAGAAGCTTTTCTTGTTGCCCTTGATGTCCCTGGCCACATGTAATTCTATCAGGGCTTTAGCTTTCCTAACCTGACCTCTGGCTGCTTGGACATTTTCTCTGTATTCCTCTCATCCTTGCTTCCATGCTCTGTAGCCTTCCTTTTTGTGTTTGTCCAGGAGCATTTTATTTATCCATACAAGCCTCCTGGCAATTTTGCCTGACTTCATTTCTGTCGGGATGCATCGCTCCTGAGCTTGGAGGGGGTGATCCTTGAATATTAACCTGCATCCTTAGGTCACTCTTCTCTAGGTCATTTTCTTTATCCCATGGTATTCTATCAAGCAGATCCCTGAAGAAGCTGAGGTCTGTTCTGTTGAAGTCCAGGGTAGTGAGCTTGCTGTGTGCCTTCCTGGCTGCCCTAAGGATCTTGAACTTCACCATTTCATAGTCACTGCAACCAAGGCTGCTCTGGAGCTTCACACTCCCCATCATCCCCTCCCTGTTGGTGAGAACAAGGTCCAGCATAGCCCCTCTCCTCATTGTCTCCTCTGTCATTTGGAGAAGGACATTATCATCACTGCATTTCAGGGACCTCCTGGATTGCTTATGCCCTGCTGTGTTATCCCTCCAACAGATATCAGGGTGGTTGAAGTCCCCGATGAGGATCACAGCTTGTGAACATGTGGCTGCTCCTGTCTATGTAGTGCCTCATCCCCTCGGTCTTACTGGTCAGGCAGCCTGTAGCAGAACCTCACTATGTCACCTGTCCCTGCTCTCCTTTTAATCCTAAACAGTAAGCTTTCTGTTGGCTCCTCATCCACTCCTCATTAGAAGACTAATGCATTCATTCATTTGGATGATTTTCTCAAAACTAAGCAAACTGATTTTTTTTCAGGTGATTGCATTTAAAATGACAAGTTTGTTTTGTGTTCCAAGTAGTCTTATCTCTGTAATCTGGTATTTCAGGCTTTAATAAAAGTAAATGTTCTGCAGAAAAGGCCCGTACTCAACTGCCACATTGCTAGGTGTCTATATTTGCAAAGTGTCTGCAAATCTCTCTAGCATTAATTCTAACACATTTCATTTGTTCTGTTGAAGTGTGGTGTTTGTAAATGACATTTTTGATGGTTTATTCACTGACCTCACCTTGAGACCCTTTGCTGTTTGCTGTTAATATAAAACTTTAAATCTGTCTGCATATCAGCAGTAAAGCATCTGGCAAGGTTATGGCCTTTCTTGGCTGTTGTCTCAACAAAATGTTCAGTGCAAAAACAATATGAAATTACTCCTTAGCTGTGCACGAATTCTATAGAGTACACAGTGTGCTTTAGTTCTCCGCTGGCAAATTTGTTAAATGCTTGGCTCTTAACTGCTGTACAGCCTCTCCAGACTGTTTGCAAGACTTCATTTGGAAAAGACCCAGCTGATACCCATATTCTTCCCAATGGGGAGCTGTTATACTGAGGCTGGTGGGATGCACTTTTAGAGGTCTTGTCAAGTCTTGGCAAAAGTGTGGGGGAAAGCCTTACGGCTTATCCCAGAACACCCAGCAGGTTGGTTTGCTCTATTAATTGTAAGTACTGTGTTCCCAATGGGGTGCTACAGTTTATGGTTGTACTGCCAAATAAAGAACACTTCTTCATATGGTACCTTTTTAGTCACATACTGGAACTATCAGTGAGCAGTGTTACGCATTAGGTCAAAAAAGTGAGCCAATCTGCATAGTTTTCAGAGTGGCCCTTACTTTCATTGAGCTTGATATTCATGCAAAATAGCCAGCAGAGCACTTGGGACTGTAAAGTCCAGCCCTTAAGCTAGAACCAGGGCAGGGAGGGATATAATCTGTCCTTCTGTGAGTGCTGTTCCACCTTCTCTGTTGTAAGAGCAATTTCAGTGCTCCATAAACTGTGATTGAGTATATGTCTGGTCTCCTACTGCCTTCTCTCAAGTCATATACTTACCAACTATAGGGAACGTTTGAAAACTATTTTTATAGTAGGAGTGTATGTATCTTTATGTGTTTCTGATTGCTAAGGTTCCTAGATCTGTCCCCAGAGTTCCTGAGACAACAGTTTTGGCTCAAGTAAAGGGCAACCTCTATCTGATGCAAGATTTTGGTTTCTAATTTCTCTGTCCTAATTTTGCTGTTGTCCTTGGGGAAATTGTGACTTATACTTGTGACTCATCACACTTATATGTCACTGAGGTTCCAAATGAATGCAGAAGTTTTTTTGAATGCAACCCTGTCTGCAAGATGGGGGTAAGTAATGGAAATTGGACAACATTGTATTAATACAAAATAAATGCATCTTGCTAATGAAGCTTGGTAAGCCTCAACTTACTGTTTGCCAGCGTCATTTATAATACAAAGCTGTGCCAGCAAGAAAAAAAAATCTTTCTTTTTATTAAAGAAATAAAGTTATACAAAATACGACTTGATTTTTATTGTAAATTATTTTTCCTGAAATAAGTTGTTAATATTTATTCCTTGCTTGTTACAGCTTAGTTGTAAGTGGTGGCGATGTGTGGAGAGACCAGTTTCATCCTGGAAATATTAAGAAAGAGGTAATGAACATATTTCAAAATAATAGGAATAATATGTTGCAAGACTGTAACTTAATTCTCCATTGCAAAAAATGAATTTTAATATGTCATATATGTGTAATAAAAAGTACTAACTAGGCTGCATTTCATTTATTAAGATATAAAACCTCTTCAGAGAAAATCAGTCTGAAACATGTCTTAGTTAAAGAAATGAAGCCCTATGAACAGATCTACTATGACTGTGGCATATGTTTTGTGGGGGTATAATTTTTATTCTCACTTGCCATTACAAAAATGATACTGAAAACTAGGGAAATTGTCCATTATTCTGATAGCAGTACTAGGATTATGGGAACAATACTGTGTCTGTCCCTCTGCTATATCATCTATACCTGCTCTGAAAAAAAGTGGGATGACACAGTGTGGGGAAAAAATCCCTTTATGCTGGTTCTTTCCTCGTTTCTAGCATCTCTGGAGTAACTCTCATATTAATGCAGTACTGGAATTTTGCCTGTGTCTGCTGGTATAGCAAATTAAGCTTTATCATTAAAATTGTGTTGTAATGTAGTATTATACATATTCATCTGCTATGCATTAAGTATACTTACAAAGATACCAGTTTGACTATGCATGTATAAATTCTGTATCTATAGAAACAACAGATGACAGCTTTTACTATGGAACTGTTTTATTTTGCTTATACTCTGTTTACATTTAAACACGTGTCTATATTTAAGGTGCAATAGTGCTACATCTTGCCAAATCATGGTTTTATATAGGATCCTTAGAAATGTTAGCTCATTCTGGGGAACTGGCCTTACAAAGGTTTGGATTTAATCTTCATAGTAACTGTATTATTTTTATTAATAATCAAATATATATTAGAATGCATATATACAGTTGGAATTTAAACATAAATTACTTAGAAAGGAAGACTGCATAATTTAGAAAGATAACCTGATGGTTTTATGCAAGCATAAAAAAGATCTTACCTCATAAGGGTAAAACCACCTAGGCCTGGATCTTACAAAATGAGCAAAGTCTTACAGCTGAAGTAGTTCTGGCAACTGAGCACCAGTGGGGTAGTTTGATTTGGAAAGACTTGTAAATTTAAAGCATAAGTTGCTACATTTCTCATAGTTGCCTGTGAAGCTGAATTAACAGACATATGAAATAAATCACTAGCATAAGTATGTTGTATAAAGTATTCTCTCCAGAAACATGCAGAACCACAGAAGTACGTGTGTCAAGCAATTAGCATGACAAATTTTTGGTCTACTGTAAATATTTAAAAGTTGGTCATTTTTCCTCAGGAGCAATACAAATTGTTCTGGGGTGCTTAAAAATGACCAGCAGATGTACATTGTAGTAACTGATAATTCAGTTTAACTTCCAGCATCTCTCTATGCTCTTTCTTTTTAATCTCACAGCAGATTTTAGTTATAAAACTGAAAGACTGAATTAAAGAACAGGTTTTAAGTTTTGCTTTGGTTTGGTTTGGATTTAAAGAGCATGTAAAGATCAGTTGTATTTACACAAAATAGACAACTCCCTTCTGCCCGTTTTGGAGGGGGCCTCACCAAGGCTAATGTGACTGTGCTTCCTCCTCAGAGGAGATCCTCCTGAAAGAGGATGCTTTGGAGCAACCAGCTAAAACCCAGAGACAGTTGGCTGGACACCCTTTTGAAGGTTAGGTGCTAGGTACTCTGATAAAATCATCACAGTTTGAGGAGAATTCAGTGATTTGCTCCAACAATCTGATTAGAAGGTAAAATCTAGATATTTGTGTGTAGCCACACAGCTTTCGCCCAGGTCCAATCCTTGCCCAGGCTGCTCTACCTCACATGTAGATGGTGCTTACATCTTCCTGTGTCAGTGGCCCTGGCTGGCTCTGACCACAGGACGGTTCTACAGAGAGCTCCTAAGTGTACTAAATGTCCGCAGCTCCTCTTTAAAGCTTTAGATCTGCAAAGATGTAAGTCTTTTTAAAAAGTTATTTTCTGCAAGCATGTGAAGAAAAATTATACAAATCTTTTCAAAGTTCCAAGTTTTAGAAGGTTTTAAAATTTGAAGTAAGCTTCCAGGCTTTATTAGCTGAAGTTTGTTAATTCTTTTCAGTAAAATTGCTTCTTGAAATCTTTTCCCTCTCAAATATGTACATTTTTCACCACTTTTCATTGGGGAAATGTTTATTGGGAAGCTTCCATTACTTGGGTTTTTTTTTTTTTCCTCTTTCTGTGCAGATTTTAAGTGAACAGTGTTCATAAAGTGACAAATTTTCTCTTGCTAATATAAATTCGGTCTATATAGTATATACTCTGGTATGCATAGTGTCTTTATTTCTTCTTTTCTACTCTTTAATTGCTTTTAGGGTATACGTATGTACTTATTTAACCATATATAGTTTTTTCTGGTAAGGCTGTTGTGCAGTTGCATAACTTAGAATATGAATGAAAGGTCCTGACAAACAGATATGCATTTAAAAATAGAATGTATGACATCTTTCTAAAGTGAATCAAATGTTTATGATATTTCTTGTATTCCATATTTTTGATTCAGAGGACTTGATGTAAAAGATGTGTTTGATTTTAGGAATTTTTCTCTACAGTCGTCTATCGGAGACTGCAGATCTGATTGCGTTGTGGATGTGTGTGGGGTTTGCACATGGTAAGCTGCAGTTGATGGCATTGGCTTTACACGAGTAACTTTTTATGGTCATATACTTAAAGATGGCTTTTATTTGTCAGTTTGTTCTTCAGTTCTTCTGATGTCTTCACCTACAGCAGTATCTGTTATGTGTTAATATAGAAAGGTTTTTTTTTTCAGCTGGAGTACATTCTGATCTTTCAAATCATGAGTGTTTCTGACAGAAGCAAGAATATAGGAGCAATAGTTCTCAAAATTGTTGGGATAGTCTGATGTACAAAGATCACATGTTGATGTCATATAGAAGTTTAGTTGCTCTGAATTTGATGCATCTATTAAAAACATGGCCTTTTACAGTGAATAGGATACAGTGCTGACCACCTTTGATTCAGATTTATATTATGAATAATAAAATAGCATTGTCTTGCTAATACAGCACACAGCAAACTTGTAAGGAAGCAGCTAATGACCGATTTTCAAGATGCTGTTTCAATACTGTGCAGCACTGAAATGAAAGGAAACAGTGCCACCTAGGTATAGAAATCAAATGCGAGATAATGCAGTGAACAGCTTCTCTTTTTCATCCTTAAAATGCATGCCAGGTTGAGTGAGAGAGATAACTTGATTTTCCAGAATCTAATTTCTGAAAGGTAACTGCTCCAAAGTTCTGCAGATTCAGTGTATCTATTTCACAGCAGATTTTCTAGTGACCACAGGGTTCAGGTGGAATTTTAACTTCTGTTTCTTCTTGTTTAATTGTAGGTGTGTGCAATACAGATAATTTCAGTTTATTATCCATAACAATAGATTGCGGTCCATTTGGATTTGTGGATTCCCATGACCCAAGTAAGTGTTCCACATGTTTTGAAATGTATTTTTTTTACTTAAAATAAATTCTTTATGTAGTTTCTGTGTGCGTGAAAACTAACATTATTAGGAGTTTTAAGAGATGTTTAAAGAGTTTTAGGGGGAAAAAGATTATCAGAGGCCAGTTTTATGATACAGGCTGCAACTCAAGTACTAAAAGTCTTTTTAATGAAATATCACTACTAAACCTATTTTCATAAGAATGTTTCCAGTTGAACTTCATGAATTGAATAGATGCTACAACAGAAACCTAGAAAATTAAAAACTCTGTTGCTGTAAACAGCCAAAAGCAAAAGTGTTATATAACAACTTTGCATGCATCATGCTCTAGCTTTATAGTCACAACAATTACATGTTGGATGAAAGCAAATCAGATCTACACAGTCATGGCAATGTTTCTTTGAAAGTATGAATTCAGTCAGTCTGGGATTGATAGATATAGGTCCAGTATGTACATAAATGCATATTATTTGATTACTCAGATGGAACCTATAAATAATAATCTTCAGAACCAGTTATCTCGCTGTTTTTGTGAGATTGCAGCCTCAAATTAAAGAAGTCTCATGAGAATAAATGCTATATTGTTTCTATTGTATTTGAAAAACAAAAAAACCCAACCAAACAAAACCACAGGGCTTTTCTGGTTGTCGATCTGGTGAATTGACCCCAGCTGGCAATTAAGAACTCACCAGCCACTTGTTTACTCCCCCCTACTGCAGGTTGGGGGAGTATATTTATATTTATATACTTAAATATATTTCCAAATAATAGATCTTGAGTTAATTCACTGTAAATAAGTAACCTTGTGATCTGATTTTAAATATTTAGCAACTTTAGGGCTTTTATTTGTTTGCTATGTAAATATAACAATGGATACACTTCAATCTTTTAACATTGATTGTTTATTGTAATTACTCTCTTGTGGAAAAATAATATTTTGTTTGAGACAGATCTTGTTCCAAACATATCTGATGATGAAAGGAGGTATAAAATAGGAAACTAGGCAAATATTTTGCTGTTTAATCTGAGCAAGCTGTTACAAGCTCTAAAACCTTTATTGGATCCCAGGCAAAAGCAGCTGTAAGTAATCCTTAAAATATCTTAATGCTTAAAAGAACTAGTGAGATGGGAGACCATCTAATCACCATATGCATAGGGAAGAAAGGGATTAGCCTGTAAAAATCTTCTTTTCTAAGTGGAAATTGGTTCTGAAGTAATTATTGGCAGAGTAAGGTTGGAGAAAGGGGAAAAAGGTTTTCATTAGTCATAAATAATAGCAAAATATGACTGGAAGGTGGTCCTAGATGTTCTGTTGTCCACTCTTTTCACTAAGGTAGGTTCTTTGCCTGCAGGTTTTCTATTCTAAGTTTGTCCAGCTTGTTCTCTAAGATGCTTACTGATAAAGACCATGCATCCTCCTGAAGTAATGAGGTAGTATTTTAATATCCTATTGTAAAGATTCCTGATATAAACCTTCAGTTGTGCATTTTGAACTCATGACATCTTACTCAGTATGAAAAGGATTTTTTTCTTCTTTGCAGGAGCTATTTGTGTATTTGAAGCCTGTTAAAATGTTTCCCCTCAGTCTTTTCCCCACTACAGATCCCAGTAGATTCGGAATAATAATGTTTGTGAGATACCAGTCAGAAGAAGTTTTGTTTAGTGTACAGTAGGATACTATTATAATATTTTAGTTCCATAGATCTGACATTGCATTTGTTTTTGCAGAGCTTCCTAGGTTTTGGAGTAGTATGGTGAGAGCTATTATATCCATATGCAGTTCCAGAACTCAAACCTCCTTGTCACAATAATATAAATTATGTTATGTAACACTTTCCTTACTTTGTTAGTATTTTTCAGCTTTACAGAACTATTTAAAACAAATATGGGTCTTGGGGAGAATGAGGATGATAATTATTTGATTGCTTTCCTCCTAAAAGTGAGTTTGCTTTGCTAGTTTTGTTGGCAAAGATCTGAACTGATACCACATATTTTAAAACCACTGATGGAATTATCTTTATTTCACTAGCTTATGTAAAATACAAAGGCTGATCTCACATTGAAATGACTTTTCAATGTAAATGTCATTGAAATGATATTTCAGCAGCTCAGTGAAATTACTGAAGACCAGTTAAAGGAGCTCCACATTCCTGAGATAGTAATACAATAATCCAATTTTAGGAATACTTAAATGAGTAAAGCAAGTTGGACATAACCCTGATATAATAGAGGATGTCTCAAGCCATGATTTGTCTGGGAAATGTGCCATTGTACCATTATTAAGGGACAGGGAGACTCATATATCTGTGTTGTGCTACCACCCCATGTTAAGCCTGTGTCTGTTAATGAAGGATACATTAACAAAGAGTGATAATGAAAGATACGTTAATGAAGAGGGCTGAAGTCAAATTTTCCACCTGTGGTACAGGTCCAATATGAGCAGTCATAAATATACATACACAGGTGGGAATGTAATTTCACATTCAAGATGGGTCTGCTAGGAAGAACCTTCCAAGAACTTTCCTCCCACTTCCCTTCCCTTTTTTTTTTTCTCTCTTTTTTTTTTTTTTTGTGTGTTGCATGAGAATACCTTCTGATAGTATTTCATAAGACACAAGTGAAGTTGGACAGGGGCTTGTAAGGAAAGGTTCAACCTTGGGTCATTCAAACTATTCCTAACATGGGTTTACCAGGTGGCCTAAACTTCTGCTCTCAGGCCCATCCACTTGTCTTGGTATTTAATGATAAGTGAGATTCCATCTTGTCATAAACCTGCTAGAATCTCAGCCCATAGTGGCCTCTGCCCTTCCTTGGACAGAAGATGGGTTCTAAATGTAGCTTGAAGCATAGGAATACGTTTTGTTACTGTGTCCTGCTCAGCTTGGTATCCCATCCTGTGTTGCTGCTAACTCAGCCTAAACGTATTCTTTAGGACCAAATATAAAAAGAGATAGAAGTATTAAAATAAAAGAAAGAAACTTCTTACCTGGATATAGTGCAATCTTTAGAAGTGGAAATATAACTGAAATGGTTGAACTGGACTTTGATGCTAGGCAAATAATCAGTAGATAAAAGTGCAGAGGAGAAATTCTGAAAAGAAAGCTTGTAAGAACCTGGTCTGGAAAGAAAAATAGGACCTTTTTTTTTTTTTTTTTCCACACAAAGGTGTTATTTAGCCCACAGGTTCTGAGTTCCCAAACTGATGTGGTAAAAGCAGGTACAATTTTATGCTGGTAGAAAGTTTTATTTGTTTTAAAGATTTTTTTAAGTATGAAAGTAATTTCACCTGCTGTTTATTCACGTTAATACTTTGCTAGTAGCAAAGTAAGTTTTCATATTGGTCTGTAGATCACTTACATTTTTTTGAAGCTGCACACCAAAATTGGCCTAAAAAATGATAGAATCTTATGGGAATACTTACATTTACTATTAACTGGAAACATTCTCAAATTCCTCCTAAAGCAGCTAAGCCATGCACAGCTTTGAACTAATGCGTGACTCCCACACTCACCTGTACTCCACCTGCCAGACCCCCAGCTCTTAGTCACATCTGTAATATTAACTCATTTTTATACTCAAATGTGGTTTTCATTATATTCCTCTAAAAAAACTCCACAGATGTGATCAAAACTTCTATTTGTTCTGGCTTTTAATTTCCCTTACTTAACTTTTGCCCATTTTCTCTTGTGTATGTGCTGTTTACCTCCTTTTATCTATGTCCATGGCTTTCTCATCTGTTCTTTCTCTGAAGTTCATACTCTGTCTGTGAGCTTTGGCTACTTTCTCTCTTTTTTGGCTACTTTCTCTGGTGGTTGCATCAGCTGCAATATGAAGCAGCTGTTAGCTCAGTGTAGTCAGCCAGGGAAGCCTTGTTTGTGGTTGTTGTCCAGCACTGGAGGCCACAACTCCAAGCTCTAGTTTCTCTCTGCCTTTCAAGTTCTATCTCCTCTCCCTTCTTCATCTCCTACTGTGTCTATTCTCCTCAGTTTTCCCCTCCCATCATGCGATTCTCTCTGCATCCCACCAGGCGGAGTGAGGAAGCAGCTGTGTGATACTAGTTGCGGGCTGGGGTTAAGCCAAGACTTTTGTTTGCTTACTTTGTTTTTTTTCTTAACAGGACCAAAATTCTCATTACCCACCATTAACTGTTTCTTTCTCTTCAGGAGTCCTGGACTCCCCGGGATCTGAGTAAACACAAGTTATTTTCAGAATGGGTTACTATGTACCTCTTGAGATTGAATTGGTAAGTCTGATGCAGTTCAAGTGTAAAAGTAACACCAGATGTGTATTTGCCAGCGCAGGCAATGTTAATCTGCGGCGATTTTTCCAAAGTCTTTAGCAGATCTGGTAAACTGGCCCAAACATGATTTCATATGCCTTTTTTGTCTTTATGGTTCTAGGTTGTGCTAGATTTCAGAATAATTACTGTTGTAGTTCTGTTTTGACGCACAGATATACATAAAAACGACATGGGAGGAGTGGTCTGTACTTTCTGTCCTTCACCGAGCAACTGATGAGATTTCTTTGGTTATCAATTTTTGTTAAAATACCAGCTGTGATAAATTTGTGAAATTTGCTTGTAAAATACAATGAGCAACTGAAAATCTGTGGCCAAATGGGAATGAAGGAAATGCAGGATCTGATCAAATTCTGCACAAGAGATCTTATAAGCTTCAACATTGTGCTGCTTTGCAGGGTCTTTTATTCTCATTTCTAGTGGAAATGGCTTTGCTGTTTTGTTAGAAATTTCTTACAATTTTACTTGTATTCTTAGAAAGTTAATATAAGAACAGTTACCAAGAAGGAAGGTTTGGTTTAGTACTGGGTTTTGGTAGGGTTAAGAAGTTTCAACTTTGGGACTCTTGAGGCTCTTGGCTATTTTCCTTAGCTAAAATTTGATGCTGAAAACTGTCTAAACACACTTCATATTTTTCCATGGTTTTTGACTCTGCTTTTAGAGAAGATCATGGTGTTCTGAGTTTTTATTCCAAATCAGAGAGGATCCTAGTTTGGGGATGGTCTTCTGCAAATCAGCATCATTTTTTTCCACATGCACCTCAGAGGATCTTGTAGTATAGAGGACAGACAAAACAAGGAAAAGGTTTTGCTTTCAGGATCACAGTAGTTCTAGTGGTCTGTTTTGGTAGCAGTCCAGACTTGATATGCAAAGATTCATGGTTATGTTAGTTAAGTTTTCGTCCATATAATTGGTCATCACTCTATATTCATACAGCAGAACTGCAGAAATTTGTAACAGGCTACTGATGTTAATTTCTTATTGTTATATTTGAAATTTAATTTTACTTTTAAAACCCAACAAATCTTGTCAAATCTTTGCTAGCTGCTCCATAACTGTGCGGCTGAAGTTTTTTATGGAGTTGTTTTCTTGCTTTTGTTCTCTTTTGCATCATACATTTAAATAGATCTCTTTGATGCCCCTTGTGGTCTCTTTAAATTGTGTTTTGTTTGTTGTTTGGTTGTTTTGGGTTTTTTTTTTTTTTGTTTAAGTATTTACTTGTAACAGCTGTCTCTTGCCAGTACTATTTGCAGCAGAAAGCTGGCTCAACTCAGTCAACTGTGCATTTTTATCCAGCATTTCATGTTAAAGACAAAACTGTCATAGCTCTTTAGACTTACGTGGGTTGGTAAGTCCCACTAAATTTCATATTGCTGTCTTTAGTACTGACCGATCTTGAATACATTGCCATTACACCTCATTATTCATCACCTTTCCCTCATCATTACTAAGTGTAGTAAAATATCTCACTCCTCAAAGTACCTTACCTTGAGGCATTGAAGCTGATCACTTATCATCTTTATCTTTTTTCTCTCTTCATTTACTTTTTAGTTCTTAGTAGCACTTTATCTTGTACTGCCTAAACTTAGTTCCTTAGGAGTTGATCAAAAAGTTTTGACAATCCAAATCCCAATACAAGTCTTTAATTGTATTTCTTTACAAAAGAAACAGGGAAAAAAATGTAGACCAGATTATAAAATCCTCATGAGGGCACAAAATGTCTTCTGCTTTGTCCTTTTCTTATCTGGCTTGTCTTACTCTTTCATAATTATCTTGTCACTTGTTTTAATTAGATATTTTTAATGCCACTGTGAAACTTGACAGTTTTCTATTGTTAAGAAGATATTTCTGGGCCAAATGTTCTCCTGCTAGTATGAGTCATGGGTTTAATGTGAGTTATGGGTTTTTTTTTGTATGAGTCATTTGTTAACTTCTCCACCTTTTAAATATTCTTTTTATATTGTTACCACACTTTGCTATTGAAAGCCCATTTACCGGATGAAATCAAAAACTTGGCCAGAGCAGATTATTTTGCCAAGTAGGAAAACACTATTTTTCAGCAGTTAGATTATGTAGAGATTATCAGGGTTGCAAAGAGCTAGTTGTACTTTTTGGCTTTTGTTTAATATCTGGGAGTACATACAGAACAGGGGTAATGTGAACATGAAGAATGTCTGTATCTGGATGGGTTGCACCTCTGTCTTTTTCTCATGGAAGCCAGCACCTGGATGTTGTGGTGGAATGTTTTGTTACCTGTGCTGCTTTTATAAAGGAGGGAGTAGAAGTGCTACCTGAGGTGCTTCCGGTTTCAGCCCATGTTCTGATTTTGTAAGAGAGCTTCACCTTGTACTTTCTGACAGGAACATGAGCAGCCAGAGCCCAGCATGTACAGCATAGGGTGACTTTTTTTGTCCTTTACTTTTCTAAATAAAATAAAGACCCTTTGCGTAATGCTTCTGTATGTCAAATCTTGTGGTTTAAAATGGCTATCATTCTGTTTCAAACAGGAAGAATTTAATTGTATTGGATACATAAAATAATCATGCAAGTGTTGTTTCACTGATTACATAGCTTCAGTAAATTCTAGTTTGTTGGCTGGTTAAATGGTGCTTTTTAGAAGCAGTGCTTTATTACAGAGAAGTCTGCTCACTGTGCTAGGCACTAATTCTGTATGGGGAGCTATTAAATATGAATAAAGTCCTGTGATTATCTAACCACAGAACCTCAGGAGGAGCCAGTCAGAGCTCTTCTCAAAGACATCAATTGTCTTGGTAGTCAGCTAGGATAAACAAGTTATGTTTGCAAGCTGAGGAAGCAGTACAAGGAGATGCAAGAATACAGTGTATTGGGAAATGGAAGTAGATTAAGTTTAATCCTTTTATCCAAATATTGTTTCTGATAATCTCCCTGCTAATATAATTTATTAATCACATCATAACTAATTGATTAGAGAAATCTTATTTGCTAATTGAGTAGAGGGAAATTTGGGATGGTGATTTTGATGAATATTCTGCTTTCTGTAAAATCATCTTTCAAATATGCTGTAAGGATATTTACAGGAATATTTTATAAATATATATGTATTTTTAAAGAAACATATAAAACTAACATTTATGCAAATAAAACCTGCTGAGACAAAAATGGAAAGGGAAAGAACAGATGAAGTTTGTGTATGTCCAAAAATAACAGACTTTTGGTTTCAAGTCCATGGGTAAAATGTCTCTGGTATCACTAATTCATCTCTTTGGAATAATCAGCTACTGAATTTGGCAAAATATGCAGACCCATGTCAAATTAAGATTTGCAATGCAAGCTTGAAATGTTTGTTACAGTTAATCAGTAACATTGTTTTGTTCATTAAAGGGAAAACTTTCTGAAGTAGAATGCTAGGCTTTAATTGCAGTTGACTGACATTATCTGCTAAAAAATTGATAATAAAAGCCATGTGTGCTTACGAGAATCCTCTTTGGCATACAGTTTGACAGGATGCCTTTTATGAGTTCTTAGTTGCTGTCCTGTAACACGTAGCCTGGTTTACGAATTCAGCAGTTTCATTTTCTATGTCCCTACAATCTCCCTACCACTATTTAGACACAATCAGCCTGGAACATGCTAGAGACGCAGTGCAGTGGTCACCAGTGTTTCCAAAAAGATACAGCAAACAGTTGTAGAAAAATCTGGGGAACCTCCTACTACGCCCAACAAGAAATCAAAAAGAAAGTTGATGAAGTAGTTTCTAAAAAATACAGCAGAAATAAACATTAGAGGCTTTTATGGCTAAAGTTTTGATACATGATATAGAAGAAGGGATATCTAAGTACATATACTTTAATTAATATCTTAATAATTCCTATTCAAATTAAGTAATGTAATATTAATTTTTATGCTCTCCAGGAAGGTACTGACAACATTGAAATATGCTTTCCAACAATGTAGCAGGAACAGAAGCCATGGTAAACTCATCACATTTGAAAAGTCTGCAGGTGTTCACCACAGGAAATCCTTTGTGTATCAGTGAGATGTTCTGTATTACTGTAATCTTTGTTTGGCACTTTGACGCTACTGATTGTGAAAGTTTAAAAAGTTCCGTTAACAGTTCATCAAAATAAGTAGATTAGTTCCTTTTCCTTTTTATGCATTTTTTTTGCCTTGATCTGCAAATTAAACCTTCCTGAAGATTTCAATGACATGTTTCAATGACTATGTTTCCTTTTGTTGAATATGTCTAACTAAATTTAACCCAATATTCTTCTGATTTCAGCTGTTAATCCTAGATACATAATTAGGAATTGGATGGCAGAATCAGCAGTGCAAAAAGCTAATTTGAATGATTTCTCAGAGGTAAAATTATTTCATTCTTTCCTGACATATTTATTAATAATTGGCATAATTGCTAATGAAAGAGTTGTTGCATTAACTTTTTGAATCTATACTACACTTTGATCAACACTGTACTAATACCAATTGCTATTAACAATACTAACAAAATTAGTAATAGTATTACTTATAAATAGTAGCAACTATATTAATAGTAGCATTAATAATAGTAAGCCATAGTAAGCAAAATTTAAGTCTAAAAATAGTAAGCAAAAATAATAGTTTCTGGAGCTAGGAGGGTGCATAATATGAAGTGGAAGAAACTTTTCTTGTTTGCAGGAAAATATTTTGCATAAAAACTTGCCCATTTTTATTACTTACAGGTTTGTCTGCTACAGCAGATCTTACAACACCCCTTTCAGAGACAGCAGGCTGCAGAGGGAGCAGGTTAATACCAGCTAGGGCCAAGGATCTTAAAGTGAGCTGTTCATCCTGAGAGAAATCTGACCAAGCAAGAAAGATGATCGAGATAGATTGAAGCTCAGGCCTTCAAACAGGATGAATGGATCAAGCCACAGGAACTCCTCTGCCTTATGCTGTGTGGACTGAAATCTGCTACTCTGCTAGGCAAGACAAAGTTGTCTTAGCAACTTTATAAAAGATTAAAGAAATGGACCACTATGTATGGTTGCATCAACAAATTATATTGGCGTTTTATACATCTGCCTTTTCTATTCAGCTGTGCTTTCATTTAAGTCCCAGTATTAAAGTTCTGCCAACCCATCATACTTAACCTCTCAGAATTCATGGCTGATCGGGTGGGTCTCAATAGCTTCTAATGGCTGGTCCATTTAAAATCCATCTAAGCTAGTTTTAATAATACAGTATTTTGACGAATGTTTTCCTTGCTGTTACACACTGTTCAAATATAATTGTATTCTGAAGACATAAATGTTCTTCAATCTTTTGCAGAGATGAAACAGAAGATCATCTTACACTTAGACCTTGCCACCTTTTCTCTTTCTGACCTTGTTTTGTCCCATTAAACTGCCAAAAAAGATTTAAAGGAAACCTAATTAAATAATGAGCAAAGATGTCTCTCTTGGAAGTGACTTGCCTACAAATAAACTTTGGCGCCTTTGCCAGTGTCAGATGCCGGTCAAGCCTAGCCAACTGCTCTTTGAAAGTCTATCTTTTGATAGTATTAGAAAGATTGTTGGCACATGGGTATAAAACCTCAGGAAATTTTCACTGGTTGAACCTGGAAAAGGACTTTCTTGGAAGTATCTTACTATACATGTAGTGGAGTCAATATGCCTTTTGTATCCAGCCACCTGATGCTATGAGGGACTAACAAAAATTTTGCAGGGCAAGTATTTAAAATTCAACTGGAGCTGCTATATAGAATCCTATGAGTAACAGAGAGAGACTAGTCTAAGTCCTGTGTCTCATTATTTATCCTTGTTTGATATTCCAGTTTCACAAAACTTAAACCAAAATTAATACCTAAGGAAGCAGGTCCAGTGTTTATGCTTGAAAATTTACAGTAAAAATCACTTATTTGGGGGCTTTGTTACTTCTTGACATGACCTTGACTCTTCCCAAATCCAAAATCTTCAAATTTCTTGAGTGCCACTTGAATTTTGAAATAGAGGCTAGTAAGTGGTGTAATCACCATTTCACAGATCTATCTCTAGAAGCATAACTACAGTGGAAAAAATATAGTATTAGAAATCTTTCAGGGACTAAAAAAATACTTGAATGTCTTTACTTCTTAACCATAATCAACAAAATTATTCAGAATGGTTTCATCTCAGAAATGCAGCTGTTCAAATATAAATACAGTTGTAATCTGAACAATAGTATCATAATGTGAGGCATAGTATAGGTATTAAAATATTTTTCTGAAAGTCCAATGAAATGAGCAAGTGACACAGGTTCAGCCTGGGTTAGCATTCTTTCTGCAGGTCATAAGTGCTCTTCTGCAACCATTGGGATACTGTTGGAGCTGGCAACACTTCCAGATAAAAAGAGTGTGCTGCTGGGGGGGGCCTGCATTCTCAACCTACTGAAACATTGCTGTTGATGTCTCTTCACAGATATGTACAAGCAAAACAGCATGTTGTGATGAAATCTGTGAATGCCAGCATTACCACCTGCAGTGGAATGAGTTACACTGCAGCTAAGTGATGATTGGAAGGTGAATGTATTTGTGCCTGCAGGGTAAATACAGCACCACTATAGCTTGGACCCTGGTTTCCAGTTAGGTGAAAGGAAAGAACTCTGTGCTGAACCAAACATCTGTTAAGCTAGTTTTGTGTGTGAGCCAAACATGGTTGCCTGTACATCTTCACCTCATGGACTAACTGTGTAAGTACAAAGCATTTTTATACTGATTTTTCCTTCAAAGTGTTTTGTAAACGTTAAATCCTATTAGTAACAGTAGCAAGTGGAGCTGTGTTTCACCCATAGTTATATGTAAAGAAAACCTCCAGGATCACAATATAAAACCAGAACATCCTGAATGGGAGCTCTTTTTACAAGCAGTGATATGTGCTTCCCACTGTGCTCATTGTGAGGCTTTTCTCAGATTCTTCAAAACCATCTGAAAGAGTGAAGCAAGCCCTGAAAACTGGTTTCACATATTCCTCTGGTTGCAGGAAGTAGGTCAGCTGCTTCTCCAGGAGCTCATTCATGGACTCAGTCATGTCCTCTTACCCTGTTTTACTGGCAAATCTGACATTTTTTCCCCCTTGCTTTACCATGCAGTTCAGATTGCCTGTTTTTAGTAAGTATTCTGATTTTGTAATAGTCAGTACTGACTGTTAATGGTGATAAAACTGTCTTAGAATATTCTGCAGGACCATGAGAATTCATAAGCCTCAACAACACAGAATCTGTAGCAATAGGACAAGGGGCAATGGGTTTAAACTTAAACAGGGGAAGTTCAGGTTGGATATAAGGAAGTTCTTTACTGTGAGGTGGTGAGGCGCTGGAACAGGTTGCCCAAAGAAGTGGTAAATGCTCCATCCCTGACAAGTGTTCAAGGCCAGGCTGGACAGAGCCTTGGGCAACATGGTCTAGTGTGAGGTGTCCTTGCCCATAGCAGGGGGGTTGGAACTAGATGTCCTTCCCAACCCAAACCATTCTATGATTCTTCTGTTTCACTCTCAAACAGAAAATGCATGTTTCCCAGTTACTTTGAGACCACCAATAACAACCCATAAATAATAGTTCTCTCCTATAGTTTTGCCACATGAACCATTTAAGTTTCTACTTTTCCACTCACAGTGCCTGACAGTGCGTGAAAATCACACGCAGAATAGTTATCTCAACACTACCTTTTAACTGTGTTTTGTAACAGTAGAGAAATGAGCCCACGTCATGCTCAGCATTTAGTACCACCTCCCTTTCCAATTCTAGGTTTTCATCATTATGGTTTATTATGACAATGTAACCATTAATAACTGTGTTTCATGATATATTCCCTAAAATCCTTGGCTTCCACCTGCAGTTCTGGAGCTGCCTCTTCCTTCACATTACATAAACACAGCAGTGGATGCAAGAGCAGATGGGGAATAAAAGTACCGTGGCTGGTAATCAAAGACGTGCTTACTTGTACTCTCTTCCTCTTTCTGTAGCAGAGAACAGATCTGAGGAGCAGTGGTGTTGACCCCCTACATGTAGGCTTTTCCACAGCTAACCTTTCTAATCCTAAAGACTGATGGAAAAGTGGTCGCTTGAAGTTGGTCCTTCTTCCAAATCAGTGATGTAAGAGTCCAAAGACAACAGCTGCTGAGGCTACTTCCAGCTGAGGTATGGAGAGAGGTTAAAAAAACCATGTTGCAATTTCAGGCCTTTTCACACTAAAATACTGTAATCTCCAGTAGTGTACATACTATAGCAACCTGCGGGAATTGGGCAATTTCATGTGGCAGTAGGTTAGATAGAGGTGGAAAAATTAATTTCTATTTTTTACACATGCTTTGATTTACAATCTTGGAAAGAAAGATCTTTTTGTACTTTGCAGCATATTTTTATACCAAATAAAGCCAGATAATTGTATATCATTAAGATGGTAGCTCTGTTCTCTGAATGGAGTTTGAATACTTACATTTCAGAAATTCAATGCAACCATGTACATACACAAAATAGTTGATAGAGGTCTAATCATCACATCATTTTAATTGATTTCTGGAATTTTGTATGGGTTCTTTTTGTTTTGAAGAAAGCTTAACTTTTTCTTTTGTGTAAGATTGTGTGAGTTATGATTGACCGCAGATGTAAAATGTGTAAAATTGAGCTTATTGTGCTGTAACAAAAGAGAAGGGAGGAAATAGGGCAGGAGGCTGAGCATTCTGGTAAGGAGAGTGAATGCTGGGAAAGCCATGTGGAAGTCTTAGCTCTCTGTGAACATAGAGAAACCAGCTTATTGTGCAACATTTTTCTATGGATATGTCCTGCTTTAGTTTGATGCTGGGTGTATATTTCATAAAAGAAAATTCATTTGATTTAAAAGTAATTGGATAGCAGACAGCTGTTGTCACCCAAGTGTGCTGAAGATGTGCACTCCTAATACCTTATCAGAAAATGACACCCAGCTCTTTATCATTGAATGATCTGCATAATGCTTACCTCAGCTACATATAGAAAGCCACTGGAAAAAATTAATCTGTTTTTATGAACCCCTAGTTTTAACCCTCCTGCTTTTAGCTAGTTTTTTTTTTCTCCTGCACTTGGAACTAAAGCGTGACCTAAGCTTATGGGCCTTGCACTCATTCTTCCAGGAGCCTGACCTTTCATTCTTACTGCTTTGAGCAGGTACTACCAGCTCTTCCTTGTGTTGAGATGGTCATGTTTTGCCTTTCACTGCTCCAGCTTATCAGCAACTGGTTCCCATATACTGAGTGTTTGTGGTTTGTGCTTTATCATAGCAAAGCTCTGGTCTTTGCTGTCTTGTGGAGGACTACACTCATGCAGGCACGAAAAAGTACAAACACAGTAGGGACCAGCCGAACAAAAGCGGGGCAGGCCAGCCAGTAGTGCTGACTGTACTTGGATAATAGGGTGTCTCTTCGTGCTGTGACCTTGTGGATAATGTGGAAGATAATGGTCCACACCTCGTAGGTGAAGTGGCACCTCAGTTAGTGTCACACCTTCAGACTCTACCAACAACATTTTCATTGATGTCAGTCAGTGCAGAGACTGCAAGGTGTCTGTGGGGGGGTGAAGGCCAGGCCTTGATAGCCTGATGCACCTTGGAGAGCCAGAAAAGTCCCCTATCTCTTTCAGGCTGGTCAAATGCTTCATGTAAACCAAAGACTGGAGCACAGCCAATGCAGGAGCATGCGGTGTAGCTGTACTGGGATGGTGGAGAGGGGGTAGGCCGCCTTCAAACTGCAGCAAACAGATTTCTAACACATACAGACAAAACCTCTTTAAAATATTTGAAGTGAATTGCCAGTAAAATGCCTGTTCATTAACTACAACACTTTGTGCAAATATAAAATAGAAGCTATTTTTATTTGAGAACTAATAATGAGTGCTGCCTAAATGAACAATGGAGAATTAAAATGGGAGAGCAAATGGAAAAAAAAATGTAGGAGACATTCAGATCAGGTACAAGATAATTACAAAGTCTTTGAGAAGACAGACTATTTCTAGGTACAGTTTGAAGACAAGTGTTAACCAACAGGAAAAACAAAATCCTGCTTACCATGAGAAACACAAGATTTTGAACTAAATTCTTCTTCTTTGTCTAAGATAAGTCAGATTTAATTTGGTTAAAGGCAGCAGCTGTGAGTGCTGACAGGTTATGACTGGAGTTGTATATGGAAGCAGGAGTGTATAGCATTTGGGGTGACCATCTCTGGAAATGGCACTGGTCCTGCCTTGCATCTCAGAATGATCTAGCTGAGGTTTTATTTTTTAAGACAGACTATTTTTGAGAAACGTTGGCATCTTTTTTATTGAAAACAAAACAAAACACCAAAACCCCCACAGCTGGGGGTTTTCTCATAAAGAACCTTTAAGGGGCATTCTCTGAAAAGGGATCTTTGCACTTCTCGAAATTCACACAACACTGTTGCTATTTTTGTTCAGCTCCAACTCTGCTAGAGAGGCAGGCACAGTGTTCGCTCACTGGCTGGCTCTGAGTGCTGCTCCACCACCCCTGGCTATCCTTATGGAGTGAAGCAAGACTAGAGCCAATTCTTACCTCAGCCTGATGGCAGAATGGTAGCTAATAATGGAGGGGTAGGGGCAGAAGAGGCAAGTTATAGGGACAAAGAGGTGGAGAGAGGGCACCCCATCTTACTTCCTGAGACCCCCCAGGAGGAACTCTGAAGGAGAACTCCTGGAGGAGCCTGATCCAGCACAATTTTACCATGCTGACTCACAAACAGCTATGGCTTGAAGTTCACCTGCTTCCAGAGTTCAGGAGTTGCTGCCCCTTTTCTTCTCAAGAGCTTTCATTAGGTCAGACATGAAATCTGCCTGCCTGCCTCCACCCCCGATTGGAAGTGGCCCAGCTGACCGTGGCTCTCCAGCTTGTCCAGTGTTTTCCAGCCTTCTTGATGGAAGTGGCACAGGTTTCTTTGTCGGAGGTGATGGCTTAGTGGAGACGGGTGGAGGTGGAGGGGGTAATGGCACGTCTCCATTGCTGCTGCTGGAGGCTGGTGGTGGTGGTGGAGGCACAAAATCAGGAGGAGGTTCACAGAAATCAGATGGTGGTGGTGGAAAATCAACCTTCAATGTAGGTGGTGGTGTTGGAAAGGTGTCTGGATCTGTTAGGAAAATGCCGCTGTCTCGTTTGACTTTGGAGGGTAGAATTGGTGAAGCAGAAATAGCAGATGACCGCCTTTCTGGTGGAGGAGGAGGCTGCAGCGAGTTCCTCTTACTCTGGAATTTCTGTGGCCTCATCACTGGCTGCGGCAGGCCAGGTGCACTGATGTTATTTGACTTAGCGTTTAATAAGCAGAAGGAATAAAAGGACAAGACAGAGTCAGTGCACGTGTAAACTAATGCCACTGCTTGAGAACAGTGAAAGATGTGAAAATATGTGAGAAGAGTGCAGTGGACAGACAGCAAAATGAAGTATAGTACATTTTGCCTGAAGAGCGCCAATAGTATTTTGTTTTCTTTCTGGAGCTGCCACAGACCTTTAATAGTATTCATAATGCTTTTGAGTGCTATCCTCAGAAACTGAGTGCTTTTAAAATCTCAAAGAACTGCAGTTACTAAGACATGTAAAGATGTTTTCTTGATCTTCCACCCTGCTGTTTATTCCCTGAGAACATGAAGACTTAAATAAAAATAAAATCTGTGCTGTGTTTTTACATCCAAAAATACGGAGCAAGATTTGAGAGCATGAGAAGCAGAAGAGGCTCTTGTATCTCCACCTCCTGTTCTAGCAGCAACTGCTGTATCTCTGGATAAAACTAAAATAATGAAGTCACCTATCTCTGCCAAACTCACTAGACACAGCAGCAGTGAACTGGGAAGAATATGGACAGATTTGGGAATGGGAAGTTTACATGCCTGTATCTGCTGTCCCCAGCACTTTGCAGCATGGTGTGAAGCATTTATCTGCAGGAAAGTGTCCTGGGCCCCCTTTGTGCAGGAGGGAGAGCACTGCCAAGTTCTGGGAAGAGGCACTTGGAAAGCCCCATCTGTCACGACTGTGCAGTGCACAGTATAGGAATGATGCTTCGGTAGTGACCTGGCAAAGGCCACTGATAAGCCTGGGGAAGGTGTCTTCTGTCTGCTGGGCAAGGCACAGGTACATGCTGCATCTGCTTTCAAATCAATAGTGTGACAAACAGGTCCTTGAAGCTATGAAGTTGTAGCCATGTTTTGCAAGGTCACAAGGCAGTCAAATCCTCTGACAACGTTTTTGAAGGAAAAATGAATCAAAGCATCCATCCATCATGCAAGTTGAGAAAAATAAAATGCAGGATAGCAGTTAATTATGGAGATGTTTGTTTTGACAAAATTTTATGTGGCTTTTCTTTTAAGTTGTTAACTCTGACCATAAATAAAGCCAATTTGGTGATATCTGAATATAATACGCTCTTCTTTTTTTCAGGTAGCAACTAGTAGCTGATTACAGTTACTACACACACACTATCTGTTCTTTTAAACCTGTGGAGAAGTCTGCTGTCCTGAAAACACAGATTTGTAACACATGCGTTTCTAGCTATGCTAATTTACCAAGTTAGCCCCAGCTAGCTTAGAGCTCTAACTGTAGCACAGTGCACCCTGAAAGACTTCAGCTTGCTCCCTTGGTCTTAGGCTTGTAGAAGCTGAGAGATGAAGAAAGCAATGTGTTAAGCAATGTGTTTGCTTCTGCTAAAGAAAAGTGTTCTGCAACCCTGCAGTCAGCAGTACTAATTCTGGCATTAGCTAAGTATAACTTCTAAGCCTTCTCTTCCTCACTCTCCTTGCCTACAAAGATGGAAGTAAATGAGACGCAGGAGGAGGGAACCACTGGCTGAGTTCTGAGAACATGACCTGTTCCAGAGGAAGTTAAGGTTCAGAACAGAGAAACAAATCTTTTTTTAAAGGAGGAACTCTATAAAGATGGAAACAAGAAGCACAGGACACATAATGCAGGTGGCAGAAAAATCCTATAAATTTCACTTATCTCGTGCACTTTATGCATGATGGAGGGAATGAATAATGAACTGCAAACATATGCAGGGTTTGTTTTTTCTGTAGGATTGTTTTTCTGTAGGTTTGTTTTTTCTGAAGTCCTCACACTGTACCCTACTGATATTTTTACAGCCAGAGATGGTGCAAGTAGTCAAAATCTGGAGCTTAACCAAGGAATTCATTTAGAGCCTAATGAAAACATGTAATGTTTTATATCTTCACACTTTCTCCTTCTTACACATTCATCTTCTGATGTGCACAGTGTTCCCTGCTGAAAAGAGTACTATACCCTTTGTGCTACTAAGGCAAGACCTGTTTCCTGGTAGACACAGGAAATGACACTGAGGTTCTGGCAGCACAGACTCTTTGAGTGCCCAGTAGGCACATCCCTGTTCCTGCTACATGAACTCACAGCTTGTTCTGAAGAATAAAACTGATGGGTGACTGTGCCTTTACCTCCCATCAGTGGCTCCTTGCTTCTGTGCTACAGGCACACCATTTGCAGTGTGTGAAAGCCAAAGAGGGGCAGCAGGGAACCAGCCACTTTGCCCAGGAGCCAAATCCTTGTAGTAACAGCACACTGTGAGTGGGAAAGACAGTGTGTGAAGAAAAACAAACTTGAACTGTTTCACAGGTGGCATTTAACTACTGCACTGCTTGTAAGTGCTCACCTGTACCTCTGATGTATCCGCTTTCTTCTGAGTCTCTGGAAATTCTGCACTGGAATGACAAACAATTTGGGGAACCTGTCCATTTGACTGAACAGCACCTGTGACAAGGAGGGGAGATAAAGGAAATAGAGTGTTGCATTCTTATGGTATTAACCAGATCAGGGAATAGCAAACTAAGAAAAACATCTTTACAACTTCCACCAAGCAACCACTCGTTACAGGTTTCTTATACGTAATTCAGTAAAATCCATGAGGATGTCTGGTTGCTACTTCAGGCTTATTTTGAAACTTTTCATATTCAGTTCATTATCTAAGGAAAGTAAACAGGATACCTTACATTAAAACTAGTAAGTCTCCACATGATAAAGCCCACATGCCTCCATGGTTGTAGCTGACAGTCCTACAGGAAGTACATCTGAATAAAGCAGCTTACTTAATCCTTCAAACACTGTAATATTGTGCTGGCACATAACATACACTGTTTTTTTTAGTGTCCAAAGACACACACAATGAGACATAGAGACAAACAACATTGCCTGAGATACACCTGGCACTTGGGACACTTCAGACCCACAGACTGTACTGTTTGGGGTATACATGAACACACGGCTAAAGCAGTGTGACCAGGGACTACAGGGTTCAAGGCCAGGTTGGATGAGGCCTTGGGTGACATGGTTTAGTGTGGGGTGTCCCTGCCGATGGCAGGGGGGTTGGAACTAGATGATCTCAAGGTCCTTTCCAACCCTAACTATTCTCTGATTCTATGTGAGAAGTTCCACCTGCCTTCCTAAACATTGCTTGTGGCTGCCACTGAAGTTAGCAGAGTACAGTTCCCAGCTAAGGTCACAAGGACTAGTTTTCTATAGCGTATTTTAGTCTATACTGAAATCAGCCCACACAAATAGCTATGCAGCCATTTGAAAGCAGAACAGAAGAAAACATGCTTTATTCTATTTCCAAACCATAAGCCAACAACTACTCATAGTCAGGCAGTTCAGGTTATAGTACTACAGTCAGGCTCCAGGTTTTATATAGGGCAGTAATGATAACTGTTAGACAGAAAGAATCACAGTGACTTGCCTCAATCAGAATACTAATGATCATCAGAGATATTTCCATAGAGACAACATACATGACTAACAGCTTTCTAGGCTACTTAATCATTTACTGGGATCCATTAGCTAAGATTAGCAGTATACTTCATGATCACATACAGTGTTCTTGGATTCTAGTCAGGAGCTGAAGTTATAGAATATATACTTTACAAGGCCCCAATCCTGCCCTTATCCACTACAGACTGCAGCATCAGCACAGAGCCCCACTGGCCAGCCACTTCTCTTCTGCAATCAATACCAGAACACAAAATGCTCCAAGACTGTCTCATCTACTCTCATTAAAATACCCCCCCCACAACCATCAGAAAATCCCTTGATTTTGAACAGCCTGTTATTGTTCAAAATCTCTCTCCCCATCCGAAATGTGCATTTATCACCGTGATTTGACTCCAAGGAGTAGTAGAAAGATCACCCTCTTTTCACATGTACTGAGAAAAAGACAAACTGAAGCCCTGGTGAGGTGTTTGGAAGATTTTGAGTTGTCCGCGTGAGAAGTCAGAACGTTAACTGCTAACACAGATGTTGACTTTGCCTGTCTTATGTCAGTAAGTACTTAGCCAGCATATCCCTCCTAATAAATACAGCATAACTTAAGCATGTAAACTAAAAACATTCATGCAAGTTACAGCTCATATCATGCACTGTTCTATCTGTACCATGATAAAATAGGTAACAGCAGTATGATTAAGCTACTGGAAAAGTAAAGTTAGAAAATAACCCAATCATTTCTTACTCTGCATTCTTTCCCAACACCCACATTATTATCACACATGAGTGAAAGACTGGGAAAAAGAATGGCTCACCCTATAATAATCTCTAAAATGATCATTCTCAGAATGAGATCCCACTCATCTCTTTCACTCATTGGAAGAAAAGCTCTGATATAGCCAGGGCAGAGATGGGCAAACAGAAAACCTCAAGACATGGACCATCAGTTGGTAAAATGTAGAGGGAGGATAAAGCATTTGTATTCAGATGCCAACAGAAAAAAAACCTTATTGAATTATGCAGATTTAAACTGATCTTCGGTGCACTGACTTTGGATTCTCTAAGTGCTAAATTTAAAGTGAGAGCTCTACTGCTAGGTTAGTTATAGGCAGATCAGAGCTACACTGGGCTGTTCAGAACAAAACATTATCGTGCTGACTGAAGGGACAGTTTTCTGAACAAAGACTATGTTCAACATTGATGATGGCAGAAGAGGGCAATAAATGTGATTTCAACTGCTGGGACATCATTGGTACCTGCTGGTAAGGATCCTGCAGGGGCAGCTGGTTCCACTGTTCCTTGATTTGCCCACCGAGAGGACAAGCCAGCCTTCTTCACTGCACATTTGTAATTATCATATAGCAGCTTGCCATACTGCAAAACAAACCAATACAATAAGCATGGTATTAAGCTTGACAGAAGCCAAGCACTCATTTTGCTTTTGGAAAACTTTTCCAACCCCATTCCTTTCCACCCAGTTTTGTTTAAAAATAGCTTTCTGCAAGTACTGTGCCTATTTCTGCACAGGGCCAGGTGGAAAGCATCTCCCTAACAGCACAATAAAACACGAACCCCTGTGACCAGACAGAGTCCTACTGATATCATTCTCACATTTTATGTTCGTTTCAGTATCTGTAAAAATCTTGAAACTTGGCTTGAAAACCAAATGATCTCAATAAATATCTTTCTCCAATGCTTTCCAAGTATTACATTTTCAGACTTGTGTCTTGTGTCTTGTCCCAGTGTCTTGGGACACTGAATCCCGGGCTCCAGAAAAAACAAGCTCTGTTAGTGTAAGATACAAAATAATTTGATGACCACCCCAGACCTTTGTTGGATGCCACCCAACCAGATGCAGAACTGGCAGAAAAGAATACATATCTAACAGGAGCAGGTCTGTATAGCCAGACACAGGCAGTATAATGGGCTACATATAAATCCATCTCCCTTAATGTTTTGTGCAAAACAAAGTGGGCTGTGAGTTAAGACCTTTTGAAGAGGGTGAGGCAGACAATATTGACAAAGCTGTCTGAAAAACATCTCAGCTGGACTGACCAGAGCTTGCACACCTTTAGCTGCAGCCCGTTATTATTGTGCCAGATAACTGTGGAGTAAGTTTTACAAGTACATGAGTTTTATAGCTACAGAATTCACCCGTGTTACTGAGAAACACACACTGATAACTAAAGTACAGGAACATTCAGCAAATCCATCCTGGTCATGACCTTCTACCCTCTCTTCCTAGGGCAAAATTAGCATAGATGTTCATTCTTGTCACAGCATTTCCAGTTGAGGTGCTGACAGTCAGTAACATGAGGAAGACAAGATGACTTTACAGAAAACATATTTAAGTAAATGTAATTTTAATCTCACCTTGGCAATTCTTATTCCTGTTACCCACTGATGCAGGGTTGCTTGATCATCACAGCATAAGTACTTGATATATTGTGACTCCTTTTGAATCTGGGGGTGCTGAAAGATATTAATTCATAAAATAAGACAAACAAATAAATCAAATCACTATACAGAAGTATGAAGGCACCACACAGTGACCTCTGTGAGAACACTGTCTAAAGGCATCACGTTAACATGGAGATGACCTGGGGGGGGGGAAAGAAAGGCAGCAAAACCAGAGCATAATAAAATAAAAAAGATGTTGGTTATGAACTATTCATGAGTTGCCACTGGCAGCACTTTCTCAAAATAATTTTAATGCATTGTGATATGAATTCAAGGGCTACAGAAATCTAGCAGTGATCTAGAGTTCAATGAGGTACAAATGCTATGGTTCAAGGTCTAACGCCCACTGGAAGGAAGTCTGGTTTTCATTGTGGTTTGTCATATGTAAGGCATCCAGACTGAACACTGAACATAATCAGTTTTCAAAGAGTACATTAAATTTGTTTAAGCATGAACCTGCAGCTGAAACAGATTTTTCCTTTTAACTGACTGCCTTTCTCTGGGCCAAGTTCTAGCTTTCTTCCTATACATTTTTATTCTGCTTTACTCTTGCTGTTGTTTGCCAACAGTTATGTAAAACTGCCGTATGTTCTAGATGGAGGATCACTCAAACCACAACACCATCAGAAGTAATCTTTTTCATTTGCTTGTACCAGGAACCTTTACATTTTTAAACGTTTTTTGTTCTTTTGGACAAAATTTAGGATCTCTTCCCCTTACTGATCAATGCAGTACTGATATGTGGTGACAAACTGCCACAACTCAAAGATGACCAAGATGCCAGGCTACCTACTTGCCTGAGACCGAACATCCTCTCTAAGACACTGAAGGAATCTGGTTCCCCTGCTACAGCAGAGAAGGCTGTAAGTCTTTATAGCTTGGATGGAATAATATACTGCCATCTCTTGATATGCAAGGAAAAGAATGAAACCAAAGGAAAAGGCTTCATCCCTCATTCATGTGTTCATTTCTATCCATCTTCTTATAAATAACAGGTGCGCGGTCAGTGAAGTATTGTGAATGCACAAAAGAACATCCAAATATGCTCTGAGGATTCACTATTGTCAAACCACTCTCTTTTCAGCCCATGCAGTAAAAAATTCAAAATGTACCTCCGCCTAGCAGCAAATCCCCTGCTTTTATACATACTGTTAAGCCCCCTAAGCAGAGCGGTGCTGGACATAGGGAACTCAGCAGGACCCATTGCAGCACACAGTACTGTGAGCAGCCCACCAGCCCAGGGCTGATGTAGAAACCAGATGTCTCCTCGCAGGCACCTGCCTACCAGTGGCTGGGGCATTCTCAGCACAGAGGCCAAGCCCTGGCCACGGCTGGGTGACCCAGGGGCTCAAAAGCAGTGCTGAACAGAGGTGTCACTCCTCAGCCACGTGTCCCTTCTCCCTGCTCAGTGCTGCAGGCACCAGGCTTCCCTTGCTTGTGTTGACCCAACTGTTCATGAGGCCATACTGCGATACAAAGAAAAAGGAATTGGTCGAGTTGAATATAACTCATCATGCTGTAGTTTTGGTTTGTTCGGCTTTTTTAACTCAGCAGTACACAGTATGGCCTCACATACAGCATTGGGGATAAGGAGCACTATGGCTTGGGGAGGCAAGTAGGAAGGGAAGGATGAGAGGATGGGACTGCACAGGTCAGCATAGCTACCAAATTCCTGTATCATCAGATTATGGAGCAAGAGTGAAATAACTGTGAGGAATAAAAACCAAAGGCGTATTACTCTTCAGGGGTCTCACAGGGACAGATATGTCCCACGACAGTGCTGTGCATAACTGTGTTACAGCTCCGTGCATGTCTGAACTCAGCTGCTCACACAGATCATACTGTCTGCCATTTTTCTGCAAACACATAGCTGGCCATCTCCCCTGGATGATGAACATGCAAAGTCTGCTTCAGCCCATGGCTACCTTAACCTCTTTGCTCTTGGACGCTCTCAAGGTGAGAGCTAGGGATATCACACATTGCAAGCCCAGAGACCCCAGTTCATTGTCACCAGGTGCCTTAACTGCAGAGAAGGCACCATGCTCATCCTATGGAGCTGTGCCTCACTGATCTAGTACACTCACACACTACCCCTTCACAGTTCAGTGTACAGGGCTGTATCTTGCTGCTACACACCTATGCCATATATCAGAGACAAGTAACCAGGGCTCCTAGACAAACAGCCTTCTCCAGCTCCCCAGCATCTGCCTGTCTCTGTCTTCAGCAGCCAGAATGCTGCTCAGAGTGGGCTCCATTACTGCAACACGTGGCCAGGGTGCAATGCCTGACAATCATTTCCTTCCACTGTGTCCTGGGTTCAGCAGCAGCAGTCAGTTTTTCTCCTTCTTAGTAGCTGGTGCAGTGCTGTGGTTTTGACTTTCGGCCTGGGAATAATACTGATAAAGCCGATGTTTTCAGTTGCTGGTCAGAATGTTTACCCTGACCAAGGACTTTGTGAGTCTCATGCTCTGCCAGGGAGGAGGAGAAGCCGGGAGGAAGCGGGGACAGGACACCTGACCCAAACTAGCCAAAGAGGTATTCCATACCACAGCACGTCATGCCCAGGGATGTAGAAGGGAGAGTTCCCGGAAGGGCTGGATCACTGCGGGGTGGGGGTGAGGTACCGGTCGGTGAGCGGTTGTATTCTCTTCCTTGTTATTTCCTTTATCATTATTATTATTGGTGGTAGCAGTAGTGATTTGTGTTATACCTTAGTTATTAAACTGTTCTTATCTCAACCCGTGGGAGTTGCATTCTTTTGATTCTCCTCCCCGTCCCTCCAGGAGCGGAGGGAAGAAAGGTGTGTGGGGGGAAGTAGACTGCGTGGTTCTGATTTATGGCCTGGGCTTAAACCACGACAGGATGTTTCAGTGTTATGTGACCAAACACAGTGAAAACCATTACAGAATTCAGTTGGAACGGTATCTTTAAAAGGGAACTGTAAGCAGGCACTTCTCTTGTTTGGCAGAGTAGATCCCATATACCTGGGTTACATTATCACCAACAGAGCCAAAACAATCAGCAGTTACAAGCAAAGACACTGCAACCCTGGGTAAATTCAGCTCATCAAGCACTTTTCAACCAGCAACTAACAATTTTGCTCCAGTGTGTAAGATGTTACTGAACCCAGCAGATGGCACCCAAAGCTTTAAGAAACGGCGAAAGCAAGGATTCTTTTTCATGACAATGCAGTCCAATGGGTCTACATACCTCCCCTCAAACACTACACCTACCAACAGCTTCTTATTACAAGGAAAGAAAAAAAAGGCAAAAACCACCGCCTTCTATAATTTAACATACAAATAATAGATTATTATTAAGGTATTATAAGATAATTCATACAAATATCTGGAAGAAAGTGCACACTGTATAAACAAGGCAGAGATAGACATGGCACAGAGCATGCTAGGTTACAGTGCTGCACACAGACACAGCTCTGCCATGGGGATCTGCTGATGGGGATCTCGGAGAGGCTGCCATGGGCCTCTTCTCTGGGGCACCCTACAGAAATACCAGTTTCACAAGAACACCCATACTGCGTCAGACCAAAAGTCCTTGTACCCAGTATTTGGACTTTGACAGTCACCACAAATGGGTACTGAAGGAGGAGAAATGATAAGCCTGCATGATACTTCCTTCACTGTACTCTCCCTGTCTGCATCTATTTTCAGGTCAGCGGATTTCCTGAGCCAGATGGAGTTTCTCCATGTTTAGGTTCTTCA
The DNA here is from genome assembly GCF_963264785.1 of Psittacula echo. Taxonomy (NCBI): domain Eukaryota; kingdom Metazoa; phylum Chordata; class Aves; order Psittaciformes; family Psittacidae; genus Psittacula; species Psittacula echo. The sequence goes on along the minus strand of NC_137737.1, from coordinate 42,821,542 downwards.
GTGGACTCCTCCTCCAGGTACTTCAGCTTTTATTGAGCCCAAAGAGAGTTCTGGCATCCACAACATCTTGTAGAAGAACCACCTCTGAACCTGACTGCTACTAGCTATGTGTGATACTGCTGTTTTGGAAGAGACACTGTATAGCTGACCCCTACCCACACCTCTCCGTGCCACTCCAGAGCTTAGATTTGCATCATATTCCTGGCAAGTTGTCTCTTTTGCAGCCTACAAGCTTCTAGCCTCTGCAGTCATTCTTCAAGTCAAAGTAATTCCTTACCTTTGCGTATCATTGCTGCTCCTCCTTGATCCTTTTCCAGGCTTATTATATCGTCTTTGAAATGAGAGGACCAGAATCGCACAGGTGAAAGAAAACCATTGACTTGTGCCATGGTATGGCGATGTTTGCTGTTTTATCATCTATGCCTTTCCTGATCATTCCTAATGCTTGATTTACCTATCTGACCACCACTGAGCACTGAACCGCAGCCCCACAATGGCCTTTCAGAGTTCTTCAGGCTGCCCTTTCCTCAATGATCCGAATAACGTATCATCATCAGCAAGCTTCCTCACCTTGCTGCCTACCCTGTCTATGAATATTTTGAGACTGTGGGGTTCTCACCACTCTGAGAAGTTGAAAGGGAACTGCCAATGAACAAGGCTAGAGTACCCCATGCCAAACAACATAGGAGTTATTTACTGCCTACCCTCTAGCCTATCTTTTACTATTGTCTCCACTGGGCAATCAATCTTAACTACTGACATTCACCAGTGGGGCCTATTCCAAATTACCCCAATCAGTTCCTTGATTAAATTACTCCAATCAGTAACCATGATTAAATGCAGAGTCACAAGTATATTCTGCCAGTTAGGGACCAAACTAGCAAGCTGCTGAACACCGCATTCTCACAAGTGAAGTTCCAACACCTCAAAGCTGTGCAGGCAGTCTGGATCTTCCCTTTGTAACGACTAAGAACTCTATTGCCTTTCACTTCCCAAGAAGCAGCAGCAGCACTGGCTCTCTTTTCATGTGCTAACTTTAACAATGACACAGAAACCACAACTTTGTACTGGCCCCATAGCCCACTGAGGGTGACTGGAAATACCTCCATTACCTTTCCAAGGCTTTGGATGAGGTCTAAGAAGGAATGTTCCATGCTGCTCATGAAGAGGCTGCCTACTGCATCTGTGTGCAAGGCCAGACCACAGGACCAAACACCAGCAGCAGCAAACTTAACACTGAAGGTTTATACCTGTAAGAGATTACTAGAAAGTGGCTCAGATGGAGGCGTTTGGCTTCCTGTGTTTTCTGATGAATGGAGCATGCTACTTTGAATTGGGAAGTACAGTGTTTCAGCCAAGAACTGTCACAGCCCACCCGCACTTGGGAAGAACTGTACCATAGTGAAATACTTTGGCAGTACAAATGGCAGAAGCCTCTGCTGCCGACACTGACCTTTACAAGCTCAACTCTCCACTAAAAACACTGAGTCACATCCAAAGTCTATTAGATAGCACACAAAAATGCTGACTCAGGATAATCAATGCAGAGAAGAATCTGGACAGCTGAAAGCCCCTGGAAACGATGACTTGGTGTGAAGATCCATGTGAACCGAATTCCTCCTTTCACAGCTCCTGTATCTCAGGACAGTTGTTCAGTACAGTACACAGACCTAGGAGCTGCAGTCGCTATGCAAGTCTGGTTTTGCTTGTCTAAATTCAGAGGCCCTGTAATAACCTCTCTGTGGGACTAATAGAGGTCGTAACAGTATCGAGCATGACAGTGATGTGAGAAATACTGTAGTTTTAGGCAAAATAACGCTGACCTCAGTATGCCACACCTTACACATCTCACACATAGAGGCAGATAAATCATTTTGTTACATGGTGCATACCATGTCCCAAAAAGGTCATTAAAATCATCTGGCAGCAAAGTGAAAACATCTCCTCTGGAAAGGTTTAGCACCTCTGCCTCCAAAACATGCAGCACTAAAATGAATTCTGAAAGACAACTGGTTAAAAAGCAACCACAGAGAACTCATAGTTTGAATGAAAAGTGGCAATATGCAAGTAGAAAGGGAAGCCAGAATTTTTCTCACGGAAAAAAAATGGAACAGTGCTTTGAAATAATACACTGTATTAAAATGCAACATAATTTGACTACAGCAAATTTTTTTCTCCCTCAATGTCACAACTCTCAGTACTGATGAATTAGTTGCATCATGGGGCCTGATTTTTGGAACTGTTGGCTCTTTCCAGTTACATATTAAGGCCTGAGCACCTCAAACACCAGGCAGCAGAAGGATGTGCTGTGCTCCACCTGGAAAAGCCCTGTAAAGGTTTGGACCAGAATCTAGTGTTCTTCTCTGACCCACTGTCTACTCTCTGAGCATCACTGTCTAGAGATAAAGAAAGCAGAAACACTTAGACATAAAAAGCTTTTTTTTTGGATAGGTTTTAGAAAAATATTTGTGCACAGATTACATTTTCAGATATAAACTCTCTGCCTAAGGAAGAAAAAGATAAGAACACATTGAAAACCTGAAGGAACGAGAACTGAACAATGTGGTTTCTATGGTTTGTGCCAAAACAAATTACTACAGACCAAGTGTGCATGAAATTAGAGATTATCCCAATAAAATGTTCTTTTGCTTTGCCTTCTTCCTACACTAAAGATGAAAATTGAACTGAAGTTACTCAGCATCTCACTGGATTCCTTGCCCCAAAATATATGGATGATTGCTCAGTCTCTGAGGCAGAAACAACAGCCAGAAGCATAAAAAGTGACTAATCTTGGATCAAAAGTTTTGGCTTTAGGCCAAAATGGTCAATATTCTTGGATACCTTATATGCCTTATAGTGATGAACTTGGTCTATGTTGAGTTAGCTTCTCAGAAAAGCTGAGACTTTTCTGGCTCCCATGACTGCAAGTACAAATAATACTCAGCACCTTTTAAAAATCAGACTCACGTGGTTCAAATTTGCCATCTCCTAGTAAATTTGGTCAAATTCGGATGCTATGCACTCCTTGCATTAAAATGACCAGGCTTAACTGATCTTCTAAAGACATGTATGAACTGTACAGATAAAAAAGCAACTGCCCTAGTCTAAGGAAATTATTCTTTTGGCTTACATTTCTCTAATGACTGAGGCAAAATGTTTAGGTTATTAAAAACATATGTAGCAGCCAATGTAACCAAACAGGACTGCTTTACACACCAAATATTTTCCAAAGCTATTATAATCCATTTCTCACTGTACATTCTCTGTCCATACTCTCCCCATTGTTTATGCATTAATCTTGCAAAACTGTGTGTATGTATTATGCCTGTAATCCCGCGTGTCTGAAAGCGTTCTGTAATAAAGAGTATACCTGCTTTTGCTTTTTCAGTTTATCTGGAAATGTGTTTTACTCTGAAATATTTGACTGAAGCATTCATGCTAATACAATATTCAAACCTTTCAAACAGAAAATCTCCTGGTTTCTATCCTCGTTTCCTGAACAAGCCATTTGTTCTACATCTTTTTCCTACCATTTTCTATCTCAAACACTGCTAATTCTCACCTTCTACCTGCTTAACTGTCATTGTGTTGAATGCATTATGTACATGACTCAGTCAGCGACAGAGCATACTGGGTGTGAGGGAGGCGGCAATCAGGAGTGCAGTGACTAAATTCTGAGTTACCTGCTAGAACGACGTCCCTGTTGCAAACGGAAGATATTCTTGAAAATTTACTTCCAAATTTTACTTTGGATCATTGGAATTTTTATCCTTTTTTTAAATTCATGGTTTCCAGATGACACCAGGAAACCTTTGCTGTTCAGACTGCAGAGAAAAATGTGCCCAGCTGTGGAAATAGACGATGATTTGCCTTTGTCTCAGTTTATCCCCAGGAAACCAATTTTTTTCATCCTAGATTAATTCAGCATTATGCACCATTACCTCCAGATTACTCAAGCACAACCAGCACCAATAAACTATAATTAAATCCACTCTTTGTCACAGGCACATCAGACTGACTAAACCAGGAAATTTGCATATAGATTACCTTGCTATTTGTCTGCTTTGAAAGATTTTCCAACATGGTGTGACAAAACCAGCTCCTGCACTAATGTGCGTGCACACACACAGACACTCAATGCACCAAATAAACACTATGTTCACAATTCCTGCTCGATGCAATAGATGCTGTCACTAGCATGACGAACAGATCCCTTCACGGTGGAATCTTTTGGGTTTGAGGGCTTTCAGTTCCATAATATGAAGTAAATCACAAAAGGCCTCATCCATTTCCACAGCATTTTCCGTGTAATGTAGTAGATGGTGACAGAGACCGACAGGGAATCGACACATACAAATTCCCACTTGCAAAGGTGACTGTGAGGAACCAAACCACTCCAACCTGTGCACTTTGCTGTGTGTGGTGTGTGGAATTACTTCTTCCCTGAAGGATGCATTTGTTCCCTTGCCGTTTCTCTCCCAGGAGTGGCCAGCACTCTCCGCAGGATGGCGGGGAAGAGCTGTGCTGGTACCCACTCCCACCTCCTCTGCCTGGAACAGAGGGACAGATCTGACCTGAACAGATGCAGGTTTGAGCGAGGGTCTTCTTTCACACTTGGCTGCCCTTTCCTTTCCTTTTGCCTGCATATGGAGGTTTCTATTAAGAAAAGACTCACTTTATCTGATGTCAAAGTGAAGGGTGGGATCTTTAAATTTTTGTAAGCATAACATTTAGGCTGAGTAGAAAACAGGAAGAACCTTCATATTTACTGGGACAGATGTGCCAAAACTATTTATTTTATTCAGAGACCCTACTTTCAGTATATTGAGGGTTCTTTTTGTTGTTTTTTGTTTCTTAAATGTGTGACTTCCTTTGAGGAAGGAAGGCTTGTTTAGCAGTGGTACAGAACAATTCAGTTTAAGAAGGTTATAGCTTGGCATGGACCAAGTAGATACTGGGAAACAAAACAAGTTCTTCAAGCTTTATAGTTGCCCCAAAGCTCCATCAGTGCAAGACTGCAGTCTCATCCTCAGGACACAGGCACATCAGTTCTGATTTACTGCACAGGGACAGCTAAAGGTGACCCTGCTTTCTGACACCAACCAGCCAGCTGTGCTCTTTTCAGTTGGTCCCAGCTGGGCTTTCTGCTGCCTGAAAGGGCCTGATATGAGGAAGTAACTGCTTTGTTCAGTTATTGCAGCTGTCTCCTGAATCATTCTAAAGGGAAACTCCTGAGTAAGCTCAGCAAAGTGAGCTGGTTTCTCTGGTAGACACTGTGATGTGCTTTTGAATGGCTTCCAGCACACCACCCTTCTCCCCATTATCTCCTCAGTGTCTTTGTTGTTAACAAGTAAGCAAAAAAACACCCCATTTTTGTTCTGAGCTACAGTATATACAATGGGGTGCTGATGTAACAGGAAGAAGTGATAGGCAAGGAGCACGCATGCAATGTAGCATGCTTCTCTAGCTCTAAGAGGAACATCTTACAGGATGGATCTGCAGACAAAAACATTTCTGTTTCAACTAGTTTGAAATAGCTAGTCTAGGTGCAGCTCCAACATCACAGGCTGCAAAAACTACCCTGGCTTTTGGCTAAATACCAAAGCAACCTGCTCATGACGTGCATGATTTTGTTGCTACACAAACACCATACCCAAGCCAGCAACAGCTAACTTTGACCACTGAAGCTGGAAAAAATGGCTAGATTAAAAATGAAACAGGACAGAGGGACTGCTAGCTCCTGGTGATTTGGATGCAAGTTAGCTGGGACAGGCACTAGGACCAAAGCCTCACAGTCTCTGCGAGCCCTTCACTTAACTGTAGCCTACGAGAAGAAACTGGAGCCCATATTCACTTCAGAGGGATCGAGCTGAAGCAACATTCAAAGAAATGTCATTGAAGACTTTGAGGCAAAAGTCCATACAGTTCAGAGCAGTGAACTCCAAATCAGCCCACCTCACTGGCCATTTGAATCATAGAATCTTAGCATTTGCTACCATTTGATTGCACAAAGGACATTTCCCCTGTTCTTGAAGTAAGGATGCCGATTAGCTTAACCAGTCAGAAATAAAGATGGCATTTTTTCAACTCAGTGCTCAAAGCCAGGAAATTATGTCTGGTTCTGAATTCAGCAGCATTTTCCACGAAGCACAGAAGCAAGATACTGCTGAAGCTGCTAAGGCTTTGCATTTCTCCCGCACTATAAAGTACAAGCTGGTCTCTTGCTCCTGAGCTGGGCAGTTTCCTTCCTTAAGTTTGAAACACAGAAAAGCAAGTAACTCGGCTGACGACTGCTCACTGCTCTGACACAGTAATTCCTAAAGGGGTCCTCCGAAAGCAGCAATTCTTTAAAATAATGTAGTGGCATGCTATTATTCAAAACCTTCCCACGTGGTGTTACAGCTTGCTGGAGCTACTAAGGGCTGCAGAATAACCTGTTCTCCAAGATGCGAAAATCTCCTCTGATTTACAGCCATCCTCAGTGAACAGCTAGCACAGACTATGGCTGCTACTCTTCCAATTACTTTCCCTCATTTGCTTTAAACACAGATAATCTTCTCCTGCAGCCAACACAAGCAAGTAACTGCAAGAGAACCTCTGTAGACCTTACTGTCCCGAGGCACACATGGGGGAATGGAAGAGCTGTGAAGACACAGCAGTGCAGCCTTGGCTGTGGACAGATTTCCATCTAGCTTGGATAAGCTGGGCATCCAAATTTCTTCCAAATTACTTATTTTACATTTTATATTATAATAATTTATATTATAATAATTTATTTTATATTACAGGTTACCAGTATAATAAAGACAAATGTTTATCTCTTAAATGTTTTGCCTTTTGCTCACAGCACCTGTCTGCAAAAGTACTGTCAATTTTATCTTGAGGACTTCATTCTCAATATATATGGCAGGATGAGAAATGTCTCGATGATGATGGTTTGTTTTCCTTTGACATCTCAGGACAAGCATCTCCCAGAATGATATTTTCTTCTGGGAGATGTCCATATAAAACCAGACAGTTACAAAATGTAACTAAGTATAATAAATGGCTCTATGTCCCTGTCCACACACTTTTGTGTCACCAAGCATCCATCCAATCAGCAAAAGAAACATTTACTTCGCTCTTTATCTCAGTCCACAGATCTCAAGATGTATCACATCCTCAGCTCCAGCCTTCAAAGGTAAGAGAACGATACAACAGAACTCACTTCAGCTGCATGCCTTCAAAAAGGTATACAAAGAATTCAGTTAATTACAGAGATTATACTAAATATGAAACTCTCTACTGCATCACTCTCAGAAAGCCACCCTAAGTGGGAGGCTTCCACTTTTGAAACAACAGAAGATTTGAAGATATCAATACTTGCCCATATTTCCTGACCAACTCCAGCCACTGCAAGAGATAGCTGTTAAGAGAAGCTAAGTCTGAACTGAGCTAGTCAGGAATCTATCAAATGCTGATTTGTGAGAGTTAAAATGAAGAACAATCACTAGTGTTGGTTGGGTATAATGATCTTATCAATATGATGTTTACTCTAGTATACCACAAACACATTTTATAAAGAAGCATCAGAGCAAACAGTTTTGCTAAGAAGATTTTATACATTTATAAGCCTATTACACATAAAGATTTCCCTAGCGAGCTTTTGATCTTGCTTTTTTCATTTCATGTTGAGGGTACAGTGCTAACATCACACATCATAGAGCACGTATTTCAGTTGAGCTGTGACTTCATTTTTGGTGTTACTTCTTATTTATAGCATACCTCTTTTCACAAAAGATGGCAGTAAGTCCAGAAAGTTCTGATTATTACGAACAATTAAACACATTGCTAAATACACTTCAAAAATCATGCTTTTATTTTCATCTGCTAGAATGTAACTGTTATTAAACTGGTCAGATATTTCCTTGGCCAGTCACCTGCTTAGAAAATCCACTTCTCCTTATTTTTTTAAATCAGGTCCCCTTTTCCTGAAATAAAGCTTACCTGTTCACTTCAGAAAGCTCACCCCCATTTCACAAAAAACAATAAAGTGTTTTTTGCAGAGCATTTTGTGGAGAACTATAGTATTAAAATTGTTCATCTGTGTTAACTGAATACATTGGCTTCAGAAAATAAGTCTGGGTCTATAAACCACTTCTGTTTTGCCATGTGTAAATCAGGCTAGCAGACATTTTGAAACTGAGTAAACAAGTGCTGTGAGTGTGCAGTGTGACATTATGTGACCTCCAATGTGAATGTTTCCCCAACATTTTTTCTGAGATGGCAAGATACGGTGTTTTCTAGCATCTTGTTTGCATTGCTGGTCTTTAAATAGAAAAGCAGCAACAAGATTATCTTCTATCTTGTACACAGTAATCCCACTTGTATTCTAAAATCTGTACTAATGACAAACAGCAAGCAATGCCTAATTCCTGCAACCTCAAAGCTTCATTTCTGGTCTTTGAACTATGTGAAAAGCACGGCTTCTCTTCCTTTCCTGAGAGGAATGCAGAATTCCCAGCCTATTTGCAGTGCTATTACTGCAGCAATGAGATGCTTCAACAGCAAGCAATGATTTTCATGAGTGGGTGAACAATGTCTTTTGCTCTCCTGCCACAAATAGCTGTGCAATAAAATACGCCATCTGTGATGTCCCTTCCTGCAAGACTCTACACATCAGTTCAACCAACCACTCAACAGGTGTGACTACACTGAAGATAAAAAGTAGACATACTTTTTAGTATGTAGTTCATAATGCTCATAATTTCAACATAAGGGACTGCCAGTCCTCTCATCTTACATCTGCCTTGTGTGTCATTTGTCTAGATGTGTCCAGCCACCTGAACAGTCAGGAAACATATTCAAGCTTGTTTCAAAGACTACAAGGATGCCGGGGAGGGACTCTTCATTAGCGACTGTAGTGACAGGACAAGGGGTAATGGGTTAAAACTTACACAGGGGAAGTTTAGATTGGATACAAGGAAGAAGTTTTTTGCTGCAAGGGTGGTGAGGCACTGGAATGGGTTGCCCAGGGAAGTTGTGAATGCTCCATCCCTGGCAGTGTTCAAGGCCAGGTTGGACAGAGCCTTGTGAGGTGTCCCTCAGGGGGGTTGGAACTTGATGATCTTAAGGTTCTTTCCAACCCTAACTATTCTATGATTCTATGATTATAGATGCAGTGTAGACACATATCATAGGACTAACAGTCCTTAAAATTAAGGTTCTAAAGGTATGTTGCTGATCAACAATGAAGCAAGGAAGAAAATAGAAAACGATTTTGCAGAAGGTGCTCTGTCTCATCAGGGTCCCCGGAGTTTCAAACTTAAACATGTTTACATATAAAAGAAGCTGGTGTGACATTTGCAGAACTTAGTTTTCTAGTACATTACCTTTAAGACAAAGCAGTGATCTGTAGGTGCCTTATATTTCACTTTGTGTTGAGAACCATAATAAACGTTCATATTCTCAAATTGAATGAAGCATGCCAGGTCCCGTGAGGTCTACAAATGAAAACCAAGCACATCATTGTATGAACAAATTGAATTTTGATGTGAAACTCATTAGCAGCATTTTTTCAAGTGCATGAATGCCAATACTTTTTAAGTTTTCAACTGTCATGAAGTTGACTGAAGATGAATTTTATGCGTGTGCATTCTTAAACTAACAGTTGGAAGAGTGTCAGTACACCTTAAGAACAATATATAACAGCGTAGCATTTTGCTGTTGTTCTGGTTTTGCTGTGCTTTATTGCTTTGTATGGAGGTTTTGGCTTATGGTTAAGAAGACCAAACAGAACACCACAGTAAGAAATACCTTTAGTAAAATAGATATAGGCCTTGCAACCACACCCTGAGTGAAGAAAGAAGGTCTGGGGTTCTAAATTGCTTTTGAAGCTTGCTTGTCTGTGGTATGTGTAACAAACAAACTCTCATCAGGAAATACGAACACATTTCATCTGGTTTGCTTTGAATTTTCTCAGATTTTCTGGCATCAGTCCTTTTCTGCCTATAATATTTGCCTGTTCACACCATGTTGCTGAAGTACCAAGGTTTCTGTTGCTGGCACACTTCTCAGTGCAGAATTCTGTATGCAAAGCACAATTTCTGCAGTCTTTGAGTGGAAATGCAAAAATGGTTCTGTCACGTGATCACTGCTGGCTAACCTGAGAAATCAGGAAATTGTGAAAGAAAAGAAAAAACCAACAACAAACCCTCTCTCCCCCTAAGGCTGGGCCATATTTCTGTGCATGATGGTTTTGCTAGGCTGAGCTCGCTCCTGCTGATATTTTCATTACAATGCACTCTTGAGTTGGGTTTATTTACAAAGTGAGTTTGCAAGGAAGATTGGTGGGGAGGAGATGCTCCATACTATAGGTAGACAGAGCTTCTCTCTCTCCCGTTTCCCCTGAAGCTGATGTCAGGGATTTTGTCATTAACTGTGTGGACCTAGGACTTAAGCTCCTAAACATGCTCAAAACCTTGCAGCAAAATGGGTTGTTCCTTTCCCTTACGAATCAGGTAATGGCAATTAAGACCAATATGCATGCAGTTGTTATTTTCTTCTAAGTAAGGAACAAGCTTTTATGGAAGGGACAAAGAGACTTCTTGTTAGCATTTCTGCAGTGTTAGTATGACAAAGTAATACAACTAACAGAAACAAATCTTAAAACTGTATCTGCAATTCTGAATCTGTTGTTCTGTGACTCTGTCCATTCATAGCATGGTTTTGAATGGGATATAAGTAGAGGAACACTGAAGAAATTAAGACAGTAGTGCTGACTGGAGTCTGGTTTGTAAAGGAAAAAGTCTCAAACAAAAGCTACCAAAGGCATGCAAGTACAATAACCTGAACATGTCCCTCTATTTTCATGTTTGCAATGTATTTTACAGCCAACATGAAGTGCCAAAGGTTTGCCAGACTTCTTTGCCTTCTTATAACAAGTGAGAACACAATTACATGATGAATTTCAAAACAGCTGCAGCAGCTGAAGATACTATTGTCTGCCAACTGTTTCTGTACCTCAATGAAAGATCACTCCACCCACAACTGAATGGGTTGCACATATGCAAGGTGCACATGCACCCTTCATACCACCCTGATATGAACTCTCATAATTTAAGGGCTTTGACTGAAGAGCTCTACTGAATTCTGCTGCAGTGCTTTAAGACCTTTAGCAGCCTCAATGCATCCTGCCCATCTACTAGAGATTACTGTCTGCACGGAAGATGTGTACCTGAACTGCAGCTGTTCCAATACAGATTCCAGTAATTAACTTCAAGCACAATTAAACAGATTTGAGCTAAGAGATACGACTTTCTCTGGAACGCCTCAGGCATGGACACATACATCCTTTTGCTGAAGGCTGTTACAGAAGCAGGAGCAAGCAGTTGATTGTGGTACTTTTTTAAAGAGCCACACTATCTCGAAAAGAACTAGATTCAAAGTCCTCAATTCCTGTGAGTGGCTGAGTGGGTAGAATAATGAGTTTGAAGCACTCACACAGTTCCTTAAAATGGCTCAGTTATAAGCAATATAGGCTACCCTGCCTACAACAACTAACAGGCAGTAAGTGTTAAACAGCTGTGAGATGGCTTGGTGCATGGTTCCATCCTGAGCCTCTATTTGCAGTCTATCAGCTGAAAAAAGAAAGCACTTTCCTAATTTGTACTCTGATAGGAAGTCACTGAAATGGGTATCACTGGACGATGAAAAAAGCCTGGGTAACTACCAGTATAGGTTTGCCCTGTTTGGTGCTCTACTACTGGCTATCACTGGAGGCAGGCTACAATGAAAAGCCCAAGATGAACTTTTCATCTGACTATTCTTATACTCTTTCTACCTTAAGTGCCTTCCAAATAGCATTCTAGCTCCTAATTGGCAGGATGTTGTGTGTGGGCAACATGATTTGAGGACTGGAAGCTGTTATTTCATGGTCAGGTAAAGTCCAAACGAATTGCTGTGAAATCAGCAAGGTAAATCTAGGTCTGCGTTTCACTGGGATATAAACATAGGTCTCTGGATCAGCATCACAGCGTTCCTTTACAAGCTATCATTTTTTTTTCCTTCCTTTGTAGTTTAGTCAGGGAATGGCAGAAGTTTCACAGGACGAATCATAACAGCAAAGCTCCGTTAGCAGCACCAGAATTTCCAAACATGAAGCATTAGCAGAGCTGTAAGTGGTAGCAGAAGTGGCTTTCAAAAAACACAAAAAAACACCCCTAAAAAAACCCAAACCCCAAAAAACCCACCAGTGCCAGAAGCCAACATTCTACCTCATCACTGGAAATGAGAAGCCAGCTGCCCTTATGTGCAACACGTCCAGGACCCCATTGCTTTTCCAGTGCTAGCAATTCAGAGTCTCGAAACATTTTGCAATATTAAAGGTCAGTGCATTTGATTTTGTCAGGTGGATGCTTTTGTCTCACTTCTTTCTGCACAAAAGGCAGACTTAAAAAGCATAACACATTCTCTAAGTAAAGATCATGGTAGGAAAAAATGTGTAGCATTTCTGCATGCTGGCTACTGGCACAGAAATTCAGTATCAAACAAAGCAGAATTCCACCTTTTTGTGATAAGAAATTAGTTTACTTGAGAACTTTTAATATATTCTTCCACAGGAAACCCATGTAACAGCGAAGCATTTTGGCAGCATAACACTCCCTGAAGGGTGCTGTGCTGTTTTTCTTTCCCTACTGACTTCCGGAGGAGTGCTATTTCACTAATGCTTTTATCTATCCATAGAAATCAAAAGGAGAGAAACGTGACAGGATTCAGGGACTACATTCCAATATTTGCACAAGTGGTGTAGTCAAAGTTAAACCAAAAAACCCCAACCCTCTCAGATGCACCAGACACTGCTCTTAAGACGTCACCTTGGGAGTTCTTCACTTTCACCTATGTGAATTGTTTTATTGCTACAAGGATTATTTGGCTTCCTGACCTTGGTTTTTCCTTTGGGAACATAATAAATTCCAGAAGCTCGTAGAAGAAAATAACGCCTCTTCCATGACTTCTTTCCATCTTCTTTTAAATAAAGGGCCCCTTCAAGCTCTGGCACAACGACAGATGTCCCACAGAAGCTTTCCTGTGCAACAAGAATAATAATACACAAAACAGATTTGATTTAAGCACAACCCTATTAATAGGAGAAAAATGCTCCCTTGAAAAACAGAGACTTTTACTGTGACAGTGAACACCTGAATGTGGGCAATTCAGTTCTCAGGGAGATGAACACCTTAGACAGGCAAAGGAAACTTTCCCAAGCTAATGTGGTAACTCAGCCATGCAAGCTGGGTGCTCACACTGGAAAAGGAGGCTCGCAGAACCTCCATTCTCCAAAGGGTCAAGCAAAAACCTACAAAAGGTTTTAACTACATGCAGATGTGCTCAGTGAAGGCAATAAAACAGAAAGGTTGGTACTACTGCTGTTGGCTTTTCTCTATTGCTGGATCTATAGGTTCTGTAGAGAAATACTTCTACACAGAGAATCTTCAGGGATTGTTTAGAGCTCTAAAAATAGCAAAGAAAAAAATGCCCTCAGTCTCTGCTTTCACTTTTAAATACATGCTAGAATTTACAACACTGTTTAAACAAATACACTTCATTGTTTGCTTGAAGGACCTACTGTTGGGTAATTTTTAATGCCAACATGCTTATCACTTTATGTTTTCATTTAGAATTTACCAGGACTTCTGCTGGTTGATACCTGGTGCCTTCATGAGATGCACTTAACTTCGAAATAGGAATCCTCAGTTGCCTGAGAACAGCATTTCCTTTGTGAATTTCTACCAAGTCAAAATGCTTGCCAGGAGAACTGTGATAACCTCATCTTCCATATGGCTCTGGATTTTTCACTCTCAAAACATGCAACTGAAGTAAACCTTCAGCAGGAAAGGCAAAAGGCTGAATAGACTTTCTGGAAAGTGCAAAGGTTCTTTTTCTGTCATAGTACAGCCAATAATTTGAGGTAGTGAGAAGTACATCTACTTTTAATCCAAAAGATAATTGTTTGCTACTGATCAACCTTACTAACAATATAAAGTCACAGTGGCTGCCCTAAGGGTGTGGCGCAGCTGTTTCTTTCACTCATATTTGTATAACACTGCTTTTATTGTTATCACGGCATTACGCTTACATAGACACACTAAGTGAAAACGTTTCATAGCACTGGGTCTATAACAACAAAATCTCCATCGTTTATTTTTTTCTGACGGGGGATACAATCTGCATTTTAATGGTGAGCAGCAGATGCAGAGGAAAATCCCAATGTTAAACCTTAGACACAATGATATCAACCAGCACGGAACATCCTGTTACACATTTTCCCACAAAGAACTGAATGCTGTTGTTGCAGAGCAGACACAGACGGTGGCAGAGTTTTGGTGACATTTGCATCATCAACTTAGAAAGTTAGCTTACCTCCAGTAAAGCCTCTTTGCTTTTATCATTCATTTCTTTGCTTTCATTCCTCCCTTTGCTTGCAAGGTAGAAGTTCTGATTAAGACACAAAAGAAATCGATGCTCATTACAAAGACAGCGATACAAGTAACTAAATCACTACAGACCCATTCAGTAGTTAGTCTTTCAGTACTGAGTACTCAAGCCAGCAGACGCAAGAGGCACATACCTTTGGACTCTTATAGAAAACTTCAATCACAGCTGCCTGCTCATGAGTTTTAATTCTTTATTTTGAATAAAATTCAGAAGTAATACAAAATTACTTCTGCCTATGGATACACAGCCTTCCAAATTTTTGAAAACACTGGCTTATGCTTTTGGCTGTTTTTCTGGATCAAGGGGTTTGATTTTATCATTCCAATTTTCACCACTTCCTATATTATTACAGACAGTAGAGAACATAACATGCTGGTGTGCTGCAACATGTGCTTTGCTGAACACCAAGCACAGTCAAATAGCAGAGCTGATTGCCTGCTGAGAGTACAGCAGCTGGGCATGAAGGAAGCAGGCAGATGAAGGAGCTATGCCATGCATCGAGTTCTTGTACTTCACCATTTTCTAAACAAAAGTACATGTAGAAGAGGAGCTTGGGAAATTCTTGATATATAGGACAGTCTTATTTATTTCCCTGGAATTAGTCAAAAAGCTAAATTTTTAGAACAAAGGGCATAAACCAAGCACACACCATTGTCTAGGAAACGGACAAAATTGTAAAACCCTAACAAATATTGAAAGCTATCTACTTAAAAATTACTTCAAATTCCATAATTCTTCAGCAATTCCATAGGAAGAAAACTAAGAGTTTTTCTGACTTTTCATCTCCATTTTTCCAAGTCTCAAGACTATGAGAATATGGCAATATATTTACATGCCTAAAACCCCACAATGACTGAACTGCAACACAAATGCAAACATTACCAAAAGAAAAATGAGAAGTGTGTAAATGAAGGAACATGCTGTTGCTATAGCATAAGAAAGAAACAAACAAGCACCATATCTGCCCTGCCAGCACACCATGTTTACAGCAATGAGGTTTATCTGAAGTAAAACCCTCCTATTCCACACAACCACATCTTCTTTCTCAAGCAGTGCAGCAAACAGCTGTCTGCCAGAATGCAAGCCTCATAGCAGACAGCTTTTGGAGGGGCACCAGGAGAGGAAGGGGAAGAAGTGCGGGTGATCTCAAAATCAGGTCTTTAAAAACTTCCTCAAAATTTCACAGTAAGTCAGACAGGACATTAGAGACACAGCCACCTGCAATTTGGCTTATGCTGATGTCACGTTTATGGAATGAACATAAGAAACTTGAACATTCAATACAACACACAGTTATGTCAGGAAATACTGCTGGCTCCAAACTGCCTGGGCACATTTTTAGTCCATGGCTGAAGGTAAGCAAGCACTAAGGATCACAGCTTTGTGACTACATCTGAAGACAGTATTCATAGTGGAAAAAACCTCAAACTAGCTGAAAATAACACCTGCTTAAAAGTGTATTCTCAGTGCAACTCAAACAGTGATGCCTGCCAATGCAGTAAAACCATAGGCCTGAGTGAGGTGACAATGCTTCACTCATCCCACTGGGGAAAAAAAGACACTTTTCCGAGCAGCCAAGTCCTCTGTACAGGGCAATAGCTGTTCTTGAGAGGGGGCACTACCATAGCACTGCTGGCTTGATGTTGGTACAACTTCTTTTTCACTGATAAGGGTATGAAGAGAAGCCTCAAAGGGCACTGTTAGGCTGGGCTGGGCCTCCAGACTTTGGGATGGATTTGGAAAGTAGAGGGCCATGCAAGCTGTAAGCTGCCTTCTGTAGATCATGATAAAATAGACATAGTAAAACCCCTAAAAACCCAGTGAAGATTTATTTATCAAGGTAAGTACACCTTATCACTCTCTCAACAAGGCTTGGCTCATCAGCTTTACTACTGATGGGAAGAGCATTCATCTGGCTCTGTCAGCCTTCAGTGCACTAATAATAAGAAAACAAAGCTCCTCTGATTAGAACTGATTCACATTCAGGCATCTGGCATTTATTTAGCAGAAACAGACCACCCTGTACTGACACAATCAGTGGTAAAGAGAGAAAGTTTGTAATGATATCCATGCTGGATCTTTAACAACGCAGCTTTTTCATTAGGGAAACTGGGCTCTGTCACCTAAACCAACATTACACAGATGTACACTGTCATCTTTCACCTGTCAACACACATTTCATTTATTACCTCCTTTATGTCTCTGCCCTGAAATCTGGAAGTACCTGGTACTTATTAGTTGTCAGCAGCTAAAAACCTGGGGAGCAGACTGTACACTGTACTTGTTTTATCACTGTGTGGTCTCCTATTTTTGATCAGAAGCATTCATCCTATAGAAGGTAAACCACATGTGTCCACAAGAAGTCATTCCAAGTCCAGTAGCCAGAGGTCATGATAAAAGGCAAGCTCTTTCCTGTCTGAGGACACCACTAGGAAATGCACATTTGGTTTGAGATGTCAGGTCATTAATGGGACAAGATGTGGCTACACGGCAGCTCTCTGCATATGTCTACAGATTTGAGAATTAACTATTTTTTACATTCAAAAGATAATGTCTTCCTTTTGATAAACAGCTGAGCTTACTTAACAGGATGGATTCATCGTCTTGGTCTGATAAAGTAAGAAAGCAAACATAAAGGGTTATTTTAACAAACAAAACAAAGTATGCTGTCACGCTTTGACATTGGGTTTGCTTTGTTTGCGCTGTTTGGATTATCTGACGCTGAAATGAGCTGGTATTTTTGCTGAATTACTCCCTGTGCCTACACAGCCCCAGACTAGCTGAAGCTGACATAAAGCCAGTTGCTCTCCTACGCCATTCTGCTCAACTCAGACTAATGCAGAGCAGCTACAGTGGTAGTTTTGACATGTACTGCTAGCCAGGTATGAGACCCTTCAGAAACACTAGGTGATGACCCATCTATGGCATTACAGTAGCAGGAAATTGCACAAAAGAAAATCCTGCAGAGATTTTATAGCCATCTTAAGTTAATTCTGTGCTTTGTACTGCAAAGCACCAGTAGTCTATGCATACAACCTTTCCATTCAGGGATACAACCATCCCATTTTGTGTGGAAAGGCAGGTAATAAAATTCAGGCTGTATCTCTCTCCTCTGTATAAGCCTCAAATAGAGGAAGACAGAAGGTGTTTTCAACAGCTTCAAGGAACATCTCTGGTGGCATGTAAGCAAACCAAATTTGGATCATAGTAGAAACAGTAGCATTAACTACTGCACTGCCAAACTCTCTGATCAGTGTTTCGTGTCTCTATATTTGTAAAAATGAATTCCCTAAATGAAAAAGCATCTCTCTCATACCTTTTTTCATACACAGCCCTATAGAAGCTGGAATGCAGCAGCTACTTGTCAGTATACAGCAAAAAAACAGGTGTTTAAGACAGCATCCTTCCTCTGCTTCCCCTTCTGCTTAGATTGTTATTTTTTGCTTTCAATCTATTGAACCTGTTTTACCAGAAGATCTGCAAAGTCCACACGAGTCACTCTGAAGATCACAAATGTAAACAAATAAATGAAGCTAAAGACAAAGCTCTTTTGAAGCACCTGAAAATTAATTTGCAACTCTGCTTACTTGATTTTATGTTTTAAGAAATCACTTAAAGCTGATTGTTCATGCCTTCAGGATGATGGTCTTCATCACCAAAGAAGGGGGAATATGGAACAAATGGAAGACATACATAAACTAGGATGCAGATAACAGCAAAGCATTTAATAGGATGATTAAATCACATGTGTAAAGACTTCTGCATTACAGTTTCAAAGCAGAAAAAGAAGAACACTTATTGAAGTAGCATCTTCAACTTGAAACTATACCACAGACTGAGATACACTAATAGAGAGTGAAATTAAGATTACTAAAGAGTGGGAGTACAGTGAAAAATAAAATACTACCCTTTTCTCACTTCTCTTTCTCTGTGCATATGCCAACACACTTAATAATCAGGTTCCCCACCACTCTTCTATGCTTCCTTCTCTGGGTCACAGTTTTCGAAACAACTTTTCAAGCATGAAACTCACTACTACTGTCCTGTTACGAAAGACATCACAAATTCTTACTCCATCTCCTTCTCATGCTGTTTAGTACTCTTGCTTTTCAAAAGAAATGTCAATTCAGTGTATGGGCTCTCCACTGGAAGGGACAGCTCTTGCTTTTGACTTAGATATGAGGGAGCAGAAGCATGAAGTACTCACCATAGACATTTTAATTAATTTTCATAAATGATGACCCAAGATAATAAAAACCAAACCAACCAACAACCAAACTAAAAGACACATGAATGTGGTGTCACCTGCATTGTTTGAATTTATCCAGTCTGCAAAAATCAAACACTGGGTTGTAAGAGCGTGCCCAGCGTTTTTTTTTGAGTCCCTTTTTTGCTGAGACTTATTCTTTGAGCTTTTTGAAAAGAGGTGTTGAGACCTGACAGCCTTTCCTTTCAAGGGTCAAGCACAGCATCCCTCAGCCGCATAACCAAGCATCACCTTTCCTGTGCTATGAAAGTTTTCTTTATTTGCACGTGTACCAACATGTATTTTGTTTCACTCTTTAGTCATAGACTTGTGACACTCCATCTCTGTAGATGAGTCACTGACGACATTCATGGAATGGTCTTTTACTCTGAGCTCCCTGCAGGGTAAATTGTGTCATGGTGAGAAAACGGCAAGAGTGTGCCAGCCTTCATAAAGAGGGGGACACCTGAGGATTTTGAGGTGCTTTTTCTAAAATGCATTCCAAATACTTTAAGAAATAAGTTTTGGGACACAAAGCTGCAGAAAAAAATATTACAGTACTGCAGGACAAGAATGACAATCTTCCAAAAAAGCCACTGGCATTGGCTGAGCAGCTTGCTGCTAGCACAGACATAGAAGATAAATCCTGCATTTCAAAACCACAGCTCCTTCTTGAAAAATTAAACATGTTTAATTAATTGTTGTTTAATCTGTACCAGGAATACAACTCGTTCATAGAGAGAAACAATGAATATTGGCACAGGATATTTAGGAATTCAAGGAAGAAGTTCTTTACTGTGAGGGTGGTGAGACACTGGCACAGGTTGCCCAGAGAAGCTGTGGCTGCCCCATGCCTGGCAGTGTTCAAGGCCAGGTTGGACAGGGCCTTGAGCAACATGCTCTAGTGGAAGGTGTCCCTACTCACGGCAGGGGGGTTGTAACTAAATGATCTTAAGGTCCTTTCCAACTCTAACCATTCTATGATTCTATGATTCTATAAATAGCTTTTCCAGAGGTCCACTGGTTTTAGCAATGCAATCATGTTTATAAAATTGTTTTTAAAGCATTTAATTATGCCAAACTTCCATAATGAAAATTCTGTATCACTAATTTGTCTAAGAATCAGTTGTAAGCACCTGGCCACCTTTGGAATCTGGCTGGGGTCTTCTTTCAGAAAAATAACCTGCAAGAGTCAAAACCATGAGATCTCCACTGACAACCTCCGTCAGAATGAGCACTAAGAAAGACAAACAAGGACTCCAACTGCTGCTTCATTACCACCACAGGCTGTGTCAAAAAAAGCATTCTGTAGTTTCTGTACTCACAAAATGAGTTTATAAGGCAATCTTGACTGAGCTAGGAGGAAGTGTCTGAAATACACTGAGAATGCCATATCATCACAGCACTGATTTTCAGCGTCCCATTGGTTGCACTGTAATTTCCATGAGTAGTTAGTTAGTTAATCACACAACCTGCCCCCCACTAACTCAGCATTTCCTCTTGGTTTACCTTTTCAGGGACTCACACAAGATCATGCAATTTACCATGTTTCATTACCTAGTGTGAGCTCTGTCTGTACAACACTGATTATTTTCTGCCAGAAAGACAAACCACTGACACGACTGTACTATTCTGCCAATGTTTGAATTTACTCAGCCTGACAGATGGTAACACTTTATTACTGGCAAAATATTTCAATAGTGTGAGAGTTGCAATTGACCCAGTTTCCTTGGGCTGTTCATTTTATAGCTTATCACAGAGGGGCTGAAGCTCAAGGACTGCAGACATACCCAGATCAAGCTCACCATGTCCTGAGATAAGAGGACAGAGCTACACTCCTATTCTGGTTTTGGTTCAGGTCATGTTTATTTCTGAAGCTCACTGCAATCCGAATGCCCAGAATCTTCATCAATTATTCACTTCCTATGGGAGGCCCACAGCCTAGCTCTAAGCCACTCACCCCAATAACGCTACCAAGTGTACGTATGAATCAAATGCAATATCGAACCTCTGCTGCTAGATATGTTTGTGTGCGCTAGAAGTTATAACATCTTGACCCATCCTGTACATTTTACTTCCAAACTTGGCTTTTCTGTTTCATATTAAAAATCGACATCAATCCATGTACACTGCAGGATAAGTTTTCTTTCCCTCACTGTGGATACTTGCTATGTCAATGAAGAAAACTTCCTCTCTGCAGGTTTTATTTGAAACACTGTCTCATTCTAAAAAAACCCTGGCTTCCTAATGAGCATGTTGTGAGGTTTGCTGCCAAATCATATATGACTCATTTCTTCAGCAATGCTGAATTGATCATTTTTCTCTTGCTGCCCTTGGGAACAAATTAGATGCTCAGCGAGCTAACAGACGGCTGACAAGGGGAAAAGATCTAGTGCCCGAGAATCCATCAGATGTTTGCGCTAAGGTGTTTGTAAAGACAGTTTTGACCACATATCACAAGAAATAAATTATAACCTTTGCTGAATAATTTGTTGCAATTCAGTGTGCAGAACCTCCTTTTACTAAATTAGGTGTTCCCGTTCACCCAGTTCTTCCCCTAGGCTAAATGAAACCCAGATAAACTCTCTGCAATACTCAGAATTCTCTTTATGAAGCTTCATGTATGACTGGCAAAAACTGGACCTTTGAGGAAATGTTGATTCCCATCAGTAGAAATAGTGGAGAAACTGTAGTAATTGACAAAGGACAGGTTTTTACAGCCCCTAAGCAACAGTACCAGTGAGAACCACGTGTTTCATTTTTTACCAGTGCAGAAAAGACTTTAAAATCATATCAGAAAGGAATAGAAAGCACTAATTTTCAAATCCTTGCATTTAACATTCTGGTCTGGGGTTCTTTTTTGTTGAAAGTACAAGTCTTGTTTTCTCTAATTACAAACTGACAGAGCTGAAAGCAAATTAATAAAGCAATAGGCAGCGTACGGACTAAGTGACATAATTTTAGACTCTTATCCAAATTCCATGTTGGCTTACCTGGGGATTTTTAAATAGAGCATATTTTTCACTTTTTTCCAAAAACATAATCTTATTTGCAGTGTCTCGGGTCCAGTCTGATAACACTTCAACAACATTCTCATGGTCTTCAAAAAACCTTTCTGGAGAGACAGAAAAGGTAATGTAAGACACTCAAACTCTCTCTACGTTCTCCTGAGGCTGCAGAAATTCCTGTGTAAGAATGTAATCATTATCTGATGTTTGCTCAGAGCTGGACAGTCCAGCACTGTTCTGAACTGCATGGAAGGGAGCAAAACCACATGGAAATACTGTCATGTGGAAGGGTTAATAAGCTACAGAAGATGCATTATGTAGGTCTGGCATGCTCCGGGATTACTCCTGCACCTCTGTGCTATTGCCCGAAAGCTGCAAAGGATGGAAACAGTGACGCACTAGGAGTAGATGGTTACATCTGTGTCTCTCAATGGCATTTTGGTTTTGGTTTTTAAGGTCTGCAGTATGATTTAGGGGAAGAGAGGTACATATCCACTCTGTAAAAAAATAGTAAAAACCTATTTCCTTGTCTTCTTACTTATTGAAACAAATGAAAAATTGCTTTTTGTCAAATGGAAGGATTCTATGCACTGAAAATACAATATTTTGTTTCAAGCAACTGCATTTAAAACCAGAAATAGCAACCCAGTGGAAATTAGAAGACAGACTGATAACTGATGTGAACATACAGTTTCACCCAGCATCTCTGCAGTTAAAAACCTCACCAGAGATGTGGGAGTCCTAGTGTCAATTCTCTCCCATCCTGAGCTGATCTGAACCCAAATCCTCCACCCAGGAAAACCACAGGGTATGCTGAGGTCAGATAACTCTGATCTCTTCTTCTGAGGTTTCATTTGTATGAAGTAGCTGAACAGTCACACAAACCTCCTTTGGAAGGAAAAGGAATTGAGAATAATTTAATAGGCAATTTTGGAAGCACTGAAACTGCACTTTTACTACAAGTTCAGTACTGGGACATGGAATTCACACAGCTCCAATTTTCAGTATGATTTTGGCAGCTCCCTGGGAATGGCCGTACTCCATTGTAGAGGTCTGTGGTGTTCACATTTTCCAATAGTGTAGACTGGCCTAGTATAAGAGGAGATAACAGAACATGCATTTTGTAGGCTTTCTTTAACACTTCTTGCTACTTCTGCAGGGGTTCAGTATGTCCCATGAAAACTAAATTAAATTATTAATTAAATTCACAAAATTATATTAGCTTCACATGCACACAGTATTTTTTAACAACACAAGCAACATAACACTTTTCATTTAGCAACTGATACTTCTGCAGTGCACTGGAAACATAAAGCAGTATATAAACCCCAAGTAACAGCTGAAAAGGGTAAACAGTATCTTACAGTTCAGGATAGCCGTAAAATAATTCTCAGGTAGTAACACTAGCTATTTAACACTGATTTTGCCACGTGTTCTTTTGTTCATTCATTTCCAGTACCAGGCTTTTCTTGTATAAGAGGTATGATCTTACCATCCTTAGGAGGGTCTTTTTATTATTATTGTTACCTAAAAAATGTCAAATCTGGATGCCTATTATAAGGCAATACTCTTTATTGCAAAATATTGCTGGTATGTACAGCCCAGTGTTATATCATCATCTCACTACTGAGATTATCTGTGATATTTGACAGGCAATTAGTCTAAAGCTGCAGTTATGTTTATTTGCAATGACCATTTTTCAAAATAATAGTATATATAACATAGTCTGTCAAGGATCTTCTGACATAAAACTAGCTTGGACTTTCAGTTCAGCCTGAAATATTTGCTGCTGAGATTTGCTTCTTACAGAAGGGAAAAGTGCAGAAAAGGGAAAGTGCAGGAAAGCCTGCCTTCTAAGCATGCTGATAGTAATAGACCTATCTAGAACTGCCAAGAAGTATACTGGCAATAAAGAACAGTTCACATTATTTTGATTTTAAACAAAATTGCCTGCAGGTAGCTGTGCACTGGAAGTATTCCATTCATATCAAAATTTTCTTCTGCAAACAAAAAGGCTCCATTCCCAGCTGATTTGGACCTGGGGACAGACCTCTGCATCAGGAGTTCATAGATTTTCCTTTTATTCTGAACCAATTACTGATTTATTTCCTTTCCTACGCTTCTTCTGTCCTGGCTTTTCGAATAGTTTATATTCATTGTAAGAGTAATTCCTTACTACACCAATACCCTAACTCAAAGCACCCAGCATTAGCTAGGTCTAAAGTAACACAATCTGTCTATATGCTGTCATCGTGATACCCAAACATGTTTGTCCAAGTCACACCAGACCAGAGGAAGCAACTTTCCAAGACAAGGAAACACTCTAAAATTATTCAGTGACACTTGTGACATCTCTAGGGTCTAATGACATTTCCAGTCTTTCCCCACTTAAGCTAAGCAGGTACAAAAGAATGCAGCAACATTGCTTCATGTATTATCTTAATTCAGTAGAAGGAATGGACTGGCAGTTGATGTCTGCCATTCTTATGAGCAGATAAGTATCTCCTTGCACAAGAGCAGTCAGGCTTTTTCCAGCTATTTTTACATTTCTTTGGTGTAGGTTAGCAGGATGACTATTCCTGGGGCTGTTAAAGTGCAATATTGATATTTAACTTTCTTTGTGCATTTTTACATCCCTGCTTACTGTAAACTGAGAATGCCAAAGGCTGCTTGACAATTTCCTGTGTCTCTAGGTCAAGTGTAACCCTGGAAGAAAGTTGTGGCAATTTTCCTTTTCCTTTTGGTGTAAATATCTTTGCAGCTTGGACAATAAAAATATTCTGAAATAACTCACAATTATAGAATATGCCACTACTTGCTTGGCCTTGAAGCCTTTTTGAGACAAAACTCGTTAAGTTGCAACAAACAATACATACGATTTGCACAGCTGTTTCTTAGGGACCTGGAGGCCAGGTTAGCTGCTTCCTAAGTCATAAGGTACCACCAGCAAAGCTGCAGCTCTGTCAGACAGCAATATCCTGATCACAACTACAATAAAGAAAACAACTATCACAAATTAAAAGCATCAGAAATCACTGAAATGCTTCTCAGACAGTCTTGTTTAATTAAAACATTTGTGTGGCCAATATGTAACAGCCTATTGACAGCACTTCAGCCCTGCATCCTCTCTTCAAAGAGTGGAGTACTCGTGTGTTTGGGTCTGCCACTGCCTTGACAGTGAAATCTCATGGCCCCTCTACTTTGTGTAAAACAGAACGATGGAAATGGTGGCGGGCAAAGAACCTTCTGCAGCTCAGAGCCCAGATGAATGGAAGACTCATTTCTACAGCAAGAACAGCCCATGCACATTTCCACACCATCCCTCAGCTTAGAGAGTATGATGTTCCAAAACCAGTGGACACATAGGCATGAGAAATGTTATGAATTCCCTTTCCAAGATTGCCAACAGCAAAGGATGCACTGTATCTATTTTTTATATGCTGTGTCATTACACCACTTACCAATCTGCAGTTCCGGATACATTTCATACAGACACCAATCGACGTTGCAGTCGCAATGAGTTTTCTCAAAGAGGTTGTCTAAAACATCCCGTGTCACCTGACGCTCATCCACCATTAGTGACTTTGAGCTGTTATCGTACATGTGCACCTTGACAACAAGCTGAGTACAGAGTCACAGAAGAGTCAGTTAATTTCAGAAGCAGGTAAAAGGCTAGTCTGAATCTGCTAACACAGATAAGAAAGATCAAGGCTGAAGGTTATTACTGATTCAAAGGCACCCTGTCCCACAGTGGAATAAAACAGCTTGGAAGCTTTCACATTATATTGCTACCAAAATAACTACCTTTTCTCAAAAAAGAAAATTGAACCTTGTCCTGTGCATGACTTTAGGAAAGGTGAAACTGCTATGGAGAAAAGGCAGAAGTTAATCTCTTCTCTAAATCTATCACATGTGCAATTAAGGAAAATACTTGATAGGGAAACCAAGTACAAAAGGATGGTGTGCCCTTAGTGGAAGCTAGAAAGGTGGAAAATTAAGCTTTAAATAAGAAAAAGAATGGAAGAATCTTGCCACGCCAACAGACTAATCTAAAATCAGATTGTACTGAGATGGGCAATAGGCCAAAACCCATCAATAAGCAAACAGAAGAGTTACTTATATTGACCAAATTGACCTAAGACACTCATTATTTCTTCATAGTGTGAAGTATTTCTTAAACAAGACACAGTGTGACCTTTTATCCAGAGAGGAACAACGCAAGAAAATGCTGAAGTACATAAAATGTGATTAAGAACTGCAAATACATTTTAAGGAAAGTGCTTAAAATGCTCCATTAGTACTGAAAACAGAAGAAAACTTGTCTACAGGATCTGTACCTGGAAACTGGAACTAAAATAGTGTTTTGTTTAAACAGCTCCTTATTTTAAAATGTGTGCGTAAGAAGCTTTGGTACTATAAAGACAATCTCTGTCAAAGATCAGGTAGAAGCAGACAGTGTTGATCCCCAAGAGAAAATCTACACTATTTCTGAGAAGTAAAAGCAAATGAAACAAAAAAAATTGCGAACTTGCTTTGATTCCAGCACTTGCAAGTATCTTCCTCTCTAAAATAAGCAACTGAGCCATGGTGTAGATTATGGAGAAGAAGAAATGTTGTACATGGATAATCTACAACATGTCTGGGGAAAACAGGGTACTGTTGTCTGGTTACAGCTGACTGCTCAGAAACACACATGCAGCTTCCATCTTCACAGAATCACAGAATGGCTGAGATTGGAAGGCACCTCCAGCCCAATTCTGTGCTCAAGCAGGGCCACCTAGAGCCTGTTGGCCAGGGCCCTGTCCAGATAGCTTATGAGTATCTCCAAGCAGGGAGACTCGACAACCTCCCTGGACAAACTGTGCCAGTGCTCAGAGTAACTGAACGCCTGCAGTTTCTGTTGAGTTCAGCTGGAACACTAGCTTAGGATGTGTGGTCATAATTAAATGACACACTGCAGTACTGCGCAGACACTGGCCAGAAGCTTTCTAACTCCTTGGTCTAAAATAATTCGTATTATCCTTGTACATTACTACACTGCTGTGGAAAGATTTAGCAAGAAGACCCTCATTAACTTAATTAGGATTAGCCATATCTATATCCACTGTAAAAGAAAAGTTTAATACTTCTGGAATCAGCACAGCGTAAACAAGCAATGTTTTTATGTACATTCCACCTTCTCTAAAGCTACCTATCAGAACAGTGGGCTTTGCCCCAACACTGGAAAAAGAAAGAAAGAGGCAGAACCTTCCAAGCCCTCTTAAAAATAAGTCCCTCACAGGCATCATTCTCCCAGACACTTTTCTTCTGGTGGACGACAAGACAGAATACGATAAGACGTCTCAAGGTACGACAAAGTGCCTGCTAGCTGTTTCAGTAAGAACGTTATTATTGACAGGAATGATAAGAAACACTTGGCTCACAGCTCTTATGAAGCAAATCATGATTTTAAGGCTCACCTTTTTAACTTTGGCTTCCTTCAGTTTCTCCAACGCAAGTTTAATCTTGTCAGCTTTAGCCTGTGCCTCTCTTTCTTCCTGAAAAAACACAAGATATTTAAGTGAGGCTAGCAATTTATGTTTACTTGAAAAGAGTTGTTTCTTGTTATTTATATCCAGAACATAAGGCTTGTCATGGGAAACTTCATAGTTACAAGGAATTCCCAACTTTCTTTGAGCTAATATCCTGCATCAGCTACAGTTTTGTTTTACAAGTCCAGTACTCCATTGTGTTGCTCAGTCATACAGCTCTTATGTGATCTGTTCCTCAAATGCTACAGGAATGCCTGAAAACTGAACTCTTCTATGTTCCCATATGGGTTACAGCTGATACAAAAGAGAATATGAAGGAAGATCTAGCCTGAATGAAACAGCACTTTGGATGCAGCTGCTTGGAAGAAAACTCACCTCTTGATAGGGTTAAGAGAACTAAAGTTTTTAGAATCTTACTGACAACTTGGCTTGCAATTATTTCACTTACAATTTTACCCTGTCTGTTAAGTACATTAATTTACTTGAATTACTCCACTTGTCACGTATGAGCTCTTACTGCATGCACAGTTACTGGAGGGGACCATCTCCTTAAATTGGATGGTATCATGGCTTTTTATTCTAGTAATGGACCCATTCACATTAACACAGACACAGTTAAAGCATTCAAGTTCATTTGAGCTTTTGCGGAATGCCATAGTAAGACTCCTAAAAATCTCAGTATCACCCAGCTTTTCTTCCATAAAGCAGCTGTATCAATACCACGCCTCTCTCCTAATATCAGTAAGGTTTGTGATCCAAGATCCAGCTGCTGAAAGTTAGGTACCCGTACCAAATGCCAGTGCCTACTGTTGCCTCTGCGACTGGTAGGTTGTGACTACAGATTGTGACCATTTCTTTTTGTCATCTACCTTCCAGTAGTCTCCCCCAGTCACATACAGAATTGGACAAGCACATTTTCTGTATTGTAATCATGGGAGATGCACTTGCAAGAAGCTAGGCCTAACTAAGCATTGCCACCACTTCCTTCTTACAGATATATCATAGGATCATAGCAATAGAAGAACTAAGAAGGTTATCTTATTTCATCCCAAGCTTTGAGGCAAGTTCAAACATAACTAAAGTACTCCTGACTAACTTGCTGAATTAAACATCTTTTGTTTTGTCACTACTTCCCTGAGATACTAAGATCATTAGATTGTCAAAAATACAAGGTGAGGTGTGCAACCTGAAAGAGATGGCTTCAAGCATGTTTGCTGTTGTCAAATTCTCCACTATAAACACCAGACAATCAGTTAAAAAATGTCTTTTCTATTTTATCTCCACAGGCATGGAAATTTGCATTGCTGCAGCCTAGAGATGCTTAACTTTGAGAATCCAAAACCAGCTTCTGTAGTTGAATAGAAGCTGCTGCACAAAAATTTCTTTCTGAGTAAGGCTGACTGTACTACAGAGGGAAGAGTCCATAGCCTCTCACACCGTGGCCCTCTCCTTACCATCTCAAAACACCTGTTTGCAGGAATTAGGAAAAGCATCTTAACCAAAGTGGTTGAGTGTGGTGTGGACAGGCTTCCTACTGAAAATTTTAAGCCGGTATAACTCAGGCTTCACCTGCATGTGACTTGTGGTGAACAGAGTTCCCGCAGTGCACAGATCTGTGCAAGAGCACTCTCACTTTCATGTTTTCACAACTTTTGTCTGTCTTAATGTAGAAAAGCAAATGATCCAATGTCAATAAGCTATCACACAAAATTTCAGCACTCTTACAGAAATGTTTTGACAGGCTAAAAGATTTGTTTTCCCGCTACAGTATCATCACCATGTTTTCTGTATCTTCAAACAGAAGAACATAAAAGTTATCCAGATAATGTCATAGAAAATGCAGAAGCTTTAGTTAGCTTAAGGACAGTTTAAAAAAGAAACATCTGAGTTGATGGAAACTTATGAGACAGCTCTAAGCTTCCCTGAAAGGCTGGACTTCTTAATTCTCACAACATGCAAAGGTCAGAAAATAAAAGTCTCAGTATCAGAGGCTCACTGGGAATAACTAACACTATTCTTACTTTACTACAACAAGAAGTATTAATAAAAATGTCAGCCCTGATTGGTTCAAGAATCACTTATCAAGAATCCTGGCTAACACTAACATAGATTTTGATGGTGAAAAAATACAGTCGATTTTTAGCTGCATTTCATTCTACTGAGCAGAAATGTCATGTCAAAACAAATACTAACGAAGACAGTAAATGCTAATTTGAAATCAGTTCTGTCCATATTAATTTTAAATGGTTATTACCTCCATCATTCATACTGCAACTTGTGTAACTGCCCTATAGGCAATTTTGAGGACAGTAAGCCACACATGGGTATGCCATCAGCATCTGAATACAACCTGTACCAGAAAATGAGGCAAGGGCTGTGGGAGAAAGCAGAACCAGTGCCTTCATGAGGAAGTCAACTACTGCAAACAGATTCCCCAGAATCACAGAATGGTTGAGGTTGGAAGGGAGGTCATATACCAGAGGTCATATAGATGAACCTTCTTGCTCAAGCAGAGTCACCTACAGCACACCACCTCTCTGAGCAAGCTATTCCACTGCTCAGTCACCCTCACAATAAAGAAGTTCTTCCCTATGTTCAGGTGGAACTTCCTGTGTTTCAGTTCATGCTCATTGACTCGTCCTATCACCTGGCACCACTAAGAAGAGCCTGGCCCCATTCTCTTGACACCCTCCCTTCAGATATTTATACACATTGATCAGATTCGCCCTGAGCCTTCTCTTCTCTGGGCTGAACAGACCCATCTCCCTCAGCCTTTCCTCATATGAGATGCTCCAGACCCTTAATCATTCTAGTAGCCTTTTGCTGGACTCCAAGAGCTCTTGACAGCTATTGTACTGGTGAGCACGGGAATAGTCACAGCACTTCAGGTGAGGCCTCACAAGAGTTGAGTAGAGAGGGAGAATTACCTCCCTTGACCTGCTGGCAATGCTTTTCCTAATGCCTCTACCTCTTGTTCCAATCCTTTTCTGCCCTCTCCCTGTATCTGGAAAGAAACAAGAAAACACTGCTAGAGAGTTAACTCAGCACACAATCTCAGAGGAACACTTTAATTGAGGGAGACAGAAGTGACTTTCAGCTATGCTTTTGCATATAGAATTCCAGTTGTGTTTAGCAGGTATATCCCTTTTCACTCTGAAATCTCATTTGATCTCAGGTAATGAAGGACACCAGCTAATTGCAAATTAGCTCAGTACAAGACTCAAAGGAAAGAACTGTGCAGCACTGTTGATTTCAGTGAGCTTTAGATCACAGCATCATGGAAGTCGCAGCTGGAAGAGAGGTCTGGAGGTCCATAGTCTGGCTCCCTACCCAAAGAAGGACAGACAACAACATGAGATCAGGTCAGCCATGATTTTGCCTAGCAAAGCTGGGAAAACCTCCAAGGAAAGAGAATTTGTGATCTCTCCAGGTCACCTGTTCCAGCACTACAGCACTGCCTGAAATGGAAATGGTTTTCCTAATGTCCTGCCCCTTGTTACATGATCTAAGAATTTGGCTCCACCAGCTTCTGTGTTTCTAGCTGGGATATGCACTGCTGTTCCAATGCCAAATACCACTTGCAAAATTAAAACAACTCGTGAATGCTCAGAACAGGCTTACCTGGGTGAGTGGCTCAGTAGGAGGCGGCGGTGGTGGTGGTGGAAGGTCTAAATCAGGGTCTGGAGGTGGAGGGGGCAAGTCATCCCCAAACTGTCCAGTAATGGGACTTGATTTAGAATAAATGTCACTATCCAAACCTGCTGAAGGCTGAGTGAGTGTACTCTGCTGGCTGCCAGAAGATTTCTGGGCTTGTAAAGTTCTCTGTTCAGCATCATTTATGTCTGCTACAAGATCAGCCATTAAAGCATCCAGGTCTTTGTCCTCTAGGGCATTTAGGGATTCTGTAAAGAAAATCACAAAATGTGTCAGAGTGCAATGCAAACCACTATGTTTCCATCTCACTGGAGATTAAATCGCAGAAGGCATGGTTACTGTAAGATATAAAGGTTATGGGAAAGGAAACAACATTTTAAATGGGTTCAAGAAATAAATGTGTTTTAGAAATAACCATTAATCTGGTCATACTAAAGTTCAGAGTACAAGGAACTCTATGAATACAAAATAAACAGGACAGGAAGCTTTATTTTCAGCGATATTTATTTTCAGTGATAACAGTCTCTGGCTCTTATGATATTACGAAACCTGGCCCTGATCCAGCAAGATTTCTGGGTATATGCTTGGTGATATGGATGCAAGAAATTCCACTACCTGCCATTAGGCTATCTACTTATGATAATTACATACGTAAATGCTTAGCAAGTTTTGGTATAGCACAAAACAAACCATGTAACTGAGGCCTAGATCAGGAACACCTTCATATATTACTGCTATTCTACCACTCTAAAATTAACATGAAGCAGAATCAGAGGATTGTAAGACACAAGAAATTGTATGGTATCATTTGTAGCCCATCAGTAATTGTGTGATCAACATCTGTGCCATACCTCATGTAATATGCAGGATTATGAGGATCCTTTAAGCAAAGAACAAACTCGACAGTCTCTTTTCAAAAGCATCTTATCAATCAAATATAAATATTGTAACTTTTGCTTTTTGTCTTTTACAATGCCGGAGTACAAGACAAAATCCTATACTGGAGCTTCATATGCAATTTCTTTTTTGGTTATTTGAACCAGCCGTGGTATAAGAGATCCTGTGGAACAACACCCTGTAGGATGATTCAGCTTTCTAGAAGAGAATGGTTCTTTAACCAAGAAATCCAGTGATTTAAATCTATTTGAAGAATCTAATTAAAAAAAATTATCACAAACGGGGAAAACTTGAAGTGGGATTCTGGAAAGGGATGGAGAATGCTGAACAAGATACCAAAAAATGCTGATAGAGTCCAACAAAGAATATGTCATTCATCAGACTAAGTATGAACATATCACCAGAGTGTCTCGGTTTACCTGTTATACTAATAGAGTATTTTTATAAGCTTTTCTTTTCAGTGGGAAAGTTGGCTCTGCAGTTACATGCCTCTTCCCACTTTGCGGTGGAGACATTAGGTAGGTTAAGACTGAACTGATTCTGGGACAAAACCACAGGTTTAAGCCAGCTCAGGCAAATGCAAATGCAAACAACCAGCTCCCAGCAAAAAGAAAGAAAAACAAACAAACAAATAAAAACCAAACCAAACAAACCACCCACCACCAAACAAAAGCAAAGGGAGCATTCTTTCTTTAAACTCGAATAAATTGCCTCAATTGTTTTGCCACATAGCCCCAGCAAGCAGCTGTACATGCAAAAGCAACAGTACAAACCAGAATGAGAAAAAGCAATGTAAAGTGGAAGCAGTTGAAGTTGATACTTCCATTAGACAAAAATGCTTATGCAGCTCTAGAAAACTTCATTTTCTATTAAGTTCAATCTTTACATTAAAAACGTTGCATTTCAGAAAGTTATTTGGGGGACCTCTCATCTTTGTTTTCCTCTGCACTCATTTTCAAGTCTGACTCCTATACAAGATTGAGCAATGTTCCTTTAAAAAGAATTGGCCCCTTCAAAGTTTCCTAAATTGAGAGACACAAATATACCTCCCCATCCAGCAGAACATTTTTTGGTTTGTTTTTAATAAAGAATATTTGAAGTTTTTCTTCTCCTTTGTTGCTGTGAGGTATTTTAAGCAAGCATAAAGAGCATGAAAGTCCATTCAGCTACTTACCATTTAAATCTTTAAAACCAACTGTAAAGCTAAATTCATTGTTGGACACTTTGGGGGATGGAGGTTGTACTGTCTCCACTCCTAAACTCTGTAAAGGTAGAAGAAAAAAACCAAGGTTATCTGATGACATAATTACTATTACAGATTAACATTTGTAAATCAACTACCTGAATTTGTATAATGAAATTGAGTCTTCTTCAAGGAACAGAATGACATACACTTGTTTCTGGGATTATGCCTAGACCGCTAAACGAAATAAGGCCAGAACAAAGGTTCAAGCACTGTCTCACTATCATGTCAGGTGTTTAATAGTTTGAATGCTTCTCAACACAGTGTTGACCCATGCCAACTGCAGCTCCTGTCAGGCAACACCCAGGTTTGGTGTGGGGAACAGCAGAGGCTAGGCTATTTCTAACAGAGACAGTGGATAAAGCCAGACTGGTTTTTAGGGTTTGCTGGGGGGTTTCTCTG
The DNA here is from genome assembly GCF_963264785.1 of Psittacula echo. Classification (NCBI taxonomy): domain Eukaryota; kingdom Metazoa; phylum Chordata; class Aves; order Psittaciformes; family Psittacidae; genus Psittacula; species Psittacula echo. The sequence continues at coordinate 42,788,086 of NC_137737.1, read as the reverse complement.
GGGGTGGATGGGGAGAGTGCTGAAAGAGTTTAGTTGTGTACATATTTGAGCTACAGTGCCATTTGCTCCAAAGTGCTTTATTTACTACTGTTACTATTTATTAAATGTAACCTAGCTGTTGCTTTATCGTGCTGTTTGCAAAAAAAATAAAAGATCCCCAAACACAACAGACAACAAAACATGCTGCTGCTTGCAATACAAACTGCAAATCTGCACAGTTAAATAGAGAATTCCTAGTTTGTCACTTGTTGTTTAGGAAGCAGGCAGGGAACCAGTGCTTCACCAGTCAGGAAAAGCGCATACAGTGGAGACAGAAGAAGATACATTCCCCCTTCCACAGTAAGAAAAGAGACATCTTTAATAAACAAACACGGTAGACAGGACTGGAAAGAATTTCAGGAGTCTGTCTAGACCATGCACCTATCCTAAGGGAGGTCAGTTATGCCTTGGTGATACCTGAAAAATGCATACCTAACCTGATTTAAAAAGCTTCCTATTAGATAAACTCCACCATCACCTCTGGCAACCTGTTCCACTGCTTCATTACAGAGGCCACTATTCCCCCTATCAAATCTTTCTTGTGATGTTCATCCTATACTTCCTTTGCTGCAGCTGAAGACCATTCCTTGTTGTCCTGCTCTCTGTGGACATAAGGAAACAAATACTTCTTTCTGCTTTGATGCTGCCTTTGATGTATTTTAAGATTGTTATCATTCTCTTCTTCTCTAAACAGCCTCCTGCAATCTTTCCTTATAGATTGTTTCTTTTCCTTCTCATCACTCCCATTACTTTCCTCAGGATTTTCTCCAGTGATCCAGCTTCTCAAAATGCTGTGCTAACACTGGACACAGTTTCCCTGTCGAGGTCTTACCAATGCTGCGCAGAATGGAAGGATTACTTCATCTATCCTACAAGCTATATCCTTGTGAGATGCTTGTCTACTGGTGCTCATACTCGGTTTGTACCAGAACATTTACACTTCTTAAGAGCTGCCTGAAACTGAACGGTGTTTTTCATGAAAATTAATGCAAATGTTTTTCTTGGCAGCTCTTTTCACCTATTTCCCACCCAGGATACGTTGATTTCTTCTGAAGTTATACAGAGCTGGAAACCAAAGCAGTGATAGCTTTAAACACTGTTTCTGGTTTAATACTCACTCTCATAAAAATAGGCACGGTATAAATAGGGGAAGAGGAAGAAATTAAGAACACGAGATAGTTTTACAATGCCCACAAAAAAGAGAGAGAGAAAGGAAAATGTATTGATGAAACAGACTGTTAAGAGCTTACAGGGAACACTTTCATCACTAACCAATCAAGTAGCTGTAATGTCTCTTAATGCCCATAAAAATGTAGGAAAAAAAATTAAGAGAAGAAAGTAAATGCAAATGGAAATTGAAAAGAAAACAATAAAACGCTAAGAAAAAAAACCAAAGTAGTACATAGGAATAGCAGAAAAGTCCAGTTCTGAATTTGCATTTATTTTTCAGCCTTTTTATGCAATGTGAAGGCACTTCTGTGTGTTTCTATCATTTACACTTACTTTAGGAACAGACAGACTGACGAAAAAGGGCGAAAAACTATCCACAGTCTAATTTTGGAAATTTAAGTGTCTAGAGGAATTAACAGATGCAAGTCTGTTAACTGAAAGTCTTCAGGCTTTCAGATATGCCTGTCTCCTCCTCCCATACAATGCTGGCGTAAGAGGTGATGTCAGCACTTTAGAGAGGAGGAAGAGTCAGTCTCCATCTTAGGAGCTTGTCCTACTCAGTACTGAACCTATGAGCAGAGAGAGAAGGGGCTCACTCTCTTACTCCCTTCCCATCACCTGCACTCAATTAAGAGTGCTGCGTCCAATCTGAGGTAATATTTACGACACATAGTCTTTTGTTAATTTTCAAGGCATAATATTGAAATTGAGCTATCCTAAACCCCTCCCCCTTTATATACATATATACATAAAATAAATATGCATAGTTATAAAAAGCCCTTACAAAGCAGAAAGGCTACCAAGGGGCAAAGTACTGTGATCTGACTGCTAAGCATGTCAAGTTAAATTTTGGCTTTCAAACAGCTGATGCACAATTTCTGTTCAGTGGCTCAGAATTGTTGGTATTCGGTTTGGCAAGCACTGGGATTCACTAAGAGGAAAGACCCCTCAAATCAGAGGCTGTAAGCAATCAAACTCACACAGAATCCAAGGTAACAGCTTAAGTGGTTTCAAGGATAAAATTATTAAACTACAACAAAGTTATTGAATTAGTGAAAGAATTTCTTTTTTTTTTTTAAGAAATAAAAGTTCTCCTTTCATCAGGTTTTGCAGGACATTTTCCATGACTATAGGTTTAGCAGCAGGCTCACGCTGTTTTATAGTTTCCTCTCAAGAGTGCATTCAGCACTGGCAATAATGTCTCTATATTCTCAAATGCTATCCTAGCTTAGCAGCTCAGTATTTTGCCATATCTAAAGATTTACTCTCATGCATATCTTCAAAATGTTGCTTTCATTTCCAAAGTTTACATTTGACATTTAGGCTACATCCCTTTTACCCACATGTGCAAAGCATTCGTTCCTGAAAATTGTCACTCAAACTCCTCCTATTTTGACAGGATCTTTCAATTTCTGTGGATCAAGTCCAGGAGAATTTAAATCGCTTATTTGTTTGGGTTTTTTTCAGATAAAGAGTCTACAGTGCATCTGTATTTATTCAGAGTGGAGGCACATGAAAAATGTAGAAAAGTCTCCTCTTTTCTCTAACACATAATAGCTATTTTTCTCATCTTGACGAAAAAACTCCATAATTTACCTGAGTCAGCATGTCCATCTCCCCAAGTAAATTGCTGAACATTTCATCTATATCATCACAGGTTTGCTCCATCTGAAAGAAAAAAATTCACAGACAAGGAATCATCACAAGCTCACCTCAAAGCCACCGGTGGACAAAACCAGAGGATATGCAAGGTTCCTTTATACTGCATTCCCAGTTAACTTTAAAACAACTGTTCAGGACTTGCAAAAAACTCCATTCATAGTTTAGAAATAACTGTTAACAGATCAGAAGAATCTCAATCCTATATATGCCTGAACACACATTTGGCATCTAAACTCATGCAAAACATTCGACACTGTCCCGCACGACATCCTTATCTCTAAACTGAAGAGACATCAATTTGATGGGTGGACCACTCAGTGGATATAGAACTGGCTGGATGGCCGCACGCAAAGAGTTGTGGTCAATGGCTTGATGTCCAACTGGAGACTGGTAACGAGTGGTGTCCCTCAGGGATCGGTGTTGGGACCAGCCTTGTTCAACATCTTTGTTGCTGACATGGACAGTGGGATTGAGTGCGCCCTCAGCAAGTTTGCCGATGACACCAAGCTGTGTGGTTCGGTTGATATGCTGGAGGGAAGGGATGCCATCCAGAGGGACCTCGACACACTTGTGAGGTGGGCTGATGCCAACCTGATGAAATTTAACCATGCCAAGTGCAAGGTCCTACACCTGGGTTGGAGCAATCCCAGGCACAGCTACAGGTTGGGCAGAGAAGAGATTCAGAGCAGCCCTGTGGAGAAGGACTTGGGGGTGTTGGTCGATGAGAAAACGAACATGAGCCGGCTTCAGTGTGTGCTTGCAGCCCAGAAAGCCAACCGTATCCTGGGCTGCATCAAAAGGAGCGTGACCAGCAGGTCAAAGGAGGTGATCCTGCCCCTCTACTCTGCTCTCGTGAGACCTCACTTGGAGTATTGTGTGCAGTGCTGGTGTCCTCAACATAAAAAGGACATGGAACTGTTGGAACAAGTCCAGAGGAGGGCCACGAGGATGATCAGGGGACTGGAGCACCTCCTGTATGAAGATAGGCTGAGAAACTTGGGGCTGTTCAGCCTGGAGAAGAGAAGACTGCGTGGAGACCTCATAGCAGCCTTCCAGTATCTGAAGGGGGGCTATAGGGATGCTGGGGATGGACTAGTCATCAGGGACTGTAGTGACAGGACAAGGGGTAACGGGTTAAAACTTAAAACAGGGGAAGTTTAGATTGGATATAAGGAAGAAGTTCTTTGCTGTAAGGGTGGTGAGGCACTAGAATGGGCTGCCCAAGGAAGCTGTGAATGCTCCATCCCTGGCAGTGTTCAAGGCCATGTTGCACAGAGCCTCGGGTGACATGGTTTAGTGGGAGGTGTCCCTGCCCATGGCAGGGGGGTTGGAACTAGATGATCTTGAGGTCCTTTCCAACCCTAACCATTCTATGATTCTATACTTCAAACAACCTCATTGTTATTATTTACATTTCATAAGGAAGTCACCAGCTAATAAACCACGGTTGTATCTTAAACATCAAAGAAATGTAGCTTATAAGAGATTGAGAGAGAAACAAAGTTTAAGATTGAAAAACTCCTGAATGCTTAATCTTGAAAGGCTTCTTTCTTTGGCTTAGATGACTAATACAAGTTTATTAAGTGTTATCTTGTGCAGGACCTGGTTATGGTTAGGTACGAAACCAACTTTTTGTCTCAACATTTCTCCCCATTTCACACCAGTGAACTAGTGTGCTAGTGCACACGACAGGAACAACTCTAATGATTATAAAGCCTGGAAAGAAAGGAAGACCAGCAGGTACCTTGTTCTTCCATCTTATTGCTCTTCCTTTAATAGAGCATCTTAAGTCATCTAACTATTCCACAGTTAAATAATAAAGGTCACTGAACCACTGAAGTCAGTATCTGTTGTTTGAGAATTATGTGGTAGCATGTCTTTAATATGATAGTTAATACTGGAACAATCTGAGCTGATCTGCCTCCTTTGGACTTGGTCTTTCTGACATCAACATAAGCAAGACTGGCCTGATTTCCATTTGTCCACTTACCGTCTGTGTTAGCTCTGACACCAGAACTGAGGAGTACCTATCTATAGCTTTCAGCAGTCAGGCTCAGGCACATCCTATCTGCTTACTTTTCTTGTAGCTGGTATAACAAGTCACAGACAACCCAGAAGTGGACTTTGAACTTTCAAAGTTCTCTCAGATCCAAGAAATCACACTTAAAGATTTCGTAACTGAATGCAGTTAAAGACATCATAATAGGATATGGTTGGCAAGGCTGAGAGTAACCCTAGCCCAGTGGTAGAGACAGCACAGTTATGCCCATGTAATGGAAGATGTTACACTTGACAGAGTGAATGGAGAGCTAAAGTCACATTATCTGCTTCATATCCAGCTGACAACCCCACACTGGATGGCTCTCTCTCTCTCTCTGATTCATAGTTAACCTACAGAAATTTCTATGCAAAATTTCATTTCTGTAGACTCAGCAGTACAGTGGCTGGGTACTACTGAATCTTAATTCACTTATTTGAATCAACAGCTGTGTAGCTTCCTACACACCTGGCACTTGGAGAATCAATTTTCATGAAAAAGATAGATAAAATGACACTTATTTGATCAGGCAGAGAGAAGTCAGATTCGTTATGTGACAAAAACCGGGAGCTTCAGTTCATACTGACAAGTATCTCATCAGGGCTTAAATAATACTGAATAATTTTACATTTTCCTGTTTTCTTATTAAAGAGAACAAAGTATCTGCTGGGAGAATCTTATCAGCTCTAACCATTTGTATATTTCTGTGGGGTTTTTAAGCACTGGCTAGATCTACTTGCAGGAAAAAGTCTTCATACTGGTGCCTTTAACAAACTGAAATTCTGCCTTGATATAATTTTCCAGAATAGAAATATAAAAATGGAAAAAAAAAAATACTATTGGTTTACAATGAGCAGACCTCATCAAGAGGAGGAGTAAAACTTGTCTAAAAAGGAAAAAAAAAACCAAACCCAAACAAAACACTAAGAAACTTCTTCAGCAGTGAACAAAAAAAGAAGGGGGTAGGGAGACAGAGAAGTGAATATTAGCTTATACAATACTTTCACCAAATCACAGGATTTTTAGGTTCTAGTAAATTTAGAGCTTCTTTCTTTGCAATTATATGATATTATGACTCTTCAGAAACATCTAATTCATAAGGAAAACAATGTAATCTTATGAAAAAGCCATCTGCGAGGAATTCTGTAAGAACTTCCACTGTAAATTGGAGCTGAGTTTGTCCCTGATGACCTTCCCTTATCAATTCAAATAAATGATATTTAATACTAGGGTTTTTTGTTTTTTTTTTACTTTAGGCTCATAGGGGAAGGGAGAAGGCCTGAGCATATGTTCTGAGAAGGAAATATGTATTACTTTCAATGAACGGACATCCATCATCATTACCAGGCTGCTAAAGCCACATTGTCACAAAGACATTGCCCCTACTGGTATCTTTCTTTTCTCTTGAATTTTTACTGATTGCATTCAGGAAGACAAAATTAACATCACAATCAGCAAAAACCCTGGAAATATTCTTACGTTAAAACACACTGAATGACCTCTTAAACTGATATGAGAGCCCTGCAAATTCATCACGCATTTTGTCAAGGGTTAGAAAAGCTTTTCAAAAGACAGTAAAATGAGCCCCCAAAATGCAGAACTGCAAAAAAGTATCCATCCGGATTCCTCCTCTTTGACTCCTCTCCAGAGTAACTTCTGTTTCTTTTACTTGATTGCCACAGAGGGCAAAACCAGACAAAGCAGGACACAGATTTTGGAAATACCCCATTCAAGGAAGATGTTGCTGCATTTTGGACCAGCAAAGTCGTTTTATAAATAGCCTTGAACTCATTCAAACCAGAAACTCAAAGTGAAACCTGCAGGTGTATGAGCTATCATTAACAAAAAATGGGAAAAGATTTACCCAAGTCCCCAGAAGAATATCAAGCTTCATACTCAGTCCTCCTCTATATCCACTAAACAGTAACTTTTCTGTCACGTTATTTTGTATATAGTACTAATACTGGTAACTCTTAAAATCACTATCAACTACAACACACTGAAGAGAAAAAAATAGTACAGTACCTTTACAGTAAGTTTCTCATGTTATGCATAAGATTGCAAGCACATAAAATATTCAGAATTAAAATAAAAAGAGGAAATTGAGGTTGTCAAGAATAAACATGCTAAGGAGGGGCTTGTGGGAAGGCATACATGTGAAACCTAACCTATTTTAAAAGTGATTGGTTTCCAAACTGACTTCTTCTAGACCACTTTTTGAAGTAACACCAAGCATACAGGCAAAGGTATTTCCTTGCCTTTTATTTCACATTCTCAAATCTGCAGTGAGATCTCAGGAAAAACCTTTTTTTTTTTTTTTTTCTCTTAAAAAAACCTCCGACCTTTCTCATGCTGTGCATCTGAGGGGTTAGGGCATTGCTATTTTTACCACAAAGCCTCACTATCTAGTTTACGTATATAAACCCTCACAGGTTTAAACGATACATACGTATTGACTCGTATTTTCACTTATCAATACATTTGTTCACTCCACCATTTACCAGAAGTCCCCCAGACCTGCTAGACCTATTGGTTTTTTGCTTTTCCAATTTCAGATTTAGCAGCCTCTTTACTGATAAAAATAATTTAAATCTAAATCAAGATGGGAATAACAAAACCCTTCATTTTATTGTACTCTTTGTACTTCTAACATCTCTGCATTTCAGCTCACCTGACAAAAAAACCTGGTTTCTGTGTATTTGTTCTTACTTCTCTTTACTTGCTTGAGTCTGCCTTTTATGGTGTCTGTTTTCTCTCTGTCACATGTTTTGTTGTCATTTCCACAGACCTCCCTGCAACCATTCAGGTGTCCTGTGAGGGGGCCTCCAACCGTTTCCTTTTCACAATAACCAGCCCTCCTGCCCTGGATGACAAGACAAAACTCCTGTGCACTGGATTTCTAAACTTGGCAACAGACCTGCACAAATCTTCTTCCCTCTCCTAAATACCTATTCCCTATATACCCTTATTTTGAAATTGAGATGTAAATTCATACATTCTTTGAGCTATGTGCTGGGAAGCTGGAGTGAAGTTATCTCACTTCAAAACCCAGAGAAACTTGGCAGATGCACAGAAAGCAAGCTAGCCCACAGGGACGGATGCATACACTCCCTGGTCCAACTTGCTGAGCTTGCATGAGCAATGAATGTACTTTGCTGATAGTGAACAACACTGTTTTCCCATGGGGATGGCCCAGTATTCAAGAGCACCAAAGAAAAACACTGACTGAGAAATTTCTTGCTCAGATGCAAGAATGGAGAAGCAGTGCTTGCACTCAGTGTCAAGATGCACAATCTTACCAGGGTTAAGTACAACTTCACGTATGTTATTTACTGTTACCCATTGGCAGGTCAAGCAGGATCTGCCTTTCCTTCTATCATTAAAATCAGGATGCAATTTTTGCAGGGTTACATATATTTTTATTTGTTAAGTACTAGAGAGAATAATAGAACAACTTTTTTTTTTAAGAATGAAGAAAGTTTTGTGATTTGCACACTGACATAAGACAACATAGCACTATGTCTATGAACAATACATAGAAAATGGAATTGCTTGATAGAACCATTATTACTTGGCAGGAAGCTAACAGAATCAGTAGTAAAACAATGGCACAATATTCACCCTACTTAAAAAGAAACCGTGAAAAAATATCATGAAAGCTGACATGGTGATCATATGGTATAGCTCAAAAACCCAAGCATGGTACTATACCAAGCAGAGTTTGAACTGTTACAATCTGATAGCTGTGCGAGTTAGTGAAAGACAGTCCCTTTCAACAGGAAGAGTGGTCTAAGTCACATGGTAACAAGGTTTCTGCACTTGCAATTTGAAAACAAGCTCATAGCGCTTGTGCAATACTGAACAGGAAACGCCAACGGTATCGCACATGAGATTACCATCTCTGCAACTCAGTCGCAGTTGAGTTGATGCAGTTTAATCAACCTTAGGGCTACAAACAAAGAAGTAATGAGGAACAGCATAGTATCAGTAGAACATACAGCAGATTCATGCTACCAACAATATTAGGAACCAGTCCACTTAGTGAACAGTTAGGACACATTCATTAAATTCAAAGCATTGTTGTTATTCTTAAACTGTTACATATGCATCTAGCAAGGGTAAAAATACATGAAGTACATTTTTACAAATCACACAGAAAGATCAAAGGCACACCCTCACCTCCTAGTCCCTGCACTACAGTGTGTAAGTGGTGGAACACCAAGTCCACCAAACCAAACACTACCTGTTTGACTACCCAGGTGACCCCTACCAGCACTGTAACTCTCTGCTAACGCTTCATGCTTAAATGCTTCCTGGGGTGGAACAAAGAAATCTTTAATGTTCTGGAGAGGCCCACCAGTAGCCCAATGATTACATCACTCAAATCAGAGATCTACCCTTACCTACAGCAGACTATGCAAAGTAGATCATCCCATATCAAAGACACGAAAAAAGATAAGATAATGAGGAAAGAGGGATGATAGTGACAGAAGCCCCACCATAAAGAGCAAAGCTGGAAAGAGGATAACTGATTGTCACAGGAAACAGATGTGAAAGTAGTATGATAAAAAAATGCATCAAAACCTAAAGGAAAGCTACTGAGGCATCATTTTGTCCTGGCTTGTAACTCAAAATCAATGGGATAGTAAATGAAACTAAAAGTCTGCACAACAGTTCCAGGGACACATGCACAGTGTAATTGTGAAGCACATCATCAAAACTGGTGAGTTAGCAAGTTGAGGAATTGGTTTTCTCTACAAGCAGTTATAGCTAGAAGTGTTAGCATTTCAGAGAGTTTCTGGCAAGCATGATAAACTTCATGTTTCAAGACCTAAAAAAAAGCTTCACCAATTTGAACTGATATAAAGCTTTCATGATAGCCAGGTTACACCATGCTTTCCAGCACAGGATTTCTATACCGACTTCTGAAGCACATGATGCTAGCCACTGTTGGAGACAACTTGCTGGCCCAATTGACAGCAAGTCTAAAATAGATCTAACTAGGTTTCTTACAATGATTTTAGATGTCAAGAAAAACTCCAGCTACTCAAATGTCTCATATACTCAAGCGAGGCAAGATGGAAGTTCGTTAGCCAGCTACTTCATCATGTCTAGTAAAAATTCCCTAACAGACACTCAGGTCAATTTTTATGAAATAGAACACAAGAGAATATCTACCTCTGCAGAATTCAGTCTAGAAGAATAATCCAAATGGTTCCTAACTCCAGCAGATACTGAGAAAGGAAACTGAAGTTTTGGAGTGATCACGTAGAAATGGCAACTGCTCCCAAGCTTTCAAAATCACAATCAGATTTGGCCATTAGCATGCTGACTTTTCTTTTTCTTACCTACATCACATGACCCTGTAACTCTCTTCTGTTTTAATACTAACTCATATTTTGGAAAGGACGGATCAAAAGCAATTAGACTGCTTCCAGCTCTGCACTTACTTAACATTGATAAGCGTGGCATTTTCCAAGAAAAAACTTGCACACATAGGTAACTCTGAAAGCAGTTTCTTACTCATATCCCCTATCCTTCTGGGAAATCTGGTGTGCCAATGACTGTAGGTATATCTGCAGTTGAAATTACACTGCATATTTACCTCAGTGATGGGTGTGACATGTCATAGTTCTGCTCATGATGGAATAAAAGAAGCACACTAAGACACTAGGAGCTGCAGGAAGACTGATAAAACTGCAAAGTACCCTTCCTAGTTTAAAAGTAAGTCACATTTGGCTCTGTATTAAAATAAAAATGGGAGATAAATGCGAGAGAATCCTTTTCTAATGTTAACCTGGGGCACTAGAGCACCTTCAGGTAACCATGCCACAAAAAAAACCCCAAACCAACACTTCTAGTGTTTTCCATTGATTGCTCCAGACACACTTTTACATACACTATGGAACTGACTGCACAGAAATTGTAACTACGCCATTTATACAATTAAACCTCTTGAAAGCTCATTCTTTTTTTTTCTGGAAATTCACAGGTAACTCGCATTACAGGAACGAGCCTGCAGTTAGAACTGAATTTAGAAGAAGTCTTTATTAGTCCAAAAGACACATGTTTCATAAACCTGAAAGCTACACTGCTGCACTTTAATGATGACAGCAGTTGTATTTTACCCTTGTTTTGCCAAGATGATGGTAATTTAACCACCACAGGAACTTCTATGCATGAGTGCACCAACAGAGCACAAGTACACCAACATCTTTTTAGTGTTATATATTTGAGTACTTAATTTTCCGCTGCAGAGAGAGAAAGAGAGGAGTTTTAGTGTGCTTAGTCTGAGGTCGTCCTTCAGACGATGCTGCCTCAGCATTCACCACCTCTGTGCCCTCCAGCCTTCCCCTCTCCTCCATACACTGCCCCAAACACATACTCTCTTCTTTATCTCACCTACTGAGAGTGGCATTTGGGAGAAGCAGCTGTGGGTCCTGTTCTTTGGGTGAGGTGGGACAGCAAGATCATTAAATGATCCCAGAGGCTTGGGTGAGAAAGGCTGAGAGGAACAGGGGACTACCTAGAAGCTATCCATGGTATGTCAGGAGGAAATTACTCAAGACCACAAGAAGTGGGGAGCAAAGGGCTCTTGTGCTGAAATGAGAGACAACAGGAAAAACATTTAACCAGTGTCAAGTAGCGTACGCTATGGCTATAGTGTAGACTGATATGGCACGCAGGATGGGTGCAAACCAGCTCATTCACCAAGCTCTTCTCCAAATTCATTTTCAGGCACAGCCAGAATCTAGATCCTGGACTCCAGAAAACGTATCCCAAATGAATTTGAGCTGCTGATGACTGAGTGTTAAAAGCACCTTATACACGGAGAAAAAAGAAACCCCAGTGTAAAGCACAAGCTCAGGGAGAAGAAAGCTGGGGAGCAATTTCTATGCTTCCCAGAATTTCACCTTGCAGCCTCCTGTCAGCTCCTGACAGCTTTCTTGGAGCTCAAAAGCAGTGCCACTTCTGCTCATTTTACATAACATACTCTGAGCAGATAACGTGCTTCAGTCTAAAAATATTACAGAAATACCACATGGCTACAGACTTGGACATCTTTTTCCTTTGTCACAAAATTATTTACTGCAGAATGGTCCAGTCTGGGGACTTCCTCCCAGTGAGCCATACAGGTAGCACAAACTCTCTGTGTAGAATAAAAAAGTAAGAGGAGACATATTTCAAGTCCTGTGTCTTCACACAAATTTGCAGAAAAACAATTCCCTATTCTGTGCCAGATTACTGGCACACAGCAACAAGATCTCCATTCCCCATTTTACCTTCTCCTGGCCAATGCAGAAAACTATACGTAAGTGTGTCCCCTGAGCTGGATTCATCTCATGAACCACCAGATGACTTAGGCTCATCTGTCATGTGTTGATAATGCATCTACTTCAGCTCTACTCAGGTATAAACAACTGTAGACATACAAGTTTACCAGAAAATACGAATCTCAGTTCTAGATCCCTCCCACTCCCTGCCTTGATGGGAGAGAAAAATAGTGTAAGAGTAATGTAAGTCTGAGTAGCATAAATTTGTTCTGTTTCCACATTCCTTCTTACAATCTGTAGTTTGCTCATGTTGGTGTAATGTTTTCCTTCCCATTTTTTGCAGTTACCCAACATCACTGTAAAGAACTTACATGACAACAAGACACTGTCTGGGCCTTAAAAAACCTGACAGCAATTAATAGTGCAATTATCACTAATTTTTTGATCCAGCAGAATGCTCAGCCTAACTCCACTCTGCAACGGGTCAGATGGGCTGTCAGCATTTCATTCCCATTTGCTACTTCTGAACTATTTCCAGAATTTCCTTACCCTCAGGTCACTGAGCTATGGGAAGTAGATATTGTGGCTCTCTAATAAATGAAGATTTTTATATTTAGCTTCACAACCCATAAGGTAGGCTGATCCCACATGAACAGATTGTCTAACCAGTATTAACTGATAGACGAGGAAGCCCCATCGATTAGAGAGGAAAACATACAGGGTTCCACAATGGCAGAAAATCCCTTCCCTTCCCAATTGCCTATAAAATCAAGAGATATTAAGTGTGGAATAATTAAAATAATGGCACAAGCTTAGGAAGAAATAAAAAGGAATGAAAAGTTACAGTACAAAATTTAAATGCAGGAGCTGCTACATTGACTAATCGAAGGCTCATCTTTTCCAGTATTCACTCCCTCCCACAATGAGCCATTAGAGGAAGTGTAAGATATGCTACAAGGATCCATAACAGAACTGTCTATACATACAAATAACTTATTCCTAAACAGCAGTCATTGGCAAAAAACTTTAAGACACCACCTTATCTCTTATAATTACATGTTGTTACTACTGCCAGAAATGTCTGAGAGGGCACACACGGTATGGAAAAGGAAGACTGAAAGCAGAAAAGATAATAGTGTTAAATGATCTAACAGATAAGAGTGAAGGAAAAGGGGAAAATAAATCAGTAAATAATTTATTGAACCCATCTGTTTGTTTCATATGGTTTGTGTATTAAAGACAAATGAAACACGTAATGTTTTAATATGAACTCAGAGGTATTTCGCCAAAGTACAGTGCTCAGTACCATGGTAAGTGGTAGAAAAATCAAATTAAAGACCTTTTTTATGAACCTGTCTCTCAGCTGCAATACTGACTGAACAGCCAAACACAATTTCAAGGCCCATTGTTAATTTTCCACCTAGAAAAGCTGTTTCTTTCAGTCTATATAACGCACAGCGATCACAAACAGCTATAAGCAGTGGGTTTCAGATGAAGATCTGTAAGGAAAGTGGAAGCCTGAAGTCACCACAGATGGGTGTTACATTGCAATGGCTGTGGCTGTTTTGCCACAGCCCAGCAAGCCCCGAACCACACAAAGGAAACAGTTATGGGAAGAAAATGCAACAACGGGAGAAGAACCTTTTGACATTTCTGGTGTAATTCTTCCACTTCTGTAAGGTTTTCCATGAGAAGGAAATGCCATTACCTCCCTCTCTTTTTTTCCTTATCAAGTGGAGGAGGGATGGAATGACTGATCTGGTCAGAGACAACAACTCCATCATGACACAGGGGAGACAAAGGAGGTCAATCTAGATATGAAAAGCTCTGCTGAATTTCATGGAAGAACATGGCCCCCATGGGACAAAACTGCAGTTAAGTTTATGCTGAATCCCTTCCCAGCACTGGCACCCAAAACCACTGGCTCATGTTTATTTGCTCGCTCAACCATTAGGCCTGCTGTCTTCCTCTCAGTCTTGAATATGTGGTCATCAAAGTACAAAACTAAGCTGTAACCACACGTATTTGGGAATGTTATCTGTGTTCATGTTTTTAGCGCATTTTCTCACTTGCTCAGAGTTATTTCAGCAACTTAGGCCCTCCAAGACACATGTATGGCAGATCTTCCAAATACAGGATTTAATCAAAAAGCACTGAAACCAGTAATGTAGACTTGACTGGTTTTTAATTGATTATTTTTTAAAATATGCAATCAAACACAAAAACCGCATAAACTTTTAAAAATGCCTTTTTGGACTGATACATCCTTCTTATTCTGGTGCTTCAATGAAATTCCCATATGAAATGAGAATGGGGGCATCTAGTTCTGTTAGGGAGTACTAGAAAATCTTCAAAAGTACATGAAAACTTTGCTCTGAGGTGGAAAAAAAGTAACCGTGTCTGCAGTCTGGTTTACCTGAAGATGCAGTGACAGTACCAAAACTAAGGCCACTGAGGAGCAAGTTTAAATTTGCTGCCTATACGGCCTTGATGCCAGCAGGTTAAGCGACAATACTGTAGAACTTGCCTACTCCCTTGGTGAGGAGCCTTCTAGGCAGACACATTATTTTGCCTAAAACTGGGGACTCAGAAGGTCATTTGCAATTTTTACCAACCAAAGCATCAGGTGAGTGCCTTTATGATTTTAGCTCCTAGCTGTTCCCTCTATGCTTGATGGACCAGCCATGCTGCTAGCGGCAGATCTGCTCCCCATACCTCCCCACTGTCTTTGATAGGTGTAGGTACAATGGCAAGATTATCACCAAATTTTTTATTGTAACACTTGGCTTGTTTGAGGACAACTCAGAACCTTCCGTTTTTAGTGATATCAGTCATGTAGAGCCTGTCCATCACTGACAGCAGATAGACAGGGAGTTTCATCCTTTAATATCAGCGTCACATGTCACACTTTTACATGCCCTGCTTTAGATTATAAGCTAATACAGAGTAAAAGTAAAAGCAGAAATGGACTGAGGAGATGCATCCCATGCAAAATTTCTATCACAAATGTCTCTGTATGTATTCCTCAAAAGAGCATCAAAGAAAAACTTTATTACTGAACCTTCTTCTTCTTCTAGGATTCCTAATACATCTACTCCCTAAATGTAGCCCTAATTTATTTGAGCCTAAACTCATGGCATGTTGGCTCAATGGTCAACAAGAAGGAACAAGAAGTGCTGTGTGCTGGCTGACGTGGCCCGTGGTAGCAAAAATTCTGAGAGCAATTAGCTAGCCACAGGTCTAAAAGGTCACTTTATTGGAAGAAAGGCTTTGAAACTAATGACAGATTTGAACTTTTTAAACAGTCCTTCTAAAACTAGTTTGTGAACTCTCACATTAAAGTTGTAAGTCAGATCAAAGTCGTGTGCGTTACCTTTTCAGTCGCAGCTCAGGAGCAATGCTATAAATTAATAAAGGGGTGATGAGGAACACATGTTCATGGTTCCTCATGTAGATGCTCCTCATGAAGTCTTCTACAGAAACTTAAGAACATGATACCCTAGCTTCTTACTTTCACAGTACAACAAACTATCTCCTATACTGGCAGCTGTGCTGTTAATATCTAGGATAGCCATGAATCAGTAGGCTGGATGATAAGGAAAGCTGCCTAAAATGCCTCCTTTTCCAAAAGCATTTTTATGGTATCATGGATCACTCCTAATCATGAAAAGACATATGGTGGAGTTTCTATAGCATTTGCATCTGACCTGGTCATCCCAGGCTCTTTTTAGTCAATGAAGGAAAAGAAAGGCAATTTTATAGGGCATAATTCACAGTAGCTGTCTAAAACTGGGCACCTGAATCAAGCTTTAGCAGTATCTATTTCTCTCTTTTGACTGTAAAGGTGACTCAGAACCTCAGGTGACTGACTAAAATACTGATGTCTAAAGTCGGCTGAAGAGGATCCTGCCTATAAAGTCCAACAAGTGCTTTGGAACATCTGCATAGATGGATGCAAGTTAGCACTGTCACTAGACAACTTCCAAAACAAACAACCTAAAGCTTCTATATTGCTGCAGGCAAATTAGAAGTTGCCTTTCACTTTCACCCCAGATCAGCACCTGACCATGACGATGACTTCATTATCACAGCAGGTCAGACAGGCCTACAACAAAACAAGTTCAGACATAATGAAATGAAAGGTGAAAAAGAGGTCTGTAGGAAAGGAAAACACATGCAGTTTGCAAAGAGAGCAGGAAATGACAGAGGCTTTGGTATTTGAATAATACACATGAAAACCATATCCAGCTACATTCCTGTAAATCCACCTCTGAAACACAGACATTCTTTCAAGAAAATCCACATTCCCAGATCTTCTTCTCAAAGGACAGATGTTCATGAGTCTGCAGTCAAGACAGGTCCTCTCTTGAACAAGGCACCACCTCCTCTCAGCTCCAGCAGTACTCCAGACTGGTAGCTTTCTCAACATTCTGTAGGGCCCAAGAGATGCAACAGCTGATCTTTCCATTCACAGGTTACCCAAGTCCCACCTCTCCCTTCACTACATACTGCATACCAAGAGAAGGAAAGCTTTCTGCCTCTTGTTCCTCTCATTGATGTAAGATACTTCTTCTAGCAGGAGAGGTGAGACACAGCAAAAGCAAAATCTTAGTGGGTTGGGTAAATTCTTTACTACCTCAGAAATCTCAGGCCACAGGAATGAGTTAAGCTGTTACAACATCCAGCAGGCTCATCTATTCATACTGTTGCCCCCTTTGTGCAAATTGTTACCCTCCCATACGCATCTCTAAAGCTTCATAAAATAAAAAAGCTCAAGCTTACAGCCTGATTCACAGGTGCATGAGTTACAGCATGTGATCTTGTAGACACTACGCAAATATAGTGAGAATCAGAGTTTTGATCTGTAAAAATCAAACTTAGCTGGAATTAATACAATTGATAACAAAACAAACCAGCACTTCAAAGGCATCATGTCCTGCTTGAAGATACTACGTATTAAATAACTGAGAAATTTTAGCATGAACAATTTACTCAATAACTAAAGTTTCAGTCACATTTGCCTCCAAACACCAGAAGAGTCTGAGTACCCACCAGAAGGTATTCAGAGAATAAAGAGAAGACACAGTCAATGACTGAAAGTACCCTTCCAGAGACAGTACATTTTTCCAGCTACATGTGCTCCCAGATGGATCAGAATTCTCCAAGAATATAAAACAAGGATCACTCCGCTATCTGTAATGCGCCATTGATTAAACCTCCCAAAGACATTTGTAATCCATATTTCAACACAAATTATCTCCATTTTTAAGTAATGCTTGCACAAAGCATGAAGTACAATTAAATGCAATAGTCTCCTTAGAAAGCCCACAGGGGAAAACAGACCTGAACAGGTTCAGTAAAAAGTTAAACATTCTGTTTTAAACAAAGTTTAAACCTAAATTCATGTTCTTTGCAAAGTCACTAGAAAAGCAAATAAAAACCAAACAAAATGCAAACATAAAACAAACAAACAGAACCCAAACAAAAACAAACAAAAAACCAATCAAACAAAAACAGCCCAACAACCACTTTTGTAAAGTTTGTGAAGACAAATCAGTAGGAGCCTACACAGCTAGAGCAGGTCACCTAGTATAGCCCTTTGCAGCACTGGGGCTTACCTCTTTGTGTCTAATGAAACAGATGTATTAAAGCAATTCCTGGTAATACTGCATTTACACTACTGTTGTGCAGCAGCAGGGTAAGTAAACAGTGACATTAACAGAGTCATATGTGAAATGAGTATTTTTTAGAAGCAAGTCAGGAACAGATGACAAAACATGTATGTCATGTAATTCACAAAGGGGAACTAGAACCAAACAAGAAAAATGACTGCCAAATTCCTGCAAACAGAAGTACTGAGGGGTAAAGTCAAGCTTGAGCCATGCTAATCACAGAATCAGAGTAATCTGGGGCAGGAAAAGACCTCACAAAGTCAAGCTGTCTGTCCCAGTATGGTGGCATATTTTGTTTGTAGGCTGTACTCCTGCACTCAATTTTTTATTGACAGTTGAGACAGGCTGGATGATACGCTGTCTAAAAGACCCTACTAGATCCATCTTCCCAGTGTGACAATGAATGGATTTAATAACTTCTCTTTTGGTGCACAAGGGATTGAAAAACTACCCCAAGCTTGCGGCAATGGTATTTATGTTACTTCTCCATGGTATTCAGATGAGGGTGTCACGCAGGATGGGCCTTCTCAAAGTCAGGAGACACATCTATTTCTTCCCTAAACCATGTGGCCATGTGCACCACCAGCAGCAAGATGTAAATCGCATTCCCTGGAAGCCTGTACCGGCTGCTTTGGCATAGTCACACCACCTTCTTGCATGCTTAGTTTAAGATGGATGGATTAGCACATTCACATGGTGTACTTTTGCCCACTCATGCCAGGCCTCTTCGTCTGCAGTCTCCTGCCTGCATTCACTTTTCCAAAGCAGCACCTAAAACGGGACACCGTGCATCCACCGGGATCCCACCTGCCTCACGAGGCTGCAGCGAAGCTTTTGCAATCCTTGCAAATGACCAGTTTCCTACTCGCCCCCTCTGGGTCTGGACACAGCGAAGGTCTGACTCATGTTAACCCTACCGAAGAGCACAACCAACGCCAGGACCCAGCACCGCAGCACTAAATACCATTTCTGACCGCCGAGGCCGCATTTGCCGTCGGAAGGGTTCCTGTCCCGCGGAGGGGCGCCTGTGTGTAAGAGCTGGCTACGGTCCAGGGGGCACGGTGAGGATTGGCGGGCTCCCCTCTGCTGGCACCCACGTTGCCCACTCCGGGCTGCCGCCTTCCAGGGGCACCTCCAGCAGTGCCCGGAGCGGGGTTTGCCGTACCCCAAGCACCGGTATTCACCGGCTTCACTTCCCGCCCCCATACACCACGCCGTACCCGGGCGCCTCACGCTGCCCGCGGAGGCACCTCCGCCTTCTCGCCCCGTCGGGGTCCCGGGCTGGCGTTGGGAGCCCTAGGTGGTCCGGTTAATCCGTCTCTGCCCCGCTTACCTTGGCAGGCGGGCGTCGGAGCTACCGGCTCCCGGAGGCGCTGCGAGCGGGACGAGCGGGGCGGCTGTGCGGCACCCCTCCGAGTCAGGACCTCACCCGCCCTCTGCCTGGGGGGAAGTGGGGCCGCCTCTTGGGCTACTGGGCGCCCCAGGGCGGCCGCCTCCTCGGGAGCCGCCCCGGTACACGCAGCGCCGCCTTCCGCCGTCGGTCCGGAGACCCGTTCCTCGGGCCAGGAGGCTGGGGGCGAGTCGTCGCTGCAGGCTGACCTGAGGGCTGTGGAGAGGCCCCTGCTCCCCTGAGCCTTAGGAGCAGTGGGGCTGCCCACAGAATGGAGCCGAGGGTCGCCCTGCGAGGGCTTGGAGGCTCAGCGGAGAGGCTGTGGCCGGTGCGGGGCAGTAGCCTCCCGCGGAGAGCTCCAGGCAAGCCTGAGCAGCTCAGCGCGGCTGCCTCCCCTCTTCTGATGCAGCCTCTCCAGGCCCGGCTTTCGGCGGGGCAGCGCGGCAGATGTTCTCTGGTTTTCAAGACAGAAATGTGTTTCTTCCCCCGCTCCGTTTAAGTGACCATATTTCTTTTAAATAATGCTGCCACACGGCAGCACATAGCTTTAATGGCATTTTCACGTAATTTTGTAGCATTGCGAAGTGCTGCTCTGAAGCATATTTTATTCACTGGGTAGAAATAATTTCATAAACTTATAAATCATATAAAAACATGAGGAGGATAAAAGCAAACCACAAACGTTTCCATCTGAAGAGAAAAAGGAAAACATCACTCAGAAAATCCTGTGTGGCCTTGGCGAGGTTAACGTCATCAGGTTAAAAAGATGAGCTTCGAAGTGATGCAGGCGGCATGCAAGTAGACCCGTCTCTTGGTTTAAAGTCCTACTTTCATTGTCCATAACTTTCCCAAACCAATGCTTTTAGCTTATTTTTTCTTACATATCTAAGACAATGACAAACCTTAGTGTAGCAAACAAGGGTGAAGATGTCACCATCTCCTACTTCCGTTACTTCAGTTTAGAAAAGTCATCAGGTAGTTCAGCTTAATCTTGTGTTTACTGACAATTTATATTAGAAGTCCAGGTTTTGCTCCAAAGCAACCAAGAAGTACCATGTTCTGTTCCTCCAGCACTGCTGGAGATAACGTAATTATAGCAGATGAAGCATTTTAAATTACCACCATGTTCTGCACAGAGAATGTTTCAATGCTTTAAGGGGTAATTGCTTTGAAATATTCCAGCTGAGACAGCTCAGCCATGTTTAAGGAGGCATTTGGTGAATAATGCACTGTTCCGCTCACATTATTTAAAAAGCCCAAGTTATTTCACTGAGAAGCTGGCTAAAATTCATCAGAATTTGCTGAGGTCAGAACTGCACCTTTGGCCAGGCACATGAAAATGCATCTAAATTTAGCAAGCAGCTTAGCATCTGAAAAATCATGTGCATAGTTAATAGAGAGTTATTAGTTCAGCAGCTTGGGTGTCTGAGAGTCCATGGATTTCGCATATTCCCTTTGCTCACTTTCTTTGCAGTTGCTCTTTTTGGTTTCTGGCATCATTATGGTGCCAAGGAAAGAAGTAATTTTAAATGATTGATTTGCAATTATTATTATTTTTTAATAATCCCAAAATCAACTTTGAAGTCAGCACTTTGCAGTGACCTCTATACATGTATTAATATTTGATGATGCATTTCGTTGCCAAAAGGTGTTTTTTTCACTTCTATATGTGACCCATCAGTAACATGGCCACACCCTGGTTGCAGTCGTGGTTTCGCACTTATTTTGCTGTTGTTGAAATACGTCGCCAAGATGTTTGTTATGATAATGTAGAAAACTTCTTTTCTGCTTGTTCAAATAAGCCTTTGTTTTCTCTGTATCTGGATTTGTTCCTGTAATCTCCAAGTATCCCGAAGTAAGGCTCAGAAAGTTTTCCAGCTCTCCTTGTACTTCGCTGGAACAGATAGGCATCATTGTAAGAAGAACAGTGAAGATGAGAACCACACATCTCTAGAAAGCAAGGAGAAAATCATAGAAATCACAGAAAATCTTGAATGCTATCAGAAAAGTTTTAGGGCTGTGTTTAGGAGCACCAACGCTGTGCTCCAGTGGGATGGGTGGGGGCCATCATGTATTATTCAGAAGGAAGAAATGTGATGAGGGAAACATCACAGCAGTTACAGACTTGATTAACACTGCATGTTCTGATGTTAGAGGTAGGCTTAGTCTGTGGCAAGAGCATGTGGAAATACATAATGCTTCCTAACTTGTTTTTCTGGTCTCAGCTAAAATGAGTATGCAGCAGAATCATCCCCCAGTTCTGCCCTTCTCCAAAAGCATTGCTTTCTAAAGGAAAGAAGAGACATGCACCCCACCCACGTTACAATTGTGTATTTCACAGCAGTTGCATGACTGAAAATCTCATGCATGCGATTACAAATCGTTGTTTTCCTTTTCTCATCATGGGAGCATAGATCACTGGGTAGATATGCTGTCATTATACACCCTCAGCTGAGGATGGGGGGCGGGGGGGAGGGGGGGTTGGGGTAGGGTGGGGAAGCTTTATTAACCTCCACAGTCGTTGTGGATTACATCCCATTGTAATGTTAGTTTCTCTAAAGCAGCAGATAATTTAAAGCAGAACATCTGTTTTTGAAAGGGAGCAAATAGATGCATTTCTAGGGTCAGTAAACTAGCACTTCATTAAAAAAAAGGGTAATGTTTTACCATAAATGCACTCTCTTAAGTTTCTTTGACATCATTTTATACACTGATAATGTCATGATTTTAGAGACTGACCTTCATTTTTGCTACAGGGTGTGACACTACACTGACTAGGATCTTACCTGCCCAGAGTAATGCAGTATCAGCCCATAGCCCTCAGCATTACAAATGGAAAGGCTTCAGGTAAGTAAAATATTGGCAAGCCATTGTGCCACTGGCCAAGAGTAAATAAAAAATAAAAGAAAGAAAAGAAAAGAAAAAGAAAAGAAAAGAAAAGAAAAGAAAAGAGAAAAGAGAAAAGAAGAGAGTATCACACAGTGTATTAAGTAGATATTTTGTCATGGCAAAACACATAAAATACAATTGAAAGGTTTATTTTGTTGTTGTTTAAACAGAACAACTCTTAGAATGATGGCAGAGTGAAGGTTTTGATCATAGAGGACAAAGGCATAGATACAAGATACAAAATAGGATAAAAATGCATCAGTTTAAGGCAAGCGATGTCTAAAAGATAGAGTATCCTTTTTCAAGTACTCTGCAGACACTGAAGATCTTTGGTACAGCGACTGGATGATCCTCTGGGGTACACCAGGTAATTTCTTTCACCAGGAGACTGTTTTCTCAAGAAGCCTTAAAGAGGTTGCAATTAGTGTGAAGTGAATCACAGCACCACGTCAGACTACGATGGCAGGGCATTCTGGAAAAATTTGTATCTCTGTTTGGTATCTTCTTGGATGATAAGGCCAAAAGCAGAAAGTATAGCAATAAGCAAGTAGCAACTATAGGTTTTATGTTCTTCCAATAAGAATTAATTCTGTTTAAGCTTAGGGGTGGTTTTTTATATTCCTTTGTGAGTGTGCAATCCTGTGGAAGACCTGTAAACTATAAAACTTCCAGTGAGAAAGATGGAAAGTTCTCCTTTGGGGGTTTATATGGAACAAACTGCCAAAACCAGCTTTTGGAAAATCACAGTAAACTAATGTTAAGTTCAACTGCATTGAATACAGAAGCTAGTTAACAAGCACATCGCATATAATTCTTTAAAAACAAATGAAGCTAAACCTCAGTGTCCTGAAGAGCAGGTATATGGCTAGATCAATTTCCTTCTGCCCTTCTATCCTTCTGTCCTTTTGATGGCATCTTTCTGCAGCTCAGAACCAATAGAATTCTTTCTCCATAATTATTGATAGGAAAGCTTACATGCATTGGTTCTTAGAGTGGGAAAGCAAAAGCAAAGCAAAACCTTAACCTGAATGAAAAGCTGAAGAAGAGGTTCTAAGTCCATCTGAAAATGTCAGCAGTGAGGCTAGCTAATTCACACTTTTAACTGTAGGAAATTAGGACGGAAGTACTTGTGGAAAGTTTATGATCGAAGATTAGTTACTGGAGTTCTTTCCACCACATTGATTTCCACCTTTTTTTTTTCCATCTTTTATCTCTGTGTATGGTGGGGCCTTAGGTTAGTCAGTGGCGTCTGTTTTTACATGTAGAATATGTTCAAGCAACAATTTACATGTCCAGGTTTTACAGTGTTTAAATTTCAAAGGCCTTCGTTCAAATGCTAGAGGTGCCTGAAGGAGCCTTTTTCCATGGGTTCAGTGAGGTTTACATCAGAACCTGAATTTTCCGGCTCTCACATATAAGTATCACTGTGTGTACATCCATATTTCTTTTAACTGTTTGTACATAGTAGACACATATCCCTTTCTGTTCTTCAAAAGCATCTGTTCAAGCCAGACCACTTTTCACTGTGAGAGCTGAGCATTTAACACAATTGAAGCTGAGGTAGGAAAAGCCTCACTAACATGTCTTGTTTATTAGCTTTATTAATCTTATGATAAAATGAAATTGCCTGCACCCTTTAAAGGAAACCTGTAAGTATTATGAAATGGAATATTGAAATCTCATGTAACTTATTTGGAATGGTGCATATTATTAACTAGAATATTGTAACCTGAGGGTATTAATTTGAAAATGTCAGCATTTATTATTAACATTACTTCTTTAGCTTTACAATATAGGCTTTTAGCTATTGCTCAGAGCAATGTGTACAATAATTCACTTAATGAGAAGCATAATTTTAAACTGGACATTTGATTTTATTAATGCTCTGTATCAGATTTCACATGTATGACAAACTAAGCATGATATGAGCAAGGTTCTGAAGCTTCTTACTGAAGTGAATATAAAAGGCATTTGAAAACAAAAGATGAAATTAGCTGGCTTCATGAAAAGAAATAAATTAATGATGTATTTTACTCATTTCAAGCTGTTCAACCCTTTCGTTACTCACTTCTTTCATCTGTGATTTATTTCCCTATGCACTTTTTACTCCTGGTTGTTAAAATGCTGTAAGCATGATTTACACAGGTAGAACGTTCATTTGAAGTTTCTTCCATCTAAAAGTCAATCTGTGTTAACTCATGTGAGAGCCAGCTCTGAAGTTGTTCCACTGATCATACCAGGGTTAAATTTTCTCCTTTATTTGCTACAATGTTGACCTTTAATTACATTCACATGAATATTAAAATGTATCCCATTGCCTGGAGGTCTACAGGAAGCCTTTGAAACATTTAACAGTCCTATTCTGACTACACAATGGCAGCTTAAAACAACTTCATAATTTTATTTTGAGATTGTTTTCTGTTATTCAGGGTTCAAAATAAACCTGTATTCCTCCCCTCCCTTTCTTTTCCCCCCAGTTTTCACAGTGTTTTACAGAAAGCTTTATGGAAATAATTGTCAGTATCTTTCCCTTCTCAGAAAATCTGAGTATGTATTTACTATTCTTTCCATCTCAGTGGGTAATCTTCAAGTCCAAATGCTAGGTTACACATTTTGGCACATGCATGTGATTTTCTGTACCTGCAAGTCAATATTAGGGTGTAAAGTTCTCTGCTATTTATAATTATGTCAGCCGTTTAGAATATATATATAGTGAGTGTAATGTGCATACAAGGTGAAGGATAGTATTGGGGGAAGTAGCACTATAAACTACCTGTATTTTTGAATGCGAAGAAGCAAGAAGTGAAGGTTTTGCACAATCGCTTGTTTCCCATCAGTGTAATCAATGTCTGCAAGGAATTGATGTAAACCTTCGGAATAGTTGTCAGACATGTGTTTTTTCTGCAGCAGAAGATCCTCATAGTTCCTGGAAAATATGTTTTAGGTGTGTGTCTCTTACTACTCATATGGGGCCAAAGTAGAAAGCAGAACTTGCTTCAAGTCCTTAAACTAAATATGGAAGCAGCTGTGGAAAACTGGTAAGAGTTTCATCTTCTTGCCCCATCTCAAAGGGAAGTGCCTATGTAATAGATCATGCATATGAAATTAACAGATGGTATTTGGGTACACAGACAACCAGGCAATCCTTTCTGGTAGGTCTCAGCGAGCCAGACCAAATCATGTCACAGCACTGCAAGTTAAGTCTACACAAAAGGTACCCATAATACACAATCTTGCAGATATGAGCTTTGTCATACCATGACAGCTTTGTCCTATCTTGGCCACGTGAGAACATTATGTTAGATTTGTATAAGATATGGGACAATAGTTAAACAAATATTCATCTCTTTCCACCCTACCACAGTTTTGTCTGGTGAATGCTAAAAGAAATAGCTACTTGCTACTTACTTAACACGCAGCAGCAGTGGTATCAGCTGATGCTTAATGATTGCCAACTGCTGCTGCTAAATAAGATTGCCAGGGAGCTTTTTTATTTCCATATTATCCATAAAAATTTGCCTCCATAAATTGTAGATTATCTGTAGGTTATTGCTCAGGAAATGTACAGCTGAGCTCTGAATATTGCTATTAAGAATTTGGAATCCTTGACCTTCCTATCTTCTCTTCTTCTACAGTGGTCCATGGCCTATAGTTGGCAGTGGACTGCAATCAAATGTCTGTGAGCCAAGTAAGAGTCAAGGTAAGACTCTTGTTCCACTGGGTAAAAAAATCACATCACCCCACCTGTGCCCAGCTGCATCACTTTTACACAGGACTAACGTCTCACATGATTCGTAAGAGCATAAAGCAATGAATGATGTACTGATACAGATGTAGTAATCTAACAGTGTTTTTCAGATGGTGTTGACAATATAGTTTTCCATAAAATGAAAGTGGAAAATTAGCTGTACTTGAATGTAATAGAATCAATAATATGTAAAAGAGGAACTTGGCAATAGCATTGTGCTTCCCTCATAGCATTTTGTTAAATTTTAGTAGGAGGAAGTGAATTCTCACTTCCCCTTCCATTGAATAATTCAAGTTTCTGCACTGCACAGTTGCAGTGTACGGTTTGTATTATTTTTAGAATATGGTTATAGCTAATATATTAAATAGCTGTCATATTTTCCTCATATAGTAGCTTGAGTGTCCAGTTGTCAACAAACACTTGTACTCTTGCATACTGACACAATCATCTGCTGACCACAACCAAGCTTTTATGAGAATAAGGAAAAGCAAGCTTTGACCCAGCAACAGCAGTTAAAATCATTCAACAGCTTAAGTATTCCAGTGAGGATCGTATGCTTTACTAGTTTTTCACATTTCTGGGGGTAGGGGTTCCTCTGTACTGGCTATCAGTAGGAATTGTAGGAGTTTCTCGCAGGACACATTAAAACAGGTTGTGGTTTTGGGTAAAATTTTCAAATAAAGTATCTCAAATAATGTAGGTTGCCTTTGTTCCTTCTGCTCTAAAAATATGACCAGCATGAAAGATCTTTTGGCTGATAATATTTCTCTGAAAGTAAGCAGATTATTTTCTCAAATAGACTTAACAAATAATTTCAAGCTCTTAACCAATTTTGTCCAGGATTTTTTGGAAAAGGGGTGTGTTCCAGTTTATGGCTGTACTTCAGCAAAGCAATTAAGGAAGTGCTTGTCCATGTTCAGTCCACGATGATTGGTGTTTTTTACTCTGTGCTTTCTTATTCATGTTGAGGTTTTGTTTCTGTTTCTGCTCCCTTTTTGCTTCAGCAAGACTCTTCTCATCTCTTGGATTATCTCTGAACATAATTCAAACTATTTGTGTGCTCTTCACATTTCACTCTTCAGTATTATTTTTGCTCATTTTCAAATGAAAATCTTTTACAGCAACATTTAGATTAACCCCAGCTGACAGAGACCTTTCTAAATACTGGTAGCAGTAGTAGAGTAGCAAGTATCTGCGCTGCATTGTCCCTGGATCTCAAAAAACCTTTTGAGGAAGCTTTTTAAAGTTTCAGATGTGGAAAAAAAACCTACATGAAGGCTCTTGTGAATTTTCATAAATGCGCCAAAGACATATGAGAGCTAATGAGTGTATACTGTAAGAGTGGTGGTGTAGAATGTGGAGTCCGTAGAGGAACTTGGAAGTGAAGATAGCGGTTTGTGTTTGATGTAAGTGAAAAGCCAGTGCCAGCCAAGGAATGCAGAGACTAAGTGATGCTATTAAACGTTGAGCCTAGAAAATAATCTTCAGAGCAAGAGAGAATAAATGAGAAGGGAAAGACCACATCTGGAAACCAAGGATAAGGATATGAAATGCCTTGCTTCAAGCACATGGAAAGAGGGCACCTCTTTTAGAGGTGCTGCAAAAAAATAATGGGCAATCTCCAGACACAACTAGTCTGGGAGGATCTGGATATATATCTGAATCAAAGATGTGCCTGGTTCACTGCATGGAAAGACAGCATGTGGAAGCAAGTATTTTCTCAAATCTTCATTGGGTCAACTTGAGCTTGAGTTGACAGCTGGATAAAAAGGAAAGTTGCAAAACATACATTACAAGTGAATTGGAACACATAGGTGTGCATTCCAAGTAAATTCATGAACTGGCATGTACTGATTTTTTAACCAGTCAGTATTGTCATGTACGTGATATGCCCTTGATTTGTTACTATTGAAGATTATGAAAAGCAACCTCTACATTTTGTTCTGGTGGTAGAGTGTTGTAAAGGTAACTGAACTTTCATAGGCCAATGTAGCATCTTCAATAATTTTTTATTTTCTGTATTTAGTTTTCTTTTCCTTTCCTATGCAGAAAGAATTCCTTGCTTTATGGAATTTATGGTCCTTGCATGACCACTCTATCTCACTTCTCCTCTGTAAGGGTCATATGAAATGAAAAGTATAGTTCTTTTCAACTAAAAATTAGAATTTCCATAGGTTTAATCTCTCCTAAGGGCTTCTTTTCTTCTAGTAACTCCAGGTCTCACATTCCCCAATGTGAGAAATGCTTCAAACATTTCTAGAGTTGAAGGAAACCTCTTTCTCTCAAATCTCAGAAGACTGGTAATAAAGCAATGGAGAGTGATGTGAAGGAGCTAAATGAGGGTTTGGAAAACCTGAGCTGGTTTTCCGAGTCTGACACTGGACATTTGTAACCAGGTTGCTATTGGCATTTAAAGCCACCTGAAAACGTCAAAAGACATAAATGTCACCTCGAATTGTAAAAAAAATATTTAGGTCCCATTAGCTGTGTGACTGTGCCTAAATGCCGGAAAATCTGCACCTTAACTGTCTATGAATCAAATCCTTATGGGTGAAGAATGGGGGAGGGAACACTTCTTTAGGTTTCAGATGTGATCTAAACCTACCTGCATTGGATTATAACCTTTTCACAAACTGGCCAAATAAGTACCTCAGAGACCTAGATAGGTGATTTAACCACAGCACAAAACTCTAACACAGCTCCTGAAAACACTGAGCAAACACAGGATGTAAGAGAAACTAGTGTAGTACATGAGAAGAAAGACACAGATATTTAGCCTTCTCAGTGGCCTTTTTCTTTATAGAAACAACATTTTTGCCAGGTTAATATTATTTCTAGAATCATAGGCCAAAACAAACACTCTTCTTGGATTATCTGATAAAAATATATCTTGAGTAGAATAAACTCAGCTGGGTCTAGATCAATCAGTGTTTGAAACATTTCCAGTTTGACTGTTAATGTGTTTTTTTGCCAAAACCTTAGGCTTTAAATTTATTTTAGAACTACACTGTTGAGGAAAAGTCTTTGTAACTGATCCTAGCCTATTTTTAGGATTACCAAAATAAGGTCTTGATGATGGGCAAGTAGCCATACTGAAAAAAGATCCATAAACTTCTCACAGCTTGGAGCAAAGATCAATGTAAACAGTTTACAAAGGGTATTTGAGAGACCACCAGACACTGGAGCATTATTAAGAAGAACCTTGTGAGTAACTGTGCCTAATTCTGTACTAGCAACCAAGGAAGCTTATATGTTATTCTCTTATACAGCAGGAGCATAGTTCCTCTCTTAAGGAGAAAACTGAATTCTTCTTACTGATAGAAAGGCACTAAGATAAGTTAATATGGGATGTTTGTTGTAAAAGGTTTTATAATAGGTTGGAAAACACACAGAGCACCTGATTTACATCAGCAGTAAAGCTCCTTCACATGGAGTAAATGAGGATCAAGTCTACAGTATTTAGCGGCTTAAACAGTCTTAATTTGTTGTGTTTCTAAAAGTAACCCCGTTTTCTTAAAATTCTAAGCGTGCATATGAAAATGCACAAATTGTCAGCTAAATGTCTAAATTGTCAGCTGCTACAATGCTGCCTATCTCTGCAGAAGCCTTTCATGGAGATGCTCTTTCCTTGGGTATGTCTGAAAACCCTTTTCCTGGATATGAAAAGCCCCAGTTGCTCTGTAGTATCACTCCTATGCTGTTTCTTCTCTTGTTATTCTGGAAAGTAGAAATTCTCATAAATTAAAAGAAAGGAAAAATTTGCCGTAGCGATTATGACAACCGGAGCTTTTTTCCCATTTTCATGCTGAAGGCAAAAGGCACCAAGATGCATTCCCATCTTTCTTGTAACTTCGCAACCTGGCTTTTTTGGAATTACACTGCTATAAGCTGTGTACATAAAAATTCTCTGGGGTCTGTCTGTCTTCTTTTTATTCTCTCTGGCAGACTGAATGTTGATATTTTTCAGCATTAGTGAAAAATAGACGACGCTCAAGATTTTGTCGTTTTGAATTTCAGGCTCAAGCCCCCATTTTTAACAGTCATTCGACAATTGTCTAAAACAAAGTAGAAACATGACCAGAGTCATACCTGATACTTCTCTAATCTAGAGTGCTCACTGAAAGATTTCACAGCTAACACTTTCCTTGCTTAGATTTCATCTCTTCATTGTTGGCCTGTGCTTGACATAGTCATCGTTTCTATTAGACATAAATTGATAAGAAGGAACATTGCCAAAAGCTTTTCAAAATGCTAAGTATATAATTTTGAACACAGTTGCTCCCTGCCCCCCCCCCCCCTTTTTTAAGTTTTAAGAAGACTAATCTTAACAGAATCCAGCAACTGAAGTAAAATATAAACAGGAGCATCTTGTCCTACTTCCATATTGACAAGTCCTGGTTCAGAAGTTCTGGAAGTGAATGTTAGATCTCTTGATCTGTTCTTTTTCATGAGACAAGTCAAAAGCCTCTACATGTACACGCTCTGTATTAAGCCAAATATTTTTGGTTTTGGAAAAACATTGTTTTGTGATTTGAAGACCTTTAAAGATAAAGAATCCAGTCTTGCATCCAGCTAGGGCCAGATTTTCTAGGTTTGCCTTTTTTTTTTTTTCTTTCTGGTTTGGTTTTCTGTATGGAATCCTGACACCATTTATAGCTCTGGGTGCTTTACCATTGACTTTAGTGGATCCAGGACCTTTCCCTCATTTTTCACTCATATTTGCTTTTAAAAATTTTTTCTTTAACCACTATCTCTTTTCCCTTTGGTGTTCCAAGAGTAGTGGGTACATTTTAGTCCAACCTTTACCATGCTTACATATGTTTACTTTTGCAGGGGCCATGGAGTTTTGGTAGGTGGTAACCTGCTAGTGATTTATTTTATACCAAATATTTAACACATAAGCATATAAAAAAACCAAAGCTCTTATTAAGGCTGCAAAGTAAAACTTTTGTGATTTAGGAAATGCCAGAATTAAGACTGCTGATGTAAATTAATTTCTGTCACATTTTTTGCATGCAGTACATAGCTTTTTATATAACCTTTATGCTTTTTTCCATAGACCACTGCCAAAGGCAGAAACCTACCTGAGTATGTATTGGCCCAAACAGTTAAAAACTGGCAAAAGTATAAAAAATCAAACCAGATCTTATAATGGGAAACAGTTTTACTAGTAAGTGATAGTTACTGCTACTCCTGTAATAATGTAAGAGAGAGACCACAGGTTAGATTTGAGGTTATCCTCTAGCCATTAGAAACAGTATATGGAAGGAAATGCAGCAGTTGATTTGGAATAGTTAGGTATCTCTTGCACTAGATGACATTTATGTCCAGCAGGAAACCCTGCTGCACAGTTCATGGTAGCCCAAATGGATGTTCCTCAAGCATAGAATCATAGAATAGTTAGGGTTGGAAAGGACCTTGAGATCGTCTAGTTCCAACCCCCCTGCCATGGGCAGGGACACCCCACACTAAACCATGTCACCCAAGGCCTCATCCAACCTGGCCTTGAACACCGCCAAGGATGGAGCATTCACAACCTCCCTGGGCAACCCATTCCAGTGCCTCACCGCCCTCTCAGTAAAGAATTTCTTCCTTATATCCAATCTAAACTTCCCCTGTTTAAGTTTTAACCCATTACCCCTTGTCCTGTCACTACAGTCCCTGATGAATAGTCCCTCCCCAGCATCCTTGTAGTCCCCCTTCAGATACTGGAAGGCTGCTATGAGGTCTCCACGCAGCCTTCTCTTCTCCAGGCTGAACAGCCCCAACTTTCTCAGCCTCTCTTCATACAGGAGGTGCTCCAGTCCCCTGATCATCCTCGTGGCCCTCCTCTGGACTTGTTCCAACAGTTCCATGTCCTTTTTATGTTGAGGACACCAGAACTGCACACAATACTCCAAGTGAGGTCTCACGAGAGCAGAGTAGAGTTTCTCTTAGTAGAAAACCTTCTGTATGATGGCTTGTGAAAACAATAGTGTCTTCCAACAAACACTTAACTCTGGAGTTTCTCATGAGAAATCTTCCCTCATCACTTGCATGCTGTTCCAACTACCATGTTATAGGGACCTTGTGGAACAAGACAGACTCCTTGTTAAGGGGGTTTGATAGGGAGAATGCTGAGCAGCCTGGTGATCAGTATCTAACTACAAGCCTTCAATGCAGAATGCTAAAATCTCTGCCCAAGAGATTCTCTACATCCAAGCGTGACTACATTAATAAGGATTCTGTGCTATGCTACTAGTGCTTACATGTGGCATTACTGAAAGAGTTCAGTCAGCAATTAGGAGAACAGGAAGTGACTCAATGATTGTTACTTCAGGAGGCTGAGACTTGCAGTACAAACTAATGCTGATCAGCTAATGTAGCCAAGACTGAGATGTCTTTATCATTGTGCCATCCAACTATGAATGTGTCTCTTTGGATACACTATTTTGATGGCATGTTTTCTGTCAAAAGTTGCTGGTTCATTGAGAGTGAAATGTTTCATCAAAGCTTCTCTCAGTAAGACTTACAATGGAATGCAGATAATTTTTGATAGTTCTTTGCTAGGCAGCCAGCTGCCAGTTTTTCATTCAGTCTGATCTACTCCTGTATGATGACCTCTTCCTTGTCTCAGTGATCCAAGGAATACGAGGATCTCCTGGGATTCAGGGTGCTGCTGCTTTAGAAGAAATTGTTGCTTTTTGGAAATGCTGTGTATCTTTGTTTCCCGAGTGACTTTGTTACTAGAAGGTCTAGTGGGATAAATTAAGATTTCGAAGTGCTGAGATTTCTGAGAAAATGTGTATTCTGAGCTGTGACCAATTCTAACTATGAGCAACTTCTAAGTATTTGTTATATGGTCCAGCTGTAAAATCCTAGAATAGGCACAAAGCCTAAAGGCTTACCCAGAAGGCATATACAGCTCACTTGAGGAAGCAGTTGCAACACAGAGCATATCTACAGAGCTGTGAGTAGCCCCATGAGTCAACACGGAGCAAATTAGCACACCAATATAACACAGCACTCTCTTGATCAGAGAGAATGCACTGGGCTGTGGAAACAGTGAAATGGTATCACTAACCTTTCAAGCTGTCATGTGTGCCTTCTCCAGCTCAGCTATAGTACAATTAAGAACTACATTGTGAAAGGATCTAGTTTTCTCTCAGCAACTGGAAAAAAAAAAATTGTATTTTCTGTCTTTGTACTATTTTAACCATAGAAGTATAACTTACAAAGACTAATTTTGTATTACCAGTCTAATTTGATGGCGAGTTTTTTTATCAACTTACGTAAAAATTATTTTAGGTGATTCCTTAAAATTGCTTGGATAATCAGGTCATTCCCAAACTTACTTAGAAAAGGGGATTCCTGCTTTGTTTGTAGCTAGACTGCAGAATTGATGCTATTGCTTCTGTGCAGGTGGGGGTTGGCAGTATGGGTCATCTGAGATCTGTGGCATTGAATTTCTCATACAGAATAACTCTTTTTTATGACCCTCAGTACCCATATGCCAAGATAACTTCTGCTTGTGTGTAACTTAGCAACAGTAAAGTATATCCTTTGAACTATGTTGCTTCCCTTTTTTATTGTTTGCATGAAAACCTAGCATCTTTGGCTGTTGTTTTATTATTGTCATCATTCAGTGTAGTTTCTGCATCTTCTCCCTTTGGCCAGATGTGAGTTTACGGTTCTTTCCGCATATCAGCAAGACGGTAAACTGTTACCTGTAAAAGGATGACACTATAGACATCTAAAAGAGTTTGGCTGTCTTATAAGATTTGATGTTAGTTCTTCATGGAGGACATAGCAGAGGGAAGTGGCTTTTCAGCGACACGTCTC
This sequence comes from Psittacula echo, assembly GCF_963264785.1. NCBI lineage: Eukaryota > Metazoa > Chordata > Aves > Psittaciformes > Psittacidae > Psittacula > Psittacula echo. Next base: position 42,754,383 of record NC_137737.1, on the reverse strand, counting down.
CTCTGTTTATCTAGTTGCTCAGCCCTCTAATGTATGGTTATAGGCAAATTGATCATTATTGCATGCCATTTTACATGACATAAAATCATTCAGCGAAAGAAGGAATAAAAATTTGAGGTCTCTCCACTCTGTATCAGCAGCTGTAGGTGATGGTTCTTTTAAGAGGAGCTTGTTGAACCCTAAGCACATACTATTAATCAGTGAATTTTTACTTTGATTCTGAATCCTTTTCCAATGTACAGAATAAGTTTCTTGAAAGCTTGTCAAATAAAGACTGAAGGCCAGTGGATATTAGAAAGATTTTCTAAATAGGAAGTTTAGCAGTTCTGAAAATACTGAAAGCACCTTGGAATTTAAATCTGATAATGTTTTGAAAACCAGTGAATGACACAAAGCATTGAGCAAGATTAGGGTGTTTCAAATGCTGGCTGATAGTGAGTTAGATTGCAGTGGGATTTCTTTATCCTTTTCTTTTTCTTTCTTAGCTAATGATCATACGTTGATGGAAACACTCAAAACTATTACTATGCCTTTCATTTACTTCATAATTATTTCTTTATTTAACTATCAGCTTTCTTTGGAAACAAATATTTACTAAAAATTACAGCAATATGTGGGATTTTAGCCTGAAAATAAAGACTTCTAAAAAAACCAATAAAAATGGAAAACAACCAGACAAAAATATTTACTTTGTTCTGGTTTGGGTTTTCATTAAAGAAAAATGTGCATCTTGAAAGGTATGCACTGTAAGCAGTCCTGCTGGATGTCATAGTAATTCGGGTTAAGCATGTCTATAATGCCTGTAGGATCAAATAATTGTAGTACATTGCTATTGGAAAAGGCTGTGAAAGGCAGGAAAACAAAATAGGGTTTAGATGATACGTGGCATGGAATTTTTCCAAAACTACTGCATGGTTAAGCTAGGGATTGAAGAAAAATTAATCATATTGAGCAAGCTTTGGATTGCTTTTGTTATCCATACTGCAAAACACCATCCAGTTCCAAACATGCTTAATGCAGGTTTTCCGGACTTTCGCAAAATACTGGCTCATGCAGAGAGAGCACACAAAGAACATTTGAGGGCATCCAGCTGCCTCAGGTAGTTAGAAACAAGGAAACATGCAGGAAAAAAATGTGCCGCTCAGGTTTTGACAAAGCAAATGGCCTTTAAAGAAGTGGTGCCTCCCCACTGGTGTCCCCTCCTTCAGGGCAGGTACCGCCGTGAGGTCTCGAGAAACATCAAACCACCGGCCACGGGGAGCAAAAACGAAGAGGAAAGGCGGGGGATTGAGGGAGAGGCGATTTCCTCGCTCGGGACGGGACGGGGATGGGGATGGAGTGGGGATGGGATGGGATGGGGTGGGGATGGGATGGGATGGGACGGGGAGTGGGGCTGCCGAGCAGGAGCGGAGGCTTACTGCCCTCTGCTGGCTGTCGCCCCCGGATGTTTCACGCAGGGCTCCCTGTTCCGGGCTGGAGCCCTGCAACCTGGCAGCATCTCAGCTTTGACAAGCTACTTTTTCCAAAGAAACCATGCTCAGTCAAAACCACTCCAGCCGAGTGACGTGTTTGGTGTAATCTTTTGGTAGGAAGGGAAACAGTGAAGCCCGCAGTCTGAATTGAAAAAATGAAATTCCCAAGTTTCAGATGGCATAGGGAGAGGGGAGGAAAAGGGGAAGGGAAGAACAATGTGCTGTTTCTCCTCTGTCTTGTATAAGTGATAGCAAAGGGACTGTGTAAGAACATTGCAAAGATACTGTGAGGGGGTTTACAGGTGTGTAAGCCCGTGGATGGAAAGAAGCTGAAGCTAACGAATCACTAAATTGTATTTTCTGTATTTCTGTACGTTCTTCTGTCCATAGCTATTGTACCTGTGACAGCCAACTTCCCCAAGGCAAAACGTGGCACCGCAGTTAGTGCCGAGGTGAACACATAGTGTCGCTTTCCCGCGGTACCGTGAGGAAGAGATTAGATAAGTGAGGTGGCTCCAGCTGCGGAGCGTTACTCACGCCTTGGAGCGTTTGAAAGGTATGCTAGTTCTCACACCCCCGTGTGAGCACTGCCTGAGGGCGTCTGGGAAAGCTGCTCAATCAAAAAGTAACACACATCATCACGGCTGCCTGGCTGATTTAGAGTCAAAATTGCACCTCCACTTCAGTTAGTGCTGCGCTACAGGTAGTCTCAGAGAAAGTGGCAGCTGCCCGTCGTGGTTATCTCTGATGCAGGTTTCTGACGGTCAAAGTGAGAATTAAGGAAACTCAACTATCAATTACTTTTTCCAGCTGCATGGAATTTTCTTGATTGGAAACTGCATCGCGCGTGTACTTCATTCCTATTGTTTTGGGGTCACTATTTATTTATTAATTTTTTTTCTAGGAGAAACAAAACCACTCGGAATGAAAGCCAACCTTTTAAGACGTGCCCATATCCCTGCCGGACGCCCTGGGATAACGCTTACCGCGAAGTGCTGTCGGGAGGGCCAGACCCCGGCGAAGCCCCCTCCTCCGCCCCGGGCAGCCGGGAGGGACCGGAGGGGAGGCGCTTGGGAAATCTGATGCTAAAGAAGCCCCAGGAATGTTGCACATTGCCATTCCCCTCCAGCTTTAGGAGGAGGTCAGTCCCCGCTGCGGCCAGCTGCCCTGAGGAGCCAAGCCCGGAGGCCGCACTTACTCCGGGTGCTGTCCCGCACCTTCCCGCAGGTTACGTCGGGGAGGGACGGGACAAGGCGGGAGGCGTGAAAAGTTTTTCCTGGATTTAGGATGCTCCGGCGGGACCTGCAAACCGAGGGGGTGAGGGATGAGGAGGTAGCGGCTCTGAGCACCGCGGGCTAGGTCGGAGGGAGCCGCGGGCTGGAGCTGCCTCACAGAGAGGGGCAGCTCCCCTGACCCGCCGCGGTCTCTCATCTCTTGCAGGCTTGGCCGGAGATGCTGGGGAGACGGCTGTGGTGGGCACTGTGCTGGCTCGGCGCCTGCCTCTCGCTGCTGTGCGCGGAGGCCAGCCCTCCCGCCGAGTCCTGCCGCGGTCTACCCTGCGGCGGCGGCGGCGAGGCTTCCCCTCCGCCCTGCCGCGGGGCCCGCTGCGGCGGCAGGACCGGCCGCCCGGCGCGCTCCTTCTTGCACACCGCCACGCCGCTGCGGCTGCCGCAGGGCAAGGCCCCGCACGCCGTCCCGCACGCCCCGCCGGCCGGCAGCGCCCTGCACTCCGCCGCCAAGGGGAGCGCGGCGGAGGCCTTCTGCGGCGGAGACTGCGCCGCCAACGGCACTCGCCGGGACTGCCAGGGCCTGGAGTGCCGACTGCTGCCCCGCCTGCGCCCGCGGCCCCGCGGCTCGGGCTGCGCTGCCGCCGCCGAGGGCTGCTCCGAGCCCGCCCTGCTGCGCGCCGCCGAGAGAGCCGCTCAGTTCGCGGGGGACGACATCGCCTACGTCGCTTCCGAGCGGAGCGGCGGCGCCCTGGGGGTGCAGCTCACCTGCGACGTCAAGCCAGGTGGGGGGCGCCCCAAGGGGGCCGGGGCTGCGGGAAGGACCCACAGCCCCCGGGCGGCGGGTGCCGAGGGTGGCGGGTCAGTGTGCCGTAACGGCTGCTGCTGGGTCTTCTCACATCTGGCAGGTGTCCGCTGAACCAAGTGGCTTGAGCGCCTCTGGGAGCCCGGACACAAGGCGCCTGTGCGGGTGCACCAGACTCACTCGCTTTGGGAGAATTAGGGGGCAAATCTGGCACTGGTCTTCGTGGCGTGTGTGGGGATTGCTGCTCTGGTTCCCCTCTCCTCTTCCCTTCGTCTCCCTTCCACACGCATGTGTTTCACTGGCTGTGGGTCTCATATGGTAAAACCTTTTTTAGTGCTATTTTTAAACAAGTGTAAGGCCTCCAACTATCTCTGTCTTTACAGTCTGGTATTTATGGGGGGTTTAGTTTATAGCAACATCATATAGCTCTTCAGTAGGGTGTGTGTGTATGTTCTACACTCAGGATGAATGGACTGGTGCCATTGCTAAGAAACTTGCTACTGCCGACAAATTGTCTCTCTGTAATAGCCAGGAAAAAACCCCAAACCATATCAGACTAAAAAAACCCCAAAACCCAGCAAATTCAGGGCACTTGTCTGTCAATGGACAAGAGCGCAGGTTTGGTCAGTTCAGTATCCCTGTAGGAAGATGTCCATGTATGTCCATGATTATACTCACAGGTCAGCAGAGAATTTGCCTGTAATTGCCTGGGATATGTGGATTTGGCCACATGAGAAGCTCCACCAGATCTTTAATGACAATAAAGCAGTTTGGGTCCTGTTTTAATGCCTTGTCTGAAAGACAGAAAATGTATGAGGAAGGGTGATTTATTCCCCATTGACATTAAAAGGTAATGGAAGGCATGAAGAAGGTCATTTAAACTTTGTCACATCTGTGTGGCTGAGCTGAGAGCTGGGGCCACTTCAGACATGAGGGTGCATGCCAACCCTCCTCACCAATGTCCACTTAGTGAAGTGACACCTCCTCTAAAGCAGACACGTGCACTTAGTATCGATTCTAGTCCCAGGGTTGAGATGTAACCCCCCTTGTGCCTAGTGCAGTGACAATGTCTACCTTCATCTTGCCTGATGCTGCTCCCAGATATCTTACAGAACCTCTGTATGCTCCATGACCAAAGGTGAACAGAAACTAGAGAAGTCAGTGTGGTTAACCTCCATTTCCTCTGCTTCTGTTCACACTTGTTGCACTATGGTTGTAACTGCTGTGCCTCCCTTTTGCAAAAGGAACCAGTGTATTCATTTTCTTAGTCGTTATCAAAATCCATCTCTATGTAATACAAGCCCTGTCAAATAAGGGCATTCTGCACGGACAGAAAGGACTAATACTTCTTGGATGGTGCTGAAAGCAAACATACTGTACTTCTGTGAGGGTCTTACAAAGAGCATCCAGCTCAGCATGACTTCTTTCTCCAAACATTGTCTTATTCTCTGGCTATCTTTAGGGGGCCTGGATCACTCTGTGATGCCCAGTCACCAGTTCCACCAGCACTTCCAGCTGTAGCCTCATTCATGTGAGGTGCAGTCTGCTTGAATGCTTGCTGAAGACTATGCCTGATATCAGCCCTCCAAGATACAGGCCAGTATCAGGGGCTCTAGCTGATTTCCAGCACCGTGTCTGTGTTTGCAGGCTTATCTGCATGAGGCAAGTGACTATTACTCTCCACCAGCTGCTTGTTAGAACCAGCACAGCCCTTCTGTGGAGATCACACCAACATCTTCATCATCTTTTCAGCCAGTATTGCAGTACCACAGCTAATATCTGGAAAACTCCTGCCAACTGCAGCTGAACCACCACTTCTGTTGGCCAGGTGAAGATTCTGGAGTGCAGACTTGTACTCCCTTTTCAAATCAGATGGGCCCATTCCTCTGCAAGATTGTCACTGCTATTTTTCAGCAGCACTGTCAATATACCTTACTTCAGATGAAAGGCTGGCATCCCAAAAGAAGGAATACACAAGGACCTGTTGTCTTATTTTGCATACCTCTGTGTTCCTCCGCTTGCTCATTAATTGCCATTAAATCCTTCATATTTACTATCAGACACATCTTTCTGTTGTTTTCTTTTGGGCAGACTTCTCTGCAGCTGCAAACACCTGCATCTGGGCAAAATAATGTGCAGCTGCCATATCTCATACCTGCCAAACATGATGGATAAGGTTGTAGGTTCTCATGCTGTTGCTACCTGTGCACTGAGCAGTGCCTGCAGCCTGCAGCTTTCCTGCCCTTTGGTTAGCAGGACTGACTGGCACTATCAGAGGGTCCCAAGTAAGACTTCACCTTCCCTTCCTCACGGTAGGATGACTACCTGCAGTGTCAGATTGTGCCTGAGGGCTACCTTGTCCATGCAATATGCCCTCAGGATGGTGTGGTCTTTCCAGGCATACTGGGGAAATGTAGCAGAGGTTCACGTGTGACATTATTCTTACACCATGGATTGATCCTGGAAGCATGGAGCAGATGTCTGCAAAACAGACCTTGCCATGGCTGTGTGTGATGTGCCTGTGTATGTAAAGTAATACTGCATCTGTGGTCATGGGAACATCTGAGTGTAGCTAGTGGGAGAACCTGTTTGATGCTTGTCTGGGCAATGTGGAAAGGTGTTAAGTGGGATTACTGGCATCCTGTCAACTACTAATGTGTAAACATCACTTGCAGTGGAATTCTTCTCATAATTTTAGGCGTCTGCAGTAGGCATCCCCATCTGACACGCTCACTGTTACTTAACTTTACGTAGTTAATGGAGAGAAACAAGGCCACATTTAAGGACTGCATCTGAGCTGTTTTAGATTTCAACTTCAGAATTCTTTTGGCAAACAAGATAATACTTCTGCATAATTGAATGTAGCTTATTTTCAGTAGTCTTTTCCACACAAGAGCTCTATTTTGCTCTCTGTCGCTCTGGCATTGTGAACTGCCAGTAGCACCAACTGTACTGTGCAGTGAAGGGCCTCTTATACCAGTAAATAAAAGTGTAGTCATAGTACTGCATGCTGGTAAGCATAAGTTTAGTCATAGTGCTTCAAAATGATTTTGCAGTACTATGGAAAAAAACAGTCACAAAGTATTTTTTAGGCCTCATATCCTCACCAGCTGAGCTTTAGACTGCCAAAGGGAGTAACACTAAATTGACTGGCATGTGGCCATTGTTACACAGTTCTGGAAGGCTGTTTAGGGCAGAGATAATAGAAAGTTGGTCCATCAGGTGAGTAAGCTTAACTGCAGTCAGTGCTTAAAACTATAGCCATTGTTACTGCCAGTAAGCCAGTCAGTTGCTGGTTGAAGACAATGCTACTTAAGTATGTGCTTAAAAATAAGCTCTAGTTTATGTCTCTTATTCAATCAGCACTTCAGTTAACTTTTCGTCTAGTAGTTTTGCTTGTGTGTGTGAGAAAAGCCCGGATTTCCGGGATGGGAAAATCCCAGTAGTTCTGTCTTAGAAGAGTTCGTATTCTCCCTGTCTATAAATTTGTGATGGCTGGAATAATTCAGAATGCTTCTGTCATGGGTCCCTGAATCTCAGCCACTGAGAACTGGAGGAAAAGTGGTTTTGGAAAAAAGTGGTTTGGTAATATATCCTGGACTATATCCCTCTTGCAGTTCCCCAGAGACAATTCCCTGGGCTGACTGAAGTAGTGCAGTTGGACTTTCCTCACCTCTGAAGATCATTTCTTTTTTTCCTTTTTCATTGAAAAAGATGTTCAAAAGGCCTAGAAAGGGAGAGCTTAGATATTTTTTGTTATTACTTGTTCCTTACAAACCTGAATTTGTTAACATTTCAAGTTTAAAGTCAGAAGTGTCTCTTTCTGTGGTTATGGATAGAGGCAGATATGTTTGCAGCTCATTTGACAGTAAATGTGATGGCTGTTAGTACTACATAGCAGTTTAGATTTACATTTACATTAGATACTACATTTAGATTTTAGGTTTTCTGGTATTGTGAGAATATTGTGCTCATTATTTACTATGTTGATATTATATTTATCATTAACTGGATTATAGTACTAGCATGGAGCCCTGTTCTTACATGTGATCTCAGCATGTAAGAACTCATATGTAAGATATGTAAGAACTCATGTAAGAAATCATATTAATGCAGGAGAAGAGGATGAAGTCCCTCTCAGAAAACTTACAGGGAGATCTACCAAAACCCAACTAGGTAACAGTAGTCAACATAGTAGCTAAAGCCTCGATATGACAGCTTTCATTGGTGATTTTTCTAGATGCATATGCTTTATTTGGCTAGGTAGGGGCCGTCCTTTTCCTCACAGACTTTGCTCTGAAGATGTAACTCTTGCTGATACATGATGTGGTCCTTTTGTACTGTGTTGTCACTTGTACAGTGAAAATAGTTGGCAAAGACCTGCACTCTTCTGCCTGTATTCTTAGTTGTAAGCCAGACTTCTGAGAATGAGAGTGTTGTAAAAAGGAATTTGTTAATGTCTTTCCAGACTCAAGCACAAATGAAGCCTATGTAGGGTGATGAAAAATCTTGATAGGTAATCACAGTGTGCTTGTAACTGTCTTGCTGCTCAGTATCTCTCAAACTTATGGGCTAATGTCAGGCAAATCTGACAATGAGTAGAGGTATTAAATTTAGGCAAGGTTGTATAAACTTTGTAAGAGGTGATTAAAGAGAGAAGAGAGTGCAATATGAGCATTTGAAAGTTCACCTCAAGCTGTTAATCCTTTCAGGTGGGAGGACAAAAGTAGCTTGGTTGTGGCTCCGTATTCTGAAGAAGAAAGGTAGCAAATGTAGTGCTACTTATTTAGCCAGTCAAATGGAAGACACGAATTCACAGAGAATCAGATGATGTTGGTTCTGATCTTCACAGGACTATTTGTTCATGTTAGACAGAAGGAGATCTGGGGGTATAATTTAGCAGAAATTTCAAACTTGCATGTGGAGTGTGGCTTTTCCTGGATCCTGGTCTTCTTAAAATCCAGTACCTTGCAAACTGCCTTAATAGTTAAGCAAATACTGAAAATAATAATAAAAAAGTGTACTTTATGCTATGAATAAAAGTAACTGAACAGCAAAGTGTTTGGGGAGCTGTAAATAGGGACTGGCTCTGGCCTTTTTTTATTATTTCATCCTTGATGTTCTGCACTTAAAAGAGGAAAATTCAGTGCTACATAAGAACAGATGAATGACTGTATGGATACAGAATTCTCTCTCAGGCAGTGTCCGGCAGTGGATACTGTGGAGAGCATGGCATGATATTTACCTAGATCATTTTCCCAGCTCTGATAGTTTGTTGTTCAGATTTCCTGATCATGATTGGTGCCTGTGTGTCTTTAGCCCCAAACTGATTTTATGTTATACGTTGGGCAAGCATCTTTCTGGACCTGATTGAACTTTTAACAGGTATTGAAACTGCTGCCTTCATTTACTGTCTCCTAATTTTTGCATTGGAATAAAGAGTGAAGAGTCTTTACATATCCGCTTCCTTTAGGACACCTGTAATACAGCACAGTTGTTTGGTTTCTTTTTTTTTGTTTCCTCCCAACCTGAAAAGCTGTATGTACTTACTCTGTTGTAACAATATCATACATTAGATTTTCCTTGCTGCCCTTTTGTGAACTCTTGAGTTCTTCTATGCCCTTTTTTGAGATGGGGAACCAAGACTGCTTGCTGTATTAAAGGTGCCCTGTTGATTAATATACTGCCATAATGATACATTTGCTTTTGTTATGTATTCGTTTTCTAATTAGGCCTAGCATTTTATTTGCCTTTTTTGACCTCTCTTGGGCACTGAACTGATGATTACATGACTCCGTAGCCTAACATCAGCTGTATCTAGATATATTACCTCAAGATTGTGTCCAAATGATAATAATAATCCACAAGTACAACATCTGATACAAAAAAGATGATGTTTTTTTCCAGTGCATGCCTGATTTCACCTTTATCTCCTCTGATTTTTTTTTTTTTGCTATTTTATTGCTGCTACCCAGTATTATAGACTCCTTTTGCAGCTCTTTGCAATTGACCCTTACTTTTACTACCCTTAATATCTTAGTATTCTCAGCAAGTTTTATCACCTCATTTTATCACCTCTACAGTGAAAATTGACCATTTACTCTTTACTGTATTTGAACATGTACATAGGAATGATTAATCTGTTATTGAACCCCAGTGATGATTAATTCATGCCCTGAAGCAGGAGGCTTGATTATGACATTTTTAACATCTACAACTATAAATGTTGCATATGAAATGGAAGACCTTGTGGTCCCATGAAAGGGCTACAGAGGTAGTAAAGGAACTGGCCTTATAATCATGATTTGAATTTAGTGAGACTTTTCGTTAGCTTATTAAAACTTTAATGCTTTTGAAGAGATAATAGTGCAAGCTGGAATGTTGTTTTTCTAATAATGATATTCTATCATTTGTATTTCAGGAGAAAATGAAGTTCCATCTGAAGATGCCTTAATACTACAGCTGCACCTTGCGAAAGGGCATGAGAAATTTACTGAAATGCTAAAAAGCCAACAGCAGATCATTGTTGATTTGCAGCAAAAACTTGCTGAACAGCAGCACATACTGGTTAGCCAGCAACGGGAGATTCTTGAACAGCAAAGAAAAATGTATGAGCAAATGGATCTGATCAAAGTCCAATACGCCATGCTTTTCGATACAGTGAAGCAAATGTCATTTCAGAGTTTGCAAGAAGATATTCAAAATTATTTTGAAAGTCATCTTCAAGGAATTCAGAACCAGGTCAGAAATCAGCTCCAGAAGTCATACTCTGTGCACAAGGTAGAAGTGGATGCAAAAGTGATTAATGCTGGGGAGTCTTTGCTGGACTGTGGCCTTTGTGAAAGTGATGAATTTTGCAATTTCCAAAAGAAACCATCACAATGTGAAAAATGCACATTGTGTCCTGCTGGCTTTTTCCAAATGGCTGAGTGTTCTGCAAACTCTGATCGGATTTGCCAGGTGAAATGTAATTTTGTATCTTTTAAGTTATTGCTTTTGAAGTATTGTGTTGGACATACTGGGATAACCTACTGGAAATGACTACTTTGAGAGCTAGAGAGATCCAGTTTGAAGCATGTTTTTTACCAAATGGGTCCATGGCACTTCAAAGTCTGCCTGAATTTTTTTGTGGCTTTTCTCTTTACCATTTACTGCTCTAAATGGGCCACTAGTCTGTGCCTCTTCAGTGTGATGCTTTTGCAAACCTGGCAGCTGCCAGGACTTTTAATTCTTTTCATCATGGTAGGAAAAGGCATCCTAAAACATGTAAACCTATGCATGCTATATTTGTTTATGCAGGAACTTCTAGATATCTCTGAAAAGCTGAGGAAAGCTTTACTGAGCAAAACTAGAGGTCAGATATTTATTTATAAGCTTGGAAACAAAAGTTGTCAGTTAAAACTAATGTAAAAACTAGTTCCAGCTTAAACATAACATACAAACATATAAAAATGTAAACCACATGCTTTTATTATTTAATACATTTTATGGTAACATACATTTTATTATGCAATACAAACCTAGTGTGTAATCAAAATAAGATGGTTCCTTGGTCACTTTCTCTCATTTAGAAGTCCTAAAATATATGGAGAACTTGATATTTAAAGCACTGTCCTGTTTGCCGAATGTTGCCCATAGTTCTTAAGATTAGGTCAGCTGGTGACCTAAGCCCAAGATACTGAGAACCTGAAAGAGTCTGTGGGTTCCCTCTCTGCTAGTCTCAGGTTTCTTTAATGCTAGCATTTAAATGCAAATGTAGCCTGTTATTCCCCTCCCCTCTGCTGTAGGGTGAAAGGAGGGCTTGTTGACAGGAAATACTACTCTGTCATTTACCTTTCATGTGTGTTTTTGGGTTAGCACCTTCCTCCTAGACTAAATGTCTTTAACAGCCATTTCTAACACTCCCTCGATTGTTATAACATCCTTGAGGCGCTGTCTTAAAGATCATGCATTGTAACAAGTGTTAGTTATACACCCAATGCATTTAGCTGGTTATCTTCACGCTGTTACTCTCTGTGGACACCACACTGTCTTTTCGAATACCTTGTTAAAACAGGTGACATATCCAAAACAAGTTGTCTTGCTCCAGCATGTTTATGGGATCATGCTCTCCATCCCTACATATGCTTTTTTCTGACAGATGAGAGTCACAGACGCTGAAGAAGCAACTCTTTCAAATTAAAGTTGTTGTGTTACAGTGTTTTAATGTGATTCTTGTGATTTTCAGGACAGAGATGAATGCACTGAATCTCCAAGCATTTGTGGTGAGAGGATAAAATGCCTGAATACTCCGGGTAAGTTATATTCTCTGATAATTAAAGAACAAAGATAATTAGATCTTAAGGAGCAGACCAAAGACACAGAAAAGGACTCAGGCCTGTATGTTTGTGAATAGCAATGCTCAGCTTGGTGAAATCAAAGCGGCTGAAAATCACTCAGCGGTAAGTTGATAGAAGTTCATGTGGACAGTAGGCTATTAAGGCATAATGCCCATTAGGAGCATTGGATGGTCCCTTTTACCTTATTTTTGTAGGGTTTTATATGCTTTAGTTTTAATTTTCACTTATGAGCTGACTTTCTTCTTATTTATGCTGATGCAAATAGGGTCAAAATCAAAGATATTATTACTAATGGAGAATAATAGTTGTTATTTTCCTTCTGCACTGGAGAAGATATTTGATTTGATCTAATGAAGGTTCTTATGAAGCCTCCCTCCATCAATCTTATTCTCCTTTTGTAACAATATTGTCAAATACTGAGGAACTGTCAACAGTTTCATCATGTGCAGAGCCTTGGGGGAATTTTTCAGACATTTGAGAACAGATTTGACTCAAGTTCAGTAGTGCACACTTTGCCTTCATTATTTCTTATGACAGTCAGACACAAAAGAGCAAAATCAATAGTCATACTGAGCATATTATATCCAGGTTCTAGTTTTGTTTCTACTTGTCTAATTTTTGATCAGAAACAAAACCAAAACACGTACTTGAAAGGAACTCTGTGATCAAATTGATCACCAGTTGTGACCTCTAACTGAGGGCCCTTAGTCAAATAACCAAGGGAGGGCTTATTAGGTTATATGTTTTTCCTGCTCTAGACTTACCTGTAAAAAGAGAGTGGCCTCTCTGAAGGGCAAGGGCTGTTTTCAGCTGATTATGAGTGATTTTGTACTATTTGCACCCTGCCACTGGTGGAGAAAAAAGGAGGAGGGAATTGGTTCTAGGAAAGGGTTAAAAGAAGACATGGTCTCTCTTATATTTGTCTTTATTTCCTCTGGGCAGGAACTGTGGTGGGTTGGTTGGTATTACTACAAACACCACAGGAAACTGGAATTAACTGGAGGAAGAGAGCACTTAGGGTTGCCTGATGTGGTAAATGCTGTAGACAAAATACCATTAGTCTTACAATAGAAGAGGGTGACGTTTTTAGACAGCCTTAGTGGTGGGCAGTTAGAGGCAAGACATTTTAGGGCACAAAATTTGAGACAGAGCATTGGAAAGGTGTAAGGCTTTGTCTCGTCTCTAGTAAGAGACTGGGTTTGGTTGAGTTGGTGGTTTTGTGGAAGGAAGTGCAGCTCTAGGAAAGGAGAATCACCAATGTGGTAGTCATTTGGTGTTGCTCTAGTCTGTGGCTTGGAATAGGGAAGGAATTTACTCAGTGGGTTCTGAGTGGGGGGGACCCAGACCAAGAGTGTGTCTATACAGCTGCTGGAAGAAAGTAAGTGAGGGCAAACTACTGCCAAGAAATGGATGGTGGTGGTGTGTCAGACCACGGAAAGCAGTAGCAATGTATTTAAAAGAAAAGGACTCTTCCTTTGATTCCTCCTCTCCCAATTTTAATGGTAGCTTGTAAAAATGTGAAAGCAAACTGTTTCCTGTCACCTGGATCAGGAATCAATGTCCTGTCAATGTCATCCCTGTCTCACACGGAAGAGAGAGCATTCTTTTATTTTTCATTGGAGAGGACTGCTGCTTTCAGCCTGTCTGTTCATGATAGCTCATTAGCTTATACAAGTGCAATTAATGTGTCAAAACGGAGACTGAAACTGAATGTCTGTTTTGGGTAATGTAGGGGAGATAGGGGTGTGATCTGACATATGAGTTCCAGATGTTGTATGTAGTTTCTTGAGCTGCACGCAAAGGTTGTTGCATCTGTAGCAACTCATGTTCCCTGTACAGTGTGAAGGGTGAGAGCAAATAACAATGAAGAAACATGCAATGAGAAACCTCTCTTTCTTTACCCTTCCAATTTCCTCTGCATCATACCTTCTTGATCTTGAAGGTCTTTTCCAACCTAGTTGGTACTATGATTCTTCCACTTTTTCTTGGTTTTATCTGCAATGAGAGTTGTTAGGTTATTTGATTAAAGGCTAATGGTCAAGGAGCAATGACAGTTGAAACTACCTAATCAGTGAAAATGGAGTCCAGTGCATCACTTCCTTCTTAGACAATCATAGGAGAGCAGTCAGACTGTTGTCTTTGGTGTGAATCCACCAGGTGGAATCAAACAAAGGCATTCTCCCCAGAATGCTATGCAAGCTGGAGTGCTTACTGTAGAACTTCCTGGGGAAAGAGTAAAGAGAACCTAGACAGATAGCCCCGATGATTTGTAATTAGCTATGTTGATTTGTGGTGATCCAAATTTGGCATAGAGGGTCATACTTAGAATCTACTTGAATGTTACCTTTGCATCAGGCAGTTATGAGTAGTAACAGCACAAAAATACGTGCTTGGCTTACTCTAATTGCCTTGCAATTGTCTGGCATCCATGTACGGCAAGGGTGGGTGAATGTGCTGCAGAGATACTTTTATTTCACAAAAGGAGCTTGAGTACAGCTGGGCTACTCACTGTTAAACCAGGTGCAGCAGTGACCAGAGCAGGAGCCAGGAAGAGGTGTCAGGCAGTATAGAGAAGCAGAAGGCTGTCACAGCATGCTGCTGTGCTGGCTTTCTGATGTTTGGCTATCATTTGCTGCTAGACCTCTTCTGAACAAAGGATAGGATGCTGCTGTTGCCACTGTGTCCGCACTATAAAGTGGCCTGTGTGCTGCTTTGAAGTCATTTATTTGAAGTACGTGCAGGGGGAACACCTGCTGCAGATGTAAGTAATGAAAGACCAGACAGCAAATCGGTGAGAGTAGTCACCACATGTATTTATAAAACTTGATATTTATAAAGATCCTTACATACACATTAAAATATTTTAAAGAACCAAATAGCATAAGAATTATTTATAGGCACTACTGCAGATATTCTCTGCTATGTGAACCATCTGTATTTGTGTACTCAATAGCAGTTCATCCAGTATTGCTCAGTGATGGAGGAGCCATTGATTTGAGAAGTAGAACTGGTTAAGAAGTGTTGTGTGAGCAATTACACCATGGCTAAAATTGATTTCAATAGGAAAGTTTGTTTGGGATTTTTTTTCCCTGTATTTCCTCTAAAATATTCTAAGTTGAAAAAATATGATCTTATTTATTTGGGTTTTGTTTCTCATTAAAGAAAAAAAAAAAGCGCCAGACACTTTCAACAGTAAAAAAAGTGTTCAGTTTCTTTTGGCTTTTTTTTCTAATGGAAACATCTTACTGCTCTACAGTGAGCTTTTTAGACAAAATGATACCTAATCTCAAAGAATGTTCTCATATCATAAATTGTGTAGTCCTACATATTGGTGTTAGTGAAGAATCATTGCTTAAGTGAATGAAACATAAATAGACAAAGATATGAGGGTGAATATATGAAGTCTGTATAAATTAACAGTGCCTGGTGTTCTCTGCTGGATAATGTATTCTTAGAAGTGAAATTTAGCCAGTATTCTGACCTCCGTTGTGGGCCGGGTGCATCTGTATTGCTCGGTCTTGCAGCTTCCAGTATGTGGTGTGCTTTTCTGCCTGTATTAGCAGTCTGCGTAGCCAGCTCTATCCTGGGGTTAGCGATGGAGAAAAATGGCTTTTGGAGTCCATGTCAAATGCTTGTAGTTCCAGTCTGAGAGCAGATCCCAGCCCAGATGTATTCCTCCAGATGAGGAATAAAGCAAGCATACAACACAGTATTTAGACAGTAAATGATATTTAAGAAGAGCAATCAGAAAGATGATAATTGAGTTTTGATTGTGGTGGTAAAAAAAGCAGAAGTGAGTGCATTAATGATTAAGTTTTAAGTCACAAACTGCAAGTGATTATTCTTTAGGGTACCTCAGATCTTGTGTGTTGATTTAGATCCATTTTAGATTTTTTTATGGGTTGGACTCGATGATCTTGAAGGTCCCTTCCAACCTGGTAATTCTGATTCTGGTTCTGATCCTGAAGGCTCCGTGCACAAAGGTTTTGAGCACCAGCTGCTCCAGCTGTAGGCATTGGCAGCTTGTGGTGCTCTCGTAAAATTGCCATAGAAAATTACAGGCTGTTTTTAAAACCTCCTCTTTGGGTGTGCATTCTTTGATCCACTGAGGTCATGGCGTACCGTTTAACAGGATAAAATTGCTTCATGTCAAATAAAGTAATTTCAAATGACACCTCTAGATATTCTCTTTGCTGTTTGCAGCAGTGTTTTATTTTAACTTTAGACTATCATGACCACTGCTGTCTTGGTCTTAGGGCAGTGATTTTCTACCTTTTAAATGTGTGGACTTCTGCATAGTGACTTTAACCCTGCTGTTTGCAGTTCTGGGTTTTTTTATTTGTGTATTGCAGGTTCTTTAAAAACTGGACACAGAATATCCAGTGTCTATGTCCCTTGGGTTGAAAAGCACTGCTTTAGCAGTCACATCTGCAACAGTGCTACTCCATAACACAGCTGGGCAGACAGTGCACACTGTATAGGAGAACTCTTCATTAGTTGAAAATACCTTTGCTGCTCAGTGCACCAGTTAGTCACCATGCCTTTTACCTCAGAGAAGGGAGTGTCTTTGGAGGAGTATCGTTGTATCTGATCCATTACAGGTTTTGTTTAGAATTGCCTTTATGTAGTAGCTCCTTTCCCACTCTAAACCACTGGACTGGGCTTGAACATCGTGAGTTATGCCAAATATTTCCTCTGCTTGCTTTCAAGGTTCCTTTAATAGCACAAAGTTACCTAACATCATAATTGTCTTCTGTTTTCTCCTTTACGATTAGATATGTTATCAAAGATACTTCATATGTGGAGCTGTAGAGTTACTATTTTTAGTATTTTAAAGGTATGACAAAAATATTGTCTGTTTCCTGTGAACAGGTGGTTTCAGATGCCTTGGAATTGCTGAGAAAGATGCAGCTTTGGGAATGTGTGGAGAGGAGTATTTTTTTAATAAGGAAATGCAGGAATGCCAAGCGTGTTTACAGTGTGAAGATGGAATGGTGGCCGTGCCTTGTTCTACTGTCAGTGACACGGTTTGTTCAGTAACCAGTGAAAACAAACTCTCAGAATCTTGGGCTGCAAACATCATTCTACCTTACGTAAAGTCTGGCATCTCTCAGGTCTACTCTGGCTTGAACTTGAAGATAAAAGGAAAGCTTCCCTGTGAAATCCTATCCATTGAAGATAACAATCTGGTATTCAGGCAACACGGTCTGGTGTGGACTGACCTCAACTTTGCAGTTAAGCACAACTGCAGGAATTTTTTGCAACTTTCCTTAAAGCTTAATGGCAGTGAGGAAGGCTATGAATTGAGCGGTGTTCGCATTGAACAGCCAGAAGGAAAGTATTTCCAGAGCACTAGTTTAAGCAGTGCTGCTGAAGTGGAGCCCAGTCAAACTCTTGCTGTTTATTTGAGGAGCCCAAATCAATTCTGCAATCAAAGTAAAGACTTAAATGTTTATGATCTTAATACCCCACTCAGTTTGTTTTGGTTGTCTCATGATACGGGTGCTGTGGCACTCAGTGCACAGATGTCAACAGCAATGCATTACCAAACCAACTATCGACCTATCTTTAAAATAATTTCTGTTTCTGACCCTTATATGCTAAGTTTATCTCATGATGGCAGAGCTATAAAGTTCACTGAAACTGGTGTTGTCAAGTTTGTGTTCCACCAGGCATTGTATTCCATGGGTCACACATGTGTCCGGGAGGGTTTCTCCTTAATTTCTTATATCAATAGGAATGGTACCAACAGTGAATTAATGAACGTATTTAAATCTGGGGTAAATTACAGAGACACATCAATATCTGCTTCTGGGGCCACAAAAGTTGGTGCTGGAGATCTGATTAGCTTTGAGATACTTTCTCCTGCACAGTGCAATGTTCGGTATTTTGGAGATAGCTCTGGAATTAGTATGTTTAGCCTCATCTGGATCCCTTCAGCAGTTTCAAGTGCCATATCAGCCACAGTTTCTGTTACAGGGCTGCCTACTGGAGCTGTGAGAAACAAATTACTGGATTTCACCCGGGTCTCATCCAATGAGAAACAGATACAGCTGGTTTCTTCTGGACAGCTTGCTCAGAAGTATTTCATTTTTACTGAAAAGGGGCTTGCCAGCCTTGCATTTAACTTAAAGCTAATCCACTCATGCAATGTGCTCAAAATGACTCTCAATCAGTTGACCATGGATCACATGCAACCCACAGCAATTGCTCAGCAGATTGGAGGTCAGATGCCAGAGGGAAGCATATGGACCAGTGTGTCCCTCCGTGCATCTTTTGAAGTACATAATGGAACACTGATATCAGTTTCTCTTGACTGTGTGCGTGGAAGGATCAATCAGATTACTCATGAACATGGAACCAGTATATCTATTTTATGGATTTCATCTTAATTTCTGTACAGTGAAGTTAGCACAGAACTGGGGTTTAAATTGCATTTGTATTCCACTCTGATTCTATACATGTTTGATACCTTTTTGTCTGTATTGACATGAGCAGATTGTCCCACTAAAATGCTCTCAGTTTTAGGAATATTTAAATATAATCATAACTGAATGATCAGTATTTAAGAAAAGAGAGCTTCCTGTGTTCCAGGGTTTTACTTCTGTTAACATCTTCAGTCAGAGGAACCTTAAATTCAGATCAAACTCTTATTTTCAATAAAGCATTGTCTTAAAATTGGTTATTTCTGGACCACAAAAAAACTGCTGGTGAGGGTGAATACATACCTTTTAGTACTGCAACTGAAAGCAGCACAGCCAAATAACGGAAACTTGCTTTTGGTTTCTTCGCTGCAACAGGCTAATAACAAGTTGAAATGCACTTTCAGGCTAATTTGTCTGCATCTTATAAAATGTGCTTTCTATAAATGGAGAGAACATGCTTTAACATAAAGGTGATAATACGGTAACACTGGAGCAGATGTGCTTAAGATAGAAATGGACTTGGTCAAAAATAGAACATTGTTTTTACCATGAAACATTGGAACGAATGACTCTTTGAATTTCATTTGGGAATAATCTACATGTAAGTAATATGCAAAGGTTTTTCCCCCTATTATAGTTTTGCCAATGTAAAGTTGCAGGATGAGAAGGAAGTCTGTTCTAAACAGCAGATAAGAGAAAGAGCAGAAAGTCTATTCTAAGAGAATACTTATAAGAGAAAAACCCCTAAGTATTAAAAGAATGTCTTGAAAGTGAGTCTTTTGGAAATTATATTTTTATTCTATTTCTTATAAATGACAGAATATTTTTCTGACCAAAAAGAAGCACCATTCACAAGCATATTTATTGTGCTGAACAGGTCAAAAGGGTTGGTTTTGTTGGTTGTCTTTTTTCTTTGTTAATTTACCCAGTTCAAGGAAATGGTGCATTCAGTGACACTGATTTTTTTGTCTTCTTCCAACTCTTCCATCAAACTATATTTTTCTAATCTATGTAGAGCATTTTATTTCATTGCCTCTCTTCTCCTTCCCAAATGCTACTTCACTTTCCTTTTTCATTTTCTTTGTTAGGAGTAAATGGTATGCGCTGTCACATAGCTCAACTCTTTCCAGTCTTCTTTCACCATCCCTGCTAAAGAATAGATGTATGTCACATGTTATTATAGAAGAGGGAGATTAATAATGCACTTGCAAGCTGCCTTATATCAACCTTACTGAAAGAAGGAATATTACGCATGATACAGCTTTAATGTAGTTGGCTGCCTGTATATTTATTTCTAAAATATATGTACTTTCCTGTGCTTTTCACCTGTTTTGGAGTTTGTCACACTGTTTTTGCTGTATAGTGTCCTCCTATAATTTTGTGTAAAAGAATGAACCCAAGTGCAAAGTTTCTATCTGGCAGTTCTGTTTTTACTTACAACTTTACAACTCTGCCCTTAACAGCTGCAGTTATCTTTCCGTCATCTTTTTTTATTTCAAGTGTTTACTTAAAGATGCAGGCTTTGGGCAAATTACTCTCCTGTTGCAAATAGAGAATAGTAGTTTTCCTTGCTTTCAGCTGCAAAGTCTAAGCAGTCCATCACAGAGTTGGCACTGTGGTAAGGCAGCATAAGTATGCGAAGCATAGCAACTTCAATCATGGTGTTCCCAAAGTCTGTGACAGGGGTCTCAGTGCCTGTGTATAGCCAGGCTCTCATTTGTTCTCACAAGGTCATCATGAAGGATGCATTGAAGCTAATATTAAAGGTCTTCAGCATTTGCAAAGCACTGTCATTGTTACAGACGACATTTTGCAGTGATAGTGAGAAGACGTCTGGAATGAAAGCATATGTATCTGTGATACACAGAAGAGCTGCATTACCTAGAAGCACAGGAGTTTTTCTGGATACTTCACTCTGGAAGTCTACTGAGACTGAACAAAGATGAAATGCCACAGAGTTAAAGTTTTCTGATATATTCATCTGCTTTCTGTAGAAGGCTGCACATGATGTAAGAGCAGCCCTGCTGGGAGCAGTCCTAGGTATTTCTAAGGTAACATTTTAGGGAAAAACAATGTTAGAGAAAGCTCAAAATGATACACTTGTGATTTTCTTTTTGAGGAAGTTTAAGAAAGTCACTGTCTCACAGACATAACGCCTTGTTTTCCTTTGCTGTTTTGCACTATGAAGTTGTGTTAAAGGCTTCACTCCCCAGAATAGTGGCAACTTAAGAGTCATGCTAGATTTAAACCTCTGTAGCAGATACCAGAATCTGACATTAGACATAATATGGTACATTTTAGCAAAGTGCAGATGTTACTTGACTATAGTAACCATTCGCCTATATATAGCATATAGCAAATGTAATGCTATGATTTGTATGAGTATGCTTTATTTGAGTGAGGTTGTGATACTGGTGGAATTGCTTGACTATGGAAGAGACTGATAACTTAAATCCTGTATTATGCACACATTGCTGGTACCTGCATTTATATGCGCCATTATTAAAGAATGAAGAAACTACCATGGAGGTACAAGTGAGCATTACTACAGCTAAGAGAGGTTTCAGAGAATGAATTTTTCAGCGTAGTAAATCTTCGCAGAGGATTCTGGGGAGAGTGCCTGTAATTACCTTTAAATTCAGAGTAGATTTTTAGATGCACAGTATTTTGCATCCATCTGGTGGTGATAATGCAGGTAATGCATCTAATGCTGTTTCGCTAATGTCATCTGTGAAAAGGTATTCACATAATTAAAAAAGGTCTATTAAATATGTAGTAATTGCAACTTACAGCAACTGTAGCCTTATTTCAAGCAAGAAAAGGCTGATCATTTGAGCCTCTTCTACGTCTCTCCCTTTTGGAAAATCAAAAAAGCCTGAATCTATGGTTCAGGCCACTCACTGACCTTGGTTGTAGCAACATGCATTTGGAGGGAGTGTGTTGAAGTCAGTGTGGATTTATGATAGCCTAATTAACGTCATAGTTTGTAGCCTTTGTGTCTATGAAAATGATATATATTGCCTCATACCATGCAACATTGAGTGGTGCACTATGATCCTAAATGAGATAAAGTTCAAGAGGAATCATATAATGTACAATGAAAGCTACTTTTATGGCACTTATCCCATTTACAGTAATAAATTGCATGTTTTATTGACAGGTATATCTTACTAATTATATTTACAACTTTTGAACTTCTGTATTTTTTTAATATGTTTTCTTTCTATTAGCACAATATAGTACTGTGAAGTATGGAATTAATTTAAAAACTTTCATTTTGTATCTTTTGATACCATCTTCATGAATATGGTTAAAATAGCTGGAGACAGTCTCTGCAGTCCTTTCTGCCAGACAGTGTTTCCAATTGAGGTATTCATCAAGTAATAGAGTAGGTATGAGGCTGGCAGAATCTAACTGTACAGAGAGTTTAAGTTAGTAAGTACATCCAAGAAGGCAGGTGGTTGTTTCACTAATGTTATGCACATAATAGGAAACAGGTTGTTCTAGAAAACTTGACCATTACAGAAGGAAAATAATTTAGGTTGTATAGTACTGCTCATGCAACAGGAAAAAGGATTTGGCTTACGAAAACCTGCATTGTTTTGTATCGTGAAACGTTTTGCAAATTCAAAGATTTTACCTGGGTGTTTTCTGTTACCTATGCAAATTTTTTATGCTATGAAGTCAAAAATGGGCAGAATATGTTAAGTCTGTTCTCATATTGTGGATGCTTCCTCTGTTCTGTGGTCTCTGCAGATTGCAGTGCACTGTGAAAACTACACTAGTTTCAAGTGGTGCTTTTTTATGAAATTTCCTACTTTGAAATATTACCTTGTTTTAAAAACATTATTCTTAATTTGCCTCTGTTAATATTATATTGTAATATGTTTTAAATAACGACTGAAATAAATAAAGCAATAAGTCTTCATTGGTGTTTTTGTTCCGTTTTGAGTAAGACTAATTGTGGCTCTTGTGATTTTTTCCACTGGCTTCCCTGGGGCCAGGATTTCACAGTTGTTATCTGAATTAGTTACCTGTGTTTGCTGAAGGGGCAAACTAAGCAAGAACGGTAATAGTACACCTTTCTAGAGCTCATCTAGTCTATCTGTTTTCTGTTCCTGTAGTTATAACTGTAGATCTGAGAAAATAGAAATTGCATTTAATGCTACTATACTAATAAATACTTGGGTCAAAAGAGCAGTACAGTTTATCTTAGTTGCTACCACCCTAGTAATACAGAGAAGAAAAATGAGAATACATTTGCTTAAAAGAAGAAATTTGTCCTGCTTTGGTGCTTCATAAAGCCTCTGCTGTAGGTGGAAATTCTGATGTTGTTGTTGTGGATACTGATCAGACCTTTGCAGTAGCACAGCTATGCTTTTGTCAGGGTTTGTGCAAGTTAAAGATCATGTGCTCTCAGTAGATAATTTTTGATTATTTTTAGTTATAAAACTGTTTCTTTTTTTCAGAGATGTTATTGTTCTTTGTATCTGAATGAAAGAAAGGTGCTGTCAAATGACCTCCATTTAGAAATAATTTTGAAATGGATTCCTCCAAAAACCAAAATGAGACCAAATTGGTTTTACTTCAGCCTTTTTCATTGAAAGCAAAAAAGAGAAATTTCATTCGATACCTTTTTCATCAATTGCGTTTGTACTGATTCGAAAGGCTCAAATGAATAATTACTGTAAGAAGGGGATTACAGATGTCATTAACATAGCCTAAATTAGCCAAGGAAGGTCAGAGGAAGGTCAGGAGAAGTATTGGTGAAATACCTGTGAAAACAATAGCATTGTCCTTGGATGGGCCTGGTTGCCCTTCTTCAGCTTGGAGGGTCTGCCTTAAAATAAGGCTCCAAACATAGTAACTGTGGTAGTGGCACTGCCTGTGCTAGTGTGATAGCAGAAAAATAGGTAGGGGGTGGGTTCTAAAATAGCTCTATACATGTCTTTCACTGTCTGGCTGTGGATGAAGGAAAGCCAAATGTCTGCAAAAGGGGGATCCAAGAAACTTGTTTGCATTAAGTAATTGAATTGTTATTGCTAAAACAGTTTCTTGGCCAGTTGCAGTTTGTGTAGTTTTCTTCAGACCTTCTTTGGAGCTCTGCGAGCATATGTGACCTGCAGGATTGTATCATTTGTTTTTAGGCTCTTCAGAAGAGAAACTAGCTGCTCTCCAGACAGTCTAGTGCAATCTTGTTAAATGGCATTGCTTGAAAGTAGCCTTAAAAGGCTGGATGTAATTTCCTTGCTAGAAGGGTGTTAATGCCTAGCTTTTGAAGAAGCTTGAAGTAAAAGCCTGTCAAAAATATATATATATATAACCTTGGGTTAAATAGCATTTTTTCTAAAAGGAGAACTGTAGAAAAAGGATTTTCGAAAGTTTTCACATATTTTTTTGAAGACAATTTCTCTGCCTTTCCTATTTGCCATTTTTCTACTGGAAAGGTAAAGGAAAAGAGGAACATAAGAAAGCGAAGGTAGGGGGAATGGATGTAGAAGGGGAAAAAGGCAGGAGAAGGAAAAAGCAATCTCTAGTGTTTCAGTAATTTAATGTATGAGATTTTAAGCTAGTTTTCTGCAGAAATTTCTGAAAGAAATTCTTGGAGGTTTTTTTCTAACCAGTTGTAATTGTAAATTTGTTCAACTGAAAATAATGTCTGTTGGATTTGGCTTCATTTCTATGTCTTCATCAAAGCGCTTCCCATCCACCAACTTCTGTAAACTTCAGTAACATTAGAGTGTCCTGAATATGCTTAAGTATTTTGTTGAACTGCAACATTAAGTTGGATAATTGGGTTAATTAAGTGCCAACTTATATCAGGAAACCTCTTATACTTGTGAGTTCTGGCATGCAAACCTCAGTTTTCATCATTGCCTCTTAACTATGTTTATTTTGGGAACTGCTTCTCATTAGATAAATGAGCCTTCTCGGAGCTCCAAGTCAGCACTTGACTGCTAACGGTACCTTAACATTGCTCGTTTAAGTCTCCTTTGGGTATTTTTCTATTATACTGCAGTCAATAATGTAGATATGTACTGAGTGTCTTCCGGACCTCTGTATATGTGGGATGTTGACAGAATGTTCTTGTCACAGTTAGTTTTTCCTCACTTGCTTCATTGTTTTAAATTGTAGGTTGAAATTGGTTCAGGAATCCATCTGATACTGGCTTTCAAAGCAAATGTGACCTGGTGAGTGATTTAGACTAGTAATCACATCTGAGTTGCATGATTGCGGCCTTCTCTTGCAGAGTATAAAAACTTCTGAGAATATTCATAGATTAAATGCAGGTGTCTCAAGTAAAGAGCTGGAGATGTTTTGCATCAAACTCAAATAAAAGCCTCATACTCTACTCAGAAGGTCAAAAAAGTAAAAAGATTTAGTATATACTGTAAAATATGCTGTTCGTTGAAGAAGTGTGTTTGTTGGTTTTATTAGGAGAGGAGAATGAAAATGTGTGCCTTATGCCAAGCAGACAAGACAAATTGCTTAAGATGCCTTCATGCCTCAAAATGCTCTGTACTTCACTTTTCCTTGAACACGTACTTAGATTTGTTTAAACCTTTGCTTCAAACTGCTGCCATATCAATGACTTACTGCAGTCTTGATTTGTGCTAAAACCTCTTCGAACCACCTATATGCCAGGTGAACACAATACACTTTGAGTACATCTGATTAATGCTTGGACAACAGTGTACAATACTGCAAGTCTCCTGAGAGGCTTGCACGCTGTGGTCCTGGCTGAGGCAGCAAGCTGTTATCCTCAACTGCTTCAGCCTCCTGAAGCCTTTGTCCTAAGGTGATCAGGCTTTCCCCTACCTTTTGGTATGCTAGAGGGGTGCACTGACAGTTGTCTTCCTGGGAAGCTGCAAATATTTGTTTTGGATTTGCCATGAATGACTTTTTCCCCCCAGTTTTTGTCTTTCTGCCTTCCACTCTCCTTTCATGGTTAGCCATGAGGCTGAGAATCCACTGTTCCCACATCTTTACCCCTGATGTGCACCTTTACTTCTGCTCTCTCATGTTTTGGTGTGTGACTGTGATTTGAATTGTTGTTTTGTTTGCTGTAGGCTTCCCTCTCATGCTAATCCGTGAAGGACCACATACGCTTAAGCGCCAGATTCCTTTGAGAGGCTTAGACACGTGCACAGCCAGAGATGTTTTGTCCCATTTGGACCTGCCTACATCCTTGGGAGACTAGAGTAGTGACATTCTGCAGGAATGGTGGGAGTCATAACAACAGCATTTGTGAAGAGCACAAGATAGTTAAAGAGTGTAACACCCGTCCTCCAGTCAAGACTGGGTTTTGAGATTCTGTATTTTGACTGTGCTCAGGAGTTTCTTTCTTTTGTTGAAAAAGGAGATAAAAGCTCTGATAATTCTGAGAATAAATATGTTTTGTGTGGTTGGTTTGGGTTTTTTTTGTTTTTTTTTTTTTTCATGCCCACCTTTTCTCCCTGTTACTTGTGTGTTTCAAGCTAAGGCAGCAAACAGCCTGCTTGCCTTTTGTAGAGTGTCATTGTGCTTCATGCTGCAAGCTTTGAGAACAAGTCTCTTTTTGAGAACAACTTTGACAAGTCCGATCCTGCCAGTCTGCTGTGTGCCTTGAAGGAATACTTCATAGCCAGAATAAGTAAGCCAGAGCCCAAAGTGAAATGGATGAAAATCAAGTGCACAATTTCAGGTTATCCATCAGCAGCATACAACTTTGCTCCTAAGAATAGTAACTCCTTATGAAAACACCATAAAGATCAATCCAGAGCCTACAATGCACTTGCTACCGTGACAAGTACACAGTCATTTCTGTTCCATAGCTTGGGCTAAGATTCAGGGTGGACTTGGTGCACCATTCACCCATAGGCCCTGTTCTCAGCAGAGGTTTTAATTTCCTCAGTTCCCACTTCTGGAAATAGATAAATTCACTTACAAATTCCTATAATTCTGCTTTTCATACCTAGCAATCACCTGTTTCTGTAACAGTGCTCTTGCAGCATTTTACACCTCTTGGTCTAGGTAAGGCTGTTGAAACACCAAAAGCTTCTTTCAGATCTGTGTGTATGCACGTGCACTTGAGAATTCACTTATGTACTGGGGAAGATGGAATACCTCTCTTTCAATTGCTCCCAAA
This sequence comes from Psittacula echo, assembly GCF_963264785.1. Taxonomy (NCBI): domain Eukaryota; kingdom Metazoa; phylum Chordata; class Aves; order Psittaciformes; family Psittacidae; genus Psittacula; species Psittacula echo. The sequence continues at coordinate 42,727,988 of NC_137737.1, read as the reverse complement.
GTCAGCTGTATAGAAAAGATCTACTTTCATCCAGTTTTCCTGGTACTTGATTTCTGGAGACTAAAATACAAAGCAGTGTGTTTCCTATTCTGCATATAACATATTGATAAGTAGCTACAATGTTATTGGTGTGCTACTGATAAAATCTATTTCAGAACTGATAATCTTAAACTTCAAGGTAATCCAAATCATCAGATGCTTCAGCTGCTTTAATTATGACTATAAGGTTAATACTCCAAATGTTCTACTACTAATGTTAATGTTCTGACTAATAAGAAACTTAAGTTCTTTAAGAACCATGGCAGGGGGTTTGGAACTAGATGATCTTAAGGTCCTTTCCAACCCTAACTGTTCTACGATTCTATGATTCTAAGATTTGCCATACTTGGCTGGGGAAATAGATGTTTTAGGTCGTGGTCACAAACATTTTTTATTAAAGTTATTTTGGTGAAGACTATCATAAAGCTGCTTTTTCTCCCAACCCCACTTATTTAGATGTGGTCTCTTGGGTTATGGCAGCTACAACATGTAGAACATTTTATGGCCTTTTTGAAGTTACGCCAGAAGCCATTTTATTTCCAGTTGCTCTTAGGGCCATAAAAGAGCACAATTGGATTAAAATTTTCCTTCTACCAAGCTGCTCTGCTCCACACAGCTCATCTGGTATAGATCTGGCAGCACTATCAGGTTCTGAATTGGATTTATAAACATTTAGATTGCCAGTGGGCAAAATAAATGGAACAGTCCTTCATACCTGGTAACAGTGGTTGGATAGTTATTTCACATGAAATATTCCTCAGCAAAGTCCCTTCAAGTGAGCTTTATATGATGAAGAAAATATTAAATGCATACCTTGATGCTGCAAGGAGTTTATTTGTATAAAAGGTGTGTGTAAGTGTAAAAGTCTAAGTCCTAGAAGTAACTGGCATACTCACGTGTGCAATAAATGTGGCTGATGGTTAGGATCTGGAGAACTTGAGCAGTACATGTTAGCATTTTATTTACTTAAGGCAGATGTGGGAGGTATATGATGCTCAGTGACTGGTGTGTGACCTTTGATCTGCTGGCTTGACACTGTTGTTTGCTAAAAGGCACCAAAGTGTTAAAGCTCCTTCTGTAACTTTGCCCATGGACACAAGGGATAGTGAGTTTGCTCAGCTCTTCAGCCAGTACTTAAATCACAAGGCAGTATCAAATTCTTTCAAGTTTTGTTTCTATTTAATCTGGGCACAATATTTTTTGACCAGAAGCAGGTCAGAAAGCCTCCAGGATACGCTAAGCTTTCGATATGGTTGGGGGGTGTTTTGGGCTATTTTGCTGTTGTAACATTTTTGTTGCTGACTGCTATACTCCTAAGGGCAAATAATGCTTTACTTGGAAGGTTGCCCATATTCAGTGCTGTATCTAACTGCAACTTGAAGAGAAATTTGTCCCAGGAGCCCAACCTGGTTTGAATATCTGAGCAAAATGCCTAAAAATTAAGATGCTGTAGCACAGAGATCTTGCTGAAGTGGGATGAGTTTTCACAAGTCAGTAGGGACACAGGGCACATCACTTGACAACAGGGAGACTTAGTCTGGAACTCTAACATATACACTTAATTTTTGTACTGTAAAAAATGCCACTGGCAGGTTCAGCGTGGCATGTTAAACTATGCAAGTATCCAGTCTGAGGTCTGTATTAGAGACTAATACAGAGCTAATTAGGGACTAATACAGAGACTAATACTTATTGGGGGTAATGTTGTGGGTAGTCCTTGATCAAGAAATAAAAAGTGGTTCTGATGTAACTCAAAGAAGACCATTAATTCTGTCTGTGCTGTAGTTCACCACATCTGTAGCGTGTGCTACATACCACAGTACCTCTGAGGAAATCAGCAGATATAAATTCACTGGACTTGACTCTGATGGCAAAGTGTTGAGGGCTCCTAGTCACATGCAAATCACATGCATCTAAACTTACGGAGTAAAACTTATGCATTTTCTTCTGCAATCATTGTTTCCAGCTATCTAAAAGATCCACATAGATCTGCTCTCTTCTAATAACTAACCACTTTGAAATAGGTATTTGAATTGCAGTATTTTTGGTAAATTGAAAATCCTTACTTCAGTAGCATTGCTGTTATTAACTGAGCAGCTACATCACTGAGGTCTGGATCCTTGCTTCAGGTGACAGCTACTCAATCCATATTCAAGGTTTCAGTCCAGACTTCAAAACTAAAATGTGCGGTGCCCCCACTAAAAGCAGAAACTCACACACCTGACACCAGAATTTCCTCTGCCCCAGCCGGTGTGCAGAAACATCTCTCCAGACTTCATGTCCTTGCAGCCAGCCATGCGGAGGAGGAAGCCAAGCTGGGCACTGCCCACTGCAGCATGTTGCCATGCAGTGTGGTTCCCTGTCAGCCAGGGAAGGCTGTGGATGGGGGGCTGAAGCAGCCTGTTGTAAAACAGAGCCAGGAAAGAAGTCTTCTGTTTTCAGGGCTGCTAAGTGCTGATGGCGCTTCTGTGCCCACCAAGGCTGCCAGCAGCACATTTGACTATGTCGTGGTTTAAGCTAGGGAAGATTTTGTTTCATTACAGTGAAAAGCTCTGAGCAGGGGAAGGTATTATTTATCACCGCCTTGTCTTAGCAGTCATAAAAGTGGCAATAATAGTTAGCTGATAAGTACAGTAAAAAGGCAGGTCTTCAGCCTTGGAGAAGGTTTTGACAAATGGCTGCTCTCTAGGTTGGAGTTGTTGCTGGCCTGGAGACAAATGGGCTCATCAGATGAATGTAGGTAATGCAACAGGTAAATGATAGAGAAATTACTGTAGGCATACTTGAGGTAGTTAGAACAATCTCTTTATCTACTGTTGGCATCTTTTGCCTTCATAGTTACCCATTTTTCTTTTAAAGAGACCTTCAGAGACCGGAGAGTGAGGGATGAGTGAGCTCTTTTCTCACAAAGAAAAGGATGTCTTTTGCTTTTGGTGCCATACATTAAACAGCTGTGTTTGCAACAAGTCTTCGCCTCAAATTGTTTTGTTACAAGTTACATGGGCTTTTGATTTTTAATCAGTTCATGATGTATTTTCATTTTGGTCTTTGCTCTTACAATTTTTTTCTTTTCTGCTTCCTAATGTGTATCACAATATACATCAGCTGATATTCACTGTGACCATTTGTTATAAATTTCTGTACAGGCTGAGATAAGTAGTAATTGGATGTTAAAGCCCATGCACATTTTCAAAATGGGAAGGAATATGCAGTCTGCAGCTTGCCTTGTACAATGCTTTGAGCAATACAGATTTTGTTATATTTCTCCTTGCATCTTTCTGAATGATCAAATCATTGTAAAAATTATGCATTGTAAATGTTATGCTTCAGGTAGCTTTTCTCTTGGGCTTGAGTCTGTTTCTGAATGTGAACATCCATGATGACTGGCTTTGGGTGCCCTGAGATCAGCAATGAAGTCTTCAAAGACTGGATTAATCTGATATAAGAAAATACTCAGATACAGAGGATGTAAGAATGAAAACAGAGGAGGTCACAGTCACTTCATTCCCTCAATTTCTATAGATTCCAACTAAACACTTAACTCATTTGATACAACAGGATGTGTTGGCCTGCTTTATTAGAAAGAAAAAGGGTGTGTGGGCTAAGAAATCTGGGTATTTCTACATCACAGGCCTTGAAACCCTTTTGAGGCTTAAACTTTTATGGCAGAAGTACATAAGAGTGTTTCTAAAGGCAAATTAGATAGGATCCTGTATACTCTTGACACTCATTTTTATTTGTCTTTTTGCAGCTTGTTCATATTTTAAATTTGGAAAAATATCTGAAAAAAAAAATTCTCATGGGCAGATGTTCCTTAAGTTCCTTAAACAAAAGTAGACAGTAGACATCTTCAAAGATGGTTTTAGGACACAGGTATTTTCACTTTGTGAGGACTACTGAAGTCAGGTTCAGGTCTGTATTAAGAATGTCAAAAGTGAATTAATAGTTACCTATTTGTCCAGATAAGACAGTCTAAAAGGAAACAGTACTTTTGACAAACTAAGCAAAGACAGGCAGAAAGGACATGCCATTCCTCTTTTCCATAGCTCACGTTCTGAGACTTGAGCCACAGCTTAGAGAACTCCTCTGTTTTGAAGAAAGGATGTTGCCAAGCTTTTGAAGCAGGTTTTCAGAACAGGCTCTGACACACAGAGCTCATAACAGCGACTCTGAACCAGATGTACATCCTGAAATCGCTATGGACTTCTCTATTCACTGAGGACCATTTTTCTGGTGCTCTTGTTACTTATCTCTAGATTTCTTAAAAGGGCCTGAACGCCTGTTACCATGGCCTGTGTTTTCAGCGCTATCGCCTGTCAGCCACAGCTTACCCTGAGAGCCCTGCACTGTTCCTTCTTCACTAGGAATCTAAAAAATGCATGTCTCAGCATACCAATTGCTATTATATGAATAATGAGAAATAATGATTGCTTTAATTGTTTCTTTGTTCTAATAAGAACAAAGTTTGCTGGGCATGTGATAGACTGAAAAATAAAATTAAAGTGTAAGGAAAATGCAGCCTGAACATTGGGTAGCATATCAGATGCTCTAATTGCCTATGACTGGGGCTTTACCTTCATCCTCCCTAAATAGGGAAGCCTTCCCACCCCTTCTTCTCTTTCAAGCTTACAGGCAGTTGATGCTGGTTTGAAAGCAGAACTGAATGCAGCATGATAAATGTTGGAATTTGATGGGTAATGTCTGCTCATTGCCATATCTCCAGCTTTCCTTTGATATGTTAAATACATTTACCAGTATGTTTATGAAAAGAGATTTTTCCTCCACCTTTATGTGGTTCTGAAGTACAGAGCCCCAAACCATACCCATGTTCCCATGCTTCATTCCAGGAAGAAAGCGTCACAAATCTTTGGAAATGAATTTGGCACCATTGGCAATGGTCTGATGGCCGGTATGAGGAGGTGGATTTTTGCTATCTTTGTGTTCTTTCTTAGTAATTTACTGTTGGCCCATATCAAAGTCATGACACTGGCTGGATCACGGGTACAATTGCTGTGTTCTTGTTTAGATTTTGGAGGCCTGGGCTGAAATATGCTGGTATGTGGTGGTATGACTGGGCAGCTGGCTCTGTCTATTTGCTTTTGTTCCTTTAACATAGGATAAACTGTCACTATACTACAGGGGTGTTACAAGGGTAAAATTCATTATTAAGGACTGTGAGGTATTCAGATGCAGTGCTAATGAGGCTATATGAATGTCTGGAGTATGTGCTTCACTGCACATCTGAAGCAAAACATGTCTGTTTCCTTGACAACCCCTCTGCATCTGTGCTGTTGTAGCTGCTCTCCACCGTATGTGCAAATATCAAGCATCATTACTAAAGCTTGCTCACATTTTGCTCCATCCATATTCAGCTATCAAAAGAAAATCTCTTTGTTGCGTTGGCAGTGTGCTGCTCTGAATGGTGCAGGTCCATTCCTCCCTGTTGCTTCCTGTTTTCCTCCCTCTGCCTTCCTAGTAGTGCAGACCTCACCCTCTTTCTTTGCCATCAGAATCCATCCTCACCCCTTCAGGAGGTTGATTCAGTTCAGTTGACTTATGCAAAAATGAAATAAAGGAATAGTTTTCTGCTCAGCTGCGTATCACCAGGGTCAGCCCAGCATTTGGTGCTGTGGGGATAGCAGGGGCCAAGCAAGAGCAAAGAGAGGCAAGAGAGAGGGGAGCCATGAGAGCTCATTTAACCCTCTTGTCTGCTTACAGCAGAAGCCTCAGGGTCACCCCACCAAAGGTGGGAACCAGCAGCACTTCTCTAAGTGGTGCACAAATGTGGTAATATAGAAACACATCATGTACATGTCCATGCATCACCCTTGAAAAAATTAAAACAAAATGAACTTTCTGAACAACAATTAGTGCTGCCATCTGTTACTGTCAGCAGATGTATGTGATAACCCTGTGTTCATTTCCTTGGGAAAAGCTGTATGCGTTTCACTTGTGTTATCCGTAAGTGTTTTCCTTACAGCAATGTAGAGATACGTGATATTATCTAACAGTTTTATCTTGACATATGTCATGGTTATATGAATGCCTTTACACAAAACCAAATGTCAAAGTGATCTGCAGTTCTGAGCTGCCTACGAAAACTGTTAATAGATAGGTGAGAGTTTATAGGCCTAAGAACTGCTCATGTGAGAAAGTGCTCACTACAGCACGGAAACTTTGTGCAGCCTCATCCTCCTAATGCAGCCAGTGTCTGTGTCCTCCTTTGAACTCCTGTGTGTTAAGATGATTTGTGGCACCTAAGTGAACTTCTGACACTCTGATTGTCCCCAGCACCTATGTTTCTCTAGCATGATTCCGCAGGGGTTCATTGCACCGACCGGTACTTCACTTGCTTGCACCTCTGTTCATGAACAGGTTTGCAGCTCTGTGCATTTGCACTGGATGATGTCCCAGAAAAAAAGTGCCAAAGGAGAAGGTCAAGGTGCTGAAAAACTGAACATGAAAATCTATTTCTGGTTAAGAAACACTTTTTAAAGGAAAAGGGAGCACAGAACGCGGGCCATAAATTCTTGCCCTGTAAATCTTCCCATTCATTCAGTATTTATGTATGTATGAAATTATCACAATCAAATTTTTAGTGCAAGTGAAACCTCCACCATTATGTAAAGCCTGGAATGTGAAAGATGGAAAAAAAGGAGAAAGTTGTTTATTTTGGGCTAGCACAGGAGGCAGTTAGAGGAGACTTTTTACATGAGATCTAGAAAGATTAACCTAACAGTTCCTCCTTACAGTGTAAGTTCTGACTCTTTCAAGTTTATACATCTTATTTTGCCTAAAATAGGTTAGTCCCTGCTAAGACCCATTTCTTAGAGTAGCACTTGTAGCAAATTAAGACGTAAGGAATTGCTCTACGGTACCCTGGGAGACCATTTTCCATTTTAAAATCAATGCTAATTAAGTGTACATACTTTAATGTTAACATAAATCAGTACCAAATTTACATGTTACCAATACTTTACCAGACAGTTTTCTTTGATTCTAATGAGGTCTTCTCTCGGTGTGGGTTTTTTTTTTTCACTCGAGTTAATTAAGCACCTTTGTTTTTACATAAACATAAACACACAGAGGCACACATATAGTATCTACACATGAAATTGATGGGGATTTAGCTTTTTTTTGGCAGATTTGGTAGAAATTCCACTTGGGTATAGGACCCCACTGAAACCAAATCTTCTAAAAGATCCTAAGTAGGCTGTTGGGAGAAATGACAAATCTTATATGTGTTTGTGAGAAAGCACTGACACAGATGTCTAATTCCAGGGCAGGGCTCATGGTTGCAGAACCAAACCGAAAATAGTCACCTTCTACGGCATTCACGTAGGAATTAAAATGCTTGTAAGAGATGGAACTTCTCCCTGTATCTTGCTGACTGTTTCATTCAAATCCCCAGTCTCCAGGGATACTAACTTTTGTTAGGAATGTTCAATTTCTCGGAAAGTTATGAACGGACTTGAGCATTTTCATGCCCAGCAGGTATTTTATACAGCTGAGCATGGGCACAGCAGCAGAGCTGCTCTATAGGAAGCATACAGAGAATGGCAGAATGTTCTTTGCAATTGACATACATACCAAGAAAACCTTGGCTACATGAGAGAGAGATCTTATGGTACACATGTTTACTTTAATGAAGGGCAGGGTAGGAGAACATATATATGCATGTCTACAGGCAAAAATATACTCCAGAAATGTGGAAGCCATATGAGGAAACACAGCAATTCCCTGTACTGGGAAAAAGATTCAAATGTGACAGACCTCAGTGAAAATGAACTTCAGGATTCAGTAGATGCTTCTGCAAGGGATTAATGAAGCAAACGTGGCCTTGCCTTTAACAAGAAACAGAGTCCTAACTTCAATGCAGACCAATTAGCCCATTGCATTTGGGTCATGGCAAAACTGTGAGAAGCAGGGAAGTGCACTCTCCTTCATATTATAGATTGCTGTAGGTGTGCATCACGTTTCACACTGACTGGACTTCTAGATTGCGCCCAATCAGTAAAAAGCCCAAGACTCGCACTTTGCAGTGCCTAATGGATGGTATTTCTGTAGGGAATCAAGTCAAGCCCGTGTGCTCACTCCAGGTGGAAGCTGGTTTAAGAAGCTACTTCTCTTCTGCATAACAGCCATGAACAAGTGTTGCAATGCTATGCTGAAATTTACTGCCTCTAAGTTGTGAAGTTATGGCTAGTTTTGAGGCCATGGTGTAAAACAGGTCACTGAAATGTTTAAAATAGTCACCAGAGGCTCCAGGGCAGATACTTCAGAAGCCAACTTTGGCATCAGAGCCAGCACTGCATAATCACACAGTAATTGTCATAGCTGAGTGCAAGTCCATGGAAGAAGCATGGAAATCCTTGAAAGAACATGAAGAATGAAAAATGCAGCCTACCTGTGCCTGCCAGTCATACGATAAACAGCTACTGGCCACAGCGGCAAAAAGGAAATGGAGCAGCATCCAGACCGTGGTTTAGTTATTTACTGCACATCTGATCACATCACATTATTGGCAGCTACAGATTTGTTAGAATCTGCAGTTGTTTCACAATTTTGTCTTGACTGCTGGTGGGAAAACCCCTACATGATTATCCTCAGGATGCTCTTTTTCTGGCTATTCCTGAATGAAATGGTTTCATTTTATTAAAATTGATTATTTCGATTTATTCAAAATTAAGAAGAACCAGAAACCTTAAAATGCCCCTGCATATAAAAAGGTGTTTCATTTCATCCCAGCTCATCCCCACCCTTCTGCTGATAAACTTTCAAAACTATTTGGAGAAAGAGGGGCTTAAAAACAGATGTAAAATCCCTCTTGTATAGAGATCAATTCTCTTTCTTTCAGAAAGCTGCCTTCTTGCAAAACTAGCAGTGATCCTTAATACATTGGCTTACACTTCTGACCTATGATTTCAGGATCTCCTAAATAATAAATCTGGAATAGCAACCTTGTTGGCTGACTTCAAATGCTTCTGTAGGATTAAGGAGTAAGGAATGTAGTCATAGTGTCCACAGGTCTGATTTTGCAGGCAAATCTGCCAAACTCCTAGAAATGTACTGGAGGCAGCTCTGGGGCACTCTCATTTGAGTTTCTGTCTCTACAAGCAGATCTGGAGGAGCACAAAAGTAATAAACCTTGATCATCCTTCAGAGTAGGAATCAGCACAAATTTAGTGTGGATATGCCGTAAGACATAACCTCTGGAAATGGACATTACATTGAACCAGAATGGGCTGCTTGATACAAAGGATATGAGGATGTTGTGTTGCTCACTAGCTGTCCACAAAACTCTACATCTCAGACAACTCTTGATCTGCTTTAATTTATATGAACTGTATGAATAGTCCATGACAGCTCAGTGTTAGAAGGCTGCAGAGGTGACTTAAATCTCATATGCCTGCCATGCTTGGTGGTTAATGATTAGAATTACTTTAAATACATGCAATCATACAGTGATAACACAAGTCCTTTGCTGCTGCTGGGGCTTTCATGTCTCAAAGAGATTTTAGTGGGTATGATGGAAGCAAGGTATGGGATGTTTAGGTCACTTTCCATGAGTGTGCCCAATTACAATGTTGGGTCATCACAGATGCTGAGAATGGAAATTTAATCATGTACCAAGAGGTATTGCCTTCAGGTTATGTTTTCCTTAATTTCCTATTCTTTTAAAGTGACTGTCAAGGGTAATAATCCATTAACTTGAAAAATATTACTCTTTTGAGTCTATCTTTAAAGAGGACTCATCCATTCCAGCAGGCTGAAAGAGTTTACCATTGTCAGCTGCTCTATTTCTGGATCACTATGTATGTATAATTGCCTGGAATCCCAGGCTTTCCCATCTGTTTTCACTAAAGGACAGCACTTTTCTGCCTTAAAGAGATTAAAACCAGACCTTCTAGTTTTTTGGGCTGTGACCATCAGGCATCAGAAGGAGATGACACTAAAATTTTGTTTGAAACAAATTAAGTGTAACAGGAGCTATCTTAGGAAGAACTGCAGTGTCTGTATGTATTTAATATGAAAATGATGCTTTATGCTTCACCAAAGCCAGAAATATCCATAGTATTTGCAGTGTTTGAAAATGTCTCTGAAGGGATACTCTAAAAACTGGGGGGATGGCCTACATCTTCATTTTCTAGTTTAAGGATAAAGACAGAGCTTTCTTGGGGACAAGTCTAAAAATATACAGTTATGAAATTCGGAAGCATTTCTGTTAGGGTGTTTCTTCAATTCACTTGTCTAAAATCAGCATTGAGTAATAACGAGGCTAAATGCCCAGTCAGGTAGAGTCTGTACCAATACAGGACATGATGTTTTGCAGGCACACACTGAGCCCTTAAGTAGTAACAGGAAAGAAAGCAAAACACATGTAGCAAGTACTTGCTGAATCACTTGGTGCACCACTAGAAGATGTTCAGATTCTTTGTATTATAGGAATACACAGAAAACAACACATGATTGTAACTTTTCTGGTTTTCATAACAGAAGTTACATTTTCTCATTTTATAGGTTTGAGTTTATCCTCTGTAATCTAATTCTTCTTGACTTAACATCGAAGCAACCGTGTTCACTTGCCCAAAGAGCAACTGCATTAGGGCACATATAATACATAGATGAATTATTGAAATCTCTGAGCCTGAAGACTTGTATTGTGGACCAGTCCAGCTTTTCCATCTGTCTGCTTCTGGTTGGTCCTTTTCAGTCTAACCTCCAGAAGTTTCACATGCCTCAGAGACCCAGCTGTGTGTTTCCCACCATTCTCCTTCCACTTGCATTTTCTGCTTCCTAAAGCAGCCTCAGGGTATCTTTGTAAAACAGTGGTGATATTCATGACAGCAATAGTTGCATAGATTTTTCAAATATTGTGATGAAAGGTTTGGGTTTGTGGAAAAAAGATTTTCTTGGTCTTCAACAAGCTTTGAGAGAGGTGCTGACACAAATTGATAGCTTAGTCATTCACAGATAAGATTGTGCAACACATAAAAGCTTGATTCTGCTTCCGACAGAATCAGTGATGAAGTCCCCATTAAACTGACTGGGGTAGAATCTGGTTTTGGGTACTTGATCTTGCGTCTTATAAAGGCAAGAAGTTTTGTACTGAATACAACAAACACACAAATAGCCACTAGAGTAACTTTACAACTTTCAAGAACTAAGAAATTCAATAATCCTTGTACTTAGTTAAAGAACTAACAAGAAAAAATTTAGACGTCGTTTGCTCTGCTTAAAATAAATCAGATTTGTGTTTTCTTCAAGATTTTTTCTTTTTTAAATAACGATTTAAATATCATTATTCAATGGAATTTTAAACATTAATGATCTACATTTTTAATGCAACATTTTGGCCTCCCCTTGGAGCACACCTACCATGGAACAGCTCTGGTATTTGGCAGGAACACTGCCGAGAGCACGGTGTAGCAGCCACCTCTTTTATAACACTGTTCACAATGTAATATTTTTATATTGGTTATATTCAAGCATATAGTACTGATGTAAAATCAATACTGCTGCTATTTCTATTTGTTGTGCTGCAAAGGGTGACGTGGGTAAGCAAATTTGAGAATGCTGTCAATACATTTATATATTCAATACAGTGCAAGCTATATGTGCAGATTGTGTATAGATAGATAACGTGGTATATACATACATTAAAATAACATCTGAATGAAAAGACAAGGCCTTAGTTTTATAGGCATGTGTGAATTATTTTTAGGAAATATGCACAGTCATACTAATCACTTTGAGTTAGAGGAAATGTGTGTTACCCTCAAATAAATACACGTTTCTGGAGCGAGATTCACTTACCATCTTTTCCTGAAAATCTACACATTTTTATCATCAATAAAAAACCAAAAAGAACAGTCCAACAAAAAGCACCTTACAATAATTTATAGCACAAAGTACTTTTCCTTGAGGTGTGAGATTAAAGCTGTTCAAGCAATGAAATATCATTGTCCCATCTCTGACCATAAAGGACAGAGCAGCGTCTCCATGGGTATGTGCTGAACCCCATCTAGTTTTTGTACATGAGGGAAATCTGCAGAAGGAGTCTATGGAATAAGATGGGACAAATCCAGTTTGTAGTCTAGAAATACACTGAGTTGGACACACACCTGATTAGCTACACCGCTGTATTATATACATCAAGTGTAGGTCTTTAAAGAAATTATTTTCTGGACACCACTTAATAGGCTTCTACAGACTGACCATAGTGAGAATGTGTGCCTCAAAATTTCTTATGTTTCAAGGTGAGGTTGCAGATTTTGAGGCTTTAGTAAGTGATTAGATCTAGTTGATTTTGTCCCATGTTTCAGTCCAAAATAAGCCTCTAGCTTGCAATGCTCATTGGCCACAGAAGTATTTCTGCTAACCAATCTACACATTAGGGATCACACTGATGTTCTGAGATCATATATTTCAAATGCTAATTGTTGTTACAACCATAAAGTGTACAAATATCACTGTCACTTTTTCACAAAAAAACCCCACTGCTTAAAGCTCATATCATGCCATAAATATCTGGGTATGAGAAGTTCTGCTTTATAAACAGGAAGAACAATATGGTTCTGCAGTGATGACCCAAGATGCCTTCTTGAAGGAAAGCACTGATCAAGCAGCTATTGATGGCAGGATTGTGCCTACCTCGCTGACATACAGAGCCCCTGGAAAGCCACCTGAATAAGGGTAGCTTAATACAGCTTCTAAAGTGCAGTTTTTTATGTTGTCCTTTCTCATTACCTTTTCTTACTGTACATTCTTTTTACAGGTGAGAATTTGTTGGTGCCCCTATGACTCCATCCTTCTGTTGAAGCAGCACAGGAATGTAAGCAGCGATGCCCTCCTTACATGCACCTATAACAACTTACAAGATGAAAAATCCCAGCCCAAAATATCATTTTCGTAATAGTGTAATTTAGAAGGATTTGCAATGAATAGTCACCTTGGAGTTTTGTATAGTTTTGGACTGATTTTTTAATGAAGTGAAATTTGCTACTTGCAAAATTTTCTAAAACACAAACCATCATATTTTTCCCACCTAATTCTTCTTGTTGGTAGAAATATATCATTACCTTTGGCAGAGCCTGAGTGTGTTCACACTTGCGTTTGCACAGCTAGCTACTTGAGCTTTCCACAGCAATAGCAGGTAAGATGAGGGTCAGTAACCAGAAATTGGGGTCAGTTTTTCAGATATCGCATTACATATCTCAATCACTAGCTCTTTCTGGAATGTTTCATCTAAAGACATTAAAATTTAGCTGCCTTTTAAAGCAAGGTCATTCAGTTTTTCCCAATTAAATCACCATCCTTTGGCTTTTTAAACAAAGACCCAAATAAGATCTGCTCACAGCTGTTTCTTACCATATGAGTGGGCTCAGTTTGCTGGGAAGCAATTTGAATATTGACAGAAGGCTGAAACAATGCTGAGTTAGTGCTCCAGTCCAGTGCCTTCTTAATTTAAAGGAAATGGAATTGAACCTGAAGAAAAGCCACACTATCACAGCACTATTTCAGCTGTGGGAATTTTGCATACAAGTCACAATAAATGTGTGCAATTCAGAAAACAGAATTTCCTGCTGTCACATTGGAGGGATCAGTGCATGAAGTAATTGGATTATGAATAGAGCAACAGCAATGAAACACTTGTTCACAGTGTGTGAAACTGCGGGGAGAACAGAAGTTTCCCTGCTGTGCTGTAATGTTTGACTTTCCCACTGGGAAAATCCCTAGCCTCAGCCCCTGGTCCCCACAGAGGAGCACAGAAGGCTCCATAGGGAGCTGCTGCGCAGGGAGCTGCTGCAGCCAGCCAGGAGTGAAGGGCACAGGCAAAGGCAGGGATGAAATATCTGACATGACTCAGAGGAGACTCATGTAGCCAGCTCCTGTTTGTTTGCATGCCAGTCCTCAAACTAGTTGGTATTTTTCACAAAAGTTATATGATGACAAAGCCTTGAAATATAGTAATTTGGTGACATCAGAGCAGTGAGATATGGCTCCTCGCAATTGCTGTCCAGATGATTTGTGCTTTTCATTACAGCAATATGATAATAAAATCAGGGCCCGGAGAAGGAAAATGACAGACAAAATCGGATGCTTGCCAGTAGCATGGTATAACAATGTCTCTTGCTCTGTCTGGAAATATAAGCCTTTTACATCTGTAGAAAGCTATTTAGTTCATTCTCATTAAATTTATTGGTAGGGTGACTTTTTATAGGTTTGACACAATGATTTGGTGAAGCTGGCCACTGCATTTTTTTAGTGTCTTTTTTTTCAAACACTGAAATGGCCCATCAAGCATTAAACCTGGCTTTAGAGAGAAAATGGTCAGAAGATGCTGAGGTTTGTAAAGTGATTCCTTTGCCTATTTTTAATCACAGCTTTCTGGAGAGACACTGAAAATCTGAGAACATGCTACCAAAGAATTCAAGCTCCAACACTCCTCTCTGTATGTGTTAGCAGCTGTACTAGGGAAAAAAACCCCAAAATGTTGCATAATCAAATGGTTTGGATGAAGTAGGAAGGCTTGACCTTAAAGCAGAATAGTAAAAAATTTAAATTAAAAAAGGGTCAATCTTTTTTCAGTGGAAAAAAGCTGATGCCCAGCTCACAGCAACCTGTCACATTCTTTTGCAGCAAAGATACAGGAATTAAAATCATCATAGGGGTAAAACTGCAAGGAAGATCAGATAGTGCTTGAGAGAGATGCTTAGTGAAAGGGAGCATCTTTAGAGGCAGAAACAGAAGATAAGCTCCTTGGGTAAACATTTGTAATACAATGACATGGTAATTGGGGCCCAGAAGTTTGCCAGGGCCAGAGTGACAGAAGTTTTATGTTACACATGATGGAAACACATCTTAGAACAGCATGAGGATGAGTTATGTAGGGTAGAGCTGTCTGCCTTTGTTCTATATCTCCTGTGGCTTTGTTAAGTGGACTGTAGCAGATTCTCCCTCCACAAGGGAACCCCCAGGGGGTGGGGACCCAAACCCTTGGTACAGAGGAGGAAACAAGACCGTGCCTTACTGCTGCTCTAGCCTCGTGGTGCTCCAGACCCAGAAGGATCATGCTCCAGAGAGTAGTGGGATGGTCCAGCCTCACCTCTCTCCAGCCCTTGGTTCTTACCTCATAGTACTTTTCTTGCTCACTAGTCCATGTCTGTGCCCAGACCTTGAGGGACTGAGCCTGCAATACATCTATCTCTCAGTAGGGCCTGACTTTTCAAAGAACTGTCAAACTGGTATTTTTAGCTCCACATCTGTCACTACACTGTATTTTAGTTGACATGGCATTTTTCAGACTGATTTCAGTAGCTGCCTGAAATTATGAGCATTTGTTTCAACAGGAAAGCCTGCACTTGTGAGAAGAAATAGCTTTTCTGATTGGTATCCTGAAAAGAGCAATAGGGCTGATGATGGTGCTGGCTGAGAAAGGAAACGCACACCTGAGCATGGGCCACAGTGAGATCCTTTAGAGCTCCCAGAGATAATCCAGGAGTATCCAGAATAACCTCCAGGATACTCAAAAGCAGTAAGTGAGCTGAGTTAATGCTGGACAATATTAAAATGTCCCACTTAATTGGATGTTCAGTGTGTTGTTGTTTTAATGTTTGGCAAAGGAAAGCTGGGAAAAGTACTCACAGTGTTTTGCTGTAAGGTGGGTTATGTTACCGATTTAATTTAAACAGCCATTTGTACCTTAAGGAAAGCAAAGATCATCTACTTCCTATTTGTAGGAGAATATCAAAGACCATCAAGCACCAGATAGAAAATGAGGGCTGGTGAGCATTCCTAACATGTTAAGCATTATAGGAAAAATTGCTGTACATGCTGTGCCTGCACACTTGCTGTGGGCGTCAATTATATGCATAGAGTATCTATCCTCAGTAGTCAATTGTGGTAAATAAGTGTCCATTTGACTACACTGATGGCCACATGGTTGCTCAAGTGTTGAGTTTTGCAAGCAGATTTTGCTTCTGGCTCTTTATCCAAATAAGGAGGACAAAAAATATACAGTAGGCTTTTGTTGTAAAATAGGGGATGAATCTGAAAATAACTATATCTCATGCACCATTTCTCAATACTTTAATTTACGAAGCAGATTAAACAACCTGAAATCTATTAAAAATCCCCAAAAATACGTCTGAGACAGTAATTTCCCTTACTAAAATCAGACTAATGCAACAGTTTCCATTTAAAGCTATATATGCAGCCAAATTCTCATATTTTTCTTAGAATTCTACAAACTAACTCATGACCACTTCAGAAATATCCTTGTCTTCACTGTGTTTACAGAAGTGATTTCTTTGTAGTCTTAGCAGCTCATAAAGACAAAGAAATGTATAGTGTATTTGAAAGTATTTTCCAAGTTATGTCTATAAAGTTATAGAAAAAGTAGCAGGTTAGTCACTAGCCATGAAATGCAGCTGACTTAATGGAGTTTGTGTAAATGCTAACAAGCATTAATGCCTGTTGAATAATAAGTCATACATCTGTAATCTACTCATTTTGTGTCCAGAAAGGCAGAGAGGTCCAAGGTTTTCCTCATCCTATTTAATCTTGTTTTGACTCGTGTTCTTCTGCTAAAAAAGTCCCAGACGCATTCCCCCTAAAGCTCTTCTAATAGGAAACATCAGCTTAGGATAAAGACTATGATAGAATTACTTTACTTTCATTTTTCAACAAATCCTTGATTTCCATATATATTTTGTGTATCTATATCTTAGACTCCGAGCAGAGCTGATACCCATTCATGATACGTTTTCAGAACTCTTCTGTTATTCCTTGCAGTATGGAATTTTGTAGAAAGCAAACCAGGCTTCAGAATTAACAGAGAATGTAATCCTGCCACGGAGGTCTGTAGTATGCTTCAAAAAACATGTGCAAGCCCTTGCACTCTCCTTTGAATGTTCCAGTATCTATTTATTTATACAGCAATGCAGTGCTTCTGTATACTGTATTTGCCAAGTTTTCCAAATACCTTTTCAAACAGTATAGAGTCATCATTTTATAAGTATTTTAAAGCCATTGCATGCATTCTGCTCATATTCAGATGAAACACCTTGCTTAATTTTTAACAAAGAGTTGTTTTGTCATCCCACGGTCCACCCAGAATAAGGGACAACAACTCACTGTGGTGTCCAGGAGCTAGATAAACTTACATA
Organism: Psittacula echo; assembly: GCF_963264785.1. NCBI lineage: Eukaryota > Metazoa > Chordata > Aves > Psittaciformes > Psittacidae > Psittacula > Psittacula echo. Next base: position 42,710,778 of record NC_137737.1, on the reverse strand, counting down.
GTTTAAATTCTTCTTTCTCCTTTATTTCCTTGGGGTGCAAATCAGCATGCATGTTTTTGGAGGGTGACTGGCAGCTCTCTCTCACCCTTAGTCCTGGACGATGGACCCCCAGTCTGCCTATCTCTGTGCTAGCCTTCAGTTTTCTGCCCATCACTCTGCCTGGAAGCAGCAATTTGGAAGCAGCTGATTTTACAATCTCAGATCCTCAGCCCAGGGTGGCTTTACAGTTTAGCTGTAAAAAGGCTAAATTGTCTATCTGTGCCAGTCTTGTCTTGAGAAGCGCAGGGTCTGGAGAGGGTACCACCTTACCTATGGTGAAATGCAGTCCCTCTGTCACTGTGGCTTGTCATCACACAAAAAATCACCGTCAAACCCAACCACCTCTGGTGGGAGCAGCAAAGACGGCCAGTGTGTTCCTGGGACCACTGGAGTCAGCAGTGCTTTTATCTCTGACTTCAGAATGGTCAGGATTTTAGGCACCAACTGAAATTAGGCAGGTTGTAGGAACTGGAATTAGCTCAGAAGCACCTCCAGTACTAGCAACTTCTTTTATAACATAAACTTCTGACATACACTCTCTTGATCTAGAGGAAAGCATTACCCCAATGCTCAGCTTTGTGGTGTGCTTTGCTGCACATGGTACTTGCAACAGCAGACTTGGCTGGAGGTGGTAAGACAGCATTCAGACATCATCCCCTCATCTGAGCACAGCATCCTCACATCTACTTGTTTTGACTTTTAAAAAACCTTCCCAGGGTTAATTTGTATTGAAGCAGAATTGTGAAATAAAAGCACCAGGAAGCTCTCTGCTCTTTATTAGTGCTCACCAAAATCAACCCTCCCATGCTTCAGCTGTTCCTTCTTAGTGGCCAGTGAATGCCTGAAATGTGAAAGCATCTGTGCCTTGCTGTATCACAGTATCACAGTATGCTAGAGATTGGAGGGAACCTCAAAAGATCATCTAGTCCAATCCCCCTGCCAGAGCAGGAACACCTAGATGAGGTTACACAGGAATGTGTCCAGGCGGGTTTTGAATGTCTCCAGAGAAGGAGACTCCACAACCCCCCTGGGCAGCCTGTTCCAGTGTTCCGTCACCCTCACTGAGAAGAAGTTTCTTCTCAAGTTTAAGTGGAACCTCTTGTGTTCCAGTTTGTACCCATTACCCCTTGTCCTATCATTGTTTGCCACTGAGAAGAGCCTGGCTCCATCCTCGTGACACTCCCCCTTTATATATTTATATACACTAATAAGGTCCCCCCGCAGTCTCCTCTTCTCCAAACTATAGAGACCCAGCTCCCTCAGCCTTTCCTCATAAGGGAGATGCTCCACTCCCTTAATCATCTTTGTCGCCCTGCGCTGGACTCTCTCCAGCAGGTCCCTGTCCTTCTTGAACTGAGGGGCCCAGAACTGGACACAATATTCCAGGTGCGGTCTCACCAGGGCAGAGTAGAGGGGAAGGAGGACCTCTCTCGACCTACTGACCACCCCCCTTCTAATACACCCTAGGATGCCATTGGCCTTCTTGGCCACAAGGGCACAGTGCTGGCTCATGGTCATCCTGCCATCCACTAGGACCCCCAGGTCCCTCTCCCCTACACTACTCTCTAACAGGTCGTTCCCCAACCTATACTGGAACCTGGGGTTGTTCCTGCCCAGATGCAGGACTCTACACTTTCCCTTGTTATATTTCATCAAGTTTCTCCCTGCCCAACTCTCCAGCCTGTCCAGCCTGTAATCTCCCTGACTCACTCTTCCCCAAACCAGTTGAGGTACCTTTGCTTTAAGCTTCTCTCTTTTAAGCTACATTATGTGAAATATCCTCTACAGAAAAGTAAATGTTACTGGGCAGAAAGTTAACTACATACAAAGTACAACTAAGGTTTCTTTTATTCACAGCTTAGTAGGTTTAATTCCACGCTGCTATTCATCTCCAATGTGTGCCTCATTGATAAAAACATTATCTTTATAGACATATGGCGGTAAAATTTGGATTAAGACAAAGTATGCTATAGGTATAAACATGAGAGGAAAAAGAAATAAAAGAAAATTAGGTACTGAGGAGAGACACAGATTCATGCATTAGAAACACATAAGAAAATAAGATAAGAGGAAGTTTCATCTAATGAATTTATAAAGGTTGGTTATCAAAATACCTAGCTGAAAAATATGTGACTAGGAAAAAAATTAGGAATCGCTGTAATTTTATATAAAACACTGTTTAATTGTACCAGCAGCTTTCTCCAGATACCAATGTATTATTAGTCTGTTTACAGATTGAACAACTTAATTGCACAGTCCTGATTCAGCTTGTCTCTTTCTAAAAATAATGACATCCAAGGTGAGAATGAAACAAAACATTTCAGGCTGTTAAATTAGTCACCAGGGGAAAAACTATAAGGTCTCCTGAATACAGCTGAGGGACAGAGAAATTACAGGAACACTAACAAAGAAATCCATCTACTTAATGATGACAGTCACATGCACATGAAATGGCCTCCCTGCAAGGGTACCAGTGTGTCAGGTAAATCCTTCAGCTCTTCTAGGTTAGTGGAGCTCTGCGTTATTGCTATCTGATGTCTACAGCAGCTTTCTGTCCCTTCCTCTGTCAAATTCAGGTTTCCATTAAGCAGTCAAACCTGCTGCTCACTGGAGGTCTGATTCTTGTAAGAACAACCAGATTGCAAATGTGTGATGTAGAAAATTAAGTGCCTACTCTAGAAACATCATCCTTTTTACAGAGAAAACCCAATCAAGTTCAGAATGCTGCAAGGATATCAGAGAAATCCCACAATCCTTATAATAGATGGGAGTTTCACTGCTGGCTGCTGCAAGGCTGAGGTTTCATCTAGCATCTGGACTGCAGAATCCCTTCCCATAGCAAGGGTGCTACAACTTGGAATATTGTAATTTCTCATGTAAAAGACAGCTCTTAGCTTGGCATCTCTTTCCTCCCCTTCTAAATTAAATCTCTTGCAGTCTATAAGAATTGCTCATTTTCTGTGTCACAGAGCTTCAATTTATATGTTTAAAGTATCCAGTCTACTGTAAGGGCTGCACCTTCACTCTTCCTGTACAAATGTAAGTTGTCCTTGGCTGCAGGAAAGCTGAAAATTTACACTTGTATGAAATACCTTTCTGTGTACCTAACTCTTCTCTGTCCCTCTAACGTGGCTCCCAGTCTGAAGCAAGAGGGTCTTTCCTGAGGCCTTGAAGAGGCACCTACCTTTCTTCATGAGTTATAAGAGCAACTTGGGCACTTAGGGAGTAAAATTAAAAAAAGCTGGAATTGTTACATCAGAGTGGTCAAACCACATGGCTGTTTGGTATTTTGCTGTTCTACCCTGAAAACACTGCTTGCAGGCAGAAGACTCTTAGAAGGCATTAGATATATGGCTGGGATAGGGCATCTGGCTCCAAATTAATGACCCTGTGCTCTTTCTCATGCTACTCAGAAGCAGAGACAGCATCGCACTGGCTTCTTCACTGTTTCACAGCACTGTGAGGGGGGGAAAATGTCCCCAGAAAGACAACTGCTGGACTCCATAGCATGGGGTAGGCATCTCAGCCAGCTGAAGAGGCTATCACAAGCCCCAATGTGATGTGAAAAACAGGCCAGCTCTGAAACACAGGCACTTGCCAAAGCATGTATCACGTTTTATTTCCTTCCACACCCAAGTGCTGCAAACACCCTCACATGGCAATTGCTATCATTTGTCCCAGTACACAGTTTAAAACTACTTTACAGTCTGCATTGTGAGGGGAGAATGTTTTCCTTGGTAAATGAGTGTTCTCAACATAATGTGGCATTGCAGCATTTTTTATGTGATATGAGCTCTTCCTCCTTCTACTTCTTTGATCAAATTCTTGAAAACACTCCCAGTGGAAGACGCTTGAAGAAAATCATAAACTTCTCCCACCTGCCCTTTTCCCCATTTAGTAGAAAAAAAAAAGTAAAGTTAAGAACAAATTAACAAGCAACAGTACCCACAGGAGCATCTGCTGCCCTTCGAGCCACTCTGTCTTCTGCCAGTGGCTGTGTCTGTGCTGTGCATTTCAGCTTTTACCTCTGATCTCTTACACTGTCTGATAAGTTTTTGACATTAACCAGCAGCATTTTGTTAGTTTCCTCTCATTTGTTTTCAGCCTCAAAGGGCTGGGTCCAGTACCCAGTGATCTGAGCGGAGAGAAGGCTGCATGGTCATGCGATGCTTCAGTGGTTCACAAAATCCACCATTTCATGTGGGAGGCAGCCAGGCTGCCTCCACCTCTACAAATACACCTTTGAAGCAAGGCAATTGCTTCAAGAAACAGATTTATGACTTGGTGAGAGTGGAAGGAGTGAATTTACACACACGGTAACTCTGCTTTGGTGGAAGTTTATATTGAAGGCCCATGTCTCCAGACTGAGGGCATGCATGAGGAAAATCCATATCTGGTACTGAGTACTCCAGACCCATTCCTCGTCACTGTGCGGTGCGTGGTTGATTTTAAGCTGCTTCTTCTCACCACACCTTTGCCCTTACCTTACCATCACAGGCAATATGATACAGAGAGAGTTGATTCATTTACTGTAATTAACGCACAAATATGGTCCTGTCGGGAGGTAGTGCAAGGCCACATCTGTCACCAGCCACTTCATGGTGGGCTTGGTAACTCCACCTCCCAAGGGCTTGGTAACTGTGTGCGGTGAAGCAAAAACTCCTCCAGAAATGAAGTGAGGTCTGGGGAGAAAAAGGGGCCAGGTGGGCTTCAAATGTAAGTTGGATCAAACCAGTCTTGATCAATCACTCAGTTACTCTGGCCAGAAGTGTAGTTAACAGTTTGAACATGTTTGAAGTACGCAAGTTCTGCATTTTTAAGCAGAAAATGAGACATTAATTTTGAAATAACATTTTTTTTGTTGAAAACCTCACCTGTGTTGAAAAATATATCAAGTTTAAAAGGCTAAATTATCCCCAAAGGGAGCATGAGATTGGTTTTAACATCATTTGGTAGACCAGAAATTAAACTGTGGAGAGGAACACATGTATTTTTTTCTACAACAAAAATTCATTTCAGGTTAACTTGAATAGATTTTTTAAGAAATCTTTTTTTACCACTGATCTGAAAAATCCATTATTCCTCCTCCAAGTCTCTTAGTTCATATTTCTTAATTTTTCCCTTTTAATTTTTTAAGGTAAATATGCTTTCTTAGCTGGATTTCCTGAGTATAATAGCTGTTATCCAGTTTCACAGAATCACAGAATCCCAAGGGTTGGAAGGGACCTCAAAAGATCATCTAGTCCAACCCCCCTGCAAGAGCAGGGTAACCTAGAGTACATTACACAGGAACTTGTCCAGCCGGGCCTTGAATATCTCCAACGTAGGAGACTCCACAGCCCCCCTGGGCAACCTGTTCCAGCGCTCTGTCACTCTCACAGTAAAGAAGTTTTTCCTGATGTTCACATGGAACCTCTTATGCTCCAGTTTACACCCATTACCCCTTGTCCTATCACTGGACATCACTGAGAAAAGCCTAGCTCCATCATCCTGACACTCACCCTTTACACATTTGTAAACATTGATGAGGTCACCCCTCAGTTTCTGGTGCCTGTTACAATTCCCTCACACATACAAACTGAATATTTACCTCCAAAAATATGTGCAGGTCAGGAACCAGGTAGTTTTCATCCTGTAGACCTTTGTGATGGTTTGGCAACACGTCATATGTCCTGAAAGCAGATGAACACCCATCACTGGCCACTGCCTGTGAAGGGGCACAGAGACCCATCGGGGCAATGTGAAGATGGGCAATCAGCTGCTTCCTCCCATTCCAGTTGACCCTAAAGGCACATTCAATTGCTTGGGTAATGCCTCGGCTGAGGTTGGAGAGCAAGTGAGTGAGCACTGTGCCAGGGAAGGCTCCCTGAGAAATGGCTATGTCCGAGGAGCTGCTTTGCAGTTGCAGTGACAATCCAGGTTTCCATTTCCTGTGACATGCCGTGCCTCGCCCCGGCCTCAACCGATTTGTTAGGTGTCGTAAATGGCATTGAAACAGACGGACACCAGTTCAGGCAGCCAAGACATCCTGTAAATTATGTGGCTCATAAACTCGGTCCAAGTCCATTTGCAGTCAGTGGGAATTTTGTCACGAACTCAGGCAGGGGCTAGATCAAACTCAGCTTATGTGGATGTAGAGGAGTGGGATTTATGGCTACCTTCCTCCAACACATATCTGTCAGTAACTAAGGATACAGGGATATTTTATCACCTACTCACCACTGCACTAGGTTAATTTTCAAGGCGAGTCAGGGTGAGAGAGTATCCAAGATCACCCAGCTGGAAAGATGAATTAAAGAGGAGTCACCACCAGCTGGATCTAGTTTCTGCATTTCATCTGGGACTAGACTACAACAGTCCTGTGATGTGCAGCATCAGCACCTGTCGTCCTTCTCCAGACCCCAGGGAAGGTCAGCCACCTTGCAACTACACCCATCTCTCCCTTCTCCTTCCCTGTGCCCTGAAGGCATAGCCCAGTGTAGGAGGGCTGTCAGTTTATTTACTTCAAATCTTGTAATATCTGTATAAACAAATGGTTAATATGCCAGTGCATAGTGAGGTGAGAATGCACAGGCAAAACAAGCTGACAAGTTTGAAACAAATGCAGAAAACTGAGTTTGTTTCCTCCCTGATCCTGATTGTAAGGAGTCAAGATGAGCACCCAGACTGCTCCTCCAGCAGAGCTGGTGAGAGCAAATCTGAACTCATCCCTTCTCTCTCTCTGTGTGTTTTTACTTTGTTAGGTTCAAAACCCAGTCACAAGAGTCACCTGGGTTTCTTGTTCTGCCTCTCTTACAGTGTGCAGATTTGAGAATATTTTAAAGGAATTTTCTGATGTGTTTTGCAACAGTTAATAGTTTAGGAGAAGACAACTAACTCCTATCCTGTAGGATAGCAGCAGTCTAGGGAGCTGGCAGCTCAGAAGGTTTTGCCAGAGGAGGATGATCAGTACAGTTTTTACATCTGTTATGACACTGATTGCCTGAGAGCTCTAAAGTTCTCCTGCAACAGTGGATTTCCTAGAAATTAACTCCATGCTGATCCACAGCACTGACATGGTCTTGAAAAGTGTCATTGAAAAGAGCTACAGATCGTCTCAGCTTAATCCATGGCTGCTGCCCTGAGTCACAGAAAAATACAGCAGGAAGGACCTAAGGAGGGTCCCTGGTCCATCCCTTTGCTGAATGCAGGATCAGCTGCTCCTTGCTTAACATTCATCCACTCTGCTCTATAGACCTCCAGCATCCTATGTCTCCCAAGGTAAGCTGTTTTGAAGCTTTATTAACTTTATCACTGGAAAGCTTTTTCTAGTATTAAATTGAATCTCTTCCGCTGGAGTTTGAACACATTATTTTTTTGTCTGAGCTTTCCTTACCCCAGAGAAAAAGAAAATCCTTTCCTCTCTATAGCAAACTTTTAGGTATTAGAGGACTTTCATCATAAATTTTGACATGTTTTTTAGGCAGACAGTTCAGCTTTCAGTATTTCCTTGTAGACTGCATGTTTTTAGATCACTAATAGTTATTGTTGCTGTCATCTTAACGTCTTCCTGGAAACATGATGCCTAAAACTGAGTATTATGTCCCCATTAAGGCTGTACTTGTCATCGCTGGTGACCAGATTAGAGGGATGACTCAGCTTGTGATGCAGGCCATTTTACCAGCCATATATCCCAGAATGACTAAATCCTTTTTCTCTGTTAGGGCATTGTTCACTAATAATTGAGCCCCTTTCTTGAAAGGCTGCTGCATAACCCACCCCTCCAATCTGTGACTGTGATCAGTCCTGCTTGAAATGACACCCTTCACTTGCCTTTACTGAACATTAACTTATTTTTTTTCAAACTATTTTTCCAGGTTGTCAGGATGGATTTGAATTCAGCCATCGTCCTTCCCCTGTTCTTTCCAGACTTCAGCACCTCCTTGCACCATACCATCTAGGCACTTGATAGACATAATCTGTATTTCACTGTCCAGATCATTTGTGAGAAGCTGAACACAATCAGGTCTGGGACAGGCTCCTACAGAACCACTCTCTGTGTAACCCACAAAAAACTCTCTGGGCACATTTATTACGCAGTTTTGTACCAAACCCATCATAGCTTCATCCAGACCACATGTCAGCAGAAGGGATTAAGAGCATTTCTTGCCCCTATAAACACCAATGAGCGTTTTGTTGGAGTGTGCTGGTGTGGATTCAGATCCTGTTAGAAAAAATTAGTTTGAACCTGAGACTTCATGGTTTGTTTTTGAAGGTCCCAACCACCGAATCACTGAACAGGATGGGAAGCCTCCTCTTCTCTGAGTCTATCTTGATCTTCAGCCTATTTCATCTGCTGCTTGTTGCCCTTCCTGTGCAAGTCCTTCAAGTTTGAGTTAGTTCACGTTCAATGACTATGTAGTAATACAGCAAAGCATGATGGACAACAGCAGCTAACAGCTCGTGCATGGTCTTGGACATTGAAGCTAGGGATGGGTGGCCAGAAATGAGGATCCTCCCTTTGTTTTCTAAACTTCTGCTTATGGAACTACTGTGGACAGTAAGGGGCTCAAGGGACGGTTGTATCAGGTGAAGCAATAACAGAGGTCTTTGCCTCCTCACTGTTACTTACTGTGTAATACTCTATAACACAGTTGTTTCTGTTTGATTATTTTACGGCGCTGATCTAAATCCTTCAGCCAATGACTGTATACATCCATCTTCCTACATAAGGGGCAAAAGACAACAAAGAATCAAAGTTCTGGAGTTCTTGCTCTATGGAGAAGTTCTGCCTTAAGCAGCAACACAGTAGTCTTGTAAGAAATACGCTACCAGTGAGAGCCCTTCAGAGAGGCCATTGCTACCCCGAGGACAATTCATTCCCCATTTTTGAGGATCTTCTTCCTGTTAGTCCCAAGACAGCCAGAGATAAAATCAAAACACTCACCATCTTACTGTAGTAGTACCTTTTTGGATACACTCGAACAAAGATATCCTGGCATATCCTAACCCCTGCTATGTGGTGTTTTTCTGGAGCGCTCAGATTCCTTTAATGCATTGATCCCATCACTATGCCTGTCATACCTCTGTGGATTGACCCCAAAGACTCCCTGAGTCAGCTGGATACGCTGATTTGTATCAACCCTGCTGAGGGCCAGCATGTTGCCTGCATCCACATTGCACAGCACTTTGACCAGGTCTCTTCAGGGTACCATAGGGTAGTCCTGAGCCATAATTATTACTTTTTTATCACTTGAAAGATGTGTAAATATCAGTTAGGGAAATAGTTTAGTGGTGGACTTGGCAGTGTTAGGTTTACAGTTGGGCTCAATGATATTAAATGTCTTTTCCAACCAAAAGGATTCTGTGATTGTATGAGTTCTTAGATTGCTCTGTTACAGCCTGCAGAATGATGTCTTTATGCATGACACTAGGGTATTTTTTGTGTCCTTGAGAGAGAGCAGGGATATTTCTGAAATTGCAACGTCCCCTATGATGCAGAAGTTAAACTTGGTGAGGTCTGCATCTATGCTGTCTGCTTGGATCAGACCCTGTGTTGACCTATCCTGTCAAATGTGCCCAGTTTCCTGTAGTAAAGGATTAGTTAGTTCACTCTAAAAACAAGCCTGGGAGCAAGTGAGGCTGCCTAAAATGTGAAAAAATAGCCAGACTTTCTGAGTGAAAATATGAAAGCAAGTGATCAATAGCTACAATTTAGTTGAGATTCCTACCAAAGTTACTGCAAGAAAATTGCTTCCAAGAACTGTAATACATCAGTAATTTCAGCTGCATTGCAATTGAGGCATCTACAATCAGATCCAATCACTGGAAGGTTTTGAGTTCGATTATTTTTATCTCTTTTTTTCATAGTGACTGTAGACGAACTAGCAGAAGAAAAGGAGAAAAGTGACTGCAAGTTGTCATCTGTAGAAGACAAAGTCTATCACAGTGGTAGATAAAAGGCTCACTATTTCAGAAGCAGTGGCAAAGTAGTGAGATGATCCGTGCACACCTCTTGGGTTGCCAGTGTCATATCAACAATACGTGCTTTGCTTGTAGATTTTCCTGCGGCACCAGCTCATAAAAACATGACACTGTGAATTAAGAGAAATGGCAAAGAGAGAAATGAATCAACACAAATTGAACCATATTATGCACAAACAGGGCACTGAGTGTGTGCATCAGCTGACATTTTTGAGCACTACTGTTAATTGTACGTATTTTGTATTTCACTCTAATGTGATTATTTTTTCAACTACTGACATCTACTGAAATTTTAGTAAATGTGACATGTAAATAGGCAGATCTCTGTTCAGTTAAGCATGGAAAACACGTCTGTAGTAAACAGTATCGCAACTCATTTATATTGAAGGTAAAAGGACAGAGTGAGATATAGAGACACTTGCACTACTTTATAACCCTGCCATTTATCATTCTCCTGTTGGATACTAATTCCAGAGGCATCTTGTTGGGTCTGTAGACTGCAAGCAGGAAATAATTATATTTTTTATCCAAAGTTATTACAGGAAAAAACCTAACAATAATCTTGCTGTCTAAAAATTTGTATTGAAGCATCTATTCAGAACTGACACAAATCTCATTGAGTAGAAGGAGCTTACTTGAGGCACTCTGCATTTTATTAATATCACCATTGCCAACTGTCACTGATATCGTTATTAATGGAGTTTAATTCTCTATCTCCCAAATTTAATATGGACAGGCTTGTCTGGAGTAGCAGCCCAAACTGCTGATGCAAGAGCCGAAGCCACAGAATAAGGGATGGTAAATGTATGTGGAAATGAATCTATTGCAGGAGATTCATAACTCATCTAGATGTGTTCTGCTCCTGGGTGGGACCTTGGTGCCTGCTGCAGGAGGAAGGTGCACTATCACACCTCCCCCAGCAAGGACAGCTTTATTGGCCCACTCTGTGGGAGTCTTTGCCGGCACTGTGCGGAGGTGTTGTCCTGGTTTCTTTGAGCTTTCTGCAGCCAGAAGGATTTATCAAACATGCTGTTGGAAGTCATGCATCTGAGAACTGCTGAAAGGAAATGGAGCAGCTCTGAATACCCTGTGTCCCACAGTCAAGTCCATTGAAAGATGAATCCAAACAGAATTGCCTGAAAGCTTCATATTTTATTTCCACGGTCTCTCTTGATCATAAAGAGAGATAAATAAAAGAGAAAAATCATCATGTCAGACAAAGTCCTCAGGCAAGCTCTGTGCACCAAGTCTCTTCCATGCTTTCAGATCTCGAGCTGACAGTGTTACAGCTTTTACTGCTACAAGGCTTGGGCTTCAGCTGGTTGCCAACGTAATATAAACAGCAGTGGCTCATCTGAATGAGGAAATCAGCTAGATTAGTGTTAGCTGAGTAAGCTGTTTGGCAGGGACTGTTGCGGAGTCGTTTCCCATGGTGGGCATTGCCTCTCAGCACAGGAGCACCTGGGGAGCTCTGCCTGGCAGTCCTGGCATGTGTGCTGTCCTCAACCACACTGCCTCATCACTCTTTATAGACCATCTTTAAAAAGCTGCAATCTGTAGCTAACTATTTTAACACAAGACATTTCCTTTTAGTTTTTCAGAGCAGCAAAAACATGTTTACATCAAATCCCAAACATCTGTTCTTTCTTCCAGAACCACTTTCATTACCAGCACAGAGGAGGATGTGTAGGAAACCAGAAGTCCATCATGCAGGCAGTGCAGAAGTGTGAGAAAATGGAAATTTACTGATACAGAATTGTAAAAAATAAAGTTTCTAGGATAAAGGGGCAAATTCTATATACCTGTTTATTTGCTGTCCTGTGTGTTAGTTTAATGCTTGTGCAGAGCATATCTTTTGACTGATATGTAATTAAAATCTTGTATGACTGTAGTGCCCTGCGCTGGTCAGATGCCAGCGGTACGCTAGACCTTGTTACTTGTAATGCAAAATGAAGTGGTTCAGAAAAAAATGTTGCTGAGTTGTTTTCCAGCTCTTTTGAGTTGTGAGCCTCTACAATCTGCCCTTGGAAGGTGAAGACCCCTTTAGAAAATTCACGTAATGTGGAGCAGTGACTGGTCACAGACCTCTGGGAAATTATCCTTAGGGATTTATGGGTCACAGGCTGAAAGAAAGGAGTCTAGAGGACTGGGATTAAGCAATCTGAGTTCACATCATGGAAGTTAAGTACCAAAATGCCTTTGGAAAACTCAGCACCATGGGTCAGCTGGAGCAAAAACACACAGAGGGGCAGCTCTTGCAGAGCAGTGAGAGGTTTCCACCCTTTCTTGGCTTATGACTTTTCTGTGCCCTGACAAAATAGCCTTTGCTCTGTTCATGCAATGTGAATTTATAGAACAGGTTTTCTCATTTCTTTGTAATGCAATGATTCTGCAGCAACACACATAGGCTTTTATTCTCATATGAAAAAGGTGCATATTCCATTGACTCTAATCTCAGAGTCTGTACTGCTCTGAAGTACAGTGTCACATCTCTAAACCCACATCCTACAGTGCTGTCATGAACAGCCCCAATGACATGCAGCCGTTCTGTCTTCTCAGTGAAGAGCAAAATCAGGTCTGTAATTCTTCCAGCTGCAGCACTTGGCTTTCACTTAATGACTGAATTACTCCCTTTAGTTAGACTGGTCAGGTAGAAAGCTGATAGTTCAGACATTATAAATCCAAGACATTAGCACATTAAAGACAGTATCCTGTGGCTTTCTATGGGTCCTGCTTTCTACCTAGAAGGATTTTCCACTTGGCAGATAGCCTGGTGTGACAGTTTAAGCCCAGCTGGCAACTAAGTACTTTGCAGCTGCACACTCCCCCTCCCACTCCCCCCACCCCCCAGTGGGATGGAGAGGAGAATCGGAAAAAAAGGTAAAAACTCGTGGGTTGATATAACAGCAGTTTAATAATGGAAACAAAAGCAAAATATAATAGGAATAGGAAATAGAGAGGGAGAGGAAGGAATAAATCCCACCCACTAAAACCCCCAAGAGATGCAGAGTACGATTGCTCACCACCTGCTGACCAGTACCCAGCCTGACCAGAGCAGCAGTTTGCCCTTCTGGGAGTTTGTATACTGGGCATGACATGCTGTGATATGGAATACCCTTTTGTCTAGTTTGGGTTAGGTGTCCTGTCTCTGCGTCCTCCAGGCTTCTTGTGCCCCTCCTCACTGACAGAGCATGAGAGACTGAAAAGTTCTTGATCAGAGTAAGTATTACTGAGCAACAACTAAACCATCAGTGTGTTATCAGTATTGTTCTCAGACTAAAGCTGAAACGCAGTGCTGCACCAGCTACCAGGAAGAAAATTAACTCTATCTCAGTCAAAACTAGGACAGCTGGCTGAGTTAGATAAAAGATGTGCATTTCCTTGAGCTCTGTCTTGCTTTGTTCCTTCCTTAACCAAGTTGGAACATGAGTTTAATACAACTATCTTGATATTTCAACTTGCTATGGGAGCAACTTGCATGGAGCTATGGGCTGTAGTATAGGTGAGGGCTTCTCTCTCGATCTCTGCTGGAGGCCATTTGCAGAGAAGCAAGCAGCATCCTTGAATAGCCAAAATGGTTGAGACCCAGCCACCTCATCAGCCATGTCTTTGGGTGGTACAATTTGTGTTGTCAGGCCAGTTGGCCTGAGAACTTCTGCTGCCTCTCATCTGCCCCTAAGCTGCTCCGATGCTCTGACCAACATGGCCCCAGGGAAGAGGATTTGCAAAAGCTGCAGAAGAGCACAGCTACACTGTTGCTTCTGCATTAACCACCTCAACAGCTATTAACTACTCAGTATCAAGGCAAACGTCATGTCAAGAAATTGCTTTTACATATTGTCCTGCTGTTTCTTATAGCTATGGACTTCAAAATCATGTGCCATTGTTTGTTGTCCTTCCTACTCCCCCAGAAAATCCAAACCAACCCCCCCAGGGTTTATGTAATTTGAGATGTGGCTTGTTTTGGTGCAAACACAGTTCTCAAGTTTCAATTCTGCTGTAGTTGGATAGTGCCAGAATTAGCTGTTTCAAAAGCTGAATCTGTTTCCTGGTTTCTCATAGCACATAGGCATCATCAGTAAAATATTCTTCTGCATTTTATTAACGTTATACAGTTTTGCACTCTGTCCACTTCCCAACACAGCATCCATTTAGGTAAGAATGGATATCTGCAGTAGTGGGAGCAGTGTGTCTCTGGGTGAAATTATGCACCACTGAGTGAAATCCCAGAGGATGCCATATGCCGGTATGTCAAAGCTGCACAAAGCCATGTGCAGGCACTGTTACTTTTGCTCATTCAGCCATTCTCTGCTTTATAGAACTTGGTTTATCTAAGCTTTATTAAACCATATTTTATTAAATCCAGATATAAGAAGTGAACTGTGAAACAATTTATCAAGAGCACTAACCACAATTGGTGGATTGTGGTCAGTTGGGATGGCTCCAGGCAGGTTTTGAGACCTCCCTGTGGGGGTCTTCCTTGGCACTCTGCCTCATTTTGCAGCAGACCAACCTGAGGATGGGGTTATCCATTGATACTGTGCTTCTCATGGGGTTAGCTTGGACCATGATAAAGGAAAGAACGTGAGCTTGCCATGCTGGTATGCTGCTGCAACAAATGATGTAATCTCCTCTAGATTCACTACTGCACCTGTGCAGGGTGTTTTTTAGGGGTTTTGTGGTAAAGAGCAGAGAAAGCAAACCAGAGCTTTTGTTCTCCTAGGACTATGCCAAAGGAGCCAGCCCTTGTGAAAAGCAGACGCTCGGGCTGCTGTGCGAACTCCCTCTAGCTTGGCAATTTTATTTTGCCTTCTTTGAGCACAGCCAGAACGCTGTGCTCAACTCAGTTAGGCAAATCCATTCCGGCCCCCCATCTCTCATGGAGACTCCATGCAGCTCTGGGTGCAGCACGTCTTCAGCAAAGCCCAAGCTTCATGTGCTCCCATGGGGCTAATACTCCAAAATGCTAAACCAGTAGCTCTTTTCCGAGTGCCAAATGAAGACCTTTATTGGAGTGGGATAGTATCTTAATCCCCACATCTTCCCCCTCTCTGCAATTCCTTCCAGAGCTCCTCGCTGAGCTCTGTGCGGGTACTCGGCATAGGCATTCAGCTCCAATCTGTTGCAGACTTAAAGAAATGATACAGAAAATCTCACTTCAGGCATAAGCTTTCTGACCACTGCTGCTCCGATGGCATCATTTTTTTTTCTATCTCTGCTGCTGGCATCATGCTGGGTAGCACTTAAGAGGGTGGAAGGAAAATACAGTAGACAGGTGGCAGATTTTGGAGGAATGAGGCCCTGGACCAGGGGAGACATGAGGATTAAAACCTTTTTTGTATCAGCTGTTTTGTCTTTTTTACTTCATGACCTTTTCAAATTGTTGCCATCGTCTAGTCTGTGTTGTCCTGGAAAGTGCCCTGGCTGCTTTCACTGCTGTGCCAGAGGCTGTTTAGAGCCTATGGTTAATTTGAGGATAACTGCTTGTGGAATAAAAAGACGAAACAAAACATAAAAAAATATTGAGCCTGTATGAGGAGAATAAAGCAACTATATCTGTCTGTGAAGATAAGGTAAAGGAATACCAGATGGCAGATTTACACTTGTAAGCTGGTGCTGAACATTGCCTCAAAAAGGGTCTGGTGATGGAATTGATTTTTTTATGTTACAATAGTTAGCAGAATGCATCTCGCCATGAAAAAATCCAGCAGGAACGATAGAAAGTTACAATTAAACATTCTCTTTATTGAGGCCTTGCTCTGAAATGGCACAAGTGATAAATGCTCAAAGTGCCTATCAGTGCTGCTAATGAAAAGACCCAGAGTCATGTTTTACACTTTTATTTGGATTTAGATAAACACCACAGATAAGATATTTTGGTCAAACACAAGAACAGATTGCTATGCCGCTCTTTCCTGGCTGCAGTAAATACAGTAAGGTGGAAAAAAAGTGCTGGTTCTCCTGGAACACTGAATGTAAATCTTGGATTGGCACATACAGCTAATAAATGTTGTTTGCATTTAGCACTTTTAAATGGAATTGCACATGCAAGATGTAACCAGGCTACTGATCACTTCATCACTGTCCCTGTACTAGTTTTACTTTTTAAGCTCTTTGCTTGCCTTTTTCCCAGCAAGAAAAAAGGAATCTAATTTGTGGCTCTAAGAATTTCAGTGATTAGTCTGCTGATTTTGACACATTTAGCAAAGGTCACATGGAAGGCCTTCCTCATGGAATTGGTATCTCCTCTAGAGCTTGACTTGCAACACTAGGCATCGCAGGTAGCAATGGAAGTCCACCAAAGCGAGGTGAGAAGTCTACCCAAAAGCTGACGAGGAGAAGTTAATACCAAGCAAAGATATAGTAAAAGGACCGGCGTGAATGCAGTTCTTACGATATCAAGAGTCAATACTACTACCACACAAATAATGACATATCAATAATATATTGTACAAGCTTATACAGCAACACATGTTGATTTGCAACATTGTACAGTTTAAATCTAAAGTGCACAGCCTCAATCTGAGGTGACAAAACAGTACTATCAATATAATAAAGGCAACACAATTACAGACACGATTTATTTCCTCTTACTTCATGTCCTCTTGATATTACATTGACTCAATACTCCATTTATCTATTTTAAATGAAATTAAAACCACACTGCACTTCATTATTTTTTTTTCTTTTTTCTCTTCAAATATTTTAGAGACAGCAGAACAATATTGCTTTACAAACAAAAGTTGGCTGCTCAGGCAAAGTTAAAACCAAAACTTTAATAGGGTTATAAGTACACAGACCTGAGCTGCAGAACTCTTACCAACACTTCCAGATGTTAGAGGAAAGAGGATAAATTTCAGTTTTCATGCCAGAGACACCTCTAATATTAAAGAACGATGCAGCACATGAATTCTTAAGTAGCTGTGCCCATGGTTTCTGAAAAGGCTGTGAGGCTCCTCATGGGCAGTTTCAGGCAGATGCAGCCTTATCTCATTTTTTTTTGGCAATTTCAAAAGCCATTGCAGACAAGGACGGAGGCCAGCAGTGGGAAAAACCTTTGACAAAGCAGTTTGTTACTTAGACCCCATCCCTGTCACTCAGAGTAGTTACATTTAATTTAGGCCTTGTCTTGCAGACCTGTACATCTGTAAGAAGCCTTTGCCTTCTTAATGCAGCTGTGAGGTTTCATTAGTAAGAATCTATTTCTTTAGTAAGAATTTCAGCCAGTTTTAATTTTCAGTGTCATTTTGGACTGCTCATAGCAAAATGGCTATGAGGTGAGCATTAATTCAGACATATGACTTTTTTCTGAATAGGCTTTTTTATTACGGAACACAGAAACCATCCAAATACAACCTTATTTCAGTCTTGGTTAGCACTGTATATTGATTGTGTGTCTGCTTGTTAGGCCAAGTGGGAAACATAAGTAAGAATAATAGCATCCTATTATTGTACTGTAACTGATCTTATTAGGTGGTATTAACAGCTGCAGTACTCTTGAGGTTTTTCAGTAATCAACCCTGGAGATGTACAATCCATATGATATGAAGAAATGAGGTATTGGTACCTCTTAAGAATGTAGTATGTGGGCTTATATTTTAAAACAAACAGTAATAAATATTTGAGGCACCTCCATCAAAAAAAAAAAAATCCTAGTTAATTTTCAGTTTCTGTCCTCACAGTTTTATAACCCATATAAAATAAAAATATATAGTTTACAAAATAGGATTTTTATATATATATATATATTTCCTTTTGTAAAACTATACCTATTTAAATACATTTGAAATGCTGCTTTAGGTAAATTAGAAATTCTGTTCTAGTACTATGAAAAAGGCAAAACATTTTCACTTTTAAACACACAGAATTTATACTCTGCTTCTCACTGTCCCCTCCCACTTCCCCAATTTGATTTTGTCGTCATTTTGGGCAAATTTACATCATTCAGTCCAATTGCTTTTAATTTAAAGTAGTTGCTGTGTTAAAATTGGGAGAAAAAATTTCAGTATCTTCTGTTCTTCCTTATTTGTTTCAATGCAGCTTTTTATGTAGCTAATTATTAAGGAGGTTTTCTAAAATTCAGAAAAGGACTTTAAAGGAGCCATGTTTCTTGATTTTAAACTGTACTCTACTCCAACGCCACAATATAGAAATAGATTTACTTTGGAACAAACTACAAATACATTCGCACAGTTTGTGACAACTTAATTGTCTACTTGGAGGTCCAGGAACAGACTTTCACACCCAATTATTATAAATCTTGTCCCAGGCGTTCTATTTCATCAATCAGGAAATCAATGTCTTGGTGAGTTGCTGCAGGGTTTGAGATGACCATACGGAAGAAGTTCACTTTGTCTCCCAGGGGCTGATAGCTCACCATGGTTGTGCCATACTCCATCATCCTGGCTTTTATCACTGGTGCCACCTGCAGTGTAACAAAAAGCAGGGGCTTTTGACGATGTTTATTATTATTATTTTCATTATTACCATCATCCTTATTATTATTACAACAAAACACAGAGCATGTTTTCTTTTTTTTAAAAAAAAGATGAAGAGCTACAATAAGTAGTTAAAATGAAATTATTTCCAATATTGATAAAACCATCAAACTCCGTTACGGAATTAATGTCTCACTGAAAAGACATTTGGTTTATCCCGCTTCTTTGCCCTGCTCTTAAAATCACTGGGGAATTTACTCTCCTACTTTCTCAATATTGCTGACAGGGACACAGTGGCTCTTTTTTTCTAGTGCTCAAAACACCATTACAGTAATTTTCCATCTTCTTTTTGTATGTGAGATTACCATGGTATTACTAAGCTCTTGTTGCATTTGTTGGGTTTAGTGACCGCAGTTCACAGTAACTCCAGTAAATATACGCACAGCAAGTAAGTGCTCTACAGATGAGGCAAACCTGGGGAATACAAACTTTGAGATCAGAGTAAGATGGTGCCAGACTAACCTGCTGTAAAATGACCGCGGAGGTGTCATTTGCCAGAATATCATGAGGTGACCTTGCCCTGTGCCCTGGGAGATCATTTCAGGGGCTGCCTGCCTTCAAGGGTTTCACTGTTCCCTGCATGATGTCCTGGAGGATGCTGCTTACCTTCATAAGGCGGCTCATTCTTTCTTCATTGTCTTCCATACTGCGCAAACTGGGAGGTATGTACCAGAAGCAGACGTTTGTGTGCTGAGGCTAAAAACAGAATAATAATGGTTTACACTGTAAGAAATGCTCATAATATCTCAATTGCAATTAAGTTCATGCCTTCTTTCCCTCTCATACATCACGCTGTTGACAGCAGTCAATGGTTTTCATTATTGTGGTCCATTGAGAGTCATCATCATTATTAATGCAGGAAAAATAATTTTAGGCAATTTATTCCCAGGGCGTCAGATGCAGAAACAGATCACCCTGCTGAGCAAATGCATTTATGCCCTACTGCGAGGCATCTAGTTTTCATAGGTGCTGTCCCATCCAGAGACAGAAGAGATCGTGCAGCTAAGGCGACTGTCTCATTTAGAGGTAAGGACTGTGTCATTTGCTTTTATTACATGAGAGAAAAATACAGAATGTGGTGCTGTAAACAGGAGCCACAGGTGGTGCAAGAGACAGTCTAAGATTGTCTTGCATTGAATAAAATTTTTTACTTCTCAGTTTGATTCAGCTAGCTGCACTATTAATATGCATGCACCATAGCATCTTAGCTAGTTTAACTTACATGGGAGCACCAAGTAGGAAGGCATAAAACCTAGCTGACATTTTGTGTATTTTCGCAATGTCCCAACAGTTGCTTGCCTTGCTTTGTTCCTCTTTGCTGGATGCTAAATATATGAGCTACAGCAACCTCTGTTGCTGTTCTCTGCTGCCAGTTCCTTTACTCATCCTTAGACCCAGTGGACCAAATTCAGTGATGATGTGTGAGGCAAGGGAAATAAATCACATAGTGGCATACAGGTATGAATGAGCCTGTGATCTCTGTTTGAAGAAACCTAGTGACTTTATCCTTGTGCTGCAGAGCACTTAGGCATGCACTAAGTGATCGCTACCAGGGAGCAATGTTCTGAGTAACAAAACCTTCCAGGGCAAGTACAGAGAGCAAAAGCTGGCACAAGTACAAGGAAAAAAGCTAAAATGGGATCTTTTTTTTTCTGTTTTACAGCAAAACACCAGTTATCTTTGTAACAAAGGTCTCCACCAGGCCTGTCCCCACCCAGAGAGGGTTGCCCACAAAGAGATGGCCTAACACCAATCTGATGCAGTTCCCGGGTACAGCCATGCAACCCAGGCTGCACTACCTTGCCCTGGACACTGTGCTCCAGATGAGTACCTGGCACCTACGGTCCCATCTGAGCTTTCCACCCCACATTAAAAACACGCCTAGAGATATTTACACTCTCCACAGTGGTGTCACTTCTGCCATATGAGCCAGCCAGGCTTCCGAGCAACACTAGCCACTCTGCTGCATCCCATCACTGCAGGGACTGCAGTGCAAGTGGTCCCTACAGGTCACACCAGGTCCTTGCAGGTCCCCTGCAGCTGCCCAACTGGAGAAGGCTGATAAAAGCACTTCGCACAACTGTCCATTCAGAGTTGTGTGGGGCACTGTAACCCCCATTCATAACAGACTCTACTATTACGAACTGCAACTTCTATTCATTACTTAAGAGCTGGTTCCAATTGTGTGTGTGCTGTGTTAGCCTTGGATGCCAGTGTTCAGTTTCATCAGGGTGAAACTGAGCAAACTGAAAACGTGTGCACAGCTGCCTCAAATTCCTTGTCCCTGGATCACACAAGGCAGAGAGATGTGGAAATGGTGAGATTTGTTACAAGGGACACTGCTTTCTGTCATAAGCTATTTGGTTTGAGGTGTTGGTAGCATCCCAATAGGTTGGCTAAGGCAAGTGCTGTTGCCCAAACGGGAAAAAGAAGTTGCAATACGTACCTTTCCGTCAAACACCATTTCATACCCTTCTCTGTTCTTTATTTTATTGTATAGGTATTCAGCAAGTTCCAAGCACTTATCAATGTGTGCTTCAAATCCTGTGGTTCCCTTTAGAAAGAGAGGGAGAAAACAAAGCTGCATAACTGTTCTGTAAACCAAAAGAGTGAAAGCACCATGCAGCACTTGCAGAAGCATCAGCACAAGTCACCTGTCAGAAGTCCCTCTGGAACAGATGAAGGATCTGATTCTGTGAGATGAATGACTTTGCTAAGCAGAGCTCTTTTATCTCTGTCTCTTGCCACCGACTTCTCTATAGCCACCTCTACAAAACAAGCACCAGGTACTAGCTTGGTTCTTAGCAAAATATTACTGACACCTTCAATGAAGGGCATCCTTGGTAGATTTTGCAGAGAGCCTGAGCACAGTTTTGGATAGCCTGGACTGGCACAGAAGAGCGTGTCTAGAGGTGCTGAGTTTCAGACATGTGGAGTCTCCTGCTATTTTGAAAGTAAGGGATTTTAATCTTCCAGGGGTGATGTGCTGGGGGCTTTTCAAGAATAATGTTTCTTTCCCATTAAATGCAGAATGGGCAGATGGGCTTTTAAAGCCTGGCCTGATACCTCTGAAAATGCACATTTTGTTTAGATACTGCCTCTGTAATGTTTTGTCTCTCTTCTACTAAACTCAGAGGCTGTGGTTTTAAGATGTGCAGCAAATCTTGGGTTTTCTTCTCTGGCAGAAATCCATAATCCTTTCCCTGTAACATCATAATTGTTCCTGCAATCACAAGCTGTGATGCCACAAAGAAAGGCTCCAGCTTCATGAGGCAGGAAGGGGAATAAACAGCTGGAATAGACAAACTGTTTAAGAAAAACACATCCTATTTCGTATCATTAATATTACAAGCAGGGTGTGAGAAGAGAAAAAGCAGTACAAGGCATATTGAAAAATCAGGGTTTAGAAGAAGAAATGTCAGAATAATAGATGCACATCCCTGCTAAATCTGTTCTGGCAGTGCAGAACTGACTTAAAAGGCCACGTCATTATCCCTCTGTGTATTGAGATTCCAAAACAGGGTAAAGCCAGCACAGCCCCAGGAGAAAGGCTTGGAGTGAAGGAGAGACATGTGGCTAAAATTGGCTGCCTCTCTGGAGACCCCAGTTAGCACAACAGTTATCGAGACCACAGAAGCTTCCACCCTTCTTTACCCTTACACCCTCCAGCAACATTTGATGTCTGCCTCAGAGCTGCTTTCAGAGTTTTAATGAAGCAAATGAGGATCTTTCAGGCTTTCTGGAAATTAAAACAGTGATGTCATCTCCTCTGAAAAAACTTGAGGCAATTTGACATAACAGACTGGATAAATACACTGAAGAACTTATTTAGCAACATTCTACAAATACAGATGAATTAATCAGATTTCTCAGAACAGAATTTGATGAGTTTTCCTCCACTCCTTCAAAAGATGACTTTGTATCTTCTGCCTGCACTGAAATGGGTATTCCAGTCTTGATTTGCCATGTTTAATTTCTGAGTGTTGTTAAAAGAATCTTTTTATTTCCAGAATTTTTCATAGCAACATTCCTAGGTATATGATTTATGTTGTTAAGACTCCTATAGTTACACAAAGCAAATGCTGTGCAAAGCCATGGAGTTCAAGTTTCAAAATCGTGTGTGCTGCTTTGAAGCTAAATCGTTAAAAGTGAAATCCCAGAAAATAATAATGTTCTTTCTTTCATGTTATATATGGGAGATTCAGGTCAGATATTTTCTAAAATGGTGATTACAGAAAAAAACCCCTGTATCTGGTGTGCATTATTTTAATGCAAACAAATATACTGCAGGCAGTCCTACCTTTGCCCTCCACATCAACCATAGCTTGAAGACATCGACATGCCGTCCACACTGCAAAGCCTTGTCTCCAGTGTCATAAGACAGGTCGTAGTGCTTGTCTTGTTGAAAAAGGTAGGAAGCATGCATTTGATTGCAACTCTGCATCAATCCCTTGTAGAAACAAAGACACAAAAATGGGATGTTGGCACAGATGTGACTACTGTTTTTAGAATTGCTTTGAGCAAGAGATTACAAACACCCAAATTCAGTGGAATATGTGTCCAATGCAAAAGGAAGACCAAAAAAAAAGAACAAAAAGCAGACTTAGTTGGTCAGTACTGGACTAAGTTTGTCACATCCCATTCAGGGCCCAGGACATTTCGGTAATGTGTAATGCAGTCCCAGAGCCAAGACATTTTTTTTATTAAAAAGCTGGACACGGTGCTTCTTAACGTCATTACACATTAGTTTATTTTTGGATCTTGCCTTTATTCTTTTCCTCCTCCTTTCCTCGGAAGGCATCTTTTCTGGTTGAGTCAGACAAAGCCAATTTGGTGACTAATCTAAGTAGTATTACACTACTTTTCTAATTGCTTTGGACTCTGAAATTCTGATTTTCATTGTTTCCTTTCTTTGTAGGCACAGCTCTTTTCTGCAAAGCCCTCAGCTGCAGATTGGATGCTTAAGTGGTATAGAAAGCTTTGAACAGACCGAAGAGCATATGGACTTTAAACAGCCAGCTAGAGCTATTTCTGGGTTTCAAGACGCCATTCTGAGAGGCAGCTTTGTGGGAGGGCCAAAGCCAACAAGGTGAAGAAACCTGGCTCAGGACAGCATGAGGTTTCCTTTTTAGCTTTTTAAGTGAAATGCAGAGAGCCACATTCTGGCTCTAGTTTAACCAAGTTTAAGGTGTACCTTAGAGCTGTTGCCTAAAACTGCAGTTTCCAGTCCAAGAAGAATCAAAATATGGCCGTTTATCGTCAACTCTAACCTTTATGTGTAACTCAAAACTGAGATAGCAAAATTAGAGGGGAAAAAAATTGACTTTCTCCTAATCTGAGCCATGTGTTCTCACTAGAGGTCAAGGATGGTACTTACTTCAACCAGGCTGGATTTGTCTTGGGGAACTGACCCAGAGGGCAAACAAAAGCCAGCTTCTCTCTTCCTAAGTGCAATCACTTTGTGTACAATCTGTTGTACAGCTGTTAGCAAAAAAGCAACCAGCTTTTTGATAGCCGGTCTAGTAAGTGATGGTTGTATAGCAGCTGTCCCAGTAACTGATGGTTAATATGAGGATTACAAGCTTGGAGAGTAATTTGAATTCAAGTACTAAATGAAATGTCTACTTTTTATTCCAAATGAACTTAGTGTTCCATTTTTACTTCCACGTGCCCCAAAGTGGATATCTGGATCAGAGCTGGGCAGAAATATCTATCATAAAAGTCTAGAAAGTGTAATGATGCCTAAATCCTGAACCAAATGTTCTGCACATATACCGTACCATTCACCCCAAGAGGACTTGAATTTGCCTACAGTTACATTTTATGTTACACAGCAACTAGTGGGGTTACCCAGCAACTAGTGGGGTTACACAGTTATGCACTCAGTATTTAACTATGGACATTTTGAACGGAAAGCCACAAAACTCTGTAAAGGTTTTGCCATGGATTAGGTCTATTATTTCTGGTAGACAGCTGCTTTAATTCCTTTTGCAGTCATAGCCTGAGTACTAGAAGCCTATTTCTCAGTTTCTTTCATAACCCTCCTCGCATTAGCTAATATTAGCTATGGCACAGTTATGAAGAAAACATCCAGGATATTTAGAAGTAAAAAGTCAGAAAAGATCAGAGAAGCAGGGATCCTGGGACATACCTCTTCTCTTACTAGCAAGGCTGAACACTGCAGCGGGACGCCCATCATCTTGTGAGGGTTCCAGGTCACTGAATTGGCCCTGGGAGAGTAAACCACATGAAACTCAGACACTGTACTATGGTTGTGAAATTATGGAGACATTTAGAAATAATTAGAATAATAATGAACAATGTGCACCTTTATCCGAGCAAGCAAAGCTGAAAATAATCATGGCTGATTATTAGGAAAGCAATGCCTTCATAAGGGACCTAATCCACATCAGTTGGTTTTTGGATGACAAACCTGGCAACTTACCACAGGGTAATTGCTCTGTTCACTGAACTTAATCAGTATTAAACTTTCTGGGGAGTCACCTATACTTTATAAACATTGGGCAAACTTCCTGAAAACACCCACTTGACTGATGGAATTTCTGAAGTCACACAGCTGATTAAAGATGCAGATAAGAAGCTGGCAAACGAGCAGATTCATGTTGGTTCCAGTTTCAGCACGATTTTAGTAAGTAGCTGACATAGGCATTTTTTAAAATGCCTTTAAACGCTTCTGTGTGTGTCTAAGTCTCTGTGTAACTCAGAAAACCTGGCCCAAAGTAATTTTTATCATTGCTCTGCTGATGGTAAACTTTCACAGCTGCTCAATTTTAGCTTGGCTATGGTAATTCACACAATGGGAGGACTGGGTCCAAAATTACCACAGTAATAAACATAGAATTGATCCACCCTTTCACAAGAGTCTGATCCTGCCTCCCTTCAGGACACATTCATTTCAAAAAGAGCTGTCAGCCTAGGTTTTGTGAACAAACAGGGTGCTGTTGCAACATAGCCTAGGGAAGAGATATTAGGGACTGTGGCAAGGGCTGAATGGAAGATTGTCCAGTTGTTTATTATTTTAGTTTTGTGTTATGCTTGACTGGCTGTTTTTAAATTACTATTATTACATATGATGATTAGCTGATAGATGTATACATTTGCATCCTATTTGGCAGGCTGTCAAGGATTCATAGTACACAGGATTTCATGTAGTGCAGTTTTGATCATGTAAGTTGGTATAAATCAGTCAACTGGTACATAAAAAAACTTAAAGGACCAGGATACACTTGCAGGTAACATTTATGTGAACAGAGTTGAGCATGTTAGAATCTGGCAGTATTTTCCTTTGTAGGACTTGGAAACAGTGCTGTAGGTTTATGCATATCTTTATCATTTCCTGCCAAATTGTTTCCACTCCTTCAAAGCAAGCAACTCCAATATTCACATAGACAGCGGGCAGCACTTCTGTGTTTTCTTCTTTGCTATTTAAATGGAACTGTGCAAGTGCCTGATGCAAACTCTGTAGGGAACCATCTTCCACAGGCAACATCTGGACACTTGGCTCCGCTTTTCGAGTATTTGGCAGCTTTTAATCAGCTCAGAGTCAGTCATCTGATTACAACACCAAAGCTAACGATTCCGAACATGCATCCAGGTCTGTGAATTTCCTTTGATATGTTACTGTTTAATTTTTATCTGTGCCAATGCAGAATCAGGCAGAAAATCTTTTAAGACTTCTAGGTAATAGTCGTGGTATGGGTTTTCTCAAGTAAAAGGATTATCAACAGCAACCAGATGTTAATTATCTGCCTAAAACATTTGATTTACCCTCAGGTCGCTCATTTCCCCAATTACATCCCAAATGCACACAGGAAAAAGAAAAACTAAAATAAAAATCCACCATTTTTCATTTGTTATCACCTATTCTGGGCTTCAATCATCACAAATTGCTGACTGAGACAAACAGTGAAGTAAAAAATTACAGGGATCTACAGATGGTTTTTTTTAAAGCATCTCATGTACTAAAGCGTGCTTGGTACTAAATAACTGAGCACCAAGTTTCTGTGTGATTTTCTGGCTGTGGGTCACAGAAAATAAAGAAGAAATTTTTTTCCTTTAGAGATTTCAAATGGATGAAGGAGAGATTCATGACTGGCCTCATACATCATTAAAACCAGACTGAGATGCATTCACTGACCAGCTGCAGCCCCAGGAAGGCTTCCCAGAGCCTGCATGGGACCACTCATTCAGCTGCAGACATGCTTTTCTCAGGTAGCTGTCATACCCTGCCTGCGACTCTCAGAGACTCGCAGAGAGGGACACCGGACTGAAACCCCTGATGGTGGCCAGACCTATCTGCTGCACAAACCAGGGAACGTGCTTCCTTCAAGGTGGCTTGGAGCAGCTTGAAATCTGCTCCGTGGGGACTCCAGAGCACAGAAAGAATGGTTCTGCAACTCCTCCTGCCTTTTATAGGAGTATTTTTGCTGGACTGCCTGTTACCAGAAGGATGTAAGTACTTCTGAGCACAGAGCGTTCCATTTTATGATCTCTCCTTGTACCTTGCTTCCCTATCAAACACAAGTACCGGCTCCAGTTCTCTTCTATTCCCATCTGTAATGACTGGGTTGTACTTGAATATCTACCATGAAACAGGAATGTCCATAAAAGTTGTTAGTCTTGTTCTTGTTAGTTTGCTCTAAAGGTATCCACATTTGAGATTTGGACAAACTGAAACAAGCCGTGTCCATCAAGCAGAGGAACAGCACTGGAAATGACAAATTTCATTAATTCATTGCCAAACATATGGAGATGGTGCCTATCAAAACACTAGATAAAATCCAGTGGAATTCTGGGTCTAAAGCATATTATTTGGAAAATCCTCCAATACAGATTCAACCTGAACTTCTCATTCCAGCAGCACAGCAATTTGGGAGGCAAACTTTTGTTCTCATACTCTGTGCTCATCGGCAACTGGGTAAATTTTTTAACTTGCTGGGTATTCTGATGTCCTTTTAATGCACAATATGTAAGTTTTGAGTGTTGGAGGCAGTCTTAATTATATCATATTCATAGAACCATTGGCTGCTTTCCAGATTTTGCATGTGAGATGTATGAGAAAGGAGCTGAATTATCAAGGTATCCTCATAATCTTCAGGAATAGGATAAGGAAGTTGTTATTTTAATTGGCAAGGAACAGCAGTTCATTTTAGAGATAAAAAAGGCAGAAGGGAGTAATAATTTACTCTCAAACAGCATGAGCTTTGGAAAACACACAAATGTGAGAGTGACTCCATCTAGCCCAGTATACTGTCTCTAGCAAGTGGCCTAAATAGGTGCTTTGGAAGAATACAAAACAGGGCAAGCACATGCAAGCTTTCTCTAAATACTCTCCGAGCTCCCACTTATTTGTGGCTCACAGAATTCCTGAATGTTTTTTTTTTCTGTTTCTCCTAAATCTTAACATCCTACAGCAAAGAGTTCTACATCTTAACTGAAAGTGTCTGAATAAGCAGCTGGTTTTAAGATTAAGATAAGTCCTTCCAGACTTTGAACTGGATTGCCATAATTTCTGTTCATCTGTGGCAGTGCTAGGTTAACATTGGACTTTCTGATCTTAAAGGTGTTTTCCAACCTAAACGATTCTATGATTCTATATCACGTTCATGAGCTCATGACTACAACTGTGTATATATCCAGGCACACATTTACTGAGAAGATGTCATGTACAGCTTGGAGAGGGGGTATTCTCTCCAGATATGCCAGAGTAGTGGTCACTGACTGCCAGGACACTTATCCAAACTGCATCCACCTTTATACTTAAGACCACCATATGAAACCTCTAAGATTAATTTCTTAGAGAAATGCAGTTGCTAATTCATGCTGGATGCTGAATCAGAGAACGTTGCAGAAACCACTCTGGGCCTGCGAACAGATCCTGGAAGGAATAGAAAAGCAAACAAGAAATGTCTCCTGTTTTTACTATAAAACAGCTTGGTAGCTGCACTACTGTAGCACTGAACAAAGGCATTCAGCAATGCTCCTTCAACTGGAAGGACAGTTTGCATAATTTCTTCATACTGTATCTTGGAGATAACATTGATTTTTGTTTTTATTTATAGACATTGCTATGGTAATCACAAGTGGGTTAAAATGCACTTAATAAAAGTGTTTAATTAACATTAATAAATCATACCTTTCAACACCATTTAACTTCCATTTGTGTTTTCTTGACATCAGGAGCCCACCTCCCCATGCTCCCTAGAAGGCAAGACACATTATCTTAATGAGAACTCTGCTTTTCTCCATGATGACATCTGTGTGTTCAGATCAGTTTGGGCTCCTTTCCTTTTTCTTGCTGATGTGGGATGTTCCAAAATGATGAGGCAAATGGGGCCTGAGACATTAACTGTGCTAACAATTTTCTTCCAGTAGCTTGGAAGCAGCAGTTTATAGCCCATAATCTGAGTGCCCATCCTTATCATCCTGCTATTCCCTACCTCACCACCTCCTCTGACTCACACACACACACACTGGGCTTCCCCACATTGCAATTAATGATGTGCAGAGCTGCCCCAGGGTGAGCTGCTTTTTCTCCTTTAGTGACGAAGTGATGATAACAAACCAGACTGGGATTTCAGCAGCTCTGGTGAGTTTTCATCGCACTTCTGACCACTACTGCTTACTGCTTGCCTCTTACTCATTTGCTTTTGCTCACACAGATCTGAGACAAACAGGCCTTTCACATGACTCAAAGTAATTTAAAGTACATACAAATTCTTCTTTTGAATTGGACTGATTTTGGCTGAGACAGTAATCCAAAAGCAAGATGCTCAGCCCTATGGAAATTCAATTACCAAGCCGTTTTTGGGAGAGAATTTGCAAAAATGACACAAAAGCCATTAGAGGACTGAAAGATGATCCTTCAGAAAGATTTATTGGCAAGAGCTCAGATGAAGCTAAGTAGCCATCTGATAAATTTCTCTAGCATTTGCATTAACCTGTTCAGCAATTTGTGGTACTTTATTCCAGACAAATGTAGGCTTTTCTTATGTATTTATTTTGCAGCTGCTGCAGAAATGGAGCCAGTGGTCAGTATGTTTCTTATGTATTTCTTGTACTAATAGCATTTAGAGGTAAAGCTGAAGGCCAAAACCATTCAAACTTGGTCATCTTCAGTGTCCCAGTTGCTTAAAAGTACTGCACAGCCACAGCTCCTAAAATGTCCCCATGCTCTGAGCCTTTCTGAGTGGGAAGTCAGTGCTTGGGTGTTAGGCTTAATTACAGAAACCAAATACAACTGATTTTGTACAAGCTAACACTGTCCAAAATGCAAATTAATTAATTAATGCTAATACACCTTGTAATCCAGCCCCCCTCATAAAATGATACTTACATCCACATGCATCCAGATTTTGTACTTCTTGCAGATGTCTGCAATAGCTATGAGAGGATCAAATGCCCCATACACTGTTGTCCCAGCTGTGGCACTCACCAGAAAAGGAACAAATCCCTGCAAGAAAGCGCAGAGGCATTTGGTAAAGTCAGAGTGCTGCACTCTCCTCAGTCTGCAGTAGCCCCAGCTCCTGCGTGCTGTCTCCACAGTGAGCCCACAAGTGTCTCCTAGAGGACATCCCTGCTACAATTACACTGGTCTACTCTGACTTTAGCTGCTGGTGGTACTACAGTTTCTACCTTAAGGTGGCAGCAAACCTCCAAACCAGCATCCTTCATTTGTTACGGCGCATGAGACAGATAAGGGCTTAGAACAATTCTGCTCCACACCACCCGCCTGAAACAAACAGGTCTGCTCTTCATGATGTCGCGTAAAACAAACCTCACCCAAGCACCACAGTGCAAGAAGTATCTCTGATGGACTGTGTGCTGGGCTGCATTATTAGCTATCCCAGCGAGTGTCTGAACACATGGCAGTCCAGTCCTGTCAGTGGGAGCACCATGTCTAGGGGAAGCACCCAGGGGAGGTGTGGAGCTCACCTCTAGCTCCATTCCTTGTGCAGAGAAAGGAGACAGATCTTTTTGAAGAGAAGATAGCAAGCTCTGTGAGGGCCAGGAACCATGTCTTGCATTCTCTCTGCTAAAGCCTGTGTCTCACAGAGGAGCACTCACTGGTTTTGCACTATGATGTCTTTGGTCTGCCATTTTTATACCAGTGTTTCATTCTAAATTCCTTTGTACTTATATTGATTTCATAAACAGTACTCTGAGCAACAAAGGTGAAGTGTTTAGGATTTAAACTATCAAAATGTCTAAACTTCCTTCTGTGACTGTCAGAAGGTTTGAGTGGCACTCGTCATTTTGCCTTATTTTTTATCGACTGTATTGCCTTTCTTAGAAAGAGCTTTTAATGAAGATTTGTGTTATTAATTTGGTAAGTCTATGAGCAATATTTTTCATGTGTTAAAATATATACAAATTCCTCAGACGATTACTCTGGTCTTGTCAATAGCTGAGTAACTGCGTCACAGGCTAATATAAAACAGGAAGATGTTATGCAGAACAACATATTTAAATAAAGCCAAATAGCTCATGGAGATTATAAAGAGGCTCTAAACCTATTTTCTCAGCAATGCTTGCCTCACTAATTGCCAGTCTATGTTAATAGACAAGCCGGTGTTATTTTACCAGGGAAAACAAAACAACTAGCTGTATCATTCATGCTTGGTTTTGTTTGTTTGATTTTTAATTTTTTGGAAGCAGAAAAGCCAGTAAACTTACTTTTTGTTTGGCTTCAAGAATTCTTCTTTCAAGGTCTGATGGGATCATTTTCCCTCTGGAGCAAGAGAGAGTTGTATTAATAATTTGATCTTGAAATCAGCTCTTGCTGTTACTTCTTCACTTAATAGGAAGCTCAGATAGAAACAAAGTGACTTTTTTGCCCAAAGGTTATATGGGTTTGAAGGGCACAGAAAGACTCTGTGCGTTAGTTTCTACCCTAATTATTTTGTCAATTAATTTGCATCAATAGGTGATGGTAACTGAGAGAAGTTATCTTGTGGCCACCCCCATTAAAGACTGATGTTACTCCATGGAACCTCCTGTTCCTGAAACTACAGTCCCATGAATATGCTCCAGGCTCCTAAGGAGAGGCTGAGCCCAAGAAGCTCACTGGGTGTCAAATCCCATAGTTCCCTTCCAGCAGGCACAGAAAATGCCAACTGAGTTGCATGGCCTTGAGCAGTGCAACTCAGCTTTGGTGTAAGCAGTCACCTCTGTGTTTCCATCCCGGGGATGAACTAGTTTCAGGCAACTATTCCACATTTTGGTGCATTACATCTTCGCATTTGCTTGCACCAGGATAGGAGAAGAAGCCACGAGTACAGATGCATTAAATGCACTGTCTGGCCCGTTATATTGACTGTATTTGCAACACCTTTATTATGAACCATTTACCTGAGATTCAGACTCAGTGGTATAAGGCTTGAAGGCTAATTTATGAACTCCTGTAAATGGATTAGGTGCAAGATAGAACAGTGCTGATACTGAATATGGAGGTTAATATTTTCTTTGCTTTAGCCACAAGCAAGACTATTTAAGAAGAGAGTATGTGTAATGGCAATACAAACATTACAGCTGCCAACATTCGAGCATTAATGTCTTCACTGGTTTGGATGTTGTCCATTTAGATTAACACTATTTTTTTAAAGACTTGTTCAGATTTTTTTTTCACTAAGCATTGATTTCCTATTGCTATAAAAAAAGAGCAATCTGTACTAAAACTCAAAATAGTAGTTTCAGGGAAAGTAATAAAAACCCATTAGTTTTCATTTTGATTTTGTATAAAAAAACCTGAAATGTTTTCATGACATTTGGATGGATGGAAATTAAAAAAAAGAAAAAAAATTCTTGTAATAATAAAATTGTATACAATAAATACATATTATTATATACAATATTATATATAATACATATTAGTATATGTATAATACATATATGTATATACCTATATATACATAATACATATATATAATACATATTATTATATACAATAAATACATACTATTTATTGTAATAATAATAAAAAAATTCTTGTAATAAAACCTAGCAGTTTTTCTAAGTGTTCATCCTTACACAGCTCACAGTAAGGCAGTAATATTTTGGTAGAAATAATAGGTTTGTACTGCTGAGTTTTCTGCAAAATCTGTTCTGCATTTCACTTATTCAAAATACTAAAGAATATCTGAAAATATTCTGAAAATATAATAAACTTTTAGAGAAGCTCTGAAAGCCTAGAAATCCCTAATTTTTCTTGCAGAAGTTCAAGGAAGGTCTAAAGACTATTCAGCTCATTGTGAGTTTCCCCCAGTTAGTTACATGCACATGTTCAGAGAAAAGCAGCAGTTGTCTTATAATCGAAAACTGTTTCTGGCATCATTAGAGGAATAAAAAAAACCCCAACAAACAACAAGCAAAACACAAACAAACAAAAATATGAAACAACAAAACAACCAAAAACCCACCAAAAAAGAAAAAAACCAAAAAAACAACAACAACAAAAAAAAACCAAAACCAAAAAAAACCCAACAAAAACAAAACCTCAAAAGGAAGGCAACGGGCTCTTCCTCCAAACACAGATGTTGGTCTTTTAGCAGTTTCTAATTGATTGAGCTTGTGCATAGAAAAACAAGGTGCTGGGCAGATCCCTCCATTGCCCAAATTGTCACCAAGATAAGTGATTATAGAATCACAGAATAGTTAGAGTTGGAAAGGACCTTAAGATCATCTAGTTCCAACCCCCCTGCCATGGGCAGGGACACCTCACACTAAACCATGCCACCCAAGGCCTCATCCAACCTGGCCTTGAACACCTCCAAGGATGGAGCATTCACAACCTCCCTGGGCAACCCATTCCAGTGCCTCACCACCCTCACAGTAAAGAATTTCTTCCTTATATCCAATCTAAACTTCCCCTGTTTAAGTTTGAACCCGTTACCCTTTGTTCTGTCACTACAGTCCCTGATGAAGAGTCCATCCCCAGCATCCTTATAGGCCCCCTTCAGATACTGGAAGGCTGCTATGAGGTCTCCACGCAGCCTTCTCTTCTCCAGGCTGAACAGCCCCAACTTTCTCAGCCTGTCTTCATACAGGAGGTGCTCCAGTGCCCTGATCATCCTCGTGGCCCTCCTCTGGACTTGTTCCAACAGTTCCATGTCCTTTTTCTGTTGAGGACACCAGAACTGCACACAGTACTCCAAGTGAGGTCTCACGAGAGCAGAGTAGAGGGGCAGGATCACCTCCTTCAACCTGCTGGTCACACTCCTCTTGATGCAGCCCAGGATACGGTTGGCTTTCTGGGCTGCGAGCACACACTGAAGCCAGCTCATGTTCATTTTCTCATTGACCAACACCCCCAAGTCCTTCTCCGCAGGGCTGCTCTGAATCTCTTCTCTGCCCAACCTGTAGCTGTGCCTGGGATTGCTCCGACCCAGGTGCAGGACCTTGCACTTGGCATGGTTAAACTTCATAAGGTTGACATCAGCCCACCTCACAAGTGTGTTGAGGTCCCTCTGGATGGCAAACCCTTCCCTCTGGTGTATCAACCGAACCACACAGCTTGGTGTCATCCAGCCCTTGGTCACATTGAGCATGTGCAGAAATTCATAGCCAGAAGAGTACCATGTCCAACCAGCATCAAGCTTTATCAAGGAGCAAGCAGTAGGTTGGCTTTGAGTATAGTTCAAACACATGCTGCAGCACACAACACCCTCCGGCTCCAAATCTAGCAAGCTAGCCAACAGCATTGCTTACTTGCACAGCATTTTCATGTGTTATCACCTGAGCTCAGATGACCTGCAACGCTTAAAATACACTGCAAAATAATAGGTTTGTCCTTTCATGAATCTTACCCAGACAATGTGGCAGGGAGTTGCATGAGATGTGCTAGATGGTAAATGTTTAGAGGCAGGAGGGCTACTGGGTGAGGCAGAAGAGGTTCAGAAGCAAAAGGATGCTGAGGACAGAATGAGTGTTGGTGTCAAGGTGTTCTATTATCCACGTATGTACACACTCTTCACTGCTGCCACACCAGACTGAAGTGTTTTGACCCTTCCCAGCTTTCCAATATCGGAAGGGGGCCTGCAAGGATGCTGGAGAGGGACTCTTCATCAGGGACTGTAGTGACAAGACAAGGGATAATGGGTTCAAACTGAAACAGGGGAAGTTTAAGTTAGATAAAAGGAAGAAGTTCTTTACTGTGAGGGTGGTGAGGCACTGGAACAGGTTGCCCAAAGAAGTGACCTCATAGCAGCCTTCCAGTACCTGAAAGGGGGCCTACAAGGATGCTGGGGAGGGGCTATTCATCAGGGACTGTAGTGACAGGACAAGGGGTAACGGGTTAAAACTTGAACAGGGGAAGTTTAGATTGGATATAAGAAAGAAATTCTTTACTGTGAGGGTGCTGAGGCACTGGAATGGGTTGCCCAGGGAGGTTGTGAATGCTCCATCCTTGGCGGTGTTCAAGGCCAGGTTGGATGAGGCCTTGGGTGA
This sequence comes from Psittacula echo, assembly GCF_963264785.1. Lineage (NCBI taxonomy): Eukaryota > Metazoa > Chordata > Aves > Psittaciformes > Psittacidae > Psittacula > Psittacula echo. Next base: position 42,675,814 of record NC_137737.1, on the reverse strand, counting down.
CATGGTTTAGTGTGGGGTGTCCCTGCCCATGGCAGAGGGGTTGGAGCTGGATGATCTTAAGGTCCTTTCCAACCCTAACTATTCTGTGATTCTATGATTCTATGTAGTAAATGCTCCATCCCTGGCAGTGTTCAAGTCCAGGCTGGATGTGGCCTTGAGCAACCTGGTCTAGTGGGAGGTGTTCCTGCGCAAGGCAACAGGGTTGGAACTAGATGACCTTAAAGTCCTTTACAACACAAACCATTCTGTGATTCTACGATTCTATGACCCCAAAGCTGCAGGTAATGCACTATTGCTACCAGTATGTCTCCATGGTAGTAAAAGAGGGAACAGAAATGCATGATTGTCCAGCCTGGGGTATGAGCAAGAATATGATTTTCTGCACATTTTTCTGGCTTAAAATTCATCACACATTTACACTATACAGCAAAACCAGGCAAATTTTGTGGGTGCAGGTCAGGATGAGGAAGAGCCAACAGGAAGCATTCCTGGTTGTGCTGGAAACATCAAAACGATGTAATGGTGCTCCTTCACTCTCCCGCAGGTCCGTATCTTCATGGAGGGTTGTCTCCACCACACCAGCTCAGTATCCTGTGCAAACAGCCTTTGTCCTGGTGACATCTGTTGGGATTTTGTGAGACATGCAGTAATCCTGCTGTTTACTTCAGGGTGGGCAGGGTAAGCATTGTGGTCTTCAAAGAAAATCATCATATTGAATTTGCACAAGAAGAAAAGGAAGATACCACTTCATTGATCCATGTCTGTCTTTAGTGAATAGAAACAACTGGATGTTTATTTTGATGTGTGTTGGTTGTATTGATGCTGTCATTAATTCCTCTTCACGGTGTGCTTAGTCTTTTGTTAATAAATAAGTCAATATGCAGACACAACGCTTAGCACTGTGAATTGCTTAGTTGGTGCTCTTCTTTTAATGTGGGAGAAGAATATTTTGATAGCAGTAAAATCTTCCATTATGCTAAAACCATAGATAATTCAGTGCCTTATAACAGTGATACTTAGCATTTTGTATTGAAAATATTCTCAGTATAATCAATAAAGATTCATTCTATTAATTTTTGTCCCATAGAAAGTTTTTCCCTAAAACTGAAATTCTTCATCATAACATGATTTTGTTAATATATCCTTGTTTTCTCAAAATGGGTTTTCACAGTGAATCAAAACTTTTTAGTCAGGTGAGTTAAGCAAGAAGTTATCTACCACTGATTTTGTAGAGCCTATGGGACCTGTAGGTTAGGTGCCTGCTGCACTACTCCTTTACATGGGCCATCATCCTCCTCTTGACCACAATGCTGCCAAGACACTTCTTTCTACATCCCATCACAAGGGTGTCTCCTTCAAGGGCAATGCAGGAAATGTTGTCCAGCTGAGTAAGATGGTGGGGGCATGAATTAATAGAATTACATTTGCCCCTCAATATTTGACTCCTATAAAAGGCCCATTTCAACTCATTTTAATGGATCAAAATGTGAGAAATTCTAAACACTCTAGTTTGACCAAAACGTGGTTCTTCCTGGTTTCTTAGCTGAACATGTGAGGAATGATTTCTAGTTTGGTATTTTGTTTCATTTCAGGATGAAAGAAAAAGAAGTATCAGAAATCCCTGAGGAAGGCAACTTTTTTGATGAGATCCAAAACCTGACTTGTAAAGAAGCTACTGACAGAGCCGGTTCCTCAAATGAGGTTCGTCAGTTTAAGGTTGGTGGAGATGACAGTGCTACAATGAATTATACCAACTGCTGACCGCATCCTATATGCTCTCTTTGAGCTGAGCATCTGATGATCCTCTTCCAATAAAATGAGATGTATCTGGCGTCCCTACTTACCTTTCATCACATCTAATCAAAATCACACTATCTGTACCAATACCCAAGGCCGCAGCTCCTTTCTTCACAGAAAAGTGACTCTGAAAAAGAACATTTATTATTATGTATAATTTTTGCTATTATTTCCTGTCTCATTTAATATGAAACACTACAGTCTTGCAAGCCCTTCAGCAACTAGCCCCACACAGGCAGTAATTCTATTCATATTCATTTTGGAAACCTATCACTGTAATTTGAGGCTTCATATCATGTCACTACAGTCAATTAGAGAAACAGCAACCACTCTATAATCTAGATTTACTCCTGGAATATTAAATCCGTAACTGTGACTGATAATGGACTCAGATTCTGTCCTTGATGCATACCTGCAGCTTCTATTGCTTGTATGGATTCAGCTATGAGCTTGATTTACTGAAACAAAAAATTCTTCCCTTGGGACATCATTTAGTTTGTGACATCCAGAGTGATGTGCTTCTGCTGTGTAACTTCTGGCCAAATAATATACTCAGAGAAATTAAAATAGGAAGCCTAATTGTGATCTCATGCCAGTGAAACCTAGTTAAACTCCAATTAATAAACAGAGCTACAGCAGTTTAAAGCCAGAACTGGGCTATTAGTAAGACTATTAGTTAATCTGCATGTACCAAATAAAATGTGGACATCATATGCTGGAGTACAAGTCAGCCTAATTTTCTCTAGCTCATAGGACTTAACTCCTGAGCCAGCCCCAGTTTGTAATTTTAAACCCTAGGGATTATGATAATTAAATAGTTTTAGATCAAATTATACCTGCAAGAATCTGATTTTGCATTAACTTTTTCCCAGTTGTAACAATATTGTCCAAAGTAATTTTAGCTACAGATTATTAAACTTTAAAAAAATGGCAGTTCTTTACGTGTACTATAGTACCATCAGCTTAGGATGTAACACTATTAAAAAGATCACTGAGATAAAAATCTAACAGGGCTTTTTAGGTGCCCATGACATTAAAGAAGAAAGGAAGACGTACTCTGCAGAAGACCACAAAGCAGAGAAGTAACCACTATTGCTTTGCTAAGGGAGTATTTGGCTTCAACGGTAATGTGAGCAGCAGAGAGTTGTAGAGAGAGATGGACGTGATGATTACATGTCTGCTTCACCTTAAGGCTTTCCCTTAAGAAGGGGATTTCAATGCATGCTAAAGGGCTCTGTACATAATGAACACTTTGAGAAATGAAAATCAATTCTGAGCCAACTTGATGAGAGAGGAAGAAGTCTCTTCCCAGCCGTATGGGTGTCCCCCTGAGCCCCACGATGCAGCAGTGCAGATTTATGAGAGCAGGGAGGAGAAGAGGCTACTGGCAGGAGAAGGTTTATAAAAAATTCTCAAGTTTAGGAAGATATCTTTGAACTCTGCAAAAACCAAAGAAGAGCTAGAATATTGCCACCATAAGGACCGTTCACTGATATGCCGTGTGAAGCTGGAATTGGATTTCTATACTTTAAAAAAATAAGGTTTTTTATTTGTGTATTACACAAACTGATGTGCACATACTATGTAGTGTAATATATAAATACAGATAGAGATGTAGGAATGAAGAATCACAGATACATTTCACTGGGTTTTGAGTCAATGACATTATACTGATTAATTTTGTTTCTTATTCCATATTAGTTAAAATAGATTTACTATTGTAATTTGTTTTTCTAATAGAAAATAGAACTACGTAAAGTGCCTTAAAAAAAAAATAAATACATATTTGAGTAGTTTACTATGAGAAAGAATATTAAGCCCATGTTCTCAAAGACATCATCCACTGGAATATGGCCAGGCTCAGCTGCCTCATTGAGAAGTCTCATGGCACTGCTAAAGCATCACTGAGGGAAAAAAGTTAATGTAATGCTGATAGCTTGGCTGCCTGGAGGCTTTTTATAGACTGAAGAGAATACAGCAGTCAGGAATCAAAACAGGCTTAGGGATAAATTGGGAAGAAAAATAGAAATCTGTGCACAGAAGGACAAATGCAATTACAATTTCTAAACAAACTTTGAACATGATATTGTCAATCTGTATATACAGTCACAGACATATGACTGCTGTTCTGTTTTTTATGTCTTAAGTTAACATCAGAGGAATTAGTCCAACTGCCTGAGAGGCTCTAAAAGAGCTAGGCTGAAGGTGAAAATGGAAAAGATATAGTTTTAAAAGCAAAGAAAACTTTGCTCATGATGATGAATGTTAAATTTTGGGTTAATATTCCTGGGATGGTGCTGGAAATCTGGTTGCCTGTGTAATATAAATGTAAACATAGAAAAATATTAAGGTCAAAGGGAAGGAAAGGTTTGCACAAATAAGCCTGATTAGGCAGAACTAACAGGGAAAGAAGACATTAATCTTGACCCCTTTGGGAATACAGGACTACAGACTGTTTGGTGACACAAGGAAGTGGGCTTGAGCACCATTTTTCACAATACAGCCCTGTAGGAGTTATGCAGGTCTGAAGTCTTCAAGTGGGAAAACCAGGGTCAAAGAGGGAGGATGGGTCAGACTGCCTGACGCTGGTCCTGAAGGAAAAACCAGCCTAGGAGAAGCTGGCAAGTCCAGGATTTCACCACTGTCCTGTGCTTGCCAGAGACAGGAGGACACGAGGTGGGACCAAGCTGTCACAGCATCTTTCTCCCTCCCTCCCTTCATGCACTGCAAAAGGGTGCATGGAAGACTAGAAATACAACCCCAATAGAGCGGGACCTCAATTTTTCTCTGAAAAGAAATATGGTTAAATTTCAGTGGTTCTCAGAAAATTCTCAGAAGGAGAATATATAAAGAATTAGCCAATATTACTGACAAAAACTTATTATTGATCAGAAAATAAACTGGTGATTTTGAGCCACTGGAATTTGCCCTTTGTCTAATATTTCAAATGCTGTTAAGAATAGGTCTGCTTGCCTGATAGTAATTTTTTTAATAGTTAGCTTTGTAAGTAAAAACACAAGGCTTTTTTACTTACAAAACACAGTGCAAATTTATTACAGGTGCAATAATGAATAGGCCTATTGGAAAAAGGAGGAACTAGAATAATTAAAAATGTTATGATGAAAATACTGCTTTTCTATCTTAAATGAATAATCCTTCAATAAACAGATGCTTCTATTTTTGTAGCTTGCTAAATTACTTGCTGATAACCTGGCATGGTTGAAGCTGTCAGGAAGAACCATCCTAATGCCACGAGCTGGTTTTTCAGATTGCTGTTTCTCCTTGCTCACATAAATCCGGAGTGGCACAAGTTTTGTGGAGGGCTTATGAGGGGCAGTAAGTTCCCAGACGCTGTTCAACCTGAGCCATCCAGCACCTGAATCCTCTGCTGGCAGCCTGATGCCTGGCAGACCTGGACCCCCAGTCTCACCCCGTCAGCCACTCACCAGCAAAGGAGGCGAGCACACTTCCTGCTCCACGTCTCCTAGGCTTTAAACAATGTGGGATCCCTGGGTGTGTAGGCTGAGCTCCTCCTATCTTAATTTTAATCATCTAAACATGTGTGGCTGGTCTAGGCTTGGTGTCAGGGCTCCTGCAATAGTGGGGAAGAAAAAGCACCTCCAGAAGGCACCTCATTCCCAAGGCTTTGGCACCCATTTTAGAGCAGGATGAGGTGTCTTCTGCAGATCTTGCTCTCTTTTTTGTCGGCTATAAAAAGTGTATAGACTAATTCAGATTAAATGTTTACACTTCAGGTGATTAAAGTTAAGTGACATGAGTCTTTAACATGTAATTGTAAGTTGTAGCTTTTCCTTCAATTATTTACAAAAAGAGTAGACTGTGTTCCATCACATTTTTAAACACATTGTAATGACATATGTTTCCTGTTGTTTCCTGTAGCTACCGCTATTCAGTTTTCAAAGCTATTGGCTAAAGTCAGGAGAGAAATGAATATATTAATGTTTCTGCACAACATACTAATACTTTGCATTTTTTAAATGTATGACTTCATCCTGCTTTTCTAACACACTTTTTTTTCCAGTAAGGGTAATTTTACAGCATTATCTGTGGATAAGAAATGTTGCACTGAGTTCAGGAGGATCCTGTAGCAGTGTAAAAGTCACAAGATATCGACCAGCTGAAGGATTAGACCGAAATGACTCCTTCAGGATAGGCTGCCCTAAAGCACTGTTTTTCTGGATGATGGTTTTAGTTTTATTTGAACAGTGTTATTTGAATTAAGTGGCTCCTCAAATACGACCAAATTTTCACTGTGTCCCCCTTGCTTCAAATATCAACAAAAATTACTTTTCTAGTTATTATGCGCTAGGTAATTCAAAGAAAGAATGTGTGTATCCATGAGTTTGATTCTTAGTTTCCTAGGGTGGAAACAAAACTACTTCCTACTTGCTCTGTATGCTCTGAAATATAACTTACAGCTTCATCATTTATGTTACCAAATGGAAAACATGATTTCCAGGCTTCTCAAATCCTTCCCTGGAAGCCCGGCCATACAGGTCATGCCTCAGGCTGCTTCTTTCATGTCGCAGTCCTGCAAACTCCCTCCTAAATTACCAGCCAGAGGGCAATGCTACCTGCCATGGAAGCAATGGGACTAGAGATCAGCTTTTCATTCTACGCAGAAACCTACCTAAAATCTTCTGTGGGCTGTGTGAAATGGAGGTCTATTGAGCTGTCTGATTTGAAACAGAAGTCACTCTTAATTTCCTTCTGCCTCAAGTGCCAAGAACCTCCACATTAGGTTTCAGAGACTGTTCAGACAACAACTTTTCCAAAGCCATTCTTCTCCCACAGCTATCAGTGTAGTTTGCTGTATTGCCTGCAAGTAATGGGGCTTATCCACAAGGGAAAATCAGCATGCACAAAGCTGAAGTGGTGATTTATTGCTGTCTCCTTTGATCTAGTTGCTGTGTAGATGCTGCGTGCACTATTGCTGTGAAGGTGCTCCCCTACCACCACGGACAAGCCACCTCACACAGGCGCTCCCTGTGCTCCCTGAGATGAGGTCTCTCCAAGTATGTGTGGCTGCATAGAATGTGACACCTTATACCTCAGCAGCCAACAGACCCTTCCTTCACATGGATACCGGAGCTGTACTCCCAGTGAACCTCAGGCAGGAACTAGGTCACCCCAAGAGCAGTGCAAAGGGGATGCCAGAAGCAGACAGAGCTTCTCTGTGTCCCCTTGGGTCTCTGAGTCCGTGAAGAGGTCCCTTATTGTCAGATCAGGCTCAATCACCTGCTAGTTCTTATTCTGCATTTTCTTTTCCAGGACTACAACAGGAGTTATATTGCTATTTCTTTGGTGAGCACCCAACCATGCATTCTTCCCCGGGGGAGTGCTAAAGGGTTGGGAAATAAGGAAAGCTGATGTGGACAACATAAGCACTATTGTAAGCCTTGCTGAGTTGGAGAACAGAGGAGATGAAGAAATTTCTCTGTCTTTCCAATTATGCCCAACTTTTTTCTCATTCTCCGAACTGTGGATTAAGTCTGTATAGCCTCTAATTAAATATCAAATCCGTGGAAAAACTGAAAGTTTCTTAAGCTACTTTTATACTATAAATAAAAAGACCAAAGGCTGATTAGCAACCTGACTTCTTCTCTACAGCTGAACTTTCCTTATCTACACCCATTTCCTTATCAGGGTAAGATGACTTTGTCCTTTTTGCCTGCTAGGGGTTATCCCTGCCCCATACTATTCCCAGCTACTGTTGGATTATTGTTGTTTGAGGGTGCTAGTTGGCCAGGTCAAAATCACAAGAGGGAATGGCTTAATGAATTCAGCAGGACTTAGCTTATAGACAAATGGATCAATAAAAATATTCTGAGAAGGCAGCTCTCCCTTTCAGCCACTTGCTCCACACTGATAAAGGGATGTGCTCAGCCGAACACACAACAACCTAAAGCTAATGTGCTGGGACACAGGAGGAGGCCTTCATGTTACAGTTTTCACTGTGTTTGAAACGATCGACAAAAGTAGGTTTTTATGACTGACATCCATCACTTTTACCCCTCTGAGTCAAGGTCTCTTCTATCATATGCAGTCCAGAACAGCTTCCCTGAAGGTCATCAATTTGCACCTGCACTGGTGCAGATCAAAGCAGTGCACTGATGATGCACTACAGAGGATTGAATTACGTCCTGAGCACAAGTGCATCTCAGTGAAATTATACGTGGGCCAAGACCAACCCAAGCAGTTCTGGTGTATTTCACTGTCACTGGTGAAACAAAACCAAACAGAATCAGAGCGACAGGTAAATCACAGTCCTACTGAACAGATCAGGGAAGATCTGCTTGCTGGGAGTGTACAGCGCTGGAATAGCCACATAACCTGATTTAGGTGCCTAATATAGGTTGAGTATATTAGGAGGCTGATCTCTGTGTGGTAAACACACAGAAGTAGGTGAACACCTCCCCACCCCACTCCCTCACCTCCCCGAAGGTGATCTAGAGCACCTAAATTAAGGAATGTTTAGTCTCCTAATTTGGATGCTCTGGGTTTCTCTCCAGAGATGCCTCTCTTTGCTGGTCGTGCAGAGAGTGAGGCTCCTAATTTAGGAACATGATGCGTTCCTAAATTAGGAAGGGAATTACTTAGGAGCTGTGAATTACTCCTCCCTTCCCTTCTCCCCCACTAGCAGCTGAACCTGTCGCGGTATCAGACTGAGGCCAGATTCTGATTACAGTAATACTGGCAGCAATTGTGGCATAACTTAATTCATTTATAATAACGGAAGCTCTAGACTGGTAGAAATGAAAATAAAGTCTGGTCTGTGATGCTGAAACTCTTATCTGAGGCCTGCTGATACCGAATCTTTGCTTCTGACTGAAAATTTTGAGAGCAAAATCTCCAGGTTTCAAAACACATGCAATAGCTTTAAGCTTTGTTTACTATCATGCCACATGTACAAAGCAAATGGGAATTGATAGTATCTCACTTACAGTCTGCTTGTTCCATGGCTATCATCTTACAAGAGCATGTAACTGTGACAGAAACCAAAATCAGGTTGGGGAGTCTAAACTTCACGTAGATTGTCAGCATGCTATGATAAATAAGATAAATGACATTCTCCTACCTTAGTGTCTATTCAGGTTCTACACTACATTTCCTATCTAAAATGGGACTGTACTTCTAGGCCTCTGCAATTCCTGTGAAAGAGCCTCTGCTGTTTTGAGGGTTAAATCCTGACCCTAAATCCTCTGGGCAATTAAGGGTTAAAGGGCTCTGTCTTCACATTGTGTGGTTTCTTAACTTTCCTAGAAGATGTGCCATTACATACTTTATAAAAAACTTGGTAGAAGAAAGGACAAACCTGTAATTTCAAGATACTTCTAAAATTTAACAATTTCAGATGCTGTTATATGGATTTTCCAGTATATTTGATTTTGGAATGTTTAATTTGCTAAGGGAACTGCTTCTTCCCTGGCATGAAAACACAACTATTAAAGCTCATTTCATTATTTTGAGACTGATAGCACAATTTGGTTCATTGTTTAACATTCCATCACTATGAACACAATGACATTCTCTAACGATTAATAGGATTTGTTATTTTAAATAATCATGCTGAACCTTATTTGCAAGACTTATTAGGTCTGTAACTTCCATATGAATAATGCATCTCTAGCTGTACAGCCAGCTTTGGAGAATTGCTACTCATCTGTAGAATACTCTTCTCTTTGACTGCTTTGGGGACAACTGTTCTGCAACACGGCGCCCGCAGTTGTGTTATTACATCTCATCCTAATGCCAGGAAAGGCATCCTCAAAGGGATTTCCTTTTAGATATTCCTGATTTTAGACTTCTTGGGACTCTTTGCTCTTCATACTTGCACGGAATGGAAACAGGTTCTCCGATAAGTCAAAAAAGGCAGCCAGGAGACTGTTGTTACCTCAGATGGAGAATATCCTGCTGAGCCTCAGCCATGGAAGAGTCCTTTCTGGCTGAGCTCTTACAGCTAGAGAGAAATTTTGAAAGGAACTATGAAGCCCGAAGAGAGCTCACCAGCCATCCTGGGAATAATCCTTCCTCTTCCTCTTCCCCTTCCCCTTGCACATGCATTCTCCACTCTAAGCTGCAAGGATTTTTATATGGTCATAGAGCCAAAATAAACTCCCCAATAAGTATGACTTCTGTATGGCTGTTCAAAGAGCAAAACACTTTGTACCTCTCCTTTATCAGACCACTCCAATATCTCTTTTGTCCACTTCCTCTCTCCGCTTGCACTGCCAGCTCTCATTAATGCCTGTGCTGAAGCTTTTGCTCACAGGCAGAAACCCACATCGAAGTCCAGTTCCCCACTGTACACCACAGCTGCTCTGCTGTACACACATAGAGCATTTCCATACTACTGTCTTCATGTATGTTATCACCTTCTCATTAAATAACACCAGGAGTGGTTTCAGCTAGAAACATTTTGACTCAAAGTGATTTTCTGTTCCCCCAGAGTGACCTGAACAAAAGACATTCCTTGCAAAAATTGCTGAAGCCCGACGATGAGCTCTCTTCCTCTAATGTGGTCCTTACCATTCACATTGATATTTATACAGGCACAAGTGAGAGCAAAAAATGACAGTGGTTTGTTCAGACACAGATAACAGCACAGATCATCCCTGTACATATAAAAAAGCCAGCCCCTTCCATTTTTTTATTCCCAGTGAAGGAATAACAGAAATGAGGACAGTCGGCTACAAATTCCCATTCAGTTATTAATCATAAATTAATACAAGCAGATGCAACAGATAGGAAAAAACAGAAACACATACATGTTCTGATGTGAAGGCAACCAGTCTGGGAATAGCTGCCATTCCTTTTTCTTTAACTTCTGGGAACATCTTGAAACGTGCAATCAACATAGCATACATGTTAGATATGGCACCACCTGGAGTCCACAGTAATATACTGTTACTTTTTCTATGCATTGTAATATCATTGCAGAACAAATGACAAGTCTTACTACAGATTTTCTAACTCTTATGCTAATGTTTCTGCTGCATGGCAGAAACATGGATTCCTCTTCCTGATGCTCCTCACAGCTGGGTTGCGCAATAACAGGATTTACTACTCCCAAATAGCAATTCAGGCAAAAATACTACTGCAAAAAAGTGACTGGGGCTTCCTTTCATCCTAACTTTTTCTGCCCTTTCTCTTTTAGTCCCTAATCTTATATTTTCATATGCCATGAACACATAGTCCCCACTCCATTCCACCTCCCAAGCAGATACTTTACAAGGCAACTTCCTAAGGGGCTTCCAAGTGAAACCTAATCTGAAACCCTCCCAAATCAGGGTTGCATTTCATGTCCTGGCTCTGAGGAAACCCACACAGTGAGTCCCAGTAGATAATCTTCTGGATAAGTGGAGTTTGGGGAGGGAAGAAAAAAGAAAAGGGTCATTCTAACACATACTTTTCTTTTTATTTGTCTTCTGATGGGAGCAAGGAAAAAAAGCTGGATGTCGTAACACCAGCCTTAAAATCTCTGGCATACATTCACTTAAAATGCCTATTTTAAGATGGATACTTTGCCCACTTCAAGATGGGTATTGGTTGACAGCTCTGCAATACTTTTTTCCCTTATTTCAATTGTCAGTGCATAAATCAGAAGTGAGCACTTTCCTTTTCCTTTAAGACACTTTTACAAACTTAGCCTTTGTGCCCACAGTGGAACAATGTTTGGTTATACATTAACGCTGCATGAGCACTATGGGAATATAATGCAGAACCTGAGGCAGACTCTGAGTACTTTTATGTATGTATGCACACAAACACACTCTCGCACATACACACACACACAAAATCCACCACTTTTATCCTGTATATATACTATATATATACAGAATGATTATATATTGATATGTTTATTTATATAAAGTAAAGGTGAACACTGATAGTGGTTTTAGGGTTTTAAATGAACAAGTCGGACTACAGCTGAGGTAGAATTCAACTAACCCAACTTTTAACTATCTAAAAATGGAGTAAAGAGCACAAGACATGCACTTTCAGAAGATGGCTCAACTCATCCTAAGGTAGCTGTTTGTGGTAGGTGGGATGACTCGCCCTGCGGACATATACACACCTCTCCCTTGAATACATGGCAGGAGTTGTAACAAGCCCTAGGTAGCCCTAGTGCTTGGATAGCCAAGTGAGATAAGAACAACTCCACCCTTCAAGCAGATCAACATAGCTCTGCTGAAAGCAGTGACATTACACAATGTTACACCAGCAGGTGCCGGGAAATTTAACACTGTTTTGATTTTTGTAAGATTTGTATTTATCCCACTGGAGATATATACTGTTCCACAGCCCAGAGCCCACTGTTTCTATTCAGTGTCCTAGCTCTGCTCTTGTAGTGAGGCTACCCCTGCTCTGGGCTTTCCCTGACCTCCCTGGCCCTCCTGTGAGAAGGAGGAGACCTCCTCCTAGTTTCTCATTTTCCAAGGGAAAACGCCACAAAGGGATGGCTTCGCTGGCATGGGGGTCAGTACGAATCAGGCTTTTTCTTCCTCTTTCAACTATCTTCAGAGGTATGAACATATCCTCACACCTCTTTTCACAAATGACAGAAGAAGAAAAGGAGAGATTAAGAGGAAATGCTTAGGTACCTGTCCCAAAAAAAATGCAGATGTCATGTAACGGCTGCTGTTGATGACTTAGGTGACTGAACTAAGGTGACCAAGTTGAAGAAATTTGGCCTAACTTGTCCAAAGTCATTGGCTCAGTGTCAAAAGAATCAAGACTGAATTGTTAAGTTTCCTCAGTAACAGGCTTTTCTATTAGTATTTATTACCTTGCTGTTTAACCTTAAGCATATTAATAAGCCTGCATTCTGCCTTTAATTTTGCAGCTGTGTTTACACCCACAGTTAATTGCAGGCAACAAAACACACCTACAGAATCTGGAGAACCTAATCAGGCCTTTAAGCTTTGCATGTATTGATACTGTATATTTCATTCCAGAGAAGGCAAAGACTGAGAATATTTTCAACAGTAAGGTCTTCACCTGAAGCCATGACAGCTTGAAATGAGAAGACTGCATAGAGATGATTTTGATTATTGCCTAAAAAAGCAGAACCTGAACACTGGGTACTCCTGAAGAGTGAATTAGAAATATGCACTTAGCACAAACCAGACATTACAGAGAAAGAAAGGATGAGAGGGGGCAGCACTGCAAACGCCAGCACAGGCACACACCTGCCAGAGAGCCCGAGCCCATGCAGGTTTCAGCTAGATGAAGTGAGCTCCCACATCTGACACTCTAATGACAACCTGGTCCCCCCCGTCAGGCAGGGACCTCTTGCAGACCTGGGAGGAATGGCAGTTCCTCCTGAGGCATATATCTTTCCTGACTCACACTATCCTGAGCACAGCTTGCCACACTTGGGCAGATCTGGTGCATGGACTGAGCCTCTCACCCTCCCTGCCACCCATACACGGCCCCTGCCCACCAGGTCTGGCTGAGCAGCATTGCTACTGCTCTGCTCTTTCCTCTTAGGTCCCTGACAAACCTGGCTGGGCTATTGCAGCCCAAGCCTGCACAGCAAGGAACTTGCGAGTTCCTTACAATTACAGCAAGACCAGCTGTACTGAGTCAGGCCAGGGACTACACAGTAACCAACCACTGTCTGGTTTCCAGAGGCTTTGACTTAGGTCCTGGGCTCGTGATACACATTTAGGTGCTGCCCTGTGTAATGGAGGCCACAGTTTTGGTCAGGAGCAAAGTAAAAGCTGTCAGAGCTTTTGCTCTCAGTGCTTTTTAAATAAGGACTCAACAAAAAGTAGTGTAAATTCTTCTCATCTTTTTCTCCACCTCTCTGCAAAGGCCCACAAAAAAACTCTTGCACCACTACCCACATGTGCATTCACATGCGAAAAGTTGAAGATTGAACCTTGCCCGATCCTCTGCACAGCATGAGCATTACCCTTCATGTCTTTGGAGAGCTAAACATACCATACCGTTATCAGTGAGGCTTTTCCTTTGCTCAACAGTCCAAACACTTCCCCTCTCCATAAGGTCAATGAACTTTCTTTCCAGAAGGGCTCCCTTCCCATCAGCTATCAGTCTGTTCTCTTTTGACAAGCCAACATTCTATGCCCAATGTCAGTTTTTTTAAATGTTTTGCAATTTGGTGAGATAGATAGGCCAAAATTTTTAGCAATGAAATTCCAGACTAAGACAGGAGGTGACAGAGTATAAATCAAAAAACTAAGTGGAATGATTGAAATAAAAACATGTCTTAACAATGTAGTGTTTATCAGAGTCAGTGATTTCTCTACAGTTAACCATGCTCATTTTTCGCCTCACTGACTTGCCCTGAAGGAACCAGTTTCAAGCCTTTAAGCACTCAGGTTAGCTAGCCACTTCCTGGCCTCAACAGGCCAGCTCACACATGGAAAGCTAACCACATACTGTAATGTTGGCAGGATCTTGCCGACCCCACTAAAATTACTCTGAAAGGGATGCTATGTCTTTCCCTCTTTGCTCTAATTTCCCCTGGAGAAATGGAGGGCATTCCTGTGTTTCTTCCCTCCATTATGAACACAATGGGTTTTCTATTTCATGTAATCCATAAAAAGTGGGGGCAAAGCAAAACTGCAAGGCAAATGTCTTTTCTGATTATGTTTCCCATGTGCCATTACAGCTGCTCATAATGCAGTGCAATTTGCTCAAACAGACCCTCATAATCACATCCCTGAAATTCATAAACATGCAATAACTTTATCTCAAAGAGGCCACTGGTGGTTATTAGCAAGTGTCCTCTCAAACATGCATATTTAATTATGTTTACTCTTTAACTACAGGGGATGTCACATAGCATAGTTTGAGAAATATAGAAAGCTTGAAATGTCATGTACCAGGTGAAAATATCCCATCGCCACAGCCCCCTGGCCAGCCAACCATCTCTCTCATTTTCCTTAGTGTGACATATTCCAAAAGTACAAACACTGGCGCAATTTCATAGGTGAACCTGAAATGTAGTAATGTCCATATTTAATGCTTCATCTACAATACTAATACATCTTTTTTCCAATATTACATTACATTATATCCATAATATACTCTATCTTGCACTGGTAGAGTTCTGTTTTACAATACTTCTGATAACCTTCCTTATGATTTGACGTCAAATGTCGAAAAGTAGAAATGCTGAGAGTGCTTTCCATTTCCACCCTTTTCAGTGAAACCAATCTGGTGCGGCTCTTCCAGGCTCACGGCTTTGTCCTATATTCAAGAGCTGCTGAGCAGTGCCAGACCTTTGCCTTGCAAAAACTTGTGTGCATGTCTAGAAGCATACACGTCAGCAGCCCTATTCATGACAAGGCACTGCATGAAGCTAAGCAAATGCACAAAAATGCTTCCTAGCCCCAAAGTGAAAAGAAACCCCACGCTTTAAATTCTGTACCTCTTTCTTACAAAAAGCAATGGCTCTAACTGCTCTGAGTAAGGATTGTACGTAACTCCTCTACATGAACGCAACTGTTCACTTAGCACGCCTTTCATTTTACATATTTATGCATGCAAAAAGCTAAAATATTTTTTCTGTATATTTTAGGGGGAGAGCAAAACCAACATCATATCAGTAGGATGAAATTTTATAAGAGACAGACTACAGGACAATGTTGAAAGTCTCCATGTAAATAGCTGTAGCAACCATTTAAAAAGCAGACAACTGTTTTTCCAGCAACCTTTCTTTCTTTCTTTCTTTCTTTCTTTCTTTCAGCTACAGCAGCCACTATTTTAGAGTATAGCTGTAAAATTATGTTAAATATTATTATGGAAAAAAAAAATCTGCTACTTACATATTAGTATTTGCTGTTGATGTCAGCCAGTCTGCTGCCAATCCAACCATGTCCAATCCAGTTGAAAGTTGATTAAAATATCTAGGGTGCCCTGCATAAGATGGAAATTGTTACTGAAGGGCTGATGATTCTGAATGAAACTATTCAGTGCCAAGCGGTGTATTTACCTCCTGATTTCTATAGAGAAGGAAGTGCTTTCAAGGTACGAAACAAAGCAAATAGCAATAAATACATTTCTTGGAAAAGGCAGGATTTCTCCTCTTTCTCATTGGAAACTCAGTAAAATCAGAATAATTACATTGAACACAGAATAATGAATTCCAACATTCCTTATTATCCTCTCAATATGCCTTGAAAATTAGCATAACGCTGCCTCACAAAAATAGCTGTTTGCTCCTGTTAGTGTGTCACATGTTGTCACTGGATGTGGTTTTGCCTGGCTAGGTTTGAAAGGCATGCACGAGACACCATCTGAAGAGGTTGCCAGTACATATAACATCAGTGATGAATGGCTAATGATTATAATAGACAGGGCGAAATGAGAAAATGGAACATTTTGGTGACTGCTTTGCACATGACTCAATGGCTGATGATCGTACAAAGATGGCAGGGAAGGTGAAGGTCCTTGTCATTTCTTCCCTGTCAGAGTGCAATTACAAATAGCCTGGCTGCTCGCAGTTGTGATTTTAAACAAACCCCATGAAAACCAGCACTGCTGCCTCAGCAGAATGATGCATAAGAATATACTCAATGAGCTGACAGTCCATTTACCTGGTTAATCTAATTGGCTCCTAATTTTTTTCTAAAATTCTGCTAGAGATTTTTCTTAAAAATGTGCCTGGACCCATTAAACCCAGGCACCATCAAAGCTGTGCTTTTACTGGTTGCTCCACAAGCCGCTGTTAAGTGGCGTAATTATCAGTACAAATTACGGATGATTCACAATTACTTAAACACCATCCGACTCAAAGGAAGGCAGACTCTGCTTGGAAAACACCTGTCCTGACCCACAGACAACATGCTGTATTGCCATCACAGAAAACAAAAGATAGAGCAAGATGATCGACGAAATGCAGACCCAGCACCAAGAGAGAACTTATCTTCGGTCTCCAGTGGCCTCTTATCAGGCACGGACACATGGCTGGCAGAACAGCGTAGGGAATTGCTCCCCAGCTCCCACCTTGCAGCACACAAAGGCAGAGTAATTGGGCTGCGTGGGCAGACCAGAGCAGAGGATAAGGACTGGGGGTGCACATATGCAAAATACAGTTCCCTTTGCCCTTAACCTGAGATGAGCCTCATGCCATTGCCATCCAGCCTGACTGTGCTCTGCACCGAGCCCTCCCCACCAGAGATACGAACTGCCACCTTCCCCTGGTCCACACAGCCCAGGACAGGTGGCCAAAGTCCCTCAGGTACAGAGGGACTATCCCAAGATCCAGCAGGATGAACAGGATCTGGCCCCTGCTCTCCATGCTCTCTAGTGGAGTAGGTGGCCCTGGGGCACATGTGCACCCTATCACCACCACCAAAGCCACAGCAATCCCAGGGGCTCTGCCTGCAGAGGACTGCATCTCCCCTGATGATGGGATTTTGAGAGAGATTTCAATATTTGCAGCTCAGGTTCAGTCTCTCAGCCAGACTCTAAGCAGGGTCCCAGATTCTAACAGAAAGCAACAGAAAATTAGAAGCTGAAAATCTTCGGTGAATCTGCGCCACAGGAAAGCTTAAAGATGCCAGAAAAACTCCTGCTTTGGAAATAAATCCACACTGAAAAACTGGGGAATAGCAGAATCCATATTTGCAGCTGCAGTGTCTCAGCAGCTCTCCGTCAGCTCTGTACCCAGCCCCAGGCGACAGCCCTGTTGTCACTGCTTGTTTCTTCAAGGAACCTCACAGCACACCTCTTGCTTTGGGAACTGCGGGAGGAACAGGGCTGGCTGCACACAGGGGTCAGGGCAGCTGCACCCTGGAGCAAGCGAGGTGGGGGGAACAGCACTGTGCTCATAAATTCAGGGTGAGCAGGAGCTGCTTCTGCTGGCAGAGCTGCTGGCAGAGCCCCCTGCGCCTACACCTGTAACACGGTCCCCTCCACTCAGCATCGCTCCCTTCTGCAGCATGGCTTTAACATGCAATGGCAGAAAACACAATGCCTCAATCTGACCCCAGCCTCAGCCGAAAGGGTTTGTCCATTCATGTGACACCCTAATATATAAGCGAGCTCTTTTCCCTTGGCTAGATGGCCACAGAAAATTGTGGCTTTCCATTAAAATACAGGCTCCACTGCCAGGTAAGTAGAATTTGTGAGAGATGCTCAAAAACTGCTACTCGGGTGCTGTCTGCCTGAAATGCACATCCTTTGTCATGGCTGTCACTGAACAAAGAGGTGCCTGGAAAAGAGACCAACAGGGTGTGAGGAAAGGGATGAGACGTGAAAATAGGCAATTACTGCTTACTGATTGGTTTAGCAGTACACAGTGTATTTACAGATAATCCAGAGTAAATGGGCAGATGATGGGCATGAAGCAGAGCTGAGGCACTGGGGCACCCAGAGCTGCACTCCCCATGCCAAGGTTGTTGCTTTGCACTACGCACCCGCTCTCAAATATGCTTCTGCCTACGCTTGATTTCAGGCACAGACATCTTCTAGCATGAAGATGAAGCCTCCACAGCCTCAACAAGGAAGAAATGAGAAGGTCTGGGCACAGCTGGACAGCATGGATAAAGGTATGGCCAGCAGCACTGTCTTTGGCCTTGTTCACAGCCCCCCTGTGCATGGCCTTCTGCCAGCATCAGGGCTTGCCAGGGATCAAGGCTGGACCAGCACGGGTTCCTCTCACCCTTCCCGGGGTTTCCAGGCCATGGTTAAATGCTCACATTTCAATTCCCCTGCTGAGCATCACACAGGAACTGAATTCCACATCCATCTTTCCCTGCATTTGTAAACTGCCTTTTACATTCTCACAGACAAAATTCTTGCTGGGGATGGATGCTGGTAGTTGGTAAGGGGCAGAAAGCCCTGTGTGACCCCCCCTTCCCCCCCCCCAGAACCCCACTGAGCCGTGGCACACAGGCAGCACCTGGAAGCATCCCACATCTGCCCCTTGGCCAAAAAATCAGCCAGCCAGTTCCTCCAGTCCCAACCAGGGATTGGTGCTTGGACTTGGGGATCCAGCTGTGAGGCTCTAATTTAAGCAATGCAATTTATTTTCCAATCAGCCTCCCGGGTCCCTTCAGCCAAACACAGCCCAGGCTTCCCCCCAGCTCAGGAGGGGCCATGTCTGAATGGCTCCCGCAAGCAGGAGCTGAGGCAGAACCTTGCCACCAGAAACCTAAGTGCGCTGCCCTTCCTCTGAGGGCAAAAGTGAAAGGGCTTTGGGTGTAAATCCCGAGGATGCTGAGGAGCAGCGGCAGCCAAATGATGTGGCTCTGCACCCCTCAGCTGAACCCCACCACACCACCACGTCTCACACACACCCCCCTCAGCATCATTCCTTGGACTCTGAATACATTATTTTCATTAAAACAAATTCAAAAAATGCCAAGAAGAGAAAGCCTCACATGTTTTCAGGGAGGGAGACAAATTGTAACGTTCTTTTAAAGGGTCTGCTTTGGATGCACAAAATGAAATGGGTCTATTACGTGAAACAGTCTTTAACAAAAAACGATTAACGAAAATCACTGAAGAAACCCTATTGTTTGATTTCCCAGATCCACAGATCCTGTGTTTCACAGCATTCCGTGAAAATACCTTTCCTATGCCCTGCCCAGACATATCACATGGATCACTGGACTGATCGACTTTGTTCCAGTGGACATCATTTATCTAACTATTTATTCCAATATTTTACAGGCGTTTTGACAGCACCTAACTCCTACATCCAAAACATTCAGCTAGACATTTCCACATCTAAACAGGAAGGATTATACAGATCCCCCACAACCTTTACTGAGATCAGTCTGTTCTGTCCCCAGAAGTGACAAAACCTGTTTCCTGTTTCCCCTAAACCTCCATTCACAAATCAGCCTTTTGCCTGCTTCAGTAATTGCTACACATTTATTTCTAAGCAATTTCTCAGTAATTAAAATCCCCACTAAGAGCTCCCCTCTCTCCACATTATTTCTCAATCATAGCTACGAGTTTTGTCCGCTCTGCCACAGTTTATTTTAGGTGGCCTCGGGTACTGAGACGGGGGGAGACCCCTGCTGACCCCCCCCTCCGCTACGAAGCCCACACGGCAGCACAGCTGAACGGGAGATGAGGGGGCCCAGAAAGCAGGAATCAGCCCAGCCTTGCCCCCTCAGAGAAAATATACACCAACAAAAGGCTATTAAACCATTTCGGGCTTTGTTTATATTGCTTCAGCCTAAAGGGGGGGAGGGGGGGAGGGGGAAGCCCTCAATACCCTTGTGCACAGTTTCGCCAAATTCTCCTATTTTTATGTCCTGCAGGTAACGGGAGACACACGGCAAATGGCCGCTGCGAGCTCCCGTTTACAGGATGTTTATTGCGATTTTGGCTGTTAAATGGGCCGGTCCCTGCTGCCCCCCTGCAGGTACACACACACACCTCTCACACCCTCACCGCCAGTTCCCGCTGCCTCTGGGCTCCGATCTGCAGGGAGCGAGAGGCAAGCCCCGGGCTATCGCACGTCAGATGGGTGCAAAGGGAAGGAGGAAAGTAGCAAAGGCAGTGAAAAGGCGGCTCTGTGTCACACGCGGCAACTCCGTCTCACAGACGCATTAATTTTAAACGAGAAAGGGTGCGCGGAGCTGCACGGCCAGCAACCGAGATTCCATCACCCGGGAAAACCACTCCTGCCTCTGCTAGGAATTGCTTGGAAGTGACAAAACACAGTCGCTGCTTCAGTCTCTAACGTTTAAAGAGAAAATGAAATGACACCTTTAAACAATGCAGGAGACCACAGAAGGTAGAAAACGAGAGTGGCCATTACCTGTTTTAATTGCGTACTTCAGAGTTGTTCTGCAATTCAATAAAATCTCTTCCAAGGTTTGTGGCTGGTCTGCCAGTTCCCAGTTATACTCCTGGAGCAGCTCATTTGGGTAATGGAAATCAATAACTTTCGTTGATCTATCAAAACTTTTCACCACATACTGAAGTAAAATGTCCACAACGTCTTGTAGGAAAGACATAGTTGTTATTTCTCCATCACATGCTGGCAAAAGATCTGGGAAAGGAGAAATTAAAAGTTAACTTCGTTTTACAACCTTATACACAGGTTTTGGACAAGGGCTTCTCCAGTTTGTGTTTAGAAAATCGTTTAATCGTGTTGAATACAGAGAGACTTTGTTTTCATTTAATAAGCCAATTGGTAAGACTATTTTAAGGAGTGTCCTGAGAGATGATGTCTAGGTTTTAATATCCTACCTAAAATAGCAGTTTTCCCACACAGTATATTTCAGATCAATTTTTTATACAATGGGAATGGGAAACAAGAAAAAAAAAGGGAAAACGAATCTCAGGAAAAATAAGTATTGGGAAACAAACGCTACGAGAAGCCCTCTAAAACCTGCCATCTGCCTTACAATAAAACACCTCCACTGTGACTCTCCGATGCGAGTAACTTGTTGATAATTTAAAGCCTTTTTCTGAGGCGATGTTGCACGGTGTCTCGGTGAGAACACCGACATCTTTTGTTTAAGTGCAATGGCTCAGGCGGAGCCGAGCTGTGGCAGAACCCCACCATTTGGGTATCCCGGGAACGCTGGGGCTCAGCGGCAGCAGCACGGGGTTTGCAGCCGCCCTCCCTCCCCTCTTCTCTCCCTGCTCAGCGGGGCCGGTCGCCCGCGCTGCCCTGCTCCGCCGTGCGAACGGGAACGTTCCTGGACAGCGGGTTTCCGCTCGGAGCAGGCGTCTGTGTAGTAGCGGGGACGCTACCTCTAAGGTCAGGAAAGATGAAACGCAAAAATAATTTTTTGAATTAAATCACCAAGAGAGCGCTCTTTCTCCCCCCTTCCCTCAAACCTTAATTACAGGGGACTTCAGCGAGAAGGTCGCTGCTGTTAGCACTCCATAGAAAGAGCAACCTGCAGGCTCCAGCGCGACGGGATTTTATTGCCCTTTTATTTCTTTCCCCGGAATCTTTTGTCTTTTGACTTATTTTTCGGCGGGTTTGGGAACTGCCCAGCTCCCGCGGAGGCGCAGGAACGGGCCCGGTCGGGGGCGCGGAGCCCCGCGGAGCAGCCGCCGCGCACCGTCGGACTCTCCTCAGACCTCCGAGCACGGCGGGAGGAGGCGATTTCCCTACCGAACCGCTGTTTTAATTTGTTAGTTTTAGAGATGCAGCGTGGCCAGGGAGCGCTGTTACCTGTTGAGTGCAGAAAGGCGTAATTCACCTCCGCTTTCTGGCAGCCGCAGGGCTTTTTGTCGCAGGTACAGGCCGGCCGCGTCTCCGCTGCCCCCGGGGCTGCCCTGGCTCCGGTTTCCACAGGCTTCTCGGCATCTCCGTAGAGCAGGGCTTGACAGCGACACGAACACATGGCCTCAGCCCTGAGGCCTCACCCCTGCCCAGTCCCCTCGCCCCCCCGCCCCGGGTCAGGGCCCTCAGGCGCTCCGCGGGCACGCAGCCGGGGCTCCGCCGCGGGCTGCCGGGGCCTCTCTCCCCTTACCGCAGAGTTTGTTTCCGATCCCTCCCGTGAACTTCTGGGCGACCTGACACCAGGCTCTGGCTGCAAGAGAAAATGGAGCGGAGGGTCCGTGGGGACGGGCGCGGGCCGAGGGCATCTCGCTCGACACCCGGCACTGCCCCCCAAGAACCCCCTGCCTCGCCGAGCCTAGCCGCTCAGAGCCCGGCTAGAGCCGCTGCCGGTTCCCGCCGCTCCGTCCCGCCGGTCCAGCTGCCACAAAGGGGTCTCCCGTGACCGGGCAGCGCTGCCGCGGCGGCTCCGCGGCTCCGTCGGGCCGGTCCCTCCCGGCTGCTCGGCGCTCCCCTACCTGTGCCGGGGCTCTCTGAGGCGGCGGAGCCCTCCTCGGCCCCGAAGGGCCAGAAGCCGGAGCCGGGGCTTGCCATGGCGGAGGCGAACCGGCGGGGCGGGCGCGGAGCGGCGAACTGCAGCCCCGGCGGCCCGAGCGACTGCGCGTGAGCGCGGCGGGCGGGTGGGTAAGTGCGCGCGTCTGCGCCGGGCGGCGGCAGGAGGGGCGGGGGCGCCCCGGGCACGAGTGGGTGGGAGCGTCTCCCGTGGGCGCCCCCGGGGTGCGCTCCGTTGCGCTGCCGCCGCGCTCTGCCCCCCGACCGCGACGGGGCGGGCGGCGCAGCGAAGGATCCCCCGCGCCCTGCGCCTAGGGGGACGCTCGGAGCAGAGCCGAGCCATGGAGGCAGCGTGATGTGGGGCTGCAGCTGTCACAGCCGGGGTGGAGGGGAGCGAGGTGCCCTGTGCCGCCTCCAACACAACGACTGTCCTGCGGTCCCTGCGGCCGCAGCCCGGCGGGGTGGGAGTGGGGAGCCGAGACCCCCTCGGCGCCGCCGAGCTCTGAGTGGAGGGGAAGAGTGATTTTCTGGGCCTTAGCGCGGTAGATAGCGACGATCCAGCCCGGTGCCCCGAGGGGAGGGCTGGGACACGGATCACTGGGGCAACGGGGAAGCCACCGCAACCCTGTGAGCTACAAAGCACAGAGAAATGCCCCCCTCTCTCCCAACCCTTCACTCCCTGCACGGGGGCATACCCGCGGCTGCGAGCAGGGGACTCCCGGGCAGCAGCGCAGAGGCGGGGGAGTCCCGGGGCGGGGAAGGGACAACCTCCCGCGTCCCTGCCGCCCCCCTGACTCGTCGGCCCTGGCTGCTGCGGGGAAGGCGCAGGTGGAGAGGCGTGTGCGGGGCTGGGAAGACTCCGTTCCTCGCTCTTGCCCCTGAACTGGACAGAGGGGTCCCTGCTGCGCTCCCGCGGAGGTGGCGGGTAGAGCCCAGCGCGATGCCGTGTGCCTGGGCAGGTTCCTGAGTCCTCCACCTGCCCACAGGGCACCGCTCCCGGCGTCCCCAGGCTGCTCCCAGGGTCTCCCCGCAATCCCCGGGGATGGGTAGCCCGGCAGAGCTCTGTCTCGGAAGCGAGACTGGAAGAGAAGGAAAACCGCTCCCTTTCCCTCCCCGACGTCGTTTCTGAGGGCAACCAAACCTCTCCTTCCACCCAGACGGTTCCCCACTCCGTGCGACCCCGAAGCACTTCCTTGCCGGGACTGCCTCTCCTGCAGCACAGGAAGGCTTTTAAGCCCTAACCCTTGAAGGGAGGCATGCCAGGATTCGGCCCTGCCGGGAGCCCTTGTGAGGCAGCCCCCCGGGTCCTCACAGCCGAGCCCGGGGGCTCCCAGGCTGTGGTCAGCCGAGGGAATCTCTCTTAGCACGCACCCACATGGTTGTCCCCCTGTGAGAGCTCACTGAAATGTTTTGATGCTTTAAACCAGCATCCTGATGGGAAGGTAAAACGAAACCAGCCTGGGCATCTCTATGTGAAATTACAGGTATATTCCAGTTTCCGAATCACATCAGCTTTAAGCTGAAATAGAGGGCAACTCTGGCTTTCCATGGCAAGAGGCTGCTGTCAGGTCTTCCCGCCTTGGCTTGCTCATGCCCCAGTCCACAGTGTTTCGTTAGCTCGGGGTGTAATTCAGACACAGCCAACCATATCACTGCTTTGTGCATTTTTTATTTACTTTACTATTTTACTAGTACATGAGAAAGCAACTTTAAAACAGATGTTGATATTTAAACAGTTTGCCACAAATTTTACATTGCAGCAATTTTTAATCCAGCACCTAGCCTTATAACTAGTTAGAGACGAGGAAGCAATGATTACCTGTCTCTAGGGAAAGAAAGGGCCAAGTGTGTGTGGGGAACAGACAAAGCCCAGCCCCTGTGGCTGGCTGCTGCTGCCAATTGTGGGATTTAGGAGAGCTAAGCTAGGGAGCAGGATCAGGCCTGTATCCTGGCATCCTGAAATTTGCTGTCACTTGCTTTGCAGCTGGGAACACGCAATTATGAATCCTGAAAGGAAGCACAGCAATTATCTGTGTGGTTTCTGTGAAACAAGGTCTTTTGAATAAGGAATCGGGGGGGGGGGAAATTTGAACACGGTGGCTATCGCTTTTATTTCCACTTTATTTCCAGCGGAACTGATTAAGAATGATCATTAAATTTTGACAGCAATCAACCAGAGAGTGTATTTCTATTCCTTCTATTCCTCTCTTGGCACCCCAGAGATTAAGATTTGTAAAAATCTAATGCAAAGGAGAACAAAGCAAACACGATTTAAAAGTTCATCACTTAGTCACAAAGCTCAGAGGCAGAGGAGAGGGCTGGACACACTCCCCATAAATGGACATTGCCAACATAAAGATTATACACACAATATTGACCTTTAAAACTGGCTACTAGCTTTACAGTAAAGTCAATAATGAAATAAACTGACATAATATGCTATCCAATTAATCATTTATATTTATTTTCATTAAAGGGATGCTTGCCACAAACAGTTCATCCCAAAACTCAGGCATGGTAAACCTAAAATGAGCAGAAATTCCCCTATGGTGTTCTTGTCATTTCCCCCCGCCCTGTAAAACAATTTATTAGAAACAATAACTAAGGTTTTTTGAAGGTGCATGTGGGAATTTGAAAGCTTAACTAGGGAACTAAATAAACTAAATGATCTACTTTAATTGGATGAGACTGATGAAATGCCAAAAAGAACTACACATTGAGGAATGTAAACTAGATTTAAGCTGCTTAATGTCTAATAATTTTAAGATGTAGCAGTCATATCCGAAAGAAAGACGATTTTTATATTAGTTTTTTTTAAAAGGATATGATGCGACTGACAGTGTCCCTTTGCAATGGTGTGGGGCTGTAAACCACAGTAATTCACATTCACATGAACACACATGTTGTAAACTTGAAACATTGGAGATTTAAAAAAAAAGAAAAAAATAAGGAAGCACATGGTATAAAATGATAAAAAAGATTATGCTAATAAAAGCCAAATGGCAGCAGGAACAGCAGCAGCAGCTAGAACTGCTGGATAAGGCGCCGGCGCTGTGAGGTCTTCCGCAGCAGTCGTCTGTAGTCATAGGGATTATCTTCGGTTTTACTCTCTTCCAGGGGGCTTTCTGCAACCCTCGACCTAGGAATTCAGTACAGAAGTGGTTTAGAAATTGAAGTCAAAACATTTACCTTGGCAAACACTCCTAATCGACTGCTTCACCTCCTCCCTCAGAAGGTAGAAATAAAAGGAGAACGAAAAAAACCAACTGACTTTGCTAGGCCTCTTCCTGTGCTGCATAAAGCAGGCACCTCGGAACAAACACGCTATAGACTAAAAGCAGATGAACACAGAAGAACAACATGTTCTTCTACAAAGGGGACATAATAAAAGGACACAAAACCCTTGAGAACACAGGGGTGCTTTGCAGTAGCGTTTGCCTGATGGTTATGGAATCAGATTTTCAGTCAATTTGTTTGCTCTGTTTCTAACCTGCCTGTGGAGCACAATGTAAATGTCCATCTCATCCTATTTATTTGGTTTTTTCAGACGGCAAGATGCACCTTGGAAGCCGCCTCTGACAGGCTGGAATGGTGACCTGGCACCAGGTGTTACCGTGAAGCAAGATTAAAAATAAAACCCCATTATTTTGCAAGGTATTACTTTGAAATAATTACAAACATTTCTAGTGTTCTACATTAGAGGTGTACCCCATCAGTGGTCCTACAACAGCATCGGAGCTAAACTGCCAAAAAAAAAAAAAATACCTAGTGCTTCACTTCTGTAGTCTGAAAAGATTGTGTTGTCTTTAGATATAGGTAACCTCATTTGAGAGATGCTGAAGGGCAGAAGTATTTATTAATTGCATTCATCTGCTCTCAGAGATAACAGTGTAAATTTAAAAGCTACATAGATATTTTCACTGTGGGTAATTAGGATGCAGCCAGAGCAGCACCTGGTAAAAGGTAAGAAATTCCTTTTAGTAAGCTCAGTGGCAAAATTCTCATTCATCTAAACCAAACCCCAAGGTAACAGATTTGATGTATTTAAGCACCTTAGAAATGCAACATTTTCCAAGGGATGTAAGTTATATGGTAACTCCCTGATATTGTTATTTGTAATTCCATGCCTCCATAATACCTTTCTAAAACTAATTTAGATTCTACCTGAAAAAATCTACACTCCCCCCCAAAAAAAAAAAAAAAAAAAAAAAAAAAGGAAGTGGCACAACATCTTCTATAAACATTTTCTTTATTACTATAGGTACATTTTCAAATTCATTGATCATCCCAGGTTTACTGTTTCCCTTAAGCTTTTGACCTTTATACTTCCCAAGTTTTTCTTCTATATCTGAAGATGCAAGAAGATATAAATATATCAAAACATATAAATATGTGTTTGAATGTGCAATGTGTGTGGGTACATTGGCCAGAGTCAGAATACGAATTCCCTTAGCCCAGCAGAGGTCACCCTCTATGAAGTCTATGTGGGAAGAGAGGAGGTAGAGTAAACCCTCCCTTTAGGGTTCCCCTCCTGGCTGTCCACCTTGGTGGAGTCCACCATAGGCTAGAAACATGAGTGCTGCTATAGAACAGTAGGAAAAGGAGGCAGTCAAGCTGGTGTCTTATCTGTAGAAAGCAGGCAGAAAGTTGGCACGCATCCACCCTATTTAAAACCTAGATCAGAAATACAACTTTGAGGTTTTCCTTCAGTTTAATCTGATTTCAGAACAGATATACAGCAGGTTGTCTGGCCATCTCATCTGGCACTTGGGAAGCCAAAAACTAGCAGGTAGGCTGAACACCAATCATACCACCATTTGTCCTTGCTGCATAAAGATGGGAATTTTTCAGCTACACATTTTACAAGTTAATTTGGCAAGATTGTGTGAATAAAAACATAGGTTTGAAAGCCTATCTTTCTTTTTGTGAATCTTTTGAATACCTCAACAAGGTTATACAACACTTATTTTTTTCCTACGATTATTTTGTCTGAATTACCTTTCAGCGGCTCTTAATATTGAAGTCTTGCGCTCAGCTGGGTGTCTCTTCTTTCTTGTGGTAGAACTGCTGTCCTTTGAGGTGGGATCAGTAGATGAAATTTCTTGGTAGTAGATATCTAAATCTAGCACTTTGCTCAGACTGTCAATAAATAAGTACACTAGGTTAACAGTTAAACTTTTGGATATTACATTCAACATTCAAAACCAAGGCAACCAAATATCATGAGTTGTGTTAATCCACTGAGGTTCTAAGGAAAAGCATATGTAAGGGCCATAAATGACTCTCTGAAATATGACTACTGTATGACGCAGATAGATACTGAGAAGTTTGAAATACTAAATACTTTTATATGTTCATAAAGCAGACATATATGACTGAAATTGTTTGGGTTTGCCATTATACTCAATGGAGAGGCATTTTTAGGGTATAGTTCATCTGACCTATTTTAGATATCTCTTTGAGGAACAGATGAATTATATTGCTGAAAATGACCATTTTTGTCTCTCAGTACAAGAAGAGAGTCTAAGGCAACTAGTTCAGATATCAGTGTCAATAATGCAGATGTCTCATATTTTGTTAGATGAATGCTATCCAAGGTATCATATGTACAGAAAAAAACAATCCCAACATTCAGCTTAGAATGACCAGGGAAAAAATAATCTCCTAAAAGCAACCTGAAAAAAGAAGTTCAGAGTTCAATTCTCACATTGGTAGCAACCAGAAATAACTCATTGATTTCGGTTGCTATTGTTCTACTAATACAGAGTCAGCACATGAAAGAAGATGCAGTCATGGAACTGATTTAAGATGGAACTAGATTTAAGATGAGTAAATCCTAACTAAGGTCAAACGAGAGAAAACACTAGATTTGGATTTATTTTATTTTTTTTTTGTTTTGGCTGGCTAAGCAGAAGACAATAACAGGTGTGATTTTTTTTCTTTCCTTTTTTATTTTTTTTTTTTTTTTTTTTCCCCTGCGATGCAACTGACATCAGAAAAAGAGCTGTAACAGACCAGGCATGGGGGACACGGACAGTAAGTGGATCCTTTAAGCAGTGGCATAATCAAGTGAAATTTAAACTGTGACTAAATGAAGCTAGATGCTCTGAGCACATATTGTGCGCATGTAATGCCATTTAGCTTCCTTTAAGGTATGTATTTTAGATACGGAGTTTGTATTCCGCAACTTCAGCCAAGGATAGTGCTAAAAGCTCATTTGTCTTGCATGTGTGACCTGGCTACCATAGCAAACATACTGTGGTACCACAGCAGTGTCACTGGGGAGCAGCAGAAAAGTACAGAAACACCAATAAAATAAAGCTATGATATATGTCAAATGCTGTGAACCATGTCTACAACACACATAAGGATCTAAGATACAGAAAGGCAGAATATATCTGTTGCTTGCTTTATTTCTGCAGAGCTCCATCAAAATGGGTTAGTTACACTGTAAAGACTTCTAGTTGAAATTTCAAGGACTATTCTTCTTTACCTTTTATTAATAATTATTGTTTTATTTTTTTATGATCTATTTCCAGTCACATATTTTTAGGTGAGAATTTTAAGAGTCTTTGTATTTTTGCTAACAAAAAAGAACTGGTTGCTCATTTGCTTTGACTGGAATTTTAAGCACCTTCAATTATTTTCTGTGTCAGAACTATCTTTGATGTGGACCTTATCTTAACTTATTATTATGCTTGTGTTGCCATGGTAAAGGGCCATGCTGTGGTAAAAACTGAACGACTGAATTGTATAATGGGTTTTTGTGGCTGAAAATTGCCTATTTTAACTTTGTATATGATGTCGTTCCTGTGAATCACCAAATTACCACGCTTTTTTTTTTCATGCTTTATTCTCCTGGTTGAAGTACAGCTAAGAACTGTTCTAGAGTACTAAAATGACAATAGCGAGATAATGAAAAAGATTACCTTTCTTTCCTTGGTTTCCGTTTTTCGTCTTGTATGGATTTCTAAGAAAATACAAAATAATTTAAACAATACTAAAAGAAAAGTTTATGCAAAGATAAAATTCATCAGCATGTTAGGTAGGAGGGTGTTGTACATCAGAAGAAAAAGGATATCAAAAACTTTCAAGTATCTATAGTTGTTTCAATGAATGTTTTAATGACAACACTGTCTCACTGAGAGTGATCAGTGTCTCACTGTGATGCCATGATAATTTCCATGAATACAGGCAACTCAGTGGAAGCAGGCATAATCCTGTTCTCATTAATGTCCGTGCAGTCTTGTCACTTCTTGTGGCACATCAGGTTTTAGTAAAATAAAATGGACACAGGCCTCATTTAAAACGCAGGTGGCAAGAGTGCCCTTTAGGATACAAGACATCTCAAAATGCAGAGAAGATTCATAGGGAATGTGAGTAATTTCTTGCCTCTAATAGATTTCTGTCCCTACAGGAAAAACAATGCTATATTGCAGCATCTAATGCACCACTCTTCAAAGCAGTATTTTTAAGTGCAGATGGTCTTAATTTTGGTCTTGTGCTTCTTACAAATGAGTGAAAACTCACTAGGATTAGTAACTGTAAAGTCACTGAGAATCAGAAAACCTGATGGACTTCAGAATGCAGGCAAATTGACAAGACATCTAATTTCAAAATGATAGGCTGATTTAAAGAAATATACCACAAAATAAACTTCTAGTGCCTTGTATGAACAATATTGTCAGGCTTCATTTGTACCTGTGTATCCTTTTAGCTCATTTGATATGCAAGGAAATGAGTGAGAATGGAAGGTGTCGAATTAATATCTGTGACATGATGTGAGACAAATTCTGTTTTTCACAGAAGATAGAGAAAAAATGTCAAAAAATGCCCTCATATTGTGCGCTTCCACTTTCATGTGATCTGGACTTGATAATCATCTGGGAATACCTGCAGGTCACAGTGAATTTAATAAGGTAAAAAATTCATGATAGCTGGAAAAGCTGACTACCCTCAAGGACCTCAGGTTACAGCTCAATGACTTACCCAAGGTCTACAGATTTAAGAACTAGTAAGTCCCCTTTCTAAGCTTCAGTGTACAGATGTTTATGCTGAACCTTTCCCTTACCAGTGAACTTTCGGTCAAGAAGATGGGATTCTCTTTTTCACACCTTCTTGAAAAATATGACTAATTATAGGTAATACTGATTAATACCTTGAAAAACTGCTGCTAAAAATTAGTTTAAAAGTTCCATAGTGCTACTGCAGGTTTTGTTTGCACTGTTGCGATGGCTGTTTTCTGATATGGAGCTGGCTGTGTAACAAATCACCTCTCAGAAAATACTATATTCCTGACTGTATAGTATCGTTTTTCTAAATATGCATTTACTTCAGAATTCCTCTTCTCCTCAGAAATTTCCTAATACAGAATTCAGTGTCATGCCTTTCATTTCAGTCCTTTAAGTCACCAGTCTTGCTTTCACAAACCAAAATCTTATTCTTACGTGTGATTTTATTCTTAAGAATATAATTTCTTTTCAGAATATCACTGTTCCAAAGCCGTGCTATTTCAAAGCCCCCATAAAAAAATATAGTCGTATTTGCCCTTTTTGGTATGCCAGACACAACTATCCCTAAAGGCCCTGGTGACACCTTCTGTTGAAAGGAGAAGCAATTGCTACGGTTAGTTTATTAGCTGGGCTCTCACCGGCTGTTAAAATAGGTCACTAAGATACAGGCACCTCGAGCAAATGAGTTTAATTGCTTTTTTGTTGGAACTGCTTTCTGAGCTGCTTTTCCATTTTCTCTCCTGCTTACTTTCTTGCCTTTTTTTCTATATTTAAGGGCACTGGAGTCAAGAGTGGAAAGCAGCGCTTCGTATCTGAACTTGGACCAAAGGCTATATATAGAGACACTCAAATCCATTAGTCTCCTGAGCTGCTGGTGTTTGCCAATTCCTTCATAATCACAATCTGACACATTTGTAAAGGAAGTTACAGTGTGCATACTAATACAGCCTGTTTTAATATTTCCTCTCTCTGCAAGATCAAGCGCTAATTTAGATGCTCAAAATAGCTCTCCAAACAAACCCCTTTCTCTCCCATGACTTACAAAGAAACTATGGAGACTGGGCACTTAATTTGGGTCTTGAAAGTGCAAATGCTGCTTATGCATATAATGGATGTACGTACATTTAAGTACATACAAAAAAATTGGTCTGACTTAGGTCCCCCCAGTCAGGGTAAGTGAAACTCAATTTCAAATCTAGTTTGAAACATGAAGTTTGTGGCCTGCCTCCTTTCAGCAGGACACAGCTTTAATGCTGCATTAGAAAGGAATACAGGGAGTTGGGTGATTAGAAAAGAAGTTTAGGTGGGAATTATCTGGCAGTTTTAGCCCACAAAAGCTTGCTAAACTCACATGTATTAGAGTGTAGTAGGTGGAGTCTTCTGGATTATTTAATGTCTTGGGCTTCCGTGGCCTCCTTGGGGGTCTCTTCATCGGGCGAGAGTCTTCTACTTTGGCTGCAACTGCAAAAAAGCAGAAGATTGCAATGATTATTTCTTCACAGAATGGGAGGCTTTTATGAAAAAGGGGGAATTTCACTGGAGAGAAAAAAAAAATCCATATAGCCACTTTTACTGCTTGCAGTAATTCAAGAAAGCAACTGTTTCAGGCATTTCCATCACTAGCCTGGAAATAAGAATGCTTTTACCCATTTGAGTCCTGATTACCCACAGGGACCCATACCATGTAACAAATGTCAGGCTGAGGAAGCTCAGCAGCCTACCTGGCACAGGCTTCTCCTTCTGAAAAGGGCTGATGCTCCACATTGAGAAAAGTGTAATGATGAAAAAATGGGAAAAGATGGGTAATGGCTACTGGAAGGCTACCATCTTGTAGCAGGATCTGGGTGGTGTGGATGCTATTTTTTTCAGGCCCAAGTTGATCATTAAGGTGCTGAATCAGAGCAGTAGCATCAGACCTCTGATTCAGAGGTTGGTCCTTTACATTATCATGGTGTAGATTTTCCTCAAGGTCTCCTGCTGAGGCTATTCGTTTCAAGCCAAATCATGTACCACTGGGCAACACAGCGTGACCATGCCCATTGCATCCAGTGTAACCTAGTTTAGTGTACTCAACTTCTGGTCTTTATATCTACAAAAACTTTCTGCAAACATGCAAAAAATGCTTTCGTTCTAATGGAAACAAAATTAAGATTTTTAACACAAAATGGAACTGCTGTTCTCTGGCAGTTTCCAAACTCAGAGTTGGACACTGACTTGCGGATTCCATTGGCTGGCACATAAGAAACCAGAAAAATCTCCTGGATGTTTACTTGTTTAAATTTTATACGCAATTCTGGCAGTGCTAAGATGTATGACTGATATGGATTCATAGCCTGTTTGTCACAGAGCCAACAGAGATTGCAGGCTTCCTGCAGAACTGACTCTGGGAGGCTGAGACCACAGAACTGACTCTGGGGGGCTGAGGGACCACAAATGTACAGCATGGTGAGCATGATCACCTTACAGTTGGCTTCAGCTACAGGAAAAGTTAATAGGAGGCTATAGCAATTCCTTCATGGTGAAGGGGGTTGCACGGCAGCAGAACACTGATGCTAGAGGTGGATCATTGGAACACACACAGAAGGATGAATGATGTCACGGCACAAGGTCTAGGCACTGAACTGTGTGTCCAGGTATATTGCATTATCCAGTGAGGTTTTATATTGTCCTTGTCCCATCACAGAAGTATTCAGGGGACAGTCCATGACAGAAAACATCTCCTTAGAAATGAACATGGTGTGAGGGTGGAATGAAGATTCAGCTCCCAATGAATTACTGAATTGTGTTTTGCTGATCTAATCCTCCTTCACATGAAGCAACTTTAAATCTCTAACCCAGATGTGCTAAATACATGTGATTGAGACTTGGAAGAAAGAATGTATTTTCTTCTCTAATTACCATAAGAAACCTTTTACATGATAAAAATAAAAACTCTTGCATGTACATCAGGCAACTTTTTAATTAGGAGGTAGCACAATCATTTAAAATGAGAAATGATCAGTGATACATCAGTGTTGACTCCTACAAAATTAGCTGTGTAAGTTTTTTGTTCTGTGTGATAAATAAAGGCTTGTAAAGGTCACAGATATACGCAGGAGCCAGAATGAATAATGTTAATTTAAATTGTAGTTGGATAATGATTACATTTATTGTTTTAGTTTCTTATCTGAAATGCAGACTGCTTCTCATGTAATGAATGAACAAGTATCTTTTAACATTTTGCACTTAAGAAAACAACGGTGTTTTTCTAAGCCAGGGTACAGATAATTCATGTTAAACAATGAAATTTAGATGCAATAAATTCAATTCACTAATCTGTGTTAAATATAAATTACATTCTTTGATTCGAATAGGTATAGTAGCCCTGGCTGTGCTCTTACGTGGCCCGTTGTTACCTTGCTGCATTTCAAATGGGCACCTGGAGTTATGCGAGTTTCCATTTGTGAGAGAGTAGAGGCATATCTTCCCTATTTTATTTTTAAACATGTCAGGAGCCTGAACTGGAAACAATATCTTAAAAAAAAGAAACAACAATCAAACTTAAATTTCAGTGTAGTTGAATAGAAACACCCAACCCTTTGTCTGTAGGATGTTTTCAAGAATTGTGTCAAAGATCATAGCTGCACGAAAATCTAGAAAAAGAAAATGAAGCCAAACTGGGGCTTTAGGAAAATCCCAAGAAAAGAGCTCTCATAACACCTAAAGATTTTTTATTGTTCCCTAAGAATTCATCACTATGTATGCTGTTACATTCTTTAATTCATCACTGTCAAACACATAAAGCATTATCCTATTCTAGATTACAATTATTCCAACCGAAATTACTTGTATACTTCTTCTGTATGTGCTCTGCAAAGAAGACTCCTATTACACTGAAAACCCAGCATCTGGCAATGCTAAAGGTTTCAGTAAAAAATAGCTTTTCATCTCTGCTTATGTGTTGTACGTATGTATGAGCTATGCAAAAACTGAACAGAAATATTATGTTGGGTTAGGCAGGCTTTGAAGCTTGGACCTCCATCGTTTCTATTTAGAATTACATACACAACTGAAAATGCAATTCTGAGTTTTGTCTCCAAATTACACAGTAAGTAAGTAAAACCTAGTTTGATGGGTTTAGCTTGCTTTGCTTCACCAGAAAGTGAACTTACGATTTCCTTCCAGACTTAGATTTGTGTGTTCACTGCTACTGAAATAAGCTGATGTGATAGTTGTTTGTACTGGACAACTCACTTCACAAAGCAAAACTTGTTTTTTTATTAGTTGCCAATAATTCCAGAGATCATTTAATTAGAGTTAAAGGTGGAACGGAAATTAAATACCCAAGCCTGACACATGGTGAGTTGGATGCACTTGTTTTTCAGATGGCCTATACTTTTCCTGCATTAGGCGATGAAACAGAAAGGAGGGGTAAAATAATTAATTTATTACTAGGCCAATTATGTTGCTTCTAGAATCCATGACAAATAAAAGGTTTTATTGAAGCCCACTCTCTCCATAGTAAAATACCTTATATCCTATTTTTCCTTAAGACTTCAAGTATCCCCAGCTAGATCTGGCTGTGTGCTTTGTATGTAAAAGGAAAATTGAAGCTTTCTATCTAACGAACATTTAAATACATCCGTTACAACATTGATAAGGAAACCATTCACAACAGGAGCAGTCAAAGCACTTTGGAAATATCAGGTTGGTGCTATCATTTCTATTTTACTAACAGGGTAAATAAGATGCACAAAGCAAGATACATTAAGACTTGCTTAGGGTTTATGTCCCAGTTAGTCATTAACACAACTAAAGGCTGGACCAAAGGACTGTGCTGAGACTCCTGTCTCTGCAGCCAGCCCATACCCTGTTATTATATCGACCTGAACACGTGCTGTCAGTTCCACAATACATGCCTTGTAAGCAATGTATAGGAGAAACTGACTCCCCCTCACCACATTTGATGCTACACAGACATTCCTTTGTAAAGGTTTTACCAAGGGGAAGACAGGTCAAACAAGTTGAAAAGAAGGATTTTCTTCAAACTGCCCAAATGCATACAGTCAGTACTCAGTCGAAATAAAGAGGTTTCGCTCTTGTGACCTGGATGTTTTGCTTTTGAACATCAAGATCGAATGTTAGCTATGCTAACATGTCCAGGAAGTTAAATCTCTCTCTTGCTCAAAACTGATGCAGTCTGTCAAAACATACATCTGATCAAGTGGTGATGGAAAGCTAAATAAAAATTAAGGTTATTCTCCATCAGAATGAATGAAATATAGAGTTAAGGGTCAGTGAAGGCATATGAACAGTGTGGCTGCCAGGTAACATTGAAGAAAGTTTAGCAAATCTAAGAAAAAATCCTTATTCCTATCAGTATCTCAGCTAGCTCATTTAACACTACCTCAAAGGTTTCCACTTAAGTTGCATGCATACTCTTAATTCTATGGTGTTTAGTTACAAGGTATTACTACTTTCATACTCAGCCCTCACTGAAAGCTCAAGATACACTGAAGCAATAAGAAAATTTAATTTCGGACCAGCTAATCTAATGTATGTGTATCCTGAACACCACCACAAACTATGGGAACTGTGGAGAGCTGCATGTGCTTGAAACATTCAAGTATGAGCAAGAAATGCTTGAATAAAGATGAGTCAGTATCAACAGCCCTTTAGGTTGAACTGTGTCTGCATATTCTGATATACAATGATAAGCCTGGAAGACAACAATCTCAAGGAATCAACATCCAAGGATGCTAACGTAAATTAACTTATGTCTTCCAGCTGATCTTATACTGAAGACTGAAGAAATAGTGTGGTTACAGCTGTGATAAGCATCTAAGTGTTGAAAGGTCTCTATTTATTAGGCCACCTGGAGAAACAGATAAACCTGTCTTTCGGTCATTTAAGTGAAACGTTACATGTTTGATTCAGTGCTGTTCCACATCTTATGGGGACAGAAGTATAAAGATAAGCTCAGAATAAAGGAGGAAGAAAACAAGAGTAAGAGCAGTAATGTCATGGGTTTTGTAGAGGAGCTTTGAGGAAATCAGAAAATGCAAATATAATAACTGGAATTCCAGGACTTGACAACAAGAAGTTAATAGGTATTACTGCTTACAACATTTATGTGCACACCTTTTTACTGTCCTAATTATACACAGAGTGAGGATATAATTACTCAAGTTCCAGATTTGCATATAGAAAAACACTGCTCTTTAGCATTCTGGTTAGTAGTTTTTAAGTATTGTTTATTCATAGGATGTTTACCAGGGCCAATTTGGAAATTACAGTTGATGGTGCAAGATTTTAGCAATCTGGAGAAAACCGAGAGATTATTCTGGCGCAGACCTAGAACTAGCAACTGCAAGAGATTGAGAACTTCACAATTGCAAATGCCTAAGTCCCACCACACCCACTGAGGGAAGTAGTTTTCATCTCTGGCTGACATTATATCATTTCTGAGAGTCTGGTAACCTGGGATTATTGCTATACAAAAGAGGATGTTTATGGAAAATGGCTGTATTCCACTTCCGTGATTTCCCCAATCTTACGCTCTGCCATGCATCTGGCCAACTCTCAAAACAGATTTTGTATGTCCTGGCTGCATAGCGCTCAAAGGACCACTCCGATAGCTGAGAACAACCAGACAGCAGAAGTGCTTGACTACCCTGCTTTTCTCAAGCCCTATGCCTTAGTGTTCCCTGGCTTGCAAAGAAGAAAGACTGGCCAGTGAAAACTACTGTCCTCTCCCAGTGCTACACAGACTCCCTTTTCCTTGCAAAGGCTGCCCATGAAACCCCTATAAATAGTGCTGCGGCAGACTACAGCAGTGGGAATCCTGGATTAAAATCCTGCCTGTCTCACTGCTTCATGTAGCTGAAAAGGTCCTCAGCTGCAGCAGAGCTACTTGTACCACGTGAATTTCATTCTAAATATAGAAAATTATCTTCCTGAGATTTTGTACTTGAACTGTCATTTAATACTTAGAAGGATGGGCACCATTAGTCATCTGGAGAAAAAAAAACAGAAAGAAATTGCTCCCATAATGATCAAATTCCCCTCACTTCAGGCTTTGACCTCAAAAAACTTGCAGTGGCCATTTGTGCATCTATTCTGACACCACAGTAACCCAAGGCTCACTAACAGTCCAAAGGTGCAGTCCTGGGATGGAGCCATTATGTTAAGCTGAAAGCATTTAGCAAGCAAATATAACCTACTCAGAAATTCAAGCCACAGGGAAAATTGTTTATTCCAGGAACTGTGTGCAGCTTGCTTTATGCATTTTTATAAATACAAATAAATTCACTTAAGAATAACTTAACCTTGTGGATTTAAGATTCATTTAACCTTTTTGCTCACATGTTCTTTAAACTGCAGGCTTTGCATTTTTATTAAAATAAGCAGTTTTGAAAATCTGAACATTTGTTAAACTGTGCCCTCCAGCTGTCCCACAGTTCCTCCCCTTCTGTGGGTAGCAATGTAATAAATGTTTTATCAAGCTGATCAATGGCCACCTACCCACAGATGAAGGCAGGCAGGTATTCCTACCTGGCATACAGCTATAAAATACAATTCATGTGTTATAGCTGTAAAATGACATATAAAACTAGTGAAGCTGAGGAAGAAGTGTAAATAAATGCAAAAGAACAAAGTAATTACAAATAGGTAAGTACCACATGATTTATAGAACAGCTAAAGCTCAACAATCCTTGCCTTTATAAGGGTAGGACAGCAAATGTAGTCCTAGAGGGAAACCTGCAGTAAAAGCCTATCTTTCTTCTGTAAATGTGTATGTACAAATTGTATTGTAACATATAGTTTAACCATGCCAAGTGCAAGGTTCTACACCTGGGTCGGAGCAATCCCAGGCACAGCTACAGGTTGGGCAGAGAAGAGATTCAGAGCAGCCCTGAAAAGAAGGACTTGGGAGTGTTGGTCGATGAGAAAATGAACACGAGCCGGCTTCAGTGTGCACTCACAGCCCAGAAAGCCAACCATATCCTGGGCTGCATCAAAAGGAGTGTGACCAGCAGGTCGAAGGAGGTGATCCTGCCCCTCTACTCTGCTCTCGTGAGACCCCACTTGGAGTATTGTGTGCAGTTCTGGTGTCCTCAACATAAAAAGGACATGGAACTGTTGGAACAAGTCCAGAGGAGGGCCACAAGGATGATCAGGGGACTGGAGCACCTCCCATATGGAGACAGGCTGAGAACGTTAGGGGCTGCTCAGCCTGGAGAAGAGAAGGCTGCGTGGAGACCTCATAGCAGCCTTCCAGTATCTGAAGGAAGCCTATAAGGATGCTGGGGATGGACTCTTCATTAGGGACTGTAGTGACAGGACAAGGGGTAACGGGTTGAAACTTAAACAGGGTAAGTTTAAAATGGATTTAAGGAAGAAATTCTTTACTGTGAGGGTGGTGAGGCACTGGAATGGGTTGCCCAGGGAGGCTGTGAATGCTCCATCCCTGGCAGTGTTTAAGGTTAGGTTGGATGAAGCCTTGGGTGGCATGGTTTAGTGTGAGGTGTCCCTGCCCATGGCAGGGGGGTTGGAACTAGATGATCCTAAGGTCCTTTCCAACCCTAACTATTCTATGATTCTACATAATATGGGCAAGAAAGAAGACAGGAAGGCTTCTCCCTGTTTAATAGACAGTGGATCACTCACCACATCTACCTGCTTCACTTTAGCATGACAGTATGCAGTATATTACCTCAAGTCTTTTTTTTATGTAGTCATCTTACTCTAATATCCTGTGCTTTGGTCATAGCTAGAAAGGAAACAGTTTTCCTGTTGTGTGGATTATGTTCAAAAGTGGAAAAAGAAAGTTCACATTCCACACCAAGAAAGGTCTTTCAGTGGGCCTGTTAGCTATTATAAATATGGCCACGGGGATGCGAGAAATCACGGCTCAGGTCCCTGCAGCCATCGCTCCATACCCTAGATGAGTGGCTGAGCCTAGTGTACACTGTCAAACCTGCTGTGTTGCGAGTGAAATGTCACATCATGGGCAGAAAGGCCAGCAGAAGGCAGTGCTTGACTAGAATCCAGCTGTCCTTTGTGCTTTTTTGAAGTTCAAGTCTGGTAAAAGACATGTTTGTTACACCTGTCATCGTTAGCCACAAAAGTTGTATGAAGTACTTGGGTCTGCAACAGAAAACAGTCCCGTTTACCGATGAAAATTCTGCTAACAGGAAGGTTTGACCTTACCTGACTGACAAACATGAGAAGGAAGTTGGCCATTAGCTTGCTTATCTTTGGGCAGCATGACAGGTCTCAGCTGATGTGACAGTATCATTTCATTCAATTTTTGCTGCAATGCTAAGTAGTCTTCAGATAATTTTGATATCTGATAAACATAACACAGGATTTTACATTATTATATGAATATGTATACATGTTCCAAGGTAATCAAAAGTAAAACAGTGGACTAGAGAATGAATTTAAATGGTATTGCTACACTTACTGCAGTGTAGACTCCTACCACATTTACCTCCCCATCCTCCTTAAAGAGTAAGAAGAAGAAAATGAAGAAGAAGACTCATAGAAAACTCCACATTGCCACCCAGTCCTGCAGCTACTTTATATTGGTTCACATATATGAGTAGATGATACCTTGCTGATGTAAATTAGCTTCTACAGCTGTAGGCATCGCTGCACATGTGTGAGTGACTGACACAGCAACTTTGAGTATCACTTACAGGATATTTTGCAAGTTTACTGATTTAAAGGCCTTGCCTGGTGAACGCACATTTCAACAAAGGCAAAGCTTCTGCATTTAACTTAAACCAGGTTAAGACTAACAACATTTTTTGCCAGTGCTCTTTGTCTTTTCTTCCTTCCTGAAAAGGGTATTGTTTCTTGCAGTCCAAAATATGCATTTTTATAGAACACTCATTACAAAATCTCAGTCTCAGTTTAGAGAGTAAAACCTTGGTGCCACTGAAGCCAGTAAAAGAACCTTGCCATTTTGTCACTGTTTGGAGTATTATGCTCAACATATGTAGCTTACAAGCTTCTTACCTGTCGTGAAAAGGCTGCCAAATCACAAGCCTCTTTCTCTGAGTCTCCCTTTGGTGTCTTAGGGTCTTCAGCCTCTGTATTAGTGGTTTCCCTATCTTTTGTTGTCTGGGGATTATTATTTTGAACATAGACTGCTTCTGTTGGCTCCTTTACAGTTTTCTCTTGACTTTTGCAAGGTAGTTTCCCTTCTTTTCTGAGTTGTCCCCTCCTTCTGTAACCCCGGTAAGTGCTCTGAATAACCACTGCTGCCTTCTCTTGGTCTTCAGAACTTTGGTTTTCTGCCTCAACTTGCTTCCATGAGCCTCTTAGTGACTCTTTTCTTACAATTCCTTTACATCCTGTAGGCATCACTGCTTCATGTTTCAGGTGGTTTCTTTCCACATCCCTGTCAGTCCTGGGCTGGACCACAGAAGACTTTTGATTTTGCCCATCTGCACTGAGTTTGTCTTGATTATCTTGCTCTTGCTGGGGGCTAGGTTCAGCTGTGATTTTGACAGATTTGTTGGACAACTCTTCCAAAGAGGCCTGTTCTTCACCTTCAACAACACGTTTTACTGCAGGGTTCTGCTTCACAGAAGCTCCCTCTCCTTCAGTAAAGATTGTCTGTTGGTCCTGTACATTCCCTGTGACACCAAATGCAGAGCACTCACTGTCACTAATAACATCAGCTTCATCTGGAGTCTCCTCATTTGCTGCTTCTTCCAGTATAGCATTTTCAGCTGGCTGCAGTTGTGCTTCAAGGAATTCCACAGCAGATAATTCTTCCTCTGCTATTTTTTTCCGCTGTTCCTTTAATTTTTTACAGACCCTGTAGCTTCTATAATAGCTCTGAACAATGACAGCTGCTTCTTCTTCTGTTTTAGGAAGGGCCCTCTTCACTCCAGCTGGACTTTCCTCATTATCTTGAAGTTTTTCATCTTTTTCACTAATGGATGCTGCATTTACAGTTTGTTTCTTTCTAAGTGATTCCCTGAATGGAATAGAGTTTAGGGCAAAAATTATAGCTGAAGGAGATGAAAGATAGTGACAACTTTACAACTATCTTTGGTGGTGATTGTGTACTAAATGGCAATTTGATACATTGAAGCATGGGAAAGATTTAGTGCATATAGCTGGAATTAAAGTTAGCAAGCTAATTGCTGTCTTTCTGTTTATTACTATTTCTTAAGCGAAAAGAGACATCCCTGTTAAACTCTTCACAGAAAATTGCTAGAGGATCAATCTAGGCTGCATGAGGGCTGATAAAACAGTAAAGAATTTATTTAAATGTTAACAAGAACATAAGGCATAAACTTTTTTGCACCTCAAATATGTGTAAATATACACAATCCTAAAAGTATTCATGAAAGAAAA
Organism: Psittacula echo; assembly: GCF_963264785.1. Lineage (NCBI taxonomy): Eukaryota > Metazoa > Chordata > Aves > Psittaciformes > Psittacidae > Psittacula > Psittacula echo. Next base: position 42,633,838 of record NC_137737.1, on the reverse strand, counting down.
CTGCTTCAAGTCACACTCACACTAGAAATGCGAAAAAGAACAATCCTGGCCACAGGTTCAGGTCAAATTTAAAAGACCTATTCCCTAAACTGTCTCTGTTATGATCAATATCACTTCAGTGCCAGTTGAAACGCCACCCTATTCCTTCCCTCTGAAAGACTCTGGACTCCTTCACAGCTGTTTTTCACCTCCCTGGACTAGTCTTCACTTACTTAAAATCTATCACTGAAAAAACCGATGGTGATGAGCAAATGATGCTAGCTCCATTTCAGAAACTGATCCTACAACCACACTGCAGAGATATTCAGAACGTGATTCATCTCACCTGGCTTCTAGCTGTTTGATCTGAGCAAGACATCTGAATTCCTGCTGTCATCACCTACACTTATCTCAAACAGTGACCTAAGATGACAAGAACAGTTCCTTGCAGATACCTATTTCTTGCTCCTGTTCGAGTATTATTTATGATGAGCTACTTCCAAGAAGATACTAATCTACAGATTAGTAAGATTAGTAACATTAGAAGTAAGCACAATATTGTTGATCTTTCCTCTAACTATGCTTTTATTCCCTGGGCTTAAAAGTACGAGAATATTTGCTACTGACATTAAAAGTCTCCACATAAAGGTACATTACCTTTGCATCTATATGTATAATAATCCTAATTTGCTTTACTTTTAGCTTATATAGCTGCTCTTCAGCAGTGCAGTCACTGAAAGGAACATTTGAGTGACATAAGACAGAAAATAAATCTACCTTTTCTTTTTGAAGACCTTCCTCTCCTTATATCCCCTGTAGTGAGACTGAATTGTAACTGCTGCTTTGTTTCTTGCCTCAGTTAGTTCTTTTCTCTTCTTCCTGAGTAAGTATCCTCTGGCAACTGATACAAATTGTAATACAAAACAACCTTAGGCAACAAGCAATGGGTGTCCCAGACATTTCAGAGAGTCAAATGGTAACAGCATTAAGCAAAATACAGTAAGGAAATACAGACTGGGGTGGTTACTACAATTATGTTTCATCTGAAACTATTCTGGCCCACAAAACTTTTTGAGATTTCCCTTTTTACATGAGGATACAAACAAGCTCTTTCTTTGTGTTTTATTGGACTAAATTAAATACGGGAAGATGCAGAACGAAGAAGAAGCATAGTGCTATAGAAGTCCCTCTAGAACACAGTGTTGCCAGCTTCATGTATCTGTTTTGTCTGATTCAGGCAATTGATTTGACTCAGTCTTTCATTTCCTTGGGAAACGTGATTATCAGACTACGGAGATAACCAGGCTCTCTTCTGGCACTGCCTTGGAATTAGCTGAATATTCAATTGATCAATAAAAACCTGAAAATTTTATAGCTCATCAGTTACGGAAGTCTCAGCTTGTGCTTCTTTTGCAAAAATTAATTCAAAATGAAAAAGCTCAACATGAAAGATGTGCTAAGCTCCACAGTAACCAGGTACACCATGGCAAGGGTACTCGCCAGTTGTGCTTTGTGGGAGGCACAAGTTCAAGTTTCTGGTCTGAACCAAGATGAGTAATGACTCAAACAGGGGTCTTTCCTGAGACATGAAGGTGCTGCCTGCTTGATGCAGCTATCGTATGCAGGTATCGTGCAAGCTGAAGTGCCCCAGGATAGCCAAGGCATCTTCTGCATGGAGCTGGCAAAAAGAACAAGACAGACAGGACTTTCTGGAGAGACAAAGTCTGGTATACCACATGAAATAAAACTAGAGGCCAGATAACCTAGGGCATCTCAAATGATGCTGGATACCAATATGGGGGCAAATGAGCTGAGCATTTGGCAATTTCGAATAAAATTAATCAAACTCTAGGCTCTGCTGATTTTAGGAGGAGTTTATACACCTAGGTCACTTTCAGACATCTACACTGAAATGTTTTAATGAAAAACTGAATTGCATTCAGAATGCTGCTTCAAAAATTCCTGAACTTCCAAAAAAATTTCCTTATGGGAACTGGCACAGTCTCCACAGTACTGTGATTTGGACAAGTTTGCAGTTCCAGGGATTCAGCACAAATCTGCTAATCCCTGGCAAATTAAAAAGAGCATAGTGTTTTCTAAAAATATTTCTGTTGAACTCTAATTCCAAATGCAGTACCAAGGCTATGGGCATAGAGGATTCAGGTGATTTAAATACCCTGAGGAGATGGTAGATATGGGAGCTCTTACTTCAACTCTGCTGAAAGTGTTTTGTATCACACGAAAAGCCAAGCTCACTTAAGAAGGGGAAGGGAGCATAAACAGCCTATTCTAACACATCCATTTAACTTGGCACTTGGTTTTACTTGCTTTAGCATTCCCTACTCATAATTTAGAACATTTTGGGCTCCACTAGGTGCATTGGTTCAGTGTAATCAGCACTGTATAAAAAGGACATAAAACAGGGCAAAGAAACCCAAATATTTACTGGAAGTAGCACAACTGGGTTTTATACTGCAGTCTGACAGGGCCTTAGAAAAGCACTAATTGCAAATCACTTGGAATATTAGCTTCTTGGACTTCTGAGACAGCCCTCATTCCATTTTCATATAAAAGCAACTCAACATGAGTTGTTTTGAAATAAATCAGTTTATATTGTCAACAAACATGCCAATATAAGCTATGTTTGGTCTTTTTAGACTTATTCTGGTTCACTTTTGAAGTTTCCTGAGAACTATGTGATGAGATACTACCCGTTGAAGCTTTGTTTTCAAACTGGAAGAGTTCTGTATTGCTTTAGAAATAAATGGGGTGGGAGAAACAGCAAGCTAAGAAAATGGATATCCATTTTGTTCTGCCTTCTCATGCACTGAAAAAAGTTGAAATGAAACTGCACAGAGGACAGAGAAGGTGGACAAGAAGCACTGGAGAGATCAACAAACAGAGCAAAGTGGTAAATTCCTACTTTTGCATTTGTTAAATATCCTAGTATAACTGACAGCTTTCAGATGTGTAATTATCTTTCGCACATTACTGGATTTTATTCTGGTTTTAGGTTGTTTTCTACACTGATGAAGTTCTACCAACTGCAGTGAAGTGCTCTTCAGTTAATGCTAACATAGGCTCAGTGCAATTAACAGATATATCCGGCAACGATTAAAATCAGCACTGGTGTCAGTATATACTCATGAAGGCATATTTGAGGTAGTTTTAATCTAGATAGCCTTGGTACTGGCAGCATTAGCTTATATTTGCGGTTGCCACCTTTGTAATTACTAAAGTATTGTGCAGATATGTGCCAGCTGTTTTTAGACCAGTGCCCCTCTAGATGTACTCCTGCTGATTTCAGAGCATCTCTGCAGGGATCAGGGAGACAGAAACACAGGGAGGGAAAAGGGATGTCACATAGCATACATCTGATTATTTTATTAAGGTAATTATTGCTGCAGAAGAGAAAGAGTATTTTGCTAGGTTGGATTGAGCAATGACAAAAAAGAATCAGAGACATGGGTGAAATTACAGATTGTTGTCTACTCAAACATAATTGTTACTGGTACATAACAAAACATATTTCTAATAGGATAGCATGCATACACAGATTATATGCAGACAGTGTCATATGAAGCTTCAACAATACCAGGCAATACTTCAGGACATCAGACTAGGAGTGAAAAGGCTTGCTATGGCATTTAACCAGTCACAGCTGTGGAAAGTACCTTTAAGCCACTCTGAGGTACAGGTAACAGAATACACTGACTAGTTGCAACCACTGTATATAAATATATAATAGATAAATTATACCTTAGAATGTGTAAATGAGCACAGGCCATTCAGAGCGGCTAAGCAATAGCAAAGAATTTGGATCAACATATTATGCATGAAAAGCGCATTAAAAGCCAAGAAAGCAAACAATTCTTACTTGCTTGAAGCCTAGTAATATACTCTTCCACTTTTTTATTACGTTTTGCATTTTTGTATTCTTTACGAGCAACAAAACCCCTGTAAGCTGAAAAGAAATGTCAAAAATTAAATAACCCATTAGGTACACAAAAAGCTGCAAACATAAAAAAAGTCTGCAAGAGACCTCCATTAAAATATTCATAAATATTTTGCAGGCTTTACCTTTCAAAAATAAATGGCAAACGAGAACAAGCAGTAAATCTACATGAAAACTATGTTTACCCACCAAAAAAGTTATTATGATGTTTGAGATGTATTAAAAATTTCAGTTGATGTCTCCATCAACAGCGTAATTGGTCTTACTATCTAGGACAGTTAATACATTTTATTTTCATTATTATATTACCACAACCCTGTCAGAGCATGTCAGAATGCTATTAATAACGGTATCATCTGTGCAATCACGTCCTTCCATTGTTAAAGTTGTCTTTTAAATATAACATTGATAAATGTAACTTCAACAAAGAGTTTGTCATAACCTGGTTAAAAGAAATTTTTCTTCATAAGAAAGACATCACCAAGTATAAGATATTTTGTCAAATATAGCATCAGAAAAATGGCAAAATCCACATCTAGCACACACATCCATCTATCAACTGTACATGTGCACAAGCTTTAAGCAAAATGTTAAATGTTTTAAAGTAGTTACCTGACTGTATTTTAATAGCACTTTGTTCCCTTTGCTCCTTTATCTTTTTATATCTCCTTGAACCCAGCCACCCTCTGACACAAGCTTGAATCAAAATAATCATGTCAACTGTCTCCTTCCGCATTAAATTTAGCTGCTCCACGTGATAGTATTTGAGGAATACCTTAAAGAGTAGGCAGACAAGCAACAGTTTTAGTTACCTTTCCAGGCCCTGTATTCACTCAATCCATTAAACATCAACAAGAGTTACAAGTTGGTTTCAAATCATGAACAGACTCTTCAGCTGTGTGTGGTACCTAAAGGATCACTCTTGTTAAAGACAGCATTTTCATTACTTGGGGTATTAGTTTACCTTACTCTTGCTTTCAACATCTTTTGTCAGCCCCTGCTTATTCATGCTTTCATGGGAAGGTGTTTTAAAGTTCCATTGCAAACTTCAGTCTGTAACTATAAATCTGTTTTCAAAACTATGAGGCTGGCAGTTTTGCTAACCACACAAATCTGATGTATGCTACATAAACATGATCCAAATCTGAACTTCTCTGCTTTCCAATTTTGAATCTAAGGCATTGTTTATTTACTAAATTGCTTTTATCAAGCATGAAGCTCATACAATCCCTGAAAAACTAGTCCAGCACAATGGACACAAACACATCCCTGCTATATATTAGGATAAAATAAAATGTGTAGAAAACCTTTGTGCAATTAAGACAATATTTATGCTTATTTTGAAGAATTCACCTGATCTATGGTCACTCACTGGCACAGATAAAGGTTAAACCTAGTCAAAGTAAACGTAAGCTATAGATCTTGCATTTCAAGATATGCTTCCTTTGGCTGCATGTTCTCCATTATCTCACTAAGACAGCAGACGGAAATAAAGGCTGGGGAGGAGGTAACTTTATGGCTTCTGTCCGACCTATCAAGGAAGATGTCTGAGAAGGAGGACAGTTGTTTCTTCTACACTGAGACGATTTCAAATAGTTTAGGATCCATGTCTCTGTCCATATCCTTCCTGGGAACTTCTGTTGCATTAGCAAATAAAGAGACTTGGTACAGTACTTGTCTGATGCTTCTTTTCTGGCAGACCTCCTGAGATCTGTCAGTGAGGGGTGGGTGGGTGTCCCTCTCTGGCACACTGGGAAGACTAGTGACCTAGAACCAAAAGCAAGTATGGAAACAGACACGTGCTTCTCTTACAATAAAGTCTTATCTCACTTCACATACATGGGATCATTCTGCTATCTCTTCCCCCAGTGCTCAGCACAGTTTGCCTCAGAGGCCTCAGGCTGGAAAGCCAAAATCTCTTCCTCTCCCTCTGTGGGTCTGATTGCTCCATGGAAGAAGCATAACTTCTTTGCCTTAAGAAAGTTTGGACTAAGCACATTTGGATCCTTGTTACCTCATTTTTTTAAAGAAAATGCAAGCAGTGCTGTTGTCACATACTGTGACAACAGTGGCCTCACTAAAGCTCATCAGAACTTTAACACTTTACAGGCCAGGATCTTAGCCAGATATGAGGGAACAGCACCCAGCAAAGGTAATTTTTTTTTAAACCAACAGAGACCAAGAGCAACTCCAACTGAATCGGTAAGAAACCAAATTGCTTAATAAGTTAAGAATGACAGACTGCAATAATGTCAATACAGTATATTAGAAAATTACTTTAGTTTTTCCAAGAACCCAGTTGTCAAGGCGGGCTTTTTCCAAGATGGCAGCACAGGTTTCTGGACTGACTGGAGGATCATCATTTGTTTTGTAACAGATGAGGTAATACCTAAAGACAAATATATGACTCTTTATTCCATTAATAGTGAGCAATAGTTGCAAATACATTTAAACCATTTATTTAAATAATAAAACAGTCACATGAAAGAACACTGAAAAAACCCAAAACAGCACATGAAATAAATTGCTGTGATTTATATGCAGTACTGAGAAACTCAGTCAAAACTGGATGAATGACATATTGCACACCCTGGAGGGTTGATTAATTCTGTATCAACATCAGAAGGCGTTTAAAAAGTGTGCAGCCCAAGTACAGTGCACCAGTTCTATGCTGCGCTGGCTCTCAGCATTCTGTGAAAACGATTTCAGTGGCAAAATGAAAATATTTTAAAAGCTTTTCTGCATAAATTATCTCATTCATATCTACAAACATAATGGAGATTTCATAGGTTATATCATGTGCTAGACCATCTACCTTTGAGATAGTTAACAAGAGGTGAGATGCATCCCAGCTCTTGTTACCTCTTTGGATTTAGTTTTGCAGATCCTTTTGGAACATGCCATTATGCCAATATGTGCCATTATGCCACTTCATATATAAACATTTAACCTGGCAAACTCATAATTCAGAATTAATTCTGACTAGGCAAAGAGATTCAAGAATAAAAATTACCCATAACTGAATCAACTCAGCTGCTGGGTAGGAAAGTTCTTGAGTGTTCCAGGACTTTCCCAAATGTTCATTAACAAAATGAACAGCACCTATCTTGGCATTTTTCATTCAAGAAAATTACATGAATTATCTGTGCTTTGTGACAGTACATTCTGGTTTTTTTCTTGTTATTCAGCCTTCATACACAAAGCTTGAGTTGTACCAGCTTTACACAATGGTAAAATTTTTCTCATGGAATACTAAAAGAAGAGACAATGTTGATTCCTGCATTATCACCAATTCTTATAGCTCCTACTTTTTTTTTTTTTTTTTACTACACAATCAATTGGCTTATTTTTATTCAAACAAAATAATTTTGCCATTATCTCAGGTCTACCTGTAACTCTCAACTATTAAAGGAAAACAAAAAAGGACAAGGAGATAGATACTTAATAAAAATCCCTTTTTATCTGCAGGCCATATCCTCAGTGCCTCAGTGCTGCTGAGGCTGCTGCATACTCTCTGGAGATCTACCCTGTTATATTCACAGCGTTCCCCTCTTTTACCTGAACAGTAAATTTTTTTAATAAAAAGGAGTGACCAAAAGCCACAGACATCCTGGTCCAGGGATAACTGCCTTTTCCCGTGCAGCACTCTTCTGAAACAGTAACAATCCCAGGATTATTCTTTCCAGAAACAGTGCTTATAAAGATATCACTTTGACCTTCCTCTGTCTCCTTGTATGCCTGCAGCGGCACTCTGCTGCTAGCTCTTTATTTCTAGGGCACTACTACTAAGTGCTTCTGTTTGAAAGGGTGCTGCTTGCTTTTTCCCAGTTTTGACGTCCATTCCACAAATCTCAGTTCTGATTGAGGCAAATACTCAGGGTCTTTACTTGTGAGAGAAAAGTATAGATTAAATGGTCAGGATTAATTTTTTAGGGTGGAAGAAGATGAGAGTTAAAGGACTTATAAAATCATAGTGAGTTCATTACTTTTCTTCTTAACAAGTGACTAATACTTAGAAATAGTATTTTAAACAAAACTATGCACTTAGGAAACTTCTTAGTTCTAGATGAGCAATACGAAATTATCCACTCTGCACAGTGCTGAATGTCAGGAGCTAGAAAAACTGCAGTGCCCCTTGGATGCTAATGCTCCAAATTCTCAGTTTTAATTTGAAGCATTACACTTCTGAACCTCAAGCCTTGGAGGAAAACTTGCAGATTATAAGTAAGACAATTTTTACTCAAATGTGCAGGGGGCCTGAAACAATCATCCTGAGAGCATCATCTTCCCCTACCAGTCCAAAAGAGTTCACTAATCTTGTGCCTGAACTATTCTTTGTCACTCAGTTTGCAATTTTCTTTATCACAGAAAATGACTTTGTGTTTTTTCTTTAAAGACCATGCCAAAGATACTGCTGATGCTTAGCAAACACTGGGCAGCAACAATAGGAAAGGAAAAGGCTTCTTTGCATCAACGTTACCGTTTTATGAAGTTAGCAAACAGTATACGGTGTGAGTAACCCTGTCTTCGAATTCTTGCTGTCTCCAGAATTCCTGTGTAACGCAGCTGGACCAACACTTTTTCTTTATCAAACTTGTTTGCCTGCCGATCATTGTTTGGCTTGATGCACCTGACAAAATGAGGCTGGCCGACAACCATTTTGGACAACAAATCCATCAGAGAATACTGCAAGAAAGCAACAAGATATCTGCCACCAGTTACAAAACTTATACAAAGGTCAATTTGTAGCTGAAATTTCATTTCATATGATTAGAATCATGACCAAACCCATTTAAATTACAGTGACCTAGTACTTTAAGGGTAGATGAAGTAAATGACCCATCAACAATTCTAGCTTTGGTAAGATCTCTAAGTTACTAGCATAAACTACTTGAGTGAAACACTGATTCCAAAAGGATGTACCAAGCGCCCCAGAACATTCTCACAGGCTGCCATAATGCCTAACATATGATAAAAACTCTCCTTATGGTGATTTGTTTCTTTTGGAGCCTTGTTAGGTAATTACAGCCCATTTCTTTTTCCTGTAGTCACCTATTTGAAGATCCTTATTCACTCAGAGAGTAAATCATCAGTCTACGCGTGGGAAGCGGAAGAGCAGTAAGCCAATATATACTGCCATCCCTTTGTTAGACTGGAGGAAACTAAGGCCACCCCAGTAGAGGGGCTGCTTAAACTGCTCTAATCTAGCACGTCCTGTTAATTGTACTATAGCTGCCCTCCCAAGAGGAAACTTTTGAGGAGGGCAAAACTAGAATTACACAAAACCACAATTCCAAAGTTGCACTTTTTCCACCTCACCAGGGTAGCAGGCAGGTAGAGAGGATGTAGTTTGTAGCTCCCTATGCCTACTGAGGTGAATCTGGCTGTAAATAACTTTGACTGGTGTTTTGTAAAACTGCTTCATGGGAGGATCTTATTAAAACACAAATGAAGAGGCTCATTCCTCAAGATTCAACCTGACTCAACAGAAAGAGGCAGACAGGAGGTAATGCTGTTCAGCAGTAGGCTGGATACATGAAACTAGTCTAGGACGTCAATAGCCATATGTTTCCTATTAAAATGTGCAATTTCATTCTGGACAGATGCCACATCATGCAGCAAAGTGCTTAATTAGCTCCATTGCTAGTATGCCAATTGAGCACAAACAAGTGGGACACACTAATGGATTTTTTTTTCCTGCTCAGTATGAGGTGGTAGATGCTTTTCTCAACCACCCACAGTTTTCTTTGTATGAGTAAACCAGTGGGACTGAAGCAGAATATTCATTTAAGAGCATTAGCTAGCATGATGTGAGCAGGGATTTCCACTACAGAAAATAATAACAGAAAAGTGTAAATATAATTAACTCATTTGCAGCCTCTGACGCGAGATGTGCTGGTCATGCACTGAATCACAGACATTAGGTTTGAGTGAGATTCAATAAATTTTTCCATCTAGAACTTTAAAATACCATGCAGCTTTGGGCCACCATGATACTACCTGGGCTAAAATTATTCTTTGCAGTCCACAAAGCTGTGTAACTGTACCTACTAATCAGAGGTCTTGATGCTTCCTGTTCTCTGTCACAAATGTAAATGAACTCTTACAGGTCATGAACATCACCTCAGCCATCTTTATGTTTTTCATGGGAGAGATAATTAAGTAAGAGTTGGAAATTCAGAGCTGAGCCTAACTGCACCACTGGAAGAAAGTGCTCTTCACACTACTTTCTACTGCAGGACCAGCAGCACATCCAGTGCTTGGGAAAGTCAAGAGCATTTCTGAAGGAATCTCAAGGATGGACTCAGGACAGCCTCTGAGCAATGACCATGAAGATCTTTCTTCGGAGCTCCTGTTTCAATTTAACTTTCCCCTCTTGCTTCTTAAACTCCTAAAAAAATGCTATACCACTAATGTCTAACCTCCCTTTATCTCCCTTGGTAGAAAAACAATCAAGTGGGAGATTAGTATCAATCATCACACATCATCATGACAGAAATGTGGCTGTGTAATCAAGTACAATTAAAGATGAAACATCACAATCTCTAGATACTTGCACTGCACAGACCACTGTGCCATATATGAACTTCACAAATGCTAAATGGGTCACTGTTGACTCTAAGTCAACAGGTGCACTTCAAAAGGTGAAAGAATAAACATCGATTCTACTCTTGAAAAACTTATTAAAAGATCTGGTATCTTACTCTGAAATAAGAAGCGACCGTCTGTGTTTTCATGCTGGTTGTCTCTCTTGGATGATGTCCGGTATCTCCTGCTTCGTTCTATAAAGATGAAGAAAGAAAATGTCACTTTTTATCTCTGTGGAGTCTGTAGGGCCTTTTCCAATGCCACAATGAAGCAGCCCTCACAAAACACAATTAATTGAAAAAAGAAGTATTCTAAACAGAAAAAGTTACAGCATGATGACTAGCACAAATCAGTTACACCAGTACATTACATTACTTTGCTACACAATACACAAATGTTCACACACAGAGGACACAATTCGATAACAGAGCATCTAAATAACTGTCACAAATAACCTGACAGTGTCTGAGGTTTCGTCTGTTATTTCAACATCCCTATTATTTTGGTAGTTCTCTAAGGAACTTGGCTATACTCCACACCAATGTTTTACTTTTTCATTTTGCTACAATACAGCTGAGAAATAATATTTTTTCACTTGAAGTTGTCACAAAACTATAGCCAGAAAGAAGGGAAATGTTAGTTTTTTACCTCACGGAAGGAATATGAATTGCACAACACAAAGATATCCAGCTAAACAGAAAAGAAAATAGGGGAGAGAGAAAAATCAAGGAAGCGGTTACTCACTTACTTTTAGTACCAATCACAGTATTGCCTTTCTAGTTTAAAGTAAGATTTAATGCAGAATCACAAAATCCATTTTCTTACCTTTGTACGACTGATTGATTTCTGAGGGGTCCACATTTGGTAACTGATTGTAGTTTTGCTTTTCGTGTGTGCCAGGTTACCTATGGGAAAATGAAAGGAAGCAAGCAACCAAAATGCTTACATCTCAGCTAAACAAAAATCTATGCTGGACCACCTTATTCATGCCCCCAGTGTAACCATATGATTATAAAGGCCGTTGAGTTTTCTGGAGTATGTCCTCATTTCCCCCGTCACCCCTGGGGTGGAACAAGCTCTGAAGAAGTTGCATGAAGATTGAACATGGGCTGAATTTTTCTCCTTCAGCACTTATGTCACCTACTACAGTAAAAGAATAAATAAACAGACTGCTGCAGAATGTAAGAAAGATACATCTTGGAGCATCCATGTGGTTTTACCCTAATGACATTACTGTACTATTCTAGTTCTAAGGCTACATATATATTAGTTAAAAGCAACAGTAAGTGCTAGCACCCTTCTCTGACCCCGAGGGCGAGTGACATATCAGAACTCAAGTCTATACAGCTAAACTCTATACTTAACTACTCCTTTAACCTCCTGGTAAAAATAAGGTTCTATCTTTCCACAGAACTTGTTGGAAACCATTACTGGCCTGTGTCTTCTCTTGAAGTGTGCCTGTGTGTTTCTGGGAGACTGCTAGCTGACATGATCCAAAACTGTCCCAGGAAGGCATGCTATCAAATAGTCAGAATGGGCAATCCTGCGGGATTGTTTCACTGGCCCTGTTTGGTTTATTAGCATGGACCTAGTCTTATGACTCTAACCTTGGAATTCTTAATCAAGTAACACCTTTATTATGATGACTTAGAGGACTAGGTGCATTGGAGTGGCTTACACAGACACTGGTCTAAAGGAATAATGAAAATTTTGCTGAGCTTTCCATCATGTCATTCTATGTTGATAAACCCCAGCCATTGCTGCATGCTGCTACTGCTTCTGCTAATAACACAACACCCTTGGAATCTCACTGTCTTCTGTAATCTCTCTGTGCTCAGCTACCATCACTAAAAGTTGGATAAGAGTTGGATAAACAGCTGCAAATATACAGCATGCTGAGCTAATGTGTCATATATTATATAATGATATCACGTGCTAAACTTTCCTTGGGCTTAGCTGAATATCTCAGGGTGGGAAGAAAAGAGAGGATTATTCACGCCTAACTTCAGCTAACTTTAGCTATCTGAGGTGTCTACAGGATCTCTGTTGCATTCAGTAGAGAGAGGCACCTCCAGAGATTTATCCCATCCTAAGAAAAATCCCTGAGGTGGACGAGATGGGTTGGACTCTGGGTGAACCTCTAAATTTCCACTGATTCTAGATGAGTAAGTTAGATCAGAAATCTAACTTTTAATTTCTTATACCTGGATGGTTTGGGTCAGTTTTGAAAGGCTACACACAGTGCTTCACGATACCTAATAAGAAGACTAAAACATTACATAAGACTTGAAATCAGTTCTTGGGACCATTTGAGACCTGACGTTATCTCTACAGAAATGACAGTTTAGTATCCTAGCAGATATCAATAAGTGAAAAAGTTCAGGCAAGGACATTAAGTTTAGTGTTTTCCCAGGAACACTGACTTTAAGTAGACCTTCAAGACCAAATCTTCATTCCTCCAGCAAAGCTCCTTTTGTGAAGAACAGGAGCCTTGCCTAAACCTCAGATTCTGTAAGCTACAATAACATTTTAGAGAAATTTGCATTAGGCTTTTCCAATTCAGCTTTTCTGTTCTGCTGCAAGTACATCTCCCATGTAGTTGCACAAGAAAGTAATGTTGTAAGGTACTTATTGTATGGCATCTGTGCCATCACACAGGGAGTAATACAAAAGAACATCAAACTGGTTGTAAGGAGACTTACCCATCATCCTAAAATGGCAGGTAGGACACTGTGCAAAGGCCTGGTTCGATTTAGGTGCAACTTAGAAGAAATTTCTGCAGAGCCAGTCATATTCCTGCACCCCAATTTATGAACTCCTTGAGGAATTGCTCACTACTAGGACTGCATCAGTTAAACTATTGTAAAGGCCTAAAACACTGGGGAAACAGAGGAGTGTCTCTTCACTCTCTGAAGCAGATATTAGGAGCACCAACCTTGGTTCTCTACTGCTTTAGAGAAAACCAGGCAATTTATACATGCCCTGCACAAAAATGGCCAGTGACTTACCTGATCCTTTCTGTCCAGTCCTCAACTCAAGGGATGCACTCGATTCCCTGTCTTGCTTCCCTACCCTGAAGAGAGGACCCTGAAAGAAGCCTCTACCACTTCCTTGGCACTTGACCAGACCAATCCCTCCCCTGCAGCTTGAGATGGCTGGGGCTCCATTCTGTATAGATTCTAGGGTTGGAAAGTTAAGCCACAAAGTGTATAATGTCATCAACAAGTGGTCATATGAAACCTAATGGTGGTCATCATGAAGGTTAGAGAAGAATAAAAAGATTACTCCAATAGCAATACCTGTTTTTGTAAGAGGATGGGTTACCAGCTGTCGTGTCAGATTGTTTTCAGACGATCGCAGTAGCAGCACAATATCAGCTGGCAGAGTATCTCTGTTTTTGGCTAGGAATCCGCTTGCATTATATAGAACCTGTTTAAAAAGTGCATTTATGCATCTTCTGGGCTTTTGAAAAGTAATTGCAAATTTAAGCACTAAGCATGCTTAATGGAATATGGCTTTTAATAGTATTTGAATATTTAATGTTCTTTAAATATTTTCATAATCTCTGAATAAATCAAGACACACAAATAGTTTTTTGGCCATCAGGCTTTCTCTTGCTTACAGTCTTCCTTTTGATCACTGTAAGTTCTAACTTTTCAATACTGAGAACTGTTATGATGCAGATCACTAAAAACAAATACAGCATTTTGAAGTAGCTTGAGACATTTATTTTCCCTAATGAAGATACCTTGATATTAGTTTTAGCCAGTGTGGATTTATCACTAGGACAAGTGTACTGTAGTCCTCCTTTACACCAGTACATATATAAATGCACAATTAGCAATGCACTTGATTTCAATCATACCACACAGGATTAGCCATGTGACTGTGTGCAATTTTTCTGTCCCATTCAAACCATGCTGTACTGGACTTAGGACCTGCCACTTTTCCTAGAGATCTCTGTATTAATTTTACAGGCAGTCTGCAAAATCACAAACTGCATGTTGAAACTGGAAATCTCTAAAAATTTCAGGAATGGTGCACCTCACTCAAAATGTACCTTTAGGGCTTTATCTCAATGATGCTGTAAAGGATCCACAAGAAAACCTGGCTTGCAAAGAAGGGTAGAAGATACTGACATATTTAATTTAGGAAAAACCTCACAAAACAACAAAGTTTGTAAAGGAAGAGAAAACAAATGGCTCTCCAGCTCCACAGTAAACAGGATTAGGAGTAATGAACTTACATCACAGAAATGGAGATACAAGCTAGACAGTAGGAGAAACTCCCTAATGAAAAACCTTGTTGAACACTGGAAAGGTCTGATCGGGCACAGGTGGAATCTTCCTGTATCAGGACTAGTACAGGGAGAGCTGGCTCTCCACTCCTCAGCAGTAAGTATGCGATACTGGTTATGTGTAATTCAGCTGGAGATGAAGTTCAGAGGAGCTACTGCAGACCTTTTGTAGCTGGCTGTCTTACACAAACAGCAAGTTATCTTCCGTCAGCTGATGGGCAGTATGTTGCCTCTTTCTAGGCCAGCTGCTCCAGCACTGTTTCCTAGGAGACAGCAAAGCTCACTCTATACCCTTTGAAAGAGCTCAAGAGGAGGTGGGACATCTTGCTTTCACAAGGCAAGGTTTAGGCAACCTGTGGCATCTTGCTGCAGAACAACAGCAACTCCCTGAGTCTGAAAAGCATGTGCAGCAAGTCACCTTGTACAGGAGGGCAAGATGCTCCTCATGAAATTAAGCAGAAAGCAGGGCCTGAGCTATCTATCTGGCTGATTACAAAGTACAAAACTAAGTAAGGATGACGGGGTAGTAGAAAGAATGGAGCTGGATCCTGATTTGAAGCAGTGGGAAAAGTTGAGGGAAGATCAATTGAGTTGCATAATGGTTATGTTTTGGTTCTTCTATAATACAGTCATTTACCTGGTGACATTTAAGAAAAATACACTCCTGCTATTACTTTTTTTTTTTTTTTTAATGAGGGAAAATAACTTTTCGATTTACTTTTAATGTGTAAGACACCGCCAACATTTCCATGTCGGGTCTGAATAGATGAAGGCTGAGAACCAATCCAGCTGACATCTATTTCCTAACAGCTCTACCGTTTCACAATCTCCAACTAATATCATTAGGTATCTTACCTTTCCTGCATAATGATAAATTCCAAAGGTTAGATCTACTCTTTTGGGTCTCCAAAAATATTTTGACTTCAAATTATCTTCAAATTTTTCTGAAAGGAAACACATATCTTACTGGAGTTACGGCACAATAATTGTCTTCTAAAGCTGTATCTCTCTAAGGATATTGCCTGACTTCTCAGACAACGTGGAGGCACAAAGCAGTGTCTGATGTTTTTAAACACAAAGGTATCATAATAGTCTTGTAACAAAAGGTACTGGGTAGAGAATATGGGAGCTCTTGGATCAGTTACTTCCTTTGTACCAATTGAAATAATGTAGTAATTCTTCCGAAGGATTCCTTGGGGAATTGTAAGGAAACATTTACCAACTGATTAATCTGTACTCTAGACTAAAATGTATGAGGATAGAAGGATAACAAGCTCATATAATTGTTTTAGTATGGGCATTGCTACTAGGCTATTGTTATTAGGTTTTGTGATTGAGTGCTGGTTAAAACTCTCATCTGACACTTTGCAGATTCAAAAATGAGTAAAACAAGGATTTATGTGCACAGAAACCCCACTGAAACAACTACATCAACTGTAACTGCAATTACTCAGCAGCATTGAAATATTCAGGATCTGAATTAAAACATATTCAGGAGTTTTAATTTCTGAATTAAAAAACCAGAAAACATAATTTGCTGAAACACAATGAGGCAGGTTTGCAGTCACTACCCTTAAAAGTACTAAAATTCTTGTTCGGATCCAGGTCATCAAAAGTCTCAGAGCTGAACATGACTCAACATTGAAAACAGTGGTCTTGGCATATGAACCTAGAGTTTTAACTCAGTTTGACCTTTATCTTTCACGCCTTGAAGCTAAGAATTCTTAAAGGCAGAAGAACTAAAAACCTGGGTCAGCAGCCTAGGTTCATTTGTACTCTGGGTGTTTCTCTATCTACTTCAAAGACACATCTATTCATGAATGCATGCTTCTCACAAACATACTGTGAAAATGGAATGTGGGCCTGCTAAAAACATAATTAGCATATCGCCTAAACTGGACACATCAAACAGAAATCTGGCAGGGAGACATCCTGCAGAACTACGACATAAACCATGAACTTACCTACAAGTGTCTGATCTGTTGCTTGCGGGAATCGACTTTCCTCATCCAGCAGGGACAATAAACCCATTGGTTTCTGCAGGAACATATCCAAGAGGGGCCTGTTGTCCTCATATTCTATAACTCTTGCATCAACACCTTCATACAGGTATTCATTCTGTAACAGCCAACAGAAGGCATGCTTTGTTTATGATACAGAGTCGCTTCAGAAAATAATTCACAGTCTGTCAATTGCAGCAAACTAAAACTATATTGAAAAAGTATTCCCTGTGGCTAAAGACATCAAGGTTTTGCAGGAACAAATGTCAGCTGGGATGTATCACACTGTCAGGCTATAGATTTTAATTTGCCTTTGCATATGCAGGTGCTTCCTATGGCATATTTGATAAAGCAAGATACTTTCCAGGAATATGCAAGAATCAAAGAAACAGAATTGAAGAAGATGAAGTATAGTGTTTGCACTATTTACTTCCCTCAGCTGCAATGTAAAAAATATTTCTTAATCATTTAGAGCTACATTTACATTCCCAGTTCATTGCTCAGATCTATATGATGTACAATGGCCAAGATTTACAAAAGTGACTACAGATTATAGGGGCCTCACTTGTTTGATCTCCCTCTTCAGACACCTGGAAAAGGTGGAGAAGAATGGTGCACATGCTTTCTAATAACTAAAGAATGATGTACATACTTTCTAAAAATGAAATAAATAGTCTCAGGTTGGCCTCTACAACATTTTCACTCCTTTTAAGGAACCAAGGAAAGGCATTCAGTAAGGTTAAAAAGCAGCAGAAAAGCTGGTGAGTGTTTTTGGTGGGTTTTCTGTTTGGTTGCTTGGGTTGCTTTTTTTCCTCCTGAAGACTGCAATATCTTTGAATTCCTACTAGGCTGAGAAAAGCCTGGTAACAAATGCTGCGTCCACGGTGTGTTGCAATGGTTTTATCTTTAAAACAACTGAAGTTATAGCTGAAGAATACAAGAATGACTTTCTTTAATCGTTCAGCAAGGCCAAGGACAGCTATAGATTTACCAAGAGAAGGATGCCCTAGGGACTGCTACCCCTCCATTATTTTTGCCTGTATCACATAGTGCAATAGCAGTTATCCTCCGCAAAGCGCTCCCATAGATACCAGGGCTGCCTTCAGTCCTCTGCAGGCTATAATATGAAACAATTAAGCCTTTTGATCTCTTCAAAAATAATCCCTCTTCCAAAGGATAGGACTTTATGAAAGTACTATATTAATGTATAGTGCAAACATCACAGTTGTTCTATCTTGAATTCATTGTGAGAAGTGTCATAAACATGAATGATGGCTAATATTAATGGGTTCAAAGACCTCTAACCCTGAAAGACCTCTCTGTATGTGTCATTCACTCGTGTTTGTATGAGTGAAGAAGGAGTTTCCAAAAGGAGTTAACTGCCTTATACAACAGAAAAGCACGTTATTAGACTTCATACCTCTTAATCTCTAAGCCAGAAAGAAACAGCAAAATTAATAAAATCCATAGCACTGTCCTGTAAATACAAGCTCAATAAATAAATCTGCTGATCCACTTGAAAAAGAACATATAGAGAGAATATATACCTAAACCCTCCCAGTATCTACCAGTATTCAGATAGTCTTTTTGTCAATTGTCCAGGATAAAGCGGAGGACCTTAAAAAGGCTAGGAGGATTGGCCAGATTAATAAATGGTTAGAATGGTGGTGCCATAGTCAGCGGTTTGGGTATCTAGAACATGGGCCTCAATTTAGTAGGCCAGGTCTACTGGGGGCTGGTGGGGCTGGTCTGACAACAAAGGGGAAGAGTGGGGTAGGAGGCTTGCCAGACTGGTCAAGGAAGCTTTAAACTAGATGTGTTGGGGGAGGGGGGCATCGTTTCATCCCAACACACCCAGTCAGTTGCCAGCACCTACAATAAATGCTCAGAGCAATGTAGAAATATTCCAGCCACTCCAGCCAATGAGCTGGCTTCATTTGGAGCTCGGCTTAGATGCCTCTATACAAACGCCCGTAGCATGGGGAACAAACAAGAAGAATTAGAGATGTGTGCATGACTAAGGGGGTATGATGTAATAGACATCAGAGAAACATGGTGGGATGGCTCCTACGACTGGAGTGTTGGAATGGAAGGTTACAGGCTCTTTAGAAAAGACAGGCCCAGCAAATGGGGAGGGGGAGTTGCTATTTATGTTAGGGATAGGCTGGAGAGTATGGCACTCCGTCTGGGGACAGGTGAGCAGTTGACAGAGAGTTTGTGGGTCAGGCTTAAAGGGAGAACAGCAATGGGGGACATTACTGTGGGGATCTGTTACAGACCACCTGATCAAGAGGACTCTGTGGATGAAGCACTCTATAGACAGATAGGAACAGCCTCACGCTCACAGGCCCTTGTTCTCATGGGGAACTTCAGCCACCCTGATATTTGTTGGAGGGATGGTACAGCCTGGCACAAGCAATCCAGGAGGTTCCTCGATTGTGTGGAAGACAACTTCCTTCTGCAAGTAATAGAGGAGCCGACAAGGAGAGGTGCCATGCTTGACCTCGTGCTCACCAACAGGGAAGGGCTGGTGGGAAATGTGATGCTCCAGGGCAGCCTTGGTTGCAGTGATCATGACATGGTTGAATTCGAGATCCTCAGGGCAGTGAGAAGACTGTGCAGCAAGCTCACTGCCCTGGACTTCAAGAGAGCAGACTTTGGCCTCTTCAGGAACCTGCTTAGTAAGGTTCCATGGGATACAGCCCTAGAGGGCAGGGGGGCCCAAGACTGCTGGTTGTTATTCAAGGATCACCTGCTCCAAGCTCAGGAGTGTTGCATCCCAACTAGAAGGAAGTGCAGCAGGAGGGCCAGGAGACCTCCTTGGATGGATAAGGAGCTGCTCAGGAAAATTCAAAGGAAAAAAGAGGCTTATAAAAGGTGGAAGCAAGGACAGGCGGCCTGGGAAGAATACAGGGATGTTGTCCGAGAAGCTAGGGACCAGGTTAGGAAAGCCAAGGCACAGCTAAAATTGAACTTGGCTAGGGATGCGAAAGGTAACAGGAAGGGATTCTATGGGCACATTGCAAACGAAATATAGACTAGGGACAACATGGGCCCTCTCTGGAAGCTATCAGGAGAACTGGCTACCCAGGATTTGGAGAAGGCTGAGGTTCTTAATGACTTCTTTGCCTCAGTCTTCACTGGCAAAGGCTCTGACCGCACCACCCAAGTCTTGGAAGGCAGACGTAGGGATTGTAAGAATGAAGACCTTAGACCCACTGTAGGAGACGATCTGGTTCGAGACCATCTTAAGAACCTGAATGTGCACAAGTCCACAGGACCTGATGAAATCCATCCGCAGGTCCTGAAGGAGCTGGTGAATAAAGTTGCTAAGCCACTGGCCATCATATTTGAAAAATCATGGCACTCAGGTGAAGTTCCCGATGACTGGAAAAAGGGAAATATAACCCCCATTTTCAAGAAGGGGAAAATGGATGACCCAGGGAATTACAGACCAGTCAGTCTCACCTCTGTGCCTGGCAAAATCTTGGAGCAGATTCTCCTGGAAGGCATGCTAAGGCACATGAAAAACAAGGAGGTGCTTGGTGACAGCCAGCATGGATTCACTAAGGGGAAATCCTGCCCGACCAATTTGGTGGCCTTCTATGATGGGGCTACGGAACTGATGGACAGGGGCAGAGCAGTTGATGTCATCTACCTGGATTTCGCAAAGCCTTCAACACTGTCCCACACGACATCCTTGTTTCTAAATTGGAGAGACATCAATTTGATGGGTGGACCACTCGGTGGATAAAGAACTGGCTGGATGGCCGCACACAAAGAGTTGTGGTCAATGGCTTGATGCCCAGCTGGAGACCAGTAATGAGTGCTGTCTCTCAGGGATTGGTGTTGGGACTGGTCTTGTTCAACATCTTTGTCGGTGACATGGACAGTGGGATTGAGTGCGCTCTCAGCAAGTTTGCCGATAACACCAAGCTGTGTGGTTCAGTTGATACGCTGGAGGGAAGGGATGCCATCCAGAGGGACCTTGACACACTTGTGAGGTGGGCTGATGCCAACCTTAGGAAGTTTAACCATGCCAAGTGCAAGGTCCTGCACCTGGGTTGGAGCAATCCCAGGCACAGCTACAGGTTGGGTAGAGAAGAGATTCAGAGCAGCCCTGCAGAGAAGGACCTGGGGGTGTTGGTCGATGAGAAATTTAACATGAGCCGGCTTCAGTGTGCGCTCGCAGCCCAGAAAGCCAACCGTATCCTGGGCTGCATCACGAGAAGTGTGACCAGCAGGTCGAAGGAGGTGATCCTGCCCCTCTACTCTGCTATTGTGAGACCTCACTTGGAGTATTGTGTGCAGTTCTGGTGTCCTCAACATAAAAAGGACATGGAACTGTTGGAACAAGTCCAGAGGAGGGCCACGAGGATGATCAGGGGACTGGTGCACCTCCCATATGGAGACAGGCTGAGAAATTGGGGCTGCTCAGCCTGGAGAAGAGAAGGCTGCGTGGAGACCTCATAGCAGCCTTCCAGTATCTGAAGGAAGCCTATAAGGATGCTGGGGAGGGACTATTCATTAGGGACTGTAGTGACAGGACAAGGGGTAATGGGTTAAAACTTACACGGGGAAGTTTAGATTGGATATGAGGAAGAAGTTCTTTAGTGTAAGGGTGGTGAGGCACTGGAATGGGTTGCCCAGGGAGGTTGTGAATACTCCATCCCTGGCAGTGTTCAAGGCCAGGCTGGACAGAGCATTGGGTGGCATGGTTTAGTGTGAGGTGTCCCTGCCCATGGCAGGGGGGTTGGAACTAGATGATCCTAAGGTCCTTTCCAACCTTAACTATTCTATGATTCTATGATCCAGATTAGTCTAATTTCCAAGGACACTCTTCACTCCAAGGATAGGTTATAGTTCAGTTTGTATGCCTGTACAAGTGTTTAGGCAGTAAGAAGCCATGAGGGCTCCTCATCTCAGACATGTAACATTAACTTCATTCATGTCTCCCCTGGAGCAGCGGACACGTGGAGTTTCGCTTTTTATTTTAATCAATAACCCAAGTAGCAGAACAAGACAGGAGAGTAATAAATGTATCACTGATATAGGCAAGAAGTAAATTATGCACCTGTAGGAGCTAGTGGCAGGAAGTGAATGAGCCCGTGTTATCTCCCAAACATAACACTGGAGTAGGGGCAGTTTACCTGAGGGCTATGGCTGTACTGACACACAGATGTTATGCTCATGAAATCAGCTGTTACTGTTTAGGATTATCAAGAGAACACTTACAAAGTGGGAAAAGGGAAGAGATTGCTCAGAATCAATCTATCAGAGAAGAGTGTTTCTGTGACACTCAGATATCCTCAAAAACCCTCTTACAGACAACCTATTTAATGATTAACTTTTTCCAACTTCAAATGCATGTGAGAGAGGCTGGTTTAGAGAGCTGATAAAAGAGTTCTTCTCTTTGAAACTGAAAGGAGGCATGCAATAGCTGTACTACCACACCATAGCAGCAACATCTGCTCCCCTCCCTGCTCAGAATGTGCTGCCCAGCAGGCCCTGACCTCCAAGCCTGCAGCGTATGTGGCCATTCAGTCTTTTGTGTCTGCACCTCGACAACTGAATGAGTGCCAGTGCTGATGAGAATGGTCCTGCTGCTGTCTGCCCAGTAGGATATGGAAAGAGTTTAGTCCATCACTTCCCACGGGCTCCTGGAGGATGGCGGATAACTACGTCTTCCAGCCACCCGTGTAACAGATGGCTCAGAAATAAGATACCATATTACATTGTCTTATGCAATGCTGGTCTTCAAACATATTATTAGGATACAAGCAGTCTTAATGATGCACATCATAAACATGCAACGAAATAGATCTTATTTGAATTAATAAGCTGAATCAGCTAAAGGATTCTATAATCCCCCATGATGTTTTATGACAAGAAAGCCCCTTAAAATAGCAGATGCTCATTGAAATTCTAAAGCATAATCCACTATAAAGTATTTTTATGGATGGGATGTCAAATAGAATGACTGAGTTACACTAATACTTGAGCTCCTATCTCATCTCAGTATTGCATGGTATCTTTTCTGTGATCAAAACTAGGCAATAGCTTGTGCAACTTGGTTTCACTTAATAACAAAAGAATTATTAAATGCCTTAGGAAATGGTCTTCATGTTTAATAAAAATTAAGGAATGACATTTTGTTGAGAGCACGGTATGATGATGCTTTGGTTTAAATGGGAACACCAGAGACTTACTCAGAAGAAACATCTTCTAGCTTAAAGTAAAAGATTAAACTGTCATATGAATGCAAAATAAATATTACATATATTTAATGCAAAAAGTAGCGTCATTTCAACTGACAGTAAACTTGCTACTTTCCAAAATGATTCAGGTATTTGACATTATACCTTTTATTTTCTACAGAAGACTCACAAACGAGAAAGAAGTAGGAAATCTATCTTGCTGGACAATGTTACCTGCAGATCATGGAGTAAGGAAAACACCCTGAAGGATAGAACTGAAGGTGCTTTGCTTAATATTAACAAAAAAAAAAGCTTGTGCCACCATTTATTCCACTTAACTACAGACTAAGGGATTAAGTTGGGGGCCCACATTTCTTCCCCAGTCAGCGGAGATCTATTTGTCCCCACTGATTATTGGGGATCTAAACTATCCTTATTTTAAACAAAACTCCCCGCTTCAGCCTTTCTGTTAAATTAGGGAAAGGAAGTTGCATTCAGGCCTAGAAGCCTTTATTCTTTGATGCAAAGTTTAAGTCAACAATAAAGAATAAATTCCCTTAATTTGAGTTCTCCATGTTGGTATGCAGACACCCTGAGCCACTGGTGGTGATAGTATCACTGTTCCTTCCCATAATTCCTATCACTTCTGAGGCCTTATTTTTGTAGGTCACACTTCAGAGAAAAGCAAAACTGTGAACACTTGTCAGATTCAGATACACAACACAAACCACTGGCTGCTAAAAACACATCACACAACACTGAAAGTACAATTCAGCCTTATGAGTTCATTTACTATTTGCCTTTATTGCTCATGTTGCCAAAAAATTATTCACCTCTCTTAGTTACATGATCACTCATTAGGTTGACATGGGTTAATTGAGAACTAGACTATCATCAACAGATTTAGGTCTTGACTTCCCAATAAATATGTCAAATTTCATCTAATTGTATGTAGCATGAAATTGAATAGGCTAAAATGGAAAAAAAATAGAAGAAATATTGTACCTATAAGTTTTACTTTGCTTGAGGGAAGTGTGAAATAAATTAAATTCTGCAGTCTTTCTTGGGTAGATCTACAGGGGCAATGCAGCGTCATGTTAGAGATTTCTGAGATTGCACAGAGCACACCAACATGTCTGTCTGGCATTGCACAGGGCTGTGGAGAGATACTAGCCCATGCCTTTGAGTTGTAATGCAGAATAATGCATTCATCATTTCTTGGCTCCAAAATGGGG
This sequence comes from Psittacula echo, assembly GCF_963264785.1. Lineage (NCBI taxonomy): Eukaryota > Metazoa > Chordata > Aves > Psittaciformes > Psittacidae > Psittacula > Psittacula echo. The sequence continues at coordinate 42,609,587 of NC_137737.1, read as the reverse complement.
TGATTTACACCCACACTTGCATGAAGTTAATCTACATAGCTCATTCTGCACTGCTGCAGTACTATCTTTGGAGACTGCTACAAGATAATAACATGAAGATTGATATAGTCTGGTGAAGCAGTATCATGTAAATTAGACATCTTAGTTGGTTTACAGGCAGGATGTGGACATTCGTAAAAGGAAATATTAGGACTAGTGTAAATGAAGTATGAATGGAAATGTGCATGTAAGCACCAGAAGATAGAGTCTTAGAAGAATGGCCTATGATTTCAATGAAGAACATTTGTTCACAGCAATAAAATTGAGGAAAGTATTGTTTACTTCAAGACCAGAAGGTCTTCACTCACACAAAAACACAGCGCAGCCAGCCAGTGAGTGGAACACCCTCTAAATCTGGCAACAAGAGGATGGCTGCAAGGTTACAGCATATCCCATAACACCTTCCCTTTTCCTACAAACCTACCAAGGAAACAGACTGTAAGCATAAAGATGCATATATTCCAAACAAGTAAAATCAGATAATGACCTTGCCTAAAGATTATGGAGGCTAACATAAATAAGGTTCTGAGGCAAAGAACTAATGATTGCTAAATGGTGTAAAAGATCTGCCCAACAACTATATCGGCAAGAACCTAAGAGACATGATGAAGACTTGCAAGCTGGAGTCCTTTATTCTCTGTGTCACTCACAAATCATCCTGGTCAGATCACCTGAACACACACATCCTAGTGCTTTCTACGTGGGTGTGAGTCAATGAAATCTATGACAGAATGAGTGGGAGTGGCCAAAACTGAAATATGTCAGATCATCTTCTTCAAGGATCATCTTCCCCTTGCATAAGATCTGTAATGTCATACTGATTTCCTACAGGGAGAAAGGGGCAAACTCTATGTTGTGAAAATCAGAAGTTCCTTTTTTCCTCATCTGCTCAGCAGCAAAATAACCACTCTGACTTCACTGCAGTAGGACATGTGCAGGAAGCAAACTGTTCCTACTAGATGATGACATCACAAACTTCTGCATTAATTGCATGCAATAGAATGCAATAATTCTACAATAACTTCTGGCCAAAATGTCCTCTATTAGGATATCTAGAAACAAGTAAAGGCAGACACAATGAACAAGATGGAAGTCCGATTAAAAAAGATAAGGAATATTAAGACAAAATTTGGGAGCACAGGGATAGGGTTAGGAAAGCCAAGCCAAGTCCATCAGCTACAAAAAGGCAATTAGAGAAATGGCGTGCCAGTTGCTGAATGCAAGGATGCCACAGAAAAGAGAAGGCTGCATGGAGACCTCATAGCAGCCTTCCAGTATCTGAATGAGGCCTACAAGGATGCTGGAGAGGGACTCTTCATCAGGGACTGTAGTGATAGGGCAAGGGGTATTGGGTTTAAACTTATATAGGGGAGATTCAGGTTAGATGTAAGGAAGAAGTTCTTTGTGAGGGTGTTGAGGCACTGGAATGGGTTGCCCAAAGAAGTGGTAAATGCTTCATCCCTGGCAGTGCCCAAGGCCAGGTTGGACAGAGCCTTAGGAAACATGGTCTAGGCTGATGTGTTCCAGCCCATGGCAGGGGATTGGAACTAGATGATCTTAAGGTCCTTTCCAACCCTAACTATTATGTGATTCAATGATTCTATGATACTCGATGCATTCTTTACTCTGGTGTTGACTGATATCAGGTCCCTGAGACCAGAGGGAAAGTCTCGAACAAGGAAGATCTACCCTCCATGGGGGAGGATCAAGTTACGGATCATTTGAGCGAAGTCGACATATGAAAGTCCATGGGACCTGGTCAGTGCCTGGATTTGACAGGAATAAATAACAGTGCTGCAGTCTGTACTATTTCCATTATCCAGTTGTTAGAAAAAGCAGTAGCAAGGTGCTCTTTTTGTGTGAATTTATGCACTTTGGAAAGAAGATATCTAAGTAATTATAGTAGTTCAGGCTAATTTCTCTCTGACTTTTCGATGGCATCAAAGAGAAGGAAATAAGTGTGACTGAGAATCTTCCAGATAAACCTATAAAAACTATTACAAGATCTTAGACTGCAAGACAGCATTTCCTGAAGTAATTGGAAACAGAATAAAACATTGATCCATATAAAAAAAATTATTTGTTTTACAAACAGCTGTATACACCTCTAGACTGACACATGCACGTGCACACCTCCATACACAGACATATTCCAAACTTGTATCTGACTGGCCCTTAATACATGCAGTGATTAACACTAACAAAATACTTATTTTCTACTAATAATTAAATTAATAATTAGAATTAGTATTTTCACCTATGTATCAAAACTCTCAATAATTTTAATAAAATAGGAAGTTTGAATGCTGACTGTTCAGCTCATTCAGAATTCTGGAATATTTCTATTTTCAGCAAGATTTTACTTTTTTTTTCCCGAACGTGCTATTTCTTCAAATAACAATATTGAATAATAACTTAAAATTGGTTAATTTAATTCTCATGGAATTATTTACAAAGCTAGGATTATCTTTTTTGAGGTTTTTCACTATCCTCTTGAATTTCATAAACTTTTATAATTACAACTCTATTCCTTTTCTCTGTTTTAAATAAAATTATTTACATTAAATCCACCATTATTTAGATTAGATGATCTAGTTCCTGAATAAGAACAAGATAATTGTGAGATTTTAATTTCTTAATAATGGAATTTCGGTGTTCATTAAGCTTGTTAGCAAGGTGTTATGAACACTGCACTTCAAAAATTATGTTACCACTAATTTTTTTATTGTAGAATCATACATTACATCACTCATGTTATTCCTCAAGAAAACAACATCACATTTGTTTCAAGTCAGCTATCACTGTGTTAATGTTGCTTAGCTACTGTAGATTTCAAGTTTAATGCAGTTTATGTAGGCATTTTACTTGCAAATAGCAAGCACTGCATCACAGAATACGTACTCAGAAAACAGTTGTTATAATCTGCAATTTATGGCCTATTATTGAGAAGGAATGATGTAGTTTCTTGAGACAAGGTTTTATATGTTCAGCAATATTAAAACCTTATCAAACTACCAACACATACCTGTTCCCAGGCAAAGACATGTTGATTGAAGTAGAACTGAATTTGTTCATTGGCAATGTTGATACAGAGTTGTTCAAAAGAATTTTTTTTGAAATTCTCAAAGCCAAAGATATCAAGAATTCCAATGTTCAAACCATCATCGTTTCCACTGAAAAGATTAAATAAACTTTCTATTGCTTTATCTTTATTTTACATTGACTAGCTCCTTTAGTATTTCACAAAAGGAAATAATGGGCCAAATCTGGAAGCCAGTTAAACAGGATAATTTTTGCTAGAATAGATACCTCTTAAAGTAACAATCATTTTTTGTTTGAAATAGAATAAATGCACACCAACTGAAAGATGACTGTATTTGCAGACCATATACACTGAATCATGTCTGAGTCAACGGACAGGTGCACAGCAGATTTACAATTTTACTTTTAAACTAATATTTGCTAGTTATTATTCTATTGTAGAAGCTGACTACAGCACTGAAACAACAGGCAGTTCTTTTTGTTTCTCATGTAATAACAGGCTTTACTCACCAGCATCTTCAAAATTAAAGATTGCTGTCATTAAATATTATTTCTCCCTATTATTTATTGGCAACAATTAAATCCACTTATTTCAACATTAAAGGTAAAAAAATGAAATGGCTAGACCTTTTATGCATCTAAATAACTACTTTAAGTTCTGGAGTGTGATATTAATTTAAATTACCAATTAAGTTCCAGAGAAGTACTACTAGTAAAAACATTGGTCTGAAATTTTAGCTAAGGTATTCTGAGAGATACATGGTCATTTCTGCAACTGGAAAAAAGTGCTAATTTTGTATTTATTTCCTGAAACAAAAAAATTAAGAGGACATAATTTTATATAAAACTGAAGCTGACATTAGTGTTTTCCCTAGCTAAACTAAAAAAATAAATCATAGTCTATCTATAAAACCCATTTGAGGGGCTATCTGTAAACAGTATTTCACTATTTTAAAAATAAAATAACAAGGAAACTAGATATGAAAAACCAGCCTCAAGATACTCATGAACAGCAGTTGAACCTTTTTGTGAAGTCCATCTCAAAAATGGAAGTGTTTAATTGTTGAGGGACCAAAAGTATTTGTGGATTTTGACCTGAATTTGGTTAGTATTTTATCTGCCTATAAATTACATTTTTGGTGAATACACTGCTGACATTTGTCTGTCTTGCTACTTCTCAGAGCTAATTGTATAAAGATAGAAAATACAAATTATTTTAATACCACAAAACCAAAGCAGATTTCTGGGTGGGGTTTTTTTTCTATAGTGACCATGTTAGATCAAACCTTCTTCCTCCTCATCAGCATAATAAGTATTCAATTGGAAAAAGTCTCTGTAACGGGTATGTGAGAGAGAGACACAGGAAGGAATTTTATCCTATCACTTATTGATTAAAGTTCTTTTTATTTATGCTCTGCTGTAACCAAATATTTTAAAGTTTAGACAAATTTTAGGATTGCAGCCTTGACTGCAAAACAAAGCTACTTATTATTGATAGTTCCCTTCAGGTAGTTGTAAGTTTGCCCATTTCCACTGCTACTAGCAGGCACAGAAGGCTCTGACCAATAGGATCTCCAACGCAAGCCACAAAATGTGTTATATTCTCATTCTCAACATCTTTCTTGTCTCTGTGTTTAAAGTGTCACCTTGTAAGGGTATAGAGTGGACATTAACCTCAGTAAATGTGTTTGGAAACTACTATCACTCATATAGGAAACCACACTCATAACAGCGACAGAAGCAATGGCATCATGCAAATAAGAGCAGAATTTCACCTAGGTAATCAACAGGTGAATGTCAAAAGTTGACCCTGAAAAAGTATAAATGAAAAAGTAGTTGGTATGTAATTTATGAAGGGTTAAATGAGTAAAGGTCAAACAGGAAAACACCAGATGCCTGTGTTATCCATATCTACTGTATTTTCACTACATAGTCTGAATAAGCTAAAACCTTTTTTTAACATGGTGGTGTTATAAACAAAAAGGTAACAGAGAAAAAGTGTATGAGAATACTAAATGCTCTAGTGTAGATATTATTGCCACAGAAAATCTCTCTTTATTCTTAAAAAACTTCTTTTACCTTAAATGTTTGTCAGGTTTGAGTAAAGTGTTGATGCGATTGACTATCCAGCTAAAGAGGCGCCCATACAGTGCTTTGGCCATGGCATCTCTGACATCAGTAGCTTTTTCCACAGTGTTGGGACGAATAATCGTTTCTCCTCGAGTCACTACACAGTGAGAGGTTAGCGCCTCTTGCAGTTCATCTGCCTGAATACACAGCAAGGATGCACCTAGAAAGGAAGGTCACAAGCATAGCTGAGAAGCAGATTTTTGAAGGAAAGATGAACATTTTTGCAATCAAAGCTGCAAGTTCAGTGTGCGATAAGAGCCAAATCAAAGTCGAACTATGACTAACAAGGATGCTCAAACAAGTGTCAGTATCTAATTTATTCACCCACCTTCCTAGCTTCCACTGCAGCCAATGAGTAAGTGATTCAAAGCAGAAGTCTTTAGGTTCTAAAGTGCTTTACCAAGAAGGCTATTTCTCCAAACTTTCCACAGAGAAATGATAGGGAACCTAGGTGACTATATCAAGAGTATGCAAGCTGTGAGGAGTGAATATCTCTCTCAGTTATAATCTATCTACATAAGCTACTGCTTTCCTCCTTTTGAGCCAAAAAAGGGGTACTTCTTTCCCATTTCTACAATATTTTTCTGCCTATTTTTCTGCAGGAAAACGTTTAAGAAGATACTGTGAAGACTTTGTTATCTCCCACCTATAATTACTGAGAAAGAGTAGCAACTTTCTTGAGAATCTTTGACCCTTTCCTTCCTCTGCCTCCTGGCAGCCTATAACATAAGGCATCCCTTCCAAAGAATTAGTGATCCATATTTCAACAGACACATGCGGGGAACAAATAATGAATAATGTGAGAAAGAAACTGGGAAAAAACTATTCAACATGTTAATGAGTTTCTCCATCAAATGTTCAAATAACCTTGGGAAAATTCTAAACATTTTATTTTCAGTCATTTGCAGTATTAGTCATGTTTCCTGAACGCCAGTGAACTGGTTAGTCAAATGAGGTGCATAACATGGAAAATTTATTCGTTTTGTATTTGCAATCATGTGATCTTGGAATTATCTATTTTCAGCCTTTAATTATTCTTGCAAAATTTCCCTGTGAATACAGTTTTCACTGATAACTCACTTGTAAGAAAAGTAATTTGCTATCAAAAGTAAAGGAAAATAATCTTAAATCAAGAAAAAATACTCACAATTCTCAAGGGCTACTGGATTGGAAATGTTGCTCTTGTCAATCATATGTTCAGATACTACTGCAGAAAATTCAATGTTACCCACATTTAAAATGGCAGCCAGGACACTGTACACACTTCCAAGTTCCTGAAAAGTGTATTAGAAAAGATGCAATACTTAATGGCCAGATAGATTTATCACTTTGGTTTGTGTGACGGGCATGCGTATGTGTTCTTCCTGTTGTCTGCCACACACCCACAACTTTTAGGAATACTTTCTCAGCAGATATATTTCTTTGCCTGTTCTGTACTCAGCATAGTCTTTCAAGTATAAGACACACAAAGGGGGCAGGACAAACTATAGCCTAATCTCTCTTCCACACTTGTCAACAGAACAGGATTGACATTGACTAGGGAAAGCACAAAACAGTGGTGAACACAATCCTTTTACACAGAAAGAATTCGGAGGTTATTTATATCAGCCCTTTACTGTGCCTGCAGACACAGCCACGTCTAAGAATATCATACCTAAATCAACAAAACCATAAAAAATTATGCATCTATGTTTCTTGGATCATAGAAACAAAGGCACCCTGAAAAATAGGTCTGCGATGGCTCCCACTGACATAATCAGAAAAAGTTTCACTGGTAGAAGAGTGAGATCTCACATCCCTGATTTGGCAAAGTACCTTACCCTTCAAAATGCCGGTTAGGAACTGTGTATTCACCAAAGAACTTAGGCACGGACTTAATTAAACGTATTTAAATTTCAAATGATTTAGTAGGTTCTGAAGAGGGACTTGAAACAAGACAAATATCCATCTGAACAGTGAAGTGATACATACAGTAAATTATCTTAAGTACTTATATGTGACAAATAAAATCAGATTTGCAAATAATGAAACAATGCTTTCATTGCAGGTTTGACTTAGATTTGAACTGTGAATTTTCATCTGTACTGTGAATGTTTCTCAGTATACTTGACGATCTCTTGAATATTTTCTACTCAGAAATGCTGAGTTCCTGTAAAGGAGGCTCTGTTTTAAGCTAAGAATCTCTGACACTATATATTTTGAGGTGTGCATTAATAGCATATTTTATATATAGCAGTTTTATAAGTTTCATAGTAGTTTTATATGAAGCAGTTTTTTAAAATATAATTGTTATTTTATAATGATGGACTTTTCACAGCATTTTATTCCTTATATTCAATAGTTTGCTGGTACCCTGTCAGGCATCATTTACTCAGATAAAATCCTTAATTGCTCCAGAATACTTGAGCTTGTTTTCAACACTTTCAGAAGTTAATCTAGCAGTTATTAAATTAATTATTCCTGTGACAGCAAGACAAACTAGATAAGCTCACTCTAAAACATTATGCTTAGGATAACTGGTATGCAGTTTACCTAGGTTTTAAGCAATCATTTTCATTTTAAGCTTAGGGACACAGGTGAAATGCAAAGAAATGGATAGCTTAACTTCTGCCATTATGCTGTACAGTGTGTATAACTGCTGACATTTTTGTGCCCTTTTCCAGAGTGTTTGAAATCTGGCTTGATCTGTCTCATACAGTGTGATTAGTGTTCACCTCAGGCAATCCTTTCCTATTAATTTTGCCTTGCAGCCTGAAATAAACCAGTGTGATTTTAAGACAGGGAGAACTGACAGCAGTTATTATTAAAGCCTGCCAGTCAGTTAAAAAGTTTTTCAAAGAAATCAAGCCCTGTTTAGGTCTCAGTTTTAATTGAAGTGCAGAAGATATTCTGTCCAAGGTATTCTGCTAACAAAACATGGAACATGCTTATACAGAACCTCCTCCTCTGTGCACTCGCATGAATGTCAAAACTGAAGGCTGCATTACCGAACAGTGAATTTAGAGAAGGAAATCATTGTCTTGCGGTATCTTTTTCTCACTGAAACTAAATTGTCTCTGCACATGTATCCTGTATCAGAACCTCAGTGGGGAAAGGTGACTTCTCTGTTCCTCCACTTGCAAACACAACCTCAGACATGCTAATTCACCCTGTGGAGAATGTAAGACAGGCTAGAATGGATGGGGCTCACATGTAACCACAGTTAGATTGCCTGTGGTACTCAACCTGCTTCTGAAACTGTGCGGGTTCTACAGGTGAGTAATTCTTTACAGATTCAGCTCGCGGTGGCTTGCTGAGTTAATCAAGTAAAGATCCATGCCAGAACTGCACAATGCAGCCAGTTCTAACTGGATCTTCAATATATAGGAAAGTCTCTTTTGGATGGTCAGGGTTATTGTTTCCATCCATCCAAGTGAACAAAAGAATTGGGAACAAAACCAGGCTTGCTGCTTTTCATGGTATAAATTAGGACTTATCAAGGTCTCCAGTGCTGTGACAAAACTGCTATCAGTGCTGAAATGTGCATCCTTCCGGATGCTGCTTCTGGAAAGGTGAAAGTACAGATATGAAAAGATGTGATAGTGCAGGTGTGAAATTACTAAGTGCAGTTGTGAATAACCATGTAAAGGAGAAAGAGACTGTGAACACCACTGCTACTACAACTTAATGCAAAATTAGTATGGAGGAACAGAATAGATGAATAAATCTGTTCTGCTAGCTACTCAAATATTTACATTGAGGGAAGCCAGAAATATTCTACTGGAGTAATTTTCTGTGAAAAGGTCCTTACAACACACAGTTTTGTCAAAGAAATTAAAACAGACATCCATTCTGCAGCACTAGTGCTGTGTTTCACAGGTCATACCCCTACTATCATTTGTGATAAATAAAGTCAGTGGTAACCTCTAGCTGTGATGCATCACTTTCTCTAAGAGATAACTAGGGTGCAGGATGGGGTTTCCTTCCCTTGCATTCTACTTTATAAATCCAGAGGCTTGTTTTTATTTTAATTATACCAAAGACAGCCTGAGGAGAGGAGCTTAATGGCCAGCAGAGCAATGATATGAGATAATAAAGAAAGAATGGGTTCGGTTAATGTTTAGTGATGAGATTCATTCTAAAGGGATGTAAAAACTTCATTCAACTTTACCCCTGGTGTTATGAAAATGTATTGAGTTCATCAAAACTCAGATCAACTCAATGAGTTTTTTAGAACTCACACCATGGATTTCATCTTAAAACAGAGATGAGACTCATATTCACAGGCCTAAAATTCTAGGCTAATAAATAGTTGCAGCATCATTTTGTATGCAATTAATTTGCAAAAGCCCTTTCTTCCTCAATTACTCAGCTGTGCTGTGTTCACTAATTTCAAAGTCTTGTTGACTAATACCCTTTTATTAGATTATCAATACCTTGAAACCTTAAAAATTTATATGTGGTAATATAACAGTAAGTTGACCATGCAATATCCTAAACAATAAAAACACCATTGCTAAAGGAAGAACATAACAAGGGAGATTATTTGAATGCTTTATGTAAGTTTTTCTTGATTAAGGTAGCTGTGAAAGTTCATCCCAAAAAGGGGTTATCACCACTCACCTCCAGTGTAAAACCTATGACTTTGAAGCACTGTTCAATTAATTCAAACTGCGACTTATAAAAGCTATTGTTCATGAAATCTTGCACTATTCTGAAATGATCGTTTTGCAGATATCTGAAAGAGTTGATGGATACAGAGTTAGAATATAAATGAGCTTAAGATTTCAACACTGCATTTCTTAGTAACCAATTTACAACTGCATTACCTGGGAGGTCTATATTCGGGCAGTTTATAATGTGCCAGTTTTTTCTTTTCTGCCAGACCAGCATAAATGTAATAAAAAATATGGAAATTTCTCTCGCCTCTGAAACAAGACAAACAACGAACTGGTTTAGTAAGGTACCCAGGTTACATTTACTGATGACATATATGCTATTATTAAACATTATTTTAATAATACGCAAGCCTCATGCAAACTGACAGAACACTCTGAAAGAAGCTTTATTACATAAATTCCTGTGAAGTGAACACCCTTTGTGTGCCTCTGTGTGTTTGTTCTGAAGCTGCCCAGGTGACTGCTCAGTGCTACAAACACCTAAATGCTGCTCTACCACTGATGCAATTGGCAGATGCTGGGTGAGATCTTGCAATTTGCTCACCCACAAGTATCAAATGGGCTGCTCAACCTCCAGCTATTTAATGAAAATCCTTTGACCATGGGAGAACTATACATTCCTGATTCACTGAACCCAGTGTGTTTGCTGTATCCTTTAGCCCTGAACCAAGAAAGCACAGAAGCAGACATTCAGCAAATGGCCTTATTACTTGTCATGTTTTGCCTAAAAATTAGGTGCCCAAACCCAGAAGAGAAGCTTTATTGCACATTCAAGGTTCCAGTGCATCTTATGAAGAAGAACTGGACGCTTAGGTGGAAAGTTGCTACCACCACTGAACCCTGAGATAGCCAAGTCAGTCACTATGAAACGGAAAAAAGGATTTTGTTCAAACCCCTGCTTTTTCCATGAGCTGATGCATGTGTCTCAGGAGCACTAATGCATGCTTCTGTGAAACAGGATCACAGCCCCATGCACTCCTGTCTGTGTGGGGTGCCTAGATCAGAGGCAGCTTAGTTTCTATATTTTACTGTGGACAGTCAGCAGTAGAAAACAAGATCAATTTAAGGGGTAGGAGCAGATCCCTTATCTTCCCCCTCAGTGTCAGTCCCTCAGTCCCCCCCTTATGGTTACATAAGTTTGCATAGCCATGCTTTGCACAATCTGAAACCTCACAATGTCCTGATGTTTTGTGTACTCTCTGGGAAAGGCAGGAGAACCTGTAGGTTCAAAATCTCTTGGCTTGAACTGAGTCTGGAACTTGAGTCTCCCATTTTCTGGGCAATCAGTCAGTGGGTTTTCTGCAAAAAGTCATTCCTAGCTCTCCATGTGAGTCTGGGACTCCTGCTCTCGCAGAAGGGCAGAAGAGGCACAAACAGCTTCAAGTGCCCTTGGAAGTTTATGCCACAAAATATAACCTCTTAGAGTGACTCTCATGCTGAACGCTTCAGTGGCATTTTCTTGTGATTTCAGGCATCTAAACACCTACCTAAATAGCATCTGAGGCATGTAAATGCTTTGCTGACTTCCTGTCTCAGCATGTGGCTAAATATAAATTGACAGCAAAAGAATAAACCCATGAAAATTTATGAAAACGGTGGTATTTTAAGGAAAAAGCTCATTTTATTCTGAAAAAGAAGTATCTGTGCTTATGTTCAACTGTGGGAAAACCCACCACTTCATAAAACTGCTTTTAACCTTAAATTGTTTGTTGAAACATTCCAAGTGATACTCTGATGTTCTTCGTGTCACAACTCTACAACAAGCAACAAGATCATGCAGAACTACAAAATGAGTAAAAATGAGTAAGTGATCAGCAAGGGGAAAAATTTTAATAACTGAAAACATTCTTTGTCTCAGACTTCGGTCTTTTCTATTATTATTATGGCAGAAATGGAGTTGCCAAAATATTTTTTATCTGGTTGTGCTATGTATTAGGATAGAAAATACATGTCAATAATTTAAATTAATTGGAAATACCATTTAATTTTTCTGACATTTTATATTATGAGATACACACACGGCAGAGATGGGTCTGTTCTGCTTTTGGTCCATAACCCTTAATAATCAGATCCTACTAGATGCCCAAAAATGGAAAATGAGCACTTTGCAAACAAAACTACAATACTAAAGGAAATGTAGAGGAATTAAATTCAAGTAATATACTTAACACATTACTCAAACTTCCACAAAGAAAGGTACAACTGAACTATTAGAAACCTTTTAGAATCATAGAATAGTTAGGGTTGGAAAGAACCTTAAGATTATCTAGCTCCAACCCTCCTGCCATGGGCAGGGACACCTCACACTAAACCATGTCACCCAAGGCCTCATCCAACCTGGCCTTGAACACCGCCAGGGATGGAGCATTCACAACTTCCCTGGGCAACCCGTTCCAGTGCCTCACTACCCTTGCAGTAAAGAACTTCCTCCTTATATCCAATCTAAACTTCCCCTGTTTAAGTTTTAACCCATTACCCCTTGTCCTGTCGCTACAGTCCCTGATGAAGAGTCCCTCCCCAGCATCCTTGTAGGCCTCCTTCAGATACTGGAAGGCTGCTATGAGGTCTCCACGCAGCCTTCTCTTCTCCTTTTAATTCTTCACACATTATGACACACTTTATATATCACATTTGCATTTTTATGAGATTGGCTTAAATAACCTAGGAGGCAGTGAAAAAATTAGAAGCAGTTTTCAGCTAGCTTACAGATTTATAAGCTATTCATGTATCATTTATAAGAAAAAATCCCAGTACCTTATTCATCTTCATGTTCTGATCCAAGATAATTTCCTACATTGCAGTCCTACTCTGTAGCTCCCAAATTAGGTCAAATAGAGTTTTTCTGTACCTCCCAAATTAGGTCAAATGTTTTTGTACTTACACTGCCTGGTGGACAACTCTGGATTTTTCAAGGAGATACTCTGAAATCTGAGCTCCTACTACAGTGCCACCACAAGTGAATTTCATTTCCAAATACTTTCCAAATCTGCTCGAGTTATCATTGATGATAGTGCCTGCATTCCCAAATGCTTCTACAAGGTTATTCACCTGGAGGATCTTCTCCTGTAGAGTCCTGTTATTAGCCTGGATATGGAAAAGACAATGCTTAAAATTATCAGTAATCATTCAAATACATTCATTCTTATTTCTTTCCTTTTCTAGTTGGTATTGTGAAGTGTGACATCACTGGGAAGCCCATTCCCATGTCAATTGTATGTAAATACAGGCATGCTTAAACCATGAAACCTGTCAGAATATAGCAATCTGCAGAACAAGGGGCTGGCTGGAAGAGATAACACACATAATGATAATGACAACACCCAGAAGTAATCAATTTCCGCGGCCCAGCGCTCTGAGATAGCTGGCCTGCTTTTAGGATCCTTGTTAGCAACTGCTTACTGCTGCATTGCACCATATCAATAGATCAGATTGCTTGCATCTCACCTGGGACATGCAAAAATGCCATTTTATTTAGAAAACTACGTGGTCAGTTCCCATAATGACCATGTTCCACTGACAGCAATCTGGTTGTGGAAAGAGGTGAAAAGCTAGAAGAGGGTTTTATTTAGTACAGTTTGGGTGATTTGAAGACACTCAGTTCAATAATAGCAGACTAAGTCACAGCCCTCACTGCAGTGGGTACTTCACTGAAGAATCCCCAACATATTTCCAAATGACCCTAGTTCAGGAGGGAGGAAGGGGTAGACAGATCTGCATCATGTTTCAATCTGAAGTCACAGAAGTTTTTTGCAAAATGTATTACAGTCTTGCCCCCTTACCAATGCCCTGTCCATAGGTTCAGACAATTAGTCCTAAGAGCAAAGCCTTACAGAGAAACCCCTTTTGAAACATACCTTGCCCAGGACAGTGAGCTGCTGAACCAGAAGATGGGCACTTTGTGTCTTGCCAGCTCCACTTTCTCCAGAAATAACAATACACTGAAGAGAACAAGAGCATGACTCTGAGCTCACTACATATCTCAGCTGAGCAAAGGATGTAATTAAAACAACTTCATCTATACCTGGTCAGAGTTGTACGTCACCATGGACTGATAACCTATGTCAGCAACAGCAAAAATATGAGGAGGGTTGGCAGTCCGTTTGGCTCCAATATACAGTTTGGAATGCTAAGTGTGGGAAAAATGAAAACATTATCAGCTGTCCCTTAACAACCTTTTGTTTTTTTTAAATCAGAGTTGAGTTTTCTTTTCAGATCAGTGTACAGCACGCTGAGGTTACCAACAGTGATGATTATGCTATGAAACTCAGATTATCAGAAGAAAATGTAACACTGCCAGACATCAAGGACCAAATTATAATTTAATTTTTTTTCTACTCCTCATCTGTTTAGTATTTCTGCATGATACAGATGTCAAAATTTAAGAACTTTCCTGCACCTACAGTATATGACAATTAATAATGCAAAATTCCTGTATGACCAGATAGTCATATCTGTCACCTTTTGTATAATGGACAGAAAAAGTCACAAAAAGTTAAAATTTTACAGGGCTGCTTCATAAACTGTCTGATCACTTAAATGGCTATGGTTTCCCCAGCTCTCTTGGGAGCAAATACCCCCAGCTCCTACCTTCAGTCAATTACAGTTCTCCAAGGGAAGTGGACTCCCTCCCACAGAGAGGAGTAAGATTCACATGGAAAAATGTACTTCTCTTTAGAGATACTACTTCTGAACTAGCTACTACGGGCAGCTAGCACCTTTACACTCCATGGGGTTCTAGTCAGCAAACCTCATGAAATTTAGCACAATTTACCTCATGCAAGAATGAATTTCGAAAGTCACTAGAAGAATAACAGTGTCAAAAATCTATTTCTATCCATTGATCAAAATGGATGACTTGCTCAAATATAGCTGTTTGCACTTCAGACTTGATATAGACATTATACTATAGATATAAAGATGTCAGAAATTAAGGGGTTTTTTGAGTTCCTCATTTCTTTGCTGAAATCCAGTATGTGATAAAGATGTGTGTCAACATGCACTTGAAGGAACAACTGTATTGGTAATTCTGGTTTTCAGAGTGAACTGAGGTAATCTCAAGAATGGTCTTACTTTATACTTAACACAAATATTCATACTTCAATGGAAATCAGTGCTAGTTTAAAAGAACCAAACCTAGATTTTCACACCTGTGAAGAATAAATATCTATGTTCCGAAATGGATTAACAGCAATGAGAATGTCCCCAACATAGGTGTAGATCTGATCCTTGGCATAACCCTTCTGCAACTGCTCTGTTACTGTGTTCTGATGGAGAAAAAACAGGAACATTGAATCACATGAGGAAAAAAAAAGAGTATTAGAAAAATGTATAAAATATACAGTCACAATAAGTAAGGATGGACAGGGAAGGTATTAATAGTCAGGAATACAGGTGATCATGATGAAAAACGAGTAACACTTTCAAACACATTGCCATTCCTAATTTCTTGCATTCAAACTCACTTTGAACAATATATACTTACAGATCCACAAGTGGCTGTATGAAAATGGGCTAATAAGTACTGCTGTAACTCGATTAATCAAAGGTTTCTCTAAGACAGTCCTGTCTTCATTTCTAACACTACAGCTTCATGTAATTCATTATGCGAGAGCCATATGCTTGAATTCATAACTGCCATTACAACTGGTCTAACATCACTTTCACTTATGTTAAGACACAGATTTGAACTGTTTGGACCTTTCTATATTAACAGTCATTCTCTGCTGTGATTGTTCTTTGCTGCTGCAGACCCAGTTCTCCCTGAACCAAGGAAAAAAAAAAAGAGCCATAGTGGCACACCCGATTTCTTGACATAATTTCCCTCAGATTCTTCTGCATAGAGCTGGGCACGTAATGTGCTTGATTAGGTTTCCAATCAAAACAAGACATAGAGCTGGATGAAGAAATTCAAACCAGCCTTGATACTGTTTTGAGGTACATGGAAAAATATTAGGCTCTATTCCCACTGGAACAGAATGACAAGGAGCAGAGGACTGCAGAAGGAATTGTTTTTTCTTCACATCTATCTGTTCACAGTGTTGTGCACTGTGTTCTGGTTAATAAAACTTAAAACCTGAATTCTCAACAGCTGAAGCGGTTACATTTCCTTTGAAGGAAAACACAAGGAGAAAACCTTGATTTACCATCGCCTTGATAAACTCTTCCCTTTTTGGTTTTGAATGCTATTTTGCTTTTGGTCATAACCAGATTCACATTGATACATATTTTTAAGGGGAACTTCTGCCCTTTTTACAATTATTTCTTGCACTGATAAAAGGTGTCCTGTTTTGCTGTTCTGATGGGCTACCTAAACTGGAAGAAAAGTTTGAATGGAAGGAAGGGGACAGTTTTGAGAAGCTGCCATTCATATGTGAAAGAGGTTTTAAACTGGATTTGATTCTGTAAATATCACGTAGTCAAATGATGCCTTTAGATGGGGGCTTCCTGAGAATGCTCAGCCTCAGAAGAGATGAGATACTGAGATACACTTCTAGCTCATCTGGTTTTTTGTGTCTTCTCTTTCACTCAGGTTATTTATATGCTTCATGCCAAAAGATAAAAAAGTATCACTAGCATATGGTTACTCTCAATACTAAAAAAAATGCTTAAATCTCAGCTTTGTGCAGTAGATGAAGTCTGGATTAGCTCTATTAATATTACCTAGACATTAAACTACTATAACCAAGCTCTTGAATGATGAAAGATAAGAGAATGTGAATTATAGTTTATGCACAGCCCAGTAGAGGAAGAATGGCAGTTTGTTTACAACCACTGATGGCCTCTAAGACCTGCAGATAATGTGCTGTAGCCTGGTTCTTCTTTCTGGTTTTGAAGCTTCAAGCACAAACACAACAGACTTCCTTCTCCCTTAAGCATGCTCCCCTGCTCCTAGTGGGCTCGTTTTCAAACCTTGACAAAACAGTGAGATCGGTATCAGTAATTTTGTCAAAAGTTCACAGGAAGGCATTGACAGGTCAGAGTGCCAGCTGACATAAATTGATCTCCACACCAAAGTCAGTGAGAACCCAGCATAGGGCAGTAAGCTAGTTTAAGACCACTCTAAATGTTGAAGCAACAGGGGAGAAGGTGCTTGTTCTTGGATCTGAACTAATTTCAGGTTAGCACATCATTGCAGACTAGATACTTAGCTGTAATAAAATCCAGCAATATAAACCCTGTTAAGCAAATAGTGCTACAATACTGCTCGGTCTTGGGCTGTAACTGCAGAGAGTATTTTAGCTTTGAGTTGGGACTATTCCTGCAAAATAGTAAATCTAAAATATCTGGCATAAACTGGTAAAATGCCATTGTTTACACTTACACACTTGACACAAGTGTGACAACATAGTTGAACTTGAAAATCAACAGCACATCATTGTGTTCTAATATGTAATCACCCCCCGTCAGGAAAATGTGAAAAAAGTGATTCTTACCTCATCCAGTACCTCCAAGGTTGCTAAATCATCTACCTCTTCCTGGTTTGAAACTAGTGACTTACTGTAGTTCCCTTTCTTTGTATGAATACGTTCAAATCTAGAAAAGAAGCAGACGCGATTTCTGGATGTAAGGAAACACAGAGCCGATCTTGCATCTGTAACCATCCTGAAAGCAATTCAACCAAAAAATTCTAGCTTTCCATTGTTCTGAGTTCAAACACACGAATATTTGAATGACAGGACAAGATATAACTTCTTAGTGCAGCACACCTGTAATTCACAACTCAAAATCTATGGTTTGATCACACAACTGATACTATGAAAAAATTTTTGACTGTAGAGATCCCTGCTTGATAACACCTGTACATCAGCTGCAAGACTGGAGGTAAAGACTGGGGAAAAAATAACATATTTTTAAAACACGTAACAGTCAAACTCTGGCACCTGCCTGCAAAAAGAAAAATAACCCAGATAAAAATCATGGACAGGACAAATCCAGGGGTGTATAATGAAATAGTAGGGCAAGGATGATGTAGACAAAGCACCCAGGATGGAAACACTTCTAGCTCAGCAATGACAAACATCTAAAACCTGGCTGAGGTGACCACATTATAGAGCAAAGTGCTACAGAACCAGATGTATCTGAAACACATCCTGACCAAGAAGAATTTTCTCAGGCTCTACAGGAAAAAAAAATCATAAAAAATAAGGAAACAAAATTTTAGCCCTTTTTCTTATCAGAGTTAAATTTCAACTAAATTTTTGTTTTAAAGTGAAATTTCTTTGCTCTTTTAATCAAACCAAAGAAAACTTTATTCAGTCTTCTAGATATAGGCAAGAAAATTCCCAGAGACTTGGATTAGTCTCTATCCAAGAGTAAAGGCATTGCTAATCAAAGTGAAAGCAGCAGAAAATGCAAGGTTTACAATTTACATTAGTTATACTTGCTTTATGAGATGGGTAAAATCAGGGAAAGATAAACTGGATAAGTAACAGCAGAGTTCACAAACTGAATCAAGCTCAGATGTGCAATATGGCACAAGCACAGAAAGACTATCAAGTAAATCTGATCTCCTTATATGACCTCACTCCCCTTAATACTATAGGTAGGAAGGCACTTCTCAAACACATGGAACATACACCTTGGCAAATTGAGACAGCAGGAAAACTGTGTTGTGTGAAACTCACTCACTTTTTACCTTGATTCCAGACATTTGGCTATACGGCATGAGTAAAAGCATGTTTTCTAGCCAGGCAAGTACTTTACTGTACAGTGAACAGAGGACAGCAGGAAGAGGGCAGCTGCACCAAGATGAAGAATAGGTAGAATGAATGAATATCACATTTTTGGGGCACACTGAGAGACTTCTGAACTCCTACAAGATTTTAAAAGATTTACTGCAGAGTTTAATGGGCTGCACCCATTCCATGAACACCACCTACTTCATGGGTGCCACTTCAGGTCATGCAGGCTACACAGAGATGTGTGATACAAGTTCAGAAAGTCAAGCAGGCACCCACTTGGCATCAGCTACTGATTGCCAGGACTGAAAACAGGCCAGAAGAAATGGGCAAATGATGCCCTCACAAACTGTGAATGCAATCAAGATGTGAATGATGGGGCTGCAGGCATGAATGCACTTCATCTAGCATTTCTTTTAATTTCTCTTGTCTCTAACTATTGCTTCTTGAGGGTACCAGAATAGCCTATCCTAATACACATGCCAGTAATGGGGCAGTTGACTCCTCCCTTACGCAGATGCCAGCTACCACTGGAGTCTTTCCCTTATCTATAATACAAAGGCAGGAGTTTCACACCACAGCTGACTAATTCTGCAACCTTAATATCAAGACATAAACATAAGACTTTATTATAAGAGCTAGCATAGTCTCTGTGCCAATATTGCTGCCCAAAACCCAGTGTGGAGGCCAAGTGATGAGGAAGCACAATGAACAGTATGGATCAACAGCACCTACATTGCCTGATGGAAGACAGGAACCAATTCCTGCCAGTTTTATACCCAACTATTTTGTAGACAACTCTCAAAAGGTTGTTAGCACCCTGAATCTGCATGAGAAAGCAACCCGCCTCCAAATGTTTTCTTGTTTTCTTTCTTTCAGTATTTACTACAGGCACAAAAAAGACTAGATACGGTTGCGAGGATGGTAGTGAGGCCCAATTACATGGAGGTGAAAAGCAACACATGGTCCTGTTACAACATAAGCAGTGCAAACAGACAAAAAGAGATGCAGGAGGAGTGTGTGTCTGTGTGGGGGAAGAAAGACAGCTTTTGCTGCAAGAGATCCAAATGGGCTGTAGTCTGGCATGTATTTAAATATGTTGAAGCAGAAAACACACAGGAATGCAAGTAGGCAGCATTGAAAGCGATGAGTCTGGTGCAAAGCAATCACAATTGTCCTAGGTCTGACCTCTTCTTCCCTTTCCTTTGTAGCCCATTTTTACAGTGAGATATCCTGGTAGTACTGTCCTTAAAATAACACTGTAGGACAATTTTTGGTTGCATGTACACCAGGTTGTATTAAAAAGGATGTGGTAATATTAAGATTTAAATTCACTCTTCAGCCTTTCATGGTCTGCTGCTGCTTGATTTGCATTTACCAGCTGAAGTATAGCATTGCATTCACAAGCCAGAGGTACAGGGAAAATCCTACCCTCTCCATGGAAATGTGCTCCCTCTATAGCCCAAGCTCCCATTGATACTTTTTTTAACAGTTTCAGTTGAAAATTTAAATTTGGACAGTTGAAACAATTTCTCCTTTGTTCCTGAATGAAGGTCATTTTGTGTTCAGTATGACTTTGAGAAAGACCTATCAACAGGTACAAGAAGGAAAGATGCAGGAAGTGCAGGACTATATCAAGCTCTGCTCTTCTATTTTTACACTGCCAAAGGAAAACCCAAACCAAGGCATCTGTCAAGTTATGCTTTACATTTCTGGTGGAATTGTTACACATTGAGTACTTTTTTGTTTGTTTGTTTGTTTAAATGTTACTGTCTATCAGTGACAGAGTGATATTGCCCAAGACTTGTTTCAATTACCATTTTTCATTTAATGTAGGAAGCTGACAACTACCTTGCAATAAGTGATGGGAATGCTCCAGTGATGGAGACTTCTCTTTTTTCTTTTTTTTTCTTTTAAGGAAACAATCTCTGTTTATGGCAGGGAAGCTTAATTACATAAAATTGATTCTCCTGTAATCCTTTTCAGCTGACATTATGATAACACTAGTGCTTGTTAAACCAGATTTTATTGTCCATTCTCCAGAGTACAGCAGAGCAGCAGATTTGCAGAACACAATATTTTTCTGCTTTGCTGTCAAAGGGCACAGTCCCCTTAAGGGCAGCTATACTGCTTCTCTTGCTAAAACTCCAACCACTTAAAACCCCCCATATCAATACTGTTGATATCAATACTGAAATTTCATTATCATCATGCACATAGACATTGTGAACTGAAATAACCACGTTTCTCTTCTCAGAAATTATTCATTGGAGGCATCAGATCTTACAGCCATGCTCAACAAGCAATTTAAGCAGCTAAAGGCCAGCAACATCATCCCAGTATGGACAAGAAAACGAGTCAAGGCAGCATTGTTTCTGTGCATCCTCCTTCACACCCCCTGCTTACCTTTCACGATTCAGTTAAATCAAAATGATGCAACTGCAGCTTTTTCTTCTTCAAATTGTCAGAATGCATTTAAAAGATTTCTGATAGTTCCAAAAATACCATGAAAAGAAAAGCGTGACTCATGATGCCTCGTTGAACTCTCTGCTTAAACTGGCTGCAGACTCATCTATAGACTAAAAAGTGACAGGAAAAAGGCTGGCCTTGGTCTGCGTGTACAGAAGAAACTAGAAATAATCAGGTTTTCTCTAAGGCGAAGGTGGGAACAGCTGTATACCTCCCAGTAGTTATAAAGAACATTAAAGTGATAGACAAAAACAAACAAAAGCACCATAGAGAAACCTGTACAGGGTCTGTCACTGCTGGTGATTCTGTTTCTCTGGAGTCTGTACAGAACAATACACACCTTAAAATCAAAATTTTGTCTTTAGCAGATGTATCTGGTGGAATATGCTTAAATAAAACTGTAGGCTTACGTCAATGCAAAATCTGCACCTGAATTTAGAAAAGTGTATTGATATGACTCCAGCTGTATGTGCATAATGCTTTGCAGGAAAACCTGTGCTCTTTCTATGTTTAAATGATTGGATAGCACTGGCTGCAGTCTCAGGGAGCTGTGCCCAAGCTTATGCAATGTTGCTGAGAGCACAGTGCTGCCCAGCAGAACTACAGGGCTTTTGATTCAGAGGTGGTCCATGTCCAGCCAACTAGGTCATGTCCTGCTCTGCACAATCTGTTTGCCAAAGCCCGTGCTGGTTTACCATGCCCTCCAAAAGCAGATTATTGGTCCTTCATAACCTTCATAATAGTCTCAAGGGATGGCTGTATCCCTGACAATTTTCAGGGAAAAATATGTGTTCTGAGCAAATAAGAGATCTCTAAAAGGACTCTTTGGGATTAGTTCTTTATTGTCATCATGAGTCAGGCCCATGCTGTATGGTCAGAACCATACTGAGAAGATGAAAGTGAAGGTCCAAAAGCAAGTGATGCCTGGTGAGGTGTCCCACCTTCAGGAGAAATAAGTTGCCGAGCAAGCGCTACTTGTAGCAAGTGCAAGTGTAGCAAGTAGCAAGTGCTACTACAGTAAAGTAGCAGTTGTGGACCTTTACTCCCAGGGAGGCCTGAATGCAGGAGTAACTTCACTCTCCTGTTTTGCTTCAGCAAGTAAACTATTCGTCATTCAGGCGTTGCTGCTGTTCATTGTATTGCACAGAAAGAGATTTTAGAAGCACGGGACTGGAGGTTGTGTTGCCAGAAACTCTTTATCGCTTCTGCAGCCTGAAAGCAGTTTGCAGCATAGCTGTCCTACAAAGCCCACACTGAATTACAGTGAGACGAAGAAGTGGCTTGAAGTGCTGAAGGAGTGGTCTGGATCTCTGAACCCTCGTGTTTAAGGCCCTACTGTGATACACATTTTATCTGGAGACCTTGACCAAGACAGTGCTGGACTCCATGTGAGCTGTCTTACTCTGCTCCTCATGCTGCATTAGTCAAGCAAGTGTGGTGATTTCCCCTCAGCTACAATCTGCCCTGCAGATTTGGGCTTAAAGGATTGCTGTCAGCTGCTTTCCACTTGCAGAATGACTCAGAGAGATAGAAATAGAGAGAGAGAGAACACCCAGAAAATAAGTGACACAAGTCTCTGCAACCACGGAAAAGTCGTGGAAAGAAACTATATGGTAGTCCATGCTTTTAACAGGGGAGAATAAATTCACCACCACCTTTGTGCATGTTGTACATGAACTTCTACAAACACCTCCCTGAACTTTCCAAATACTTAAATAGAGCAACTGTCTTGCACCCTGTCACTAGATTTTAGTGGTATCCCTGCATGACCAATACAGAAGTACAAAATCTTAGGAAAGTAATTCAGCTTACCCCAAAGCCCTTGGAATCACTTTGCAGCAGCATGGGTCTCTTTCCTATGTTTACTTAGAGGGTATATAACAATGAGGCTCTTAACCTGGGGACCAGAGTAATTTGCTGAAATCTAGGTGCAGTGAATATCCCTCGCGTATGCAGCTCATTCTGGAATGAGTCATAATTCCCAGGAAATACACACTGTACTAACCACTGCGCATTTCTGCAGAGATTATTGTAAAAGCAGTCAAGATTAAGACAGCCAAACAACTCCAGATAAAAGTCTTACAAGCCTGACTGTCAGGTATAGATGCGACATTTCTGAAGGACATTTCAAAGACAGCTATTTCTGTTGCAAAGTAAAACTCTTTACAATGCAGTTCTTTTCCCCTCATTTGCCCTATCAAGAAGCGGGTTTTTTTAGAGCAGTTTGGGGGTATATGCTGCAGCACTCATTTCTAATAATTATTTTCATCACTAATCATAAATTCTAACAGCTATAACGTGACTTACAAGAATATAAGTCTGTGACTGAAGGATTTGCTAAAAGTGAGGGGAAACATAACGTGAATGGCTAGGCTCAAATGAGGTTATTGTTTGTTCATTAGAGAATTTGTCTTGTTTTTGTCAAATATTGTGCAATAAATTCCATTATCATGCCTTTTGTGTCACTATCAACATAGAAAAGAATTGGAATATAGTATGTAAAGAGCTAGGTGGTCCTGAGGACTGCAGTAACAAATATGGGATGAAGTTTATTTGTATAAAATCTCAGGATCATACTCCTAGGTTGTAACAGAATGTTTTCTATTAGCTGAAAGTTCATCAATTTGAAAAGACCAAAGGAAAAGTAGTATCAAGATCATTATGAGTCATGAACCCCTCTGAAAAGAGGCGAATGCCACGTTACAAGCTGCACAAAGAAAAAGGCTTTTCTTGCCATAGCCATGACAAAGTCAACCCCTGCAGAAGCCCAAGGCCCTTATCCTGAATGTGGCTCTCCTCACCTAGAATTCACAGTACAGTGAGAATCCAAATATTAAACAAAACCCCACAATTGCACTTAGGATACAACTTTGCCTGCTTCACCTACTTCCTAACATTAATTTATCTCCCTCAGCTTACTTCATCATTCCAAACAGCAAATTTTAGAGATGTTTCAGTTAAGATGGTATTAGAAAATGTTCATGTATCAAGGGATATTTTCTCATGCTCTTGGCATTGTAATTTCAACGTGAGATTTGAATTAGAAAAGGTCAAAGTTGCAAACAGATATTTTTAGCATGAAGAAGTGATGACTTCAGAGAAAAATGTATTGCATTTTCTCAAAGTAAAAAAGTGGAATTTGTAATGAAGCTCATTGCTAGTATACATGCTTTTTTTGAGCCTCAAGTAGCACAAGATAAGCTAGTGGTATAAGACGGTTCAGAGGTTACTGAAAAAACAGTACAGTCTGCCATCACCCACATTAAGTCTTGAGCAGGTCTATGGCCTATTGCCCTTTAAGTTGATGTTTCTGGTTATTCAGGAGGTCAGTGGGCTCTGTTCCTCTTGCCAGGTGTTTAGAAAGGATACAGAACCGAAAACTAGGTCTCTCTTCACTGGAATAACAAAAACAGGAAGGTTCAGAGGGCCCAGTGCAATGTCCTAATGACTCAGTGACGAATCAACGGTAGAAAATACCTCAGGAACACTGGTGCTAACGGCATGACTGTAGGGTGGCTCCCCTCTGTGCTTAGAGAACACACACTCTTCCTGAGCAGTCATAGTGCTCAAAGATTGGATCTGAAGATCTGGCCTTCTACAGAAACTTCTGAGCCTGTGACATAACCTAACAGGATCTCTTCTTTTTGAACCATATACACTGCACGTTCAGCGAACAAGATAAGGTCACAAGCGTATCAACAGACAATCACTGCAGAAGGCAGTCAGAATCAAATTACACCTCAGCATGCTGGGCAAAGAGGGTAATTTGATTTTGAGCGCACACAGGAAGATGCAGTGTTTGGACCTCAGCTATTAACTTCCAGGCATTTTTCTTTTTCTTCTTTTGAAATACAAAACTTTTGTTAATAAAGTTGAATTTGAAGAGGAAACATATACTGAGAAAATAACTGGATTCCTTCCTTACAGCTTTAAGTCAGTATTACCAAGTTTCTTGAGTTTATATGCCATGCCCATTTATCCAGCACAACACAGGTAGAAGGATTTCTTCCCTCAGTGGAAGGAAGAGTTTTTTAATTCCTTAAACTACTTGCCTCCAGTGCCAAAAAGCAGCACACCTTCAAATTATGGACTGAGAGTGTGAGTTGGAGACCAGGAGGGAGCTTTACAAGGAAAGTTGCCAGCAACTGGTGAAAGTTCAGGAATTTCACAAAAGGGCCCTATCGTGCCAGTGTAAAAACAGTCCCGTAACAGCATAATTGAGAAAAAAAAATAGCCAGAAGATTTCAAGATGAGCCTCTTTCAGGTGACTTGCCACTACACAGCCTATGCCTTGACTCTGGATCAGATTTACGTGCTACTTTTGTACACACACTGCTTTTGACACCTTTTACTCTGCAGATCGAAGGCCAGAAGATACATGTCATTAGTATTTAAAGACTTTAAAAAAAGTATGACCACTGAACTCAAAGATCTTTGCATAACCCTTTTATCATGCAGAAAGAACAAATGCCATCCTCTTTTACAGGCCTGGAATTCTAATTTCTTCTAAAGTAAAATTTACTAGTTTCAGCTACTCGAAAATAATGTCTGCTTTTCTTGCTTTTACAGGGGTAGTAACAGATATTAAGATGGGCAATCTTACCGTTTCTAGGAGACAGCTAGTCATTTGCTGCATGCACTGTTATGAAAGACAATCTTCCAGCAAATGAAGACAATAAACATGTTAAAGCTGAAGTGATTGTAGGTACAGTGACTGTAAAATGTGATTTTTACTTCCAGTCTTTCATACTACCTTCACTGATCTCATGTATGGAAAGATTTGGTTAAATCAGTGCAAATGGGATTTATATTAGTATCAGCCTGCTATGAAGTATGGACCAAGCTATTAGTTTAACCATGCCATGTAAATCAGTTAAATAACTAGATCTTTTACACAGTTTCAGATAATAAATTACTACTATTTTCAGAGAGAAAATTCCATCTTCCTTTGGGAAAGTTTATGTAGAAATTATACTTGATCAAGTGTAAAAACATGGTAACTTCATCACATGGTAATACATTCCCTTAAACTGGTTCATGTGAAGAGTGAATAAAACACAACCTAAACAGGATGGAGGAAGTACCAATAGATCATCCTGTTCCTGTGCCATTTGACTGCTCTGTGCGTGTGCAAATTGGGCCACCTTCTTTATGCATGTATTGTATAGGAAAAGAAAGTTCATGCAATTTGCTTTATGCAGCATTTACATAGAAAAAAAAAGAAAGGATTTTTGGAAAAAAGTACAGGACTTGGTAGAAAACAAATGTATGAGTTCTACAGAATGGGTAAGGAAGCTCATGACAATTGATTTACAAGCCTGTTTTTTAAAAATTATTTAGGCTTCGAAAGGACCAATGTCACAAGTGTTATCAGGATTTCAATTCATGTAGCTTAATGTTTTGGACTAATTTTACCAACATATAATTTCCCTATGTTTCATAAATTAATACTTTTAAAAGTTTGGAGTATGTTACTGTTTTAGTGCTCAGCACTGACATCTAATAATCTTATTTCTATTCCAGAATCTTTCTGGATTAAGCAAGTATCAAGTCTGCAAATCCAGTCTGAAGCTTAAATTTAAGCCAACTGCATAGTTTTTCTCTGAAATGCCAGAAAAGCGTAAGTACTACTCATCCCACATATATTTAAGGTCCAAGGAAACTTGAAAATTATAAATTATTTAGAAATATATTTTTAATTAACTTTAAAGCATAGAATAAATAGAAAAATTCCCAGAGTTAAAACTGAAGACTGCTGTATATATTGTTACTATAAATATGTCTGAAAGGAAATGTGGCAGATTTCAATAAGCTTTTTCCATACACGATAACGCCAAAATGTCTTTCAAATTTTATGTTCCATTTAAAAGAAAAGAAAAATTGTCATGCTTTACCATGAACCACAGGAGCAGTCATACCAGTAGTACATCAATACTAATCTGCTACATTTCACATCTAACACACTACTTCAGTATACTGAATTGGGTTTTTTTAAATTGTAAAATTGAGCCAAGCCATTCTCAGTTGTTCCAAATGAAAGCCATCAGGTGCTAAGTGATTTATTCAGAATTGATATTCCTAAATACCAGTGGAATAAAGAAAATATCTATACAATAAGACATAGGATTTGAATTTGCAATACACTTCATTCAGTCCAATTGTTGCAGGAACCTGACTAGTTATTTTTAGCATACTTGCTTAAACTGAACATTAGCTGACCATGTAAAAGTAAGAAAATGCCAAACATAATTTCACCTAACCTTAGCTTCCTGAATGCTAAGATCCTAATCTGCATCTTGAGTCAGAGGAGAAAGGAAAGGCACTTCTAAAGACTGTTTCATCCTACGTGTATAGAGCCATTGGCTCTACAGGGGAACCAAAAGATTAAGCTGTCTATTTTTTGGCCAGCCACTGTTATGACAGGTGAATCTTTCCCTGAGTGCTAGCCGCTCTGAAACAGTGAAAGTACCAAAGTTGTTCCAACTGGTCTTCTTTTTTAGCTACTTTTACCTTGCCTTTTCAGTTACTCCCATTTGTTGATGAACATCAATAAATTCCATGAGTTGTCTTTGTAGCACGTTTTCTTTTCCTTCAATTTGCTTAATAAAATCATGCTGCAAAAGATTAGATACAGTTGGGCGCTTCTCATAATCTTTAGTCAAGCACCTGTGCTGGCAGAAAAAAACATATCATTGTTGAGGGATTGTTGTTCAGTTTTGAAATGCTTGTCTGTAGTTTACTCATGCCTCCATAATAAATACATCCATCTTAATCATAAAAAATTTATATTGAAAATTGCTAAGATTTCACCAAAATGATGAGTCTGAGATGTTAAATCACTGCATTTTAAAACTAAATAGTCTGTAAGAAAAACAGAAACATCAAGTGTGTTAAAATGTTATTTTCCATTTTAAATCTGGAATCTCACTTGAAAGCCAAACTGGATTTACAAGGGTTTTTAAGGAAAAGTATTAGTAGCAAGATATTTCCATAGTGAATACAAAGATAGTTTACACATGACATTTACACATGTTCCATATTCAGCTACTGTGGTCTTAACTGTTACTCACTTGTTAATGAAGTCATTGAATTCAGGTGACCACAGTTCAGGCTGCTGTAGTGTTGGAGGAGGATTCCTGCAAAGGTCAATGTGACAATAAGTTAATAAGCTGCTCACTTGACAAAAACAATGTATGAAGGCAGGCTGAGTAATGAGGTTTAGAAGGCCACTGAAAAAAATACTGATTTTGACTGGTAAAAAGAGCATGGGTATATGACACAGTACATACATACATACAATACAGTACAGAAAACATAGCTGGACAAAGTATTTCTAACCTCCCCCTAGTACAAATAATACAAAGAAACTCTGCACACAAACTTACACAGTCTAAGTTTGAAGAAAGCAACAGTTAAGGAAAAAGCTCTGTCTAACCTGGCAGAAATAAGTACATCAAGATACTACCTTGGTATTTTGAAGAGTGCCCTCATAGGATGCAAATCAGCAAGGGGTGGATCTCCATCTCCCAGCTCTATTGCAGTAATACCCAGCGACCATGCATCACATCTGGCATCATAGGAGCTATCCAGCTGCTGTTCACAGGCAATCACCTGTTGGAGTAAAAGACTTGAATGGTCACTGTATGTTCAAATTTAAGAGTACACCCGCAGCTGGGGAAATCTCTTACAGGATCGAAATCAGTGAAATCCACAGACTTGCATGCATTCAGGAAGCTAAAGCTGAATTTTTCCTGCTGAAAAAAAACAATGCTTAAACTAGAAAAAGCAGGTGCCCATGAACACCAGGTTCTCTGACCAGATGTTCCCACATCAGACAAAGGGGTGCAAATCCTTGGCCTTTTCAGCTGAAGGTGGTAAACTACATCTCATGCTTAGGGAAGTAGAAAGAAACTCAGCAATGCTAAACTCTTTTCTATGAATTATTCCTGCAAAATAACTAATGGAGATATACTGCTCTGTCTATGAAGTGAAACAAGTAGGAACTTCTGCTGAAGCTGAATTCATTGTCTCCTACAGGGTCCTTGTTCAGCCAAATCAGCCAGTTTCAAGATGAAGCTATTTTTTCAACAATGCATTTTGCCACTGGATTACAGCAAACGGATTTGATTTCATGTATATTTCAGCTTATCTACAATGCTGAATGAATCTAGAATTTTTCATGCCATTAGCTACGGGTCTAAAGCAACATGAATGTTGCTAGCTACATGGCTAGGCCAATGCTTATGAATAGAGTATGTTTATAAAAACGTATATAAACAGAGTAGTTTCATGTGTATGTACGTGCATGTGTTGTGTGTGCACAAATACTGCAAGTGCATAGGCTTATGTATAACAAAACATCTTTCTTGCCTCAGCTTAAGATGTATCTTTGTATGCTTCTATTTCAGACCAGAAAAATCTCCAAAGATATGTAGTATCTTATGAATATTATATATATACATATATGAATATATATACACACACTATTATAGTACATCTTACTCATTCATAATAAACTCTTCCATTTCTTGCTGTCAGCTATGAATACACAGCATTAAAAACTTTCCAGGTGTAGAAATCCAAAGATAAAAGCTATAGTGTATTAAAAAATTACCACCCTGGGCTCCTTCCATCCATGGGAATATGACATACCTACAGTTCCAGAGCTTGGAGGGCTGAAAAGGATTAATGGTAGCACTATCTACTCTTTAAGATTTTAATCAGCAATTTAACATCTTGCTCTCTGGTTTTAAACTTGTAATTTCAAAAATAAACCCAATTTTAACTTAATCCCTGTGAACATGTAAGAAAAAAAAGTTGAAAACGCTTTTTTAAAGGACACTGGTATTTCATTTGGGGAACAGACCAGTGGTCAGGAAGAAAGACAAAGAACAACCAGAAATACAGAATGCAACCCTTCAAATACCCGTGACAGAATGTTTTGAAACATGAATCTAACCTCTGGAGCCATCCAGAACGGGGTGCCCACGGAGGTGTTCCGACGGAGGCGAGTGCTTGTCAGCTGGGCAGACACACCTGGAAGAACGAAGGGAAGCCATAATCAGAGCAACTGCTATTTCCATCCAAGACAGCCCTTCTGAGTGTTGACATCCTCATCTTCATGCTATGACTTCCCCTACAGGCAAATCTCAGATACATCTGTCTGGCCATGTCTTCAAAGGTACTCAGCACTTCATCTGAAGTTCTCCACATCCTTCGTTTCCAGTGATTAGAGTAGGACTGAGATTTAGCCACAAATGAGCACTTCATTAGTAATCTGACATATATATTTTGACTGGCTAATTACAGTTTTCCTATATCCTGTTTTAGGAGCGCAGTAGAGCACTTTAGGGAAAAGAAAAAAATAAAAGAGTTCTGTAACTTCCACATATTTATTTTTTTCTTTTAACGCTCAGTACTGATATTAGACCTCAGTTTCATTATTAATACATCTCAGGTTGAACACTATAAAAGATACTTATCCTCATCTTTTAGCGACTCTGCCATAAAAAAGAAACAATAAAACTTGAAAGATTCTTACAAAACCAGAAGTCTCTCCATGTTCAAAGCACACTCTCAAAGCAACAACAAACGCCTGCAAATCAGCTTTGTAACATGAGCTGTAGTTTAGAGGAATTAACTATTTCCGGCCAAAGCTAGAATGTGAACTCTGAGGTCTGAAGATTACTTACAGTTTTAAATTAAAATACACTGAAATATTAGGAATTCAAGTGGGATACAGCACACTTCTGACCAGCCTGCCACCATTTTCCTTCCTTACAAAACAAGTTTATATTGGTTGGAAATATCTCTAGTGTGTGCAAAGGGAAGAGAACAATACAGAGAAAAACAGCCCCTCAGCTAGCATGTCCTGGACTATTGTGGATTTATGAGTCAACATGGAGAAAAACTCTCACTCCACTAGCAAGTCCCAAACTGTTATGGATTTGAGTAACAGCCAACTGTGAGGTTCATCACAGGCATAGTCTGAAGGGCCAATATCATGGATGGCAAGTGAGGTGCTGAGTTCTACACTTCTTCCAATGTCTACGACTGACACTGAAGCTCACTTAATTTGCCTTCATACACATATCTGCTTCCTCTTCAAAAAAGTAAAAAGAATGAGTTTTACTCTGTGAGTGCCATTTCATTTTTCTGAAACCTATGAAGCTCCAGTGATCACCACTGGCCAGTTTCAGCTCTGATTGTCTGGTTTGAACATGTATGAACATATCTTCCTGAAAATTCTGCTGATGTTTCATAAAAGGAACAATTCACAGGAACTGCCCAGTGGAAATACTAACTAAATCTCTGTCTATGCAGAATTTGATTGATTTCGGTTTTTTAAAGCAGTGGTCAAGAAACCATAAAGGACTTGATCTGTTTTTCACTCTAAAGCTATGTCTTCAGCTCTGACTGACAAAAAATATCTGCATTTGCCTGTCACAGAAATGTATATAACTGCTGAAAATAAGGCAGCAAGAAAGATCCTGCCTGTTCCTTTGAGACAAACACAACCACTGCTTTTATGGTTGCCTCCCTCTAGTCTACTTCAGGCTTGAGAAAGTAAAATCTCTTTATCTCTCCCTGCATGCAGAAAGACCGATATAGTGTTTATACCATGGAAAGTAGGTCAGTCTTAGCACAAAGTCCATCAGTCCTACTTCAGCTCAGCTAAGCACAGCTTTGGTTTTGGCACCTCAAGGAGTTGTCTGAGGTCCAGCTTCCGGCTGGTTGTTTTGAGCTGTGGCTGTTCCGAGCCATCAGCAAAACACGTCATTCAGAAAGCAAAGAGTAAGCACACATTGCCACACATCTGTCACCGTTGCAGAGACGCCAACAGACATCATTACATGATCCTCATTTTTGAAGAGAAGGGAAGCTACTCTTCCCTCTCTCTTTCTACGTGTAGTGGGAGTCCCCTGTGCTAAGGCCTTTTTTTGTAGTCTTGGACACGGAAACAGGATTCAGATCTGCAGGCAAAGAAATTTTTATGATTCCATTGTCAGATATTCTAAATAATCACAACTTTCTGTAGAGATAAAGAACAAAATATAAAAGGAACAT
The DNA here is from genome assembly GCF_963264785.1 of Psittacula echo. Taxonomy (NCBI): domain Eukaryota; kingdom Metazoa; phylum Chordata; class Aves; order Psittaciformes; family Psittacidae; genus Psittacula; species Psittacula echo. Next base: position 42,577,504 of record NC_137737.1, on the reverse strand, counting down.
TAATGTGCACATTCTTTTCTGTCTGTGCACTGTTGCTTTTTTTCTCTTTGAACTGTAATTATTAAACTGAAGGATTTTTTCCTCCTCCCCCCTTTTTTACTTAAATAAAAAGCTGATTTAATTTAAATCGTTCACCACTACCTTCTTCAGGCTCTTGAGGTTTTTTGTGTGCTTTTTGTTTGTTTTGGGGTTTTATCGTTTTGCTCCTAGCAGTAAAGTGGCATTTCAGATTATGGAGCCTCGGTTTTATGACAAATGATATTTCCTCAGGCTTTTTCTGTGTATAGAGGAAACACGACGCAATTCCACACTTAGTAACATTTCTTCCAGCATTTCAGTAACCAGTCAAGCATGTAGCTGGCCAGCTTTTTATAACTTGTGTATTTTCTAAAAAACCCATCTTGCTCCTCCCCCTTCCCCTTCACTATTGCTTTGCTGCAAAATGAGTCAAATATTCTCCTAGGAAAATCTAAATATATGTTATAAAAGAGCATTCTATCACACACAAATGGTAAATCTTATGAAAGTGAAAAGCTTAATAAATAAATGCACTAATAGTACCAATGCAGACCATACCCCAAAGAAAATATTGTGTTCCCCCCTTTTTTAGGCATTAATTTACTCATAAAAACTGGAAATTAGCAGACTTACACCATGAATATCATTTAAGCTTTTCATTGCAAAAACTGGTATATTGGAATAACATTGAAAGTAAAGCCACCTACTTCTGACCTTAATACTCAGTAAAAGCAAAACAGTGCAGAAATAAGCTCCCTATTATAAGGAAAGATTTGTCTCCTAGTAGCACCCAATCTGAGCAGACACTGTTCTGATCTAAACTGGGAGGCTGTATAACATCGTTTTATGGTTATGTCCTGTGACAGAAGTATGCACATTTTATTGGTTGATGCTAAAGGGGGAATGGTGAGCCCTAGCAAATTCTACTAAATTCACATTCAGCACACACCAGGGACACTGCATTACCAACATGCTAGCCACTGCCTTTATATACAAAAACACAGACCCTATCCCAAAAGACCTACATTTTAGCTATTACATTGCCTCTGGCTACCTCTTTCATAACCTTTCTTCATTTCTTCTCTCAGTGTCCACTTCCCAATCAAAGCATCCTCTTTGTGACCTTTCTTGGACTAAGAACCTGCAACCCAACCATTCCTCAAGCTAGTCTCTGGACTAAAAACTGCTCCCACTGTTAATCCTGCAGATCTAAACAGGCCAAAATGCTTTGAATTATTTCCCAATATTTTTTTCATCTCCCAGAGAAACAGATGTAAAGCAGCACCAGCATCTTACACTTCATTCCCCATAAGCCTGCTGACAGATATGTTTTGGCATTCCTGTTCCATGTTGTTTGCTGCAAAAAGCAGCCTGTCCTTCTTTGCCTCTCTTACAATGGAGTGAAGACAACCCCTCATAAATGACTCAACCCCATCTTTTTACTAGATCCGGAGACAACAGGTCCCAATGGTTTAAGGTTTTCCTTTAGCACCCTAAGCTTCACTTTGAGAAGAAGCCACCACTCTTGTCAGGAAGCAGAGAGAGAAGTAGCTACTTCCCATGGAACAATGGTGGTGTCATAACTCCTCTATAATTGCTGTTATCCTTGAAACTGTCTCATTTCTTTGCTTCTTTCAGGTTGCATTGGTGTAATGGTACATATACTGACAGGATAGCTTCAGACAGATCAGCTGAAACGCATACAAAATGCTAAAAACATAATACACGTAATTCCTTCGAAATCCACAACAAAAGACAACAGAGAAAGAACAAGATTAAAACAAAGCAATTCTGATAGTCCAAATGACAAACATCAAAACACACCAGGTTGTAATTGTATTGCAGTGATGGCAGCATTCCCACTAAGAATGTAAACGGAGGCCAGAATGCTGATCCCAGGTTTAATTACTTAGCATGGATAGAAAGCATAAAGGTATTTAATAGAAAATGTTACTAATAGAAAATGTTACTAACAGGCCATAAGGATACACGTGTTTCAGAACATTTTTGAAACAATGTCAATGCTCAGAATTTCTTACAGATAATCAACTGACCTCAAAACCAAGCTTTTAAACGAAAATAGCACAGAGACAATACTGTTTCTTTGGGTGAGCTTTTGACAGAAAAAGACGGATGAGAACTTCCTGGTGATAAGGGCTCAAATCATGTCTAGAACTAAAATCAGGTTCTGACCAATAAGATGGAAATGAGAAGATAGGAAACAAAGTTGAAACGAAGAGCCAAAAAAAATCAGACTTTTCAGCAGTTTTTATGTTGAAAAGTGTGTGTTATGTTCTGCCATGTCATGTCATGTTATGTATGTTATGATGAGGCATTACTTCTTTTATCATAAATCCACAGTGCCTACTCCTTCTTGTCCTTCAGATGTTTAGAAATAATTTTCAGGATTATTCGCTCCATCACCTTCCCAGGGATCTAAGTGGGACTGACCAGCCTGCAGTTCTCTGAATCCTCCTTCTTGCTCTTCTTGAAGGTAAGAGTGACAATAGCTTCCTTCCACTCCTCAGGAAACCAGTCAGTCTCCAAGACCTTTCAAAGATTATCCAGAGTGGCCTTGCAATGACATGGGCCAGCTCCCTCAGCACTCTTGGATGCATCCCATCAGGTCCCACGGACCTGTGTATGTACAATTAATTTAAATTCTCCCTAACCTAATCCTCCTCTACCAGGGGTAAGTTTGTTTTGGTTCAGACTTTCCCATTGGTCTCACAGATCTGGGATTACTGAAGGCCAGCCTGACAACTAAAGACCATGGTAAAGAAGACATTGAGTGCCTCTGCCTTTTATCACCACATCCCTGTCTTTATGCGTTATTTTAATGAATTTAGTGTGTTAATGATGAAAACTAAAGTATCCCACTCAGGAAAACATGCACCGCAGATGCAAATCTTAAAACATATCCAAAAGGTAACCAAGTAGTCCTTTACAACTCCAGGAAGATCAAAAGCTTAGTACACAAGAAGACCATGTATATGAGCTGCTTGGAAAATTAAAAATCCGTGGTGATTACTACAAGCCAAGAAGCATGTAACAAGAATGGGATAAAAAATTGAGTCTGTACTATGAAATATAATGTGATATAAATGAAAACTAAGGGTATTGAAGTCCAGTGGCTTTCACAGTAAACTCACCACAAAGACTAAAAACAAAGAAAAGGCATTTTTAGGCATATAAGGAACCAAACAAAAATTCTAAATCAGATACAGAATCATTACAAGGTATGTACTGATAATGAAATAGTAAGCAGTGATTTAAAAAAAAAAAGCAGAATGTTCGCTACATCTATGAGATATATAACCTTTTTTAAACAAAAGGTTCTAATACAGCTTCTTTCTTTAAGAAACTTGAGAACTTTTTCATAATACAGGGGATTGTCAGGATGGTGTGGCAGCGTACTCATGCTTCCCTTAGTCTATGATTCTGATTGCACCCCTTCCATGGCCTTCAGTAGAGCAGGTGACCATGGGATGCCCTCCACATGCTCCTGACAGTTCAGTGTGACACCAGGCCAATGATTCTAATCAAATCTCATGCTTCAGGGCGTCAGCTGGTTTCCTGAAAGGGATGCACAGGAACATTTGTTTTCCTGATGGCCAGATGTATTTAGATAGCAGAAGCAGTCTTCTCTAGAGCCTAAGGGATTTGTGCAGCTACACTGAATCTGGTGAAGATGATCTTGGAGGTCTTTTCCAACCTGACTGATACTGCTTCTACGATATGAATACTCAAGTATGCTGGTGAGGAAAGTCCTCCTTTTTAGATGCTGCCTTCCTACATATGAGGTTTCAAACTAACTGCCACTTTTGAGACCCAAAAAAAGATTTTTTTTCGTGTATGAATGGGAAAACCCTGGAGATTTTTCTCTTTGTTACATGACATGGTTCTCCTGTTAAGATTATCTGGGTGACTGGCAACATCTGTGCTGATGGAGAGAATGTTTAAAATACATAAGGACGTGAATACTTCAGTACAAATGAGTAATTGGGTTCAACTTTCAGGTAAAAATTAATGTATTTTAGTATACACAGATACGCCTCATGATAAAACCAAGAGCAAGCCTTTGCTGGCGAGACTGTGGTGTTTTCTCACTTCATGTGTTTCTGGCATATGACACCAGCTTTCTGTGTCAAGCTTCTTTAATGTTTAAGCCATCAGTGACATCTTTATGTGCCTTAGAAAAAAATACTTGAAAGACCAAGTGTACAGCTTATCCTGGATACAGAATTTGGCCACATGATTTCTTTTTTTATTTTTGTTATTGGACAGCACAAAGGTTTTCATTCACATGTGGCTCATAAAATAAGTTTTTAGGGACTAAGCCTTCAACAAAGAATTAAACATTCAACAATGAAAATGTCCCACAGCTCAAGCCAATGCAATCCATCTTATCCCTGCTAACCCTAGTTTGAAAAATTTGGAATTATTACTATGATTGGGTTCAAAGCAGTCTGACAAGCTGCTCATGAAGAAAGTTTTCTTCAAAGTCTCCTATTGTCTTCTGTCACAGTCCCTTAGCAAATGCTTTTTAGAAGCAATGTGTGAATGTCACACTGTACGGTATGCAGAAATGACAACACAATAACAGCCTGGTTTTGATCTGAATCAGTGAAGCAGATAGCTTTATTATGATGCATGCTAGAATTATTAAGGCAAACACAAGCCTTGCTATGATTCATTGCTTGAAGTAAGCTAAGGGCAGAAAAAAATATTTTATTTTTAATACTTTCAAATTAAATTATTTTAATTAATTGTTTCATTTTTGCTGAATGATTCAGACAGCATTTATAGGTAATGCAGGGCAAGGAGAAAGAGATGCAGTAGGATATTCTGACTACTCCAGAGTAAGTAATCTACAAGTCTGGAAAATTACTCAAGGTCATGTTGCGTTTCTCTTCAATGGTTCCTCCTTGCAGGACATGCAAGGCTGGGAACCATGATATATATTAAAAGGGACAGAGATTAAAATGTCCCTCCTCAAAATGTTCCAATAGTGCTCCAAACCTGGATCAGTCACAATTGTCTTCTCAACCCATTCACTGAGCACAAGGTGGCTCTAGACTCTCAATCTATTGCAGCCCAAATTGTACTGTGTGCATTTGCAGCACAGTCCTGTAAGCCTTCTCTCCCTCTGAAGTGCCAGATGCCACACAAGGCTTTCTAGATTGATCTGTGATCAGTCAACAAACTGCATCTATCAAGTCTGTTCACGGCACGAAGAGTCCATAGCACTGTGTCACAGCAAGGGAACAGAGCTATGGTTCCCTCCCCACCCTCTGTCCCAAGATTTCAGATGCTTTCCCCACATGACCAGCAGAAAGTTCCTCATGCACCAGAAAATCAGGAGAGGTGAACAGTTACACAGTGGAACTATTAAGATGCAGTCCTACTAAGGATTCCTTAATTACTTTGAGATTGTCCCCATATTTTGAACATGCTCTATAGTGTAACTGATTTTACTACTCTTGCTTTGTCATTATAGCAGCTGCTGGCACATTTATACTTCAAAAACTCTAACTGCTTCGTACAGTTACAGAATACTAAGTATTTTGACCTGTATTTCTCTATGGGAATGGGCATGAATATAATGCGATAAAACATAACAAAACCATCTATGCATCTGAACTTACATTGATCAATTACTACTGATCACTACTAGTGGTAAAGCATCACTAACATAATTTGTAAGGAAGAGAAATATTGGCAGAATTATTAAACACTCTTTCTAGGAGAAAAACCCCAAGAAATTCATTTTATGAACTCAACTGAATCATGAAATGAACTTAATACTTTCACTTGTTATCATCTGAATGAAATTATGCATGCATTTTAAAGTAAAAATAAAGTTAATATAAAAATACACTACCAAAAAGAGTGCCATACAATTGGCTTGTTTCAACAAATTGCAATTTGCAATTATAAGAAAGCCACCCAGAACTGCCAGCATTAACATTGCCTTAACTTTGGATAACTTCAAGTAGCTTTAAAAGAATGATCATTCTCTCTGTAACAAAATAATAACCCTATTACGCTCCAAACACAAAAGCTAACCTCTGTCTATCTGCAGTTTCCAAACTACATGGAAGAAATAGTTCAAGTATTGAACAAGGTAATGTCAATTTTCAGTATGTCTAAATAGAGCAACACAGTATTCCCTCCCCCAATTCATATTAAATGTCTAGTTGACTCAGGCTACTATACATTCACGATAAAACTGTGCTAGCTACATGAAAAGTGTGATATCTGAAACTGCATTTGGAATGCCAAGACAATATTCACATGCAACTTTTGCATCAAATACTTGATGTAAAACAAAAAAGCAGAAAAAATGCAAACTGAGCATGGTTGAAGTACAAAAATCACCTTACCTTCACCATATATTCCATTAATGTTACAATACATGTTTTACTTATGCAATCTCTTTATTCACAGTATTAAAGGAACCCTTGAAACCACTCTTCTATCAACTGCATGCAGAACAGCTTGTAATTTTCCACCATCTGCCAGCACCAGTGAGATTGCATTACCTTCTTTCCACACCTTCCGCTGGAACCTGCTTTACCTACAGAACCCCCTTTGATCTTTCCTATGTATTTCTTATTCAGAGACTCTAATGATGAAGAGTTTTATATACCATTAATGAAGAAGAAACTAAAAAGAGACAGTGCCAATCATTTTCAATATCCCCTTTTCCACAGTGTTAGTCATAGGTAAACTGGGGGGAATCATGGGAACTCTTGTGGTTAAAAATTGGCTTGAATTACAAAGATTTAATGAGTCCTCCAACTTTTTATTTTCATTATGGGAACTCGAGTATTTCTAATATCCATTTAGATGTCTGACTCTATTGAGATGTTGAGATGCCTGACATTTTTCCTGTGACTTTTCTTGGTAATAATGTCAACAGTCTACATGTGGCAAGGAAGCATGTTTTAATTAGATGCATAGAAGGACATGGCCTTCAGCAAGGATCAGCGTTGCTCTAAAACTATGCATTTGCCTAAGTGATGGAGTACAATCTATACTTATATTTTTTGTGGGCATTTACAAGACAACAGCTGCTCATCATGAGATATTTCTAGTCTGTGGCAGCAGGCTTCAGCAGTCCCATAAGAAGTATGAGCTACCTGTGCCCTTGTTCAAGACTGTCAGCCTACAAGGTTAACCCTCAGAAACACAGCTGAAGAGGAACTTTCCATCAGCATTACACTCTCCTGTTTTTAGCTAAAAGAATGACTTGCAACGTAACTCTAGATGTTTCAGAACTTTGAGTGGAAAAGTGGTTCTTTCCTCCATGAGTTCCCCACATGTCAGCAACATGTCTAGTTTGCTGATATGGAGTCATGTTCTATAGGATCTTCTTCTTTCAATAACATGTAAGTGTGAAAAGCTCTGGGTTTTAAGCTCTCAGACTCACTGCAGTGGCAGGGGATTTCAGAAACATGTCAAATCTTTCAAGATGAAATGTCACTTGGACTTTTTCAGACCAAAGTTAAAATAATAAAAATAATAATACAGCTAAGTTTCTCCCAGTTTCAAACAGCACATTATTTGACATCTCAGAATTTCCAAATGGGAATTGTGTCTTAGACTAATATTGTTTAATACACGAAAGGCCCTGTGCAGCATCCTGATTTCCAGAAAAGAAATTGAATTGAGAGGGACTATTCAAAGAAGCAAATATTTGTCAGCATAAGCAGATGTTATACACTTGGCTCCTTATGAAAATGGTTATACACTGTAAGATGCAGATGAATATATGAATTTTATTACAGATGAGGTGTGCTATGCGTGCAAGTGACTTCAGGCCAGTTTTTTAACTGATGAAACAAGGTCAGACACTGAAAGATAGTAGGCAGTAAAAGCTGCAGATTAATTTGTCACAAGACTTTCAATAGATACCTAGCATTAAATTAATTTGGATTTACCTGCTAGAAGTTTCTGAAAATTTTACTGCACTTTTAGTGGTAAAATTTATTTTCAGTCTGGCTCTTTAACATCAATCCACAGCATTCAACCAGACTGCTGAGGAACAGATGTAATAGACTTTCTTCCCAGAACACTAATAAGCAATTTTGAATATAATTAAGAATATTTATAAAATGGGAATTTAGTTCACACTTTGCTTGCCTCCAACCCTTTTTATACAATATTATTATACAGCTGTCTTCCTTTAAAGTGCTGCAGGGAATTTACTTTAATGTAAATCTATATTTTTCCATCAAATCTCTATCCTATACTGAAAACATAGCAGCTACACTTGAATATAGTGCAGCTATTTATTATTTGTATTGATGTGGTAGAGGATGCTCCTTGCTTCGAGCATAATTGCTGCAATTCTCAGGCGTAACATCCTTCCCCAAAGGCTTTCTACCAGAACAACAGCTAATTCCCACAAATGTTGAGGTAGCAAACCAGCCTTCAGTCAACCTTCTCTCATAAGGAAAACACAAACTTTTAATGTATCTAGAAGTTAAATGAATTCAGGGACTGAATCTGTGATCATGGGATGCTTAGAGTAGATCCCCTTGGTTGCTACTCATTATCTGTAGTAAAAAAAGACTGATTTTGTTTATCTTTGCCAATTTAAGTTATCATACTGGATGGATGTCAGGAGAGAGGATGCTTTCCTCGTAACAGCATTTCAAACTTCTTGTGGCTTGGACAGTTTAGACTAAAACTTCTATCTGGCAATAGCTTTATAAGTAATGGAGCTCCAGATGCATCGGTGTGGAGACGTTATAGATTTGTTTACTTGATTTCATCATTAATGTCAACAGGGATTGAGTGTTTCTTAGATACGAGAATATTACTGGGGTAATTAAGCAATATTACAGCAGAATTTTAAGGGAAAGCAAAAATTTCACTCTTCAAACCAATGTGGGTGAGGCACTGGCACAGTATTCTTTCAAAGTCTTTCTCACCTTTTAACTATCAATACCTCTATGAAGGGCAAACAGTTCAGGCTGTTAGCCTGAATTTTGGAAAAGCTTTTCCACACACTTCCTCTACTACCTCAAGCAGATCAGTCTCTCAAAGTTTCAGATTCCCCAACTGTTAACTGGGAATTATAGTAATTTACTTCCTCATAAGAGTGTTGTGAAGGTCATCTGTTACAGACTGTAATGTATTCAGAAACTAGGGCCACAGCATACACAAATACCTATGACACAACAACGGTAAGGCAACGTGTACAAACTGTGTGACAAAATGAAGCTTCTGGAAAGCCAGTACTGCTGTGCAAGAAAGGACTCAGAATGGTGGTACTCTATACCATCAAGTTCAAAGAGTACAGAAAGAACAAAGGAAAGGAAAGCTATTTTCAAAGGTGATTTAATTCACTGAAAGTTAACTGTTCTTTCATTTATGACTCTTAAAAGTTCCTAACTGTACTTTAATTAAAAAAAAAAAAGACAAAAAAAAAGACACAAGTGCAAATTGTATTACCACACAACACATACAGACTAGGTCTTTTTCTAGTATTGTGCTCCACAAGGCACTTCACAGATCCGTCTTTCAGATACATGTTTTATGCATCTGTTTACATGAAAATCACCATAAAGAGTATCAGGAGAGGAGAACAAAGGGCTCTTCAGGAACACCTCATCATCAACCCGCATGCAGGAGAATGGCACAGACAGAATTATCTTGGGAATGGTTCACTTCCATTGTCAAGTGTTAGGTGGTTGAAGAGGTCCCCAATCCACTGCCTCTGCTTCCCTCCCCACAACAGAAAAGCTGTGTGCATGCTAGAAAGCCCAGGGTGGTTATTTGGGTTGGTGTTGTTTGTTTGTTTGCTTGGCCCCACATAATAATTGGTTCAACCTAAACAAAAAAATTTGTTCCACTGAATATTTACTGGAAGAAAATGGGATTGTGCCTGCATGTCTATCTCATTCTGCAGCCTGCAGATATACAGGCTTATATATTAAAAGATGGCTATGAGTTTCAGTCCCTGATCCAATAAATGTTTATGTACAACACTCTATAGTAGTGCCAACATGAGAGATTTTGATCAACTCACATTCCTGGCTTAAATGTACTCCTGGAATCAGATTAATGTGGGTTTAAATCCTCTTAAGTAGAAGACACAAATCTTCCAAATCTCAGCTGAATACCTTAAACATCAGCCTGAAGGGTGAATGGTACGTCTTCCACGATCATTTTGTGAAGACTGTATAATTTTTTCCTATATTACTACTCATTATTGGCTTCATATTGTGCTTTGTTTTTTTGTGGGTGTTTTTTTTTTGGGGGGGAGGGCAAAAAAAGCCAGGGAAAATTTCTTTCTATCTCTTCCTAAGTTAAGGTGCAGTTTCTCTATTCCTTTGAGATGAAAGACTGCAGATACTACAGGCTCCTCCTTGACCCACATAAGTGTGTGTGTGTATGTTTGTTTCTTGTGCATGTTCTCATCTGTGCTTTGGAATCACAATTTTCCCCATAAGATTTTAAGGTTATTTTTCAATTACAGCCTTGGCAGCAGACTGCAGTAGCTGGGGAATAAAGAATTCAGGTCCTCATCCCTACATCTTGTATGTTTTGACATCTGCATAAGTGAGTTAATTTTCAGAAACATTGATCCTCCACGGCTCTAATTGCCTTCAGCACCTTAGAAAGAAAATAGTATACACAATACATTAAAAACCTGTGAGCAAAAATATTGATTTTGCCTCACATTAAACTTCCAGACTATTAGAAAATACTAGTAAGTGTACAAAAGATAATTTAGGAAGTCTGAAGGCTTTTCAATAGAACATTTTATCCGATAAATAAAATAGTGAACATAAATACATGAATCTTCAGAAGAATAAGTAACCCTAATAATCGTGGGGATCTTAAATGTGAAGTAATGAGAGTTACATAAATACAGTCTACCGGCAGGAAGACGCTACAGCAATGGGAGTTAAAATCCCATGATTAATTTAAACAATTGCTATGTATCAATTGAATATATCTTACTAAAAAAAATTGGAGGGTAAAGGAAAATTTTCAGATTTTCCATCTTTTGAATGGAATCATCTTTACAATTGTCTGCCATGCTGTGAAGTAGTTACCAAGAAATTGAATTTAAACATTAGAAGACAGTGTGCTACCAGGGGATAACAGTTCATAATAATGAGCATTGTTATTTTTTACACACACACACACCCCTCCCTTATATGGAACAGCAGCCAATACACTTATAAGGCGAATCACTGTAGTATGGCTGGTAAGTAACAGGTTGCATCCATTTACCTGCATGTCTGCTTTTCACTTTTGGTGGTGAAACCAGACCGTAACATTCAAAAATCACTTTAGCCCTAACAGACTTGATCAGATCCTTTTCATGTCATGCAAGTTCTTGGGTTTAGACTTGCCAAAAATAATCTGTTAGTCTTCCCAGACTTTGGAAAATGGGGATTACCTATGTAATATCTCCACCTCTACTGCTTTCTCACAGTATCTCTTGTTTTGTTTCAAATCACACTAATGAAGTATATGTGACTGAGGTGAAGCTCATATATTCTTCACAAGATCTAGTAAATTTTAAGTCTTCTCATATATAACAGGAAGCTCTTCCCTATCAGCTTCTTATTTCACTGAAACAGCCCATGATCCTGAAGGAACTAAGTACCAACCTTATTTGAACTCTATTAACTAACTTTGCCATTTCACTCACTGTGTCTGCCCCAAAGCACTTGGCACTTACTACCACCAAGTTATACCTTCTATTTGTTAGCCATGCTATCAAAACAGCATTAGCAAAATTGCTGGAAACCCCAAAGTTGTAAAAACACAAAGTCTCTGAATATTTTATTTCTATCAGGTTAGAAAATAACTTTGGTTATCCAAGCAATTTTTAACAAAGAACTCAAAAAATTATTAAAAACATAATTAATCTTTTCTGATTTATTTTATTTTCCATACTTCAGATGTACAACATTAGTTGAATATATAAGTAATAATAACTTACCAAAATCCACAAGCTTGACTCCTCCTTCAGTGGTCAAAAGGATATTATTTCCCTTAATGTCACGGTGGATAGTTTTGTTTTCATGCAAATGCTGAAGTCCCTGAAAGATGAGATGCAAACATGAACTTTCTACTAACACTTCTGTCTTCTACACTACAAAACATAAACAAAAAAGTAGCAGAAAAGTATGGAAAGCCATAAAGCAGATGGGGTTTTTTTTTAATCCAAAACCACAGAGATGTCATTCTTACTGGAAAAAAACCCCAAACAAACCACTTAGCACACCATAAGGAATAGATATTTTTTAATTAGTCCACTTTATGTCAAGTAGAAATTTCAAGATGAAAGCAGGAAAAAAGCACTATAAATCTACGTTCTATATGACACCTTTAGAGTATAAACTCAAAGAAAACTGCTAAGGCCTAAATTCCACTGCAGAATATCAAATTCTGGTTAAAAGAAAATTAAAAATAATGACACTAGATCCTGATCAGAAAAAAAAAAAAAAAAAAAAAAGTATTCTTGTAGTAGTGTTTGAATTCACTCGATCTGTTGACCATTTTGCTATAATAATATTTCAGATACAGACATAAGAAAATGAACAGTATTTGGGGCATATTTCTGCTATTTCTCAAAAGCAAAGCAATTCTGATGCAGAACTGTGTTTACTGAGGAAACTAAACAATAGTCAGAAATAAATTTTCATTCTCTTAATAATGAAACATACTAATTCTTCTTCACCTTGCTTGTTCAAAAAGAACCATCTGAATTACACATTACATTGATTTCATTAAACACTGCTATAATACAAGATAGTGAGCCATATTACTGAAGACATGATCTTCATTCATTTAAAGAGAAAAATATGAGCTGAATACTGACAGTCCTTTCACTGAGAGCTTATCTTACCATCAGAGCTTCATGCAGAATGTAAGCAATTATAAGTTCATTCATCCTTTCGCCTCTCTTCAGAAATCCTTTCACAAGATCAGTCACGGATCCTCCATTGCACAGCTACAAAACATGAGGGAAATATAAGAAGGAATTAAGAATGCTGGAGTAGCCACCTGGTTTTACTTTTCAGTGGGGTTTGTATTTGTAGCCGAATGAGCTCCTATTAAACTGGCAAACCACAAACTGTCCTCACGTCTACCATTTGTACAAACAACATACACAGCAACTTCTGCCATTTTTTTCCACTAGTTTCTGCATTTAATTATCCTTGCTGAAATACAAGTACAGCAGTCTGTATCTTTGGTTTTCTATATACACGATTGCTTTTCACTGAAACAGAAGCAGCTTATAGTGCAATAATTTTGCTTCAAAGGCATGTTCTGTAGGGCATGCCAATTGCTTCTTATATCATCATGTGCAACTCACCAGCAATGCATTGATTATTACTGCATCAATTATCAGGTACAAAAGCCACATACAACATAAAATGGATTTAAAGACAGGCAGCAGAGAAATTCTCCCAACAGGAAAATGGTCCAAAGGGAAAGACACCCTCTTTGCCAAGCAGCCCTTAATTCCTAGTGTAGAAGGATGTTATACACAAGGGATCGGCATCATGGAAGATGATGAAAGCACCATGGAAAGGTAGATCCCAACTCCCACAGAAACAAGGTGGGCCAGGGGTGTAAGACTAATTATACCCACTGTAGCACCAACCATGTCAGCTTCTTGTTCTAGATGCAAAGCCACAATCTACTCTGGATAACCATTTCTCCTGTCCAAGGTCCAGTTAGACCCTCATGTCCTGTCCCACAGGAAGCAGAGATTTGGCCTTGCTCCCTAAAAAGATCAGTGCACCCACATTACTAATAGATTAGTTTAGACCTGCAATATTTCATATGTTCATTTTTATCACTTACAGTTTTTCCACAGGAAGAAGCAACAGTGTAGCTTTAGCAGCTTTAGCAGCTAACTGTAGCAGTTACACACCCGCAAAGAAGAAATTGGTACTTAAGCCCTTAAACTATCCATAATGCACTTAATACTCATTGACTGTACCTCTGTAAACAATACTCATCGACATTACCTCTGTAGAGGAGCAGCTGCTTCCAATAGGACAGTGAAACAAATTGTAAGTTTAATACTATATCATCGGGTGGCTTTTCAAATGACAATAAATACTCATGTACGACATTTTGCCAATCCAGCGCAAAACAGTAATTCCTTTTGACAATGTATTTTGAAGTCTATTCGGATTAAGGGCATAACTTATAAATAAAACCTTTCAACTGCAGAATTCCAGACATCAGATACTCCTTACATGATGTTTTTAATCTGTTCTTCTATACCTCTACCTTTTTTCTGTGCTGCAATTACAGAAAGACTAGCACCTTACCAAAAAAGCATTTCATAGCCCTTTGTACCCGAACATTCCAATAATTTTCTGACTACCTTTGGAACCCCTGGGTTGCACTGAACTTGCAGCACAAGAATGCTCACACAAAAACTATTTAATACGTAAGTCTTGTAGAAAGATTTGTCCCGCATCAGGTCAGTGAAGGCACTGGTCTTATAGATGCCGAGCTCTATGACAACAATCTTAGAACTCTCTTAATCTCACCCTTACTTCAGTGGGACATTGAAGTTTAATTTACTGTCTTTAGCCATGCTGGTCTGCCTTCTCCATTGACTTTTTCTAGTTACTTTTTTTTTTTTCTACAATGACATTATCTTCCCTAGGTCTCTATTGTTTTAACTTTGTGACATCAGTGACACGTTTAATCAAACCAAATGGATGATGACAATTCTGGTTAATGTATTTGCGTTTCAGGGGATTGAAACTGTTTCACAAGTGACAAACCACTTGTGAAACAAATTACATACATGATATTCTTAAAACTATTTTTTTTTTCATTATCTAGTATTAAAATGGTGCTCCTCATAGGTGGACATTCTTTTGTTTCCTTTACAGAGCTGGATATCTGTTATCTATAAAGAAAACTAACCCACAAAGGAATATATTCTTTTTCTACATGGGAAAAGGAAGAAACTATAGCCCAGAAATTACCTTCTTCAATGTTTAGGCAGTAAAGCCAAGACTGAATTTATTTGCCTGGGTCAGCAATGTTTATTTTTTTTTTTTTAAACATGTTGCTTTAAATAATTTTTCTACCCCTGTCATAAGATACAAATCCCTATTAGGAGATAAATATCAGTATTGTAAGATAAAACTTAACTAAAGTATCAGGTTATTTTTCTACAGGCTAAACAAGTCCTCATGGGTAAAATGTTGCATTTAGTCTCATTTCTTATTTCTACTGTCTATTTTTTTGCAGGTGAAGCTGCCACATGTCCCTATAACTATGCACTTAACCAAAGTTCAAACGGTGATTCTTTCTCTTGAATCTGGTTATCAAATTGCATGTGTGTTCAATGCAAGCTTATCATAAACACCTCAGAAAGTCCCTCTCCTAACAGGATCAAAAAAAATGATGATACTCCTGCCTAATGCAGTACTGGACCATATTTGCTTGGGAATCTGAGTAGACAGGGCAGTATATTATTCTTGGGGATGTTGACTAGGATCTAGTTCATGACTTAACAACTTAAAGGGAAAAAAATCCCTAAACCATTTAAAAAAATCACATTCCTTCTGGAACAGATTATCTGCAAGTCTGTGTTATCTCCATCCCTGGAGATAATTCACAGCTTGCATGCAGTCCTTCAATGACAGGTTATAGGGTAAGCATTATTTAGCAGTACTGCCAGAATGGAAGTTTCCTGGTGTGTTGTTAAATATTGCAGCTTATAATTATGCTTCTTAGTAGCACACTATCCATAGTAAAAAGCTGTGTAGTCTCTTACCAAAGTTATTGTGTTGGAGTTAAGCCAACTGTAACGCTTGGATGACAAGAAATCATGGAAGCAATAGAGATGGTTTTAAAAAAGATCTCTCCAGTGAAGCATCCAGAGAAGAGAGGTGCTGGTAGATGTTATTTTGTTGCAAGCACTGTGAACTCACACGATCAAACAGCTAATCAGTCTGTGTCACAAGCCCACCTCATTTGGTAAAGCTCCTCAGAGTACCTTGATGAAGGGTATAAACAGACACTATAAACAGACAACAAGAAACATGTGGAGAACCTGCGACACAGACATAGAGTAGAAGCTATGTGTCTATCTGAGCTGTGTGCCACAGGGCTGCTTCCTAAAGGTCAAAGTAACTCACCAAATCTAATGTCTTTCAACCTGTCATGAGACATGGGCTCTTCTGTGAAGAGAATATTAATTCTATTTCCCTCTCCCATACTCAAAACACGCATGCACACATTCTCTATTACAGGCACAGATGCATTTCTTGTGGTTTGTATCAGTTTTACAATACCTATTTCAAGTAGCTAGTAATTCCAGGAGGAAAACTGTGTATGGAAGAAGTGTTGGTGGCATCTTTAGTAGTAGTAGATGTAAACTGAAAGGACTTTCTCAGTTTGGTTCTCAATTACCACATACTCAGGTATGTGAAGTGCATGCAAAACCAAAGCCCTTTACTCTGAACTGCTTTTAGGAAGTCTCCAAAGGCTGCATTTTCCCAGCAAAGGATAGAAATCCTCTTTTAAGCTCTTTAAATAAACTTAATTTAAAGAGAGAGACTTTTGTAAATGTCCAGCCTGTCAGACATGGTCTGACAGTGAAGGTACCAGTGATCCTCCCACAAGGATGCTATTTAGAAATGTCATCATGATAACTTTGTACATGAGCAATTTTCATCAATTTAATGTTAGCCACTTTTTCTATCGTTCCCTTGTGAATTATACGTACTTTAGTTACCGGCAGTATTTTCAGTGCCTGCAATGACAGAATGCAAATATTACCTGCAAACACAAGCAACTAAAAGGGTAGTAAACTGAACCCTGCAAGCTACATAAAAGGAAGCGGTGAAGACACACAGATGCTTCCCAGAGGCACACAGCAAAGGATGAGAGGCAACAATCCCAACTGCAAGATAGTAGATTCCTACTGAACATAAATGAAAAGCTTCTCCAACAAAAGTAGTTAAGCACTGGAACAGATTATCTCCATCCTTATAGATAATTCACAACTTGCATGGCAGAGACCCTGTGTAAACCTGTAACATTGGAGTTAAACATCTATGAGAAGGGGGCTGGACCCAATAACCATCAAAAGTCCCTTTCAAACTATAGTTTTCTATAATTCATAATATTTGGATTTTAATATATTCAGTACCTAGTTCAGGTATTTAGACAACAGTAATGGGAGAAAGGACTAAGGAATCTTCCATATTCAGACCAAGGAAAGAATAATTTGATAGAAATCTTGATCCACATGAAAACCTGCATGCAAAGGCTGTAGCTCAGATGGCCATACATAGCTGTGTCAGAAGAGGTGGTTGTGACTCTTCTACAGTGGTAGCAAAGGGTTCCTCCCTTATGATTTTCCAGCACTCAAAAGGCAAAGACTCATACTGGGATGACATACAGTCCTCCACCCACCCATCTGCCACAACCCTGTACTACTTTAATTGAGCTATTTGTATGCAAAGATGTCTTCAGCAATAGATTTATAAAATAGCATGATCCTAACACATGAAATGTCAGTTAAAATTGCCATCACATCACAGTTATCCAGGTGTTCTTTTTAGGTCGTACTCACTTTCCATCTGACCCAGCTTATCCATTTCTCTCTACTGAGCTCTTCTTGATTCTGATACCCATTTAATAAGGATTCAGCATCGGCTTTGCTTTTAAGAAAACTAGCAGTTGCACCTTTGTTAGGGTTATTACAGCCTTTAATCTTCCAACTGCTCCTGATTTGTGCATCTGTACTAAGCTGTCAGGTAACATTTGCTTGCATTCTGCAGTCTTCAAGGTGCTTTCATCTTATTTCAGTAGCTTGGATGAGAATAGCAGGGCAACTACAATTACTACCTGCCTTGTCTTTAAAGGCTGCACAGGCATAAATGACTGGGTAGCACATCACATATGCACAACTTAACAGCATGCGTAAACGATAGTTACAGAAAAGTCACACTGTCATACCTCACTTTAATGTTATCATACACAAGAATGCTAAAAGCATCTTAGGCACTAATCTCTATTTTTTTCTCTATTTTTTTTTTTTAGAATAGACTAATAATCTGACCCGTTCCATTGATCTTGCAGTACAGACGCACTGCCAGTCTCTGAGCTGACTTTATCTTCCTTTTAGTACTGACAGCTGTAAGAACAAAAGATTCTTATTTGCTGCTGTTTTGTTGCCAAAAAACTACAGAAATATAGGAGTAAAGGGGACCCTGAGAAATAATTTAGTCCACTTTATTTGCATTGCATAGAAATCTGGTACTTTCACAGAATCAGATAATAGTTTGGGTTGGAAGGGACCTTAAAGATCATCTAGCTCCAAACCCCTTGCCATGGGCAGGGACACCTTCCACTAGACTAGGTTGCTCAAAGCCCTATTCAGCCTGGCCTTGAACACTACCAGTGATGGGGCAGCCACAGCTTCTCTGGGGAATCTGTGCCAGTGTCTCACCACCCTCACAATGAAAAACCTGTATCTAATCTAAATCTCTCCTCTTTCAGCTTAAGGCCATTCCCCCTTGTCCTGTCACTACAAGCCCTCGTAAAAATTCCCTCTCCAGATTTCTCGTTGGCACCCTTTATGTACTGGAAGCTGCTGTAAGGTCCTCCCTGAGCCTTCTCTTTTCCAGGCAGAGCAAACTCAATTCTCTTAGCCTGCCTTGATGGGAACAGTGCTCCAGCCAGTCCTCGACAGATATTTGTCTAACCTGCTCCTAAAACTCTCGCATTAAGGGAGACTCCAATCTTTCTAAGTAGCCTGTTTCTGTGTTTCACTAGCCTGAAAGTTAAAGCATTTTCCTACTATACAACCTGAATATTTTTTGCTTCCAATAGAACTGCTTTATTTTTGTCCTTCCTTCCAGTAGTCTTTGATAATGAATTATCATTATTCTCTACTTAACACTATCTCTGTCAGACTACTGTCATGATATGTCATTCTTCTTTTTTTTAGGCTGCACAAACTTAGTTGCTGAAACCTTTTGAAATCATCCATGTTTTCTAAATTTAGACTGCCTGCAATTTGCCACTGATGTTTGCTCCACACTGCATGCAGAATTCCTTTGGAACTCTTGTCTTAGCAGGGAAGAGCTGAACAGAAGACTCCATTTCTTCTTCCCATGGATAGCAGTACTTTTCATGTGTCTACTGACCTTTGTTTTCTGTGATTCAAAAGAATCCCTCCAGTATTCAAAACTGTGAATCTGATGCTACCCTCCAATGTGCCTGTAATTAAACTAGGCATCCACTCTCAACTTTTTATGTGGACTTTGTTTCATCACCCAAGTTGTTAATGAACAGAGCAAAAGCAGATGCCCATTTGAGACTCTCCCAGCCCAAAAGTGAACAACTGAATCCAGTTTTATGAAAAGAGCTTTATTGTTTATGTATTTCCACATTTTCCTCACAAGAATGTCACACAGGACCATATCAAAACCTTACAAAAGACACATCTCATATACTGCTTTCCCCTTGCTACACCAGTTACCCTGCTTAAAGAAAAGATTTTATCCTGGCACAATCTAAGTCGACCACTTCTCACATTACTGGATTCTGGGTATTTCTACAGTGGTTTCTATTAACTTGTGCTGGAATAGTTGTGGATATCACAGTTAAACAGACTGGTTTGTATTTCCCTAGGTCATTATTTTTCCTCCCTTTGTATATTAAACACCCTTGTATCTCATTTCTGTTGTGTCTTAGTAATATAATCTTGTCATTACCACTCTCCACATTAGCCTCTCTTGAGTTGATCCTTAAGTGCCCGTACCTTAGCTGTGCATGTTTGTTTCTTCTATTTGAAGGCATTCTGAAATATTAAAATAAACAAACCCCGATCCATTCTTACTCATCTCATACTGTGTTTTTTCTTTTCTCTGCAGCAGCTAATTTGCTATTGTGTGTTTAATGTCTTTTAGTAACTGCCAGCTACCTTGCTTTCCCTCATTTTTACACTACGTTACTAAGCACAGTACTTATCAGTTTGCCAAGCTGGGTAAAGCATACTCTCCTGAAGCCCATTATCCTTACCCTGCTGTCCCATCATCCTTCCTTTCCTCAGAAGAGTGAACAAAATTATTTGGTATATTTTCCACTTAAATTTCCTTCCATCTTCAACTTTTCAAATGAGTTCTCAATTAAAATGAATCAGCCTGATACAGCCAATTCCTCAGTCACTTTCTTTGTCTTGTCTCCAAGACAGAATTTGATGGACTGTCCATCTCACAATGCTGGCTGTCGCACAGCGTCAGCTGTGACCAGATCAACTCCTGTTCTTTGCCTATGATGTGACATGCTTTCATAAGTATTACTGCCAAAGAGCACATTCCACTGACAGCACCTGACACCTAGTACAAATACTTGAAGGTCCTTGTGAAGACTTATGGGGAACTAAATCAGTTTCTTCAACAGGCCAAGTGGTTCAATATGCAGCGCAGATTTAATTTCACCTCAAATGGAAGAAAGATATACACTGGGGTTCCTATTTTTCCTAATAGCAATACAAGATAACCATAACCAAAAGAAACTATAGCAATGCCCTATGCTTTTAGGTAAAGCTGATTACTTTGAATTTTACCCAAATGAAACATATCACTAAACCAGACATCTTTCCTGAGTTATTTAGCTTCAGTGATCACAAACCATGTGGTATTTATAATTTTGCTCTCTTACATGATCTAGCACCTTCAGGGCTGTGTTAGTCACAGCCTCATGGGTGTTTTGTTGTTGCTTCTGATTTCTTCACTTTCAGTTTGGCTTTTAACTTCTTATTTTCTTTGTCAAGTGCATGCACTGATAAGACAGCTGGCCAGAGGAAAAATTTGCCTATTCCATCTTATGCAATGCCAGCTTTCACAGCCGCTTATTTTTCTCAGGACATAGATATCTCAACCTCACGCTGTGGATAAATAGAAAAAGCCGCATCTATGCCCATATTGTAGCTTTCTAAATTTCTTCTTTCAACCTCAGCAGAAGTGAATGAAGTCACTGGACTTTACATAAACAGGAAAAAAAAAGCAATAAGCCCCTCAAAGCAGGATTTATTCTGTTCTAAAGCATTTGTAATATTGTTTTGTCTCTAACAGAATGAAAAAAAGCAAGTAGGCAACAGCACTGTACAAAAGGTTTATGGGGAACATCTTGGCTGAATTCCCCTGCTAGCTACTTCTGATGTAAACTTCATATTGCACCATCCCATAATTTAAATTCTTTATGTTACAATACATTTTCATCCCCATGAAGTTGCTAATGAAGAAATCAATGTTATCACTTGTTTACATACCTTCCTCAAAAGAGTATACAGCTGAACTGGTATCAAGTTATGATTTGGAACAGTGCTATGTAAAGCAACTGAGATCTAATTCACCACATAATATATTTACAATAGAAATTCTGAAGGAGCTTCAACTACAGCTTCGCAGCCTGACAAGAGTGTAACACTGGGTTCAAATTTATTTAAAAAAATGAAATAAATGGAAGGATCACTGTGCAAAATCACAACTAACCTAACTACAAAACTGAAAGGCACTGGTCAGTTATAAGCCCAGAACTTTGTGAGCAAATGCAAGAGGCAGCTTATCAAGACAGAACATTTTGACATAAAAAACAGTGCAATTCATCATTTTATTATACACAAGGAAGAGTGGTAAAAATAACATTTACAGTGCAAAACCATTCACTTGGCAAGGGATAAAAAGCAGGGCCTAAGTTAGGGATCAGTAATGTTAACAGAAGTATTTCTACTGACTGCTGCGAGCTTAGCTGAGGCTCTGGAAAACACACAGAATCTTGTAAGCAAATAAGGCCGCCTGCGGAGACAGTGAGCACTTCACAGCTTTCACTGCTTGCTCAGAATCACGTTGCTTTTGTTCATTCTTCACCAATTAAGAAAAGTTTCAAAGCACCTTCTTCTTTTGTAGCATCATTTCTACATGATTTGGGGTCGAGACAGTAGTTCCAAGTACTGCCATGTCCACACTACACATAATTCATTTTATGTCTACGTTCCTACATAAAGACAGTAATTTAGTGTAATTTAAATTACTGCAATAGAAATCTTCTCTATTGAGTTTGAAAGAATGGCTGGGGAAGCACTGCTCCAAACAATGGGGCTTGTTGAAAGGCTCCTTTCATAAAAGGAGTGAAGCTGAAACACACTCAGCCAAAATGCAATTCTTCTTCCAGAAGCGTGCAGGACAGGACAGCTCTAGGAGTTGCCTGCCTCTCTCTGGTGACTACAAAAGGAATTACTGCAACTCCGTAAATGTCATGGGAACCTATCACAGCGAGAGTGTCCTGAAGATATTCCAAAACATTCTTAAAGAGAATTTTGTAAGAGCCAAAAGGATGCTAAACTCAAAAGACCTGGGGTCTTTTTAAATAAACTACTGGAATGATTAACTCTGAGAGACTAGATCAGACAGAACTGAAATTAGAGTGCTCTGTAAACCAAGCTCTTCCTGCTTGGTATGCAAGGCAGTTCCTTGCTTCCAGGGTTTGGTTTCACCCAAGTCAGCAGCTTTCTGAATTGCAATAAATGCTGACATCCTTTCTGGAGCACAGGAAACTTTCCTTTTTGTCACCACTGACACCTGGCTGCTTCCTGCAGGTCCTTGCTCCTTTTTCCTTGCTACACTATTCTTCTATAACCTTCAACTCAAGCCCTCTCTGGCCAACAAAAGACAAGGATGAGGAGACCTTTCTACACTACAAACAAGTCCATTTACTCCAGTCACTCCCTGTATAAAGGGACCCAACCTGTAAACTGAGAACTAACACAGCAAAATTATATTGTCTATCACACTTGAATTTAAGTGTTTAAACCTCAGATGTCTGAAGCAAAGAGACAAGCCTTAGCCAAAGCACTAAGATGATCGATGCCGTTCCTCACTAGAGCTAAAGAAGGTTTGATAATCTGGGATTTCACCAAAAGCTCTACAAATGTAAGGTTTGGATTTCATGGTGGGTTTCCTGTGTTTTCATTTTTGTTGTTGATTTTTTTTTTAAAAAAATAACTTCACATCTTTAGTAAAATTGTGATCAAAAATGTATAGAAAATGAAATTAAGTTAAATATTAGAATGTGAGAGCATAGTATTCGCATGCTATCCAATGACATGGTGGAATGGTAAAACTCTGTTTGGGGTTTTTCTAGGCTTTCGCTTTACTCCATGATGGCAAAAACTGTTAGAGTTTACATAGAACCAGCTTTTTGTATGTGCAGTATTCTCCAGCAAGGTGAGCCATAATGTATGCTCACCAGCTGTTTAAAAGATGTGGACTGTGGAAACAACAGTGCAACATGAAATAGTCATTATTTCAGAAATCACGAGTTTTTACTAAAACTTCGAAGCATCAAATGATAGTTGTAGCCACACAACTTTGATCTTGAGAAAATAGGATATAATTTGAGAGTGAAAAATTGCTATAATTGGGAAGCAAAGAGGGATACATTAGAAATGAAAAAATGAAGGATAATTCAGACATGTAATGGATCAAAATATTCAGAGTTAGTCTGAATGGAGCAATTATAACCAAAGACATTACTGAAAAATGATCCATGTTGAGAAATATGAAAAAGCAATTTTCAATGGTTTAATTTTTCTTCTATACGTGCCATTTGGAAATACCTGATAACATTTAGACAGATGACAACTCTCTTCCCCCCACCTCACTCACTGTAAACCACAAATGGACGAGTTATTTTCCACTATGCTAATTTCCTGAAAGATTATTGTTTTATACTAAATCTTCCACACCAAAAAAGTTGCATATATTCTTTCTTATTATAGCTTTTATCATATATTCTATTATACAGATCAACTTCCAACCAAAGGCTTTTTTAAACTCCACAAACTTGCCTTTATTCCCTTAGATGGAAAAGTATCTGCATATATTAGCTGCTGTATCTTACAAAAGCGTACCCTTCAGTGATATGCTGTAGTGGTCGTCTTGGCAGTCCTGGAGTAATGGTTGGACTTGATGATCTTAAAGGTCTTTTCTAACCTAGTTGATTCTATGATTCTACACTGTAAACATGCCAAAGGAAAATCCTAAATAAATTATTCATTTGTACATACCACAAGGTCCTCTATTTCATGTAAAAGAGAAGCAACTGATATAGCAGTGTCTCTAGTTTATCGCAGATAGGCTTATCTCTTTGAAAGAGAAAATGAGACTATTGGGTCCTGCTTCTAGGCATTCCCACAGATCCTGTGGTGCTCACTCCAGCAATCGCTTGTTACTTACGAAGGCCTTGTACAAAAATGCATATCACTGAATTTGCTTTTTCCCACTCTTGCCAAAACTATTCCAGCAATAAGAAGAACTCCAGTTTCCATACTCTTACCTATTCCTTACAATTGTATTATTGCTTAAAGACAAAACCTTCACTTGAATGGACTTCAACAATTGAAGGCCCAACAGCTTCAATGATATGAATTTGCCCGCTAAACTTCAGATATGCTAGTCTAAGTCACTCACAGTATCACAGTATGCTAGAGATTGGAAGGGATCTCAAAAGATCATCTAGTCCAATCCCCCTGCCAGAGCAGGAACACCTAGATGAGGTTACTCCTACTCCCACCATGTGACATCCAAAAAGGATATTGTACGATCAGCATCTACCCAGGCTCTGAGCCTTCCTGCAAGCTGTGAAGCTGCAGATATTTTCAGCCAATGTGTTTCCACATCAAGAACAAGCACTACCTGCTTTGCAACACTGACAGCAGTTCCTCTCTTCCTCTTCCACACACCGAGAGGTGCCGTGAACAGTGACAATACCATTAGCTGCAAAAGAAAAGAGATCAAGCTAATGGAGAGAAAAATGTTATACTGCCGGCTATCAGGATTCATCATGGCTCTGGAAACTCAGGAGAGACAAGGACAGAACTACCTGCCTCACTCTGCACTTTGCTTTTCTGTGCCCAGCCTGCTTTGGCACAAACAGCACTCTGTGCCTGGATGTAGAATAGAAGCAGAGCCTCATTGCTTTGGCCATGTGGGGGTGACAGCACATTCTGACCGCAAGAACCATAGGCATCTCCTGCCTCGTACATGTTACAGGACTCCCTGCCCTTTCAGACTGGGATATAGGAAGGAGGTAAAGGCATTGATAACTTCGTCAAGAAAGATTATCAAGATACAAAGGTTTTAAAAATACTGATCTATTTATATAACACAGAGAACTTGCCAGTCTCCTTATAGGGCTCATAAAGTCAAAATTAATGAGTCAGAAGTAAATATACTGTTGCCTACTGCAAAAAGAATCTCTCTTGGGTTTGGTTGGTTTGGGGCAGGGAGGAGTGGTGGTGTTTCTTCCAGTTTCTTGTCTCTCTTCGTGTTTTACGTCACCCAGTTCCAGAGTTTTACATCTCCCAGCTCTCAAACAGCTGAAGCCTCATCCATGTTAAGCTACAGAATAGCAGTGAAACATTTGGGTGATGTGCCTCTGTCTTTCTTAATGCATGTGGAAGTAAGAAAAGGAGATGGATTTCATTAATACATTGTTGTCCTGATCCTGGAAATCCATACTGTGCTTCTGGCCATTCTAGCCTTATTCTTTAAAAAAGAAAAATATTGATACCTAGAACTTTGGACAGTGGTTTCTTCTCTTTTGTAGCAAACTACACTGCAATCTAGAATTGCAGTGTTAGTATATCAGCTCCCAGCAGAATAAAAGATAAATCTCCATTTCTCAAGGCAACTGGACCTGCTGAGAGTGGTATTTCTTGTATTTCTTTAGATAAATACACTCCATAGATAGGACAGTATATAACAGAGCAGAGGAATTTATTTTTTTGTTGTTGTTCTTTAAACGAGAAAGATGCACTTCAGTGAGTTTCACCATATGTTAGAATTACATGTGATGTCGAGAAGGCAACGTGATCAGAAATTGTTCCATGTAGAGTAGGTCAGTAAAGAATCCAAGACTATTAGCCACACTAGATTTGGGCATTAATTATACTAATTTTTCTCTATCTGACACATATGTAAATTATGCTGTCACTGTTCATTTATGATTCTGTGAGGAAAACTTATACATACATCATGAATTCTAGGGCTCTCTTCGTGACCACAGTCAGCATTTGCAAACATTTGGAAGCATCCACTATGTTAAACTTCTCTCTCCAAACAGCAGATACCACAGTGCAGCAGCACAGCAGACTCACTCCAGGAAAGATGCAGCAGTACAGATGTATTGTTCAGCATTCTTCATTTTACCCAGGAGTTACTGCCACATCATCTTCTCTTGGCCTTAGTGAGTTCTTAGCACTAAACAACCACCTCTGACCATGCCACTCTTTCCCTGAACCCTCATGCTGGCTGCCCATTCTCAATCGCATCAAACATGAGCTAGTTGCTTTTACTGTTGAGACCCACAGCAGTCTTTCCTTAGGCAGCAACAGGTCTACTCCTATCCTTGATTAACTCAGAGTGCTGGCATCCATTACTGGGTAACTGTAGGTACAACATGTCTTCCTTTCTGCTTTGAAGTAGCAGCCAAAACAAACAGAAAACCACAGCACTATCCTCCTTCAAATCCTTCTTAATAACTCTTCTCTGCTACAGTGGTGACAAACGCTTGCAGCTGCTTGAGATCACCACTGACTTCTGTTACCTTCTTGGCTCTCCATTTCCAAATCCATTTGTTGTATCTGGTTTAAAGCTGTGATGTAAGCTCTTGCTAGGAAGGCTCACTTTTAGGATTGGAAAGGAGTAATTGATATTCTATACATTGTGCTGAGCTCTCCATCTCTGGGCAAATTCAAAAATGTAATTCTTCTAAAGGATCTGCACAAAACCAGAAAGGACTTATATCAGAGGGTCTCAGCTTGTTACATACACATTGTATGTGACTCATAGGACAACTGCAACAGCCCCTATAACTGGTAATTGAGTGGGAACTACACTGATTTCTACTCTGCGTCCATCACAGAACAACATTCTCTGTTAGACAGGTTCTTTCTCAGTTCTTAAGATTTTAAGCATTTTGGCTAGATGTGCAAGCTTTCCCAGGCCAGCCAAGCCACTGGAATTAATCCAGTAGCAATGAGCTATCATTACCCTGGTACAGCAGGTTGGCACTTTAATCTTTTTTTCCATATGGGTCTACCTATACAATTGTTACAGTGTCCTCACTCTGATCAAATGGAATCCATACCACGGGTCTGTACCTCATCTATGTTTGTGAAGAGAGTACCAGGTGAATTGATTCACTAAACTTATTTTGTGTTCTAGTTTAATTCAAACCCCTTCTGTTTACTGGGTTCAATGATTTTGTCCTTTCTGAAAAGGCAACACAAATAGAAGCTTCCCAAGGATTTAAAAAGAGAATTTAGATATTTCTAAGTTCAAAATCTTTCCTCTTGGTGTTAACTTTGAAAGATCAAAGGAAAGTAACAAATTTGAACCACTTCAGGCAAATTTTAAATTAGCAAACACAGCTGCCAACTGGATCACCATAATCCTTTATTATAATCTTTCTGCAATTCTTTTGAGTTATCAGTGTCTGGTTAGCAGGTTCAATTAATATCAAGAAACATTCAGAAGATCAGACTCAAAGTATACCACTTTGCCTGCAACAATGCAGAATGATACAAGTTACCAATGCATTAAATTAATTAAAACAAATAATTAAAACTAAGTTAATTAAGTTATTTATTTTAATTAAATTATTATTTAATGCATTTATTTTCCCATGTTAAAAGGCTGAGGCCACGGGAAGGCTAATGTGCCACTTCTTCAGAAAAGGAGATTCCAGGCACAAGCTATTCTAGAGTTTCACGTGATTTCTCTGATGAAGATTACCCTACAACAAGAAAAGGTTTCTACATGAGAACAAAGATGAATCAGGTTCATTCCAGTCAAGACTGGGCATAACCAGTGCCTGTACAGATTGCACTAGCTACTGAAATACTGTTTGTGAAGGTACTTTTTAGCATTAGAGCTGATCAGAAAACAGAGCTAGCAGTCTTACTGGAAATTGTAACGTATTCTTCCCTCTCAAATGAACAGGATTCTATATTTATTGCCATACATTGAAAAATATTTAGATTTGGAAATGTCTTCCTAATGTTGAAAACACTATATTCTACTATATGGAATATGATACATAGAAATAAGGATATAATAATGACACAAAAATTAAACTTCCATGCCCTAAAAGAAGACTGCACAGCATGGCAGTAGCATCAAATTTAGTGTGTCCATAAATGGATAGTAAACAGAATAGTCTGGGACATCCTTAATACAACAGTCATGGTTGCTGGAGAGCATGAGGGAAATTGACTGAAGAAAAACTGGACAGACTTTTCCTACATAGCATCTTCTAGTGCCACCATAGGAGACAAAATGTTGTGCGACACAGACCACTGGTCTAACTCAGCAGGGCATTGTAAATGCTCTCGAAATGGTCATGTACACACTTGGAGAACAAAACCACCTATAAAGAATATTTTGTCAGTCTTCTTGACATTCAGCACAAAGGGATGCCCTTCTGTAACTTCTTGGCAATTCCCTCTACCTCTCCGGAAATGAGGGGTTTCTACAAAATGCTTTGATGTTACAAACCTGTATTTTGGGGTGGGAAGTCGCTCTACTCAAATCTTTTTTTTTTTTTTTTTAACACCAAGCTAAGGTTTAACTCATTAAAGCAATTTTTTTCCCTATAAAATAATGCCTGTTCCTTCTATTTCGTATAAAAATATACTGAGAATTATAAAACATACTAGCTTACTTATGTGGCTCACAAACCAAAATCCATCTCATATATGGCATGCATAATTGTGTCTTTTAAAAATGGACTAAAATGCTTCTGAAAGGTCTACATCATCTGTGTAGGAAATGAACTACAGAAATACATTGCATTATGATTCTTGGTCTCTGACTTACAGTAGCAAGTAAAAGCTGTGTAATACCTACCATTTACCTTGCTGTGGTATTTTCAGCCTTCACTCAGTCTTGACTAGGTTGTTATTTGCAGCAGATCTTGGCCAAGGGCTGTGCCACTTGTTCTCCCCACCTGCCTTTGACCCACAGGCTCACCTGTAGGGCCTAATATGTTTTATCTCTCTGTTCCATCTTCATCAGCTGATTTCTAATTATCTCAGATCTATTCCCTTCTGAACTAACATCCAGAGCAAAAAGAAATGGGCTACAGCATATGCTGCCTTAGCTGTGTCACCATACTGGTGTGGGCTGACATGAAACTGCTAAGCTGATTCACCCCAAGTACATACTCAAGTGATTTCAGCGCAAACTCAATAGGCCAGTTTCTTCTGCCTGCAGCTCTGGACACATGTGACAAAGCTTAATATACATGGTAAGCATCCTCCCTCCACAATATTCTTCATTACAAATGTGATTAGAACAGCATCAACACAGGAGCAGATGTTCAGCGTATCTGAGTGCAGCCTATGGAGAGGGGGGATTTCTGAAGTGAGAGTTGAGCACTGTTACTCTGAACAGTTGATAACTTTATTGAGAGAAGGAGATGAGAAAGTCTTCCTCCTTGATATCAAACTCAACAAATCTAAATTTCAAGACTGGATTTTCTTCTTCAGAGGACACAACAGTTCTGAAGTGAAAATGCTCTTTTATGATAAAATAAATTAAAACAAAACAAAAACAAAGCAACAGAAACAGAGTGCTCTGTAATCTAAAGCAAAGACTAATCACCACCTTTATGAATTTAGACACAAATTTTTAAAAAACCCTAAAACCATGAAAACCAAAAAAACACACCAAAACAACCCAAAGCAACAAGACAGAATGGAGATGATTATGATATTTCATTCTTATCAACTCTAGGACACCTAAATAGCCACTGTGAAAAACAAACTGCAATGGCTCTATAAAGGTGCATACGAGCTGAAAGGGAGGTGACATTTTAATAGAGGAATCTTTTCCACAACAGTTTTATTTCACAGGTACCTTTACTAAAGGGAAAGCTTCATCAAAATCACCACTGGAATTTATTTTTTTACTTATGGATGTCTACACACACACACCCCAACTGAAATCCATTGTATTCATGGATCTACATGTGCAGTGACAGAAAGCATGCAGGACTACCCCACACACTCATACTAGCAGTTGCACACGTACAGATTGGCATGCAAAGTATAAATATAAAAATTATACTATGGATGTAGGTTTGTGGTTTTCACATTAAGAAAATAAATCCATGTGAAATATAAAAGGTAAAATATAAACACTTTACTGTTTCCTCACAGTCTGTTCCATCCTGGCAGTTTGGCATCCATCCTTTACAGGCCAGAAGTTTCACAGATGGAGTTTCAACTGCCCAGCAGACACAACAGAAGCTAGATCTTCAAAGATGCTCGCTGCACAAAGAGCTGACATCTTTTGATGCCAGTCTAGCCTAATAATTTACTATTTCCAAGGCAAACTTCTTAAAAACATCTTCCCAATGCAAGTTAGAAGAATTTGGAAAAGCTTTTAGAACTTGAGTATTTTTAGAGCTTTCCAGGATTAGGTAACATTGTATCACTGAGATATTTGGCAGGAGATTTTTATTCACTTACCTGACAAATCATAAAATATAACCAATTCTCCAATCTCAACCTTATCAAACACTGATCAAACATCAGCAAGAGCTTTGATTGTTATGAAAGGCACACTATTCCTTTCAGAGACATTCTTCTTTTTCCTCTGGGGAGAGGAGGCAGTTTTTGCAGAATAGGTTATAGTAGATCTATAAAAACTGTAACAGTCAAGCTCTTTGCTCCCAGACTAGTCAAAACTAATGACTGAAACACTCAAATCACAGGCCTTACCTTGCACTGACTCCATTTGTGGAAATCCTGCTGCATTCAACAGTATTTGAGCAGTAGCCTGTTTTTATTGACTTATCTATTTGTGCATTTACTTACATAAAAAAAAAAAAAAGGGCAATTCAATTAATTAATTTCTATAATTTTATTTAGGAAAAAAATCACCATAGTGGTTTCTTTAACTTTTATGTCCCATCTTAGTCATATTTAAAGAAATACTATTAGAGAAAGATTCCCATGACAAGACTTTCACCAAAGAAAGATTTTATGCAGCAAGTTCTATGAAGCCATATCAGAATTTATATCCTAATTCTGAAGCCACAGCACTATCAGTATAATACCAAAATAAGAATGCTGAACTCTGAGCAGACCATTAATTCAGGACACTGTAGAGACTGAACAGCAGCATTTATCACTTCACATGCAACCACTACTGAGTTTATACTCAACATAAGAATGCCAACTGGAAGAAAACTCTTATTTTTCCAAATTGTTTACCTCAAGAACTAGCCAAAGCTGGTCTCCATTCTTCACATCTTTTTTATAGTACATGCCATAGAATTTGACTACATTGGGATGATCAGAGAGAGCTTTCAAAATGTTGTACTCGGCTTCAATTTCTTCATCAATATCCTAGTGTCACAAATGAGAAATACACAGAGGTTAATAAATAAATAATGGTATCCATTTAAAAAACCCAGCACATAACACTTCTGTCTATTCAAACACAGTTTGAAATACAGCAAGGGAAAAAAACCCCATGAATTTGCAGATCTTTAAGCAAAAAAAAACCCAAAACCCACCAAAAAAAAAAAAAAAACCCAAACAAAAAAAACCCCCAAACCCAGAAAGTCAAAAGCCAAAAATCTACACACAAAACATTGTCTTAGGGAAACTGGAAGAGAATTAGCCCCCTATCCTATTGTGATTTAATACGGGTTTGTGTCTCCTGAGGGGTACTCAATTTTATGAGATTTTTACTATTATAAGGAGAAACGAAAATAAGAGAGAATGAAATTAATAGAATATTCATTCTGTACATACTAAAAAGAAAAATCTTCCTCTGTATTTTATGAAGGAAGAAAACTTTAAATATTTGGTTATATTTAACATATTTCCCTGTATAAGAGTTCCTCTTGTAGAGGTGGTACAGGGAATATTTTCATGTGAACTTAGACATAGGATGATTTGGTTAAAAGCCCTAAAGTACAATAGTATTTACTTAATAGTCCGAAGAACAAGACTAAGAGCATTCTCAGTTCCATCTTTATGTATTCGTATTTCAACACCTTCGCTTTCCTGTTTCAGTTTCAAAAAGCTGAGCTGTTATTCAACACAAAGAATCTAAGAGCTCTAAAGGATTCAACATGAAGTGCTTATTTCAGTTTCACATCACCCATGATCAAATAGTTTCCCAGTTTAATGTGGAAATATCACTTAAATCAAGTGAAATAAACCACATTTCTTCTGCTTGTTTTCTTCAGTCCACCTCTCAAGTGGCAGAATTCTGAAACCCTTTTCAAAGAAAAAGAATCTAAAATGTAAAGAGAACATAGAAAGTATCTTTTTCTTCATTGCAATGGCTCCCTCTGCAGCCATTAATAATACTTTCAGTTTAAACAAAAAGAACTAGTTTATTGCTTTCACTCTATTTCTAATACAGGATTGCCATTTTAACAGTAACATGAAGGTTCAGCAGCTACCCCAGACATCCTGTAAATAGGAGGGGCTAAAGAAGAATACTCTTCTTAGAATAAAACCAAGATATTCAGATAAAAGATTCAAGTCTTGCAGTGTGATGTTGACTGCATTAGTGACTTCCATTTTTTTCATTCAAATAAGGAATCTGGTTTTACCAGTTACACATTTTCCCTCCTTCATTTTCTTATGTTGCATATTTATCCATCGTATTTCTTCTGTGTTCTTTACATTCTATTCCCTTTTCTCCTACTTAATCTATTTCTTTCCTCTAGTATCAGCTTTAACTACCTCTTCTTTCTTCCTGTCATCATCCTTTATCCTTTTCCTACAGCCTCCAAAGTGCACACAACTTCAAAAGCATCCACAACACCTTCAGTAATCCCTCTCTGCCATAGCCAGTTGCCATTTAAGAATCACTTCTGAACAACTGTGAAACAGATGAAAGCAGAAGCATTTCCTGCCATACAGGCATTTAGATGAACACCAACTAAAAGTCCTGCCTATTCATTGTAAGCACATGAACCTTGTTCACTGAAAGCAAGAGAGTCAAAAATAGTTTCCAATGCACTTGAATTAACCAAGATCCTTATCACCTGGCTGCAAATCATTATTACTTTGGGAGAGGTACATATTGCAGAGATGTCTCCCTTTGTTGCTTTGAAAGCATACCGACGTAAAAATCTGATGAACAAGAAACACAGCAAAGAAAATGCAAGCCACTATGTTATCACAAACTCATTTCATGGACTTATGGGCCATGAGATCCCAATTTGACACTATGTGATAAGCACAGGTAAACAAAGCCCTGTGTGGCTGTGCAGCTCGAGACCTGCAGCGTTTCATACAGTATGGCATGTTCTTCCCTCCCTGCCCAGAGGTTGTGCAATGGAAGCACAAGCCTCACAACCCTATATTGGAAGTGCAAAAGA
Organism: Psittacula echo; assembly: GCF_963264785.1. NCBI lineage: Eukaryota > Metazoa > Chordata > Aves > Psittaciformes > Psittacidae > Psittacula > Psittacula echo. The sequence goes on along the minus strand of NC_137737.1, from coordinate 42,544,036 downwards.
TGAGCTCAAAGGGGCCACTTGAAACAGAACAGTTCTTTGTCCAAGTTTCATAGGTCACTGTTCTCAAGAAAAATCCCAAGCCACATGCAACACCAGTGGGATATGCCTTTACAAACTAGGCTGATGTTCTTCCTTACTGTTTGAGCATTTATCTGTCATCCAACAAATGTCACAATTGAGAAGGGGAAGCCGTGCTTGACCAACCTCATAGACTTTTATGAGGAAATAACACAGTGGATGGGTGATGGCAGAGCGGTGGATGTGGTCTACCTCGACTTCAGCAAAGCATTTGACACAGTCTCCCACAGCATCCTCATAGCTAAATTGAGGAAGTGTGGTCTGAATGATCAGGTAGTGAGGTGGACTGCGAACTGGCTGAAGGAGAGAAGCCAGAGAGTTGTAGTCTATGGGGCAGAGTCTAGTTGGAGGCCTGTATCTAGTGGAGTGCCTCAAGGGTCAGTACTGGGACCAGTATTATTTAAAATATTCATCAATGATTTAGATGAGGGAATTGAGTGTACTATCAGCAAGTTTGCTGATGACACTAAGCTGGGAGGAGTGGCTGACACGCCAGAAGGCTGTGCTGCCATCCAGCGGGACCTGGACAGGCTGGAGAGTTGGGCAGGGAATAACTTGATGAAATATAACAAGGGAAAGTGTAGAGTCCTGCATCTGGGCAGGAACAACCCCAGGTTCCAGTATAGGTTGGGGAACGACCTGTTAGAGAGCAGTGTAGGGGAGAGGGACCTGGGGGTCCTAGTGGACGGCAGGATGACCATGAGCCAGCAATGTGCCCTTGTGGCCAAGAAGGCCAATGGCATCCTGGGGTGTATTAGAAGGGGGGTGGTCAGTAGGTCGAGGGAGGTCCTCCTTCCCCTCTACTCTGCCCTGGTGAGACCGCATCTGGAATATTGTGTCCAGTTCTGGGCCCCTCAGTTCAAGAAGGACAGGGACCTGCTGGAGAGAGTCCAGCGCAGGGCAACTAAGATGATTAAGGGAGTGGAGCATCTCCCTTATGAGGAAAGGCTGAGGGAGCTGGGTCTCTATAGTTTGGAGAAGAGGAGACTGAGGGGTGACCTTATTAGTGTATATAAATATATAAAGGGGGAGTGTCATGAGGATGGAGCCAGGCTCTTCTCAGTGGCAAACAATGATAGGACAAGGGGTAATGGGTACAAACTGGAACACAAGAGGTTCCACTTAAACTTGAGAAGAAACTTCTTCTCAGTGAGGGTGACGGAACACTGGAACAGGCTGCCCAGGGAGGTTGTGGAGTCTCCTTCTCTGGAGACATTCAAAACCCATCTGGACACATTCCTGTGTAACCTTATCTAGGTGTTCCTGCTCTGGCAGGGGGATTGGACTAGATGATCTTTTGAGGTCCCTTCCAATCTCTAGCATACTGTGATACTGTGAGAACAAAAACATACTCTACAACATATTTCCACCTCCCAATCACCTGTTGCTTTGTGTGTAGGTGCTATTTTCTTCGTATTTTCCATTTGAAAAGATGGATCCCTCTGTGATATCTACATAATTTGGCACATTATGGAAACACAGAACCAACAACATAAAGTATGCTATTTTATTTTTAAAATAGCATTCACAGCATGTAGCTAAAAGCATGTAGTCAAAATAGAAGCTTTCAGGTACATATAATGCACTTAGAAACTTGTAACTTTCTTGCTGGCTAGTGTGCAAATAAGAAAGGAATGGAAGCACCAGTAAAAATAGAAGCAGCTAGGACTCCTGGTACCAGAAAGAAAAATAATCAGCTCTGCTTCTGGAATTAAGGGATAAACACGAGGTAATCAAATGTAAAAGCAACAAACTTTAGGTATACTTCTAAATTCTACCACATGCAACCACTTCCAAGATCACTTATGGTTCAAAAAATGCATTGATAAATAGCCTGATACTTAGCAGGCTGAAGCAGTTTATTTCACCATCACTTCCAATGCAAATGATCTACCAAGATTTAAAAAGAAAGAAGCAGACAAACAAAAAAAGACCGCATAAATTCACTTACAATTAAAGAAGCACAAAACAAATAATTTAAGTAGCTTACGTGAACAGGATCCAAAATTTTGACTGCTGCTTTGCTGCCATTTTTCTTATTTAACACCTTGAAAACTTTTCCATATGTTCCTTTGCCAATAGTCTCAATTATTTCCCAGGTATCTGAAGGATCAGGAAAGCTATCAAATATGATTGTTTTCCCAGTCAATGGAAGCATCTCAGATGATGGCTCCTAGGAAGGAAGAAATTTTAATGTTCACTCACCAAATGGTTAATAGCAATTGTTTTCCTACAAATGCTAAGAGAAATACATATTCCAGTCTCAAACACTAGAAATGTTTTTGTATGTACTGTGCACTGAAAGCATAATGTCCAGCACTCCCTGAGATACATATAGGCACAATTCAGCCAGGACACTGACTGCAGCCTCTTCCTAAGGCATTACCTTTCCACCTCATGGGAGCTTTACCGCTTCCAGGCAAAGCATTCTCTTCACCAGAAAATGAACACAAATGAATTACAACATTTTGGGGAGAATTCTTTTTTTTTTTTTTTTTGTCTATTCTCAAATACTGTTTTGCTCAAAATTCTGTTTTGCTTTCTGTTTTTTTTTTGTTGGTTTTGTTTGTTTGTTTGTTTTAAATTACTTTATACATGTATAGAAATGCTTGCAATGAGGGACTTCATAACTGGGACTACACAAAATAATAAGAAAATTAAGGATGATAAAGGAATTAGGATTCATAATCCCAAACCCTTGCTTTGTGGGATTCAACAATGATGGAATTTCAACATTTCTCTACCTGAGCTTTAGTTTTTAGAATTGAGGTTAACTATTTGTTTAAGTTTTACTGGATACGTGATCTATAACTAGTGTTTTTGGGGGATGAAAAAAAACACAGAGAGCTCCTGCATAAGAAATGAGACCCTGTTTGAGCAGAAAGGGTGGACTAGATGACCTTTGGTGGTTCCATCCAGCCTCAAACATTTTGTGACTCTGAGACATGCAAATCCTATCAGGGTCTGCCTACACAGAAATTATTTTCTACAGATTATGTAGCTTTCCATCAAAATCCAGGGTCTCCTATGTCCCACATTACAAGAATACACAGTAACAGCCTTTGACCCAGGCAGGTTATGACAGGAGATAGGCAGAAGAAAGGAAGACTCATTTCCCCCTTTTCAAAGATGAGTACATAAGATGCAGGAATGCAAAGACCAGCCTGTGCTAGAGCCAAACAGGGAACTGATACCCTGAATCTCCAAATATACCTTTAAGCAAAGACCCACCCCTGTGCACAGAGGTTTTATAGCAAGAACATTCTAAAAAAAACCAACAGACATCATAACCTGCAGCTTCAGACAGCTCCCCAGGCTGTGTTAACTTCCTGTACATTAAAAGAACACAGCTGAAATTCATTGACTCCCAGAATCAATTGCTTATTTGTCTGTTGAGACTGGTACAAGGACAACTGTAAAAGGGTTTAGGAAACATGATCCTGTAGGTGCTATTTGGCTATCAGAGAACGTACTAGAGACACTGTCACATATACTTGCATTTTCCTCTGCAAATCACATCAGTTGCACACCATTTCGTCTTAAGAAAAGTCACCATATACTTAAAAACAATGCATTCAGTAGCTGTCATACTTAGTTCAATAATTTAAGAGTGCCATTACAGAAAGAATTTATTTACACTAATCCTTTGTTTTTGAATTTACAGCTTCAAAATCATAACTTGAGTAAGTCATACTGAACATCGTATTCCCTCACTTCCACCATGTTTAAGAACAAGCCTCTGCAGATAAATTGTTTAGCTTCCACTTCTGTTATTAAAAATATATGAAATGGAATGATTTCAAGTGTTCTGTTCTGGGTGATGAATAACGTTTTATTACATCTCAGTGAAGCCGAGAAAGCTGATAATGATTTAACCTCGTATATCAGCAATAAATTGGACTGTCCCTGGAATACGTCTGGATGCCCAAACAACTGGGTAATTTATCATACCCCTCACCATTAAAATTTTACTTTAAAAAAACAACTTACAACTTGATCCAAACTTCTGAGCTGGGAATGTACCCTTGAACTTCTATAAAACCCCTTTGAAATACTTCTGGTGTTCTCAGTGTGACAGTTCACTCAGCTTCTGCTCAGATTTTGTCAAACCTGGCTCCTGCTAAGGCCTGAGGCATGCTGGGAGCAGCACCACGTGGTCAAAGCCAGAGCACCAGGTAGGCAGGACAGGTGGCCAGAAAGAGCTAAAGGGCCAATATGCACCACGACCACCTGCAAATCACTGTGTCCTACAGACATTATCTTTTGTCTGGCAGTCTCCTCAGAATCTGTTGACTCAGGGAAATGATGTAGGCCAAGCCTCCAAGCTCAAAAGCATAAAACATCAGCTCACCCGAAAGCTTTTTAAGTGGATCCAGCAGTAGCTGGACTGCTGATGCCTTTCTGCTTCCCCGTGTGATATAGGGGACACCTACACTGCAATGGAGGAAGAAAAGATAAGCGCTTCTGCCCTCAGCATGGCAACTGTCTTCTTTTTTTTCCCCGTTTTTCTCCTAGTCACACAGATGAAGAGTTATGGGTTTTAAGTTATGAAGCCTTATAACGTGAATGGTGAATAAGTGAACTCGTGCTAAATCAATCTGGGCAAAAGGGGATTGAGCCCCTGTTTGTTGTGCTTGATTGTTCTATTTTGTAATGAGCTCATGAAATAAAGTTGAAACCACAGAGCACGTTGTCCAGTAAATTTAAGAGATCCAAATGGACTATGACAGAGTGATTAAATTCAGGGTACTTGAGGCTGGAAAATAACAGTTTTGTAGTTCCAAGACAACAAGCCAATGTGGTAGGGTGGTTTTCTTCCTCTAATAGGGGGATCTGATGTTAGTTATAAGAACAAATTGGATGATAATTATTATAAGCCAGCACCTATGTGACTTCTCATTTCCTAGGTCACCTCAAACATACACACCCTATGCAGCAGACCTAAGGTTGCATAGCAGAGATATCCAGTGACACAATTGTTTAATTTGGAAAAGACCTTTAAGATCATCGAGTCCAACCTTTAACCTAGCACTGCCAAGTCCACCACTAAACCGTGTCCCTAAGATGACTTGGTCATCATCAATGCTGGTAGATCACTGCATTCTCCATCATTTTCAGTATCTAGCTAGTTTGGAGTGGGGAAGAGAAGGGGCAGCTTCCTGAAGAATAAAGTGTATCTCCTGTGGGCTATCAGATCACTGCAAAGGCAAGTCACTGAAGCTCATTTATCACACCCAAAACCTAAGTCGCATGCTAATTGCACTCTCGAGGGCTTTATGGTCAAGGCCATAGAGCATTACAGACAATAGAGTCAAGAAGGAATAAGCAATAGGTTTTGTTCTGCAGGCTGGGTTGCAAGCACAATGGAACCTGAATTTCACATGGAATATTACACATCAATCCAATATTTTTATTGCTGTTTTACACCACCTAAGTTTGACGCTTCTATTTTTTCCATAAGGAGCTGATAAAACAAGAGGTACCTTGCCTCATGTTATTCATCCTTCTCCATGAAGGGAGCCCAAATGATTACCAAAGGAGATACCTATGCATCTATGACTAAAAGGAATCCAGCCTTTAGGTTCCCATCAGCATCTTGACTCCTGAATACCACAGTCTTCTGGTCGTAAAAATTAGAATCAGGACTGCCTTGGCTCAGCTCAAAACAGACCTACTGAGGTTATGAGTTTATCTTTGATTTCTTCTATTTCTCCACACCACTCCCCCCTTCTCATTTCAAAGGCTACTTGAGTTTAACCTGACATACCTGAACATACCTTACCCTGTAATTTGCCAGACATCTTCACATGTGTCACAGGAGGTAGATGTCAGGAGCCAGCAACACTGGTTTACATTGCCTATTGGGTTTGTTACCTCTGTAGAGGTGGCATCTGCACTCCTTCAGATTCTGAAACTTAAGCCTCCTGCCTAACAGATGTCAGAAAACAAAAAAAAATCACCCTAAAAAAAAAAACCAAACCCACAACAAACAAACAAAACAAAAAAAAAAGAAAAGAAAGAAAAAGAAATTGCAGGCAATGTTTATGTAGAGACTGCAGATGCTTGTTAAACCCTTCTCACCTCACTTGTTCACCACCTGATGCATTTATACAATATGTGGTTTAGAAGTTCTTTGGTCTGGTACTAATCACAAAGCACAGTGGGGCCTTGAAATACTTAAAGCAATAGCACAATAAAATCCCACATCACATTTCCTCTTAATTCATGAGTTTATGCCACACTGAGAAGTACTTAATAAGAAAGTTAAAGGTTGCTGCATGGAATCCTTAAGACAATCCAAAGCATGAGGCTACACACACCATTTATCATACTAATACCTAGCACTTTTTGGATAAATGTTCAAATAATTTGATTATTCAACCATGAACATGGATTGCAGCTCAGATCCTGAGCTAGTATAAATGTAGCTATAATGAGCCACTTAGGCAGCATACTTTCTCATCCATCATTCAAATAATAAGTTTTGCACTGTAAATCACAATACCACCCCCACTTAATTCTAGGGGATATTTGGTCTCTGATTTCAATGGTGATAAAACCTATATCTGAATGGGAATTATAGACAAATCTAAGGTCAGTGTGATCAGATTATCTAGTTTGACAATTAATTAAAATCGAGTGCTACGAGCACAATTTTTCGGGTTTTTTTTTCTTCATTTGCTGAAAGTCAAAAACACTCAGCATTATAATTTCACTCTAAAACGTGAACAAAAAATATAACTCTGCACAATTACTTAACTTACGTATTATCTGTGTATCTATCTGTATTATCCTCTTTGATTGTGTATCAGTTTGCTTACTACTTTCCAGTCTATACATTCCCCATGAATAATTGTTTTTCCCATCTGCAAGAAACTTTTCAGAGGGAAAAAAACCCCAAAACCCTCTTTAGCCCCAGCTATGGTAGATGCAGAATAAAAATCATCCACCTTCTCTAGCAGCCAGTCCACTTGTGTGCTTATACAAGTAAGAAAGACACAAGACCTGGGATTCACCTAACTTGATATGCGTACAATATACCTATTGGAAACTAAGCTAGATACCATAATCCCATTCTAGTCAGCCAAAGCAATCAAAAATTGATTTACCTGATCTGGTTAGCACCTCCCTTAGCATAAGAAAACTTGCTCTCCAGACTCCACTGATTACCCTGGCTAAGTTTCCATTGACTACAACAGGGAACCAGCTATACAGCTTCAGGTATAGACATATTAGGTGAAATGAATCCTAGCCTACTCAGCTTATTGCTGGAAACAAAGTTATACCTTGACAACTGACAAAATGAGCATAAGATCCATGCTACAGTCAGGGAAACTGCAAGCTAGCCACATCTCATCACTTGAAAGCTGGCAGGCAACTTGGACATTGTCTAATGATGCAGAGAAAAGGCAAGAACCATGCAATGACATTGCAAAACAAACTTTGAACCCAACAACTGACCCTAAATTAATGTAATGGTAGAAAGGAATTGTTATTTTAAAGTACTTGGAGGCAAGAAGTGGTGATAAATTTAACTTTACCTCAGACACTGTATTTCCTGGGCACAATGCAAAATATGTATGTTAACCTTAGGGCTGCTCAAAGGAAAAAATTAGTCCATTTTTGAGGGCACTTTTTAAATGTTCACTCTTTGAAGGACTGGGTAACTGTTTCTTCTGTTTCTAAAAACACTTTTCCTCTTTGCTGACTGGTATCCAAAAGAACTTTCCCAACTAAGCAAGACAGCTTTCAGAGAAACTTGATGCCTCTGGACTCCTTGACCTCTGTAAAACTTCCACACGCAGTAGAGAAACAGAACTGTGTGGTGTCGGTACCTGATCTCCTCCTATTGATAAATGCATATTGGGTGTCCATACTGACATTTCATCTGCTGATTATTATTCAGCTAATCTTGACATTTTGACTTGCTGCTAACTGAACTGGTCAGCCTGCTCATGGAAGGCTCCAGCTCTTCATTCTGAATGCTCTTCAGGAGGCCATTGCTGGAAGAGCTCTACATCAGTGTGAGGTTCCACCCTGGTTTTCTTCCAATCCCCTCCATACCCTGCAACAGTAGAAGTCCTACTCTATGCTGAGGTTTACAGTTCTCAGGAAACTCCGTTGGAAGAGAGGATTTTTTTAAGCCATAGGTTAAAGAGTCAGTAAGGGCTGCAAGCATCAGTCTAATCTTGTGCACAAGGGCTACAATCCTTCAGAGCTCAAACACGACATCAGTACAACATCCCCACATTTGCAGCCAACCTTTAGTTCTAGGAAGAGGCTACAAAAAGAACACAGGAACAAAATGGGGAATTTAATTACTGTAGTCAATTCTAAAAGCTCTGATATTTTGAAAACGAATCGGAGCTAAAGATTTTTGTTTCAGTTGTTATCAAACAGAAAATATTTATGCAGGGGCATTACCATAATGAAAACAAGATTAATAATGGAAGGGGGAATGGTTCATTACCAAATTGTATTTGGACCTTGTGCCACCAGAAGTAATGAACTGACATTAGCAAACCATGACCCGAATCATACCCAGCTCATTTTGTGGCTCCCAGAAGAGAGGCGTTGCAAGTGATGAGAATAATTTTTCAATGGCTACACACTAGATCGATATACTAGCAAAGAACATAGCTTTCAAAGCTAAAGCATCACTTAATTTTCCTATTTTAACACGGTAAAATTTTATAAGGCCATAAAAATCAATACGGTGCGATCTCACTCGCTCCCCATGGCTCAGAACTTCGAACAGCAGATAAGTGGCAACTCAAAATTAATTTAGAAGCTGTATCAACGAGCTTTGGCAGGGCTTGAAATGAAGGCGATATAGTCATTCAATAGTAAGATAAGCAAGGCATTACAGACAACAAGAAAACTTGCCAGCACTTAACATTAGCAGGCAAGAAGTTACGGGGTATGTGCGTAGCCCGGGACGCTGTTGGGCACGGTAAGATTCCACACGTCCTCCTTAAGGCCCACGGTCTGCAGGCTCTAACAGCGCCTGCAACCAGCCTCAGCAACCTGGCTGTCACCACCACAAGCACCTCTCCTGAATACTCACTTTCCCTACCCCGAAATTCACCCACAGAAAAAAAAACCCCAAAAACAAAACAAAACAAAACAAAACAACAAAACAAAACAACAACAACAAAAAAAAAAAAAAAAAAAAACAAAAAAAAAAACAAACAAACAAACAAAAAAACACCACCAACTTAAAAAGTAGAAAGAAGCGGGATCCGCCCCGGGGGCTGAACGAGAGAGCCGAGGGGACAGGGCCAAGGCAGTGCCAACCCGCGCCCTCCACACGCCTCCCGCGGACGGGACCTCCCTTGTCCCCCCGCAGTCCCAGTCGCTGCGTACTCGGCCACGCACGCACGCACGCTCCGCCGCTGCCTGGAGCGCCCGGCCCGACAGAGGGGCTGCCACAGCAGCAGGAGGCACGGTCGCACCCGTCCTGCCTGCCCGTCGTTTTCCGAGGACCGGGCTGCCCCGAAGCCCCTTGGAAAAGCGTGGTTACTCAGCAGCGGCGGAGCCCCCAGTCACTGCGTCCACAGGAACTTCCCTCCTGCCCTGCCCACCGCTCCCGAACAGGGGATTACCCGCAGCGAAGCCTCCTGTCGTCGCAGAGCCAGCGTTGCCGAGGGCGCTGGAGCCGGACACCTCCGGCAGTCGTGCCTCGGATTCGCTCTCCTCCTCCGGACGGCCCTGGCCCGGCCACAGTCCCGCCCCGGGGTCAACGGCGGATGAGCGGTTTGCCCCGCTAATCTCCAGCAAGCGCCGCAAAGCCGAGGGCTCGGTCCGCCCCGGGAAGGGAAGGGCAGGGCACGGCAGGGGCGCCGGGGCGGCCCGTCCTCCCTTCGCGGCAGGGGAACGGGAGGATGCCGAGGGAGCAGCCGAGCCCGGCAGGGCTACAACCGACCAGGGGCTGCGGGGCTGTCCGCGTACGGAGCGCGGCCACAGACGCCAGGGCCGATCCGCCCGTCGGGGGATTACACCGCGCCTGTCGGCCGCGGGGATCCCGGAAGGCTTACCTGCGCCGCTAAAAATAATTGAGAGCTGGTGCGTGCACAGAGCTCACGTTAGTGCCTGTTGCAGAAGGGTAGCTACAAAGCGGCAGCACAACATAATACAGGATAGAAGGGTGAAGTTGCAAGATAAAGTATGCAAAAGTTGGGAAATGGATGAATTTTTCTAGTATAGCTGCTAAGTAATACATGAGCCAGGCTTTAATACTTCTTATGTTTTCTTTGGAGGATGCTTAGCACTTCCACTGCAAAGAAGCAGCCAAACTTAATCAGCACCAGGGAACGTGTGCCTCCATTGGAGACTTATGCTGTCACACTGAGTTGATCTTGTTCCATTTTTCCCATAACGTTTGAACCCGAGTTTTGTTTTCAGATAGGTCTGACAGTAGGGGAATTATTCCGAGCCATCTATGTTATACATCTTTCATGAAATCAGTGCAGAGACCAAGTAGTTCATGGACAGCCTTCCTACATGAATATATCTGTGATCGGAAAGACTGCTTGACCCAATCCCAACATCAAATAAATCACATGGATAAGAAGCCTTATAAAATTCCTGACTGTGGGAAAATAATCAATAGAAACTTATATATTCTTAAACTGCAAACAGCCACAAGCCAGATATTTATACAGACAAGAGGCCTCCTTAATTCCCTCCATCAAATGACTGCTTCTTTACTGTACAAAAATTGTTAACATTTCTAGACTGTGTGCAGCATTATGCACATAGGAATTTGTGAGGAAAATAAAGCCTATATGGCACCTTAAACTTAACTCCTTTCAGCTGGATGTTCTGTCCCTTCATAATCATTCCTCCTCCCCCATAGAATAACCAAATGAGCTTCCTAGTTTTATAATCCCATTTTACTAACTGGGATTGGAAGCACTAGGAGAATAGGGCCTCAGTTGTAAAAACATCCATATCTTTTAGGCTTGCATCGCTACGTGAACAACACTGTGCAAAGCTTCCCTCTCCTTGAGCAAGGCTCTTATTGATTTCAGTTGTGCTTATGAGTGCTTAGAACCCACTGCCTTTCAGCTATGTGTCTGGCTGTGCAGGTTACAGATAGAAGCTTGACCAGAGTGCACCATGATAAAAGGCTAGAAGCCTCTCAGTGGAAACCCAGGTACAAAAAGGGTATGGTGGACCCTCATACCTCTTCTCCCAGGCAGAGCTGGCATGCATCTGAGGCCTGGAGCAAGGAGCTGAGAAATGTTTAGACACAATCTTAAAGCCAGAAACGACAATAACTTCAGTAATTAGTTCACAGATCCCCTTCCACTCCTAGCAGTGCTGTCTTAAAATAAACCCACTCTTGCCTGCCTTGTCTGCTTCTTGATACCTGCATGCCAAAGTCACTGACCCTTAGCTCTGAAGACGCAAGATTCCTTTGAGCACTCCCTCTTCTGTCAAAGGGCATTAAAGGCAAAAATCCATGATGTGACTCAGCTGAGTCCATTTGGAGTGAAGTGCTGTAGACACTCTGGTCTTCTGCATTAATTAATTGTTCAGGTTAACTGGTCTGTGAAACTCTCCAAAACTAGTATCTGTTTCATTCAGATGATCCTGAATGATGCATAAGTAATAACAGCCCATTGCTGCAGAAAGGATCCTAGTTTAAACGAGTAAAAATCACAACCAACTGTTGAGGTCTATAAAGGTAGGCACTGTTCAAACAAACAGGGAGTTGCATCCCTTAGTGAATGACAATTTACATGTCAAACAGACACTGGTTTTGCAGAAAAACTGAGATGTAGAGTGATTAACTGACATTCAGCGTCACACAGCCTAGCCACGTTTCTTCTTTCCATTTATTTTCACCCCCTCATGTTCTTTCTCCATATCAACATGCCATGGATTTTGCCCCTCTTTTTCCTCAAATTTATTGCTTTGCTTTTCTGTAGGAAGCCTTCCAGGTAAGTTTTAAAAGTTCTTGAGTGAATGGGGGTATATGTACCTTCTCTTCCAAAATAAATTTGAAATAATTAAGGACAAGTATTATTTATTGACAATATCTAGTAGTAAATAGTGATCATCTCCAGGTGTACCTGGTATGAGGTTAAGTTGTGCTTAATGCCACAAGACAGTGTCTTATACTACACTATCTTTTAAACAGATTGCAGTTAGATTGGTTTCAGACTCTCTTCTTGCCTTTCAACAAAGCTCTTAACTTCATTAGAAACTTTGTGGGTGTAAGTCTGAAAACTATTTTTAAATTACTGAGAAACATGAAAGCAGTATGAACAGATACCCTTTCACAGCATCCTCAACATTAGATCTCACCAGACAATTGCTTACAAAGTAAGTCTAACTTTTCTTTGCAGTATAATAGACCAGAAGCATAGGTAAGTAGCATGGACCTTTCTTACTTCAGAACTGATAAACTCACTTTTACATTCTGAGAAGCTTCTAGCGATGAGAAGAAAAAGTGGATGCTCCTGTGATTAAGGCACTAAAATTAAGATTATAATTTACTTAATAAAATATTTTCTGTATTGTAGAAGTCCTTACTACATCCAAATAAAGTCAGGATCCTGCTGTGCTGGACACTGTGGAACCGCCTACAAAAGCAGCTCCTCCTGCTGCTAGGGTGTGAATCCTGGGCAAAGCTCAGCCATGGAGAGCTTGTGGGACCTAAGGCACATGTTCTCTCTTTTCATCTATTTTCTTTTCTTTATAATTGAGCTTTTAACACTGTTCTATGCCTGAGGAGGTGTTTCAGTGGCTAATTATGGACATATGCAAATAACAAGCAACAGACAAAGATCAGCAGATACATAAATAATAATTTAAGAAAATAAACAAGCAACTAGCAGAAGAGAGATCACCACTATAGAAATTAAAGAACTTACCTCTCTGAGGAACTGCTTTTTTGACCTCTCTAGCTGCTTAACTGAGCACAGCCTGTAGCAAATACAAGGAACTCCTCCCCTTTGGGTGTTTATTACAAGGAAACAATACTTCCTGTGACACCTGAGTAAATATCCTCTAGGAAAACCACCACAGAGTTTGCCTACAGCTAGCTTAGTATTCCTTTGGTCATAAATGCTATCCACCATAATGAAATATCAAGTATGTCCAAAAGCATGAGTTATTTATTGAATGTAAACATTTCTCTGAAGCAACCCTGAGCTTTGCCAGGTATTTTCTTTAGTTGATCAAAAGAACTCCGTAACCCCTTTTGAAGGTCTTAGATGTGTGATCCTTGTAATCACATTTAAGGGGCTGGTTAGCTCAGGAGATTGTTAATAGGATACAAAACGTTTCACATCCAACCCAGATCAGTGCAGATGGAAATCTGTGACTATTTAACGGCTCTTTCATGCCATGTGACCTAACGCAGTTCCTAAAGAAGAACTGTTTGTATTACTTGAAATTTGCAGAATGTGGTTTTCAGGCTCTTTTAATTGCAAGTGTAATACAGAACATTTGACAAGCAGGAAAATAGTTAAAAAGCTCAGTGATAATTAATGAATCCAATTAAAACTGCAATCAAAAGAATTTTGAAAATCCCCACTCCAAAACTATCTTCACTGTCTCAAGAAGTCCATAAGCACAGGTGAGTGTTATAGTAATCAAACAGCAGGAGTTGCTGGGAACCAGGAGTGATTTAGAAAAGTGACAGTTCTTCACGTAAATTTCACTCTATCAGCCCCTCTTACCAGACCCAGGATTTGCACATCTAGCATGAAAGCAGTGCCTTTGAATGTTGGTAGCCTAACTCACACTTACTGATTCATACCGAATAGGGAAAAAATAAAACCACTACAAAACCAAGCAAACATATGCAAGGCATTGTGATCAAATTTCACAGCTGTTTCTACTCGACAAGGTTTGAGGTAGCAAAGTTGTAGGGTTTTGCAGGTATTGTTTTCCATCTAAGAAAGTCCTAAGTCAGGCGCAGTTTGAACTCATATCTCAAACTCAGTTTTTAAAAAAGGTTCTTAACTTTTTGTTTTCACATAAAATATCAGGGAAAGAGCTATTGGAAATTCTGGAATATAAATCCTTCCACATGTATTCTAAAAATTGCAGGAGTGAAGATCAGGGGCCAAGTGATAACTGCAGAGAAGTTCTATGCTACAAAATGGCTTCTAGTGTCAGCAGTTACTTAGAGAGTACACTTATCCCTTCCTTGGAACATACTGATCACCAAAAGAACCTTAAAGGATTTTGCTTACGTACAGTGATGTGAACTAGTAAGAAGATGGTGGGGCATGTGAGGATTGCGGCTTTCTGCATGCCTGGGTGTAACGTAAAGCATCAATCTTGAGAACGTGTTCAGGTAAAGATTTGGGGTTGTAGAACTGCCATTTCCAAGTCTGCAGAACAGATCTCTCGTAGTCACAAAGCTGCCTTGAAAACTGTGGGATTAAAAAACTAAACTAAGCAATAAACACCAGTTAATACAGCAGTTCCCCTACTAACTGCTTTGAGGTTTCAGGTTTGGCACTTTATATTCTTTTGCAAAATACTTTTAAATCAGGAGGGTCTCCTTTAAGTCCTGGAGTAGCAGTGCCTACATTATGCACAATCCAAGTGAACAACGATAAATAAACTGTGTATTTCTTTACAGCTGTATTTCTCCATAGCCCCTGAACGTTTATGTAATCAGGAGTCTAGCACTGGAAAAATTACCCATTAAACAAATGTCACTATTAACATTACTAATGCACTATGTTATATAAATAGGATTGTGATCTAATGAAGTATAAGCAGCATGAATGTATTGGTAATTCAAGCAGTTAGATTGATGTTTGTTATATACATGTAGTTATCTGTGCTGTTCTGATATGACCTTTAAATACATCATAAATAAACAACCAAACAACAACAACCAAAAAACTGCAGAATCTTTCTATAAGATTATTTATACTTCTTTCCCATCCTGAATTAAAATAAGACCTAATGTCCAGAAGCTATTCAGTGTAGAGGCTCCTACATAATACATGCTTGTATAGCATCTAGCATCCAGTCTCTGACTTCATTGCATTCCAGGTGCTGCAATTTAATAGTGCTTGTTAATGGGGTAAATAGAGGTCTTTTCATATAAACTGATAAAAGAAGACTCTGTGTTGAGCAAATGTGTCTTTTCTTCTGCTTCTGGAGGGGTCACAGTGCATAAATGGAAGTGTCAGCCAGTAATGATAGATGGCATTTTGTGTGAGTGAAAAGGAGAGGGAATCAGTCTTGATCAGTAGCCAGAGCACATACATTTCTGTACAAAAAGTTGCACGTGAGATCTGCCTGACCAGTAGGTCTCCAGATCAGTTGCTCACTTTTCTTCTATCTAACATTTTTTCAATCAGCCTTGGCTGGTGCAGAAGATTCTCCACGTTCACAGTTTCCACAAACACCCATCGCAATTCTTCAAATGTCAATTTTGGACACTAAAGACATTATGGTTTACATAAGACCAACTTCTCTCAAGACTGAATCAGTTCCAATAGCCTTGGCAAGAGTCACAGGGCACCAGCTCCTTAATCTGTGGATTAACTGGATATTGAGGTTACCATTTGGAAAAATTAAGCTTCTAATCTTCATAATATGTAAGGAACTGTAAGATTTAGTCTAAATATTTGGGAACAAGATGGAAAAGAATGATAACCTAAGAAATCTCATGAGTTTTGTTTTGCTATGCCTTCTTTTTTAAACCATGCTTTTTTAAAGCAAGTACCATGATTTTGAAAAGATACAACTTGTGTGGTTTGCAAATTTGAGACTGGAACTACTCAAATTACTATTCTTAGAGAATTTCAAGTTTGGAATATCACATACGATGCAGAATACTTCCAATGGACACACAATGTTTTGAGTGTTCTTTGTTCTGCTCCCTTTCTTTTTTTTTTTTTCCTGTTTTACACTGGTTCGGACATACTAGGAGCTTGCTACCAGTCTTGAATGTCCTTCCCTTGGAGCCAGAGGTAACAAGTACATTGCCAGACTTCACACTCTTCACAAATCCACACGTCATTAATCCCAAACAGTTGTAAAACAACTAACAAAAAAATAAACCCTAGAAAATTATCTTTTTCTTTCAGGCAAGAAGGAGTCAGGTTGGTTGTATCACACTAGCCCCAAATGGAGAATGACAGCATAATCTAAGAATAACCTGAAAAGCTTTTCTTGACGTTTTTCTCCATTATTCTGTTAGTACTGTTATAAATTCCCCAGCCTCCTAAACCAGGGGCACACCCCAAATGAGTCTTATAAACAGTTTCCTATTTGTGAGTCTGTCATTAATCTCTGAGGATGTTCCAAAGATAGCTCTTGGAGGATTTGGATTTGTCATCTTCTTCTTTTTAATCCAGTTAGGGAGTGTAGCAAACAGTGACACAAACAGGATTACATTTTGAAGGGGCCCATGCCTGGTTATGCATGCGGCACACAGACATGTTGAGCTCTGGTTTCCAGCTCTGCAGTTTGCTCTCTTCCTGGCTGTTCCTCCTCTTTTCTGGTTGATTGTAAACATATTTGAAAAATGCATACTTATTTTGGAAAAAAATTGCAGATTTTTTTAATTTTTTTAAGAGGAAAGAAGGAGGAAAGCTGTGTGCTATCCTGGTTTTTAGCATCTTACCTGTCTTTATTACCATAATTGTGTCCCAGTGCTCTCCCAGTTAGTTAACTATATGCAGCATTCCCAACACTGTGTTCTGCTGAATGACAAGACAGCCTTGTAATTTCAGCTGCTAGCAGGAATGGAGGCAGTTCTTCCCCACTCCTACAGATGACTTCCAGGCACATGAGAAACAAAAAGGTGGTTGGTGACAGCCAGCATGGCTTCACTAAGGAGAAATCCTGCCTGACCAATTTGGTGGCCTTCTATGATGGGGCTACGGAACTGATGGACAGCGGCAGAGCAGTTGATGTCATCTACCTGGACTTGTGCAAAGCGTTCGACACTGTCCCACACGACATTGTTGTGTCTAAATTGGAGAGACATCAATTTGATGGGTGGACCACTCGGTGGATAAAGAACTGGCTGGATGGCCGCATGCAAAGAGTTGTGGTCAATGGCTTGATGTCCGCCTGGAGACCGGTAATGAGTGGTGTCTCTCAGGGATCGGTGTTTGGACCGGTCTTGTTCAACATCTTTGTCGATGACATGGACAGTGGGATTGAGTGCGCCCTCAGCAAGTTTGCTGATGACACCAAGCTGTGTGGTTTGGTTGATACCCTGGAGGGAAGGGATGCCATCCAGAGGGACCCCGACACACTTGTGAGGTGGGCTGATGCCAACCTGATGAAGTTTAACCATGCCAAGTGCAAGGTCCTACACCTGGATCGGAGCAATCCCAGGCACAGCTACAGGTTGGGCAGAGAAGAGATTCAGAGCAGCCCTGCGGAGAAGGACTTCAGGGGAGTGTTGGTCAATGAGAAAATGAACATAAGCCATCTTCAGTGTGTGTTCACAGCCCAGAAAGCCAACCGTATCCTGGGCTGCATCAAGAGGGGTGT
The DNA here is from genome assembly GCF_963264785.1 of Psittacula echo. Lineage (NCBI taxonomy): Eukaryota > Metazoa > Chordata > Aves > Psittaciformes > Psittacidae > Psittacula > Psittacula echo. The sequence continues at coordinate 42,526,465 of NC_137737.1, read as the reverse complement.
GACCAGCGGGTCGAAAGAGGTGATCCTGCCCCTCTACTCTGCTATTGTGAGACCTCACTTGGAGTATTGTGTGCAGTTCTGGTGTCCTCAACATAAAAAGGACATGGCACTGTTTGAACAAGTCCAGAGGAGGGCCATGAGGATGATCAGGGGACTGGAGCACCTCCCATATGCAGACAGGCTGAGAAAGTTGGGGCTGTTCAGCCTGGAGAAGAGAAGGCTGCGTGGAGACCTCATAGCAGCCTTCCAGTATCTGAAGGGGGCCTACAAGGATGCTGGGGATGGACTCTTCATCAGGGACTGTAGTGACAGGACAAGGGGTAATGGGTTAAAACTTAAACAGGGGAAGTTTAGATTGGATATAAGGAAGAAATTCTTTACTGAGAGGGTGGTGAGGCACTGGAATGGGTTGCCCAGGGAGGCTGTGAATGCTCCATCCTTGGTGGTGTTCAAGGCCAGGTTGGATGAGGCCTTGGGTGGCATGGTTTAGTGTGAGGTGTCCCTGCCCATGGCAGGGGGGTTGGAACTAGATGATCTCAAGGTCCTTTCCAACCCTAACTATTCTATGATTCTATGATTTCTGTGGTGACGGTTTCTTTGGACCCAAATTGTCGTTAGGACTTTTCCAGGGAACAAGCACTTTTTGAAATAAAACCACTGATTTTTAAACACTGAGAGTAATCTGAAGACTGGAGTACAAAAGGTACCAGTACTCGGAATACCTTCAAGTCAAGGCAAAGAATTTAAAACAACAAAAGGCTGTTAAAACGTCAAGAACTCTGTGATCCTGGAAGTATTAATTGCATATTGATTATGGCAGCTGGTGTGCTAAATGGTCCCAATTGCTCTATCCATGACCACCTCTCTCTGTTATTTATAACTCCTCCTATTTCTCCCATTAGCTACAATCTTTATCAGAAAATATTTTTGCTTCCTAGCTATTGTCAGGAAAATATTCTTTAGGACCAAGACCGATTGATACAGACTTCCATTAGAAACATATCTGGTTTAGAATGGTTTTTAACTTCACGTTAAATTTGAGACCTACGAGTAGCCAGTTTCCAATCTGTCCGGTGGTGATGGACTGATTTTATAGACTCTTGGGACTAATATATCTAGAATGACTGGCTTTGGTGTTTTATATAAGCTGCTATAGCTAGGAAGGTTCCACATTTAAGAAGTTCCCTGGTGATCTATTCTGTCAAAAATACTCATAAGAAAATCAAGGTAAACTCCTCTGTGTTTTTCTGAATAGGTCCCAGTTCTCATACGCATCTTAGCTGTGCTGTGTTGTGGTTGGCATTATAAAAAAAGTAAGCGACACAGAATGCATTTTATAAGTTTATATGTAATTTCTACATCAGGTAGTACTGGTTTTGTCTCTCATATACACTTATACCTCAGATGGTTTCTGAAATGGTTCAGTATGATCTGTAAGTCACAACAGTATGGTAATGTAAATTGTCTGGAGTGACGCAGATTATTGAATAAGCTCTGAAGGTCTCAGTAAACAAGATTTGAATTCAGTGAAAAAGCCAACTTCAAAATCCCAAAGCCAACAGTCAAAAAAAGCTTGTTTTCTCCTTTACATTATCTAGGTAGCAAATAAAACTGTACTCTGTGTGTTTGTTAAATAATATACCTTTTTAAAGTTGAGGTAAACTTATCTGTCTGTTCTTTAAAACATTTAAGTTGCAATTAGTGTAATGGCCCAGCAGTTACTGTGTCTAGCTGCTCTTCAGTGCCAGAATTAGATCTTTAGTTTGCCTTTAAAATTGCTTTTTAAAAAGGATTCCTAAGCAAACCTGCAGAGGAGCCAATATCAATCTAACCATATGAAAGTTTTCAGACCTGAAGATGAAAATGGTCTTTATGAGGGCGCACTAAGGTACTGCTTGAGTGGCATAAACTTTGCTCCTCAGACTCAGCAGCCTTTATAGCTGTTAATGCTGAACTGTCTCTGAGGAATGTATCATGCACCGTGAAATTTAATTTCAATGAACCCTAAATTATGAGCATCATGTAGGTGACTGGGTTTCCCTTAGGGTGTCCCTAGAGTGTGAACTGGAATTTGGACTAGTTTTGTCAGCAGAGTATCTCAAAGGATAAGAGAATACTGGTGGAAATGTATTGCTGAAAGTAGAGGTAGGGCTGCTTCACACACTACTACAAAGCTTGTCACTGAGAACAGCTTTTCCCAAGATGTGATCTTGTTTCAGTCCTGGGCAGTTGTAAGCACAGCCTGTGCTAATGACTGTTACTGGCTTCGTAACCATAATAATGTTTTCTTCAGCTAAGCTCTATGTAGTATATATGATCATTTTTAACAACCAGTGCTATTTCCACCTCCATCAGCTGTCCATATACAATTGTGAATCCACAAACACACTATTTGGAAAGACTGGACGAATTCTCATTTCAGATGTCAAGCCAGTTCCAAGTCAAGAATTAAGGTAAGGCACTTTATATGGGGTTGGCTTATCACACCTTTGTCTGTTACAGTGCCTCCTGTACCTTTCTTTGATGGATCTGAAATTGGTCACTGCTGGAGACCCAACACTGGACTGTGTATCCCACAGGTTTGGTTCATAACTATGGAAATTCAGTGTTCCCACTGCGGCCACTTGGCCTCAGGATTAGGATGTTTTCCTACCCCATTGTTGCTTGCCACAGTCTCCTGTGGAGAACACCCCCAGCACAAGCTAACACTATCTCCTTTTACCCTTTTTGCTAAAACACAGTACTTAATCATTGCTTTCACACACAATTGAGACAACAATGCAACTTTTGATTGCTTTGCTAAGCCATGCCGAGGTCAGGGTTGCTGCTGCTCTCCTGTGCACTGCCCTCCTCAATCAGCCTGTCTGGTTCAGAAAAGGTTGTTTTTTCTGGGAGATGGCTTTGTATCCTGAGGTTCTAGCTTTGATTGTGGCAACTGGCTTACTTAGCAGGCACCACAGGGTGCAGGGGGAAAGAGAAATCAGAACAGCGGGGGGAGGCTATCGCTCACTGCAGAGGCACAGCAAAGAGCAGGGCCACCCACTGCCTCCCCTGCTTGCGTTTGACAATTGAACTCAGATTTCTACCTTCAGTTCTGCTTCAATCCAAAGAAAGGAGCTGTGTGTAGCAAGCGGAGAATTGCCTACAAACTTTCCACAAATACAAACAATTACTTTTTTTTTTTTTTTTTAAGGTACTGCAGCTTAGGAGGGATTCAAAATCTGATCCCTGTTTCTTGCCATGCAATGCAAACCTCCTGACTGCTCCATTTGTAAGTGCTCAGAGGACAATGAGATTAATTCTTTACCAATACCTGTCTGACTTGAGATGAACTCTCAAATTCATTATGTGAAAGCTTCCTTATCTGGCCTAATGTTCAGAATTCTGCTGCATGCAAGTAACAAAGAGCTAATCACTGTATTTGTATGAGAGATTTCAATATGGAACTATTTTCCAGTTGGGGAGCAGATGTGGGTTTCTGGTTATCAGATGCACCTACTAAGATTAATGTTCCTAACCCCCATCTCGTTCGAGGTAACAGTAAAACTTGTGTTGCTTTGGAATGGGCTAACAACTGACCCTTGAAAAGCAGTATCTCTAATTCAGTTATTTCCCCTACTGCCTGTTTAGATATATGACAACAATAAGGAGCAATACTTTACATTTTCTGGGACTTTTTATTCCTAGGATTTCTGAATGTGCCACAGTCTACATGCACATCATCAGTCCATTGCTGGACATTGCAGCAGGCGGTAAAGATGCCCATGCTCACTGACAGAAGGCAAGATTTTAGTTTTGAAATCTGATACAGAAGACCTGCCACACAGAAAGCAATAGGGCACCTTGGAGGGCTGTCTCAGAAGGAGCAAGACACAGGGTATAATGTGTTTTGCACCTGTTATGCAACAAAGAACAATTTGCCAATTAATTCAGGTAGTGTTAGAGAGAAGAGATAACATGTCTTGGATTTCCTGCTCTTAATTTATTGAACAGCTAGGCCCTTGGGACTAATAGAAAGTATTTAATCAGCCTGCTGGATGTCTACAGTTTCTGATATAATAGAAAAATACCAACTTTCAGAATGGCAAAGTATCATTAACGGATGCAGACTGTACTCCCTGATGGGCAAAATGATAGACAATAAGGTACATGGGGTGAGTATTTACTCATTTTTCAGCCTTCTGTTTCTTTGCAATGACCAGCCATGAGAAAACAAGGTAGGAAAGAACTTTCCTGTCACTTTCTCCTGACACACAGGTGGCAGGAGACTTTCATTTCCTAGGCACTTCTAACATGGGACTGTGTCCTAGGACCTAGGTAACCTGAAGTGACTTAGGTCCTAAACCACTACTGAGGGAATACGAATATAGACAACTCCATTACTTTGTGTGTTTTCTTAGGAAATAACTAGGAAATAGCTCATAAAAGACTAACGCAGTTGTTAGTTTCTTTCTCTCTGCAGCTTCATTAATACAAATTGGAAGAAGAGGTAATGCAATAGAAAGTCTTTTGGCTTGACAGCAAATTCCCAGAATCTTCTCACTTTCAAACTAATAAATAAATCAAATGTTCCTTATTCATGAAGATGGCAGTACCATCTTACAATGCTTGCTCTGATGTCAGGTGCAGTTTAGCTAAGACAGAGGGTCTTATGTTTTTTTTCACTTGGAGGCAGAGGGCTTATTGATGTACCAGCTGCTTTAAAAGTGATGACATTTTTCTGCAAAAGGTCATTTGAAAATGAATCCATGCTGAGTTAATATTCTTTAAATAACTGTTTTTCTAACTAGTTCTAGTTTATGCCATATTTATTGAGCTTGTCAGCTGGAAGGTCTGTAGCAAAGCCTGGATTATTATGCATCTCCTGATTTGTAGTCTTCTTGTGCCAGTATGCTAAGATAGATTTGTCAGGGAACCAGTGGAGTAGTGCTCAATTAGAACAATAAACCACTGTCCTGCCTCTTCTCAGTAGATGCATTATCTCTTTTCCTCTCTTTTCAAAATAGGCAGCTCTGTCTTCACTAGTTTAGGGACACATCCTCAGTCTCTAAAGATTGTTTCACAATATACTGAGTTTTAATCTCAGTTTTATCATGAGATTCGGGAGTGAAAGCTTCAAATCAAACTGCAGACATGTTGAGTGTTTTCTAGTCAAAGAAGTCAGCTTTCTTCCACAGAGAGGAGCCTGTATCCTCTGAGATGGGAGAAATAATTCATCCTATGGAAAACTGAGAACTAAACAAAATGTGGTTAGTTTGCAAAGTGGATGACGTGGCCGGCTGTAGAAACCTTTGGTGCTGAAGTACTTGTGGTGAAGCCCCCACCCGCACAGACTGAAGTGCTTACAGTCAGAGATGCGGTGACAAATTAGAACTATGTTCAACCTTCAGCCTTCAAACAGTTTCTGGGAAGTCAGCGTGATTCATGTGTCTTCCAGGCAAACCTCACCTCCAGTAGCTTTCTTAAGATTCTGGCTGGAGCTGCTCAAAAAATTCATTCCAGCTTGTCAGTCTTTCCAAGTCTCCTTCATGTTTGTCACCCTGGGTCAGAGGCAATCCAGGTGGGTTGCTTTTGGTTTCCTCACCAGCACCTTGCAGATTGCTAGCAGGATCAGGGCCCATGCTTTTGTTCTCTAGATAGCTCAAAATAGTTTTTCTTCTCATGTGTCATATGTTCTGTAGTTTCTAAATCCGACTGGGTAAATTGGGATTGCCAATGACATTGATTATAGTTTATAACTTTGCCTCTACAACTTACCTTCCTTCTTATTCAAGATGAGAATCAAGAAAGTGACATTAGATAGGCAGCAGAAAGTTTGACTGAAGTGGAAATAGAACATTTTTATTAACTATTTTCTCTATGTTTACTATTTACTGTTCTATGTATTTATTATTTTTCCATATTTCCTGGTTGGGCTTGTTTGTTTTTTGTTTGTTTGTTTTTCTTTAGAACCAGTAGAACGAAGAAAAAAATGTGGAAGACAAAATTGAAGGCTCATCATTTTAGAGAACACTCCTCAATGCCAGGATAGCTTCCCTCCTGCTTCTTCAAGAGGGTAACTTGCAAGGAACCCAACACAGCACACTGAGTCCACAACACCATTTTTATTCATTTCACACAGGTCTGAGACAGTGTACACCTGCCTCTGGAGCCGAATTAGGCCTGCATTGCTATTGAATGACCTGGCTCAGAGTTGTCAAGAGGTTTTTGCAAATAGCTCCTATTAGTGCTAATGGGAATGCGACAAATTAATCTCTCATGTAAAGATGAGAGAACAAACCCTTTCAGTTGCAGAATGAGGAACAGTGTGAGGGACTACAGAAACCTGAACCATACAACAACAAAAACAACTGACAGAATAATACTTTTGGCTTGTTATTACGTGCAGTCTGAAATCAGCAGAGGTACAAAGGTGATGCAGTGTGTCCCTCCACTCTTCCACCTCTGCTGGGATTTTTCTTTATTGTGTTATACTGGTAAATGGCAACAGTATTATTCTAGCTTCTAATAAAACCTGAGAATGAGTAACATAAATATTTAGCCTGAAACCTACATTGTAAGGGGAGAGTTGAAAAGAAGGCAATACACACACAAACAAAAAAAAATCAGGGAAAATAAAAGCATTGATTACATTTGCTTTGGTAAAACAAGTAAATTTTATGTTTGCTTGTTTACACTTTATTTAAAGTATAAGCAGATATTTCCATGATAAATGCAGTCATGCTTATTTGTTGTACTCAGCAAGTTACTTGTCAGCAATTTTGTTTTTATAGTGTGGTACCATAGCTTCTTCCCAATAAATAATTTTTGTTTGCAGTTGCATTCCTTCAGCCCAAATAAAGCAAAGTTTCTTCCTGTATATTTACGTTATCTGGGACCCAGTCCTACCAGAGTGTCTTTCGAATTTCTTGCTCCACTGTTTAAAAATGGAAACACTAAAAGGGAACATCATAGGGACAACTGTGAGAAAGATTCAGATCTCTTAACTATTTAGTACAGGACACACAGGTATCTAAACCAGGAAAAAGACCATAAAATCAAATGCTGGGAAACATCTGAACATGCTGCAAGGATAAATGACAGCGTGGGTCATGGATGTTTGCAATTTTCATGGCTGCCGTTAAGAGGTAAAAGGCTTATTGCCCTATTCTGCTACTTGTATATTCATGATTAAATTACCAGAATGTGTCTGGTGCACTATGTAAACCAACACAAACCTCTCTGAGACTCAACAAGTGCAGTGGTGCTGGATGGCCTCAGGAAGGCCGTCCTCTCCTGGACATATCTGCTCAGTGAAGGGGAGCAGGATGTCCTTCCAGGAGTGTTGCTGGCAATACCTTGCTGTTTTGGGTGGGATATGGGGTTGAACAAGGTCCCAGAGAGGCCATACTGGCTGAGGACACTGCCAGGACCAGCTGCTCCTCATATTTCTCCCTGCCTGTGTAGTGGGAGTGCTAATAGAACATCCCAGAGGCAGCCCTACTGACCAGACAGCAGGACTTGGGAATGCCCTTCCATGACTGGATCACTTTGACAGGGCAGCCTCCCTGAAGCCATGGGTGGTTTCCCAATAGATATGCAAACTTGATGATTGGCATACTGGCAGCACTTCTCATTTGAACTGGGGAGCTAACTCAGCTAATTTTGCTGCATACATTTAAGTGTCAAAAATAATGCTGATGGACCAGCATTTGCTAAATATATAAATAATGACTTATTGCTTTAGCCTAATTCAAAGCCAATGAAAACTGCATTACAAAAGACAACAGCTAAGAAAAACCTTCCTGTGGCCCATTGAAATAAAAGTCACCCCTGTGGAAATTAGTGGTTGCCTTGGTGGTCTGCTTTGATGCTGGCATGGTGTTGAATCATGAAGCGCATCTGGAGAGTTCTATCCTGCTGTCTGAACTGAGAATGACGCCAGTGGAGGTAGAGCTGAGAATGGCTTCTCAACGTTTGAGGACCTACCTCATGCAACCTGTGGATGCCTTGGAGGTCTTTCAAAATGCTGAGATTCCAGAGAGCAAAACCAAGGCATTTCTTGAAGAAATGAAAGCAGAAACAGTGCAGAAAGGAATAGCTGGCCAATCACACTCAAAGAAGCTCTTCAGCCAATAGAATAAGCTGGCAGTCATCCATTTCTTGTCACTGCCACAGCTGCATGAAATTTATTTCTTTTTAAACATTTTAACATACAAACCCCAAACAGTCCAGTCTGGTCCCATTGAAGGAACTAAAAACACCTGTGAACTCTGAAAAAAAATAGTTTTTAAGTGACAGTTCATCTGTCAGCTTACCTTCATCCACTGCGTATTGCTATACTTTCCATACCAGTAAAATACATTTTTCTTGTGATTTACACTGAACTTTTTGTTTGGCTCCAGTTTGACTTCCCCAGTTTGTCTTCTGGCTGGCAATTCAAGCAACATCCATCACGCAGTTCTTTTGCTAGAGCTTACTCTTTCTCCTTCTGGCAAGGCTTCTCTTTCTCCTTCTTCTCAGGACTCTGAGAGTTTTGTTGTTTACCATAACCCTGCTGTGCTTGCCCATTCTACAGCCAAGTTCAGGGTAGCTTCTGGAGCTAAATTCATAGACTACTTTCTTGCTTTGAAAGATCCAAAATAGGATTTCTAGATTTGGGCTGTATAAAGCTACCCATGAACTACCACATGTCTTTCTGGAGATGATCTGATTCCTCACAGTGAGTTTTTTCACTATGAAAAATGATTGGTCATGCACATGGATTCAATACCTTGACTGCAGATTAACTGCATTAGTCTGGTTTGCCTTATTAACTCTCCTTATAAAGGTCTAAGTTCATTTCATATAGAAAGCACAGGCATTTGCAGCTAGCTAACTAGCAGCTGCAGTTAGGTGCTTCACCTATTGCTTTGGATTTGCTCACCAGTGCTGCACAGATCACTAGCAGGATCAGGGCCTCTGCATTTGGAAGGAGGAAGGAAGCTGCTGCTTGGTGCTCCACCTATCACCCAGGTTTGAAGTGCACTAATTAATTTTCTTGCCGTTTGATCTATGTCCTATAGAAGGGCTAGAATTAAAGCACAACCTAGGTAATAGTCTTCACTTTCTCACTTCTGCCTTGGAGCTGCAATCTGTCTGTATGAGCTGCTGAGATAATTTCTTTCAAACTGCAGAATTGGGAAGAGGACTTCATAATCATCTCAGATCTATTTTTTTACATTAGCCTTGGGCTTAAACTTGCATGTGAGACCAACCTCCCAATTTATCCTGCCGCCCCAGTTTTGACACTGTCTTGAGTATGGAGTGAGCCAGTTAAGTCAAGAGACAGCAAAGCATGGGGAGAATACACTTGGTTGAAGCTCAGGTCCTGTCATGACAGAAGCCATGGCCATAACCATCAATAATGTCCTATGGAGAGCTCTATTCAATCCTGGACCAAAAGAAAATGGCAACTTACCCACTTAAGAATACTAAACCAAAATTAATTGAAATGGTGGTATTCTAGGTAAAAAATGTTGTATTTGGGAGTCCCAAGGCAGTGCAGCATTCCAGCCAGGGGCCTGGCCCAGGCAATGAGTCTGGAATATTCATGAGATGTGTGTTACCAGGTAAGAAATGTAGCTGCTGGAGATGGAGATAGCCTTGAGTGAAATCCAGAGGAAATACAGAATTGTATTCCTCTGTGTTGTCCAAGCATACCTACATATCTGTTCAAATTACCAGAAACTTCTCCTGAATAGAGACTTACTAATCAATTAAGTTTGGACAGTTGCACACCACAGACTAGCAGTGCAGCGATGGAGCTTGAACCGCAGTGTACTCACTCAGCATGGCTTTCCAGATCAATGAAAACACATAATGGCTATGGCTCCTTGTTATTACAATTTCCTTTGCTATGTCAGCCGAAAATATATATTTGTGTCTGCCCATGTGCAGTCATTTAGGACTGCAGAAAGTCACGACCAATGCGGTGAAGTGCATTTGACAACCAAGGCAGACTGACAGATGAGAGATCCATATATTGAGCAATGTCAGAAATATGCATGGCATTTTTAAAGTGAAATCGTCACAGTCAAAGGGCCAAACTTTCACGTGTTTTTTAGGTGAGAAACAATAGGCCCTGGGGTAGGTAAAAAGCCATGATATGTCAGGAAACTAAGGCAGCCAGGACTGCTATGAGACTGCCTAACAGAGCCTACTGCAGATGGGAAAGAAAACGGCTGTGGAGACAAGACGGAGAGCTGCACCAAAGCTACAAGCAGGAGAGAGTGCTGGGCCTGCTTGATCCTATCTGACAATGCTTGTACACTAAAAGGGGCACTGCAGGCTCACCCAGCCAGTCTATGACTGTGAAATAGATAGCAGAGGAACAGGCTCTGTGTGGCAGAATGAGTAATTTGGTCTTTCTGTTTTGTGCATAAAACCAAGCCTTTTAAAATGAACTTGAGACCCAGTGTTATTACCTAATATGTTCAGTGCCGCCCCTCTTTTCAGTACTTAATATACAGTGTCCGCCCTTTACTCTGTGCTGCTGTATTCTTGGATGATTGAATAACTGATTTTCAGACAATAGACTTTTACCAAACTTTTACAATTTAAATGAGCTGTGTTAATGTGTCACAAGTCAATGAGTGACCAGGCTACTAATGGGCTTTCAATAAAAATACAGAACAGTCTGTCACCTGTCAAGGATAAAGCCATTTACCTAAGGTCTCCATTCCCACAGTCCTCCAGCTGACTAGCTAGCAAACAGAACTTGGGGTTTACCAGCACTTGTATGTACATTATCCCATCTCTGCAGATAGGATTCCAAATATTATTTAACATCCCAGTCATAACAGTACAGTTGATTTTATTTTAAACCAAACTTTGTATTTAAATGCACACATTTGTACATATACTGCAAGTGGCTAGGAGGTGGTTCATAAATCTGGATGGCATGAACCAAAGCAGTACCTTCTGTTCAGGAAAAATCATACTTGGTGAACCATAAGAAGAAATATTCCAGAGAACAGAGTACCACAGAATGCTTTGAGCAAGCCAAGGCTCTCTGTGATACCAAAGGACAGAAAAGCCAAGAATCAGCTATTCAGCAATGAATTAATATGTTGTTAAAGGTCTGACCACTCTTAAAGTGTTTGTGTCCAAGAGGAACCACAATAGCTTTTGTCTTACTCTTGTCTTGCTGAATCAGCTTTTCTGCCTACATTAAACATCCACTGAACTAATCTAAACCTTATGTAAGTGTTTCTCTTCCTTAAAATAAAGGGGTTTTCTGTATCAGTTCTAGCTGAATTTCTATGAACCAAGATAAATGTGAGTTGTTAACACACTCTTAAAGCACTTATTCAGGTTTCCAGGCTTGAAGAATCAAGCTAAGTACACCAGTAAGAAACCTGCATACAGCACACACAGCATCTCTATCACTGATTGTAATTAATTCCTTCCCTCTGGGATTAAATTCCAGTGGACCTTATGCTGCAAGTCTTGCAGAGAGTAATTCATGAAGGGAGGCTATATGCTAGGATATAATAATTTGGCATAAGGATGAAAGATCACATATAAGGACCAGTATGTCTCTTGATTTCTGACACACTTAGATTGTAGTTGTGTCCTGGGTTCAGCAGTAGGAGTCATTTTTCTCCTTCTTAGTAGCTGGTGCAGTGCTGTGTTTTTGACTTTTGGCCTGGGAACAGCACTGATAACACCGGTGTTTTTAGTTGCTGCTCAGTAATGTTTAGTCTGAGGAAGGACTTTCTGAGTCTCATGCTGTGCCAGGGAGGAGGGGAAGCCGTGAGGAAGCAGAGACAGGATACCTGATCCAAACTAACCAAAGAGGTATTCCATACCACAGCACATCATGCCCACTATATAAACTGGGGGCAGTTACCCGGAAGGGTTAGATCACTGCTTGGTCGGGCTGGGTATCGGTCAGCAGGTGGTGAGCGGTTGTATTCCCTCCCCTTATTATTTCCCTTATCATTGTTATTATCGGTGGCAGCAGTAGTGGTTTGTGTTATACCTTAGTTACTGGACGGCTCTTATCTCAACCCTTGGGAGTTACCTTCTTTTGATTCTCCTCTCAATCCCTCCGGGAGCAGAGGGAGGAAGTGGGGGGAGTGAATGAGCAGCTGCATGGTACTGAGTTACCAGCTGGGCTTAAACCATGACAAGTTACTTGCTGAAATCTTAGGACAGAAAAGGAAGAAGTCCAGGGGGACTGTTAGCTGTACCCTTTCTTTAAGTGCCAAGCTAAACTTTCAATTCAGGCAGCTCAAACCCCATTCTGCATCAAAACTTCTTTTTAACTACTGGTTACAAGTAAAATTGTAATTTTCCTATGAGTAAGAGATGCAGTTTTCCAAATTATATCAGCATATAAAAATATAGACACGTTTTCTGATATGTATGCAGGTTGTCTTCAGAGCAGTCACTGGGTTGGTTTGGACATTGATTGACTACCTGGAGTTCTGTGGTTCATACTTGGAACAGTGTACATACTTGTTCAGTGATTTATTTTCCCCTATTAAAACTCAACTTGAAATTCCAATCAATAATAAAATAAAGCAGAACTGCAAACACGCCTATTAGCTCTATCAGATTGCTCACTGCCCAAATATTTGTAAGGAGTATCCGAAGGGAATTAGCTGTGAAGTTCTGTGCAGTAAACTGCTCCAGTAAAATGCACTGCATTAGGGGCAGGTTACAGCTAACACCTGGCAAATGGAGTGAAACAGCCTGGGAAACTGTAGTGATCATAGGCTAACATGTGTCTTGTACTGCAAGAAATTACTTCTAGCCACCTGCAGTATATTTTAAGTGAAGTACTAAGTAAGTCTGTAGTTCAATAGACCTTTGTGAAATACTTTAACAGTCTAAATGTTCCAGATGAGGCAAGGGTAATAGCAAGTTATATTGCACATACACACGAGAGAAATAGCTTCAGCCACATCTGAAATAGAGTTCGTTAGAGTAATTCCTGGCAGCTGATTAGTAATGCACCCCACATCTTACAGTTCACACCAAGATACACAGAGGATTATCACTGCCAGATGAATGCAGGGAGCATTCCACTACAGTAGGGCATGATCATGCAAAGAGAAAATGGGAAGTTAAGCCGAATGATCCTTTTTTATGCTAAATGTGTATATAGGGTGAAGTCACAGACAGAGTTATTTAGTGCCTATGATACAAGGGGGCTTGATATAAGAAACGCTAGCGCCTGGAAGGCTGTGGAATTTAGGGGCCCCACTAAACATAAATTGCCTTCTACATACCATTCTTCTGCCCATCCTCCTTATCAGTTGACCCATCCTCCTTACCATTCTTCTCCTTCTCCTCACCACATCTACATATCAGTTGGCCCATTCTACTATTCCTTCTCATTCTTCTCTACTTATCAGTTAATCCAAAGACAGACAGATATGGCTGGTTTCAGCTACTTGTGTAATCACTGGGGCATCCAGATGTGACAAAGGTGAAAAGTTTAAGAAGAGGAAGACTCGTTTACTTCATCTTGAAGACCCCTGCCCACAAGAGGAAGACTCATTTACTTCATCCTGAGACCCTCACCCATGACCATGGGGAGGCACTGCGCATGTGCAAAGGACTTTTTAGCTCATTATAATACGAAGCGGGGATAGATCATGAATATGTATAGGCGTGTAACTTTGGAGGATAAATGTAGCGGGAAAATGACACTGAGGTGTGCATACTTTGAAGGAGCGATCCCGATGCACCTCAGCGCTGAATAAAAGCATACCTACTTTACAACTTTTACGAGTTGTGGAGTCTCTCCGCGTATCACCTAGAGTACCTGTCATTGTTTTATAAAACTAAATGGACAGTAGCACAATGTCCCTAAACCATTCTGATGTGCCACATCAGACAGACAAAGACAGAAGAACACTATCTGCTGTCTTTCTGAAGGATCCAGATCCTCACTCAATTGCTAACCCAGCCTGGTACAGTCTCCTCTTGAGAGTTTCCTCAGGCCAGGAAGGGAGCAGTGAAGATGAAGAGCAGACTTCCACCCTGCTGCCCTCTTTTTCACACCCTTTCACAGGAATATGCTAACACACAATAACCAAGGAAGCATTTTAAACAGCTGTTCCACCCATATCCCCATTTAAGTCAGAGTTTTTAGATGGGGTTAGGCCTGGCTTGTGTGAGGTGCACTGAAAGGGCTGCAGTGACAGATGAATGCTACAAGACATTATCTGCTGGATCAGTAGCATCTCCAGACCCATGAGACATGGAACATTTTCAAGCTGCAGCCTCTAAACGAAGAGAACAAAACCTCTCAGGGGGCATGGCAGGCTGTGAAGTACCTGGGCTTCCTCTACACCAAACCTGCTCTCTGCTCTTTTCCCAGTGACTAGGAGGAAGAGAAACCAAGATCTAAGGAGCCTTTCCTACAGAGAACGACAGCTCTGCTTTAGAAATCACTGGTGCCATTAGGAATCACTTTTCAGACCATCAAGACAGCAGGGGAGGTTAATGGCCAGCAGTGAGTAGGGAGCAGTGATTTGTTGGCTCTTTGGTGCCTGCTCTGCCTACAGCACCTCATCAGGAGCCCAGCTCTTCCTGACCCAGCAGGGGGCAATCCCAGCAAGTAGCTCAGGAAATCAGTGCTGGGCTTCAATTCCCCTGTAAAAGGAAAAGATTGAAAAAGAGCCACCTCCAGCTGGCTGCTTGTACCTCTCTGTGAGCCCTGATGCCTGCACCAGCCCTGTGGGTGAGCGTGGACTGGGAGTTGGGGGCAAGTAATGTGAAGGAATCACCCTCTTTCTACCCATTTGTGGTCAGCTTGTGAGGAGCTCTGCCCCTTTCAGCGGCTTGTAGGGGTTCAGAGGGTTGGTGGGATCAAGCCCTGCTGGAAAGAAGAGTCAAGAAAAGCAGCCAGATTCTGCAGAATGGGAGTCTGGAAAAACTCATCCTGGGAGGACTGTAAGTTAAACCTTGTTAAAGTCTCTCTTTTTTTGCACACCTCATTTGCATAGCTTCAAATCTTTTCTAGACCAACCTGGATGAATCTTTGCAAGTAAAGAAAATAAGAGTAGCTTAGTAGTCAGGCAGTTTCTGGGTGCCTATTTCCTCTACTAAATGAAGTGACTCACTTCTAAGCTTTCAAGTACACTGAGCACTCTTACATCAGCAAACAGTTTTACCATAAAGCATATTAGCCTACAACTAAAGCATTTTTGCCTACAATTCAATTGAATGTGTGCAAGCCCCTGCTCATCTGCAAATATATTAGTTTGTTATTCTAGGCAGTTGTTTAGCATTAGAAGGGCAGAGATAGCACAGAAATCATGCAATACTAAATCTCACTATATCACTTTTCTATATAGAAGGGAAATTATTTGTTCCTAACACTGTAAGTATACATGACAAATCACTGAAAAGAACCATACCTATTTGAGGTAATTTTGCAAGAAGGCATTTGACGCTCCCTCCATCAGCAGCACTGCTCAGCAACGACTTAAAATAGTTGCGCTGCAGTAGACAAACCTCATGGAGACAGAGTCATGGATGACTGCTGTAAGGTCTGCAGTCTCTTGGCCAGCCAAAGGTGATTAACAGCCACACAGACTTGTGTACTGTTCCTTAAAAGCTGCTGCAGAAAAGCAGGCTGGACAGGGCAGCAATGATTCCAGGAAGCACCTTTGAGCAGAGATCTATAACAATAGGACGGGGGGCTCTTCTAATGACATCCCTTGTTCCATACAAGAAGGATGCAATTGCCTGTGAAACCTTCTGATTGTCAAATAGGCATTACTTTATCCCACAGCACCAATGGGTTCAGGAGGGAATATTCCGTGTTCTTTGAGGTAAGTCTTCTGATATTTTATTTCCGATCTACAATGACAAGATAGGATTCGCAAGAGCCTTCAGTGAAGGAGTGAAATTGCTGAACTCTTCTCTCCACTTCATTTTAGCAGTAAATCTACTAAAATGCAAGTCTTCAAGCAATGATTTGCTCTGTCCCTGCTACAAAAATGTATGTATATAAAATATATATCCTATATATAAATGTATGTATTCTATATTGTTTCTCTAAACATCCTGGTGCACAATGTCATATCTGTGTTCACCAATGCACAGTCAGTTCAAATGTTAAAGAGTTTCAAGAATCACATCAGATCATCAAGCCCGTCTCATAAACCCTACAGAGAAGGAAATTATCACTAGAGAACCTAATTGATATCAGTTGGATATCGAATTAATTAGTAGAACAACAAAGATGTTAATACAGTAATACCACTAATATGTTAATCATATACAGAAAGCTTGGTTTTATAAACTCTTATACTGTAATTTTTATCCCAAGAAGTAACATTAAACATTTGAAGACTTCTTCACAACATTTTATTAAAAAAATGAAACAAACATTTTTGCTTCAAGTCACAATTTGACATTATTTGGCTTTCTCTTAGAGAAAGAGACACAAAGAAATGTCTAATGTTGATACAATGAACATAATTTTTAACGGACACAACGAATCATTTTTAAATATGACTATAAAATAAACATGCTGTTTTGAACCATTTGTAGTTATGCACCATGTATGCCATTTTGCTGTGTACAACGACTTTTGCTGAGGTCTTCATTCTGTGGCAAGAAAATATTTTTTCTATATATCTAGTCTTGGAAGTATGTACCAGTATTTTGGTACTTCCTATCATGCTTTACTGAAATAACAACGAAGGACAATACTGTTATTTTCTCATGGGAAGGAAGGGGATGGAGGGAATCAGCAGCAGACAAATTACTGGAAATGCCATGATGGGAAAATTGACAGAGAACTGCAGATGTGGACTGTTTCCACTGTTAGAGATGTATTTAAAAATCAGATACTAAAATTATAATTGTGTTAATAGTTGTTGTTCTGATACCACTGCAAACATGAAGAACTGGGGAAAAAATATCAATACAGTTTTGGGTCAATCTGGGATGTTTTATTCAAGGTGATGTTTGTTTTCAAAAAAAGGTACAGATGTACTTGGTTGCATTCAGCCATTATATACTCACAGAATTGAAGACTGACACCTGCATCCCCCCTCCTTGTGTGGAATTGCCCTATCCCAGTCCAGCATATTCATAGTGTTCTTGTTTTCTGTTACATTCTCAGCTCCTTCATACTAATCACAGTGGGGAGTATGACAGCAGTTCTTGTTGTCATGCCAGGACAGAAGAAGGCCCTTGCCATCAAGTCATGTATATCTCATGCCACACACAGGTCTGGTGGATGTGCTGAGTCTTGGACCTGAGATGTGTCTGGTGCTGTGTCAGTGGAAAAGTCAACTGCTTTAATACAGATGGACATTTGGGGTTAGGGAGTTGACCCTGGAGTGGTTCATATTATTGCACAAAATACTCTTTAGAATTAGAAGTTATTGCATTTGCATTTATGCCTGCCTTTGGTTTCTCAGCTTGTCACTGTGTACTTCCTTTTGCCAGACCAGCCAGCGTAGGGCTGTGGCCCATGCAGCATGGGTGGACAGATTGGCCCCACAGCAAATATGAACTAAAGCAGTAGTTCACACTGTTGACAAATTGGTGACCAAGACCAAAGTTGATTTATGGACTGTGGTAGCAATCTGAGAATATCTTCTCATGGTGCTTGCAATTTAAAGATATCCTGGCTTCTGAGACCCTTTCTCTTTACACTCTCAAGCGTCCTCTCTCTCCACAGACTTTGGTGATCACCCTTTATTTTGTTCTCTTCTTCTGAAGTGGAAAATTGCCTTCAAATAAAGAAACATCTCAATCTCAAGAAGATTGAGCCCCTCATATCTAGAGCAGAACATTTCAGTCCCAGCACTTCCATCCTCCTTCTATAACCTTCCTGTGGTCCATCTTAAAGCCTTGCCCTTCTTCATGTGGTGCCTACTGGGGTGCTTAATGGTGCCAAAAGGGTGATCATTATACTTTATTTGTAAGTATGACCTTCTGTGATAGGTCCGCATCTATTCAAAAGCCAGTCAGATCAGATCCTGCACCCCAGTTCAGCTGAACTCATATCCAGTGGGAAGTCCAAACATCTCCTCCACACTGGGTAGCTCTGCCTTCAGGGCAGTCACCAGATGAGCAATAGACTCATGCCACCATTCAGGTAATCTGTTCTGAAGCAGGGGTACCTGGCATCAGGGAGGAAAGGTCCAAACCTGGTGATGATGGGCTGTATAATGCCTGCTCAGAAAGGAGAATGTGAACAACAAGGAATGGTGAGTTTGGAACACTTTAGGGAGAAAGAAGGGGCAAAATGTAAGTGAAATGGCATGAGTGAAAACACTGACTTGCCCCTGTAGTGCAGAAATGTGCTATTTGATCCAGATAAAGTTAGAAATGATACTTAAAGAAAGGGAGAAGGGGGAGCAAGTTTGGGCAGCATAAGTGGTTTAATGCTTTGAATCAGGTGATGATGTCACTTGTTATGAATGTCTCTATTCATTGAAAGGAAACACACAGGTTATATCATACTGCTGCTAAGTGTGGGAACAGTTATTGCAGTACACTGGACCAAGCACAGAAACGTTTAAGCAGAAACCTCTATTAGTTTTATACAGTCAAATACTTAAAGCCTCTCCTAGAAGCTGGTTGACTTCCAGCTGGTTTTCACACAGGACCTACCCACAGGCAATGAATCAGGCTCAGAGTTTTGGAGTTGCATTCTACCTTTGAACTCTCTATTAATTCTCTCATCTCTTAATCTCCTTTTCCGTAGGAACTGGCAGCCTGCCTGGCTTTAGGCACAAGCAATGCCAGTGATTATGCATTTTTGGCTTTTATTTTAAGATGATCTCAAACCAGATCCTTTCCTACAGTGGGCCTAAGGTCTTCATTCTCACAGTCCCTGCATTTGCCTTCTCAGACTCAGGTGGTGTGGTCAGAGCATTTGCCAGAGAAGACTAAGGCTAACAAGTCATTGAGAACCTCAGCCTTCTCCAAATCCAGGGTAGCCAGTTTTCATGATAGCTTTTGGAAAGGGCCCACATTATCTCTAGTCTGTCTTTTATTTGCTATGTACCTATAGAAGCCCTTCCTGGTTTTGTTTGGGTTTTTTTTTCACATCCCTTGCCAGATTTAATTCTAACTGGGCCTTAGCTTTCCTAATGTGGTCCCTAGCTTCCTGGACAACATCCCTGTATTCTTCCCAGGCTGCCTGTCCTCGCTTCCACCTTTTATAAGCCTCTTTTTTCCCTCTGAGTTTCCTCAGCAGACCCTTATTCATACATAGAGATCTCCTGGCCCATCTGCCACACTTCCTTCTAGTCAGGACACAGCATTCCTGAGCTTGTAACAGGTGATCCTTGAATATCACCCAGCAGTCTTGAGTCCCACCTACCCTCTTACTAAGCAGGTTCCTGAAGAGGCCAAAGTCTGCTCTCTTGAAGTCCAGGGCAGTGAGCTTGCTGCACGCTCTTCTCACTGTCCCGAGGATCTGAAATTTGACCATCTCATGATTGCTACAGCCAAATCTGCCTTAAAGCATCACATTCCCAACCAGCCCCTCCCTGTTGGTGAGCACGAGCTCAAGCATGGCACCTCTCCTTGTCGGCTCCTCTATTACTTGCAAGAGGAAGTTGTCTTACACAAAGTTGAAGAAAATCCTGGATTGCTTGCGCCAGTCTCCACCATCATCCAGTATTTCCTCAGCATGTACTCTCTGGGAAAGAAGGAAGTAGGGAGAAAAAAGTTGGAAGTTGGAAGAATCCTACAGTGCTCATCAAGCCCAACTGCTAGAGCACTCTGGGGCTGGCCAAAAGATAAGTGTGTTATTAAGGCTGTTGTCCAAATACATCTGAAACTCTGATAAGCGTAGGGCATTGGTTACCTCTGTGGGAAGCCTGTTCCAGTTTTTAGCTACTCTCTAGATGAAGAAGAAAGAAGCCAATGGGAGAGAGACCAGCAGTCATTCTGCATTTCAAGGATTTGAACAAATGTGCTGGGGGGATTTGCTGCCAACCTCTAAATCTCTGCCCTCTCTGCAGTACCCTCATGTGATACTTAGCTGAGGCTTCGAAAACTGTTCTACACAACTGAGTCACTTACTTGTTTTCCTGAGTGTTGCAGGGAAAAGCTGCTCAGTCCACACGGTTGAAACTCAATTGGGATCGAAAGGCTTTATTTAGCTATCAAAACCATGGAATTAGACAGCAGTCGGTGAAGCATTGCCTTCAAGTAGCAATACAAAAGGTAAACCCCCAAAGTAGACACATGGATGTCAATAAACACAAGGAAATATCTAAAAAGCCTGTGTAACACACAGAGGAGGTTTCCGAAATTCTTCTTCTTCTTTCCAAGAAAGAAGACCTTCCAAGAAGAAGACCTCACCATAAGCTGTGCAGTAGCAAATGCCACTTGGTGTATTGATAAGGAATGGTGAGGAAATCCTGCTTGCCCTCTACGTTTCTGCGAAGTTCATGCAGAGGGAACCAAAACCCCTTTCTTTCACCTCTGGGATCACCACACTCAAATGACTGTACGTGCTATGAAAGCCTTCATTGATACAGTCTGGACATAGGGATTAACTTACAGGGACTCCCCGCAGCGGTGCCCAGTGTGCGGCCGCCTTGGGCAGGGACATTCGCCTGGGCCTCCTGGTACAGACACTGCCTCAGGACCAGCATCACCAAGGCCTTTCTCCAAGGCATGCTGGGCCGAGGTGCAGCAGCAGCAGGGCTGCGGGGGCCCTATCACCCCCGTGTCATAGTGCCAGCACCCAGCAATGCAGCATCACAGTGCTCTGGGGGACTATAAAGCCCACTGCCCTCCGCCAGTGCTTTGGAGCTCCAGTGCCAGGCACAGGAAGGGCTCTTGCTCCCAGGGTAGATCGGGCCAGTGGCATTTTACTGCTGTTGGGAGCCCCTGAGATGGCTCCAGGTGGAGGCAGAAAAGGCAGTGCCAGTGTCCCTTTTTCCCCTCAGAGGCATAACCAGCCCGTGGATGGGGAGCAGGTCTTGCTCACATGCTCAGGGAGTAGCCGATCCCCAGGACTGGGATCAGGAAGGAATTTTCCCCTGGGGCAGATTGGTACCGGTCCCCGGGGGTTTTTTTGCCTTCCTCTGAGCACTGAGCATGACCACTTATCAGGGCTCCTCTGGTGCTGGTGCTCTGGGTTATCGCCTGGTGCTCATGCAACACGATGGTGGCCCCTCGTGTCCTGCAGCTGGCAGGGGGAAGGGCTTTTTTGCCCCCAGGCTGGACTAGCAAGTGTCCCGGGGGTTTTTTCCCTCCACCGAAGCCGAGCACAGCCCCTTCATGGTGCTCCTTTGGGTTATTGTAGCCCAAAGGCAGCTGATCGTGCTCCACACAGGTGGCCCTTGTGCCCCACATGCGGGGGTAGGGAAGCCTTCTGCACTCCCAGGGTGGCCCCAGCGTGGCCCGGGGACTTGCTGCTTCTCTCTGTTGCATTGAGCACCACCACTTGTCAGCTTTTCCCTGGCCCATTCTGCCTGGGTTCTTTCTTGCACTGCTCTCGCACCACCACAGCACCGGTTTTCCTTTCTCAGGCTGCAAGGGAGGTTTTTTCCAGCTAATCTGAAGGATGCATCAGCCTGCTGCTGGCTGCGCATGTGCATCCGGTTAAGGCTTGTGGGCACTGGGTCTGAGGGATTTAAAAAAAAAGATATAATCTAAACTAGACTAATATTAATTAAACTAAGCTAAGCTAAACTAAACTCAAGTAAAATAAGATAAAACCCCCTGTATTTATAAATAAACAAAATACTCTTTCCAGCTGTAATCTGATTTGTGTCTGATTTGTGTCTTTGAAAGTGGTTTTGGTGCTGAAAACCCCTTGGCAATTCAGTTGGACGCATCATTATACAACTCAGCGTGAGTGCAGGGCATGGATAGGAATGGAATGAAATGGAATGGAACGGAATGGAATGGAATGCAATGGAATGGAATGGAATGAAACTTAATCAAATGGGACGGAATGGAATGTAATGGGTCGGAATGGGAGGGAACAGAATAGAACAGAACAGCTGTGATATGTTATGTGTATAGTTGTGCATAAGAAGCTCTGATGTAGATCTGATGGGCTATCTGCAATGCAGGTCTCAAGGGAGGCTGGTCGCAGGCGTTGAGGCCTATGAACAACCTCTGGACCCTGACAGAAGTAGACCTGCACTCCTCATCTACTCTCCTTTAGACATGTACAGGGTGCCACTGGAGAGAAGAGTATTGTGCCAGATGGACTCCTGACGGAGTGCGGTTGTTGTCAGGCTCTTGTGTTTCTCCAAAAGCAACAACTTGGGCATTTTTAAAACCTAGTATTTGGGGGAGGGTTGGGATTGGGAGTGGGGGGAAATCACAAGGACATGAGCAGGTATTGCCCACATACAAGAGATTTGCAACAATTTAGTTCAGGAGCGCATCCTGCTTCAGGCCGAGGGCTTGATCTTTGAGCCTCACTGATGTCAGAGATGTGGTCTTTTGCTATGCTGTGGAAACCCAACTACACTGGATGAAAGCAGAAGAGTTTCAAAACCCAGTTCACACGTGGTTTCTGCAAATCTGTTCAGGTGCTCAAATCATCCAGAGACAATCAACATCTCTCACCCCCATCAGAATGCACAGGCCTCCTTCTCACAAAGTGATAGAGCCAATGCCTGTGATGGGACATGATTACCCATTCAATCCCTGCCGCTGGTGCAGGGCTGGGAAGAAATATCATCCAGTGTTTCCTCAGCATGTACTCTTCGGGAAAGAAGGAAGTAGGGAGAAAAAAAATGGAAGTTGGAAGAGACCTACAATGCTCATGAAGTCCAACTGCTTGAGCACTTCGGAGCTGGCCAAAAGTTTGAGCATGCTGTTGTCCAAATGCCTCTGAAACTCTGACGGGTGTAGGGCATTGATCACCTCTGTAGGAAGCCTCTTCCCATTTTTGCCCGCCTTCTAAGTAAAGAAATGCTTCCTAATGTGTAGTCTAAACCTCCCTGGGTGCAGCTTTGTGCTGTTCCCACACGTCCTATCAATGGTTTCCAGCTAGAAGAGATCAGCATCTTTCTCTCTGTTTCTCCTCCTTGGGAAGAGCTGAAGAGAGCAATGAGGTCACCCCTCAGCCTCCTTTTCTCCAAACCAGACAAACTCAGTGTCCTCAGCTGCTCCTCGCAGGATGTGCCTTCAGCCCTGCCACCAGCTGTATCGGCCTCCTGGATGCACTCGAGGACCTTCATGCTCTTCTTAAATGGTGGGGGCTAGAACTGCACCCAGTGCTGGAGGTGAGCCTGCACCAGCACTGATTACAGCAGGACAATCACCCCTTCTTCCGTTTTTGTTGTTGTGTTCTTTTTTTGTTCCTAGCTCCCAGCTTCCTGGATTCACGCCCTCCTCCTTTTCTGTATGTGCAACTGTGTCCCCTGCACAGTTTGGGCCTGGAGCAAGCAGTCCTGCTTCCTCTCAGCTTCCCTGACGCTTTTTATCTACCGACGGCGTTCCGCAGCTCAGCCCCTGCTGCAGCAGGACCTCCACCAGGGAGCACCGAGTGCAGCCCTGCTCATTGTGCACCCTTGCCTCAAGAGACCAGCACGGGCACTTTCTGCTCCCCGAGCTCTGCGCTGCAGCCTCCCCCCTCATCGGCTCTGTCTGGCGCCGATGCTGCCAATGCTGGGGCAGCCAAAGCATTGCTCCCAGAGCGGGAAGGGCTTATTTAGGAAGAACAACAGTGACCGCTATATATCACAGTGTCTATTGTGGCATATAGATGAACAGGTACCACCAAGTACCACAGCTGATCCCTGGGAACATTGTGTAGAAGACTCAAGGTATCTGTCCTCTGGTTAGATGTTGCATTCTGCTTTCTCCTGTGTAGATACGGCAGATACAGCTGTCTTCTTGCCCGTGTCACTTTACTTCTAGGTCAGATATGTTCAACTCACATTTGGGTTTTCTGTCCTTCAGGTTTTTGCTCCATGTTATTACAGAAGTTTTTGCCAGCAGTTTAAAAAATATATGGTTTGAGACATAAGAGAATAACTGGAATATATGAGAGTTAAATCAGCACTGAGATCTTCCTTCCTGAAGCCACAGGTGTTTGAACATGAAAACAGGGGTCTTTATTAGTGGAATTCTTTTTCTTCAGCCATCTGAGTTCAGAGCACTTTCCCTAGACTATGAAAAAAAGAGAAAGTAATCTTTCATCATTCTTTCAGTATGTCCTCTGAGGGGCTTGGGCACATTGCTCCTGGGTAAAATCTGTCTTTGCTTCCTGAGACACATCCTGACACTTATGTGGTTCCTGACTCCATCCTATACTAAGGTACCTGATCCTCTTCTGAGCAGGGCAGGGCAGGATTTTCAGGGGTATGAAGAACTCCTTCATCACTCCTGCAGCATCACATGAAGTGCATTCTGACCAGAAATACGTGAATGAAAATAGCACTGACCGTATGATGACAACAGTGCTTTTGACCTTGAGATTTACTTTCTTATTCTTTAATGTTCCTCCTTTCCTACTCCTTTAAAGTGATAAAGACTGTACAAAATCTTTCACTATTTTATTTTTTCCTTGTTGTTTTTTTTTCCCTCCGAGCTAGCCACATCTCAGTTTCACAGAAAACGGAACATCAGCATAATGGGAAATTCTTTTACTGTTAACTTTTAATTATATGAGTTATTAATAACAGCTTGGGACTCAGAGGAGTACAGTGGAGAGATACTGAAGTTGTTCAGTAAGAATCAGGTTGAATCCAGAAGGCCTCTTAGATATGACCATGCTCTCTCTGTGCCAGACAGGACCTGGCTGTGTGAAAAGTAAAATTGTTGTCTGAACTCTCCAGGTAACAGAAGCTCAAACCAGACAGATCTGAGCATCTATCTTTGGTTTGCCAGGGTACATAAGTGCATGCAGATTGCATGGAAGACAAGCTATGTTTTCTCTTGCTCTGCAAGTGGGTCCGCCATGGTCTGGCACAGGGCGATGAAGGGGTCAGAGTTACAGTGGATGGGAGGGGAAGGGTCTGTCCGCTGTGGTGGCTGTGGCTGCCCTACTGTGTCAGAGACATGCATGTTTTGGGACAGAGGAGGCACCCTGCTGGATCACAGCCAGATGATCCGCTCTCTGTCTGCCAGCATCAGTCAGAGCTGCTTGTCTGGGAAATGCACATGAGCCTGGCCACGTCCTGCGGTCCATCCTCTCACACCTCCCCAGCATCTGTGACTGTTGGATTAGGGATGTTAGAAGGACTATCCCAGTCTAAGCCTTTTAAGAACTCCTTACAAACTTGCCCAAATTTGATGTGAGTGCTTTTAAACCTACTGACACTGTGTGCCTCTGAAACCTCCCACAACAGCAAGTTCCCACAGCTACCTGCTGTGTAAGGAAGTGCTCGCTTTTCATCTGCTTTAAACTCACCTCCTGCTCATGAAACCCCATAGTTCTGAGACTCTGGGATTTTTTTTTCAAGTAACATGTCTGCATTCATTTATTCCATGACCTTCACAATCTTGTAAATGTTAAACACATCCTCAGCAGGGGAATTACAGTTGCCTTATGAGGACAGACTAGAAGGCTGGGCTCTCCTTCAGTGCCCCATTTGAAAAGTGGTGGTGTTCTTATCTCTCCTTGTAGGGCAGCTGTCCCACCCCAGTGACCTCTCTGCTGCCCCTGCCCTTTCTGTGTTTCTCCTGAGATGTGCACACCAGAACTGCACACTCACTGCTGAAGATATGGGTATGCCATAATGCAAAACACAAAGCATCAAAACTCCACCTTGTTCTCAGTATTGTTCCTGTTGATGTGCAACACTTTGTTGGCTTCCTTGCTTGCTGCTGTGCATTGAGACAATCAATGACTTCAAGGCACCTGAAGATCAAAGACCTTCTTTTGTGGGGCCTGCCATTTCCATTCAGCAGCATCGGGCATGATTTAGATGATATCTTGCTACCCAGTAAAGCTTTGCCCATCTGCAGACCTGGAGATTTCACTGTGATTGATGAGGTTGTTGAACAAAACTCGCCCAAGAACTGGTCCACAGTGCTGACTTCTCCCCATCCTGAAAAGTGGTTGTTAAATAGTACCACTTGCTTCTTGCTCCTTACCCAGCTTTCAACCTGTAGAAGGACCTTTACTCCAATCCTATGAAAATTTAATTTCTTTAATAGTTTTTGGGAAGAAGCCCAGGCAATACAAACTGTCAAGGCACTGGGACTGATAGGCAGAAGCCTGTGCCCTGGTGTGGCTGGCTCCTCAAGCAAGTTTGTGTCACCTGGTGTTGCAGGTCTTGCCAAGTGGCAGGAGACACCAGCACAGCAGGCACAGTAAAAGCTGGTATCGTGGTGAAGATACAAACCAGGTCTGAATGAGCAAAACTGGTAACGGGCAAGTCATACAGTGGAGGATACCATCACTGAGAAGAAAATAAAATTTAGCTGCCATCCAGAAAAAGAACGAGATGGACAGAGAAACCGGTAGGGTTGGAAGTGTGGTATGTAAAGCCAGCTAGAAAAGCAGCTGCCACCAGTGACTGAGGTGCAGCTACCAGATAGTTAACTGTAAGGTTTGAGGAATGTCTAGTCAGCCTCTCTGACATTGTCTGAGGAAGCCATAAACACCAGTAGGTCAGTAGGACATAAATTCAATGAGGATTTGTGCACTCACTAATGAACAAAGGCAGTTTAGAACTTTTTTCCACTGAAGTTTTCAAAATCATACATCCAAGAGAATTTTTATTTAGAAACACATGCAGTCTTAAGATTTCAATAAAGGAGAAACCACTACCTTTCTAAAGCA
Organism: Psittacula echo; assembly: GCF_963264785.1. Lineage (NCBI taxonomy): Eukaryota > Metazoa > Chordata > Aves > Psittaciformes > Psittacidae > Psittacula > Psittacula echo. The sequence goes on along the minus strand of NC_137737.1, from coordinate 42,499,740 downwards.
TTAATTTGAATCATTAACTGCCACATACCATGAAGCATACATATATTATCAAGTTGATATGGTACAGTTTTAATTTCTCACTATTAGATTGTCATCTGTAATATGACATTTTTACTAAATATCTTATTTTCTGAAAAAAAAAAAAAAAAAATTAACCTTGTGCCGTGAGAAATCTTCATGCCCTCCAAATGCTTACAGAGGCAGTCGATTGTCTATAAAAGTTAACAAAAAACATTTCTAATATATTACTGTTCCACATTGTTATATCTGAAAAAGCGTTCAGTTCCCAGAGATAAAATAGCTTTTCTCTCTTATTTTTCTTTCTCTCTTCTAAAAGTTCTCTTTTTGCCTCCTATACAAAATTTCCCTACAGAAAAAAAGGTAAAGCTATATTATTTGTGCATCATCTTGTCAGTAGACATTGAAAATTGCCTTTTGTCAAGATGTTTCTGGGAGATAATTCTGTCTGTTTGTAACAGCGCACTAGCAAAGCCTTCCTACCTGGGATACATGTTATGAGAAGACATTCTATGCAAAGAGGGTAAAGGTGGAGGATGTCTTTATAAAGTGAACTAGTATGTTCTTTAATACTGTTCTTTTTGCTTTTCCTGAAAACATTCCCTTGTCACCAGCTTGTTGCATCCATCAGAGACACAAACAAACAAGCCAGCAAGCATCTTTGCCTACTGATTACCCTGTTCTTAAATAATCTTTGAAATAGATTCTCTGCTTGAAGCTGACTCTGGCCTATTAGAAGCATCAACCACAGAAATATATTTAATGATATTATATAGGAGGATGCTATACCAACCTCCCCTGCCTGTCTTGTCTCACACAGGGCACAACTGTGCCCCTGCTGTGCCTCTCAAATATGCCTGCTCTGCCATCACACCCTTCTGCTGGTACCTGAGTGCTGAAATATCCCCTCCTCCACAGCCAGCATCACCCTTCTCCTTCTCATTTTCTCACTCATCTCCCAGTGCCCTGCACCAACAACCAACCCTGATCCCAGTCCCTGCTACACCTTGGCACAGGCTGCTCCTTGGCCACTTACCACTGAAATTTCTCTTGAAAGTACTGGTTCTGCAGCCAAGGAGGAATTTGATTGATTAGTAATAGGCACATAACGAAGTGGGTTAAAATAATATCCTCCCTATTAATTTTGTCTTATTTATGTTTGGAAAATACCTATAACAATCAGAAAAGAAAACCTGCCAGTAATATACTTTTAGCTCTGCATGGCCTCAGGGATAGAAGGCAGTTCCATAGAGAGGAAGTTCAGAGAAATCCTATCCTTGAAACAGGAATTACCTTGAAAAACTAAAGACCAAACAGATTTCTGTAGAAGATAGATAGTCTCGGACTGAATCTCAAAATACCTAAGGAAGACCTTTAAAAAATTGTATGAGAAAGAAACTAAATGTCTGCATTTGGATTACAAGTTAAGAATGTGGTTTATTCCTCAAGGCAATTTAATTGCTTTGTTACTAGAGGACATCATACAAATGCCCTAAAGAAGATCTTCACAGGAGGAAGGAGTAAATATGATCATGCAGCTGAACTTCTCCATTTGCTGCTTGATGCCTAGAAACTAGAAAAAAGAACAGCAAACCCTACATGACACATAAGCCCCTTTTGGTAAAGGAAAGTCCTTGTTTATGTAAATACTCATTTCTAGCAATTTAGAAGCAGCTGCTAACCACAAGTGTTTTAATTGCCATTGCACTATTTCAGTTACTAATCTCTCCTTTGTTCTTACCTCTCTATGGACATGCTGTAGATTATTATAATTTGTTATGATGGACAGCATTAGAATGGCATCTATTAGCACTTCTATAGTTGAGAGACCCTTATAATGTCTATTAGCAGCCCTTGCAGGTGACGGCAATGATGGAGGGGAGGGACAACATCATATATCTACTTTGAGCAGAAATTCAGACAAGTGAGTTGTGAATAATTGCTCTTTTTTTCCGTCTTTTTTCCCTTTTCTTTGTATCTCTTCCAGACATAAATATTGAAATATATAAGTAAATTCAGTCATGCTAAACCCCTTATAATAAGGTTCTGCAATATTTTAAGACACTGAAAACTGTTTAAAAATCTGGCATTTTACAGACAATGAGCTCCTTATATGCTTAATGCAGAATTTTGGTACTTTGTTTCAAATATTGAAAGAGAATAAATTAGCATTTTAAAATATAGCAGGAGCCTTATTATGCAGTGGGTGGCAACATGGAGCAGGCTGAGGAGAGAGACAGCTTCTCTATAACCTTGCTGACCCCTGCAAGCTGTAAAAATCAATAAGAGACTCAAACCAATTAAGGGGTACCAAGGAGTTTACAGAGGCTGAAAATGGAACTAAGAGACACAGTCATTGATTTATTGTCACGGACTGATCCCAAATAATAGATTTATAATTCCATTGTTTGCCACTGGATTCTTTTTCTTTAAAGCAATCAAATACGAGGCCCTCTTCTGATGCAGGTGCATTAGGTAATTATCATTGTGAAGGTGTTTTTGTCCTCCTTGCTCTTTAAAATACTTGAAGATTCACTGAGACAGAACCCAAATGACTGAAAATGCTTTATGGCTCAGTAGATGAGAGCATCATTCTCACTTTATTTCTGTGTGGGTGGCAGGAAATGTAAATGTTAAAAAAAAAATAAAAATCTGTAAGAAATGGGCTTCCTGCTATCAATCCTTCCTTAGTAATAAATACTTTAGAGATCAGTCTCCTGAGAGATGTCCTGGTTAGATTCCATGCAGAGGAGAGTACCGAACTTTGCTCACTTCCACCGTAGTCCACCCTCTCATTGACCCAGCAAGACGTCACACCTCTTCCCTCAGCTGCTCTGTGCTGCTGCTGCTGCTCACAAGGCTCTTATTGGGGGTGTTGGTCGATGAGAAACTGAACATGAGCCGGCTTCAGTGTGCGCTTGCAGCCCAGAAAGCCAACCGTATCCTGGGCTGCATCAAAAGTAGCGTGACCAGCAGGTCAAAGGAGGTGATCCTGCCCCTCTACTCTGCTCTCGTGAGACCTCACTTAGAGTATTGTGTGCAGTTCTGGTGTCCTCAACATAAAAAGGACATGGAACTGTTGGAACAAGTCCAGAGGAGGGCCATGAGGATGATCAGGGGACTGGAGCACCTCCTGTATGAAGATAGGCTGAGAAAGTTGGGGCTGTTCAGCCTGGAGAAGAGAAGGCTGCGTGGAGACCTCATAGCAGCCTTCCAGTATCTGAAGGGGGCCTACAAGGATGCTGGGGAGGGACTATTCATCAGGGACTGCAGTGACAGGACAAGGGGTAATGGGTTAAAACTTAAACAGGGGAAGTTTAGATTGGATATAAGGAAGAAATTCTTTACTGAGAGGGTGGTGAGGCACTGGAATGGGTTGCCCAGGGAGGTTGTAAATGCTCCATCCCTGGTGGTGTTCAAGGCCAGGTTGGATGAGGCCTTGGGTGGCATGGTTTAGTGTGGGGTGTCCCTGCCCATGGCAGGGGGGTTGGAACTAGGTGATCTTAAGATCCTTTCCAACCCTAACTATTCTATGATTCTATGATTCCGTTTTCTTATATGTACCCAGACAAGATGGTTTCATTCTGAGCCACAGGCAACATTTTGCAGCAAAGCAGGTTTCCAGGACTCTCTAGTTACAGCAGTACAAGAACAAACGCGTAAGTGAAGATGTACTGGTCCTGAGCACTGGCTGTCTGATGTTCAGTTCAATAGCACTGGTACAGGGTGATCTCCTTCTCTGAATGTTTGAACTAGCTTCACGCTACAGAAATTTAATCTCTCGAATGTTGATGTTAAATAGATACAGCCTTGAATGAAAAAGTCCTTCCCTTGTTTTCAGAACTAGCTATGGAGGATCGAATAGTTGCTTGCAGTCCAGATATCACAGCCTTTACGCAAGGCAGCTGCCTCGGTTTCCTTTGAAATATCTCCAAGTTCTGCAGAAATTTTCCAGAATGATCTCATGTTTCAGCCTCTCTGGCATCCCTCCTGGGTAATGTACTGGCAGCCCTTTCTCATTTCTTGGAAAATTGACTTCTCCAGCCCACTGCAGGTACCCTAGTGTGAGTTGATGTGTAGTCCTCTTCAGACCTCCAAACTCAGAGCCACCGTGGGATGCAGCTGAACAATCCAGGAGCACTTTGAATGGATCTATCCTTTGCAAAAAGCCATTTTTTTTGTTTTGGATTACATTAAAAATGTGTAGTTCTGCCAAAGAGGTAAGACACAGATGTGTGATCCATGTCTCGCTGCTTTGGTATATGACCAGGATACTCTGTACTTGGAGTCCTACACCAAAATGCAGCTTCTCCCCTGAACTTTTCCTCTGCTCCATTCCTGCTGCTGCTCCGCTGGTGTCCTTTTACTTCCATAACAAGATCTGTTTGTGGCATGCATTTTCTCTGTCTTGTTAACACAAGCACAGGGGGTGTATAGAATAAAATACAGTAGCTGGTAATTACAGTACAGGCAAATTTAATTATTTAATTCCCCTCTAAGGGAGAGGAGCTAATGAATGTGCTGGAGAAGCATCTGAACTAGGATGAAGATATGGCTGAATCTGGGTATGAGGAAAGAGAAACAGTGAAAGGTCATGAGTGCAATTTCTCTGCTGCCACTGGTACGCAAAAGAGGGTAGTAAGTGATTCTGGGGAAACGTATTGAAACTCTTTTAAAAGTAATTTTTTCTCTGTTAGTTGTCACATCTTCCTCCCTCTGTACCAGCAGCTACCTGGCTGGATCCTAGGGCTCAGCACAGGCAGAGCAGGCAGCAGGGTATGGCTGGCAGGCTCCCAGCAACCCAGGCAATTACCCACCCTGGCTTTGGGGGTCCTGAAACAATCCTCATAAGGACACAGACAGTTCACATGATCAACCTGGAATTTGTATGTATAGAGAAATCCTTCGTCTTAATGCAGTTTTGTCCAAAAATCCATCTGAGCTGCTTGCAGCAACCCTGAAATCTTGCCAAAATACAAGAAAATTCTGCCCTGAAGGTCTAGAAAACACTTTAAATGCCTTCGGCTATGCATGATGGCAAGTTCTATTCAGAATGTAGAAGACTATCTAGTTAATCTTTGCAAAGATAAAAAGTGTCAAAAGTGTTACCAGTAGCAGTAGTTCTACTTCTATGCTAAGTGGTGGAATCACTGTCCCTGGAAGTGTTAAAAAAAATGAGACCCTCAGTGACATGGTTTAGTGGTGGACTTGGCAGTCCTGGGGTGAAGGTTGGACTTGATCTTAAAGGTCTTTTCCAACCTAGCTGATTCTATGATTCTATGTGGTTCTGTTTAGTAGAGAAACAGGTACTTTAAGTTAAAGGTGAGAAAGAGAAGGGAAGTAAGCACTGGTGGACAGATTGCTATCGATTCCACACCACCACTTTGCATTTACAGTCAGCAGAGATTAATTTTCTCATCTGTTTGGTGATTTAACTTTGTGACTTCTCCAAAGCCAGATTAATCACAATAAAATTCCAGTGCATTTTCCTGACAAACTTCTTAAATAACTTTACCATTTACTAAAATATAACCATTCATAAACAGTCAATTCATCGATCCCAGTGACACTGTTGTGGCTTCAGCCTTGCTAGCAGTTAAGTGGCACTAATGTTATACTGAATTTGGGAAGCAGCTTATTTGCACAGAAAAAGCCTTGTTGCTCAGCTATATTCTGTAAGCTGTCAAAATCAAGCAGCAGCTACTGGATGTGGAGGCCTATGAGCTTTGTATTTTGTAAAGCTTTCACTCTGACTGTGCTAGGGCAATACAAGAGCTAAAATATATGCCATATATCAGGTGGTTTCACAAAGCCCTTGCCTAGCAATTGGCAGTGTCCTGTTTGTAAAAAGACAAGTATATTAGGTCTTTTGTAACATACAAATGAACTAAAGAAAGTAAAATATCACACATTCTCCCAAACACTCAAAAAGGATTAAAACCACCTCCTGAAAATAAAAATCTTACCAAAATGGGATTATGTCTTGATAAAACAGTTCAGAGTTACAACTTCATTCAGTACTATTACACAAAATCAATAGGCATAGCATATTCCTGGGGATGACCTATTTTAGTTTCCTGCTAGATCCTAATAATGGTATGCATTTTCTTCTAATTTAAATGACAACATCTATTACTTTGAAACTATCTTAACACACTGATGCAGTTTCATATTGGCTAATAATATTCCCCCATTTGTTTCTCACCCATTTATATGCTACCACTTAGTGTTAGTGAAGCATGACACTGCCAGATGTGCCTGCAGAAATGAAATGAAGGCACACAAGCAGTGAAAGCCTTGCAAGCCCTTCAGCTACTTGACATTACTGTGTGTCCACACAATAGGAGGGGGAACAGTGGTTTGTTTCTTGGCCAGACTTCCACTGTAAAGCCACAGTCACAGCATCCTGCTGAACTGAAGGGCCCTTGTCAGGAGACATTCCCTCTGGTTTTGTTTGAACTTTTAAAGATTCAAGTTCTTTATTGACAGAAGGATTTTAATCTTTACTATATTTACATGTTTTATTGGAATCCAAGTAATTGTCCTGGGTGAGATTATTAAGTTTTACTCTATCTGGATACAAGGTTTTTGAAAGACAGACCATAAGAAAGACACTCTCCTCCTTCCACACCCTGTGCCCCTCATCCAAAGTCCACGTTATGGGGGAAATGCCAAATAAGATGCACTTCCTTAGAATCAGTATGACATATGACTGTCTAACTTTTTGTGTTTTCTTTTCTTTTTTTTCACTTCTTAAATACACAGCTGGCATCTGCTTTACATTAGGAATATGTGTGGGCACTGATGCTAAAGTCCAGAGGGGTTATTCATGTTAGCTAGCAGCTCCTCACAGGGGCAGGCCCCAGCTCCAAGGGTGAAAGATGGGTTTGTGTCTACACTTGTGTCTCAGAGAATGGTGACAGCAGCTGGAAACCATTTCCTCAATTACACACATTGCTTTGCTCTGGGCATCTAGACAGATGATGCCACAAGGATGCCCCGCTGCCAAACCAACTGGGAAACCATCTAGTTGCCTGCAGAGATAATGCACTGCCTTTGCTCTTGCTGTGGTGCTTGGGAAAAGGAACTTACTCTTCAGACTATGTCCTTTCTCCCCAAGAACTTCATGTGTTGCTTGTGGCAGGGACGGTGAAGGCCAGCGGTGTAACAACAGCCCATGTGTGAGCTGTACAGACACTACTGTGGCCTGGACAGGAGCTGGATGGCGGAGCAGTGGGACATGGATGGGGCACCCTCATCAAGATGCCCTGCAGCAGTCCAGCACTATCTGGCTGCTACAGGGATGCAAAGGTGAGCAGCTGAAGCTCAGCAAACTGAACAGATTTGAAATGAGGGTTTTATTAAATAGGGAAAGTAGCAAGCCATGGAAACAAATTGTTACAGCTGAAGTGTCCTTGCTGCAACTACTTGAAAATGTAAACAAATCTTGGGTTTCTTTTTTAAATATTTGCCCTGCTTCCTCCAGCTATTGCAAGTGTTATGACTGGGTGGTGCAGATACTAATGACAGGGAGGTATCTTTCTCCTTTGCAACATCCACCGTCATACAACAGCAAGCACAGCAGCCTCTCTTTGCCCTTATAATAGACCGATCTGTCAGTTCCATGACACTCATCACCTACCAGCCATGTCTCAAACAGACCTGTCAGTTGCTCCTCTAACATCATTTTTCCTGACATGAGGAATAAGTAGATAACCGCTGTCTGTGTTGGCAGGAAGAGTGGAACACAGTGAGAGAGCTGTTGAGCGAAGCAATTGGTGCTGAGGGCCAGATGTCCACGCTGCCCGTAGCTGGGGACCCACTTTGGGCCACCCCGAACACCCAAAGCACCAGACATGTGACTGCAGAGCCCACCTTCTTCTTGGCTTCACCCAAAAGGGAGATACTTTGCAGGCTCTTGTTTACACCACATGCTAGATAGAGATGGTTTACTTAAACAGAGCTCTCCCGGTCAGAAATACAGTGATGATGTGGACACACACCCACTAATATAACACAGAAATACCCCAGTCAAGAAGAAGCCCTGCCTATGACAATAGTCAGCTCTGAGTCCTCAAGAAGCAGGAAAAATCACATCTTATGATTCCCATGGCTAATAGCTTAACACTTTAATATGGACTTGGGCTTTCTCAGCCTTAATATTATAGCAGGATGAATGAGGCACATGTGTCTTTTTGGATCTCTAGGACATACGGGTTAAGTCAGTTATGTAAAAAGAAAACTGTTTACATCAGCAGAACTAGAAATGCTGAAACATATGGAACATTATTTCTAACAACCTAAGAGAAAATGTTGCCTAATAACAGTCCTTGTCTTCTCTTTAGCAAGGCTAATCTTAGTCTTCATTTATTTTCCAAATGACATTATTACTCAGTAAATAGAATATGAAGCCAAGGAACAGAAATTGCTCAGTTCCTGGCAAACTTCTCATCTTGCTCAATAATTGTGATTATAATGATTTTATTCATAAGTCACATTAAGTTTTTTGCTATGGTAAAATTAAATGCAATGGGGAGTGAATGATCTATTCCCAAAATGCAAAGCTAAAAGCAATACATCTTGCTCCTACATGAAACAGTCACATTTATGCTCCAGATAGTCAATGACTGAATCAGAAATAACTATTCTGATGAACCCTGGCATTCAACTCTTCCTTTTCTTTTTGTTCAATAACAGAACAAAATGTCAATTGAATTAATTAAAGCATGGAGATCTCTATCTACAGAATATCAGAAATACATCCACAGAATATAAGAAAGATTCATACTAAGTTGCTGGATGCGGAGTAATCAATGTAATCTGAGAGATCAGAATCTAAGAGTCAAAGATAACACTGAACAGATAGATTTATGCCCTTTTTAATTGTAAAACACGAGGGTTTGGTCTTTTTAAGTGAGGTCTTTTTTGAAAAGAGTTATTGCCGTCAACGCTACATTTCCACCAGACCGAAGGGGACCAGCTTTAAGACTAAAAAGATACTGTGGTGTGAAGATTTTGCTGAATTGGAGTAACCTATAAAAACAGAGGCTGGACATAATTTGCTGAGATTTTGTTTCAGTAGAAAGTAAGTTTTTTCAATGGGAGTGAATACTCTGAAGACCAGACACCCAAGGAAAGTACCTGGGGCTTGAGGGTAGCAAGCAAATGTAAAAGAAATTGCACCCTCTTAGTTCACTACTGCCTAGTATGTTGGGCTGCACCAGGACACCTTCTGAGGGAAGCAGGGTAACTGATAAGCCAAATAAACTTTTCCCTTTGGAAATGAACCAGATGAATTTTGGAGGAGGAAGGCAAGCAGCAGCACGCTCACTCGGGGCTTGATGCAATCCTGAACCCTACAAAGGACATGAAGAACAATAAGTGAGAAAGACTGCAATGACTCAGATCAAAATCTTGCAGCCTTGGGACGTGAGTGACTGATGTGCTGAGAGATGAGTGACTGATGTGTTTTTAAAAGGCACTGCAATTGTCTTATATTTGCTTGGCATTTACAGAGGGTCAGTCTTCTGGATTTATATCTGTCACCTGGAGCAGACTGAGGAGATTTGGGGGAAGAAAACTTAATAATAAACCTGTTAAGGCTATATTGAGTACAAAAGGTTCTGTAATAACAGTGGCAGCATTTACCTGAGGTATTTGCATTATTTTGGAGAAACTCTGATGTGTGATTTATGGTTGTGATGTTCAGCAACTCACCAAACCTAAAACATGTTTGATTATGCTTGAATAATATATACTGCTTTAATCAAGCCTATGGCATGTTCATGACACACCTCTTGGAGAACAAATGTCCCCACCAGAATTTTGAAGGCAAAATTAGTTAAATGCATGGGATTGTCAAGCATAAAGAAGATATGTAGTACTATTCAGGTTACCATAACACAATAATAAAAGGAGTCTGTTCTAGAGAGGGTCTTTTTTACAAGGGCATGTAGTGACAGGACAAGGGATAATGGTTTTAAACTGAAAGAGATTAGATTTAGATTAAACATTAGGGAGAAATTTTTCACTATGAGGGTGAAGAAACACTGGAGCAGGTTGCCCAGAGAAGCTGTGGCTGCCCTATCCCTGTCACTGTTCAAGACCAGGTTGGACAAGGCTTTGAGCAACCTGGTCTGGTGGAAGGTGTCTCTGCTCATGGCAGGGAGGTTGGAACTGTAAGATGTTTAAGATGTCTTCCAACCCAAACCATTCTATGATTCTACGACAGCAAAGCAATATAGCTAGACACGCTACATTGTGTCAGTCTCACAAAGCATATTTTTTGTAGTACACTGAATTTTCCTGAAGTTTTGCCAGTGAGGCCTTTTTTAGGATTACTTTTTGTTAGGTTTGGAAAATCGATTGAAATTAGAGACCAAAACCATCAAAGCTGTGCTGGGCCCTGGGTAGTACTGCAAAAATGATCACCTGGCTTGCTCAGAACTCTGCTGAGAATAAACCTAAGCAAATAGTGACATCTATTTCTTTATTCATGTATCTGTCTTGTTTCCAGTGGGCTAGATGTCAGGAATCCACATTTGTCTAATTTATGATGAATTATTTCATTTTTATTGGTGTTGGCCAAAGGAAATTGTGATCAGTGTTGAAGCCACATTCACCCAAATAAAGGAGCTAATCACCTTACTCAACATAGAACACCACATTTAAAAGAACTAAAAGGTTTTGAATAGCTTGCTTTCAAGCATATGTATGCATATGTATGTGTAGTATGTGTAAGAGCTTATATTTATTTATACCTGGTATGCCTAGAGAGTACCAGATACTTCCTTGAAGGAAAGAATATGTCCTCTTTTTGTGCCAAGAATTTACCTCTTGAACTACACATGGAAGAACATTAAGATTTACAAAGCTATTATAACTGACCGATTAATTTCATGGGGATAAGTATTTTAATTGATAACCATAAAGGCAGTACAGTAAAGGTTATCTTGCAACTATATATGGAAATCGCTTTCATAACATCACTTAATTCCTCTAAAAGTTAACTTTGTAATCAAAGAAAGTCTTTGCTGATATTATTACATATAATTTATCTGAAAGTGACCCTACTTTGCCTTGTTGTGACCTTATCTTTTGCATGATCCAGCAAGAATGGGAACTCATTTGCTTCCCTCAGATCCTTTTACTTCATATATCTTGTGTAGATTTGCTGCTCCTGAATAAACTAACCCAAGCATATATCCACTTACAGTATATGCTGAAATCCCCACTCAAAAAATGGCTGGCATGTAATGGTGTCCTCAAGCAAAACACTAAAAAATCGTGGCAGAAAGGTGGGGTTTTTTTCCTCCAGTTTTTGGAAAATAAAGATTTTTCAGGGCAGAAGTGTGCTGAAGGAAAACCAAAATAAAACTGTAGTGTCACTATGTATAACATAGAATCATTTTAATCATTAAAAGCAGAAGAAAATAAAGACTCTAGTTTTTGTCTTGCAACACCAAGTCATGTCTCTCCCTACCCACAGGTGGACAGCTCACGTTCCTCCATTAGCAGCACAGTTTGCCTCCGCTCACGCTATCAGATATCCTCAACCTGAATGATGATGATGTAAGAAAACGCAATTTAAGATTCTCCCTAAGGTGTATAAAGGCATCAACATTTCAGGGAAACATCACATCTTGGAAGATGATTTGAGTGGCAGCTTTGGTGTTTCACTGTGGGTTTTCCCTCCTCCCTTATTAAAACATTCTGCCTGTTCAGCTGTGTGGGGCTACAGGGGAGGCAGGAGTGTGTGAAGGCTTTAGGGGCTGCTCGTGAGCAATAGGGAAGTCAAGGAAGACTCTTTACAGCTACAGGACAGACAGAGAATACTGTGGTTTGCCCTCACTGGAGCTGTTGTTATCACACATCTGCTCTGATGCGCAGCACTGAAGAAGGGCAGTGAGCAATGAAGATAGAGGTCCAGCATCCTCATGATGCTGCTGAAAAGGGAGCAGAGGGGCAGACATCTGGGAGTGTCAGGGGCATCATGGTCAACATGGGTGTGGAAGAGGTCTCTGAACCAGGACTAAGACATGCTGTCTGAAGTGCCAGGGTCCATGGGCCGTACATGACAGCATCCTCTGGTTGCTGTCTGGTGCAACAGACAGCTCTGTTGCTCTGGCTGGTGGAGTTCAGCCTGGTGGGTTTCAGAAGGAGCCAGGAGAACACCACTGACATGATCTCAGCAAGGCACTGCCAACCTTCACTTTGGCACCTCACAGCTTTTGAGTGTTTTTTCCATCCCATCAATGTTCTGTCAAAATTATTTACCTGTGTGGGGTATCAGCACACACCCCACATTGTTGGACCTTTTTCTACCCTTGAACATCAGAGGAGGACAGGGGGATTTTCATCACACTGTTTTTTAAATTTTTTTTCAATGGGACAGTTACTGTATTTATTAAATAACATATCAAATGGTTAACAAAGAACAAATTAGGAGTGTATCCATATTGTGAATGAAAAGACAAGTGTTGGAGTTAGTTTCATACATGAGAAGATGCGAAATGGGAGCCTTGGTTCTGCTCAGGTTGTTTTACCTTCAGTGCTCCTGTGCACCATGTGTACAGCCTGTGCTCCAGGTGCTGGTTATGAACCATCAGACTGTACTAGAGACATCTAGTACCAAATACATGTGGAAAAAACCATCATGAAAGGTCAGTGGGAAAAGTTATAGAGCAATGGGAAAAGTTATAGAGCAAATGTGGACAAACCAAACTGCAACAACTTGCTGAGATCAGATGACTTCCAGCCAGCATCAATAGATTCAGACATCAACATACATGATGTCATTCATTTAGATATCCAGAAGTTATTTGACAAGATCTCTTATCAAGGGGCTTGTCAAGCAGCTCAGCTCTCAAGGAGGAATGCCCTGGCCTGAAAAAGTTAACTGTTTAAAAGATAGGAAAAAGGGGATGATAGGACAAGGGGTAGTGGGTTCAAACTCAAACAGGGGAAGTTTAGATTGGATATAAGGAAGAAGTTCTTTACTGTAAGGGTGATGAGGCACTGGAATGGGTTGCCCAGGGAAGTTGTAAGTTGTGAATGCTCCATCCCGGGCAGTGTTCAAGGCCAGTTTGGATGAGGCCTTGGGTGACGTGGTTTAGTGTGGGGTGTCCCTGCCCATGGCAGGGGAGTTGGAACTAGATGATCTTAAGGTCCTTTCCGACCCTAACTATTCTATGATTCTATGATAATGAATGGTCAATTTTAACAGCACAGGTGGTTACCAGTGGCACCTAAGTAATTTCTGTCTCGAGAAGTGTCTCAGGTGCAAATTTTTAGAGGCTGGAATGGTAGAGCTAGGATGCTTCATTCCAAGCTTGCCCCAGAGTTTTATTGCTCTCCAGCTGCTAGGCACTGCTCAGCACAGAGCCCTGGGCTGCCTGTGGTTGCGGTCTGGCCACTATTGCTTGCCACTCATGTGACAAAAAGCATCAAACAATAAATAAGCTTTTCCACAGTTTACAATAATTATTCAAATACAAATAAAGGAATTGAAAGAGTGCCAAACTGACAAATGTCTTACAGTGCTGTAATGGATCCTGTGGTAGCTGCTGTCCTGCTAGAATCTGTCTAGGAGATACATTTCTATATGTTTTGCCCATCTATTGTAGGCTTGAACATTTTCACCAAAGATCAGACTGAAAAACCAGGTCCTTTCTGTGGAGTAAATCTGCACTGCTCAGCCTGGCAAATGAATTGAAACTGGTATTTTGCAACTGGCCCAGCTCCACTACTCTGCTCTGCCAGTACAGAGCTGACCGGAGGCTGGAGGACCACTGTGCTCGTATTAATTAACCAGCTAGGATAAATAAATAGAAACTTTTTGCTTATATAAGATTACCAAATTAAATCATTGCTGGCCTTTATGCTACTGTTTGCAGAAAGTACACTAGGGCTTCGTTATTCTTTTGTTATTTCTTAGGATTGATTCAGATTAATCAGAAAGCTCCTGAAACCTTTACATAATATTAGAGAGATTATGTCAGTTTATCAGGATCTTTAGCCCCAGTTTTTTGACTGCATAACAAGTATATATCCTTTCCCTTTCCCCTCTGAGAACTGCACTTTTAGTGAATTAAATACTTGGAGATGGAAAAGATCAGAGAAGTAGAGATGTACTAGGGGAAAAAAGAAAACAAAAATGAGTACCTGAGAAGTGACCTCGGAAGCATGTAACTCCCCTTTGGTCCCTGGTTAAAGAGTAGGCAGCCCTGGTGAAAACACATCGGAGTAGAAAGAGGAACCTGCACACTAAGAAAAATTTGTTGTGAAAAAAGAAAGGAGATGTTCCAACACGCTTCTGGAGGAAAAAAATGTGTGGTTTAGATACAAAGTGTTCCCCCAAGGCTGATATTTTGCTCATCTTTTGATACCGTATAACGTGTGATATATTTAGCAAATATCTTATCTTACAACTGCTGTGGGTTCACAAACCCTATAGAAACACATCCTACTCAAGTCTGAAGAGCTTTTCCATAAAATAAGTAACTTTCCTCCCTGGTTGTTTTCTCTGTATATGTCTTCTTTAAAGGTTTGTGTTTGACTAAAGCTTTCTCCTTCAAAAACCAGCATTGAGAAAACAGCTCTGCCAAGAAATCCTAATCAAGATTTAGAAGGGCCTGTTGCTATGGAAATAGCTGTGTGTTCAATATGATTTCAGCTGTGTTAAAAAGCAGGCTGAAAAAAACCAGAAAACTCTAGCCTGAGTAAAATTAATCATTAGAGTAAACCAATTGAGTTAATTATGTGAATGATACATTAATGGTGGAAGTTTAGCCTTTATTAATTATGCTTTCATTGGCTCTTTTTACCTGCAGGCAGAGGGACTGCCTTCACCTCAGGCAGGGGGATTGCAGCAGAGAACTACTTGTACCCAGGCACCCAAAATGAGCTCACCGTGTCCAAGACACAGTAGCTTGTATCTCCGACCCGCCCATCCGACAAGCCACCTACACCAGTTTTGTCTTTTCAGCTCCCCCGCCTCCCATCCATTCACTTAATTTTTGCCTTCTAATATTCAATTGCTATGCTACTTAAATTGAGGCAAAAGCATTATGCTGTACTGCAAAAATTGACCAAAGGTTCAGGAGTAAAATGGTCTAATCCTAAGTCTATTGCAACATCAATTCTTGACACTATAGGAGCCATCCTTTTGTTTAGTTTGATCCCTAGTTAAAAAATTACTGAAGTTGAAGATATAAATCACCATTTGTACCGGGAGAGTTAACAGCCTTGGAGGTGAATTGGGGTGATTTGCATCTCTCTCTGGTCTTGGCTCAGAATGTTTTCCATTCCACATAGATCACACCAGTGGAGTCAATTTGAAGATGAAAGCTCAGGTTGGGGAACAAGAGCTGGGTGGCTCCTGCCAAGCAAGATGAGTAGCTGCACATACATTTTAGGCCTGTTCACGGACATACGGAGATAGTGGCTTTACAGCACTTCAATATGCTAGGCAGAACTCTCCTGTGAGCTCAATCTCAACTGTATGTACAATGTGCAGACATTGCTTCTCTTGGTACCGTGCACCTGAATATCTGGTTTTAGATATGGGCAATCATCTGACTGCTGCAAAACCTTCCTACAGAACTATATATTTTAGGGAAGGATATGGTATTTGATGTACAACATGGAAGAGCCTGTCTTATACAGGATGCTGAAACCTAGTGCTGGCAGATGGATCTTGAAAGTCTTTGATCTGTGTGCTATGAATCCATGCCTTAACACCAAGCTGATCCAGTGCAGCTCCTTGTTAGCCATCTTATGCCAGTGATGACTGCAGTGAAATGGCAATTTTAGAATTAGAACAACAACAAAAATAATTTAAAAAGTAGAACAAAATTGTCTGGTTATCTCAACTGAAATTCTGGGCATTTTTATTTAACCTGATATGGCCTCAGAAGGAAAACAGAAACAGGAAGAGTTAAGTCCAATGTTGGTAGAAGGACATGCTCTAAAAGCCTGATTATCCAGACGGAACAGATAAATCTGTTACTCTTTCTCTAAATATCAACACTGCATAATTAGCAGCTGCTAAAAGAATAGAAGCCAATTGAAGAAAAACATGGTATGCTCTATATTCATTTATTAAATACCTTATGTTTCCAAACAGAGCTTTCCATATTTGCTGCAAAACTGTGTAGCTTCATGCTCTACACAACTGAGCAAAGATGACAGCACTGAAATGAGCTATTACTATTTCCATCAGGAAGATAGGGGGAACTAGTCTGTGTCTTTGAGGCGAAAATATATATTCATCAAATTGAAAAGCTTTAAAAAGCAGGACTATCTAAGATATCAGCATCCTGTCTCCCTTGGAGACAGCTAAACCCCACATTTATCTAAATTATCTTGGTAATATGACAGAGTGATTGCTCACTAATGGTCAGTAACAGTTTTCTTTGTCATTTTCCTAGTCATTACCTCCTCAGAATGAACTCCGGAATAAACTGCTGATGCATCGTGACTAGAATATAAAGCATACTGTTACAACAGAAGCCATTTCTATTAAACTCACGAACCCGTACATTGGACTTCTGACATTTTTATTTATGAAAAATAATACCCCTCTATTACAAACCCTGATGAGCTTAGAGATATTTTATGCTTAAAACAGAAATAAAGAAATACTTATTTTGCACAGCTGTCTTCTGTTTTCTTCCTTTTCTCCCCACAGCAACTCATACACAGGAGGCACATTCTCTGCAAAATGAAGAGCACTGTTCAAAGAAGGTGAGTTTCGTCGATACTGTATTTCATGGCCCATTCAGCTGCATTGTTAAATTTGGATATCTAAGTCTATTTGCGCTTTTTCAGGAGCTGGGGAGAATCACCGATTACACAGTCTGCCTGAATCTCATTTCCCCCGCTGAGTTTGAGAAAGGCCCTCACAGAATGCTTGTGCATGTGGCAGCTGCTTATTGACTTCTTCTCCTCTCAAAGAGTGAAAATTTTCTGTGCTGAGATCCATTGTCTTTATTTTTAATTAAATGAAGCTGATCTGTTGAACTGCAAGGATGGAGTTAAAAAAGAACTCAAGCAGATGTAGTAAAGGAGCCAGAGTACTGCCATGTGAAACTGTGTGGTTTTTGAATACTGCATCAGCCTAGAAAAACAGCATTGATGTGACCATAAGGGAGTATCATATCTTCCCCAGTGTCACACCAAAGAGATGTATACTGATCCTTCAGGGAGTCCTAAAAGCTGAAGGGTTAAGGAAGTGCAGTGAAGCCTCTACGCTGCATTGTCTGACTTTCTTTTCTACAAGAAGGGATCTTACCCGTTTGCTGTGAAAATGGGCATTGACAACATGGGCAGCCACAGAGTGACAGAGGTGCTTCATTTGAGATGTCAAATGCTCTCCCAACCCTGAAAAAAAACACATGTACATATAAGCTATACATACAAAAAGCTATCAATACTTTGGGGTTTTTTTTAGACCTCTGTTGCAATTAGGAGGAAGGAGAGAATCATCTGAAAAGTCTGATAGTTCTAAATCAGAGAATCATAGAATAGTTAGGATTGGAAAGGATCTTAAGATCATCTAGTTCCAACCCCCCTGCCATGGGCAGGGACACCCCACACTAAACCATGCCAACCAAGGCCTCATCCAACCTGGCCTTGAACACCACCAGGGATGGAGCATTCACAACCTCCCTGGGCAACCCATTCCAGTGCCTCACCACCCTCTCAGTAAAGAATTTCTTCCTTATATCCAATCTAAACTTCCCCTGTTTAAGTTTGAACCCGTTACCCCTTGTCCTGTCACTACAGTCCCTAATGAAGAGTCCATCCCCAGCATCCTTGTAGCCCCCCTTCAGATACTGGAAGGCTGCTATGAGGTCTCCACGCAGCCTTCTCTTCTCCAGGCTGAACAGCCCCAACTTTCTCAGCCTCTCTTCATACGGGAGGTGCTCCAGTCCCCTGATCATCCTCGTGGCCCTCCTCTGCACTTGTTCCAACAGGATCATTAGGGTACAAGAACTCAAAGGGTTAGATCAAATTCCTCTTTCTCTTAAAACAGGCCACTAAGCCACGTAATTTTGCTTGTTTTACAGAAAATGCCTTGTATCTTTGCTAGCCTAGCTTGACCATGAATTTCAGGTCAGGACCATGGAGTTCATGACCATGGAGTTCAGGTCAGATCCTCAATTCAGCTAATCTGGAGGTGCACAGCTTACAAAGGAAAAAAACAGGTCATAGGTCATGCAGAACCTCCTGAGATGCCTTTCATAGCTACACCCAAGAACAGCCAGTGGTTATTTATACACATTCAAGTGTTTCCAGAAAGTGCCATCTGGCAGCATCAGGAATCCCCCTACCCCCAGAGCACTAGAGCAGAGCTCCCTGGGAGGATCAGCCCCAAGCTGGGTTTCTGAGCTGAGCCATGTCCCAGAGCTATGTAATGCTGCCCTTGCCAAGGTTTTGGCTGCTTGTGGTGGTGGATAATACAAAAAGCTTGCTGCCAACAGCTGTCAGGCACAATTTTCCAAGCAATGCAGACATATTCTTTCTCTTTTAAAGGGAGAGAAAAAGGCATGGAGCTGAAGCCTGACCATGATTAAACTTTTTGTGTCCAGGCTGCCTCACTTCTATTGCCTTTCCCAAACGCAATGTTGAAGATTTGCGTATTTCTGTGTATATGCAAGAAGTAGATCTTGGCAGGCAATGTATTTACCTGAGAGGACAACGAAGGACTGGCACAGAAAGGAAACAGTTTTCCTTGCCAAAGTGTTGGTGCATCACTGCTTGTCATGTCTATTCAAGTTCTGTTTTCTTGTTTCAAAAGGTCATCTACCATCTGAATGTGATCAGTCTCCTTGAGGGCTAAGAAACAAAACAGCACAGCAGTTCCACATGCTGAATGGGCCATGAGGCTAGGGCTGAGAAGCCAGCCTGAACCATGTGAGTCCTGTCCCCATGGGGTGAGACAGTGAGGCTTTCAGCATATATAGTGAGAATTCTCACTACATCCACAGATTAGCATGGACTGTTATCTCATATTCTGAAACTAGATGAATGTCTAAATTTTCTAGATGCAGGGTAAGAAACGCAACAAGAACCTGAAAGTGCAAGCTCAGATTAGCTCATTATCGTATCTCCAGTGCCCAGCATTGTATGGGTATCCACATTTGGCATTTTGTGGCATCAGCGGAGTGCCACTGTTTGATTATGCATTCTGTGTCAAACTGCTCCATTTTTGAGACTTCCTGGAAATGTCATTTAATGCCCTTTAGTTGCTGCACTTGAGAAACAGTCACTAACTTTTCACCTTCCCTATACTTCTCTAACTTCTCTCTCCCATGTCAAGGTTTTTAAGCTGATCTTATATGAAATGTATTCCCCTGGAAAAGATTTGAATGTTAAATGATTGATTTGCAAATCAAATAATGTAATGAAATGCTTTTAAATAAAGCTGATATGCCTAGTAAGAATAAATATTTGAAGATAGAGATCAGTTCAAATAACACTGAGATGCGCAAGATTATTTTCATTGTTTAGTGCTCTGCTCTTGGAACAAATTCAAACCTCAAAGCTTTGAAAATACATATATTGCAATAAAGAAGCAGTAAAAATATCAGCAGGAATGACCTAAGTATGTGTGGGAGGAGTTTAAGCTAGCACAGAAAATGCTCTCCCCAAAATCATTTGAATGCAATAAGAAATTAATCTATTCTGTATATTTCCCACTATAATGAGTTATTTTTTGCCTCAGGCTGCCAATCAATTCTGCTGACAAAGACTCCAAACCTTCAAATGTCTTGCGTTAATGCTCTTACACGAACTAAAAATTTGCACTTAAATGTTAACAGTGTTAGGAAGAGATATTGTAAAACGTTGCTAAATTTATTGACTAGAAAAGTGGAGGTGGGTAATTTATAAGAAAATAATTTAATTCTCCAAGGTGATTTAGTCTCTCTGCCTTTTATCACTGTGCCTAAGAGCTTAGCAGGCTATGTAAGCAAAACAACTCTTCAAAATGTGCAG
Organism: Psittacula echo; assembly: GCF_963264785.1. Taxonomy (NCBI): domain Eukaryota; kingdom Metazoa; phylum Chordata; class Aves; order Psittaciformes; family Psittacidae; genus Psittacula; species Psittacula echo. The sequence continues at coordinate 42,479,721 of NC_137737.1, read as the reverse complement.
TAGATCCGCAGACAGATATTTTGACCCTTAAGGAGATTTTAATCCATATTTGCACAATCCTGAACCCAAGCTTCGCAGTGGCTTTGCCTGAGGGGCAAAACGAGGTAAACGATATAGTAATACTACAGAGAAACACCACTATCCCAACTTGGCAAAAGGAGAAGTTAAGTAAGAAGCCAGCCACATGCCTTGGGTATGCTCCGCTGGTGTGAGACCAGGGTGCCAAAGGAGATTTTTACTAACAAACCAGAGGCTGCAGGTACCTCAGGACATCCCCTTTGGAAGTGAGAGCACAGAGTAATCACTTCTGATTACATGCAGGATGCTTCCTTTACCAGACTGGCTTCTCAAGTGGGCAAAATATACTTTCATTTTCAGCATTATGCATATGGTTGTATTTGCAGGGATATGATTGTATTTGCAGGGAAACTGAATTTTTAGGAATAAAGGTTTTGGTATGTTGAAAATGAATGAGAGGCCTTTTTGACCTTAAATGACGTGCAGAATTCTCTAATCCTCTCAGAAGTACCCTTGTCACACAAAACAAATAATTTAGAACTCCAGGCCACTCTAAAATCAGGCAGCATATGATTAGCATTAAACCAAAAAGTATTTTAATCCTGCTTGCAAGATTAAAAGGGTGCTGAAAAACAAAGCTGTATTCCTGTTTCCCTCTGAACGAAATATCCCATTTGATAACAACAGGAAGATCTAGAGAAGAAATACCTGCAAACTGAGGTGAATGAGAGTGTGGCTGGAGGGCTTTTCAGCTTTTAAACATCCAGCTATTGACTTCAAGGAGGTTTCTTCAAATCTGTATTGGTGTTGCTGAGAGCAGATCCTGGTCTCCAGCCCTCAGACCTCGCTCAGTTAACACATGGCTTATCTGTAGAGATACTCAAAAATAAGTGGCTCAGCTTGGTAAAAGCCACTTTATAAGCTGCCTGCTACAATGCAAAGCTTCCTTCTTTGATTAAAAGGTACTAAAGACAGCAGTGGCAGGCCTCCCTGTCTCTAAATGGGAGCTCATTGTTTTATGAAAACAAAGAAGCCAATAAAAATCTACAGGTTGAGTCAAAAGTATTTCAGTGCTGCTGAAAAATATGATTTTAGATATCTGTAAATTATTAACTACATCCTGGACCTAGAGACATAAATTGAGCCTCCATAAAAAGTCCCTCCATACTTGTAAACTGTGAACATAAGGCTGAAATTATCCTATTTAATCATACAGCTGGCTGACCATCATCAGCCTGGGCTACCTCTTGAAGAAATGGGATCAAAAATGCTCTGAAGGTGACTATTTCCTTACGCAGTTCTGGGAGATGCTAGCTGATGAGGCTTCTAACTTCTGCAACACAGAGAAGTACCTGAAGTTCCGAAATCCACTCCATAGGATGAAAATACTAGGAGGTATAACTGCCATCTTGCCATTCTTTTATTATTTGGTCTAATTGAGTCTTGACCAAGACTGGACAGAGATTTTCCCTTAGTATTTGTCTGTGTGTTTAGTATCTATAATACACATAACTATAAGAAAAAATATCCAGAATGCTGTGCTGAGATGGAGTACCTATGTTTATTCTCCCATCCATTTTCCATAGTTCATGGCAGATTTCCATTCCAGCTAATGGAAATTGTAGTATATTGATGGAAGATGATAATTCAACATCTTGCAAAATAGGAGACAGAAAAAACAGAGGGAAACTTGCAGATTCAGTATTCTTATTACAGTATAATAATAGCAGACCATATCTTTTCTATTTAAGACATTTCATAAACATGTTACCTGCTTTGGATTCTTGGATTTAAGAAAAAAATCTTAACCAGCAGTTGATGGGAAATGTGCTGCAAGAGAAGCCCTGATGCTATGGTAACAGAGCTGCCTGCATGAGCCACGCTGATGCAAGAGCTATGAAATGCTGGCTTTTCTCCCATCGAGCTCAATGGGAAGAGCCCCCGTGATTTCAAGTGTTGTGAAATCTCTCCATTTATAGTCTTTCTCTAGATAATTTCCCTTGAAGGTCAAATCTTTAAGGCAGCATGCATACAAAGGACATATGTTAAATTGACTTCTTTGAAAAGACCTGCTTTATTCAGGGTAGAGCACCCAGATACCTACCTCTGATTCAGCTGCATCTTTGTTTTACTCATGGTTCTATTACCCTGCTTTACAAATAGTCCATGAAAGATCTGAAAAAGTCATACACATCTTGCCGTGTGTTTACCAAGTGGCCAGTGGCCTCCAAGGTCATTTTCAAGGTCTGATTTCAGGCACCATAATAGGTGTGTACAGGCAGAGAGAAATTCCTTCATATTAAGTAAGCTTCAATGATCACTAGTCATTTCTGAAAATGTAAGCTGCTGACTGGGTGCATGGAAGTGCTTGGGGGATCAGGGTCTGGTGGCGACTGAAAACAGACAACTTCTGAACAGCTCCCAAATCCTTCAGAAGTTTGCCTGACTTGAACTATAAATCTCTTCAATTATTTATCAATCTGCACTTACTCTCAGACTCTGAGGTAGTTTTACTGAAAGAAAGAAAGAAAGAAAGAAAGAAAAAGAAAGAAAGAAAGAAAGAAAGAAAGAAAGAAAGAAAGAAAGAAAGAAAGAAAGAAAGAAAGAAAGAAAGAAAGAAAGAAAGAAAAAGAAAGAAACTGAAGTTGCTAATTTTAAATTGATTGCAAATGCAAAAGTACTTATGCCTAATGTCATAACTCAACCAATGGGTGCTGACAGAGAAGGGGAAACGTATCTGGTAGCTCTAGCTCAGTGTTTCTAAAGTAAGTGTGAGGTAAATGTAGACTTTAGGAGTTTAATTTGGGTGCAGTGTCCCCAGAATTTTAGGGGAGGGATTTCTGGCTCTTTCTAGCTTCTGTGTACCTATGGAGAAGGCTGCTATAGGCAGAGACCCAGCCCACTCATGTGAGAGCCTTGCTATCTGCACCAGCTAGTGAGGTTGGGGAGGTCTGAAGCACCACAGGGGTCCTCCAGTCCATTGCAGAGTGGGGATTGCCACTTCCACCAACATAAATAACCATAGGAGTATGGTAGGTGCCATCATCCCCCATGGGTTTGTTCTACCTGGACCTCTTGTGAGGGCTGTGCACTAGTTAGGGCACTTCTCCAGGGCTGGAGGACTTGATCAGCTTAAGTGGGATCAAACCCTGTCTCCCACATTTAGGAGAGTGTTGAACCCACCAGAACAAGGGATTCTCCAATGAAACTAATTTTCTTTTGAGTGTGATTCCCTGCATAGTAACCCACAAGGCATGTAGCCCGATGAAGTCCACACCTGACTGAGGATGTCCATTGCCTGAGGCAGGTGCCTGGGGCCCTGTTCCCAGCCTGCTTGCTTTTCATTCACTCACAGTCCCACACAGGGACCAGTGGTCCATCAGAGGTGAACAGGGGAAAAAGCATAACTTCATTGTTGTTTTAACACACCTTGTTAAAGAGAAACTTACAGTCTCATGATTTTAAATTGCTCTAGAGCAAGCCTTCTTTCATCTTTTGCCAGACAAGATAATGATTGTGGTGCTCATTTTTCCCCTTTTAAAGAAGAAGTCAAACAGAGACTGTGCAAATAACACTATGGCCCTTAAAAGAATGAAGACATAAATACTGAACAGATGTAGCAGCATTTCAGTAAAGATCTCAAAGCACATGAAACCCAGCCCCAGCATAATATTTGAGGCAGTAAAGAAACAAGATTAATCATTTTCAGAGTTCTTTGAAGGAAATTGATTTGGTTTTGTTTGCAAATTGGCCCTTGGAAAATTTTGACTAGATGTCCATGCAACAGTGGTCCTCAGGGTATCATGGCAGCATTTTCCTCAGAAGTGGAACAGTTTGATAGCAAGCTGTTTACACATTCTATATGTAACACAGCAAGTATCAGTGCAGAGATGCAAGAAAATAATAATAGAATGCTGCTTGTGCAACTTCAGTCAAGGGTTTTTGCATGTTATTAAAGAACAAAATTTGGGGTCCAAGACCTTCAGGGAACTTTTCATTTACTAAATGTTAAGCAAGTGCAAGGAGTATAGCAAGAAGCGGGTCTGTGTCAAGACAGGAATATTATAGAGTATTTTGGAGATATTTGTACTGACTTTCAGCCCTGCTAGGTTTATGGCTAGGTGCTACCCTCGCTGTCTTCAGAATCCCTCTTGTACTTCCCTCATTTCCTCCTGCAGTGCTCAAGCAGCCATCTCTCGCCTACCTCTCAGGAGTGAGAAGCCTAGAGCAGGCATTGTGGGGAGGACTACTGAGCTACTTCTAAAAGTTTCTTAGACAGGGATCCTCTGAGAACAAGTTCTCATTACCCAACAGCGTGACTGATGTACTGATCTAAAAATATACCTGTGCAATCTGCGAGTTGTGACAGTCCATTACACCCTCCACCTTGCCTTTACTTGCTGTGTCCTCACAACATAGGGAGCAGCACAGCTTCAGACAATCACCTGAGCTGATCAAGAGCAAGCCTGCCTATGCCCCAACAAGTAAAACAAGTAGTCAAAAAACGAAGGCAGATCTGTGTGTGTGTGTGTGATGGTTGTGATGCTTGAATGTAAATACTTGTCTAGACAGCAGCCTAAGACAAATCAATACCTGTAATAAGGCTCATCATGCTCCAGTAACTGCTGCAATCTGCACAGAAAAACTCATGCTAGACAAAAAGGAAATGTGTGCTCCTGAGGGAGAAGGCACTTTAGATTAGATTCTCATTAAGTGAAAATTATTTGCTGATGAAATATTAAGCCAGTTGGCAACTGGACAAAAGATGTGTGTATAGGAGGGTAAGAGCACATAATATTTCCTAATAGATTCAGCTGAGTTTGTGGTGGTGGTGGTCCATATGAGCAGCAGAAAATACCACAGCTTTGCTCCTTTTCTGTCAAGCACAGCTACCTTTCAATTCATTTTAAAGAGCTTGCCCACTATTCCTGCAGAAGAAATGAAAGACTTATCTCTAGGAAAATAACTGGAAAGATTATTTATCTCCTTTAATTAAATATTATAAAGAAGTACATTACTGAGAGGAAAATGCGCTCATATTACAGTGTGGGTTTTTTCCCCAAATGTGTGGTTAGGCTATTATAGATAAGAGTATTGATGATTTTCTATACAGATCTAATGGAATAGCTTTTTCATTTACATTTCAAAGAAGGAATTGGATGGGTGAATCATGCAAGAAAAGAAAATAAGACAGCAGAAAAAGAACAAAACCAAAGAAAGAAGAGCATCATACAGCTACAAATACCTCCTAGAGTCACCCTGGAAAGAAGAGTGTTCACAGCTTACTGTAGCTTCATGCCTGACAATGGGCAATTAAAATGCAACAGATTTTGTCCATTTTATTGCAGTAACAAGAACATGCATTGTGAGTTCAGGAGGCAAGGGGGAGGGCTTCAAAATGCTTTGATTACTGGGTGTTGGCTTTGCACCACTAGTTAATGCCTCTTTACATGTGCCCCTGGCAAGCTACTCTTCCTCAACAAACCCAGGGAGTGGTAGAACTGCAGAACCCAATTTCCATCATTGTCCGTGAGTCCTTGGGAAGCTGCACCTGATGTCCCTTGGGACCTTGCAGAACTGATCACCTCTGGCACTGTGGTCCTGCATCCAGCAGGAAAGATTTGCATCCCGTCTACTTGCTCTTACCACAACTAAATAGCTGAAACCCACAGTGAGGAGGGTGTCCGTCTACAGCGTTCTGCCTCCTGCCACCTGATCTCCCAGCCATTCAGTCACTCACTCTGCTTTCCAGGCAGCAGCAGGCGAGAGCTAGTAAGCCCCAGCTGGAAAGGGAACAGCCTGGCCGAGAGAAAGTGAGTACGATGATTTAAATGGAGAAAGTCAGACAGTTGTCAATGGAGAGGAAATGAGTGGGAATCTAAATATAACTAAAAGAAGATACCCAGATTACTGTCACTGTAATTGGATTAACATTAACTTCTACAAGAAAATCAATGGAAAACAATATGGAGTAAGACAAAATGACAGCTGAGACAGACGCTCTCTGAGAGCTTATTCAAGAGCACTGGTCAGAAGCAGAAAAGAAAATTTAACTGAGCCAATCCTAATCTGAATAGTAGAAAAATAAAGGGAGGTTGGAAGAGATTAGAGAGAAAGCCCAGCGAAAATATTTTTGAGAAGATTATAAATCAGTGTGCAAAACAGGAAATGGGGTAAAAATAAAAGAAAAGGGCAATTTTAATTGTGTCTTAAAGCTAGTGAAATTAAATGCCTGGGAATAATTTTTACATCATGCATTTGTTTACACAGAAGTAGACTTTGATGGACGTTGTTTTTCAGAAAACAGGCTGGGTTTTTTTGCCCTGTATGTGCAGATACAAAGCCTTTGAAATGCATGTGTTCTCATTCCGTGCTCTGAGAAAAAGCCTTCGCTTCTTTCTTTCTTTCTTTCTTTCTTTCTTTCTTTCTTTCTTTCTTTCTTTCTTTCTTTCTTTCTTTCTTTCTTTCTTTCTTTCTTTCTTTCTTTCTTTCTTTCTTTCTTTCTTTCTTTCTTTCTTTTCTCTCTCTCTCTCTTTCTTTCTCTCTTTCTTTCTTTTCTTTCTTTCTTTCTTTCTCTCTTTCTTTTCTTTCTTTCTTTCTTTCTTTCTTTCTTTCTTTCTTTCTTTCTTTCTTTCTTTCTTTCTTTCTTTCTTTCTTTCTTTCTTTCTTTCTTTCTTTCTTTCTTTCTTTCTTTCTTTCTTCCTTCCTTCCTTCCTTCCTTCCTTCCTTCCTTCCTTCCTTCCTTCCTTCCTTCCTTCCTTTCTTTCTTTTTCTTTTTTTCTTTCTTTTTCTTTTTTTCTTTCTTTCTTTCTTTCTTTCTTTCTTTCTTTCTTTCTTTCTTTCTTTCTTTCTTTCTTTCTTTCTTTCTTTCTTTCTTTCTTTCTTTCTTTCTTTCTTTCTTTCTTTCCTTTCTTTCCTTTCTTTCCTTTCTTTCCTTTCTTTCCTTTCTTTCCTTTCTTTCCTTTCTTTCCTTTCTTTCCTTTCTTTCCTTTCTTTCCTTTCTTTCCTTTCTTTCCTTTCTTTCCTTTCTTTCCTTTCTTTCCTTTCTTTCCTTTCTTTCCTTTCTTTCCTTTCTTTCCTTTCTTTCTTCTTTCATCTTTTACAGATTCACCCATTATGGAAGTGCTGCTCCAGGCTGTGGGCGGCTGCCTGTGTCCTGCCAGTTTCCTCCAAGGGGCGGGGGCGCTGAGAGCCTGTCCCAGTGTGAGGGAGCCTGTCCCGAGGAAGGCTTTACCTTTCTTCTGCTACACCTACAGTACCACTGGATGTCACTGTTGTCTCACGAAAGACAACATCTTACTGACAACTTTCTGACCGATAGTGTTTAGTAAATATATATATACATATATGCATTTATATTCCCTTCCCCTCATCTGTTCTGCACAGGCATCGAAATTAAAGGACTGTGCAAGCCCCTGGCTCTCGTTCATATTTTTGATTACTATTTTACAGTGAGTGTGTTTCTGGGTCCTTTTGTGGCACTCTAAGAGGCATCTTTTCCGTATCGTTTCCATAAGGTGCTGCTTTCTGCTTTGATAGGTGTACAGTGTGGCACAGCTGCCACAATGCATCTCAGTAGTATTTTGATTTTTTGCTCATATTCGTATCAGTTGCTGGGAAGTATTTTACTTCACCACAGCTGGACTGACTGCAGCTGTGATCGGGTGCAGGAGTGAGCTGCCTGCGGGAGCAGCATTATCTGCTGGTGCCTGTCTGCAGCTAGGCACTTTCGCTGGGCAGCACTGCCCATAAATCAGGATTACCCTGGAGGTGTCTGCTTCTCTCCACCATTATAGACGAGTGTGCAGAGACTCTGCCCCTAAGTGAGGCACCTCTGCTACTAAGAGGCAGTGAGAAACTCAGACTCCTTTTCTTACAAATGGAAAGCTTTTTTTCCTACCAGTTGCCTGAGGTGGAGGAATTCAGCCAGGCAAATGAAGACATATAACTCTCTTTAAAGTCAGTGAAGAGGAACAGGCAATTCCAGGGATGTGATTCATCCTATCAGAAAGAACACTTCTAGCAGATAGGTCAGGTAGGTAAAGACTTATAGGCACCTATTTCTGCTGACTGACACTGCAGTAGCCTTGTGACCAGCTGAAGGGTAGAACAATCAGACAAGAAGAGTCTTACCCATTTTGCCTAGTACAGGCACCTCTACAACAGATTGTTTGAAACAGTATGTAGATCTTCCCTACATAACTTCACTCCATTATTAACCATCCTTAAGCCAGCTTTCTACATATTTCTGTAATGCTAAACATGCCAGAAAAGGCACCTGATGCTGAATGACCCACCCCAAACTGCCCACCAGAAACTGTGCTATTCCCCGTGGGACTGAAGGTGGTTCAAGAGAGCCCTTGTTAGCCCCTGTTGTAAACACACCAGGAGCTGATCTGACAATTTGGCCCTATGGGCAGTGGCATTCCTGTGCCCAGCAAAGCTCCCATTTCATTATCAGTGCTGCAGCCTAGGGGTAAAAAACTATTTATTGTTGGTTACAGACACATGAACCCAGTTTCAGCACTGTCTCCAGCTCTCAAAGGCTTACTTTGTATGTTGAAAACAACAAAACTTGTTACCTACAACAGGACATGAAGTACAATGCTAAGGAAGAGGTCATCTTTATGCATGAAAGTAGGCTGGCTCTGTTAGCTGTTGTCCATCTCAATCCGTATGCATTTCAAGCAATGCTGTTATAGACTTCTTTAAAACTGCCATGACCTCACCCAGCATGACTTGTCCGTGCAATGAGGTGCAGCTGTGGACTTCTGTACAGAAGCAGAGTATCGGAATCTCACTCCTCTTGAGAGGTCAGGGAAGTCTGAACATCAGTCAGCAGAATAAGAAATTTCTGATAGTTGCCTGAATCAGTTCACGTAAGAGAACTAAAAGAAGAGGCAAAGCTGGAGAATTAAAGCCTGATTATTCCAGCAAGGAATTAACAAATTCGGGGTTAAAGGTCATGAATGCAGACTGGCCTAAGAGATTTGCCAATTTTAATTAAAATGATGCCAAAACCATTTGCTGTGAAAATTAAATAGGAGCACTCCTCAGTCCCGGCTGGTTTTAACAGTGCTATTTTAATTCTGTATCCGTAAATACAGGATTGTGGAATGACTGCCACCATTTAATAGGCTCAGAAAATGTGTGAATCATGCCAAGTTAGTTTCAGGGAATCAAAATGGTAAGGCATTCCCAAAAATGCAGCTTTCTGGAGTAACTTCTTGGAATGGGGCTTCTCTGGGGTGTGACAGGTGATTTCCCCATTTCTCCACAGCACAAACCTCTGCCATGACCCGCTGCCCTGGTTTCAGCTGGGACAGAGTTAATGGTCTTTGGGCTATTGATACTTCCAGAGACAGAGGAAGGAAACATGTCTCCCCAGTGTGTGCGCAGACACCCTAGTTGCATATTCTGGGTCTTACTTTGATTGCCATTAGTAGGCTTGTATTTCCCAGGTGGCCCAGGCAGCTGAGAGCACATTGCTGTCCCCACAGATGCATTGCCAATCAGCGACTGCCATTAAGCCAAAACTGCTGTGATACCTGCCCAGCTGCAGCCTGTGTGCCCAACATGCAGAGCTGCATATATATTGCATGTATAAAACTAAGCTGCATGCAGAGTTCTCACAGAGATACTGTGAGGTGTGGGGCAGGGTGAGATTACAGCTCTCTGTGTCCTCCAGTGCTGTACTGGTTGCATGGGACCCCATGGGTACAGGGAGCTGAGTAACATCCCCACACCCTCACTTCTTCCCCACGTTTGGGGCTTCGCAGGGCAGAATGCACTGCTAAAAATGACAGGCTTTCCATATGCATCTTTATTTGCATTTTTCCTTATTTTGTTGCTGTTATTCTCCTCATCCAAAGCATGACTAGTGATTCACAGAAGATGGAGCAAGCCTGATCCTGCTCGGAAAAGCTCAGACGTATTTGCTTTCCCAAGCTGTTTCATGGTAGGTGTCCCTGTGCAGCCACGGGGATCTGACCTGCTTCATGCTCGTGTCTCGGCCAGTCACAGGCGGGGAGCTGGGAAACGTTGCTCCTCCATGCTCCACAGGGCAGCGGGGCTTGGAGGCAGGCACAGCCCGCCTGGGTGTGAGGACTCACACCGACACGGGAGCTCCTCCTCGCGGCTCCTCGCGCACCGAGAGCCGTGCGACAGCGGGCCCCGGCCCTGCTGGGAGCATCTCAGGGGGAATGACACGTCGAATGGGAGTGGGAAGCCAACAGCATTGCTGTGCGGCATCCTTTCAGAGAGCTTTTTGCATCAGCTGTTATCTCCATGAGTTAAATGTATGCAAATTAAACATGGCTGCTGGCCGCTAAATAGGCATTTCTTGCCAAAAATATCTGCTCTCTGGGGTCTCCACCTCTTTTGTGTTTGCAAACTGCATCAGATGCTTCGTAAGTCATTCACCAAAATGTGCTGACACTGATACCGGTATCAGGCAAGAAGCTCCCAGCCCTCCCTGCATTTTCCCTTTAATCTTTTTCCTATGATTTTAGAATTTTCCTTTTACATTTCTAAGCAATTAATTTTTTGGCTCCCACATAGGATCAACGGGTGTGGAATGACTGGCGCAGCCCTTATAGGCTCCATCTGGTTGCTGCTGATAAGGTAATCCTGAAAGCTGAGGGGCAATATCTCCAATAAGCTTAAGAGGCAGCAGCTTAATCTGTTTGCAAGGCAGAACAAGCCCCGCAGCCAGCATTGTTATTCCATGGGAACAACTGGGCACAGACAGCACTTCCATAGGTGCAGTGAGGAGGCTTTCACAGAGCTATTTTACCCCTGGGAGTGATGATTCTTCTGATGCAGTTGTATTCCCTCTCAGAAGAAGGAAAAGCTGTGCTGTGCTTTGCTTTGTGAGCAATTTGTCCCCCAAAGCCATGATTTCTGAATCAAATCAATTATCGCTTTGCTTCTTTACCTCTGTAAACTCTTGGGTACTTATGCAATCTTCCCCAAAGCAATGGGAAAAGATGACAGTTGCCTTTCTGTTAATAATATGTTGGGTGTTTCTTTCTTCTGTAACTTCCATTAAACTGCTGTTGGGTCCTGAATGGGAGATGTGATGAAAGCAATGGGAGTGTGCTTGGGGTGCTCCTTGTAGATGGAGGGCTCTGTCATCTCCCTTGTACAGATCTGGATCTGGGGTCACAGCCAGGATTGCTGTGCAGGGATTTTAAGCACCACCTTTGCTCCCCTCGGTATGTTGTCCTGTCTCGTGACATGAACCATGGCCGAGAGCATCACAAACCCATGCCTGTGCCTTTCATGGTGCCCATTTTGCAGGATTTCAGCCATCAGCTTTGGGGTTTGTTTTACTGAAGATTTCTGTTATTAGCTGTGTGCTTACTCTGTTCAAATACATCCTGCCAGTTCCCCCAGCAAAACACGCATGCATGTGCTGCAGGTCTGGGGAAAGCACAGAGGGCTCTTGCAGTATTGTTTCCCCACACACAGGGGTTATCCCAGTGCCGTCACTCAAGGGCAGTGGTGTGACGGAGGCAGCCGGCTGGACATCATGCTCCGGCAACGAGCAGAAGCCGCGTCAATGGCAAGCACGGGGCTACTTTCAGCGACAGGAATCGCTGCATCATTGCATCACACTTCCTACCTTTGCTTCTGTCAGATACAGTCATTTCTGCTGCGTGTGCGCACAACGAACACACTTGCTGTGCCCGAGAGGGCAGCGGCCAGCAGCGATCCTTCAAAGCAGGGGAGCGGGGAGCGCACGGGCTCTCTTGCAGGAGTAATTCATGTTTTCATTTTTAACTCTTTTATCCTTCAGCGGCTTCTGGTGTTGGAGACTGCTCCATCTGCTGGTGAGCAGCGAGCGAGGCTTTCTGCCATCAGCTCCCCTTCAGAGGAAGGAGGTGGTGCAGGGATGTCCTGGCCATTTCTCGTCTGGGAGCCAGCCACCCCACCAGCCCACTGCGGGGATCCCTGTGCCTTCACCTCCTGCACTAGAGAGAGGCCAAGCCCAGCTGCACCCCGAAACATGCTGGGGAAATCACTGCTGTCCCACACAATGAAGGCACCGTGATGCCAATTTGATGGCCTTGCTGTGGGATCCCAAAGTGAAGACTTGGGGAAACCACCACAGGAGCAGCGGGGGCAGATGACCCGGGAGACACGACCCTGGCAGGGGATGCGTGGTGGGAGATGAGGCTGCTCCTCATGGGGTGTTTGTAGCAGCAATGCTGGGCTACAGCTGGTACAAGCCCCTTGGCTGGGGGGGAGGGGAGACTGGTGGGAATGAGGCCAGGAGCTTCAGTTTTAACCAAATACACTTTTCCTGCCACCATGGTTTATGGCATGTTAATATGGAGATATGAAAAGTTAAGATTATTAGATTAAATACACATAGTTGATTCTCCGCTTTTCAATCCCCCAAGGAGGTCTGGGCACTGAGACAAGGCTTCCAGGTCCCACTTTAGAAAAAGGCAGTGCCTCTTTTAAAACTGACAGCTTAGAGATGAAAAGAGGCTCTCCCTTGCCAGCCTCAGGCAGCTGCAGGGAGGAGGGCTCCAGCTACATCCACCCCATTTATCCAGGCCACTGCAGTCTCTCTGCTGCCACCAATCCTGTGCTTACACCAGACGCTCAGCCGGGGTGCTCCTGTTTGCACCGGAAGCAGTACGTGAGGAAGGAGTCCGCATCACTAATTACATGGCACGGTTTATGCAAGGCTCATGTACATGCCTTTTGAGACAAGCACAGGGCACGGAGGTGACAGGAGAGGTCTGCATGCTGTCATCCTATCTTGGGCAGAATGGATAAGGCCAAAATTATGATTACTTTTGCACCTGAGTAGCTTCATTGGTGATAATTAAGTAGTGTAAATGGAGGATCCGTGTAAGCAAGATTCAAATCAGACACTCGTATTTATCTCTGCCTCAGGTCCTCTCTATAGGGTTGCTTCTGTCAAAGTGAAGAATGAAACAAAGACAGAAAAACCTAAATAGTGATTAATGAAGAACAGTCCATATTTAATCACAGCTTTCAATTCAGACTTTATAATTTAAACTTCAGTAATTGTGTTCACGATTTTGGCATCTGCTTATCCCAGCCTACACACTATCTTTGAACTAACAGAATGGCTTATCTTTGCAATTAAACATTCAGTGTAGCAACAAATCTTCAATTTGGTGTGAGTCACTCAGCTGCTAAGTCAAACAATGTGTCACTAAACAAACCAGTTTCCCCCTGACCTCATATGATGATGATGACTTGTGAAATCATCTTGAGATTTCTATGGTATAATTTGCTGGTACTTTCTGACACACTCGTTTTCATAAACCTAATTGGGTCCTGCATCAGAAACGGGATACAGCAGTATACAAACAGTTGATAGCAGTTATCATGGAAATGAAGGCAGCCCACCTTCGAACTAGTTGCTAAAAAAGCAAAATAACTTTCTCAAAGTACGAGCTGCAAGTACAGGGTGAGGAAAAGTTACAACTGCATCAGCTCCAGTGGGTGTGTAGGGATCTGAACTGTGGCTATGGGGATTAGCAACATTGGTGGGGTGGCTGCTTCTGGTGCAGACAGGAGCCCGGTGCTTCCATACACCAGCTTCACCCCACTGCTCTGCATCACAGGTGTCCGTATGTGCAGTCATTATTGGCAGTAATCCGTAATCTTCAGTTTAACACAGTTAAGGTGACACCTGGTGTCAGAAGGTTATGGTATCTAGCAACTCCATCTCTGCACTCAACCAGAGAAGAGCAACACTGGGGTGGAAGTTGTGATGTGCAGCCCCAGGGCAGGCAGGGCTCCCAAAACACACACTGCTATTTCACACAGCTGAAGTTTTCTCAGAAGCTGGGTTTGGAGTCTTGGTGGATGCAGGCAGTCCCTTATGCTGGCGGTGCTGCCGTATGACAGTCATACATCCCTTTAGAAATAAGTAGTGACCTTTTGAGTGCTTGCACTTTAAGTGCTCTGTCACGTCAGCTCTGGGAGCCACCAGAGCTCCAACAACTGTAGCTGAAAACACATGAGAGGACTTTTACTTAAAGGTCCAGCTGTGGGACATGAAAGCAGCTCTGTGGAGGTTTTACTGTTAGCTGCTGACACAACATGGCCAGTGGTCTTCCTCACTTCAGGCAGCAGCACAAGCTGCAGCATTGACCTGATGCTAATGCCTGCCACGCAGGTCTGTGTCCTCAGGGCCTCCTGAACCTTGTAGGGCTTATCTAGCCAATACCCTATTGCAATCTGACATACTGTCTCCTTAGCCGAAGGGATCCAGGTACTAAGTCACTTTATTTCCCATTCCTACCTCTGATGTAGCTCATTGTCTCTTGGCATAAGCTCATTCCCATCTGGCAATGAACCTAATGAAGGCAAGTTCATAGAATCATAGAATAGTTAGGGTTGGAAAGGACCTTGAGATCATCTAGTTCCAACCCCCCTGCCATGGGCAGGGACACCCCACACTAAACCATGTCACCCAAGGCCTCATCCAACCTGGCCTTGAACACCACCAGGGATGGAGCATTCACAACCTCCCTGGGCAACCCATTCCAGTGCCTCACCACCCTCTCAGTAAAGAATTTCTTCCTTAGATCCAATCTAAACTTCCCCATTTAAGTTTTAACCTGTTACCCCTTGTCCTGTCACTACAGTCCCTGATGAATAGTCCATCCCCAGCATCCTTGTAGGCCCCCTTCAGATACTGGAAGGCTGCTATGAGGTCTCCATGCAGCCCTCTCTTCTCCAGGTTGAACAGCCCCAACTTTCTCAGCCTATCTTCATATGGGAGGTGCTCCAGCCCCTGATCATCCTCGTGGCCCTCCTCTGGACTTGTTCAAACAGTTCCATGTCCTTTTTATGTTGAGGACACCAGAACTGCACACAATACTCCAAGTGAGGTCTCCACGAGAGCAGAGTAGAGGGGCAGGATCACCTCCTTCGACCTGCTGGTCACGTTCCTCTTGATGCAGCCCAGGATACGGTTGGCTTTCTGGGCTGTGAGCACACACTGAAGCTGGCTTATGTTAAATTTCTCATCGACCAACACCCCCAAGTCCTTCTCTGCAGGGCTGCTCTGAATCTCTTCTCTGCCCAACCTGTAGCTGTGCCTGGGATTGCTCTGACCCAGGTGTAGGACCTTGCACTTGGCATGGTTAAACTTCATCAGGTTGGCATCAGCCCACCTCACAAGTGTGTCAAGGTCCCTCTGGATGGCATCCCTTCCCTCCAGCTTATCAACCGAACCACACAGCTTGGTGTCATTGGCAAACTCACTGAGGGCGCACTCAATCCCACTGTCCATGTCACCGACAAAGATGTTGAACAAGACCGGTCCCAACACCAATCCCTGAGAGACAGCACTCGTTACTGGTCTCCAGGCGGACATGGAGCCATTGACCACAACTCTTTGCGTGCGGCCATCCAGCCAGTTCTTTATCCACCGAGTGGTCCACCCATCAAATTGTTGTCTCTCCAATTTAGAAACAAGGATGTCGTGTGGGACAGTGTTGAAGGCTTTGCACAAGTCCAGGTAGATGACATCAACTGTTCTACCCCTGTCCCTCAGTTCTGTAGCCCCATAATAGAAGGCCACCAAATTGGCCATGCTGGCTGTCACCAACCACCTCCTTGTTTTTCATGTGCCTTAGCATGCCTTTCAGGAGAATCTGCTCCAAGATTTTGCCAGGCACAGAGGTGAGACTGACTGGTCTGTAATTCCCCGGGTCATCCATTTTTCCCTTCTTGAAAATGGGGGTTATATTTCCCTTTTTCCGGTCATCGGGAACTTCACCTGACTGCCATGATTTTTCAAATATGATGGCCAGTGGCTTAGCAACTTAATTCACCAGCTCCTTCAGGACCCGCGGATGGATTCCGTCAGGTCCCATGGACTTGTGTACGTTTAGGTTTTTAAGATGGTCTCGAACCAGATCCTCTTCTACAGTGGGCCTAGGGTCTTCATTCTCACAGTCCCTGCGTCTGCCTTCCAAGACTTGGGTGGTGCAGTCAGAGCCTTTGCCGTGAAGACTGAGGCAAAGAAGTCATTCAGAACCTCAGCCTTCTCCAAATCCAGGGTAGCCAGTTCTCCTGATACCTTCTGGAGGGGGCCTACGTTGTCCCTAGTCTGTCTTTTAATCACTACATACCTATAGAATCCCTTCCTGTTATCCTTAACATCCCTAGCCAAGTTTAATTCTAACTGGGCCTTAGCTTTCCTCTCCTGGTCCCTAGATTCCCAGACAACATCCCTGTATTCTTCCCAGGCCGCCTGTCCTTGCTTCCACCTTCTATAAGCCTCTTTTTTCCTTTGAATTTTCCTGAGCAGCTCCTTATCCATCCAAGGAGGTCTCCTGGCCCTCCTGCTGCACTTCCTTCTAGTTGGGATGCAACACTCCTGAGCTTGGAGCAGGTGATCCTTGAATAACAACCAGCAGTCTTGGGCCCCCCTGCCCTCTAGGGCTGTATCCTGTGGAACCTTATTGAGCAGGTTCCTGAAGAGGCCAAAGTCTGTTCTCTTGAAGCCCAGGGCAGTGAGTTCTCATGTTCCCATGTTAGCTGGTGCCAGATGAACTTTGCATCTTCTGTGCAGCGCAAAATAAAGATGGCAGTTCGAAAACTGTGGCCCAGAAGCTGTTTGAGAGTCAAGATGTCATAGTCATGGTGACCTCCTGCAACCAGGAGAACATATTCATCTGACTGTAGCATTTAACTAGCTTGTCAGATTTTTCATTGTACTGCACTGCTTTACTTCAATTCTCAGAATTATTTATAAGGGTAGACATCCTCCTTTTACCAAAGAAAGACCCTGTATGAAGCAACAGAAGATACAGTATTAGATATGGGCCATCAGCTGCCTGAATGAGCAAATGAACCAAATAAATAGGCAGGAGAAAGCCACTTACTACCATGATTTCACATTTCAATCAATGCAGCTAAGGTGAAAAAAAATAAAGTCACTCATTTTCAATAGCAGTGCCAAGAGAAATAGGCTTCATGCTCTGTATTCTCTTTAATTATTGTCTTTGTCTGGCTCAGAAACTACATGAGGCACAGTGAATGCTATTAGCTACAGCAGAGCTGCTGATCTGTAAAAAAGCAGTATGATCAGATGCCAGCAAGGAGAAGGCAAGAGTTAGTTAAGAAATCAGTTGTTACTCATAGGAAGAAAGCAGACTTCAGGGTAGATGACATTCACAACAGAAAAGGCAACAACTTGGAGGGACCCTGGAGGGGTGACAAATCTCACTTGTTTTGATTATATGCATTTTTAAAGTCTGATTTTGCAAACCTTCACCTCCATTTGTACCACGGAGTTCACCAGCATCATTTCAGCACCCCAGGCTTTCCTGGAACAGTGTCCCCTCCTGGTTATTCTGAGCCTGAAAATGCTGCCAAGTTGCCAAACCATCTCATTATCAAACACAAATTAAAATGAACCAACTTATCCCCTTTACAATGGAATCATGATGGAAATTTTCAGTTCTGTACCTACAGACTGCTCTTGCATCATGTTTTCATGTCTTCACAACTGTAGTAATTTTTTCCTCACCTTTTTAATGAGCTTATTTGGATTTTTCATTCGTCTCAGCTTTTAGGTGAAAGCAGAGATGTTCATATATCCTACAGCTCCAAGAGCTGGAAGAAGCATGCTGCATGTCACAGGGCTCATAGTAAAGGCAGGTCACAGCCCATGCCATTACATATAGTCCTAAGGAAGCAGTGCTAAACAGATCACATCTCTCCCAGACATTTCAGAGAGGTGACTGAAAGACACAGATCCCTCCAAACTCGTTTCAGTCATATTGAATAGAAGAACATGATGACATTTCATGCAGCCTCCTGCAGCCCAAATTAGTTCAGCTGTTGTGAATGGATGTTCCAAGCTTCACTATTTACTTATCCAGGCTACCATACCTGGTGTGGTACAGGGCATTATGAGCAGGTGGGTGGCCAGGCAGTGCCACCAAAGTCACATCCCAACTCTTGTTTTCTCCATCCCAGCACATGTTTTCTCCATCACCTCATTTCCCTGAATGCCTCCAGGAACCACCCAATGGGAGAGCCAGCCTTGGGAGTTCTGGGTTTCATCCACACCAGAGACCTCATGGGTGACCTCTCTACTCAAAAACAGCTGTAGCTCTGTGAGGAAATCTACCTCTGTGTGTCCCACCTCTGGTACTCACTTACAATTTATGTATTGTAAATACCCCCTAGGAAAAATTTAATGGCAGGCAGATTTCCTCACAGAGCTATGGCTGTGGGTGGCAGGCCTAGTGCAAGTAAGTCTTCACAGTATCCCTTCAGTGCTCTTACAAGAAAAGTGGGTCAGACTTTGCAGCTGAAGTCTTCTGGGGCTTTGACTTTAATTAAAGTGTAAGATAACAGCACATCACCCTTATTCAGGCATACAATGAAGGGGATATGCTGCTATTACCTCTTGCAAATGCAAAAGCCTGGGCAGGAGCTCCTATTCCCTGTCCACCTGCCTCAAAGCACACAACAACAGCACTTTTGACATGATCAACCTGTTTAAGTGATACACAGATGATGTGCCACGTGAAACGACACCAACAGGGCTCTTTTTCTTACACCACTGACCAGAAGGAAGTTTCCCAGAGGGAAATGCCATGTCATCCAGGCAGCATTGCCTCCACAAAGTACTTGGTTTTGCAGCGGATGATCCTGGGAGGTCTCCATGGGGGCTACCAGGCTGCAGCAGATCAGCGGAACAAACCGAACCCCCAGCCTCTTCAAGCGGAAACTGGTATTTCAGCACAAGTTTTCATGTAATAAATTTCTGTGTAAAAAATTAACAGTTATGAGAAAAGTTGTCGAGAATAAAATGGTTGAGGGCAGTGAAAGGCTGACAGGGAGATGTGTGGGATGCTGGAGCTGATGACAGGAACTGGGAACTTAAGTCACAGAGTGTGGTGAGCTAATAGATAACCTCAGTTTTGCATTTCCAGGACACAAGAGTGATATGGCAGCCTAAAAGGAAAGATTTTCAACTGCTTTGCACAATTTGCTTTAACATCTTATCTTTTCAAAACAACACTTTGCTCAGCCTGATAAAGTTAGTGCAACTTTACGTGCTTGTTTATATTGTTCCCTACCTGTACGCTCTCAACTCTCACAAGTTTTTCAGGTTCTTTTCATGTTTTGTGTTCTTCTAAAATCTCAGGTGCTGCAGATAAAGGGCATCTTCAACGTTTTAGTTTCTGCTGTATTTTATAAAGCTTAGCCAAAAATAATTTCTGAAGTCCTCAACTGCAATATTTGAAATTCATTCTCATAATGTGAAGGATGACACTGTATTTTCCAATGCTTAACTTTCAAATTACTATATTGACGCTGCAGAGAAGACTGAAATGCTCAAACCCGATGACTTTCATGCCAAATGTGAGTTTTTGAGTTCTGGCATATACAGCCTTGTGCAAATATTAGCCTATATCTAACTAGTCTGCTCTAAACATTTGCCGTACCATTGATAACTATCCTGTCTTTGCAGTTTTTAGTTATCCTAAAGTTCTGTCTTTTTGAAGACAACCATTTAGTCTATACAGCATTCAAAGGAAGCCTTTGCTGATGGCTTTGCTTTCCTCCTTTGATATACATAAGCCTTGAAGCAAAATACCCTGGATACAGCGGACAGGCAGGTGCTGCTTAAATATCAGCAAATGTTGCCTGGGGTAAGGACAGGAGGTTTGTGAGCTTTGCAATTTTATCATGAGTTTCACCTGCTCAGTAATCCAAACACACATATATAATCTGACAGAACTCTGTCCTGTTTGCTGTGGTTTATCTTCAGCTGAAGAGTAAATGGGTAAATGGTATCAGAATCCTGAAACGGCAGCCAGCAAGGGCAGTGCTTATACACCTGGGAGTACAGTACAAGGAAACACAAATGCATCATAAATATGTATTTTAGAGCTGCAAGGCACCCATGCTCACAGCTGGCACATTTCAGCATGTTGAATTGCTTATGTTGAATACCCATAATTGGTGATTACAGCATCTGATTTACACTGTCACCATGCCACACGTCCTAGAACATTTAGTCACCTACTTACACTTGTACAGAGATGCATCGATTTTAAAAGCAAATATTTAAGGTGGTGCTTTTTAAATTATTATTATTTTTATATGAGGCAAAGCACAGCAGACTGTATTTGTGTCTTGGGCATTACAGGAAAGCTAACTAGGCCAGCTCCATCTTACTGGTAGCACAGAAAATATTTAACATATAAGATGTAATTTAGTCTCTGGGGGCTACTTTAAAATGACAACTTAAGAGCTAGCACAATCCCCTTTTGAAACTAAAGTATATCAGCCCTGAAGATTCCCTCTCTGCCCTGTGCAGCCCTTCAGAATCCAGCCTTGCTGTTTGTAGAGCCTTTGGTGCCATAGCATATTTTGCAGCTGGAATCACTTACAGTCACTTGGCAACTGTATTCTGGCCATGCTGGCATCTCCTCAGGCTAGCAGCCTGCCTTGGTTCCCTTTTTTCGCTGCAGTCCTTCATAATGGAAACCAATTGCAGTTCTGCCATGTGAGTGCAGGAGCATTACCAAGGTCAGACAAGGAGAAGGGCTCATCCTGTTGTCTTCTGATGGTCACACACTGTCTGGAAGTAGTTTAGCATGTACTTTATGCATGACGTCCTAGTGACAGATGAAGTTCCTTAGGAGCGGCTTTGGGGAGGGAAGGAAGGAGGTAGGGGGCTGCTGCCCACTGGTCCCCGTTCCTGCTGGGAGACCGATGACTGCATGGGTGGTGAGCCCAGAGCTGCAGCATGTCAGAGGCCCAGCAGCCACATTGTCATTTAAACCGCTTCATTCACAGCAGCAGGAGACAAAGTTAGCATTCCCCTGAGGAGAAAGAAGGTGGTGAATGCGCTGCCACAGCTCATTGCCATCGCCTTATGAGGGTGACATCCACCTGTGATGGCAAGAGTGAATGAGGCAAGTTCATGTGCTGTTATGGCAAAACCATGTCAGGTTTGTCCAGACTTCACCTTTTAAAGTAGAATGTGTTGCTGTGTGACTTCTGTCTTCTCTGCACTGCTGAACTGGGAAGGGGCAGAAGATGGGCATGTACCTGTAGGGCTATAATTTTCTCTAGTTACAGATAAGAGACAATTCAAATGGCAAACTTACTTAAACTAAAGGAGGAACAGGGAGAGGCAGCAGCTGCCAAAGCAGAGCCTGGCATCCACGTTCCTTCTCGTGGGGGACATCCTGTGATGCTCTCCTGTACCAGAGGAGAGAGGAAACCTGCACCAGGCACCCAGCCAGCATTTGCTGCCTGGCATATGCTTCAGACCATGACTGGCTTTACTTACCTCTCTCCCCATGGACTGATGGAGACTGGGTTTTGGGAACACTTCACACATTCCTGTGCAGTCACATGTTTCCAGTGCTTGCCCTGCCACATAACTGCTTGTCTCTGTGTCTGTTATGACCTGAAGGTTTAGTGGTCTTTTAAAACTGCTTTCTTCCAGGTATTTTTGTTTGGCATCAGAATCTATAAGGGTGAAAGCTGACGATGAGAAATACATTTTGGGTTATTCTTACTCTGGCCTCTCACTGAACTTCTCAGCTGAATGTCTCTTAGTGCGATCTTTATTTAAACTTGTTTAAAGATGCTGTGATCTGCCTTGGCAACATCTTATTAGAATGCCAGGAACAAGATAGAAACAATTAAGATCAAGAGCTGTGCAGCAATTTCCATTTCTGTGCTGCAAGTGTATGGCATTTGCTCTCTCCATCCTTCATGCCACCACACACTGGACCTCTGGAGGTCCCTTCCAGCCTAAGTGAGGCTCTGATTTTAAGACTGCTCAAGCACAGGCTTTTTATACAAGGTTCTGCAGCTTGGACTGAGTTCCATGTAATGAGGACATTTGTTAAACAACCTGTCTTTTTGAGGTATGTTGTTGCTTTTAGATTCTTTTTCATAGATGTTTCTTTGGATAAAATATCCCACAACCTATATTCTAGTCACATGAAGGATTTATGCCTGTCTTTTTCTGAAATGAGTGAAGAGAGGCATTCCGTATGGGAAAAGGAGGAACAAACCTTAATATTTTTCCTCTTTAGATTTAATTTATCACCATGTTGCCTTCTAAATTACATGTGTATGTGACCTCCTTTGCCCCCCTTAGTGTCTTCTTTCTTTTCTTCCTGGAAATGAACACATCTTGGGCACCTCCATCCCTTTTTCCCCAATATAAGAAACTAATTAATGTAATTTTAACTACATGTTTGGTGTCTCTTTTTCATTACATGGTTTACACAGCTCAGGAAGGGGGGGAATTTTCCATAGGGAGGCACTTTCACTGGGGGAAGCAGGCTCCAGCAGATGCTCAGTTCCTAAAAGAAAAGTTCACACTTGGTAAATAAATAAGAAATCAGTCATGACTAATTCAGTGGCCTCAGCCACTGTGGTTCCTGGTGGGAGTGATACGGGTGTGGGTGCCCCATGGCAAGCAGCCCTGCCAAGAAGGCAGCCCCATAGTGCACCAGAACTACACATCCCAGGAGGCAGTGGGCTGACACCACGCGCTTTTGGGTCATTTCAGCAAAGGTGGTTTAATTCAGAAGTTTGATTTCGGTGGTAAATGATGACACACAGGTTATTTAACATATATGTAGAAAAAATCTGTTTGAAAATTTGTTCTTGTAGGAAAACTGTTCCAAATCTTTCTCCCTTCTAAAGAGCATTTTCCAAGCACTGGTCCTTCAGGGAACTCATTTATTACAATGAAGAAAGGCAGTGATCTCCATGAAGAACTACTACCTGCATGCTGAATTAGAGTCTCCATGGATCCCATGGAATCTTGGAGCAGAGAAGGGAACTTGCTGGATGTGTCTGGCCCAGGCATCTCCCAAAGGTACAAATTTCCTTTGGAGGCAGAATATGTGCTCCAGCCCCTCTTCACATACCTGTGCCTTCCTACTTCCCCCTCTGGCCTGTGGGAGAGGGAAAGAGGCCAACCCCACGTCTCCATCCTGCCGTCAATGGAAATGTTCCCACAGTAAATATCAGCCTTTGCACAGACATGATTTCCAAACTTCCCCGTACTGTGTGGGATTCACTGGTTAATAAACCTGATTTACATAAAGAGAACACTGTTTTAAAGTCTGTTCTCAGAAAGGCATAGAAAGTAACGCACAATTAATTGCGAGTCATAATAACTTAGGTACTTGGGGATCATCAACGAAACAAACCATACTGTGCATGTTATTCAAAAAGCCACAGACAATGAAGTAAATCAAAGGAACTGAGCTGCTCATAAGTAGAGTTGAATAAATTAAAAATTAGGACAGTGTCACAGAGCAACTAGCTCTCTGCAAGCATTGGCTGGGAATAAACATTTTTTATTCACAGCAGAGGACAGTTCTCACTGTGCCAGCATTAAATAATAGTCTTCCTTCAGTGATCCCACCAAGAAAGGAGAATTCATCTGCTGAGAACATTTTGCTCTACATCGAAGCAGATTTGTAGTGTTCTTTGAGGGCAGACTGAAGGAAAGTGAATATTCCCCATGAATTTTCTGTGCAAACCCAGTTTTAGAGGTGCCTGGATGTGCTCACCCTAAACCTACATCTCTCTCTCAAAACGTAATGGAAATGCACATATAACCATAGAATGCATTGGGTTGGAAGGCTCCTTAAAGATTCCAACCCCCCTTGCCACAGGCAGGGACACCTTCAGCTAGAGCAGGTTGCTCAAAGGCCAACGTCTCATGCTCTTTGACAACAAAACATGCTTAAAGACAAAACCTTGAGGTAGAAACCAATATTCTCCTCCAGACATTTGAAAACTCACTGAACCCTCCAGCTCCTTTTGCCTTCCTGGGGGGACCAAACCCCACACCCCCAGGGTCATGGACTTCCCTGTCACTTCCCATGCCATCCCCATCCCCCATGCTTCTCAGTTTCTCCTTGTACATGGCTCAGCAGGCAGAATCCTTGTGGCTCTGCCAGTGCCACCTCTGCCATCCAAACCTGCCCATCTGCATCTTATATAGCATCAAAAATATTCTCATTTTGCTGATGCGGTTTTTAAAGCTAATATGGAAAGAAGATGCAATAGTTTTGAGAGAAACAGCAGCCACTGTGGAAGACACAGCACCACATCCACAGGTTGAATTTCAAATGTGAAGAAAATATGTGTGGCTTTGAGGGCTTCGGCCGTGGGAAGGTGCAAGGGATGCTCCTCTGCTCGCCTCAGCTGTCGTTCCCACAGCAAGGAAATACAATACTTTAAAAGCTTTCATTTTGATTTAAGTCCCTTGTGCACAATTTTGCAAGGTGACTCCCAGCTCTTGCATGGGGAGCCCCATCGAGTAACTGCTTGCCTTGTGGAAACTCATTTTAAAGAGTTACCAGCATACCTCCTTTTGGTCATCACCTTTTCAGGCTGTTTACCCTCTCTTCAAATAGCAGCTGTTAGATACACTGGTCATCTTAAACACTATTTTTTAAATGCTTTTATAGTGTGGGGAAACAATAACTCTACAGTACCCACTCTGTGGCACGTGGCATTGCCTGAGTTAGTACTGCTCTCCCACTCTTTATTCCTGAATAATCATTTTTCCTCCTTGGCTGCTCTCAAAAATAGGTCTGAGGTTATTCTAGGACTCTGGGAACTCTTTCTCACTTATTCAGAGGCCATTTTAGATTTGCAACTTGTATTTTGTCTCCTGTTCATCTTCCATCCCTGCTGCACGAGTAGCACGTGCCCGCCTGCACCATCTGAGATTATGATGTGGGCACCCGCAAGGTCTGGCACCTCACTGCTATTGGCAACTTGGCATCGTAAGTTTGGCTATTTGTTGAAAATTAAATCCTTCAGTTTCATTCCCACATCTGTACTCACTAACTCATAGGCTAAATGCCTTCTGGATTTAAGAGGATAACGTTGTATTGAAGTAATGAAGAGCTGATGTGTTCCAGGTGGGACACCTCTGCAGTTTCTGCTCTACTTTTCATTCCTTCATCCTGTGCATTTTGTCAAAGGCCAGCTTTTGCTTCTATGAAGAGACCCACAGAGCTGTATGTGATGCTCAGATAGGTGCTTTTCCTTTTCTCTCTGCATCTGCCCTTGTTTGGAAAGATGATACCTTAGACAGATACGGTTAAATTGTCCCTTCCTCCCACTTCCTACAACCTATGTGACTGTATGTCTGTTTGCAGACATCTTATAACATCAAACTTTTTTGCTATACTTGCAGGGACTCAAAAAAGCACTGGAACATGTGCTGTAGATGCTGCTGGTTTGTTCTGTGTGATAAGCTCCCTCACTTCTCACATGCCTTGCACCCATGCAGGGCCCAGGAAGCCCACAGGATTGATCACAGGGGCAGACAAAGCAGCAGGCAGCACCTGCAGCAAAGCACGCTGAAGTTAGTGAGAGCCTTTTAAGCCCTCACCTTCACTTTTTGTCCCTTTCTTTATCTTTCGCTCTTCAGTGCCTACAAACCCAGAAACACGCAGTGGAGATTTGCTCTTCCCGTCCCATGCCTGCTTAGAGGAGGCTGTCTCATGAGTGCGATGAAGTGCCTATCCATGCAGTGCTCTGCACCGGGGCTGAGTGCTCAGCTCTTGGTGCCCATGCCTACCCACTGCAGCCAGGGCCAAGGGCAGCCTCCTGGAGCAATGTGGTTCCTTTGCATGCTCATCTCCTAAACCAGAGGTTTTAGGAAGCACAGGCAGTTTCTTTTATTCTGATTACCAAAATGCTGCCTGGATATATGAATCTGGGCAGTAAAGAGGAGAGGCATAGAGAGTGCATAGCATCTTTATGTAGTCACTCACTTACCTTGCACCCCTCTTCTATTATTTTAAGATGTAAATAAAGGCATTTTTCCTTCCACAGCCACCCACATCTTTTACTTAATGTTGCAATGGGCTCAGAAACCACTTGGGGGAACTTTTTCCATTGCAGTTAATTATAGATAAGGAAATTGTGTTGTCACAAATACCTACTGGTCTGACTCAGCTGCCTTTATGAGCACTCAGTATCATAGAAATCCATCAGATTTCACTAAGAAATATCAGATGCTTAGGACGCTTGCAAATGAAGCACTTGAGATTCCCTGCTCTGATTGTATAGTTTAGGAAAGCCTGGATTTGAGTGAGTGCCTAATTAAGCACTGAATTAGCACTGAAAGACCTTTTTGGTTTTTTAAGTAAGTCTTGAACTGTACCATGACCTACAAAAACAGGGAAGTGTTATTTAGTTGCTAAATAGGATTTTGTATTGCTATAAGAAAACTATTGTGAACAGTTAGATTGGTGTCATGCTAAAAATGGTTCAAAACATACCAGTGTAAGGCTTGTAGGGCTTTTTTCCTTTTAAACTCGTTCATTTAAAATACCATGTGGGCTCTTGTAAGCAGAAGGTACGAGCGGAAACTGGAATGGGCACCAAGAGCCTTCATCAAGAGCAGTGTCCTTCTCCCGGCCTGGTGAGGCAGAGGCGCAGCAGCATCACCAGGTGGAGCTCTGCCCCTCTGTTCCCCGTGCGTTTTACAAAACACAGTTTCTAAGGCACGTCCTGTGAATTCCGTTTTCAGCGCTCAGTAACATTGTGCTGCTGTGCCCGTGCAGGGGATGCACATTGCAGGGGATGCACATAGCGAGCGAGCAGTACCTGCGGGGGGGGGGGGGAGTGCAGCTTTTGGGAAGGGGGACTGGGGAAGGCTCACGGTGGGAGGCACAGGGACATCTGCGATGGGCACCAGGGTTTGTGGGTGGGCCTCCCTTTCCATGATGGAGCCGTAGATTCCACTATCTGCAGTGGATGTTTTCAAATGGCTGCTCCAGTGGTCCTGTCCCAGCGCAGGCACACAGCAGTCCCAGCCATGCCAGAGCCACCAGCACTGGTGGTTTTCCTAGGGGCCAGGGGACACAGCACTGAGGAGAGGAAATGGAGAGGAGAGGAGAGGAAAAAGGAAAGAAAGGGGAAAAGAAAGGGAAAGGAAAAAAGAAAGAGAAAGGGAAAGAGAAAAAGAAAGGGAAAGGTCTTGACAGCCTGAACTGCTACTTGTGTGGAAAGTGGATTTTCAGCCTTCCGACTGTGTAGCTGTTGGAACACCCCTGCCTTTGAGAGAGGGACAAGCACATAATCACCACTGAATATCTGGCCCTTCAGCCTGCTGCTTTCCATGCTGCCACATTGGCAGCCCTCCTTGACACTGCACACAACACAGGGCAGCACTCCCCAGGATGGGGGAGCACCCCAAGATATGCCCTGAGACCCCAATTTAGCCACCTCTCGAATCATGACCAGCGCTAATGACCCTTTCATCTGACATCTTCTTTTCTTTTGGTGTCACTGACTCTTTTAACATTCAGTTTCTCACCTCTACCCTTTCACATGGTAGTTTAGACAGGAATTATGCCTAACAATGTTTTATCTATTTTTTAGCTGCCATGTTTTGCCATGGGAACCATGCTTTTGGAGAATCAGAATCAGGGGGCAGATACAATGCCATGGAAAGGCAGCTTCTCACAGTCCACAGGATATGTCTGTATGGGCTTGCTAGCAGATGTGTTTCCCACTCCTCAGCCTGGGCTGGCTTGGTAGGGCAAATGGTCCCTGGAGCAATGCATTTGATAGTTATAGAAGATGTTACCCACTAAGCTGAGAACAGAGATAGTCCCAGGAGAAGATGTGACAAACATGAGACCTGTGAGGAGATTTGCTTTTTCAGAAGGCAGAGGACAAACAGCGCTTGGAAGATCAAGATAGAATCATAGAATAGTTAGGGTTGGAAAGGACCTTAAGAAGATGTGCATGAACAGTTATTTGTAAGGTGGGGTTTGTGTGTGGGTTGTTTTTGGGTTTTTTTTTTGATAAATATGATTTGGTGATCACAGTCAGGCCACTGGATAAACTTCAGGGACTCAAAGCACAGCTGGGCTTATGCAGCTTCCCTTGGTACAAGGTCATCACTGGGATTTGCACTACGAAGGCTTGGCTTTGCCTAGACCATCAGGGGATTTCTCCCCAGGAAAAACAACAGACTGGTGCTTGGTATCTCCCTGGTATGGCTTTATACAGTTTACAGGAATCAAAAGGCATTACCATGCTAAAGCTCAGAGGCCAAGCACTGCCTGACCAGCTCTTGCTAGGGCTCTGGTTTGCCCAGCAGCATCAGGGAAAACAGCAAGAAACCCCTCAGCTTCTGACTGGGACATCTTGGGAGGCTGAGGATTTACATCATCCTTTAAATGTTTGAGTCACAGCAAACATTACATCTATTATGACAGATCTTTAAATAGAGATTGAAATGATCATTTTTCTTCTCTACCGTAGGAGTATACGTTTTTCTTTGCCTCCTAGTCTAGAGGCTTAGGGTTGCCTGGTTACTCTGACTCAGAAGCTCTGTGAGGTGTCTCTTGGTGAAGGAGCAGATACAATTTGGCAATTAGAGAAGCTTGATTTGTCATCTAAATGTAGAAATCCTTAGGAAAAAATAACTATTTGAAGAGCAGTTGTACAGAAACCACAGTGAGAAAACTCTCAGAATGTGCATTTGTACTGAACATTGCTGGTTTGCTTATTGTAGAGGCATGAAGGTCATTAATAATATATGCAATAATTTGGTATATTTTTTTCAGTGTTCAATTAATAGAATCCTGTTCATAGCATATATAAATTGCAAATGTGATCAGAAAAGCATTTTTGTTGAAGAATTTCCCCATGGACTGGCGCTATAAAAAGGCTCCATTCAGCCGGCAATCTGTTCATCTTCAGCTGGAGTTAAAGGAACGTGATGTATTCATGTGAGGGCCACAGCACAGCCAGCACAGCAAGCTCAGAAATGTCTTACCTGCTTAAGTGTGCCTGTGTGTACATACATATTTATATATATTATATGTGTGTGTATAAATGGTGCAGATGTTCTTATGACTATACATGTGTGCTGATTTGGGAAACCTGTGCTTGCAGAAACGGTTTTATTTTGCAAAGTATTTCCTCTAGAACTGAAGCCATGTTGTTTTAACAGTTGCTTCATAGATGCCCTTGTCGTGGTTTAAGCCCAGGCCGTAAATCAGAACCACGCAGTCTACTTCCCCCCCCACCTTTCTTCCCTCCGCTCCTGGAGGGACGGGGAGGAGAATCAAAAGAATGCAGCTCCCACGGGTTGAGATAAGAACAGTTTAATAACTAAGGTATAACACAAATCACTACTGCTACCACTAATAGTAATAATGATAAGAGAAATAACAAGGAAGAGAATACAACCGCTCACCAACCGGTACGTCACCCCCCACCCTGCAGTGATCCAGCCCTTCCGGGAACTCTCCATTCTACATCCTGGGCATGACGTGCTGTGGTATGGAATACCTCTTTGGCTAGTTTGGGTCAGGTGTCCTGTCCCTGCTTCCTCCCAGCTTCTCCTCCTCCCTGGCAGAGCATGAGACTCACAAAGTCCTTGGTCAGGGTAAACATTCTGACCCACAACTGAAAACATCAGCTTTATCAGTATTATTCCCAGGTCGAAAGTCAAAACACAGCACTGCACCAGTAGAAAAAATGACTGCTACTGCTAAACCAGGACAGCCCTTTAGTTGTTTGCATTTTGATGAATGGCAACAAACACTTTAAGAACAAGGAGGGGCATCTAATGGTCGGGAAGGTGGGGAGTGTTTGTAGAGAAGTGAGATCTGTGGACTGACAGTTTTGCTTGGAGGTCCAGAGAGCAGAAAGGCTCAGCCAGCGTAAACTCTAAAAGGTCAGAATTTGATTTAATGAACTTAACCTTCAAGAAAACAAGCCTTTTTCATGTAGCTATCCCCTTAGGCTTTCTTCATTCCACTAGCGGTAAATGCAGAACAAACAGAATGACGAAGAAGTCCCATTTTGTAAATCTTGCTATGTTTTTAATCAAGTGTTGCCAACTCATTTTATAGATGAGTTTTAAGATTAAATTTTGGCTCCCTAATGCTGTATCTAATATGGGCAAGGTAAATCTACAGCACTGCATGGTTCCTTTATACCCTTCTGTTATACCTGCTACTGTAAGCTACATCACCAACGTCTGAATCATCATCTGTAACTTCCGCACCAGATGTGCTCTCATAGACTCACTTTGAAGTGAGTGAGTCTGCTCAGTTGCAGTGGGGTATTGGCTTGAACACCTCCATGCTGTTGGGATTTCCTACTTCCCACAGTTTGCTTTTTGCAGGTATTAATGCAATGGCTGCAAGAGAGAAGCAGAAAGCAGTAAGTGTACGCCCTCTTGTTATTAAAACTAGGGGTAACTCAGGAAAAATGTGCATTCCCGGGGATTATTTTCAGCAGCATGTAAGTGGCTGTAACAAACATTTTATATGTGAAATGGTGAAACTGTCAGGTAGTCATGATATTATCAGGTTCTTTCTAGAACTTTGCCAAAGAAAAAATATGCCTCACTAATCTCTTGTTTGCCCAGAGAAGCTGTGGAAGTGTTCAAGGGTGGGTTGGATGGGACTTTGAGCAACCTGTGCAACCAGATGTCACTGTCCAGTGAGGTGGGAGATGGCATGCAGAGTGGTGGCTAGAATGGGTAATTAGAAATAATGGCAGTCAAAATTAATACCACCAGTTAATAAATAGGTATGTGGTTCAGATGCCAGAGGCGGATGGCCAGTGGTCCGTGGCAGCTCCTTGTCAGCTCCTGTCCCATGTGCTCCGAGTGGCCCTCAGACCTCCACAACCTCCCAGGAACAACAGGGCCCGAGCCTTTGCATTTCTGGGTTGAACCACCACCTGTGCCCTCCGCACTGCTCCCCATGCACTGGCAATGGGAAAGAGCAGGGAGAATTAGATTAAAAAGAAATGTCATAAAACATTATGGTTTTGTTGTTGCAGGTCACAAATCAGCAATATGTCCATAACCAGAAAAAGACATAAAATCTGGTCACCACAACAAAGCAGGATTAACAATGGGAGAGTGAACATCAGTGGTACAGTTATTCTGAGTGAGCTACCTCCCAATAGGCTGCTTATTCTCTAATGACCTATTAAAGCATTATTTGCATCTTCACATGAGGATCCTCCACTTGCTTCTTTACTGAGCCAATCCACTGGGTGAGATATATATGGGAGAGATATATGGAAGCCAGTATGATAATACTTGTGCTTGTATATTAAGATTCACTCACGTCTAACAACATTATTCCAACCACTGTTACACTTTTGATTGATGTATGTCTTATGTTCTATTTGCTGAAGATAATATCTGTGCTAACTCTCAGGGAAACCCAAAATAAAATTAACTTCATCAATCTCTTTTGTATGTTTTCACTGACCTCATGTATGCAATATATTTTGTCTCTACAGATAGTTTATTTAGGAGGATGTAAAGAGAAACTGCAAATCAGATTCATTATATTTTTATACCTGTCTGTAAATCTTTTATTTATTAAGATTTATGTTCGTCTTTAGTCAGAAATACGGTCTTTCACATCTTTTGTCAGTCATCTTTTGGCTTACAGAAGTTGCCACAGTAAAGAGATACTTTGCATCCCCAAGTTGTCT
The DNA here is from genome assembly GCF_963264785.1 of Psittacula echo. Classification (NCBI taxonomy): domain Eukaryota; kingdom Metazoa; phylum Chordata; class Aves; order Psittaciformes; family Psittacidae; genus Psittacula; species Psittacula echo. Next base: position 42,448,176 of record NC_137737.1, on the reverse strand, counting down.
TTCTCCAGCAAGTAACCCAAACACGGTATTCGTAAGATTACAGTGTTCCCTACTGCAGGGGAGGAAAGACACAGTAACACTGAAATGGACAGCCCAAGGATAAGAAGGATCTGCTTTTACACCAAATTTCTCACAGCAGCAAATGCTTCTTTGTCATACCGCAAGTACCACGGTACTCCAGAAAGGGTCATTTAAAAAAAGCCACCTTAAATATAACAAACACAGACACAGAAAAAAGCTTTCATATGCATATGTGAATATAACAAATTTACAGAGCATAAAAGAAAACACAATGTAAAGGAGACTGACTTCTCAAGCCCTGAGGGAACAATACTTTCCTTTCAGAAATAGGTATATACAGTTACTGCAGTGTAAGCCTAAACTTCAGCCCTCAGAAGGATCAGGCTTGTGGCAGGCTGCAGAACGCGTTTCTGTACTTTTGAGTTAATTTTAGCAAAACAAAAAGGATTTTAATAGTGCCCTTTCTCGCCTAACAAATGATCAAAGCTTTTCACATCTTTGGATGGAAACATGCTGGGCCCATTTTTTTTAACTAGCTTATGCCCACATGATGCATTCACAGCCTCCCAGTGGAGTAACATTACTTGAGGCTCAGAGAAAGAATAAATAAATTAGTAAGAGACAGTTGTATGAAATATATATACACATACATAGCTGTGAGGTCCTGGCCCCATACTTGGAGCTCCTTTTTACAGGCTTGGTCCAACAGCCTAGTACACTTCTGTCTTCTTACTGTTTACCCCTTTTTAGTCACTTCATTACATATCTGGTGCATAATATTAATGATGTTCTCAGCAAATGAGAATAATTACAAACACCAGTGATGACGGAGGAATAATCAAGGAGAAGGAAGTTTCTAATGGGAAAATGGAGCCTCCCACAGAGAATTCTGCTTAAAATACCTTCTTTCGCTAATTGATACAGCCACTGGTGCTGGAGATGTTTTGTTTTGCACCTGAATTAAACAGAGTTCAAGAAGTACTTAAATCAGACATGGAATTTGAAGTGTTTATTTTTTTCTAAAGCAGTGTTGTAAAAAGAATGTTTTAGAGACCCTGGAAACTTAGCAGCCAAGCAAGGCCAGCAATGCTCAAGCTGTGTGGGAAAGGACTGGGACAGTGCAGTTTCATATCATTAGGTGGCCTAGATACTCACCCAAGTATATCCATCTCTGCATTTAGGAGAAATTGTGATGATTTTCTGGATCCTTACTCCCCAGAGACCAGTGGTGCTGGATAAAGAGGAGAAGAACTCACCTGCCCAGTGAAACCTGCAGTGGGGTGGGCATGGGTTTGTAAGAACTGCCAAAAGAGTGTAACAAAGTCCAGGCTGGGTTTCCCAGGATCCTCTGAGGGACTAAGCGCACATTGCAGTGGATTTTCTTGCACCTGAAGCTGTGAATGCAGAGTGACAGTTTTCACACAGGACCCCTGGGGACCCTTGAATCCATTCCTGACAAAAAGTAGGCTGCATGCATGTGTTGCTGCATGTAGGAGTTAGCTGCTCCTCTGCCATGAAAGTATCCTCCTCAAAGTTATTTTTGTATAGCCGCTCTTTTTCTCAGTATGTGCAAAGCCTCAAGTTTTAATTGCCTTCTGATGTTTGAGCCTTTAGGATTCATGTTTGTATGAATATCTCCTTGCAGCTATTTAATTCATATAAACCAAAGCTGATTTTTTCCACCTAATAGAGTCCCTGCATTTAAGTAAGAAAACTAAAGACACATTTCTATGAAAGAACTAACTACTTATTTCAGATGCTTTCCTGCATTATTATTTAAGGGTGTAGGAGGAGGGAGAGATGGAAGAAATGCGCTTCTCTCTGATTCAACTACAGAGGTGCAAACCATGAGTGGAGCTGCTCCTCCAGCTCCCTTCCTAGAAAACAATGGTTCTTTGACCCAGCTTAAGATCACTTTTTCATCTTATTGTTGACTTCCTCAGCATTAACTTTGAGGAAGAGAAGTAATGCCAGGCAGTGCTGGCTTAGTGGGAGATAGCAGCAATAGCTACAGGAAGCTTTTTCAAGCCTTTCTTGCCCTTCTTATTAAAGGGCAAACGCTAAGCTACAGAGGATGCTCACTGTGCCAGGACAATAGCACAGATACCCTCACTGGAGCTGGTTAGGATTTTTTTTACATGAAGCCTTTCACATTGCTGTCAAAAAATGCCAGCCCACTGAAACTTTTCATGGCAATGTACTGATGTACCTTTCCTCACTAACAGCTTCTTTAATTCGTAATATACACCTCATCAAACAAAGAGAATAACGCATCACGATGCATGAACGTTGCCATGATCTCTAAAGCTACAGTCACTCCTCCTAGATATTTTAATTAAACTTGAAAAGCAGCAATGACACTCTCCACAGAAGAAGGTTTTATTTTTCCACCTCTCCTTGGTCTTTCCCTAATGGCAACACATAGTGTGTCGGCTTAAAGAACATATGTCTCAGAGAAGCTGTGCCAGGAGGAAGGAAGTTGGATTACTGTTGCTAGATGGGCAGAGCTGGGGTTTCCAAGGTATTTTAGCTATGTATTTCCTTACTTTCAAAAATGCTTATATTTCTTTTAGATTTAAAATAGAGGCTGAAATCATTAGTTGCTACAGGTCTGCCCGTAACAAATACTTTAACTCACTTCAGGCTGCTGCCATACACAATGAACATTAATTTGTTTAGTAAGATCTTAAGAGCATAGTATATTGCCAGCATCAATCAAGACTAGAGCTTCAATGGCATAGTCATCCATGACACTCACGTACAGAAGGCAGAAGCAGCATTTTCTACACTGGAAACCTCTGAATGGGAATACTAATGCCACCAGAGCATTCCTCTACTCTGGGAGAAACACTGCCAGAGAGTAAACCCCAATAAACTGGGACAGAAGAAAACCTGAATTAGTATCTGATGACACAGTATATTGGAGTAGACTGGCTTCTTTTTGCATAAAAGGATTTCTAGAACAAGATCTCAGAGCTTCTTGATGTTTGACAGTCTCTTGTCTAAAGGTCTGCCTCCAAAGAGCAGCAGTTCACTCCATAGTGGCTCACTTTCAATGTATGTGGACTAACTGTCATCTCGATCAATTAAAATTTGGAACATTGCATAAATGTTACTGGAGAAAAGGAATAGCCTAATGGATTTGTACCTGCAATGGTGGTGGAATGTATCTGCATAACAATGAGGTTAACATACAGTGCTAGCCTCCTGCTTTTAGAGCTTTTTTTTGTATTAAATAGATGTGTCTTTAGGCAGTACCTAGGAGATAAATCAGTGTTGTTGGATTTCATTGTGTATGTGCACCCACGTGTGTATTTAAATGCATTATACACACATATATACATACAAGTATATACATATACATTACATATATATGCATACACGTACACAAGCCATTTTTCTACATAAATTACTTTGGTTGGCTATCCATTAAAGTATGGTACAAAAGAGAGCTTGAAGACTCATAGCAGAGTTTGGTGCGCTTCCAGCTGCCTACAGTCAGTGCTCCCAGAGAGATTCTGGCTGAAGTCGAAGCAGCTTTCATGGGGCAAGAAAGCTTGTCATAGCAAAGAGCCCAGGGTGACCAGCAGGCAGGTGTTGCAAGAACTGTAGGCACAGGGGCAGAGTTAAGAATAAAGACTTCACTTGCCTCCCAACAGCAAACTAATTGAATTGGAGCAAACCTGAGACTCCTCCAAACTTATATTGGGGCAGGGAGAGAGAAAATGGCAGTATACCTACAGAAGTTAAATGTTACTTAACAATTATAGTTATTGACAAACCTGACATAAAGAGGCTTTGTCACTCATAATTAAGTAGTAATCTTGCTTAACATTATTCAGTAAAGATAACAGTGGTGGCTCTTAACCCAGTTGTACCTTAGACATGTCAGCATTGATGTTTGAACTTAAACCTTAATTTCCTTTATGTTCAAAGGGGAGAAATTAGTATAGAATCACAGAATCATTCAGATTAGGAAAAAACCTTAAGATCATTGAGTCCAAGTGTCAACCTAGCACTGCCAAGTCCACCGCTAAACAGTCCCTAAGCATGACATCTACACATCTTTTAAATACCTGCAGGGATGGTGACTGAACCCTTTCCCAGGCAGCACGTTCCAATGCTCTACAAGACATTTTAGGGTGTGTTTTATTTTCTCTCTTAGATATGGAATTTAGGAGGAGACTGTGTCCCAGACTCCATCAATTGTCTTGATTCGATCTGTTCAGTCTGATTTGTTAAGGGGATCTAAGGAGACTCACAGATAGAGATGTTGGCTCTTACTCAGATGGATACTATCTTGGGTAGTCCTTGCAAAGAGAGTTGCAAACTTCCCTGGTTTCCTCAGTTCCCTCCCTCATCCCTCCCACACCCTTTCCTGGTGGAGTTCTCTCTCTTGCTGCTTGTTTTCCCCGACAGCAGGGAATCCCTGCAGCACAGGAGAATCATGGCTTCTCTTGGTTCCCAGTATGCGATCTGGCTGGAACGTGGTGTGAAAGGATGGTCATCCTGCTGTACCACTGTAATCTGTAAGGTAGGTTTGGCAGAAAGCTCTGGTGCTCACAAGGAACTAATTCACCTGCCTGCACTCGGCTCAGCCCTTTCAACAGGACATGATGCCAACAGCCCTGTGCTAGATCTCCAAAAGAGATGAGAGGCACCTGGATGGCTGCAGCAAAGCACTGCGGTGAAAGAGCATAGCCCCAGGCTGCGGAGTCAGGCTGCCATTTGGAAATGCTGTGCCATTACTGTGCTCCTGAATGAGGGAACTGACACAGGAGTACATACTGTCCTTGAACAATTAAGCAGAGTTAAATAAAGGGTTAACTAAGGAAGCATTTGAAAGGAGGTCAGGTTTCACCTGCATGTGGGTCCTAGTATCTGTTTCTTGAATGAGGCCATCAAGGGGAAGATGGAGTCATGGTGCTCAAACACACTGCACTACTGATACATACAATTTACTACACTTATGGTTGCTATGGACTGCAGAGTTATAATGTAGGGCAAAACACAGCATGTATGCACAGAGAAATGTATGGATATTCATTTCTCAAAGAAAGAGTATGTTATTTAGCTGAGTGGTGTAAGATGGGCTTCAACAGTAGGCAGGCCAGCTATGTGTCTCAGGAGGTGTAATCACGCTGCATATATCACACCTGTGTTATGGCATAAAAGTTTTTAAGGAAGAGAAAGAACTTAAATGGCTAAGTAGATGTGCTGATTTAGCTCAGTGCTAAGTGACATTTTGGGGGCAGAAAGAAGGGGTGGTTAGATTTCCAAGTGGGTTAGAGTGTGGTGTACCATATGCATCCCCACCACTGATAAACAGTGGATTTCAGCCACTCACTGTAACTATACAGTAATTGTCCAGCTCTCTGCACTTGTTCATGTTCATACTAAGCATGACCTGCCACAACATTAGCATTATGATCCATACACTTCTATTTTCACTGTCATACAGATTTTCAACCTTGACAAATTACAGGCCCCAAATTCATCATATACCCATTTAATAGTTTCTACTGCTGGAATAACTTCTGTACTACTGCACACTTTATACCTATGATTAACAGCCTTAATAGTCACCTCACTATACACATATATTTTACCTGATACTGATACTATTCTCCCACCCTTAACTTTAGTAATTTAAGGTATTCTTTCAATATTTAAAAACTGTATCAGTTTCAAGTGAAATTGCAATCCACATATTATTTAAGTAATTTTAAACTTCAAGTCACTTTATATGACATCATTTCAATTACATCGTTGCTCAATATATAGAACACTTACTCATAAAAGAGAATGAGTTAGTCAGATGTACAGAGTTTTCAAGGTCACTATATTGTTAATAAAACTTGTTAACTGACAGAGGCATTAGTCATAAAGCTGAGTAAATGCAATGATTAAGCCACTCACAGCTCCTCACCGTTCTGTTACATCCTGCCTTCTAAAGAGAGCATTTTTATTTTGGGGCCTGATTTAAACCTACTTAAGTCAGTGGAAAAACCCCCTGTATCTTCACCAGGCTTCGAATCAGACTGCCATCAAATAACAGAACCACAATCACGAAAGGAGCAGACAACAGGTTGATAACTCAGGCAGACTCCTACATATCAGCTCCTGGCACAGTTTGTAGCTGTAACGTTCATCTCAGCAAAACAGATGGAGCTTGACCAAGCTCTAGGTGGAACTGTAATCACAATTTATTCCTTCAGACATCTCTTCCTGCAGAAAGCACAGAATTTCCCTGCTGCAGAAAGAGTGGAATCATTATTGTTTGGACTTGATGGGGGTTTGTTGATCCCCCAGTGGTAGGCTGTTACTCATTTGCTGGGTGCAAGGGACTACATGAGAGTATACATGCAGCACACAACCATACAAAGTGTGCAATAAACAGAGTGATGAATAACCAAATGGAGACACTTCAGTTTAATGAAATCCCCACTCAGCTCCTGGGAGAGATCAAAACAGATCAGCTCCCTTTTAGTGATAAGAAATACATTATTTCTGTGCACATTACCACTCTATGCTGAATGCTAATGAGTACTATGTATGTGTGGCCTGTATCTGCTCTGCCTTACTCACCGAAAAATCAGGTACTTGAATGATCCTTGCCAACAGAAAAGTTGAGAGGCTAGAAAGAAAACTACGGCTTTGTTAGTGCCAATATGCAGAATATTGGATGAATCACGTCCTATGTGGGATCCCACATCTCACCTAGTATGAGACATCTTGGATACTTCTAAATCTGAGCTAGTCACCCTAATCTCCCTTGGAAAAGGAAAAGATGGCAACTTTAAAGTGTCATTTAAATGACCGTCTGTAGGCGTTGTCCTTAAGTGTGAAGTAAATTATGCCATGGGCTCCAGTGAGTATGCTGAGTAAGCCTTCATTGACCATGCAAGGGTCCAAGGAAGACTCACTTATATGTAGGTTTCCACATGGTGAGATTCATTCAAGACAGTCCCACTCGAAACCATCTGCTGCTGGGTACCATAAGGTAACACAAAGTCCAAGTTGCCAGTACGCACTGCCACTGAAACAAGCAGAATTCTTCCTTGGCAATGCTCAACCGCTCCAGTACACCCTTTGGGAAGCAGAATCTGACACAGAGAGCAAGGGAGCACAGAAATCCTCTATGAGGAGACTGTCCACTGCAGTCCCATGTAGAAGCAAGGGACTGCATACAAGTGAAAATGTCCAGTTACACGAGCAAGTTGCTAAACAAAACCACACTTACACAACGAGTATATACAATGTCTACAGACTCCAGAGAGCGAGGGATTACATACACTGGTGGGGAACAGGTAGCACCACAACTAGAAAACTGATCTGGTTAGCATCAGCAAGACAGCAAAGTTTCTGTCATCAGATGGAGCTGGAAAAAACAGAGTATATGAACATTATCTTCTCTGCAAAGAGTCACGCTGCAGAGGGACAACAGCAGCAAGGTGAAAGGATGACTTCTCCTGCTAGCAATTATAATAAGGGAGCATTTAATACAAAATCCAAGACATTTGAAAGATGTATCCAGAAGGTACAACAGACAGCAGCAAAGACTTTGCCCTTGGTGTGATTCACATATTAGCATTGCACCACTGAAACAGCTTTTTCTAAACAAAGCAGTTCTTAATCCAGAGTGGTCCTAAGAAAGGAACATGAAAATTCTGGGAGGTAGACCAGCAAGCAGCAGTCAGTGCACATGTTTAAACTGCTGTCAGCAAACCAGCTAGGAAATGGAGCTATGTAAGTCTGTTAAAAGAGTGCAGTTCGTGTAAACCAGCATGGAGTCTTCTACATTATTGTAGAGTATGTGGTTTATTAAACAGTATTTGGATACAAACAAACTTCAGTTTAGTCAGCGGAATTGTTTTAATCTCTTAAAATTATTTTGGTCTCTTTTGTCTTTTATTTTTGCCTGAAATTACTTTAACAAATCTAAAGCAATATCTTAATAGGCAAAGATAGCTGGGAAAGTGGTGAAGAGATTTTTTTACTGTTAGCGATGTGTTCATTTTACTCACGTGAGAGTAACCCCTCTTCCTCATTTTGCTTTTGTCTGTCCATAATCCTAAGCAGTAAGGACTGAAATAAATAAATAAATAAATATTTAGACTTATTTTTGCACTTTTTTAATGCATTTTTCTACAGTCATTTTTGCACAGCCTAAACTGATGCAATGATAGTGCACTCCTGACTTGTGCTGCTCAGAAGATCCAGAAAGGCTGCGGAGGATGAGGCAGAGTTCAGTTAAGTGGGCAGCAGGGTCTGGAGCAAAACATGTGTCAGCAAGGAGAGGAAAATTGAGAGCAGAAGTCAAGGTGAGGGGTGAGGAATGTTTGGAATGTGAGGATGGAGCACGCGGTCTTTGCTAACTGAAATGATTTTGAAGCTGCAAGAATATAAAAAGCAGTAGGATTTTGCTAAGGCACAAGTGCAGACCTAGTAGAAAAGGCACCAGAAAACTAACACAGTTTCTGTGTCTGAGACAAAGATGGAGAAGCTAAATATCAAAGATGAGGAAACATGTGGGAGAGGCAGGGCAAATAGGATTTCTGAACCCCCCTAAATTCTTAGTGCTTCTAAGTCTCCCTTGTTTTCAGAGTCCTACTTGGAGCCGGTGTTAGTAAATGAGCTTGTTTTGATCACTTTTTGGAAGAGAAGAGAGGGGGAGAAAATGCAGTCCTTGAAGGAGATCAGTAGAGAACGCTAGAAAGGAGGATGAGGAAACATAAAGCTTTCTTACAGATCTGGGTTTATTTTGCATGAAGGTTGTGACAGTGCCATTAAATACAAATAAACTGGATGCTAATGACAGATTTGATCTCCACATTGTGCCACAACTATCTTTCTCTGAGAGGAGTCAGCTCTGTTTACAGAGCCCAGCTATTTTAGCTAAGGATGAGGAACAGACTTTGATATTATTTCTTTGAATTTACCTGTCCCTATGGAATTGAACAGAGATGAAGAGCTGCAGAAATTAAACAGACGTACAAAACTGTACCAAAGGTACCAGAGAGGCAAATACCCGAGACCGTCTTGTGACATTTGGATAGTATTTGGAGGAGCAAGGAGGATTTTAATTTGTTCTTCCTGTGTACACAGGAATGCCATGCTAGCACCAGGAAGCTGTGCAGGTGGGCAAGGGAAATTCTGGGGAACTCCTGACATCTGTGCTAAAACCCAGCAAGTATTCATTTCCTGCGTCTGAACAGCTCAGGAGACTGTAAGAACTTTAATGTAGAAAAAGGTCACTTCAAAATTGAGTTTGTCTGGGGTTTATCTCTTTGGCTGAGAAAAACTGTAAATTACAAAAAAAGCCAAGAGGAAATCTCATCTAGGATAAAATTGCTTATATTAACCTAAATTTCATACTTGCAAGTTAATAATCACCTTCTTTGTGGATCAATATGCACTTTACTGCCATTCAACTTTATATATAGTCCACTGTCATATAAAGAATGAGGCGTAGTATCATGCATGTATTTCTTAGTGCTATCAAGACTATAAGACTTTGACTGCATCCTTCTTCCTACTGCCTCTGGAAAGTAGTCATGTCATCCCCACACAATGATGGAAAATTAAGGCACAGGGAGCCTAGGAGCCACACTGGTACCTATGTAAAAAACTCTGCCCCTAAATGATTTTCCACATACTGTGCTGGAAGTTTACAGCTAGGCAGAAGAGTGAGTAAGTGTGGCTTTGTCCTGTTATATCTGGTTTGAGGCAGGGGGAGATATTTTACCAAGACAGCTCTAGTCTGTACAGTTTCATGTGATTTAAAAATTCAGTGGGATGCTTGGAGATGAGGATAATAGTGCTGCCATCTGCCCAGGACTTGAGCTGGGGAAACTAACTCCCGGTGATCAAAGGGAGCTTAACAACCAAGACAAAAAGCTGAAAAGAGCTTTAGTTTGGAGCACAATGCTTCTGGCCTCTGGCTGAAAAGAGAGCAAAACCGAGCATAAGCCACTGCGACATTTCTAATGAAAAGAGGAACCTTTTGTACTACCTGCAGGGTGGCAAAGGGCAGTAAGCACCTGGTGAGACCACCAGCTGGAAAGCAGGGATGTGAATGGGCAGCGGCAGCTCTTGGGATGATGAATGCTTTTTTGCCCTTAAGGGTTTTGTATTGGGCGGATTGCTGACAGCAGGTTTCTGTTTCCCTTGTGTGAATGTGGACCAAATCCTGACTTAACACAGGCCAGATTGTTTGGTGGCCTAGTTAAAATGGGCTTGTGGTCTCTCCATCCCAGTCTTGATGAAAAGGTGTCTGTCTATGCTGTCAAACACATTCCCCCTCCTGTTTGGCTCTAAAAACTCATTGCTGGTAGTCCAAAATGCATTAATTCTGGTTATCATCAATGTGTTGTTCAAAGAGTTTCCCATGCCAAGAATCCACCTGGCTTAGCATCAGCCAAGCAGTTAGGATCTCCAAGCAGCTGTACAAGGGCATGGACTCTATTGCTAAATTCACAGATTTGCTATTGCCATTTGTAAAGATTTGTCACACCATCAAAAAACAATAGCCTTTCAGGCTGGAGTTTTCAAACAAGTCATTGAATTCAAAGAGGACTGGAAACTAACTTCCTTTTCTGGTGGCTTTGAAAATCTGTAATTTCTATGCTAAGAATTAACCAACTAATAGTTTGTGTCTCATTCAGTAACTGGATACCTCCTGTCCTCCAAGTCTTCTTTAACTTTCAGTAGAAATGTGTTTCCCACGTGAGGAGACAAGAAACAAGCAGAGGAAAGCAGGAACTCTGCATTAACAGCCCCCCAAAGCTGCCTTGTTTGTTTTCTGTAAATGTATTTCCTATTATAACCTGCTTGATACTCTAAACACGCACACATTTTGAAGTGACAATATCCCAATAATTTACTTCCACAGAAAGTCAATTTAATAGGAGGCAAAAGCAGCAACAGCTTAAAAGCAAGAACAGTGCCTTGGTATATATACACAATCATATGGATGCATGGATCTTTAATAGACATATTTATATTCACATATAAATAAACACTAAGATACATATAACATACATGTGCAGAAGTTGTTTCTGCACCTTTTGTTGAAATCAATCCCCATTGGGTCAAATACACCCCTAGTAAAAACTGGGGCAAGAACTACAAGATATGTACTTGTTTCAGCTGGAATTACAGGTATTTTAAATAGACAGAATGCACAGGTAGTATTTGATCAATCAGAAATGTAGTAAAGTTGTCTCTAAGCTCCTTAATTCTAAAAACAATCAGTTCTGAATGGTAAATTAATAAACAAAATCCTCATGGTTTTGCTTTCTTCCCCAGAAGTGCCAGGGTTTTCACATTTTTACTATCATGTGTTTAATGAAGAAAAAAAGAATAGTCATTTTTCATCCCGCTGATTTTCTATTATTATCTACTAGTCCATTACATTGAATTAAAAAGTTGTTCCAAGGAATTAACAACAATATATATACTTTTATAAAGCAATGCATAAACAACTAAAGTAGGTGGTTTAGCAAGTAGTTTTACACACAAACTTGTGTGTAAAAACACTTGGCATACATGGATGAGGTGGTAAATCCAAAAATCCCAAACCCTACCTAGGTGCTCTATTTTTGTGATACAACTTTGCAATTCCAGTTATAATGTAGACAATGAACTGTTGAATGGAAAGGTCATGCAGTGCACAACTGCAATCTACAATTACTCATAAATCCAAGAAGCAAAAGTACATCTAACTAGCACTTAGAAAGTAACAAATGCATCATTTCTTGCTTACTGCATTTTCTTGGTCATTAAAACAGAATATATTATAAATCAGAATAAAAACTGTCAAAGTTGTGTTTTAAAATATTCAACTATTTCTGAATGAAAATTCCATAAACCGTGAAACTATTGCCTTCTGACTTCAAACACAAAGAAATTAGTGACGGAAATGCTGGCCTTGCAATGAAGCAGCTGAGATGCAAATCAAAGTTCTCTAGCAAGTTTCCGCAAAACAATCAAAATAAGTCACCACAGAGATAACAAAGCTGTTGTCAGCAAAGGGAAATTGAAATACTATAAAACAAAGCATAAAAATGAATATAAACATAACTATTAAAATGCACTGCATACAGAGGAGCACTAGTCAGTTTTGGTAGCTTACACAAATCATGTGCATTTGTCAAGTACCTGATAAAACATGATGTGGGAGCAGAGCCGGACAGGTGCCTTCTCCAGTGCTGCTGTGATTTTCCCTCGGTGACATCTCCAAGATAACTTCTTGGAACCACATGGTTCTTATCACCCTGCAGCTTCAAAAAAACCTTCATGCAACAAGGACATCATTATATAGAATCATAGAATCATAGAATAGTTAGGGTTGGAAAGGACCTTGAGATCATCTAGTTCCAACTCCCCTGCCATGGGCAGGGACACCCCACACTAAACCATGTCACCCAAGGCCTCATCCAACCTGGCCTTGAACACCACCAAGGATGGAGCATTCACAGCCTCCCTGGGCAACCCATTCCAGTGCCTCACCACCCTCTCAGTAAAGAATTTCTTCCTTATATCCAATCTAAACTTCCCCTAAGTTTGAACCCGTTACCCCTTGTCCTGTCACTACAGTCCCTAATGAAGAGTCCCTCCCCAGCATCCTTGTAGGCCCCCTTCAGATACTGGAAGGCTGCTATGAGGTCTCCACGCAGCCTTCTCTTCTCCAGGCTGAACAGCCCCAACTTTCTCAGCCTGTCTTCATACAGGAGGTGCTCCAGTCCCCTGATCATCCTCGTGGCCCTTCTCTGGACTTGTTCAAACAGTTCCATGTCCTTTTTATGTTGAGGACACCAGAACTGCACACAATACTCCAAGTGAGATCTCACGAGAGCAGAGTAGAGGGGCAGGATCACCTCCTTTGATCTGCTGGTCACGCTCCTCTTGATGCAGCCCAGGATACGGTTGGCTTTCTGGGCTGCAAGCGCACACTGAAGCCAGCTCATGTTCAGTTTCTCATCGACCAACACCCCCAAGTCCTTCTCTGCAGGGCTGCTCTGAATCTCTTCTCTGCCCAACCTGTAGCTGTGCCTGGGATTGCTCCGACCCAGGTGTAGGACCTTGCACTTGGCATGGTTAAACTTCATAAGGTTGGCATATATGATACTATTGTTAGCACTGAAATATGTCAAATCAACCTGGTTTTCATCTGTAGTACTGCAGCCAGTCTAAAATCCCTGTCTACATCATCTGTCAAAGCAGTACAGCTAATACTGTAACTCCAAACAAATGCAGGCAGCCTCCAAAACTTACCCTGCAACATCTAAACTCACCTTATTGCCAATGCTCTTGTTAATGTTAGTGCAGCAGTAGAGGAAAAGGTATGACAGAAAGCCACCGTTATGGGTACCAAGCAGATCAATAAAGTACCAGTTTTTAAGTTTACTCCATGATTCCCTATCATGAAGTAAGAACACAGCAGGCCAACAGCAAGCAGGAGAGCGAATGGTCACTCTCATGGGCATAATATCCCATGCCACGGTGGGACTGGAGAGGTGTCTGCTTTTGCTCTGCCTCAGAACATATCACCAATACCAAGAAGAAAACAAGCAGGCAAGTCTTAATTTAGCACACATTTTATGCTGGTAGACCTGAAAGACATCTAGTGGTTTGAATTTCATCAGAAGGCTTCCAGTGGGCAGGCTCAGCAATCTTCTAATTGCTTCTAAAAGCTGCTACCCATGTACTGGAAATCCTTGCCTTCTGCAGCTACAAAGATGTAATAATGATTCTGTACACTCATATGTAAAATATGTGAATCTATATAATACAGAGATCATAAATGCACATTTAAAAAATACATGGCTATTTTGAGTATAATGTAATGTTTTCCATGCTTTGACACAATGAAAAATTGGACCCAACCCATATACCCAGAAATCTAAAATCCAGTAATTTGATGGTAAAACGTTCAATGTTTGATTTGTTTGTACACTTTTAGCTACTAAAAACAGAAAAATCCCCTGCACAAATGGAGAGATAATGTTGAAATTTCCAAGTTCTGCCCCTCTACTCTGCTCTCTGCCCCTCTACTCTGCTCTCGTGAGACCTCACTTGGAGTATTGTGTGCAGTTCTGGTGTCCTCAACATAAAAAGGACATGGAACTGTTGGAACAAGTCCAGAGGAGGGCCACGAGGATGATCAGGGGACTGGAGCACCTCCCGTATGAAGATAGGCTGAGAAAGTTGGCCTGTTCAACCTGGAGAAGAGAAGGCTGCGTGGAGACCTCATAGCAGCCTTCCAGTATCTGAAGGGGGGGCTACAAGGATGCTGGGGATGGACTCTTCATCGGGGACTGTAGTGACAGGACAAGGGGTAATGGGTTAAAACTTAAACAGGGGAAGTTTAGATTGGATATAAGGAAGAAATTCTTTACTGAGAGGGTGGTGAGGCACTGGAATGGGTTGCCCAGGGAGGTTGTGAGTGCTCCATCCCTGGTGGTGTTCAAGGCCAGGTTGGATGAGGCCTTGGGTGACATGGTTTAGCGTGGGGTGTCCCTGCCCATGGCAGGGGAGTTGGAACTAGATGAACTCAAGGTCCTTTCCAACCCTAACTATTCTATGATTCTATGATTCTAAGTATTAAAGGACCAGAAGATCAAATATTGAAACATGACGGCAGCCCGCCAAACCAAGTTGAACAATCAGGATCTTTTACTGAATTTCTAGCATTGCTGAAGCTGATTTCCCAGTTAATGAAAAAAGCTCCTTTAGAATGAGGAAAAGTGTGCTCCAACCTGTCAGAAATACTGTATTATTAAGAAAAAAAAAAAAAGTGGTCAATGAAATAACTTCTCTGCAAGGTTTTGTTCAACATCTTTGTCGGTGACATGGACAGTGGGATTGAGTGCGCCCTCAGCGAGTTTGCCGATGACACCAAGCTGTGTGGTTTGGTTGATTTGCTGGAGGGAAGGGATGCCATCCAGAGGGACTTTGACACGCTTGTGAGGTGGGCTGATGCCAACCTGATGAAGTTTAACCATGCCAAGTGCAAGGTCCTACACCTGGGTCGGAGCAATCCCAGGCACAGATACAGGTTGGGCAGAGAAGAGATTCAGAGCAGCCCTGCAGAGAAGGACTTGGGAGTGTTGGTCAATGAAAAAATGAACATGAGCCCGTTTCAGTGTGCGCTCGCAGCCCAGAAAGCCAACCGTATCCTGGGCTGCATCAAGAGGAGTGTGACCAGCAGGTCGAAGGAGGTGATCCTGCCCCTCTACTCTGCTCTTGTGAGATCTCACTTGGAGTATTGTGTGCAGTTCTGTTGTCCTCAAGATAAAAAGGACATGCAACTGTTGGAACAAGTCCAGAGGAGGGCCACGAGGATGATCAGGGGACTGGAGCACCTCCTGTATGAAGACAGGCTGAGAAAGTTGGGGCTGTTCAGCCTGGAGAAGAGAAGGCTGCGTGGAGACCTCATAGCAGCCTTCCAGTATCTGAAAGGGGGCCTACAAGGATGCTGGGGATGGACTCTTCATCAGGGACTGTAGTGACAGGACAAGGGGTAACGGGTTTCAAACTTAGACAGGGGAAGTTTAGATTGGATATAAGGAAGAAATTCTTTACTGAGAGGGTGGTGAGGCACTGGAATGGGTTGCCCAGGGAGGTTGTGAGTGCTCCATCCTTGGTGGTGTTCAAGGCCAGGTTGGATGAGGCCTTGAGTGACATGGTTTAGTGTGGGGTGTCCCTGCCCATGGCAGGGGGGTTGGAACTAGATGATCTCAAGGTCCTTTCCAACCCTAACTATTCTATGATTCTAAGGTTTGCCCATAGTTCCATGTTGTGTAATTGGTTACATGTCCTGTACTCTTAGGCAGAAGTCAAAGCTGCCTGGGGTATCCAATGCTTTCTTGAACTCGTGAGAGTGGTAAAATACTGGAACAGGTTGCCCAGAGAGGTAGTAGCTGCCTACCAGGTGATTATGGAAAGAAAACTGCATGATTATAAAAGACAATCTTCCTACTTACCAGCCTTCTACAAATGAGCGATTAAAGAGTTTTGTATCCACCATGTTTAGGGATTTTGATCAGTTTCTCTTTCATGACCTCCCTAATGCTTTTTAAACTCATCCAAAACAATCTGTGAAAATGAACTCTGCAATAT
This sequence comes from Psittacula echo, assembly GCF_963264785.1. Taxonomy (NCBI): domain Eukaryota; kingdom Metazoa; phylum Chordata; class Aves; order Psittaciformes; family Psittacidae; genus Psittacula; species Psittacula echo. The sequence goes on along the minus strand of NC_137737.1, from coordinate 42,432,030 downwards.
ATTTTATGCCATATATAGAAGAAAACTTCATTTGTTTTAAACTGCTGCCCCGGGTGTTCTGTAGTTTCCCATGACAAAACCCAGCATATACAACTTCCCTCATTACTTTTGGACCACTTGTAATTTTGTACAGGTCTCATTCCTATCTCTGTCATCTCTCCCCCAAGCTAAAGAAGTTGCAGTTGATTTAGCCACCTCTTACACAGCAGCCATTCTGTCTCTGATTACCTTTGTTACAATTCTTTGTACCTTTTCTGTATCTGTTAGATGTATATTTTAGATGAGGAATCAAGGCACGCATGTATGTAGTACAGAAGAGCTATAGGGTTTTATGCTAACATCATAAAATGCAATTTTTTTATTTCCTAATATTTTCTAACATTCTATTTGTCATTAAATATATATGGGAATATAGCAAGGACCCTATAATTTTGAACTCAAAATTGCAGCCACTGAGTAAAGAGAGCTATTTCCCTAACCTAAAATCCTGAACACAGTACACATCTAGTGTACAGGTTAATGTCAAGAAAATTGGAGGAAAATCTGCAAAATGTTAATTACATGATCAGATCATATAAACTTTAAAACTCACTGTTAGTTTATAAGACTGATGAGAAAACTGTTCAGTTTGGACCACTAATGACTTCAGAAAGCAACAACACAAAAGCCTGCAGACAGGTTTCATATAAATGTGCTTTATTGCAGAGAAGTTACATTATTTACATGCTGCAACACATTACAACATAAATCTATCAAGTATTTCATGGTGGATGCTGTTGGTTGCCAGATAGCATTGTTATAAGAACCACATTATAAAGTGAAGAGACTTACAGCTTTATATAGTCTACAACTTGGAGTAGCTAAAATGTTGAAAGTCAAAAGGCAGTGTTTTCTCAGGCCTGCCTGTTGTCATATGCATGCAAAAGCCTAAGGAGAGCAATTATAAAAGTATTGTCCGGTTTCAGGTCTATGATGCCACCAAAGCTGATGATAGGTATGTACTGATTTATATTTTAAAGCATATAATCTTGCATAAATTATACAAGTCTAATAAGACTGGTAGAAATCTAATTATTTATAAACCATGGCTTAGAAATAAAGGAGAAATGCAGCTTGCACATGCATTTAAAAGGACAACCTAGCAAATGTTTGTGACCTTAGTGTTTATTACCTTTTCTCTTAACAGATCTGCTAGAAAACATCTTAATTCTAGAGTTGCACTTCTCTTGGCTGAATGATGACAATGAAACTCCAGAAAAAGACAGCTAAGCAATCTAGCCAATATATGCTGGTGGAGAAAAAACTATGAAATACAGAACATTGTTTATGTCTAACTTAGTATGCCTTCATTAAGCAATGTTTCTAGCAGCATCATAGTGAAATAGAATTGTTGAGTGAAGTTTGGCCCCTCATTTTCTTAAGTGTGAATTAAAGTCCCAATTGAATCTGTAGCCCATATAACAATTGCTAAATAAACTGAGGAAAGCTTTGTTGCTTTCTAAAGGGAAGTTCTCCAATTACATCAGTCTTAGGAGATGTGACTACAAGAAGCCTAAAGAACCATACCAGACATTTTTTAAGAAGTGAGGGAAAGGGTCAGGATGAAGGAAAAGAAAACCAAACAAGAATATACAAGCCAATGCCTTCCCTGGTAAATCAGCCATCATCCTTTTGCTTGCCATGCAGCTGGGTTGTTTTACACCAGCCAAGGAATGGGCTTTGTTTCTGTGTTTCTAATGAAGTCAAAAAAAAAAGAAAAGAAAAGAAAATGAGCAAAGAATTGTAGATGGACAGCAGTGGCACAGATACAGTCATGCATGAAGGGCTTGATCCTGCCAGCGATGCCACATACCAGGGGCAGTGGTACTGTGTGGATACCTTGCTGATGTGGCTCCCCTCACCCTTGGCGCACGCCGCACCCCGACACAGCTGCTGCTGAGCAAAGCAGAGGCAGTGTGTCCTTGCTCAGCACCAAGGTAAAGGATGGAGGGCAAGACGAGTGCAGGTGCCAGGGCTGGCAACTGCTCTTATGAGTATGCACAAACATCTCCTTTCATGATTGTCCTACAGACTCCCACTTTTAACCTCAGCACCCGGCTGCAACAAAGTGCTGACTCAGTTAGTGAATCAGGGCAACCTCCCATAAGTGGCCCCCCCTCCCTGTTTACACAAACCACTGCTGAGATAGGATGCAGAACCTCCCTTGAGGGGTAGCAGAGGTGCAAGGTGGCCACCATACCCGGCAGGTTGAAAGTTGTGCCTCTCTCTGCACACAGGGTCAGTGTGCTCTCCTGGAGGACTCACAGAAAGCTGTCTTCCCAGGCTCGACTTCTCCCCTTGCAGTGAAATTTAGGGTTACTTTCTCTCTGAAGCACTGATCAAATCCCACTGAAGTTGATGAAAAGGTTACTAACAAATCCCATGAGTTTCTGGGACTGGGAAGGGAGAATCTGGGCACACCAAGTCTAACCTCAGCTCTTTTCCACACTAAGCAGAAAGCTAGATTTGGTCTGCACGTAGGATGCCACTGGCACTATGGAAAGTGCATGCACAGATGTCCAAAGCACCCAGGCTCATATGCCTGACTCCCTTTTATAGATGAAGAGGGGTTTAAGGGGTCCCGGTTGGAAGATGTGTTTTAAAGGCAAAGACTAGATATTCTAGGCCGTAACTACACCCTACAAAAGAGGGGTGGGAGAGTCAGACAGGCCCAGGGTAGCAAAGATCTAAGTTAGCATGTCCCCATGGTGGAACTGAGCACCATTCAGGCTAACCAGGTTAGTTGGGCAGTTTGGCCACTTTAATCTGAAACTAATGAGCAGAATTTATGATTGAGGCCAATGTGTGTAGACAGCACTGAGACCTGAGCCAATGACCTGAGCCAACTTGACCATAGCTGGCTCAGGTGTTGGCACGTTCTCAGTTTCAGCTTAGCAGAGGCAGTAGGAAGATCCGTCTTGATCTGTCAGTGTAGACATACCCATAAACTCCTGTCCCTTTTAAAGGACAAAGAAAGTCCTCCTCATGCCCAGCTCGTTTAAGTCCCTGTGCTCATTTCATTTCATCTTAAGCCACTTTTTCTATGATGCCACAAAAATCAGTTTATACTACATACGTGTAGGTGCATGTGTGTATTAGATAAGACATTTTATATATATTAAACATATATAAATATCTATTTTTTATATATATTATATATATATTAAACAACACATTCTATTCAATCATCCTCATTTCAAGTTTTTCCAATGAACCCCATCACTTCTCTCAAATTGCACAAGTTCTTTAGGACTGAGTTGTCTTTGTTTTGGAGTACTGTATAGATAGCCAATTCTAGTGAACAGCACTTTACTAGTACTGCATTTAGATAACTGAGGGTTTTTTAGTATTAGTGATACTCCTCAGATCCTTTACAATACATCCTCAGGCCCTGATGCTGAACCATCACCAAGACTCATAGTTGTGAATGGGCCATCTGTGAATTAAGCTCATATGCACGAGGACTGTAGTTATTACTGAAAATTAGCACTGTATTAAGCACTAACGTTTACTGCAAAAGTATGCATAAATAAACAATTGAGTAAATAAATAAAATCAAAGCATTTTGGAGAGTGGGAGAGAGATGCCATCATTTCCGTTCCCACTATCTCTTACAATTGTATATATGGGGGAAGAATAATATTTTGGGCTTCTCTCCTCACTCCAAGGGCCAATTTTTTGAGGTTTGCCAACAGGGATAAACAGTACACTGCTGTTCTATATGAACTAGCTAATATATTTCCCAGGGTTATCTGGTTTTAGTAAAACAGGTAATCATTTCTGGGGTATATTTTCATTGTCATTCTTGCTTGTTTTAATAGTGGGATATGCTCAGTATCACCACTGATACTTAAGCAAGATTTCTGCTTTGTTAGATGATAGTTTCCAATTAGTAACAAACAACAGATAAGTTGTCCTAAGACTTACCAGAACAAGCAGCTAAGACGACTGAATTTCCACTATAAACAAAGTCTATGAGCATTAACAGGGAAGTGCATAAACAAGTAACTTACTGCGTATAAAACCCCTGAATAATACTGTATCAAACTATAAATAACAGAGAGTAAACAAAAAAAGAAAAAATCACTATATAAATCACAGGAAAGAAAAAAAAGAAATCTCCAAAGCCCAAAAGAATTTCCCTATATGAATTACGGCTTCCATAGCCAGTGACAGATTACTGCAATTCTGTATCTAAACAAAAAAGTCTACAGCAGGTATTTAAACTTGCAATTAGAAGAAAGTATCTGCAGATTGCATAAATGCGCTGTTGTGTCACATAATATCAAAGTTATTTGCAAAAAATTATACAATCTGGAATGCTTTAATATGAGACACAACAATGTACTTAAACACACAGTAATAAGAAAATGAGAGCAATCATTATATAAAATGTGTTTTGGGGATGCATTGACTTAGCGGTGCTATCTAGATTAAATATGTAAAGTGAAAAGTCGTCATTTTAATAAGCTGCTCATTGATACCCCTTTTTGCCATCAGGACATTTTGTGTTCCCTACTTCTGCTGGATCTTTAAAGTCCCAAGGGCAAGTTAAAGCCAGTTTTGGCATTCAGAAATAATTCAACTGAGATCTACACTGTGAGTTTGTTACCACTGCATGTTTTTCTTTTAAAAGAGAAGTGATTTCACAAAGGCAGGTTTCTTTCATTGACACAGTAAAATCCTTGGAGCAGGGACCATATTCTGGACACTGCTAATCACATTGTTGGCACTCAAGAACTAAATAATAACAACATTAATGATAATTTACTTTGCTTAACTCCTACTTCTTTGTAGTACTGATTCCCTTGATTTAAGTGATGCTCCTTAGGAATTTTCAGATCCTTTTGGCCTAAGTCCCCTCTGTCTTTCCTGTTTTCTTCTTAATGTTGCTACTCTCCTCAGTCCAAATGCCTCTTATTTTCGAGGTGTTGCTGTTTTATTTGCACTTATAGCAGAGGTGTTCGATAAAGCTACACTTCTTTCTGCATTTGGTAAATCTGGTGTATCATACTCCCAAGGGCAGACTTCAGCTCGAGATGCTAAAGGTTGCTGGAAATAACTACTTGGCTTATGGGAGTCAGATGAAAGCACATTTCCCTCGGAAGAGGCATTTTTTTTCTGTTCTGCCAGTTTATTGAGGTTTTCTTTTTCTGCTGCTCTCTGTGGTAGCTCTTCCCGCTCCCCAGCACAGGTATTAGGTGCATATCTATTAACATTCTCATGCTTCAGCCCAGGGGAGACTGGAGACTTGGAATTCGACTTGGTTTTGTCATTTTCAAAGACCTGCTGCTCTTGTGTCTCCTGAGCGGCTTCCTCCACCTTCTCTGAACATATTTGATTTGACTGCTGATACCCCTCAGGTGTCTTCAGCTTACGATGAGTCTTCCCCTTTGGCTGGGAAGGGTGGTTTTTCTCTGGCTCTGAGGAAGCAATAGACACGTGTTTTTGAACTTTAGAGTCAGAAGGCACAGGACCAGGAGTTTGGTCATATATCTCCCAAGGACAGACTTCTCCTATGTCGAAATTGTCCTTGTGTAGAGACTTACCTGGGCCTGTGTCTGGATTTGCAGGTGTCTGACTAACCCTTTGCTGCTTCATAATTGAAGATTTATGGGCTTTCTTTGCTTCCTCAGAGGGGGTAGAGTTCTTCTGGTGGGAATCCTTATGCTCACCTTTATCGGAGACTGAGTGCTTTTTGCCAGCCTCCTTACCCTTCAGCTGAGGTCTATGAGATTTAGTGCTTTCTTCCAGACTTTGTGTTTTACCTGTTAGTCCCAGAGTCTTTTCCTTGGCACTAGCAATAACACTGAGGGATTTTTGTAACACAGATGTTCTTGGATGCAGAGGCTTCTTATCGGCACTTAAGTTATGTGCACTTACTGATTTGCACACCAAAGGGACCGATTCAGTGGAGACAGCTTCAACCTTTTCAGGAGCGTTTTTGGTTAACTTGTTATCATTCAGTGAGTCCAGTAGTGAATTCTCAGCAGCTATAACTTCAGTGCTTTCTGTAGTTAAGCTATTCGGTTCTTCTGTTTGATCCCTAACATGATCGTAAGTGCTGTGGGACTTTTTTAAGGAAAAGACCCTATTTTTCAAAGTCTCCTCTTTTGGCTTTGCAGAACTTGTGGAATCTGGTGGGGTTTTCTTCAGTGTAGCCATGTTCTTCACAGCACTGTGCTCCATCAGGTCCTTCTCATCCCTGGAGCACTGCCTGGTGACCGTCTCAGGGATTTCTGTAATACGTCGCATTATTGAGCGCCCCAACCCCTTTTTAGAGCACCTTTTCTTCTGGAGATGCGGGTTATTAGCAATCATCTTTTTCCTTTTATAGATTTCAAGCTGGGCATATAGTTTCTTCAATTCATCCTGCAAAACAAAGTGAATGGCAAAACTAGCAAGTACAGAACAAGTACAGTCAAACAAGCAGCCTGATGAATGCATCGCCTACTGCCCTAAAAATGGCATTGAACTTATTCCTGACTTGTCTAATTCTTGAATACGCCATTTCTCCATCAACTTGAATCCCAATTTTAGGTTCAACCCTTATGCACAAAAGTGTAACCTTCCACAGCTGTGCATCATACAGCATGCACAATTCATATACATTTATGCTGTATGTTTCAGATTTCACAGGGCTGTGTGTATGCTTTCCTGCTGAACTCACAGCTGTTCTTTCTTCTGGGAACATCAGCCCTTTTATCATGTAATGTAGGAATAAAGTGTGATTTTTTTTTTTTTCTGTTAATCATGTGGTTTTTTTAATTTTATCTATATAGTTATGTATAGTTACAGATAAGTTATATACAAATGACTGCTCACACTGACACCACATATTGCTTGTACTTCAAGACAATCCAAAGAGGCTATGTAAACTGATAAACAGCTCTTGCTGTGGACGATTCCTCCTCTTTAGCCTCCAGTACTACAACTAGTGATGCAGTGCCTCTTCACACTAGTGAATGTTTTCCAAGAGATTTTACATGACCTGATACCACAATCACTGAGAGATCTAAGCTGGCCTATTTCAGCTGATACCTGCAGAAAAATTCAAATTGATTCAATTCAGAATTTACTCATAGGAAAAAGTGTTGTTCTTGAAAATAAATGCTATTTAAATTAATTATATCTACCCGAATATCTTCAGGATCCAAACTATGTTCACTCCATGCTGAATTGATACTGCTGTTCAGATAGGATCCAGATCGACCCATGTCAAGCTCATCTTCATAAGCTTCTGTAGCTATATCATCTCTTGGGTTATTGCTTGAATGTGAAAACTGCATAAAAAAGACGTTGCCATCAGTTCAAAAGTTTACTTCACCATTACTGTAGGAGTTTACATCAACAGTTTTTATTGCACAATGATCCTTCTATGGAATTCGTACGAACTTTTGAACCCAAATCACTAGCTATAGGCGGCATTGGCATATGTAGTACAGAATATCAGTATTGTATGGAACAGACTCTTATTAATAATGGCTTAACTCGATAAATCTCAGAGATTTTAACAAGAAAACCCTCTCCCTGCGCAGTTAATTTGGTGCTTATTTGAACCTCTTTAAAACTGCATTTAAATCAAGCTAGGATGGAAACAGACTTTCAGCCAGTATTTCCAATTAGGCTACTAAAGCCGTAAGACTAGATTTTATAATTCATACAGTTTAATAATCCTGCAGAAAGCAATTCTCCCATTTTAGATCCTGACCCTGAGAAGGAAGAGATGAGGTGGCAAAAATGGAAAGAAAAGAAAAAAAGAAAGACGAGAAAGGAAAAAACCATCAGGAAACAAATAAAGAAGCAGACAAGGTAATTTCTCTCTTCTAAGTTTTAGCAAATGTTTGGGTCAAGAGTGGAGAGAGGCTGTCAGCTATTTTTTTTATTCATGGTGATTCACTCATCTGTAGTTACTATTGTCCACACAGTCATCTGACTTCAGGACTTTATGAATGGAACTAAACCTTGTGAATCTTCTCTTAATTCCCTGCATTAATTGGTGTGCTGGAAAAAAGTTTGTGCAGTGTCACACAGATAATAAACTAAAAATGGAAATGCTGGATCCTTAGTTATGAGTCAGCTTCAGAAAGGTCAACACATTTTTTAGGTTAGTCTAGAAAGACCTCTCTGAATGTATGAAATAAAGTACATGGATATAAAATAGAAAATAATAAGAATATTCTAAAGACCAGGAAATAATTTAAAATAAGGTTATTCAGTATCAAGGCTCAATCGGTGTGTCCTCTTACTATGACTGTTTACTGTACGCGTATTTGACAGTTATCAGCATACCCTATGCTGACACATAGGCAAAAGATGGGAACAGCGGCTTCATCAACCTGAAAATTGTACAAGTCGAACCAAATACCTGAAAATAACCATCATTAGGCAAGGCGGGATTCTTTCCTCCTTGTGTTAATCACATCAAAATTTTAAGTACTTTAAACTCCTGGAATTTTGAAAGCTGAAAGTAACAATCTTTGAAAATGTGTAAGAGTTTTTAAAATAAAAAAAAAAAGAAAAGACAACATTTTAGGCAACATAGACATATCTTTTATCTTTCTATTCTATCAGTTGCTATTTTATACAGAATTGCTTTTGCAGGACATCTATGTGCCTCAGTCTTGGCAAAAGAAAAAAACCAGGCGACTCAAATACCTTAGGGATCAGAAGTAGCCCAACAGTGACTGTCACAGTCAAGTGTGTGTGTGCAAAGAACAGCATCAGCATCCAGTCAGACTGAAGTCTTGAAGCAAGAATGAATCTGAAAATAGAATTCAAGGCTGCAATTCACTGCCTTTTCTCCAGTGCATTAGATTGAACATCTTTAATGTTCCTTAGGTTTCTTTTCATTGAAAGGCCAGACACAACTGGTTTTATTCTGTACTGCTTTCATACAGACTAAAAATGACATCCTCATGCTTTACCTATATGCCACAATTTGAAAACAACTCAGAAAAAAACCCAAAACTCCAACCAACAAAACAAGCCAAAACAGAGCACAAAAGAAACAACAGACCTTAAATGATATTGTTTATTCCACCTTCTTCACCCTACTTAGCTGTCTTTTTCAATGGTCTATACTGTCACATCTTCTTCGGCCTGAACTGAGTTATGGCAGCTTATATACATTAAGAATCTGAACAGGTGATTTTAGGTTAAGTAAGCACATGTACTATGATAAATTGCAGTGCACTTCATAAATACAGGAAGCCCACGGATTGCAGCTACAGAGTGCAGCGGATAAGCCATCAAAGAGAGAACCAAACTGAAATGCTTTTTAGCAGGGAGCAAAGAAATGGTCTTGATCGCAGGATCACCCAGCCCAATGCTGTGGGCCCAAGAGCCTTGCAAATGCTAGGAAATGAGTGGCTGAACCTCCCAGACTAAGCAATTCCTTGCTGAGCTTTCTCAAAGAGCAGTAGAACAAGCACTGCAGTTAAAGCTAGCTGGAGCATGCTTGGCTTATCTGCTTTACTGAGTTCCCAAAGACAGAAATGGTAAGCAATGCAATGGATGAATGGATGTACCACTGGCTTGTAATCTGCAGGTTTACAAAAATCATTCAGATAGAAATGACATTTGCAACCTATCCAAGTCCACAGATGTGTATTTTGCAGAAGCTTTTGTTAACAGAAATAGTCTGGCATGAAACACTGGTTTGTTTATATGCCATAATAATACAGTCATAATTTCTTGTTTAATACTTTGTAAATGAAATGTTTCATGAACACAATAAAATATTATAATTATTTCTTGCAGAGATGTTGCTATTGAGGGGTGCAGGGATATGAGGAGGCTCAGACCTGAGGTTTAGCTAACTGAACACAACACAGGAGCTACTGAAAATGACATGAGAAACTGCTGGATGCAACAACAGAGCGAAAAGTGAACAAAACTTGCAGACAGTCCTGGTGGTGGATGGCAAGATTTCATAGGTGGTTAATGAGGAGCCATTTGAAACAAACTTTACAGGTAACTGAAGGGAGTGCTGGGGGCTCTTGGGGGAGGAGAACTTGCAAGGTTAGTGGTACCGATGGAACCGTATCAGTAACAGCATGTAAGGCTGTGATTACCTAGGTAAAGATATCATAAATACCAAATTTGAGTACAGATGTAGCAAAAGTGGGACAAATAGTAAAGGTTGTTTATTTGGGAGAATACAAGGACAGAGACAGAGAGGGTCTAAGGTAGATGGGGGAAGTACAAGCATGGAAAGAAGCGGGGATAAAAAGGGCTAGTGACATGAAATCAAGTTGTCACTGACTGAGCCCTGTACCTGATCACTGCAGTATTTCCTATCTTCTCATTAAATCCTTCTCCTAATGTCTGTGTCATCTCACTCCCTATGCTGTGCGTGTGTGTATGTTCAACTCATGACCAAACTTCAGGCTGGACTAGCCAGCACACAGGAGACCCACATCAGACAGATCCAAGGTTTCAGCCCATGACAGGCTACAGGGCCCCAAACCTGAAGATGGATATCAGATTGGCTTAAGAATTGTGCTCATATTTGAAGGAATTGTGAACATAGTGTGATTGTGAACCTACACACGGTGCGTGGTTCATCAGGGAATGTGATCAGCTGTAGAGGAGGAACAGAACCAGCATGTATGTGTTTGACCTATGCTGGTCCATGTGGCCAGCCATGCGTTGCGCCTGACTGCACCAGTGGATGTTCTCCGTCTAGCTAGGAAACAACAGCAGCCAAGTCCATCAGGCAGACAGACAGAGGGGAGAAAGCTCCCAGGTCCTGATGGCCACCAGATTTGGTTAACCCTTAACATCTCCAATGCTCAATTCCTGTGAAGGCTTTTCGCTTGTTGTACGTATGAAAACTTGACTAAGGCATCCACGGCATACCCTTGAAAGCAAAACAGCATTTGCAGTAGCCCTTCAGACCTAGCAGAGATGGGATTTCTATTTGAATGAGATTTTTTCCATGCAAATTTTGCTGTCCTCAGTAATGCAAGAGAAAGAGTAATGGAGGAATTTAATGCTATGCTGATCTGAAGATAATCAAGAATCCTCTGTTTCTGAAATGGGAATAATACTTTTAAAGGAAAACAAAATGCAAACAGTTCAAGGTTTTATTTAGCGCTTACATGAATCTTATATGAGCTTTGTGAGTTTTCAGACTGGATGGCTGCTTTGTAATATAGTAGGTGTCCTTCAGGGCTCCAGTGCTTTCAACTTCACAACAACTCGGATATGTCATATAAATCTGAGTCTTACATTTCCGCCTTTTCAGCTTACATCCAAAACTTGGTGGGGGAAGACAAAGGCAAAAAAGCAAACAAAAATAAAAAGTGAACTTCAAAGAGACTGGATTAAGACTTGCGTATACAGAAATGGACATAATCTTAGGAGGAATCATGTACTTCCCATGCATTTTATTTATTCCTATCCATAAACAGTATATGATATCTCTTCAATAAACTGGCATGTATCAGACAGAGGGCAAAGAATCAATCCAAATTGTACTTTTTTATTTTTTTAAAGAACAAGATCAGCAGACCTTTGGCTGAAGGGTTCTTGAGAGGATAAACTGAGAGACCTAATCCTTTTGTGTCTCCTTCATAAGGCATATATTAAAATGCCACATTTTCCCCTTTTCCCCTCTCTTTAATCCATGATTACCTTCATCTGGTCCTATTGTTAAAAGAAACTTTCAACCCACATAATAGCTCTCCGAATGCACTGAATTATATCTTCTAACATGTCCCAAAATATGGTTTAGGAACATTAATTAATGGGTGAAAATTTTGACTGAGAAGCTTTCATATCGGCTATCATCAATACAAAAGTGTTGTAACTGAATTTCCTATCTATCTACCAGGAATGAAAAGGAAACTGCTTCTATCAAATACAGATTTTAAACACTATTTTTGAAGATGTTTGTGTTAGTTGTGGAGTGAAGAAGATTTTGAGTTTGTGTGGATGTCGAGATGTGGGGTGAGGAGAAGCTGAAGGAAACAAAAAATTGCAAGGCTGAAAGGTGCAGTGAACTTCATAACAATGATAAGGGAAAAGAGCACCTGGAAGGAACAGAGATGAAAAATTTGCTTTGCTGCTGTTTACTCAGAAAAAAAAAATATGCCTCATGTAAGCAAACATCAAGAAGGCAGAGAAAAATGTGAGTTCCAAGACAGATCAAGTAACAGAGAAGAGTATTTGAAGACTGTCAGTGGAGCAATTCAAATAAACCCCCAGAAGTTCTTAGTAGATAAGGTCTGTCAGGAGGCAAAGGGAAGTGTGAGAATGTCACGGAAATTCATTAGGATCTCTTACAGGATGAGATGAAATTCATGTTATCTTACTGTTTTGAGTATTCTAGGATGAATTCATTTTTACAGGGTGCTCTGTTGGAAAGGCATATATAGTAATTTTCAAGTAGCTCTGGCAATAACCTTATTTATCTGCTACTACTCTAATAGTTTACAAGCATGAAATGTAGAGC